>NC_046321.1:3613679-4869929 GCF_009819535.1 Lacerta agilis | reverse complement strand
CTCCACCTCCACTTCTTCTTCTCCTCCTCCTCCTCTTCCTCCTCCTCCTCCCTCCTCGCAGGCTCTCTGCTCCTGCTTCTTCCCGCCCCTTCACTTCTCCTCCTCCCTTCTCAGACCTAGATGTCAACAAGGCGCCCTGCCCTGCGCCTTGCCCCGATTGGAGCAGCGAGTCTTGGGAAGGGTCGCCATTGGCCGCTGGCCCGCATCAAACTGGCCAGTGGAGGGGAGGCCTGAGGTTGCTAAGGCTTCAGATTGGCCAGCGTAACGGAAGTCTGAGCAACCTTGGAGCATGCTGGGAGATGTAGTCTGGGGGGGGTGGAATCGCCAAAAAATGACGCTTGGGGGGGGGAATGGCAATCGCGTTGATCCAAGCAGCGATTGAAGAACCTTTCATGGGCCGGATCCAGAGGGCAACTGGGCCGGATCTGGCCTGCAGACCGTAGTTTGCCGACCCCTGGCATATGTGGTTCAAAGGGAAGCAGAAAGTAACACTTCACAAATACTGGCTAGAGCTTTTCTCATTTGCACTTGAAGCTGATTGGGAGTGATAAAATAGATACAATGGGTTTCTGAATCTTTTATTTCCCTTAATGGACTGTATCCTCTCGTTCTGATGTCACTGACAAAATCATCTCTGGATTGAAGCCTTCATGTCTGGCATGTAGATAGCATCTTTGCACAGCATTCCTCAGGATGGGAGCCTCATTGAGGGGTAGCTCTTACATCACAGCAATAATATGGCTCTCCAGCATGGAAAAGCGTTGAGACTCTTGCAGGCTGTGCTCTCAGCGGCAGTACAGACTAGGGACAGGGGAGTAACTGGATGCAGTTTGCATTTAAACTTGTTGTTGTTCAGTCGTTCAGTCGTGTCCGACTCTTTGTGACTCCATGGACCAGAGCATGCCAGGCACACCTATCCTTCACTGCCTCTCACAGTTTGGCCAAAGTCATGTTAGTAGCTTCGAGAACACTGTCCAAACATCTCATCCTCTGTCGTCCGCTTCTCCTTGTGCCCTCCATCTTTCCCAACATCAGGGTCTTTTCCAGGGAGTGGCCAAAGTCTTGGAGCCTCAGCTTCAGGATCTGTCCTTCCAGTGAGCACTCAGGGCTGATTTCCTTCAGAATGGATAGGTTTGATCTTCTTGCAGTCCATGGGACTCTCAAGAGTCTCCTCCAGCACCATAATTCAAAAGCATCAATTCTTCGGCGATCAGCCTTCTTTATGGTCCAGCTCTCACTTCTGTACATTACTACTGGGAAAACCATAGCTTTAACTATACGGACCTTTGTCGCCAAGGTGGTGTCTCTGCTTTTTAAGATGCTGTCTAGGTTTGTCATCACTTTTCTCCCAAGAAGCAGGCATCTTTTAATTTCGTGACTTCTGTCACCATCTGCAGTGAACATGGAGCCCAAGAAAGTGAAATCTCTCACTGCCTCCATTTCTTCCCCTTCTATTTGCCAGCAGGTGATGGGACCAGTGGCCATGATCTTAGTTTTTTTGATGTTGAGTTTCAGACCATAATTTGCACTCTCCTCTTTCACCCTCATTAAAAGGTTCTTTAATTCCTCCTCACTTTCTGCCATCAAGGTTGTATCATCAGCGTATCTGAGGTTGTTGATATTTCTTCCGGCAATCTTAATTCCGGTTTGGGATTCATCCAGCCCAGCCTTTTGCATGATGAATTCTGCATATAAGTTAAATAAGCAGGGAGACAATATACAGCCTTGTCGTACTCCTTTCCCAATTTTGAACCAATCAGTTGTTCCATATCCAGTTCTAACTGTAGCTTCTTGTCCCACATAGAGATTTCTCAGGAGACGGATGAGGTGATCCGGCACTCCCATTTCTTTAAGAACTTGCATTTAAACTACACAAACCCAAATGCGGTTCTCCAGCCAAGCAACCTAACTGAAAAAAATGTATATGCTGTGGCATAGTGGGCGTTAAAAATGTATAAATTAGTGAGAACAATATATTAGGGGACAATATATTAGGGTTTAAAGATTGTCTCAAGGCAAATCTTTTAAAATGTTGTATATACACTAACAACTATCAGGTCGGCTAGGGGCGTGTCCTGCTTCCCTTTAAACGGGAGGCGGCGGGAATCCTTCCCTCTTTTCGACCCGGCCCCTTCAGCTCGGGGGAAAAGGATCTAGCCTGTCGAAAATCTGTTGACTTAAAATGGACAATGTTCGGGGACTTTGACGAACTGCTTGCCTTTTCCCCAAACCTTACGCTGCTACGGTCATCACTGCTTCAGAGACGACATTGGCACGATGGGCATTGCCCCATCGCTCTGAACAAAGCTAGGAGACTATTGGACAGTGCGGTTGCGCGTAGGGTGATAACGCTGAAGGGTCAGGGTATCCGGCACCCCGACATAAAACGCTGCGAGGCGTCCCTTTACCGCGACGATGGCGTGCATCTATCAAATGCAGGGAAAGATATTTGGTTGGCAGACATAATTAGGGGCATTAAATATCGGTTGCGGGTGTGAGGGTATTGGCGGAGAGCCCTTTAGGCTCGATTGGCGGTTAGGCATTGGAAAACATCAATAGAGGTGAGAAGGGGAGGTAGCGCCATCACCTGCCCCTCATTTGAAGGGTATTCCATTAAAGGTTTCGGGGGGCGTGGCCCTGTCCGAAGCCTAGGGAGGTTAGGGCCTAAGGCACGCCCCTAACGGTGATCACAGGGGGAGTTCCACTGGATAACCCTTGGTGGTTAACCCTTCCGGACTTCCAACACACGGGTTGGGGTCAGATATAGTGGATAGGGTCCAATGCCTAAGCCAATACCACTCAACATCCATAACCAATTCAGTTGTGGCCTTTACGCCCATTAATCCTATATCACATCTCAAGTGTCATTATTTCCTTCGGGGAGGGAGGGACATTGCCACGCAATTGGAGAAAGGTGTCATGGGCTTTGAAGACACTCGAACTCAGGATGCAAGGGAGAAATGTGCTAAGAGGAAGGCACGCTTGGCAAACCCTCAACATGATGAACTCCCGCCCAGAAACCTATGTCCCCACTGTGGAAGGACGTGTGGATCCAGAATTGGCCTCCACGGTCACTTACGGACTCATTGTTAAAACCGTGTTCATGGAAGACAATCTTAGTCGGCTACGAGGGATCGCAGAAGAAGAAGAAGAAGAAGAAGAAGAAGAAGAAGAAGAAGAAGAAGAAGAAGAAGGGGACATTTTGTTTTGCAAAAAAAATTGCGCGCATTAGAAGAAAGATTGCATGAAAAGAGGTGAATATGAGGAGAAATAAGCACTAAAATGCAGGTGAATTTCCATGAGACTTTTTAAAAATCACAAAGTAATGTGGAAATGTGGAGAACTGAAGATTGGGAAAATGAGAAATTGACAGGAACAGAAACTGACATGTTCACCCTTCTCTATATTTTATACACACAAATACACATTGCATCAGTGTCAATGGGACAGTTTCTCATCCAGATTCAAACAGAATCAATTTCTTCCTGATCTCTGCTCCCCTTACAGTCTCCTCCCGAACCTGCAGCCAATCCATCTCAATGGGTGGTCCTGTATTTTTCTGTATTACGAGAGGAGGAGAACAAAACCCCTTCTCTGCAACCTCTCTGTGCCCTTTGTGGCTTCGTGACAGCTTCTCCCACCTTGATCTAAACAACCACCCACCTACCAAAAACTTTCGCCTTCCTCCAGAAGGGAAGGCACTTTTGACACCTTGACCATTCCGGTTGCACCTGTTTGAGCTGTTGCAATATCATTTGTCAGGTGGGCAAAGGGAGGAAAGAAAGAACTGAGCCAGGGCCCTATTTTTAATTTGGGGCTAAAGGTGGCTTCTGTTTGAAGGCCGTTGATGTAAGGTGTTGCAACAACCCTTCCCCCCCAAAAAAAAAAACAGGAACGGGGAGGGCGCCTGTCCTGTGACGTTGTCAGCTCTTCTGATTTCATTCAGATGAAATCATGTCCTAATAAGATCCCTACCTCTTTGGATTTATGCTTTTAAACCCCGTGATCATTTCCTCTCTCTTTATTTTTTTCTCTCCATATATACTGGAGAGAAGAAGTGAAGTGGGGAGGAGAGAAGAGGAGGTGTTTCCACAGAGAGAATAAAAGAGGGGGGGAAACACACACCCCCATATTGCCAGCTCTTTAACAACAATCATAGCCAAGGAGGAGAAGTGAAGTTCAGGTTCAATGTGTCTGATGTTTCCTTGCAGCACTGACTGAGAGGGCTCACTCTCCCCTGTCTACAGAGCAGAATCGCAGGTAAGTGGATTTCGTTAGCCTGCTTCTTTTAGGGGGGGGGGGAAGCACGGGCAGAATTTGCTTGTAAAAGAAGGGAAGGAAAAAGATTTAATACCCCAGTGTGCCTTGCAGGTAGCAGAGTTTCCAGGCAAGTAAAAAAGAAGAGAGGGGGGAGAGAGAGAGAAAGCGTGGTTTTTAATACTGGAGACTAATTTAAGAGTATTCAGAGAAGTCAAAGCAGCATCTCTGGAGCTGAAGTGTAGTTTCACCTACAAGATGGACTTTGATTTGTGCAATAAAAAATCATTATACTCCCTTCTGAAGTGGACACCGGCAAGAACAAACAAACAAAAAAAGTTTAAAAGATCGCGGTTCCAAGAAGCAAGTTATAAGAAAGGATCTAGGATGAAAGAAAGCTGCTTAACTCCAGAGAGAGGAAAGGTTTGGGGGGGTTGATAATATTTAAAAGGGGCAGTTGGAGGGGGGAACAATTGCTATCTGCTGAGGATAAGGTAAGTGGCAACAGGAGAACATGGTGGATTTAGGGTTAAAAATTAGATACAGAAGTTAAGACAGTTCGATGGGAAATGCCCTTGGCCCCATTGAAATGAATGGGTGCTGCAGGAGCCCACAGCATGTTGTTAAAACTGCGAGCACATTTGCAAAGCTAAGCAGGGTCCGTTGTGGTTTCAAACTGGATGGGAACCACATGCTGAGATTCCTGCCTTGCAGGGAGTTGGACTGGATGACCCTTGGGGTCCCTTCCAACTCTACAATTCCATGGTTCCTGTCAAGGTCTGTGCTCCAAGTGATTCAGTAATGAGTGGAACAAGAAGCTGTCTAGGGAGACTGTGGGTTCTCTACCCTTCAACACACCTGCAATGCTTTTAGCATAGGAAATGAACAAGTCCCTTTGCACCCAGCCAATCGCTGTCCATGGTGTGTGCTCTCACCCCACTGCCGTCTCTTCTCAAACAGATTTTCCAGGTTTCCGTTGCATTTCTTTTACAAGGCAGCTGAAGGTTGTACTGTATGTGGCAATCGGGCATCGTTTCTCAGAGTGCACTTGGTCCAGCTGACTGTCACCCCCAATCTAACCAGACTTTGCAGGGTTTGGCTAAACTGGTGAAGAGAGAGACGATATTAGGATAGGCAATGCTGTTGCGATGCCACCTTGAATTCTCAGACCAGGCAAAGGAGTTTGCCTCCAGCCTCAACCCTGCACAACCTGTTTGACCAGTTTTGCACAAGTATTCCAAGAATTTGAGTTTCTTCATTCATTTAAATGGGGGGTGGAAGGGACTAAGGAGGAGAAGTCTCCCCCAGTGTGACACTCTCCCGATGCTTTGGACTACAACTCCCATTAGCCCACGTGCAAATGTCTGGGACTCATGGGAGTTGTAGTCCAAGGTATCTGGAGAGCACCAGTGTGGTGAAGGTTGTGCTAGAGGTTTTGTAGGTTTTTGTTTTTAATTTTAAAAGATATAGTAGTTCGGAGAAAGCGGAGAGAGGGACAGAGAGAGGGGTAAGTTTTCCTTCTTTGGCTGCAACACTAGAACTCAAGGACCACCCAACGAAACGGACCAGGGTTCGAATCAGGGCAGACCCAACAAAAGGACCTCCTTTTCACTGCAGTGCAGGGATGGAGAACCTCTCGTCTTCCAGATCCAACTCTTACCAGCACCAACCGGCACAGCCAATAGGGGTGAATGCAACAGTAGCCTAGAGTCACAGACTCCTCAATCTCTGCTGCAAAAAGCATCGCCAGCTTGTGGGCTTCACGGCCACTTTGGCTAGAGCCACCAGCTCTGACGGCTTCTAATGGACTATGGATAGATCTATCAGTTGGCATTGGGCACGGAGGCTAAAATGATTTTCCGTGAATGTGTTCTTGCGAGGACCAGTTGCTGGGCAGAGGAGGGCAGTGGTTGGGGATGGCGATAGCCTTCCAAGCCATGCTTGGAGGATTCCCAGTGGAGTACGTGGCTACTGTAAAGATGCACTTTGCCGAACCTGTTTCCAACAGGAAGGGCTGTAGCTCAAAGGCAGAGCATCTGCCCTGCATGCAGGAGGCCCCAAGTTCAACCCCCAGCATCTCCAGGTGGGGCTGGGAATATCCCTGGTCTGAAACCCTGGAGAGCCACTGGCAGTCAGTGCAGACAATACTGAGCTAGATATGCATAATTGGTCTGGCTCGGTATAAAACACCTTCCTATGACTAGGTAGACCGTTGCTCCAATCTAGCAGGTGTCCCTGTAGAATTTCTTTTCTCTTTCTCTAGCGGAGTAAAAGTAAACCTACCTATCGTGGGGCAATGGGAAGGAGGAGGATCCTCATTTCTCAGGCTTATTTTGTCTTCTCTGCGTTTAATTACCCAGCAGGCCAAAAGAAAACAAGTGTGCTCAAACTATGCAGTATTGCCTTCCACACTTTCAGAAGCTTCTGTCTTTCAGAAGCTTTCACTCTTTCAGAAACCAGTGTGGTGTAGTGGTTAAGAGCGGTAGACTCGTAATCTGGGGAACCGGGTTCGTGTCTCTGCTCCTCCACATGCAGCTGCTGGGTGACCTTGGGCTAGTCACACTTCTCTGAAGTCTCTCAGCCCCACTCACCTCACAGAGTGTTTGTTGTGGGGGAGGAAGGGAAAGGAGAATGTTAGCCGCTTGGAGACTCCTTTGGGTAGTGAAAAGCGGGATATCAAATCCAAACCTCCTCCTCCTCCTCCTCCTCCTCCTTTCTCCAGCCTGACCGACTGGAAGTTGGGATTTATTGTCCTTAAGCTTCTGTGATTCGGTCTTTTGCGGAACCAATGGCTGTGCCCAAATTTTATTGTGTGTGGTGGGGAGAAATAGCCAAACAAGCAGTGGGGGGTTCTATGCTTTCCTTCAAATGAGGAATTCCAAAAAGAAGGGAGGCGGTAGTGAGGAGAGGAGATTTTAGGATGAGCAGAGAGCCGACAAGAATTTAAAAGCTTTGAAGGGTGCTCAGGATGTTCTGTCAAGGGAGAAGTTTGGAAAGCAGGGTGATTAAGGAAGCTGATGTCGCATTAGAAACCTTGTTGGGTCAATAACTTATTTGCCTGGCTGTTTTCCTTTGGGGAGGGGCTGGAACTCAGTGGCAGAGAAGCTGTTTTGAATGCCAAGAGGTGCTGAATTCAATCCCCAGCATTGCCTGGTAAGGCTGGGAATTTCCCCTGCCCGAAATCTTGGACATCTGCTGCAATGCCAAGCTAGAAGTCAAGGGAATAAACAACTACCTGACATTCAGAAAACACCTAAAGGCAGCCCTGTTTAGGGAAGTTTTTAATTTGTGACTCTGTATTGTATTTTGATATTTGTTGGAGGCCGCCCAGAGTGGCTGGGGAGACCCGGCCAGATGGGCGGGGTATAAATAATAAATTATTATTATTATTATTATTATTATTATTACTAGATGGAGCAATGATCTGTCAAATTCCTATGTTTTTAATCAAATACTAAATCGTTTGCAAAGCAATCCAGCAAACAACACGGCTTTATTTGTGTGAACATTTAAAGTCCACACGAATCAAACTATCAACTAAAATACGGCAATTCACAAAAAATAACATAAACTTTCCAAAGCAATCGCACGGCGACAATCGCATAAGCAGCCACCACTGTATGGCAGTAATATCTTCAGATGTTTGGCGGCGGAGGGGGGTTCAGTGCACACCATCCGTAGCAGCATGATCATACATTATAAAATACATACCAATTAATAAATCTCTACTGGAAGGTGGATAAAGAATTTATAGAGGCTAACGTTTGAAAGTGAGCACATTTCAAAGCCACTTGGTCGTAGAAAGCAATGAAGTGTTAGACAATAAATTGTTGTTGTTCAGTCGTTCAGTCGTGTCCGACTCTTCGTGACCCCATGGACCAGAGCACACCAGGCACTCCTGTCTTCCACTGCCTCTCGCAGTTTGGCCAAACTCATGCCAGTCGCTTCGAGAACACTGTCCAACCATCTCGTCCTCTGTCGTCCCCTTCTCCTTGTGCCCTCCATCTTTCCCAACATCAGGGTCTTTTCCAGGGAGTCTTCTCTTCTCATGAGGTGGCCAAAGTACTGGAGCCTCAACTTCAAGATCTGTCCTTCTAGTGAGCACACAGGGCTGATTTCTTTGAGAATAGATAGGTTTGATCTTCTTGCAGTCCATGGGACTCTCAAGAGTCCCCTCCAGCACCATAATTCAAAAGCATCAATTCTTCAGTGATCAGCCTTCTTCATGGTCCAGTTCTCACTTCCATACATTACTACTGGGAAAATCATAGCTTTAAATATACGGACCTTTGTTGGCAAGACAATAAATGCCAACCAATAAATACAACTAAATACAATAAATACCATAGCCTGACTTTCATATAAGGCAGCTATAAGATGTCTGCCTTTTATAGCATATGTTGTTGTTGTTGTTGTTCAGTCGTTCAGTCGTGTCCGACTCTTTGTGACCCCATGGACCAGAGCACGCCAGGCACGCCTATCCTTCACTGCCTCCCGCAGTTTGGCCAAACTCATGTTAGTAGCTTCGAGAATACTGTCCAACCATCTCATCCTTTGTCGTCCCCTTCTCCTTGTGCCCTCCATCTTTCCCAACATCAGGGTCTTATAGCATATACACAGACACATCAGGGTCTTATAGCATATACACAGACACATTGTGCTGAGATCCTCAATACACCTGACACATTTAAGGCTATAAATGGCTGCCAGTCATGACGGCTCGGCTCTGCCTCCACATTTGGGGTCAGCCATGCTTCTGAATATCTGTTGCTGGAAACCACAGGAGGGAGGAGAGTTGCTCTTGTGCTCGAAACTGCCTTGTGTGCTTCCCGCAGGCATCTGGTTGGCCCGTGCGAGAACAGGATGCTGTTTGGTCACATCCAGAAGAACCCTTATGTTCTTATGCCTGAAGCTTCAACGTGTAGCTAATACTGAGCTCGATGCACCGGGGGTCTGACTCAGTACAACAACAACAACAACAACAACAACAACTTATTATTTATACCCCGCCCATCTGGCTGGGCTTCCCCAGCCACTCTGGGTGGCTTCCAACAGAATATTAAACTGCAACAATCTATTAAACATAGATTGTTTCCTGCTTGGCAGGGGGTTGGACTGGATGGCCCTTGTGGTCTCTTCCAACTCTATGATTCTATGAAAAGCTTCCCTAAACAGGGCTGCCTTCAGATGTCTTCTAAAAGTCTGGTAGTTGTTGTTCTCTTTGACATCTGGTGGGAGGGCGTTCCACAGGGCGGGTGCCACTACCGAGAAGGCCCTCTGCCTGGTTCCCTGTAACTTGGCTTCTCGTAGCGAGGGAATCGCCAGAAGGCCCTCGGCGCTGGACCTCAGTGTCCGGGCAGAACGATGGGGGGGTGGAGACGCTCCTTCAGGTATACTGGACCGAGGCCGTTTAGGGCTTTAAAGGTCAGCACCAACACTTTGAATTGTGCTCGGAAATGTACTGGGAGCCAAATCAACTTCCTGTGTTCCTAAGTTTCAAAACTTCTACAGGAATTGGGCCATTTCATATCACAGGAGGGTGATGAGTGAGGAGGAGGGTTTTTGTCTTTTCCCAGCCGGAATTCACCAGAACTCAGTTCCAGCACCTCTCAGCTGGGTGCCATTCCCATTACATATAAGAGAATGAGGGTGAGTTCAATGTGAGTTCTGGCGTCTCTTTTTCTAGAAAATAAATAGCGCTGGTGAGGAGTATGTGTTGGGGCAGGCTTCATACATTTGACTGCTCTTCCACAGTTGAGGGGAACTTTCTGCATGTACATCAGGACTCATGAAGCAGATTCTACTAGCCCCATTATTCCCAGCAAAAGTAAATTTACTGTTTTCTGAATGGCTCACTGATATACCTTGCTGTGTTCAATTATGGCCACTAGGTGGAGCCTAATAACCATGACTTCCTTCTTTCCTTGGGGACGCGGGTGTTGCTGTGGGTTAAACCACAGAGCCTAGGACTTGCCGACCGGAAGGTCGGCAGTTCAATTCCCTGCGACGGGATGAGCTCCCGTTGCTCGGTCCCAGTTCCTGCCAACCCAGCAGTTCGAAAGCACGTCAAAGTGCAAGTAGATAAATAGGGACCGCTCCGGCGGGAAGGTAAATGGCGTTTCTGCGCGCTGCTCTGGTTTGAGAGAAGTGGCTTAGTCATGCTGGCCACATGACCCAGAAGCTGTACGCCGGCTCCCTCGGCCAGTAACGCGAGATGAGCGCCGCAACCCCTCAGTCATCCGCGACTGGACCTAATGGTCAGGGGTCCCTTTAGCTTTACCTTCCTTCCTTCCTTCCTTATTTAATACACCATCCTTCATCAAAAGAATCACAGGGCAGTTTACAATACAAAAACACAAAAATGCATAACATAATGATGATATAAGATATATAATGAAGGCAACAGATGAGCCTCACTGGGGAGAGCATTCCACAAACAGGGAGCCACCACTTAAAAGGCCCCGTTCTCATGTTGCCAGCCTCCAGATCTCCCATGGAGGAGGCACACGAAGAAGAGTCTCACATGATGATCTCAGGGTCCAAGTCAGTTCATAAGGGGAGAGGGGGTCCTTGAGATATTGCGGCCCTGAGTTGTTCCTTTCCAAAAATCAGGAACACTTAAGAACATTCCTTCCTTCTCAGGTTTCCTGTTATCAAAAGTTCCAACTACTTCCCACTACAGTGGTACCTCTAGTTGCGGACACGATCCATTCCAGGGTGCCGTTTGCACCCCAAAAAATCTACAACTGGAGTGGTGCTTCTGCACAAGCGCAGAGCGCGATAGAGCACTTTTGTGCATGCGCGAAGCCCGCAGAATGCTTCTGTGCATGTGTGAAGCGCACAACGAAACCCAGAAGTATACACTTCCAGGTTTGCTGCGTTCGCAAGCCAAAAAGACGCAACATGAACCTAATGCAATACGAGGTATGACTGCGATGTGAAAAATGAATAATGTATCCACTTAAATGGGGGGAAAATGTTGTGTTAGACTGCAAAATGTGAGCGATTGTGGGATTTTAAAAAAAGAGAGACTTGTTTTTTAAAGTGTTATCTTGTATTAAGAGGACTATTTTGACGATACGGTAAAATGAACAGACAGTTAGTAGTGGGGAAGAGATCCGTTCGGTTGGCGTTTTAATGTGAACCCACCAATTTTGCACATCCTGAACATATCGAACATACACACAAGCCAATATGTATATTTTTTTTGAAATTCATTCTTCTAATTTTGCTCTGCAGCTCCCCAGCCGAAGAATGGGAGTGTGCTAGGAGAAAGTACATCCAACAATCTCCAATGCGAGATCTACACAGAGTATACCCATTTAAATTAATGGTGAGGACAGAGCCAGTGAGGTGCAGTGGTCAGAGTGTCGGACTAGGAAGTGGGAGACCAGGGCTCAAATCTCTACTCAGCATAAAACTCATGCGGTGACCTTGGGCTAGTCACAGCTGTTGTGTGGATTAAATGAGGAGGGCAAGAACCACGAATCCCACCTTGAAGGTGGCATATAAATGTAATAAATAAACAAACAAAATAACTTGGGGCATTAATTTCAGTGGGTCTGTTCCTATTCTTAGTTGGCTGCAGTCCTGTATATTCGGAGGTGGGAGAATACAAAAATGCATATCCCACAAGCGTCCCGAAAAAAACCTGGACATCCTGTTGTTGTTTTTTATCGTGAGAGAATGGCGGCCATTTTGGTTGCTGTGCTCTTGCTTGATCTTGTGGCACAATTTCCCCGCCGAATAAAGCACTTTTCCCGGGCCGCAATCTCACGTGATGCTCCAAAATGTACATTTTTGGGCATCACGCCCGGGGAAAGCACTTTTGGAGGGAACCACCGTGCAAATTAGTACGAGGTCACAGCTACCAAAATGGCTGCTGTGCCCTCTCCATAAGAATGGGAAGATGGCGTCCGCAAAGATAGCATCCCGAATTTTTGCTTCAAGGTATTGGGGGCTTGTGTTGCAACAAACCGCTTTTTAAAAAAATGCATATACTGAACAAATTTGCATACAAAAACATTGCATATTAGGAGAAATGCTCATGCAATAGGATACACATTTTCATGGGGGCTTTCCATATGGAAATGGGGCATGCCAATCTTATGAAGGAGAGGGTGAAAAACAGAGAGAAACAAAAACTGCCCGATCCACCCATCCCTCCTGATCATGGATCCAGTTGAAATCCCCTTGTCTGTATTCGTCCATTCATGCCTTCTCGCTGTCAGCCCTCAACAGATTCGCACTGGGTCCATCCATTGCCCCCAAACTGATGTGCCTCTTCTCCCTTCCTTGTGGCGCAGGGTCTCCAGGACGATGACTCGCCCCAGGCTCCTGATCCTCTTGCTGATCCTCCTTGCTGCGCAGACGAGCCTCTCGCTCAAGTTGTACAAGGCCGAGTCCATCTTTGGCTGCATCGACGCCGCCCTCTCCGAGGCTCGGAGAGGTCTCCCCGGTGAGAACTCCGTCCAGGCCAAGAGGAGCTTCAAGTACCCACGGGGGGCCGAAGAAGACCTCTCCTCAGAGGACGATGGAGAGGAAGCCGAGGAGGACAAGGACAAAAGGACGTTCCCGGCAGTCACACGCTACAGATACCTTGCCCAGGCGCAAGGGAAAGGCAAGGTGTACCGAGAGCCAGCGAAGGGAGACCGGCGCTCAAAGGTCACCCTCTCGCTCGACGTCCCCACCAACATCATGAACATCCTCTTTAGCATCGCCAAGGCAAAGAACATGAGGGCCAAGGCGGAGGCCAACGCTCAACTGATGGCGCAGATCGGCCGGCGAAAGTGATGAGGGCCGGGGAGGGAGGGGTCCGGGCGAAGGCCGAGGCGGCCGTGAAGGTGGCAGTGGCGGTGGAAAGGGGGCTTCTCGGCCGGCCTTCCTTCCTCAAGACTCCCGGAGACGGAACTGTCCGCTGTACTATATTATATAAGCGCTGTAGATTCGCCAAGCCTTCCAGCTATCTAGCATTCGTACGTCTTTCTCTCTCCTTCTCTCTCCCCGTACCCCGTTCTCCCATCCCAACCTGTTCTCCTCAGTGGAAACCTGTGCTGTGGGACAAAAAACATACCAAAAGAAAAAAGAAAAACAACAACCATGAGGGGTGGGGTGGGAAATTGTTCACATCACATGACGCAGGCCCTCATTAAAGCAAATTCTCTTGAGTTTCTTATTATTATTATTATTATTATTATTATTATTATTATTATTATTATTTCCATTTCCGATAAAGTCAGGGGGCTCTCTGTTTGCCTCAGTGCCCTGCCTGCCTACTTCAGTGAGAGAAAGCATGAGGAAGAGTCCACCATGTTTTCTGGGCCTAGACAGAGCCCTTTCCGGCCCGTTAATATACCGTATATTTCTGTGTATATGACTAGGTTTTTTTCCTAAGAAATAATGTCCAAAATTTGGGGGCGTCTTATACACGGATAGATCTTCCCCCATTTTCTTAAACCGGAGTCCCCCAAAATAGGGGGTTCCTTATACATGGGGGCGTCTTATAGATGGAAAAAAAATACGGTACATATTTATTTATTGGGGTTACGGACTGCCCTTCTGCCAAGGCATCTAGGCGATTTACCATGAAAAACCACAAAAACGAATACATCCTATAAAATGTAGAGTGACAAGAATCCCCTCAGGCCAACTGTGTGCTCCCCGGCCTGGGACTCCCCACTTCTGCCTTCCCTCAGGTCACACGGAGCTCTAAGGAAGATGGCGGAGGAGCTGCCCCAACATCTCTCTCAGGCCATTGATGGTCCTGCCAGGAGGCTCCCCTGCTTTCCACAGCCTGTGGCAGACATTCATTGCTCCTCTTTCAGTTATGTAACAAAACATTTCAGTGAATTTTTTCTGTTCAGGTGCCAGCCAACCTTGCCCTTCAATAAGATACTCCATTCCACCACCCATCCCTCTCTCTTCCCTATTTTCTCATCATTTCCCCTCAGCAGACACTCAACATTTGGTTACCACCAAGCATGCTCAGTGCTGAGTGGGTGGTTTTGGGGGAAAGGGCTGGGTTGCCCACTTTGTTTCTGTTGGAATATATATATATATATATATATATATATATATATATATATATATATATATATATATATGAATATGAATTCCTAGATGCCAAGACCAAAGTATGGGACAAGTATTCATTGGTGAGAAAAACCCAAGCAGAGATTTAAAGTCACAAAATATGCAGCAAAGGAAAGCGTGGAAACATAAGACAGTTAGACTTTTACAATATTCACTTCCAAGTGAATCCCAAAATTTCCCTCTTCCCCCACAATAGGAAAAGGCCACATGTTTGGTAAGTTGAAAATGGGTTTACTTACAAACTCTTCAAAGGTCTGGTTCATGTGCTTTTCCATACATCAGTCGGGAAAGTTGCACAGGCAGTAAAACTCAAGAGTGGCTGGTGAGAGCCATGCGGCTGAACTGGAGCAACCAGTTTCTCAGGTAGACTGGGAGGAACAGTAGGCTTGATTACCCATTTCCTCCCAAGGTAAGGGAAGTGACATACCTAAGCCTGGCAGCACAGCTTACTCCATGGTATTAACCCTTTCATGCATTAATTCGACTTCAGCATGTTGGTTATATGAGGCTGGTTATCCCACAGTTTCGTTGTCGTCATCGTCAATGTTTTTCACACTTCTGCAAAGCTTGGCGTTCTCCCCAACATGCTAATACCCGTCACTCCTTCCAAGTGGCTCTGTTTAAGACTACAATCATGTTGGCACGCACCCATGGAATTAACTATTAGAAGGAACAATGAAGCACATACGTAAAACCACCACGCACTGTAGAAACATTAAAAGTGAGAGAGGTCTCTCCTGACTGCAGACTTGCAACCTAAAATCAATAGTCCTGTTTTGTTCCATAGTTTGACCTTCAAAAATAGTTTAGTGGAGGGGGGCATCATGCCATTACAGGAAAATAGGAAGCTGCCTTACAGGAGTCCATCCAACTCAGTATTGTCCCCACTGATTGGCATTGCCTCTTCACAATTCATGCTCAGCCCTTCCTGGAGATGTCAGGACTCGAACCTGGGACCTTCTGCATGCAAAGCAGAAAATTTACCACGGAGCTACGGGTCTATTTGCAGCAGGTTGTGAGTGCCATTGCTTATGTACCCCAAAATGGCACCACCCCTGCAGGAGCAGGAAGTGCCAGCAGTCTTGAGGGGAAAACCCATCTTCGGAAAGACAAGAAATATTTAGGATGGTGGGGGGTGACCCCAAACACAACCCATTATGGAATGTGCCTGTTCAGTGGCCGCAAAAACGACTGCTGGGAGTGGAAAACCAGGGTGGCAGCAGCGAGATGAAGTGGCTTGGAGTCGCAAGCACAGAGAGCGTGTCGCGGCCGCGCTGCAATACTTTGTTTGGCCACAAGCCAAATCGAGGGTCTCTTTTCTCCCCATGGGTCCAGTCCTGTGATCC
This sequence comes from Lacerta agilis, assembly GCF_009819535.1. Lineage (NCBI taxonomy): Eukaryota > Metazoa > Chordata > Lepidosauria > Squamata > Lacertidae > Lacerta > Lacerta agilis. The sequence continues at coordinate 4,854,234 of NC_046321.1, read as the reverse complement.
TAGCAACCTGCCAGGTTTGCTTACACTAGGAACGGGAACCAAATCGTGGGGAGGAGGAACGTCTCATCCAAATGTTCAAATCTCCATCTCCTGTCTCAGAAAATCATGTTTTGAATTTTTTTTTGGGGGGGGGGACAGAAACCCACTCAGAAATTCATCGCCCAAAAGGCTGAAATGCAAAATTTGTGTTCCTAATGCTGAAATTGAGTTCTGATTAAATATTTGAAGTTTCTCATTTGGTCATCGTGTGGTTTGGGTATCTGTGTGAGAGAGAATATTTGGAATTGTGCAATGAAACATTTATGAATTTTAGCCTATCCTCTATGAGCTTAGTGCAGCACACAGAGAGTGTTATCAACCGCATTATTTGGCTCAGGCCTCAATATGATACTTCTGGAAACAGCCCAATTTGGTCTAAAGCACTTCGGAAGCAGCCCGATTCAGTTACCACATTTTTCGCTCCATAGGGCGCACCGGACCATAGGGCGCACCTTGTTTTTAGACGAGGAAACAAGAAAAAAAAATATTTTTCTCTTTTCCTCCTCTAAAAGCCCTGGTTTTTTTGAGGATCAGCTCAAAGTTTTGCAGCTTTTTTGCAAAGGGAAAAGCCCTGTTTTTTCAGGATCAGCTCAAAGTTTTGCAGCTTTTGTGCAAAGGGAAAAGCCCTGTTTTTTTGAGGATCAGCTCAGATTTGTGCAGCTTTTTTGCAAAGGGGGAAAAGCAAAGAGGAAAAGCCCCGTTTTTATGGGGTTCAACTCACATTTCTGCAGCTTCTTAAGGAAAGGGAGCCATTTCTACAGTTTCCAGACAGATAATCTAATCAGCCAGTCACATGTCGCTGGGGAAACAAACAACCTCCCTCTGCAGCACATTCAACAAAGGAGGCCTGGGCAAGGGGGCAGGGCCAAAAGGGAGCCGGGACTCTTATCTCTCTCCCGATCTCTTGCTGATCAGCTGCTGAGCGGGGTCCTTTCAACAACCCCTTTTCTCTTTGTAAAATAAAAAGCATGATCCTCTTTTGGCCCCTGGGCAATTCGGCTCCAGGGACCACCATTCGCTCCATAAGACGCACAGATATTTTCCCTTACTTTTTAGGAGGAAAAAAGTGCATCTTATGGAGTGAAAAATACGGTAATTTCCAAATCCAGGAAAACCCAGCTTCATACCACTCCCATTCATTATCACATATAATTATTTAAATGACTTTCCATTTTCATTTTGATATAACTGAATGAGATTTACAGGCAGAGTAGCTCCTCATTTCTGCTGGAACCTCCTATAACTTTTAATATTGTTATTCCTTGGCAGAACTGGATGAAATACACAGTCCTGTATGCTTCTTCTGAGTGGATGGATGCTGCCAAATTTGAGGAGGGTGGTTGCAATGGTTTCCCTACACAGTTTTGGAACGGGTAATAAAAAGGTTCACTTACTATCCCGTTGTTTTGCAGGAAAGTTGTATGTAAGTCAGAGCTGTTTGCCCAGGTAAGAAACCCGACAAGTTACAGACAAATCAGTCGGTGGTGTGTTTCTTTGTGTGCTAAAAAGGTAAAAGTAAAGGAGCCCTGACAGTTAAGTCCAGTCGCAGATGACTCTGGGGTTGCGGTGCTCATCTCGCTTTACTGGCCGAGGGAGCCGGCGTTTGTCCGCAGACAGTTTTTCCGGGTCATGTGGCCAGCATGACTAAGCCGCTTCTGGCGAAACCAGAGCAGCGCATGGAAACACCGTTTACCTTCTGGCCGTAGCGGTACTTATTTATCTACTTGCACTTTGATGTGCTTTCAAACTGCTAGGTTGGCAGGAGCTGGGACCGAGCAACGGGAGCTCACCCCGTCGCGGGGATTCAAACCACCGACCTTCTGATCGGCAAGCCCTAGGCTCCGTGGTTTAACCCACAGCACCAAAGGACTGGCTAATTCCTCTGTGTCTCGTTCCATGCACAGGGGGAAATTGGTGACGTTGGGAGTCCAGGGACCTCAGGTGCGGATGGGCTTCTGGGACCCAAGGTGAGGTGCAAAAATTAAAAAAAATATTGTCTTCTACCTGGTGGGCTATGTGTGTTGACAGCACCACCTGTATCCCTTTGTGTGCTAGCTGCCTTTAAAAATGGTTTTTATGGGAGAACGCAAAGGCTTTTGCCAGTGTGATGTAGTGGTTAAGAGCGGTAGACTTGTAATCTGGTGAACCGGGTTCGTGTCCCCGCTCCTCCACATGCAGCTGCTGGGTGACCTTGGGCTAGTCACACTTCTCTGAAGTCTCTCAGCCCCACTCACCTCACAGAGTGTTTGTTGTGGGGGTGGAAGGGAAAGGAGAATGTTAGCCGCTTTGAGACTCCTTCGGGTAGTGATAAAGCGGGATAGCAAATCCAAACTCCTCCTCCTCCTCCTTCCTTACCTGTGGGTTCTTTTTAGCCATGAGCTTAGGATGAAAATATATCTGGGGTGGCTAGTACCTACGGCCCTCTAAACATGGAGGAGACTGTCATAGCTTTAAGAAATACAGTTTATTCACCTATTGACACCTTCCGTTTGCATGGAGCGAGTTCAGATCTTACAGCACGGTCATTTCAAGAGGGGCTTGTCCCCCACAGCAGTCCAAGGCATCTCTCCCAGCCAGCCTTCAGCCAGCCTGCCCAAGATGGATCCCCATCTTTCTTCTCCCCCTTTCCTCTTCCCAGCACACCTTGCTAAAGACTCTCATTTCCTCTCGCCTCACACCCAGTTACCCCGGCAACCTTCCAACCCCCCCCCCGTCTCTGTTCACACCTCAGAGCAAGGGGGGGAAAGGGCAGTTCTCTTGCATTGCCCGTGGCCCTCAGTGGCCCTCTTTTATTAATGGCCCCAGCTCAGCCAAGTCGTTTTGCGTAGGCTAGCCCAGGAATTCCTCTGCAGCTTGTATTCCTCCCTCCGCACCCCAAATAATCAACATCCTACCATTTATTAATTTCTAGGGGTTTGGGGAGAGGGGGGGAATCCCCTCCCAAATCTAAATGCCAGTGCAACTGGGCGGTGCCAGGATCGAGGCTTCGCGTCGCAGAGAAGCAAAGAATTTGCAGAGTCAGCAGAAGGCTTTTATTTGGCATATTTAGGTACAACTGAGCTGTCGACGATCCAGAGTGGGGCTCTCCCATACCTGAAGCCATCTTCTCCTGGTACATTAATCGTGCGCCTTGTCTCCGTCAAGCACGAGATGGTCAGAGGCTCCCAATGCGTTACTTTTGGGGACCAGCCTTGGATACTGGGGAGCGGTTCCATTTCGTTTGTACCTGGAAGCACAAACAAACAAAGCAATAGCACAGGTGAGACCGACGGCACTCAGAGCGTAAGATGGGGCGGCCCAGAGCTCTACACCATGTTCTTCTCCCCCAAACTGGTGCCCTCCAGATGTTTTGGACCGTAAAACATGGGACTGACTGGACGGTGAGGAGTGCTGGGAAGCCCCAGCCAGAGAACCTGTTAGGGAGGCCTGAGAGGAGGAAGGATGAGAGCCAGGGGAGCAGTGGTGGGACACTGGTCAGGGGACAAAGCGGGAGGGCAGAATGGCTGGATGCCAAACAAGCAACAGGCTTGAGTGAGAGAGAGGAACCCGGGGCAGAAAGCATTGCAGGCACAGGACAGGCAGCTGAGGATCTGTGGGCAGGGGAGAACCTATAGTTCTCTGGACACCAGGACCCAGCCAACATGGCCAGTGAGTGGTCAGGGATGCTGGGAGGTGGGAGTTCAACAACATTTGGAGGGCCACGGGTTCAAGCATTTGCACTTTCACTGAGCCCAGAAAACGTCCTTTCCTCCCTTGAGGTTGGCTGTCAGTTGAGCATTTGGAAAGCCTCTTAATAGGTCAGAGCCAGTGGCGTAGGAAGGGCGGGGCGTAGGGGGGCGCTCTGCCCCGGGTTCCAGGGGAGGGGGGTGACACTCCCCGGCCCCTCCCCTGCCGCCCAGCACCCCGTCTGGCAAGCGAGTGGCGGGTCGTGGGGCTGCCCGACCCACCGCTCGCTCGGATCCACTACTCATGCCCAGAATTCCAGGCATGCGCAGTGCATCCGGTGCGCCGTGGTGTCACGGTGCACGCGTCGTGGTGCCCTGCCCCCAGGGGGGTGCCTCCGTGCCGCTGCCCCGGGCGGTGCGGAGGCTTGCTACGCCACTGGTCAGAGCAGTTTGTCCCTGGAGCCCATTACCTAGAGGTCTTAACGCAGAGGCTGGACCTCTGCAGCTGTGGATATCCTGTATCGAGTAGACCTCCCCTCCACCCAACCCCCACCCCTTCGCATTCTTAAGAGTAAAGGAACACTTCTTACCAAGCCTCATGTGCTTACGGAGGTGGGGGTACATTCTCAGCAAGCGCCTCTCCGCGTAATTCTTTGAGAAATGGGCTTCGCTGGTGAAATCCTGATCTCTGGAGAACCTGCTTGCAGGATGGAGTAAGTTTGCTCAGTAGGGATACATCAAGCTTACTTCGTTAATGGAAATCCCCTCCCCGCCCCAGTGGTATCACATAGCCAAGACCTAAAGAGGAGAAGGATGATGGGTTTTGCAGCAGGGTGGGGATCCTTCGTCCCACAGGCCTCTTTAGGACAATTTGGCCCACAAGGCTGTTCCTCCCAAACGGTGCTTTTTCTGGGGGTACACAGGGGTACACATACCCCTAAACATTTTGTGAATCTAAGTTTGGCCTCACTGTGGAGTGGTATTTCAACATGAGTAGGAAAATGAGAGTACCCCTAAACATTTTTTTAAGGAAAAAAGCACTGCTCACAAACCATGCCCACCTGTCCATATGGGATGTCAGGTCTGGGGGACACACGAGGGTGGGGCTGCAAAGGAATATGTTATGTACTGAGTTGAATAGGATCCAAAATGCAGCAGTATGATTGGTCCTAGAACAATAGGATCCAGAATGCAGCAGTCTGATTGGTCCGCAGGAGCCACCCAATCCAGCTCCAGGTGGAAGTGAATCCGCAACCCGATTTTTATTTTTTTTATTTTTTATTGAATTTTTTTTTTTAATGCCTGCTCCGAAGGTCTTATCTTACTATACTAGGGATTATTTAGCTATATATGAAATTTCATACATATCGGTTAATATCTTGACCCTCCTCCACCAAAATAGCTGTTCACTTTGCTGTTTTCCTATGTCATGAAGGCTGAAATTTCAGTTCAGTGGAGCACTTACTGTTCCCAACCCTAACCCTGTGGAAAGCCATCTAATTAGTCTTTAATTTGATTTTGAGATGTTTTTAGGAGGTAATTTAATTATTATTTGATTTTATACCAGTGTTATGTATCTGATGTTAGCCACCCTGAGCCCGACTTCGTCCGGGGAGGGTGGGATATAAATAAAAGTTTGTTTATTATTATTACTTGTTATTATTCCTTTGTAAGAAAATATGAAATAACGTAAAATCATTTTTGCGGGGGGGGGGGAATCAATGGGGGGTTGACAAGAAATTTTCCGCACCAGGTACCACCTGACCTTCCTATGCCTCGGGGGGGGGGGGGGTTGACAAAAAAATGTTTGCCCCCGGGTACCAATTTACCTTGCTACGCCCCTGCAGGTGTCTATTTACATGATGTCATTATTTATGACATCAGGTGACTAGAAGGTGGCATGTGGAGGGTGAGGCACTGAGGGATATGGCCCATGGCTTGGATCCAGTCCCCTGTCCCCCCCTGTTTTACACCCACAGATCTTCAGATAAATCCTGATCTGTGGTCTGCCTGTCCCTGGACCTCACCATGTGCTGGATGTGTTGAATGGTGCAAGATTGGCCTTCCTCAACTTGGTGCCATGCAAAGGTTTGGGGCTACAACTCCCTGCTATAAATTCAGATTTTGCCAAGGCCATCAGTCGGGAGAGGCATTCTTTAGGAAGCCTGGGTTGAACACATTTCGACAAAGCCAGGGGCATTCTTAGCCCCTTGGCTGCCCGGGGCGGGAAGCCAAGAGGCACCCCTGGGGGGGGCATCGCGGTGCGTCCGTGCGTCATGACGCACACAACGCCCCGCCCCCGGGGGAGCCGGGCGGCGGCTTTGGGAGACTCCTGAAGCCACCACACGGCAGCGGCACCCCTTTGTGCCGCGGCTGCTCGTGCCTGCGTGAGCAGCCGCTACACGAAGGTGTGTTGGGCGGCGGATTCGGGAGTCTCTGCGGGCTGCAAAGACTCCGCCGCCCGGGCTCCCTTGGTGGAGCGCAAGTCGGGGTTAGGGAGAGGGACGGGCCAGCGAGGAGGAGTGTCCCTCCTCGCTGGCCTGCCCCTCTCCATGCCCCGGCTCCACAAGCCAGCCAGCAGCGGAGCTCGGCATAGAGGCAAGGGGCGGCACCCCACCTTGCTGACCCGCCCCTTGCCTCCATGCTGAGCTCCGCCGCTGGAAGGGGGGACTATTTTCGGCGCTGCCGGGGCGGAGCCGCTGGGGCGGCCAGCGAGGGGGGGTGACACCCCTCCTCGCTGGCCGCCCCTGCGGCTCCACCCCGGCAGTGCCCAAAATAGCCTAAAAAGAAAAACAATTTTTTTAAAAAAAATAAAAGATAAAAAAGCCCAGGGGGCGGGGCGCCCCCAATGTGTCACCCCCAGCAGGGGCGCTGACCGGGGCGCTCCGCCCCCCTTGCTATGCCCCTGGACAAAGCATACACCTTAAAACTGCTTCAGTGGCGGGCTTGGTTTCAGTTCCAAACAGCAATAACTTTGCATTTGGAATTTGGCTTGGGGGCGATAATTCCCCGCTGAAAGGGTGGAGGGCTCGCTCAGCTAGACCACATCTGGAGACAGATATACCGTAACCCGATGGATTCCTGAATGCTCTGGGGGACCTTCTGGCAGAGAAAGCTGACGGTCTTTGCCAAAGCCCAAATCTTACTATGGAACGGTAGTGGATGACACAATAGCTCCTTGGAATTCTGAGTAGTCTGTGTGGCTATGAGCCAGGTGGAGACGAGAGCAGAAGGGCACAAGCCTTGCTCTGAAGTTGACCAGGTACAGGTCAGTCCACATAAAGGTAAAGGTAAAGGACCCCTGGACGGTTAAGTCCAGTCAAAGGCGACTATGGGGTTGCGGCGCTCATCTCGCTTTCAGACCGAGGGAGCTGGCGTTTGTCCACAGACAGCTTTCTGGGTCATGTGGCCAGCAGGACTAAACCGCTTCTGGGCCGGCGCAATCAAACACTGTGACGGAAGCCAGAGCACACAGAAACGCCATTTGCCTTCCCGCCGCAGCCGTACCTATTTATCTACTTGCACTGGCGTGCTTCCGAACTGCTAGGTTGGCAGGAGCTGGGACAGAGCAACGGGAGCTAACGCTGTCGCGGGGATTCAAACTGCCGACCTTCTGATCGGCAAGCCCAAGAAGCTCAGTGGTTTAGACCACATAACCATGTGGCAGTACAGGAGGTAAAGACAAGACACTTTGCAGCCTGCATTGAATTCTCTAAGAACCAGCCTACTGGACCACCAGAGACAGCCCCGCTAACAAATGTTTTGTTCCAGCAAGCCTGCCTAGGCATGTAATTTTAGCATGCAATATTAACACTTTATTCCAGCAAGTCTAAATATTTTTAAATTACTGATATTTTTTAATTTTTTTAAAAAAATCATATGTAGCTCGTTTTCAGTGTTTGTTCTTTATGGTATTTTTAATTAATATCTTAGACTTAGACTACTGTACTGTAAACCCCTTAGAGGTCTTATGTTCTAGTATAGAAGTATAAAGTTAGAAGGGGCCATGAGGGTCATCTAGTCCAACCCCCTGCAATGCAGGAATCTTTTGCCCGATATGGGGCTTGAACCCATGACCGTGAGATCAGGAGTCCCAATATCTACTGTCTGAGCTATCCCAGCTCATGTAAAGTAGGAAGTGATACGTATGTCTATACATACATACATACATACATACATACATGTAGATGAATAAAAAATAAAACAAAATTCATAATTATTTGAGTACAGGAGAACCTTTCCGTTTATATTCCATTTGCATTAATGAACAAATAAGTTTTCTAACGAAACCAGAAAACAAAGCACACAGCAATATGAAGCTCTTAAGCATTTCTAGTTACAATTTTTTTTGAAGAGGACGTTTTCCGTGTCACATGTCTAGACAACTCTTGCAATAGGTTGCTCCATGCTAGTCAGTAGTATTGGCAGATGGTAAGAAGTTTCTGTGTCCAAACTTCAGAGATTCTTTTAATAAACTTTTGGAGAATCTTACGAAGTGAAGATAATAACCCAGCTGTGTCAAAGATCGGGCTCACATGCTAAACTATCTCATTGTGTCTAAATATTCCCAAGATAACAAAAAGGAGGCAGGCATCTTTCTTCTAAATAATATGATTTCTAAACCTATGAGTTCGCTGTTGACGATTCTCAACTCAAGTCTTAAAAATAACCTCAGTACAGTGGTACTTTGGTTCTCAAACTTAATCTGTTCCAGAAGTCCGTTCCAAAACCAAAGCATTTCAAAAGCAAGGCGTGTTTTCCCAAAGAAAGTACAGTGGTACCTCCGTTTGCGGACAAGATCCGTTCCGGAGGTTCCGGTTGGATCCTGAAGTTTCCGCAACCTGAGGACTGTTTCTGCGCATGTGTGCGTGCGACGAAACCTCGTAAAATACTTCCGGGTTTGCAGCTTTCACATCCTGAAGTAACCAGAGGGTTACGTAAACGGAGGTACTACTGTAATGCAAAATGGATTAATCCATTCCAGACTTTTAAAAACAACCCCTAAAAAAGCAATTTAACGTGGATTTTACTATCTAGCGAGACAATTGATCCATAAAATGAAAGCAATAAACAATGTACTGCAGTCACACAATCAATCAATCAATCAATCAGTAGCTGGGTTCCACACAGTCACAAAAACAAAACAAAAAACAGTCACAAAAACAAAAAAGAGCCACAAAAACGCAAAATAAATAACAAAAACAGACACACCCCAGCATAACAGAACAGAACAGAAGCGTGGCACTCAAATCGGAAATTTAACACTCAAAACGGAGCACGTTCGACTTACGAAATAAGTTTGCAAACCGGAACACTTACTTCCGGGTTTGCAGTGTTTGGGTTCCAAGTTGTTTGAGTACCAAGGCGTTTGAGAACCAAGGTATTACCTTTTACCACTATCCTCATCATGACTTCAAACACAGCCAGGCCACTTGTTTTCTCAATTTGGATCGGTGTTGCTTTGCAGGGAGTGGGAAATGCAACAAGACACTGTATTTCCTAAGAAATGACCAGATAGGTATGGATTGTGGCATCACGTGTGCACATCTTCCTAAACCAAGGGTAGAAGTGGAGTGTGAATGGCAGTGTGTACGGCAGTGTGTACATAAAGGTAAAGGTAAAGGGACCCCTGACCATTAGGTCCAGTTGTGTCCGACTCTGGGGTTGCGCCGCTCATCTCGCTTTACTGGCCGAGGGAGCCGGCGTACAGCTTCCGGGTCATGTGACCAGCATGACTAAGCTGCTTCTGGCGAACCAGAGCAGCGCACGGAAACGGCGTTTACCTTCCCGCCGGAGCAGTACTTATTTATCTACTTGCACTTTGACGTGCTTCCAAACTGCTAGGTGGGCAGGAGCAGGGACCGAGCAACGGGAGCTCACCCTGTTGCGGGGATTCGAACCGCCGACCTTCTGATCAGCAAGCCCTAGGCTCTGTGGTTTAGACCACAGCGCCACCCCGCATCCCCAGTGTGTGCATAGCCATCCATATATTCAGATTGTTGTGACTGGACATTCTTGGCAAAAAAATTATCAAGCATCATTTACTGACCTATGACCAAACTTTTAATACCACACCCTCCAACATTTCTCCTATGAAAATAGGGATGTCCTATTCCACAACAACAACAACTATATTACATCATCATCATCATCATCATCATCATCATTATTATTATTACAGTCATACCTTGGTTTTGGAACAGCTAGTTCCCGAACGTTTTGGCTCCCAAATGCTGCAAACCCAAAAGTGACTGTTCCGGTTTGCAAACTATTTTTGGAAGCCGAATGTTTGACAGGGCTTCTGATTGGCTGAAGGAGCTTCCTGCAGCCAAAGAGAAGCCGCACTTTGGTTTCCGAACATTTTGGAAGTCAAACGGACTTCTGGAACGGATTCCATTCGACTTCCAAGGTGCAATCGTATTATATTTATGCCCCGCACGAGTTTTTCTCCATGTATTTATATAAAAACAATAAAAATGATATTTAAAAAAAAAAAACATAACAAAACATTAAATATTTAAAAACTTCCCTATCCAGGGCTGCCTTCAGATGTCTTCTAAAGGTTGTCTAGTTACTTATCTCCTTGGCTCAGGGGTCACATAACTCCAAACCCTCCAATGTTTCTCCGATGAAAATAGGGACGTCCTAAGGAAAAGCGGGACATTCCAGGATCAAATAAGAAACCAGGACGGCTTCTGTAAACCCAGGATCGTCCCTGGAGAACAGGGACGCTTGGAGGGTATGAAATACATCCTGAATGATCAACTGATCACCCGCCAAATTCTAGATAAATCCTATCCCTTATTGGGAGATGAATCAAATACAGTTACAGCCATTCCAGAAGAGACAACACACCTGTACATTCAGACTGATGACACTCCCAGGGGCTGATGGGAGTTGTAGGCATTAGGTGGAGAAGGTTGGTTTAGAGCTCTGTGCATTTCAACCGCACTGAAAACCACCGTGAAGCAATGATTGTTAAAGCACAACGCCTGTTTCTTTTTCCAAAGGAAGAGTTGCGCCCTTACCTGAATTCTGCAGGTTTCCTCAGCTTCCTGATGCTGGGACTCAGTTGGCTCTTTTGGGCTTGCACTGGGGGTAAGTGGTCCGAATCAGGTTGGCTTTTCCTCTAAAGGGAAGATGGGATAGGAAAAGAAGCTTTTGTTAAATCTAAAGGCTTGGTAACCTTCACGATACCGCCAGCTCATCAGCAGGTATGGGGCAGGAGAATCCCGGCAGGTGGGTCCTTGTTGCTACCTGGGAGGGTGAAATATACTCGGAGTCAAGTGTGAATTTCATGCTCTTTATTCAGCTCATTGTAGCGAGGAATGCAGTTCCCCCAAAACGTTTGCTTTATATACACTATTTACACAATAGGCCCCACGTGATTGGCTAATTCCGGGATACTCCTGTATGCCAATCGGGTTGTGGATTCACTTCCACCTGGAGCTGGATTGGGTAGCTCCTGCGGACCAATCAGACTGCTGCATTCTGGATCCTATTGTTCTAGGACCAATCAGACTGCTGCATTCTGAATCCTATTGTTCTAGGACCAATCAGACTGCTGCATTTTGGATCCTATTCAACTCAGTACATAACAGAGGGGACAAGGCAGGCAGGTCAGTGCGATGGCAGGAGTGCTGGGTTGGAGTTCTGTATCATGGAAGAAGAGTTTTGGGTTTGATATCCCGCTTTATCACTACCCGAAGGAGTCTCAAAGCGGCTAGCAATCTCCTTTCCCTTCCTCCCCCACAACAAACACTCTGTGAGGTGAGTGGGGCTGAGAGACTTCAGAGAAGTGTGACTAGCCCAAGGTCACCCAGCAGCTGCATGTGGAGGAGCGGAGACACGAACCCGGTTCCCCAGATTACAAGTCCACCGCTCTTAACCACTGCACCACACTGGCTCTGGTTGGACGCAGAGGAATGGTGGGAGGAACTGGCTGGGGAAACCCAATGAAGAAGAATCAGAGCCCGGGGGCCCACTCTACCATTGCGAGAGGGATAGGAGAAGCAGGAGGGTGCCATGCACCCCTTAAAAAGCCCCAATGGGGTCCTTTGGGTGCTGAAGGGTCCAGCTGCGTGATATTTTTCAAGCTCTCTTGTCTTCCCGCCACTCTGAAAGGCGGTGTGTGTGTGTGTGTGTGTGTGTGTGTGGAGTAGGCGAGACTGAGCCGAAACCCAAGGCTCCAGCGCAACTCAACAACAGGAAGCCTCAGGTTCCAAGCATTGAAGTGGTAATCTCTCCAAAACTTTAAGGCAACAAAAATATAGTGGACCAGCAAAGAAATTATTGTTTTTGGAATTTATTTGGCGAAACAATGGTGTGAAAGAAAAAGGAGGTCCGTCCTGGACGTGGCTGTCTACTCTGCATGGGAACGTTCTACGAGTGTAAGAAGTTATTTTAATTGATTTTGGTGTGTGTTTTTCCCCTGCTAATGATTGACTTCCTAAGAAGCCGTTGATAAGGGTTTCTTTTGGTTTTCGGTTTATATAGTTTTCTTTTTCTTACTGTGGTTCCAAGGTAAAATAAGAGGTTGGGCTGCACACAGGCACAGTCTCTGATTGCTTGGGGAAAGCCCTGGAGAAGATGGAGGCTTGGATGATTGTGAGGAAGCAGGGAATTTCAGTCTCGGCAACTGGTTTCCAGTTTCACTGGAAGTCCACAAGTTTGAGTGTTATGAGAGAGGGAGAAAGAGCTATTCTCTTCCTGCTTTCTCCATGCCAGGCTTAATTTTATAAACTTCTGTCATGCAGTCGGGACTACAAACCCCATCATACCACAGCCAGTGTGACCGATGGTCAGGGAAATGGGTTTGGTAGTCCCACGATATATAGGGATGTAGGGTTAGGGAAGGCTGGTTTAGAGCAGGCATAGGCAAATTCGGCCCTCCAGATGTTTTGAGACTACAATTCCCATCATCCCTGACCACTGGTCCTGTTAGCTAGGGATGATGGGAATTGTAGTCCCAAACATCTGGAGGGCCGGAGTTTGCCTATGTCTGGTTTAGAGACACGTTTTGTGGTAAGGTCATGCCGCAGAGTTCCTTCCTTGACCCCCCATACAATCAGAAAAATCCCCTTTTCACTTTAAGCAAGTTATGCGTGTCGGAGAACCAACTTACCCTTATGTCTTCAGGGAAAAACTGGAAAGGTGTTGAAAGCTGTTGTCCGGATATGAAGAGAGGAAGCGGGTTGTTAGTCACAATCAAGGCAGTTTTGTCTTGATTGAACTCCGACGACCTTAGCATGATGGCGATCTCTCCCTTGTGTTGTTCCAGCCGCTCCTGAAACTCAGCATCAGTGAATGGAAGAAAGTACTGGACCTACCCCAGGAGACAAAAATAAAATAAAATAAGCAAAATGAGAAGAAGGGCTTAGACATTATTGGCTTTGTCATGCTTGAACAGGACAGCACCATTTTAACCAGCGTTATAAGAATCCTAAGAATTGCCATAAATAAAATGAATGCTCTTAAGTGCACAAGATCATAGAGTTGGAAGAGACCCCAAGGGCCATCCAGTCCAACCCCCTGCCAAGCAGGAAACACCATCAAAGCATTCCTGACAGATGGCTGTCAAGCCTCCGCTTCAAGACCTCCAAAGAAGGAGACTCCACCACACTCCTTGGCAGCAAATTCCACTGCCGAATAGCTCTCACTGTCAGGAAGTTCTTCCTAATGTTTAGGTGGAATCTTCTTTCTTGTAGTTTGAATCCATTGCCCCGTGTCCGCTTCTCTGGAGCAGCAGAAAACAACCTTTCACCCTCCTCTAGATGACATCCTTTGATATATTTGAACATGGCTATCATATCACCCCTTAACCTTCTCTTCTCCAGGCTAAACATACCCAGCTCCCTAAGCCGTTCCTCATAAGGCATCGTTTCCAGGCCTTTGACCATTTTGGTTGCCCTCCTCTGGACACGTTCCGGCTTGTCAGTATCCTTCTTGAACTGTGGTGCCCAGAACTGGACACAGTATTCCAGGTGAGGTCTGACCAGAGCAGAATATAGTGGTACTATTACTTCCCTTGATCTAGATGCTATACTCCTATTGATGCAGCCCAGAATTGCATTGGCTTTTTTAGCTGCTGCATCACACTGTTGACTCATGTCAAGTTTATGGTCTACCAAGACTCCTAGATCCTTTTCACATGTGCTGCTCTCAAGCCAGGTACTCTCAAGGTAAACACCTACGCAGACATATAAACCATGTCTTAAATAGCACAGCAGAGCAATCCCATATCCCCCTTGACTCCTAATGACCCCAAATATTCCTCTGCAGAAGGAAATAACTTGGAAAAGGATCCCCCATCACCAGTGGTTCTTTTCACTTGAAAATCCTACAGATTTAAGGTCAAATGTTGTGTATGAATATTTTGCCGCCGTGGCCTAGATTCAAGGACTAAGGTGTTTACCGTGTCAAAAGAATGGCCCGGACTGGCCAGTAATGCAATCAATAAAATGTTATCAGGTTATATTTGGCAGGCAGCAGACAAGCCACACACAAACTTCTGTTGTATGGCCACCTCTTCCTGCGATGTGTGCATTATGCTTTTGGGCGGTCTTTGGCTACAGGGCTGGGCAATTTCTAAAGTCTTCAGAAGTTCTCGCACACCTTTGCTTGGGCCCTCACCTCCTGGCAAGGGTGGAGGGAACTCTGTCGCAACAGAATAATAAAGATCTGCCTTCTTGTCACTGGATCCTGCCTCCATCCATTCTCCTCTGACCGATCATGGACTTAGGGGACACTGGGTCCCTTGAATCCCTGTAAAAGCCAACCCCAGATTTTTCTACAACACCAGGAAAAGGCGCTGTTGGTAGGTCCCTCACCCAGCTTCCCCAAATGTCAACAATGCTGACCGAAGAGCTCTTTTCCTGCGTTGTTCCCCATCATGCTCTGCTCTCTGTTCCCCATCCCATGCCTCTCCTTCTCTATTTACAGCAAGAGAATAAAGACTATAGCTGGCCTTTTTGCCGCTCCAGCTACTGCCGAAGGTGACCAGTTCCTTCGATTCTTACTCCCAAACCACCGTGATGCGCCAGTAGACAGTGTGAGTAGCCAGCAGGGCCAATACTGAGCTTGCTGGCTAATCACTGTCCTTGCATATCACATGGCATTGTGATTGACAGCACACGGTGACAGAGGGAATAGCTGCATCATCATGCAACAGGCTGGCAAGGTAAACCCTTGGGGCGAAATGGCTGCAGGTGTCAATCGTGGCTTGTGGGGACAGTGGGAGATGCGGTGGTTTGGGAAGCAGGGGTCACCAAAGCCGAGCTAACTGCTGAGAAAATGTTAGAAGCGTAAGAGTTGGAAGGGACCCCCGAGGTTCCTAGAATCATAGAATCCTAGAGTTGGAAGAGACCCCAAGGGCCATCCAGTCCAACCCCCTGCCAAGCAGGAAACACCATCAAAGCATTCCTGACAGATGGCTGTCAAGCCTCTGCTTAAAGACCTCCAAAGAAGGAGACTCCACCACACTCCTTGGTAGCAAATTCCACTGCCGAACAGCTCTCACTGTCAGGAAGTTCTTCCTAATGTTTAGGTAGAATCTTCTTTCTTGTAGTTTGAATCCATTGCTCCGTGTCCGCTTCTCTGGAGCAGCAGAAAACAACCTTTCTCCCTCCTCTATATGACATCCTTTGATATATTTGAACATGGCTATCATATCACCCCTTAACCTTCTCTTCTCCAGGCTAAACATACCCAGCTCCCTAAGCCGTTCCTCATAAGGCATTGTTTCCAGGCCTTTGACCATTTTGGTTGCCCTCTTCTGGACACGTTCCAGCTTGTCAGTATCCTTCTTGTACTGTGGTGCCCAGAACTGGACACAGTATTCCAGGTGAGGTCTGACCGGAGCGGAATACAGTGGTACTATTACTTCCCTTGATCTAGACGCTATACTCCTATTGATGCAGCCCAGAATTGCATTGGCTTTTTTTAGCTGCTGCATCACACTGTTGACTTATGTCAAGTTTCTGGTCTACCAAGACTCCTCTCGTCCAAACCCCTGCAATGCAGGGATCTCAACTAAAGCATCCATGACAGATGGCCGTCCAACGTCTGCAGATGACCAAGTATGGCACCTTGCTCATTTCCCTCCCCCGCTATCAGGTCTTACCTGGCACTGCTTCCAACTGTCGGGGGTCCCTGTTTGCTGCCATTGCCAGCAGTCACTTGCCCATCTCTGTTCCAGATAGGAACAGATCCCCATCTCTGGCGCACGGCTGCCATCCTAGATGCCCAAACTGCATTGAGAAAGGGCATGTCATTGCGGGGAGGGATCTAAGACGGCTCATAAGCTTCATCGACTAGTGTCCAGGTCAAGGGAAGTAATAGTACCACCCATTTCTGCCTCGATCAGGCCATACCTAGAAGACTGTGTCCAGTTCTGGGCACCACAGTTCAAGAATGAAATTGACAAGCTGGAACATGTATAGAGGAGGGTGGCTGGGATGACCAAGGGTCTGGAAACCAAGCCTTATGGAGGCATGGTTGAGGGACTTTAGTACCCTTAGCCTGGAGAAGAGAGGACCAATGTAATAGGAGAGCCGTCTTCAAATATCTCAAGGGCTGTCATATGGAAGAGGGAGCGAGCTTGTTTTCTGCTGCTCTGGAGGCCTGGACTCGGTCCAATGGATTCAGGTTACAAGAAAGGAGGTTCCGACTAAATGTTAGGAAGAACTTTCTGATAGTAAGAGATGTTCAACAGTGGAACAGTTTCCCTTGGGAGGTTGTGGACTCTCCTTCCTTGGAAGTTTTTAAGCAGAGGTTGGATGGCCATCTGTCTGGGATGCTTTCGCTGAGATACCTACACTGCAGGGTGGGTAGGACCAGGTGCCCTTTCCAAATCTATGGCTCTGTGGTTTTAATGAGGGTGAAAGAGGAGAGCACAAAATATGATCTGAAGCTCAACATAAAAAAACTAAGATCATGGCCACTGGTCCCATCACCTCCTGGCAAACAGAAGGGGAAGAGATGGAGGCAGTGAGAGGTTTTACTTTCTTGGGCTCCATGATCACTGCAGATGGTGACAGCAGTCACGAAATTAAAAGGCACCTGCTTCTTGGGAGGAAAGCAATGACAAACCTAGACAGCATCTTAAAAAGCAGATACATCACCTTGCCGACAAAGGTCCGTATAGTTAAAGCTATGGTTTCCCCAGTAGTGATGTATGGAAGTGAGAGCTGGACCATCAAGAAGACTGGTCGCTGAAGAATTGATGCTTTTGAATTCTGGTGCTGGAGGAGACTCTTGAGAGTCCCATGGGCTGGAAGAAGGTCAAATCTATCCATTCTGAAGGAAATCAGCCCTGAGTGTTCACTGGAAGGACAGATCCTGAAGCTGAGGCTCCAAGACTTCCTCATGAGAAGAGAAGACTCCCTAGAAAAGACCCTGATGTTGGGAAAGATGGAGGGCAAAAGGAGAAGGGGACGACAGAGGACGAGATGGTTGGATGGTGTTCTCAAAGCTACCAACATGAGTCTGACCGAACTGCGGGAGGCAGTGGAAGACAGGAGTGCCTGGCGTGCTCTGGTCCATGGGGTCACGAGGAGTCGGACACGACTAAACTACTAAACAACAACAATTGTTTTTCCTCTTCCTTTGGCACCTTTCCATGATGGAAAAAGAAGTCGGGTTTCACTCACCAAGTTAGGATGTTGTGAGTAGGTGGCTTCATGCTTCAGCTGGAACTGACTGCACATGTCGGGATAATTGTCTCGAACTGGGAAGTCAAAAACGACGACAGGCGCGTGAGATCATTTTGACACCTGAGGAGGCCCCAAATCCAATCTCGTTTCTGCTATTCGCTCTTCCCACCGACCATGGTCCCCTCACTTTCCCCTAGGCAGTGCGATACCCAGGGTGGGGGCAGTCACTGCTTGGCTGAGTTGGCTCCCCACCCTGCAATTTCCAGAGAGGGGCCTATCGTATTGGCCCGATTATAAGCCACACCTGAATATAAACTGCATCTTTAAAATTCGGGGGGGGGGGTGAGAAAGAAGACAATTCCCAAATATAAGCCGCTCCCTTAAAATTAATAGCAAGAAAGACAGTCACGGGAATAGAAATGTGTGTAAATCGAATAAAAAACCGTGAAATTCCCTGAAACGAGAAGTAATCGACTATGCTAAGGATTTACTGAGAGAAATTAGGCTTAAACAAATCAGAATAAACCAAAAAAATATACCCAAATGTAAAAGTTCTACTTCTGCATCTTCAAAAGAGGTTTAGAAACCTAGACTGCATAAATTGAAAGGGGGGCGGGGATCCAAAATAAGCTATGTTAGCTTTTAAAATAGAATTCAAAAACTGGGCTGTAAAAGCTCCTATGATCTACATGTGGCTACTGTTTGGCAAAGACTTTCGTCATTTTGAGTCTAGTATCCTCCTATTTCCTCCTGAGGAAACTGATAATCTCAGCAAAACGAGGTTTTGTAGCCAGCATCTCGTTAAGGATTTTTGATTGTTTCTTTAGTCAATTGTTTAAGCTTATTTTTTTAGCCTTAAGTTTTTTGAGTTTTTTTTTTTTTTGGTTTATTCTTATTTGTTTAAGCCTAATTTCTCTCAGTAAATCCTTAGTATAGTCGATTACTTCTCGTTTCAGGGAATTTCACGGTTTTTTATTCGATTTACGCACGCTCCCTTAAAATTACGCAGGCACACACACACACACCCGTTCCATTTTACCGTATGTCTATTTCAGCAGCGATATCGCAAAAGCCAATTTTTGTAAGTTCGCAAATTTCAGATGCACTTTAACTTTTCATGGTCAGAATTTTTTTGGGGGGGAGGCTTACATTGAGGCCAATATGGTAGCATCCAACAATGATTTATGGCAGTGGTTACCAAAATGGGTGGTAGTTCATCGGCGGGTGTGTGTTTGTGTGTGGTGTGTGTGGTGTTGTGTGTGGTGTAAGGTTTTGCTATTACCTAGGGGTGCCATCACTACATGCCTTTAGGCACTGGGCAAAAACATTCCTCTTTACCTAGCCCTATGGCTGTTCATTAATCTATGACCTGTAAAAGTGAGGGGGGAGAGCACTGTTATTATGATGACTATTTTATTATAATAACAGTGATGATGGATGCGGGTGGCTCTGTGGTCTAAACCACTGAGCCTAGGGCTTGCCGATCAGAAGGTCGGTGGTTCGAATCCCCGCAACGGGGTGAGCTCCCGTTGCTCTGTCCCAGCTCCTGCCCACCTAGCAGTTCGAAAGCATGTCAGAAGTGCAAGTAGATAAATAGGTACCACTCCGGCGGGAAGGTAAACGGCGTTTCTGTGGGCTGCTCTGGTTCGCCAGAAGTGGCTTAGTCATGCTGGCCACAATGAACCCGGAAGCTGTCTGCGGACAAACGCCGGCTCCCTTGGCCTATAGAGCGAGGTGAGCGCCGCAAACCACAGAGTCGTCCGTGACTGGACCTAACGGTCAGGGGTCCCTTTACCCCTTTACCCCATTTTATTATTAGGCTGTGTGTCAGTTATGCTTTTTATTATGATTCTATCCTTGATGTTCTGCAATGTGTTCCCCCCCCCCCGTTGTACAACACCCTGGGATCTTCTGATTAAGGGCGGTACAGTGGTACCTCGGGTTAAGAACTAAATTCGTTCCAGAGGTCCGTCCTTAACCTGAAGCGGTTCTTCACCTGAGGCGCCGCTGGTGTGTGTGATTTCCGCTCTTAACCTGGGGCAAAGTTCTTAACCTGGAGCAACCACTTCCTGGTTAGCGGAGTTTGTAACCCGGACGGTCCGTAACCCGAAGCGTCCGTAACACAAGGTACCACTGTATGTAAATCTTATTATTGTTGTTGTTGTTGTTGTTGTTGGCCTTTTTCAGCTGGAAATACAGGAACTCAGTTCGGCACCTCTCAGGTGGGTGCCACTGCCCCTGGTTCTCCTGGTCTCTTAGAGAGGACGAGGGAGGCATTCATGGTGAGTTCTGGCACCTCTTTTTCTAGAAAAATAGCACTGGTAATAATAATAAGAACCCGCTCCAGCTGCGTTGATGGAAAGGAAGCAGAAACGGGTGCCAATTGCCAGCAGAAGTGGGATTGCGATGGCGGGATGGAGACATTTCTCTGGCTTCCTGGCAGGTACGGGTCTCTGTTACTTACACGTAGAGAGGGATGCCGTGGCGATGAGAGCAGCATGGCGCCATCGCCAGATGACATCTTCGTTTGCACCATGCCGACCCACCCACAGCAACGCCGCCCTAGGAATCATTTGTCCGTTAACTAGCATAATGGCCAAGGGTCAGGGGCGACGGGGCCTGTAGCCAGGAAAGGGACGAATCAAGTCGATTTCGGGTGCCCCGTGCACGCCAAGGCAAAAGTGACCGCTGGAGGGAATCAGTCAGTCTTGAGGGCGGGGAGAAGACACCTCACCCACGGAGGCAGGTTTATGGCGACTGACAACTTGCCCTCCTGGGCAACTAATTCCTGCCTAAAACCTGCAATGCAGGCAAAGGAGGAGATGGTTGCTTGGAGGCTATGGAATTTTAAAACACCCTACACAATTCTGAAGATTATGACAAGATTGCAAGCCACATTTTGTAAGGTCGGAGGTCACACAAGGGCAGTGGCGAGTTGAACAGCAGCTCTCTCTTTTTTCTTTTTTAAATATTTTTTTTCTTTTTTAATTTTCTTTTTTAGTTTTTACAAGAACGTATTTAAAATAATGAAAAGGAATTTTTTTTACAAAAAAAAACACCATATCTATATATGAGATTCTCAGAATCTCGTGACTTCCCCCTGTCCCCTGCACGGGTCCTTAAAATAATTTTTCTAAGGCTACATATCAATATGTTCTTCTCCACGGTTTCCATCTCTCTTAAATTATCCATGTCTTTTCGTTTCTTCACAAGTTATTTTACATCTAGCAACTTCTGGCTGGGGATCTGTGTGCGAGCTCAGGTGAATAGCATGGGTAATAATAATAATAATAATAATAATAATAATAATTTAGGGCTTTAAAGGTCAGTGTCAACACTTCGATTTTGGCCCGGAAACATACCGGGAGCCAGTGTAGATCTTTCAGGACCAAGTGTTATATGGTCCCGGCAGCCGCTCCCAGTCACCAGTCTGGTAGCCACGTTCTGGATTAGCTGTAGTTTCCAAGTCACCTTCAAAGGTAGCCCCACATAGAGTGCATTGCAGTAGTCCAAGAGGGTCGACTACCAACTAAAATGGCGCCCTCCACAACCGCATGATTCTATGCAACTATTTCATAGAATCATAGAGTTGGAAGAGACCACAAGGGCCATCCAGTCCAACCCCCTGCCAAGCAGGAAACATCATCAAAGCATTCCTGACAGATGGCTGTCAAGCCTCCGCTTCAAGACCTCCAAAGAAGGAGACTCCACCACACTCCTTGGCAGCAAATTCCACTGCCGAACAGCTCTCAATGTCAGGAAGTTCTTCCTAATGTTTAGGTGGAATCTTCTTTCTTTGGATGTGTCGCTACTGCTTTATGTCTGTTGTGAAGAAAGTTCTGGTTAGTAAAGCTTTGAAACCATATTTATGATTTAGACCATTTTCATTCCCGGAGGGGGTCTGTTTTTATCCATCCTACTGCTCCAAGCTGAACAATATTAACATACCCTCCAAAATTTCTCCGGTAAAAATAGGGGCATCCCATTCTACACCAAGAAGCTTCTCCTGCGTTTGATCTTGCCACACACAGGTACGTCTTTTGCACATATACGTCTGTCACCTTGAGCCAATTACAATCTCTCAGCCTAGCCTACCTCACAGGATTGTTGTAAAGAAAAAAATGTGAAATTAAGATATATATATATATTTTTCACCTCTGCGTGCAATGTTTCCCCAAGTCTACTTTCATTATTGCTGTCTCTATGGTGCACTCTTGCACCATGGTGCAGTGAAAGTGCGACACACTAATGGTATAAAAAGTTACAGGATTTCAGCTACAGGAAGTTACAGGGCATGAAGCCGTATGTCTGTCCCAAAACTTTTGCAGGTTCGAAAGGTACTAACTAGGCATAACCGCCCCTGTACCATCAGGAGCACAACTCACCATGCATAAAAGGGCAGTCCTAGTCCAATTCAAAAAGTTCATCAATGCACGCATATGTCAATACTGTATATGCAAATTTTATGTAAATCTGTGCCATCTCTGGCCATCTTTATCTTCCCTTTTGGAAAGCATCCACCCTATACTGGACACATGCTAATATATATGGTCACACATTCCATGAAACAGCTGCGCAAGCACAACAGACTTTTTGAAAACTTCCAGCTGTTGCCAGTATGTTCAATTTCCTTCTGTTCTTAAGGGCATTAACAGCAGACTGACCCTAGAGTTTCCACGCCAACAAAGCAAAAGTCAGTGAACTGTTGATTTATAGACAAGGCAAGCGGATACAGATCACTGTTTTCATTGTTCCACAGTGAAAGTAAACGTGGGATTAACTGCAGATCAGTGAAAGTTTGTGGAATTAACTGCAGATCACACCTGCCGATGGCTTTCATCCTGAAGAATTTAAAGCTTCAAAAACAAGCAACACGCCACTATTTCCACGGCCAAGTGCCCAAGAGCCAGAAGAGCAGTGGCTCAGTGGAAGGACAGCTGCTTGGCATGCAGAAGGTGTCATGTTCAATCTCCGACATGTCTGGCTTGTAATGGAAAACATGTCAGTCTGAAACCCTAGAGAGCATCTGCTGCTCTTAGTGCAGTCGGTACAGAGCAATGTTCTAGCTCAAGAGTCCACCATCTTCCTCTGCACAACAGAGATATTTGCCGCTTCCTTTCCTAGACTTCCTTCGGGAAGTTCAGAACCGTTCCTGGAGGTGTTCCAGCAGCCTCCCACCCAGGCAGGGCCCAGACCGAGACTCCCAACTTAGCTCCAGGGCCCCCAAACAACATCTTCCTCCTCCTCCTCCTCACCACCACAAAATCAAAAGTCACCTGGTGTTGCGGAGGTTCGATGACGGCTGCCCACAGCGGCGAAGTGGCCTCAGCCGGCTGCGCAATGGAACTTCACTGGTCGCTGCAGAACTTCAGGAGGTGGAAGAGTCGAGATACCAGGTGGCCCCGTAAGCATCGTCTGTGCCGAATGCACATCAGTGAGAAAGATGCTCCATTGGGCAGAAGGGTGATGTGATTCCCTTGCCTCGCCTCTGCCTCTTTCGGGGAGGCAATATTCTGGGGCAGGTGTTCAAGCCAGCATTGGGAGCGACAGTTGAGGCAGTTAGCAGAAGACTCACAAGGTTCCATGCACAGAACAGAAATCTCTTTATTTTCAATAGCTGCATGCGGAAGGAAGAATGTTGGCAAACATCACTTCCCCGTCATGATTCCGCAAGGCCCAGGAAAAGTTGCTGCTGTGTGACAGGATGCAGTGCACATCCTCCAACGTTTCTCTGATGAAAAGAGGGGTGTCCTGTTCCATTATTATCTGACTGGGTGGCCCCAGCCACCCTGAGTGGCTTCCAACATATATAAAAACATAATTAAACATTAAGCAACTTCCCAAGACAGGGCTGCCTTTAGCACGTCAAAGTGCAAGTAGATAAATAGGTACCACTCTGGCGGGAAGGTAAACGCCGTTTCCGTGCGCTGCTCTGGTTCGCCAGAAGCGGCTTAGTCATGCTGGCCACATGACCCGGAAGCTGTACGCCGGCTCCCTCGGCCAATAAAGCGAGATGAGTGCCGCAACCCCAGAGTCGTCCGCGACTGGACCTAATGGTCAGGGGTCCCTTTACCTTAAATGTTGTATAGTTACTTATCTCCTTGTTTCAAGGCACACATAACTCCATACTCTCCAACATTTCTCTGATGAAAATTGGAGAATCTTAAGCGGGGCATTCCTGGATCAGAAACCGGGACAGCTTCTGTAAATCCATAAACTTGACATGAGTCAACAGTGTGATGCAGCAGCTTAAAAAGCCAATGCAATTCTGGGCTCCATCAATAGGAGTATAGCATCTAGATCAAGGGAAGTAATAGTACCACTGTATTCCGCTCTGGTCAGACCTCACCTGGAATACTGTGTCCAGTTCCAGGCACCACAGTTCAAGAAGGACACTGACAAGCTGGACCGTGTCCAGAGGAGGGCAACCAAAATGGTCCAAGGCCTGGAAACGATGCCTTATGAGGAACGGCTTAGGGAGCTGGGTATGTTTAGCCTGGAGAAGAGAAGGTTAAGGGATGATATGATAGCCATGTTCAAATATATAAAAGGATGTCATGTAGAGGAGGGAGAAAGGTTGTTTTCTGCTGCTCCAGAGAAGCAGACACGGGGCAATGGATTCAAACTACAAGAAAGAACATTCCACCTAAACATTAGGAAGAACTTCCTGACAGTAAGAGCTGTTGGACAGTGGAATTTGCTGTCAAGGAGTGTGGTGGAGTCTCCTTCTTTGGAGGTCTTTAAGCGGAGGCTTGACAGCCATCTGTCAGGAATGCTTTGATGGTGTTTCCTGCTTGGCAGGGGGTTGGACTGGATGGCCCTTGGGGTCTCTTCCAACTCTAGGATTCTATGAAATCCGGGACCGTCACTGGAAAATAAGAACACCTGGAGGGTTTGGCAATGGTGGTCACCAAGTTGGATGTCTTTAAAAGAGGATTAAATATACTTGAAGGAGATGCTGAAAAATGATCAGCTAAAAAGCTTGCATCACAATAAATAACAGCTGTTCGCTTGGCTGTTGCCAGGAGCCACTGAACCCTCAATGCTGACCTACATGAAATGTGGCTGAATCAAATCTGGGACATGGCACTAATGGATAAACTGACTGGATAATTATATGAAGAATAACTAAACAAGGAGACGTTTTCCCAAACACACAGTCTGACTTATTGCATATGCTTACTGTACAAAAAAGGATGATTACTGACCACACAGCAAACTGTAGACTTTTATTTAACATTTCTTAATAGGGTGACTCTCAAGTCATGGCCTTTCTTGTAATCTTTGACAAAGGCCCCCATTATATTTTTGTGGAGAAGCTGGCAAAATGCGGGCTGGGTGGGGTAACTGTTAGGTGGATTTGTAGCTGGTTGGCTGATTGAATAATAATCATAATTGTTGTTGTTAAGTCGTTTAGTCGTGTCCGACTCTTCGTGACCCCATGGACCAGAGCACGCCAGGGACGTCTATCCTCCACTGCCTCTCGCAGTTTGGCCAAACTCATGTTAGTAGCTTCAAGAACACTGTCCAACCATCTCATCCTCTGTCGTCCCCTTCTCCTTGTGCCCTCCATCTTTCCCAACATCAGGGTCTTCTCCAGGGAGTCTTCTCTTCTCATGAGGTGGCCAAAGTACTGGAGCCTCAACTTCAGGATCTGTCCCTCTAGTGAGCACTCAGGGCTGATTTCTTTAAGAATGGATAGGTTTGATCTTCTTGCAGTCCATGGGACTCTCAAGAGTCTCCTCCAGCACCAGAATTCAACAGCATCAATTCTTCGGCGATTAGCCTTCTTTGTGGTCCAGCTCTCACTTCCGTACATTACTACGGAAAGGGAAGTAATAGTACCACTCTATTCTGCCTTGGTCATACCACACCTGGGATACTGTGTCCAGTCTGTGCACCACAATTTAAGAAGGATATTCACCAGCTGGAACGTGTGCAGAGGGGTGTGCGTTTTGACCAAGATGATTAAGGGTCCGGCATCCAAGCCTTATGAGGAACGGTTGAGGGAGTTGGGTATGTTTAGCGTGGATAAGAGGAGATATGAGAGCCATCTTCGAACATCTCAAGGGCTGCCAAATGGAAGATGGAGCAAGCTTGTGTTCTGCTGCTCCAGAGGGTTGGACCCTGACGAGAGGATTCAAATTATATGAAAGAAGATTCCGAATGGACATTAGGAATAACTTTCCGGTGGCAAGAGCTGTTTGACAGAGGTGTTTATGCAGAGGTTGGATAGCCACCTCTCAGGGATACTTTGGTTGTGATTTATCCCTGTTTAGGGAAGCTTTTAATGCTTAATAGATTTTAACATTCTGTTGGAAGCCGCCCAGAGTGGCTGGGGAAACCCAGCCAGATGGGAGGGGTATAAATAATAATAATAATAATAATAATAATAATAATAATAATAATTATTATTATTATGCATTGCATGGGCTTGGAGTAAATGACCTTTGGGGGTGCCTTCCAGCTCTTCAATTCTACGATCCTAAGATCCTTTCAGTACAAACTGGCTTTCAAGGGCCTGGAGTTAGGGATAGCCAAAGTGCAATCAATCATTCTAACTGAGCCTCTGCGCTTGCATAGAATGTTTAAGATTTATTTCAGGAACTGACACAGCTTTTCATATGAGCACAAAATACACTGGAGAACAGCTGTTGCTGTTCCCCCCCCCGGCCCCCAGTAATGTCACTCAATTTGCAAGCAGAGTTTTGAAGCCAGTTTTCTCCCAATTTTTTCAATGGCTGTGCTGGCTGAGACATATTGGAGTTGTAGTGCAAAACATCTGGAGGACATAACGTTTGCAAAGGCTAGTTTAAGCCAAAGGGCGGGTGGGTTAGCTTGTTTCCTTAAAAAGTCCCAAATTTGAACATCATAGGAAGAATCTCGGGGTGGTTCCATTGCAACCAAAATCTGAATTCTCAAAAGCTGCTGATTTCCCAGAAATCAGCTGCCCTGAGCAAAACTCGCCTGGTCTCAGCGGGCCTATTCGCAAGCATCATCAAACATGATTCCAGGGACTTCCCCAGCCACTCTGGACACTGGAATTTCCAAAATGCTTCTCTGCTCCCATTGTTCTCCTTTCACATGCCAATGAAGCTCTGTTTCGCCTGGAGAAGACCGACTGATATTGTGTGGTCCAGAAGCCCACTCTGTATGACGGCACAATATCCTGGGAGGCCTCTCCTTCCCAGTTTTAAACCATCTCCCAGATAAATGGTTGGGGTGGAGGACAGAGATCATAGAATCATAGAATCCTAGAGTTGGAAGAGACCACAAGGGCCATCCAGTCCAACCCCCTGCCAAGCAGGAAACACCATCAAAGCATTCCCGACAGATGGCTGTCAAGCCTCTGCTTAAAGACCTCCAAAGAAGGAGACTCCACCACACTCCTTGGTAGCAAATTCCACTGCCGAACAGCTCTCACTGTCAGGAAGTTCTTCCTAATGTTTAAGTGGAATCTTCTTTCTTGTAGTTTGAATCCATTGCTCTGTGTCCGCTTCTCTGGAGCAGCAGAAAACAACTTTTCACCCTCCTCTATATGACATCCTTTTATATATTTGAACATGGCTATCATATCACCGCTTAACCTTCTCTTCTCCAGGCTAAACATACCCAGCTCCCTAAGCCGTTCCTCATAAGGCATTGTTTCCAGGCCTTTGACCATTTTGGTTGCCCTCCTCTGGACACGTTCCAGCTTGTCAGTATCCTTCTTGAACTGTGGTGCCCAGAACTGGACACAGTATTCCAGGTGAGGTCTGACCAGAGCAGAATATAGTGGTACTATTACTTCCCTTGATCTAGACGCTATACTCCTATTGATGCAGCCCAGAATTGCATTGGCTTTTTTAGCTGCTGCATCACACTGTTGACTCAGCTCAAGTATATGGTCTACCAAGACTCCTAGATCCTTTTCACATGTACTGCTCTCAAGCCAGGTGTCACCCATCCTGTATTTGTGCCTTTTAATTTTTTTGCCCAAGTGTAGTACTTTACATTTCTCCTTGTTAAAATTCATCTTGTTTGCTTTGGCCCAGTTGTCTAATCTGTTAAGGTCATTTCGAAGTGTGAACCTGTCCTCTCGGGACAGAGATGGGGGTCCCTAGCAGTCCACCGTAGCCGGCCAGGGCTGGCGATCTTGCAGAAATCTTCCATCCGAGAAAAGGCAGAGCTCTCCCGATCTGGCAAAAACGGGAGATGGCTATCTTGCCAAGAGAAGGCAGGACAGTGGCTCACAAGTGCCATGGGAGAATGAATTGATTCTGGGAAACAGGGTGCCAGGGGGGGGGCAATGCTTGGAGGGTAGAAAGGAAGCCCCAAATCTGGGCAACTGGACTATAATAACAGCAACCTGGCAACTGGTTGCAAGGTGTGGGTGGTGTGAAATGCATAGGGATGTCTTTTAATTAGCACTAAATTGCTTTTCTATAAATTTACATTTTGGGCTTAAAAAGAAAGAAAGAAAACCTAAGAGATGAGAAACCTGAGGCCCAGGTATGAAATGCAGCCCACAAGTCCTCTCTTAGAATCAAAAAGACCAGAAGCCTTTCTCTTAGGAATTTTCGGTGCAGATACACTACCAAAAGATTTGAGAAGACTGTTCATGTACACCACTACAGCGATGGAAAGAGAATAAGATGCCGACAAAAGCCGACTGGAAGATGAAACAACTGGACTATGCAGAGATTGCCAGATTGACTGGGAAAATCAGAGATCTGGAGGATCAAAGCTTCAATAGAGAATGGGACAAATGTAGATTGTATTTAAAAGAACACTGTAAACACTTGGAGCTCTTTGGCAGCCTTTGAATAACCTTTGCAATGTTACAAAGACTTTGGACATATTGCAGGGCTATAATTTGGATGAACTGTAATAATGTGCAGTTGATTAAGATATCTAAAGGACCCACTGAGGGGAGGAGGGAAGAACTAAGATATGGATGAATCTTGTTTGATTTTGAAATTTCAATGTGTTAAATGTGAGGTTTATCTTGTAAAACTAATAAAAAAAATTATTTTTAAAAAAATAGAATCGTGGAAGTTGGAAGGGTCCCCCAAAGCTCATCTAGTCCAACCCTTTGCAATGCAGGAATCTCAGCTAAAGCATCCAAGACAGGCAGCTATGTAAAAGGGAAGACTTGTCTTATCTGACCCATCTCAGGCCATGCTTTCCACCATCGCGGAGTACTTATTGACCAGGCTGCGGTGTGCCATGGAACCCTCCACAAATCTGGAGCGGAGTCCCGAAAACGGTTGGACGGCACCTTGTTTGCCTCCTTCCGGCAACTCCTGCAGCCAAGCTGGTGCCAAATCTCTTGCTCTGCTTTCCTCTGGACCACAACTGCAAGGCAAGAAGGGGGTCTTGTGGTCTGGGCAGCCCTGGACCTCCAGACACACTGCCCAGGCTTGCGCCCCAGGGAGGTCACTTCGGCGCTGCTAATGCAGTGGTTGTTTTCTGCTGCTCCAGAGAAGCAGACACGGGGCAATGGATTCAAACTACAAGAAAGAAGATTCCACCTAAACATTAGGAAGAACTTCCTGACAGTGAGAGCTGTTGGACAGTGGAATTTGCTGCCAAGGAGTGTGGTGGAGTCTCCTTCTTTGGAGGTCTTGAAGCGGAGGCTTGACAGCCATCTGTCAGGAATGCTTTGATGGTGTTTCCTGCTTGGCAGGGGGTTGGACTGGATGGCCCTTGTGGTCTCTTCCAACTCTAGGAGTCTATGATTCTATGATTCTATGACTTCACCCCTGGAGGCGCACTCCATTGTCTTTGAAAACTCATCTCCCAGTTCCTATAGTGTGACACTCTGACCAACCACTACACCACACCTAGGGTTGTATTCTATGTTAGCCCTACTCAGAGTAGATCCACTGATTTTTTTTTATAAAAAAAACCCAACTTAGGCCCATTAATTTCAATAGGTCCATTCTGAATAGTTGGGATACAAGCCCTGCAGTTCTTCCAGGTTTGATTTGCTTCCTGGGCACTCTGCATGTGCTCAGAAACCCTTGCTGTTATAGAATCATAGCACCGTAGAGTTGGAAGGAACCCCAAGGGCCATCTTGTCAAATCCCCTGCAATGCTGGAATCTCAGTTAGCTCATCCATCCTCTCCGTCTCCCAAGCCCCATGCTATCATCCACTTTCCCTCCCACAGGCACTCTGCTCATGGTCAGGAACCCCTTCACCTTGGCAGGAAGAAACACACACAGCTGATCTCCACTCCCTTCCACTCCCGCAAGAGTGCTACAGTATGCCGCATATCGTTCCTCCTGAGCACTCTGCATCTGCTCAGGAACCCCTTGTTATTAGAGTACCAAAGCACTGCAGAGTTGGAAGGGGACACCGAGGGCCATCTAGTTCAACCTCCTGCTATTGCAGGAGTCTCAACTAAAGCATCCATGACAGGTGGCCATCCAACCTCTCCACCTATCTTCTGAGCCCCGTCCTAGGACTGCCTTTCCTACCGGGCACTCTGCACGTGCTCAGGAACTCCTATCTCCATGGCAGGCAGGCAGGAACGCCGATCTCCATCCCGTCTACTCAACTCTCGTTCCTGCAGCGGCGCCATAGTACTGAACGATGTCTTCCACGCCCCATCCCTGAATGGATTGCCTTTTCTCTCGGGCACTCTGCACGTGCTCGGGGGTCCACACATCGGCGACGGGAGCGGGGCGCAGGGCCAGACCGGCCAGTCCCCTTTCCTCTGGAGAGGCACCTCCGGCTTTGAGACTTTCCAGGCCCAGCCCCTTCCCCAGGGAGAGAGGGAGAAAGCGCGCAACCGGACAGCTGGCAATTCCGCGGAAAGGGAAAGCGAAAGGGAAAGTTGCTCAGTCGCGCGGCGGCGAGCGAACATGGGTTTCTATACGCAGCAGCGCCCTTCCTTCGGCCGGCCGCCGGGCGCATAAAGGCGGCGGGCGCGGAAAAGCGCGGATCCTCCGCCCCCCGCCGCTCCATGGCCCCGCGCAAGCGGCTGCGGCTGCTGCTCCTGCTGGCGGCGTGGCTGCTGCTGGGCGCCTGGGGGCCGCTCTCGCCTACCGCCGCTGCAAGATTTGGCCCCACCGAGCTCCTGAAAGGTACATAGCGCTGGCTCCTCCTGCTGCTCGCTCTCCGCGCAGCACTTGAACCGAGAGCCTCCTCGCTCTCCCAAGCCCCTCCGCCTTGCAGATCGCGGTGGTCAGAGGCTGCGGCTGGCTGGCCTCTTTCGCTTGGCCCTCCGAGAGCACCCTCCCCACCGGCAGGCTCCAAAAGGGAGGGAGCGGTGAGAGCGGACTACCTCGCAGGGGTGTCGGTAGTAGTAGGCCTTTTCTCCGAGCTGCGGGGTCACCCCTCCCCGCCGGGCGCGATGGACAGGTGTGTCTACATGCAGGTAACGCCTGGCCAGGAGGGGACACATCCGCACTGCGTTATATGCACAGATGTGGGGGCTGCTTTGCAGGGTTGTTGTAAAATTGTTCTGTTTCCGCCGCCCTCGTGGCTTGCCCACGGCACCCATCTGTCAAGGGAGGGGTGGTCGCAGTGGGACTACCTTGCAGGGGTGTCAGCAGACCCTCTCTCTGAGGCGTGGAGTACCCGGCAGGGCGGGGGCACCTCTGTGCTACATTCTGTGTACATCTGTAGGCTGCATTGCAGGGTTGTTGTAAATTATTCTGTTTCTGTCGTTGCCCTCCGTCTGCAAAGGGGGGCTTGGACACTGTGGGTTATCTCGCAGGGGTGTCGCCACACCCCCTCTCCGAGGCTCAGGGTGTCTCCTTACCGCCAGGTGTGTTAGCCGTGGAATACATTGCAGGGTTGTTGCAAATTATTCTGTTTCTGTCGTTGCCCTCCGTCTGCAAAAGGGGTGTGTGGTCACTGCGGGCTACCTCGCAGGGGTGTCGCCACACCCCCTCTCCGAGGCTCAGGGTGTCTCCTTACCGCCAGGTGTGTTAGCCGTGGAATACATTGCAGGGTTGTTGCAAATTATTCTGTTTCCATCGTCGCCACCCATCTGCCCAGGGAGGGAGGGGTGGTTGCAGCAGCTACCTCTGATAGACCTTCTTGAGGCAGAGAGGCGGTGGGCTACATTGCAGGGGTGTCGCTAATAAGGCTCTTTTGACCACCACAGCCCTGCGAAGCTTGCAGCCCCAGAAATAATAATAATAATAATAATAATAATAATAATAATAATAATAATAAACTGTATTCCGCCCAGCTGATTGCAGGGCACGGTGGTTTTTCTCAGCTATCAAACCTTTTATCAGCAGCATTCCTTCCCACCCACCCCCTTTACCACTTACCCTCCCTGGTCCTGAAACGTGGCTATAACAGAGACTGTGTTCTGGTGCAGTGCAGCAAAATATATTTGAATTTTTATTTATTTATTGTCCTGCGTCCCATTCTCAGCTTGTCGTGGCAAACGGCATTTAAAAACGCACGGGCAGTAATTTTGCTATCAAACTGGCACACTCAACAGCCCTTGATAAAATTATGCCAAGTCACATTGTAACAATTCACTTTACAAGCGGGCCTCGCTGAGATATTGCAAATGGGTTGTTGGCTACAGGTGGGTTGTTTCTTTAAAAAAAAGTTTTACTTACTAGATATTCCCTGGAAAGCATAAACCAGGATTACCTGTGAGATCTTCTTGCCCTACGAACTCCTCACTCAAATACTTTGATTGGCAGAACTGCTACAGGTGCTGTGTTAATACCCATTTTGCGTCTTTAAGAACCCAATCTTTCAGGATGGTGGCATGTAAACTTTGGAACTCTCTGCCTATTGACACCAGGCAGGTGCCTTCACTGAACTCTTCGGGGCCTGCTGAAAACATATTTTGTCTAGGCGAGCCTAACCCAGATCTTTAGAAAGCTGGTGCAAAGTTTAATCTGTTTTTAGTCTACTGCTGTCTTAAGTGTTCAAGAGTCTTAAATCGTTGCTGTTAATTTTGCTTATTGTTCTTTTTATCTTCCTTTCGGCAAATTGCTTCGAGGTTTCTTTATGTTTTACAAACAAGCGGTGTATACGTTTTTATGAAACAAACAAGCAAACAAACAAATAAAGGAAGGGGCGGGGATGCAGGCTGGCATTGCTGCGTTTGCTTCAGCACAAATTGTGTCCTTTCAGTGATTGCCAAAAGCAGCATTGGACTACACCGCAGGGTCGTTGTAAGCCGCTGTTTCTCAATCTCCTCTGCCCCTCCCGCTTGCAATTTAGTTTTGCTAATACTGGGCTACCACTGAGTGTTTGCCAAAATCCGAAAGGTTTCAGCCTCTCTCGGGGAGATACTGCTTCTGTACAGGAGCTGGTGAAATTAACCCAGCAGTAGCAGCCTTCCTTGCAGCGATGCGCAGTCTGTTTTTTAAAATTGCATTCCCTGTTGTTTGCTTGTGTTTCTTTGGCAGTGAGAACCAACACAAGCGACGCTGATACCAAATCCTACATATATTAAGGAAAATAGAAACATCATCTCCCCACCCCAATCCCACCCACTTCCTTCCCCCCCTCTCTCCCTAATGTCTCAACAACTAAAATTGATCTGTAAAAATGTTTTATGGAAAAATACGAGAGACATTACACACACTTTGTAAACCAAGAAAATCTTTAATAAATAAAAAAAATTGCATTCCCTGCAGGCTAATCTGCGGCAGGCGGTGGACGGATTTGAAGGATGGAGCCAGAGCGAAAAATGGGTGGGGCAATTTCTTTTCTCTTTCTGCCACTCTTCCTGTATTGCAGGGGTTTGGACTTCGTAGATTCAGTGGTGGGAAATATGGGTGTATTATCTATTATCTTGTTCAAGGCGCTTACCTAACAACTTTGGTTGTGATTGATTTCACCACAAAATCAATACCATACGCCTTGGTACTCAAACACTGCAAACCCGGAAGTAAGTGTTCCGGTTTGCAAACCTTTTTCCAGAAGCCGAACGTGCTCCGTTTTGAGTGTGACGCTTCCGATTTGAGTGCCACACTTCCGTTTTGACTGTTACGCTGAGGTCTGTCTGTTTTTGCTTTTTATTTTGTGTTTTTCTTTTTGCGGCTCTTTTTCGTTTTGTTTTTTGTGACTGTGCGGAACCCAGTTCGGTTCCTGATTGATTGTGTGAATGGAGTACTGTACATCGTTTATTGCTTTCATTTTGCGGATCCACGGTCTCGTCAGATATTAAAATTCATGTTAAATTGCTGTTTTTGGGGTTGTTTTCAAAAGTCTGGAACAGATTGATCCGTTTTGCATTACTTTCTATGGGAAAGAAGCACGCCTTGGTTTTGGAACGCTTTGGTTTTGGAACGGACTTCCGGAACGGATTAAGTTTGAGAACCAAGCTGCCACTGTATCTTGCATTCCAGCACTCTGAGGTTAAGAGAATTCTATTGTTTAAGGCACTTGCCTAACAACTTTGTCTGTGTTTGATTTCACCACAAAATCAATACCATAAAGCACACAGACCTAAAGGAAGAGGCTGTCAGGTTAAGGTCTATTTGCATTCCAACACTCTGAGGTTGAGAGAATTCTGACATCGGGGCCAAGTTCAAGGTGCTGTTTTTTGGTGCAAAAAGCCTTGGAATACCCAAAAGATCATCTCTCCTCCCTTATATACTCAGTAGATTCCTGCGCTCTGCAGGTGAGGTCTACCAGGAAGTCCGTTCCACACAATGTCGGAACGGAATGCCTCCCCTGTGGAATTTTTCCCCCCTGTTAAACATTAGACAGGTGGCTGCTGAATATCTTCCACTTTGTGCCTCACTCCCAGTCTTCATCTGCATTGGAATCATTCTGAATATTTTAAAAGACGCTTATCAGTTGTTGTGGGACGACCCTGGGCTCCTTGGGGAGCCCAGCTGTTTGAGAGTGTTGGACTCCAAAGGTGGTGGACTTCCCCTTTATTGGTGGCTTCTAGACAGAGTCTGGACAGCCGTCGGTCTGGAATTCTTGAGCTGCGATTCCTGCCTTGCAGAGAGTTGGACTAGATGCGCTCTAGATGACCCCCCGGGGTCCCATCCAACTATACGGTTCTGTGCTTCTACACAAATTTAATAAATAAGGAAATAATAATAATATTATTATTCCCTAGCAAAATATTAAAATACAATCATTCATCAAATATTAAAAACTTCCCTAAACAGGGCTGCCTTCAGGTGTCTTCTAGAAGTCAGATAGTTGTTGATTTCCTTGACATCTGATGGGAGGGTGCCACTACTGAGAAGGCCCTCTGCCTGGTTCCCTGTAACCTCGTTTCTTGCAGGGAGGGAACCACCAGAAGGCCCTTGGCGCTGGACCCCAGTGTCCAGGCAGAACGATGGGGGTGGAGACACTCCTTCAGGTATACTGGACCAAGGCCGTTTAGGGCTTTAAAGGTCAGCACCAACACTTTGAAATGTGCTCAGAAACGTACTGGGAGCCAATGTAAGTCTTTCAAGACCGGTGTTATGTGGTCTTGTTGGCCGCTCCCAGTCACCAGTCTGCCTGCCGCATTCTGGATTAGTTGTAGTTTCCGAGTCACCTTCAAAGGTAGCCCCACGTAGAGCGCATTGTTGTTGTTGTTGTTCAGTCGTTCAGTTGTGTGCGACTCTTGGTGATCCCATGGACCAGAGCACGCCAGGCACGCCTATCCTTCACTGCCTCCTGCAGTTTGGCGAAACTCATGCCAGTCGCTTCGAGAACCCTGTCCAACCATCTCATCCTCTGTCGTCCCCTTCTCCTTGTGCCCTCCATCTTTCCCAACATCAGGGTCTTTTCCAGGGAATCTTCTCTTCTCATGAGGTGGCCAAAGTACTGGAGCCTCAACTTCAGGATCTGTCCTAGTGAGCACTCAGGGCTGATTTCTTTAAGAATGGATAGGTTTGATCTTCTTGCAGTCCATGGGACTCTCAAGAGTCTCCTCCAGCACCAGAATTCAAAAGCATCAATTCTTCGGCGATCAGCCTTCTTGATGGTCCAGCTCTCACTTCCATACATTACTACTGGGAAAACCATAGCTTTAACTATACGGACCTTTGTCGGCAAGGTGATGTCTTTGCTTTTTAAGATGCTGTCTAGGTTTGTCATTGCTTTTCTCCCAAGAAGCAGGCGTCTTCTAATTTCGTGACTGCTGTCACCATCTGCAGTGATCATGGAACCCAAAAAAGTAAAATCTCTCACTGGTAGAGCGCATTGCAGTAGTCCAAACGAGAGATAACTAGAGCAAGCATCACTCTGGTGAGACAGTGCACAGATGGAGCTGATAGACAGCTGCCCTGGACACAGAATTGACCTGCGTCTCCATGGACAGCTGTGAGTCCAAAATGACTCCCAGGCTGCACCCCTGCTCCTTCAGGGGCACAGTTACCCCATTCAGGGCCATTAAATGATACTTGGAGATGGCCAGTATGGAAGCTGGGACTTCTTGCACGAAAAGCAGGTACTCTGCTCTTGAGCTCCATCCCTTCCCCTGACTATGACCTGGGACAGGCTGCAGCTGTCGAAAGCTAAGTCCCAATTATAAATCGTTTCCCTCCTGCCGCACAAGCCCACCCCCAGTTTAGCTGCTGTTCTTTCACTCTCCGCACCACATCTAAATATGCACAAGCCTCTAGCCAAGTCAAGGAATTCCATGAGTTCATTGAGGCTGACGTCCTTGGAGTAAACACCATTGAACATAACAATGCTTATTTCTGAATAAATGCATGCAGGACAGAGTTATAAATTTGGAGGCAGCCCCAGAAGTCTTCTGTGCTGATGCTGGAAATCTGCAATTTCCACCAGAGCTGTAGCTACCAGGGTGGGGGGCTAGCCAGTTTTTGTTGTTGTTGTTTTTTGGCCCCAGGTGAAGCCTCCAGAGGGGCACCATTGAGGCTCCCGGCCTGTGTGTGTACGCAAATGTGCCCCAGGTGTCTGTGTGCCAAACTGGGTCTTTGACCCGGGTGAAACAAAGCCTGGTTTTGCCCCTGACATCTGTGATAGACTGGCCTCCTGCCCCAGCATCTGCTTAAAAGCTTTTAACAAAGGGCGGGGGGTCTTTCCCAATGCTGAGCAGTTCCTACCACCAATAGCTATCTTCTAACATCTCAAAAGAGGGATGCGGGTGGCGCTGTGGGTTAAACCACAGAGCCTAGGACTTCCGGCGAGGACGCCATAGCAGGCGGTCGTGGGTTGCCTCGGCAGCGAGGCGACCCAGGCCGACCCGGGGGTTGGAGCCCCGCTACCGCAAAGCGGGGCTCCGGTGAGGCGCGGGAAGAGCGTCCTGCGCCTCGGGCTCCCCGGCGGGCCCATTAGGGCTCCGAACCCTTCCCTCGTTCCCCCTGTAAAGGGGGAGTGGGGGTGAAGGGACCACGGAGCCGGGCTATAGGGGACATGCCCCAACCGGGCCGGCGAAGCGGCGGCCACCGCTCGCGGTGAGCAACATCGTTCTACCTGTAAAGGAAAAAAAGAGGAAGCCCGGTGGTCGTGAGTATTCAACTGGATCTATTCTTGACACTTAGAGCGCCGGGAGAGACGACGAAAAGGAAGCCTGTTTCTCTCCCTTCGGCGTAACTGCTTTAAGAGTAACTGCTGTTACAGCGATGGATACAGTGTTCTGATTTTGGATAAGTGAGTCGATTAGATCCCCTTGGGGGAATGAGACAGTGACAAATATCTCTTTTTGGAATGGATACTTTGTAATCTTTTCGCCCTGACTTCAGGGAAAATGGCTGCGGAGGTTTGGAATCGAGTGGAAAAATACTGTGTCTAAGATGGGAAACATTGAAATTTGATACCCTATGCCCACTTCTACTATGTTGGGTTTCGTTTTTGAGTTGGTTTTGGACTCAGGATTGACTGATGAACAAAGGATTATTTTTTTGAGGCTGGAATTGCTTAATCAGAAATTGGTTATGTTGAACCGGGATATGGCAGAAAAGGTATATCCCACAGAGGAGACTTTTCAGGACATTGCTGTATTGGAAGAGAGCCTTGGCAAAGAGCTGAAGGGGATTCTTGAAGAACAGTGTAAAATGGCTTGGCAACTCCGGGAACAAGAAAGGCCCTGTGGGGGTGGCAGACCCAGGACCGGGAGGTTTTTTATATCCAACTTCTGGGGTGAGAGCTCGGGAGTGATGGGGAAAAAACTATTAAGTTTACAAATAAAAGAAGAATGGAATATTGAACCGGAGAAGCTGGAAGGTGATGAACTGTGTACCCTGAGGCTCTACGCAAGGATTGTTGTGAAACTGGTCTGGATCTGTGGACTTATAAGAAAAGAGGACAATTTGAGGAGCGGCCTCGGTGTAAGACGGAGAAGGAAAATGGATAGAAGGGGGATAGGATGAATTGTATTAAGGGTAAAGTTAAGATGGTCTATTATGGTACCCTGAAGCCGGTGTGTCAAGATTTTAAGTTTCTGAACTAGAGAAGAGATATTGTAACCTTTTTTTTATTAGCAGCAGTTTAAGGGAAAGAAGAAGTCTGATATGATTTGATTTAAGAAATAATATGTTAAGATATGAAGCTTTGTTTTTAATTACCATGAAGTTTATAATATGACTAGATTTTATAAGTTAAGAAGTGATGTATTATTGTGAACTAAAAAACAAGAATTTAAGAAGAATATTTAGTTTTGAATTTTTATATGAATTTAATTTTAGAGATGTGAAGTTATTAAAGTAAAATTTGGAATTGGAGCCGAAGGAGAGGGAGCAGGGGAAGTCAACGTAATGATTCAACCAAGAATTTTTTTTTTTATGTAAACAAGAAGAAGAATCGTTGGTGTGTCTGTATTTGTTTTGTTATAGTTATAGTGGGTGGATGTTTGGGTTAATGTTGGTGAAGATGTTGGATTGTTCTTTGTTATGGAAAAACAAATAAATTCTTTATAAAAAAAAAATAAACCACAGAGCCTAGGGCTTGCCGATCAGAAGGTCGGCGGTTCGAATCCCCGCAACGGGGTGAGCTCCCGTTGCTCGGTCCCTGCTCTTGCATGTGCGCAACGCGATTCACCGCTTCTGCACATGCACGTGACGTCATTTTGAGCGCATGCATGAAGCGCCGAACCTGGAAGTAACCCGTTCCGGTACTTGCGCGTTCGTAACCCGTTCCGAACGCAACCTGAAGCTCTCAGCCAAGAAACCTGAGGTCTCTTCTGGGCATGTGCAGAAGTATTTCCTTCCAAGGAAATATGTGTTTTTCCGATATACCAGATTTGCACAAAAAGGTAGGCGGTAACGCAGGCCGCCACTTGGATGAGAAGGTTGTCATGTAGATGCCAGAGATGCACACGTCCGCACACACACAAATGGAGACACAAGCAGCTTCAAATCCTCAGGGAATTCCAGTGTGGATGTGAGACATAGAACTACAGTTCCCAGAATTCCCTGGGAAGAGGGGTTGACTTTTCAGAGTGGTTTGTAGCTCTGTTGGGGGGGGGAACAGGGGTCTCCTTACAACTCTCAGCAACCTTAACAACCCATAATACCTAGGATTCTTTGTGTGAGGAGGGAAGTCGTGGCTGTTTAAAGTGGTATGAAACTGCTTTAAGTCTACAGTGCAGACAGGGGCCTCAGTACTGCCCAGACACTGAGCTTTTATAATAGATTATTGCATCTTAATATTCTAATATTTTCATATTCTGTTGGAAGCCGTCCAGAGTGGCTGGGGAAACCCAGCCAGATGGGTGGGGTATAAATAAATTATTATTATTATTATTATTATTTAGGCTTTTAAAAAATATTCCTGTTTTTGTTAGTAGTAGTATTGAGATGACCAGCCAGAATGAAACAGCTCTTATTCTGACCTACATTAGTTAAAGGAAATTATGCAATGAGGTTTTCCATTCACTGAAATAAAAATAGAAAGAAGCTGTTTTACACGCACTGCAACAATGGGGGGGGGGAATGTAAGAATAAAACAGAAGCAAAAGTAAAAACCAGTGGCCCGATGTTAGGAAATTCATTAAAGTACAATGAGAAATCATTGTCAGAGGAAGGCATGTTCCACCGGGAGTAGCAGCTGTGGAAAAGGCACACCATGCTGCAGGAATTTCTGGGAAGGAGTTTGAAAACGGAATTTGCATTGCACCAGAAACTGATATCTGGGTGCATACTGCCTTGTGGGAGAAACGCATAGCCGGTCTTCACGAACAGTACTCACCAATAGAATCATAGAATCCTAGAATCCTAGAGTTGGAAGAGACCCCAAGGGCCATCCAGTCCAACCCCCCGCCAAGCAGGAAACACCATCAAAGCATTCCTGACGGATGGCTGTCAAGCCTCCGCTTAAAGACCTCCAAAGAAGGAGACTCCACCACACTCCTTGGCAGCAAATTCCACTGTCGGACAGCTCTCACTGTCAGGAAGTTCTTCCTAATGTTTAGGTGGAATCTTCTTTCTTGTAGTTTGGATCCATTGCCCTGTGTCTGCTTCTCTGGAGCAGCAGAAAACAACCTTTCTCCCTCCTCTATATGACATCCTTTGATATATTTGAACATGGCTATCATATCACCCCTTAACCTTCTCTTCTCCAGGCTAAACATACCCAGCTCCCTAAGCCGTTCCTCATAAGGCATCTTTTCCAGGCCTTTGACCATTTTGGTTGCCCTCCTCTGGACACATTCCAGCTTGTCAGTATCCTTCTTGAACTGTGGTGCCCAGAACTGGACACAGTATTCCAGGTGAGGTCTGACCAGAGCGAAATATAGTGGTACTATTACTTCCCTTGATCTAGATGCTATACTCCTATTGATGCAGCCCAGAATTGCATTGGCTTTTTTAGCTGCTGCATCACACTAGTAGTATCCTCACAATTATTTTGTTTTTAAGCCAAGTGGGTTGCCGTCACTAAATCTAGCAGGAGTAATTTCCGTAGTTTAAGCCATGCGTATTCGTTCATTAAGGTATTTCTCGCTTCACCCAAAATGCTCACAGAGCAGTTTGCGACAGAATAAGGCAGCTGTGTAAGGAGCGAGAACGTTTAAAATAATCGCGTACCGAGACCCTGCGACCTGGCAGTTCCCTGGGGAGTGAATAACCAGACACAACAGCAGCATGGTTCTCGAACGCCTTGGTACTCAGAATAACCTGGAACCCAAACACTGCAAACCCGGAAGTAAGTGTTCTGGTTTGCAAACTTTCTCCAGAAGTCGAACGTGCCACGTTTTGAGTTTTGCGCTTCCGTTTTGAGTGTTACGCTGAGGTCTGTCTGTTTTTGCTATTTATTTTGCGTTGTTTTTTTTTAAATATACTTATTAACTTTTTCAAAACATAAACAAAATACAGTGGTGCCCCGCTAGACGAAAATAATTCGTTCTGCGAAAATTTTCGTCTAGCGGGTTTTTCGTCTTGCGGAGCGGCAATGACAGCCGCGCTCCGCAAAACGAAAAAAAAAGAAGAAGACGAAAATTTTTCGTCTTGCGAGGCAGCCTTCCGCTAGACGAATGCCTTCGTCTAGCGAGTTTTTCGTCTAGCGAGGCATTCGTCTAGCGGGGCACCACTGTACATAGAACAAACAAATACAACTATTACAAACAAACTACAAAAAGAAAATAAAAAGGGAAATTATTACAAACAAACTACGAAAACATAAAACAAAAAATTATTCGTTAAAAATTGATTCTTTCATTAACATTGTAAATTGACTTCCTCACGTCTGCCCATCCTGCGTTCATTATCATTCATCTTTAGTAATTTCTTTACATTGTACAAACCATTTTTTGTTTTGTTTTATTTTTGTGACTGTGGAACCCAGTTCAGCTCCTGATTGATTGCTTGATTGTGTGACTGCAGTACACTGTTTATTGCTTTCATTTTATGGATCAGTGGTCTTGTTTGATAGTAAAATCCATGTTAAATTGCATGTTTTAGGGGTTGTTTTTAAAAGTCTGGAAGGGATTAATCCATTTTGCATGACTTTCCACGGGAAAGCGCGCCTTGGTTTTGGAACGCTTTGGTTTTGGAACTGACTTCCGGAACGGATTAAGTTTTGAGAACCAAGGTACCACTGTATTGGTTTATGGGTTCAAACAGGCCACAACTTTATCGGTTAAAGATGTGAACAGTTTGGCATACACATTGGGGGAAGCCAGCACTATTCGTGTTATGTATTAAGATTGGCTGCAGTTCTCACTCGGTGCCACCAGTATGCAAATGAAGGATTGAGAACTGTCGTTCACTGATTGAAACAAAATAAAAAATAAGAAAATTCCTTCCACTGTTCACTGATTGGTTAGTTAGTTGGAATTTGTTACTGTTACAAGTTACTTTTGTTGTTGTTGTTGTTCAGTCGTTCAGTCGTGTCCGACTCTTCATGACCCCATGGACCAGAGCACGCCAGCCACGCCTATCCTTCACTGCCTCCCGCAGTTTGGCCAAACTCATGCCAGTCGCTTCAAGAACACTGTCCAACCATCTCATCCTATGTCATCCCCTTCTCCTTGTGCCCTCCATCTTTCCCAACATCAGGGTCTTTTCCAGGGAGTCTTCTCTTCTCATGAGGTGGCCAAAGTACTGGACCCTCAACTTCAGGATCTGTCCTTCTAGTGAGCACTCAGGGCTGATTTCCTTAAGAATGGATAGGTTTGATCTTCTTGCAGTCCATGGGACTCTCAAGAGTCTCCTCCAGCAGCATAATTCAAAAGCATCAATTCTTCGGCGATCAGCCTTCTTTATGGTCCAGCTCTCACTTCCGTACATTACTACTGGGAAAACCATAGCTATACGGACCTTTGTCGGCAAGGTGATGTCTTTGCTTTTTAAGATGCTATCTAGGTTTGTCATTGCTTTTCTCCCAAGAAGCAGGCGTCAAGTTACTTAGTATTGTTCAAAGCAGCCAGCTGTGCTGTTGTCAGTGACATAAGGAGCAGTTCTAACTGCTGTAATAAAGAGCTGTTTTTTAAATGCCCTTTATACCATGCTGTCCGGAAGAATTTATTGTTACCATTAATTCACAAATTGTCTGGGCACCCGGCAGATTTCCAACTTACTTTCTTATTGCAAGATACAGATCAGTTTGTAACTTTACAAATGGCGAAATTTTTAACTTCCGTCTTGACATACAAGAGACGTAATGGGCTGCTGTTTAGGAGCTGAAATCTCCTTATAATATTTATCTAATTTTACATGCTTAGTAAGTCTTTTATTGTTACCAGTTTTAAATCAAACAGTGTTTTTGTGTGTGTTTGCCTTTGTTTTTCTATGAGCTTAAAGCTGAAATAAAATCGATTGATTGATTGATTGAGAGCTGTTGACCTAAAGGAGCTGTATCCTTCGTCCATCTTTCCCGCAACTTAACAATTCCGTCTGCTGGAAGTGCATCAAACGAACCCAAAGGGTACTCATCAATGGCTCCTCTTCATCCTGGAGAGATGTGACTAG
Organism: Lacerta agilis; assembly: GCF_009819535.1. Classification (NCBI taxonomy): domain Eukaryota; kingdom Metazoa; phylum Chordata; class Lepidosauria; order Squamata; family Lacertidae; genus Lacerta; species Lacerta agilis. The sequence continues at coordinate 4,811,584 of NC_046321.1, read as the reverse complement.
TGGGGTGCCACAGGGTTCTGTCTTGGGCCCAGTCTTATTCAACATCTTTATCAATGACTTGCATGATGGGCTTGAGGGCATCCTGATCAAGTTTGCAGATACAGGTGGGTAGCCGTGTTGGTCTGCCATAGTCGAAACAAAATAGAAAATTCTTTCCAGTAGCACCTTAGAGACCAACTGAGTTTGTTCTTGGTATGAGCTTTTGTGTGCATGCACACGAAAGCTCATACCAAGAACAAACTCAGTTGGTCTCTAAGGTTGCAGATGACACCAAATTGGGAGGGGTGGCTAATACAGTGGTGCCCTGCTAGGCGAATGCCTCGCTAGACGAAAAACTCGCTAGACGAAAGGCATTCGCTAGCGGAAGGCTGCCCCGCAAGACAAAAATGTCAATGGGGCTGCCTCGCAAGACGGGGAAAAAAATATTATTTTTTTGGCGCGAAAACCTCCGCGCTGCATTGCCGCTTCGCTAGACGAAAAATTCGCTCTATGAAGACACTCGTAGAACGGATTATTTTCGTCTAGCGGGGCACCACTGTACCCCAGAGGACAGGATCACACTTCAAACTCTATGATTCTATGATACATAAAACATACATTTCCTGTGTGCCTTTACCCTAAAGGCCAGCGTTTTCCTGATAGCAAATCGCCACAATTCCTTATACCACAGACTCTACAAGTTTCACCCTCTTTTAAAGCCTTTTGGGTCGGTGGCCATCAGCGCCTCCTGTGGGAGGGAGTTCCACTGGTTAACTGTGCGCTGCGTGAAGAAAGGCTTTCTTTTCGCCTGCCCTGAATCTTCCGACATTGAGCTCTGTCGGAGGTCCATGAATTCTAGCATTAAGAGAGAGGGAGGATAACGTTCAGCAAACATTCCTCCATCCCCCGGAACACCTTGAATTTGGCCGGTAACAAACACACAGTGCAGATTGCTGAGCGGGGATGTAAAAGGTTGGCAAGGTCACCCAAAAAAATCAGTTTTTTTCCCAAAGGGGTGGGAGGAAGAACCTGTGGGGAAAGATGCGCACCCACCCAAGAAGGGAGGTATCCCAGCTGTTCTGGCAAGCCTTTCGCTGTCAATGGATCTCTGCCTTTCCTTTGCAAGATGCTTATTTCCTTAAAAAAAACAACCCACAACTCTTCTTACATAAACTTGGAGAGTTACCACCCAGAGGTATTTTGTCCTCGTTCCATTGACATTGCTCCATTCCTTGCTGTATGACAAATTTATGAAGGTCCCAATGCATGCGCATCTCTGCCCCTGCATGTCTAACAAGGTAGAATCCGTTACTCACATCCTTTTATTTTGCGAATTCTATAGTGAAGAACGTGCTCGTTATATTTTACCCCTTTTAACAAAGTTTACACCCTTACAACACTATTTGGAATCCTCCCCCGAAATTTTACGAAAATATCTTCAAGTCTAGTATCATATGATGTGGCTAAATTCTGCACTTTAGCTATTGAGAAGCGTAAATCTCTTTTATTGAATAACACATTGTAAAGTTCCTTTGTGTAACTGTTTTATCTCTGGTGATGTTGTTGCCGATTTTTCTCTGTTTGGATTTATGATTTTCTGTACTGCTGGCTTTTGCCGTAATAAAACTGACTGACTGACTTCTAAAGTTCAGGGCGTGAGAGCAGATGCTTATGTAATCTAACTTGGCCCTCCGCACGCTCTCAAGGGGATGTTACCGTGAGGCATGGGGGAAGCCCAGTGTTTGGAGAAGTACAAATCTACAGGAATGCCAAAAACAGCCCCGTGGGAACTGAGTGTGCTCAGTTTGGGTGTGTGTGTGAGAGAGAGAGATAACAGAAAATGGGTGGGAGGAGGAATAGCGTGACACGGACTCCGCGCTGCGACATTTTGTTGCAGCGCTCACTTGCCTTCTTACAAAAAACGTGCTACACTGTACAATGTGTTCTAAAATACACTATATTACTTTGAAAGCTTTTGCAGAAGAAAGGGGTTCCCTGCCCTCTGGTCTCTCTGCTGTTCCACCTCTGCCCCCCCCAAAAAAAATTCCTGGTACCAACCGGTCTGTATATCTTAGTCATTTTCAGAGGTTACGCTCAAGGTGCCCCCGCAAAGTGGGTGGGTGGCAATGAGAGAAGACGTGGCCTCCTCAGTTATGGCTCCAAGCCTCAGGAATTCCCTCCCCAGGGTGCGCAGCCTGACAACAGCATTGATATCCTTCCAACACCACCTTTGGAGAGTTGAGACGTGGCAGAGGCTGTTACAACTTTAAAAAATATGGTTTATTCACCTATTGACACCTTCCGTTTGCATGGAGCGAGTTCAGATCTTACAGCACGGCCATTTCAAGAGGGGCTTGTCCCCCACAGCAGTCCAAGGCATCTCTCCCAGCCAGCCTTCAGCCAGCCTGCCCAAGATGGATCCCCATCTTTCTTCTCTCCCTTTCCTCTTCCCAGCACACCTTGCTAAAGACTCTCTATTCCTGTCACCTCACACCCAGTTACCCTGGCAACCTTCCAACCCCCCCCCCCAGTCTCTGTTCACATCTCAGGGCAAGGAGGGGGGGAAGGACCGTTCTCTTGCATTGCCCATGGCCCTCAATGGCCCTGAAATGTTTCTTAATGGCCCTAGCTTGGCCAAGTCGTTTCGCATAGGCTAGAAGAAGAAGAAGAGTTTGGATTTGATATCCCGCTTTCTCACTACCCAAAGGAGTCTCAAAGCGGCTAACGCTCTTCTTTCCCTTCCCCCCCCCCACAACAAACACTCTGTGAGGTGAGTGGGGCTGAAGAGACTTCAGAGAAGTGTGACTAGCCCAAGGTCACCCAGCAGCTGCATGTGGAAGAGAGGAGACGCGAACTTGGTTCACCAGATTACGAGTCTACCGCTCTTAACCACTACACCACACTGGTTTCTGATAGAGTGGAAGCTTCTGAAAGACAGAAGCTTCTGAAAGAGTGGAAGGCAATACTGCATAGTTTGAGCACACTTGTTTTCTTTTGGCCTGCTGGGTAATTAAAAGCGGAGAGGACAAAATAAGCCTGAGAAATGAGGATCCTCCTCCTTCCCATTGCCCCACGATAGGTAGGTTTACTTTTACTCCGCTGGAGAAAGAGAAAAGAAATTCTACAGGGACATCTGCTCCTGCCCAGGAGTTCCTGTATTTCTCCTTCTGCATCTCAAATAATCAACATCCTGCCAGTTATGGGTGGGGTTCCTTTGCTGTGTTATTGTATTGTGAGTGGAATAGTGTTTATATTGCAATGTAGCCGGAGCAAAATTCCAAGTATGTTGGTACTTGGCCAATAAAATTATTCCTATTCCTATTCCTATTTATTAATTTCTAATAAATGCCCCCCCCAAAATCTATTAACAACCCGCTCTTCTTGTGCCCTTGTGTTTAGCCCCAGGTAACTGCGGCCAGCCCCGCCAGGTGGAAAATGCAGAGGTTCCTAAAGGGAGCGGCGACAGCAACAGACTGCGTTACTCGTGCGTCAAGAATTACAAGAGGAAAGCGGGAACGTCCAGCCTCGCCGTGTGCAGGGAGAACGCCACGACGGGAAAGTTTGAATGGGAGGTGCGGCTGATCTGCATCAGTAAGTACCTGCGTTCTGTGTGGGGCGGCTCAGGGCTCACCTAGGCTCACCTTCCCCCCTGTGAACCTGTTCCTGTATTAAGGTCCACAGAGCCGCCACCCACCACCCCACCCGGTCAGTCTCTCAAAGTCATGGCTGACTGCAGCCGCCTCCAGTTAGAGATGTCCCAGAGTTCCGTCAGAATGGGTAGCAATCCTGGAAATGACAGCAGTCCGTGTCTCGGTGGATTTTATTTACCGTATTTTTCCGTGTATAAGACTAGGGGTTTTTTTTCCTAAAAAAGAATGTCAAAAAATTTTGGGGCGTCTTATACACGGATAGTAAAATACACAATTTTTTCTTAAATCAGAGTCCCCCAAAATAGGAGGCATCTTATACATGGGGGCGTCTTATAGATGGAGAAATACGTTAAATCAAATCGATTTAAATCACTAGTCAGTAAGACTTGATTTAAATATTTTTAATAATAATAATAATAATAATAATAATAATAATAATAATAATAATAATAAAAAAATTTTTATTTATACCCGGCCCTTCCCCGCCAAACCGGGCTCAGGGCAGCTAACACCAATAAAATCACAATAAAAACATAAAACTATTCATTAAAATACAGATTAAAATACAATTTAAAATTTTATCTAGACTGCAGCCTCATTTTTAAGTAGCCCACCAATCCAATTACGAATTTAATCCGTTCCGAATGCACATTCGTAGGTCGAAAAATTCGTAAGTCAAAAAAAGCTATTTCCCCATAGGAATACATTGGAAACGAAAAATTCAGAAAAATTTGTAAGTTGAGTAAACCGCATCTAAAATTCATAAGTCGATTAAACCCCATCTAAAACGGCCAACGGATGTCCTTCGGATGTCGAAAAATTCATAGGCGTGCGGGCACTTTTTTCATTCGTAAGTCGAAAAATTCGTATGTCGAGTAATTCGTAAGTCGAGGTACCACTGTACATTATTGTTTCCCTCCCCTTGGAATAAACGTAACGATAGTTAATTATATTATTAAACGTGACCACAGGAAACACCAACTTTTTTTGCGGAACCTGAACTGCAGTGGAGTGGAAGCAGCGCTGCGTGTGGCAGATATAGAGCAGGCCAGAAACTGATGCCTTTTCACATCCTTCCTTTCCATTTATTGAGCCTCCATCCTAATTTCTTTGCAGGGAGGTCACACCACATGATATCACATCAAGAATCTGGCACCCACACTTCCCATGCATGGTTTTCTATTCCTCCATCATGTCCCCTGCTTATGCAACACGCTAAGCCAAAAAGAGAGAGGCCCAGATTGGAATTCCCACGTAGGAATTTGTATGACAGTGTGAAGACATTTGTTTGGTTATTTCTATTTTACAATCAAGAATTTGTTTGGTTATTTCTATTTTACAATCAAGTGGTATATGAATATTATCATTAAATAAAATAAGACCAGCAAAACAGCAATATAAAATCATGTAAAAACAAATAAAAGCAGAAATTCAGGATGTTCATACAGATGAAAACGGGATCTGATCTTATCTTATGGGTCATTATTTGGGTTTATATTTGAGGTAGTGTCATTTCTAACTGAAACTTCAAAGAGAATAGGCTCTGCACTGCTGTAAATGCACTCCTGATGACAAGCTAATTTGGCTTCTCCCCTTCTCAATTCCTCTTTTCTTTCTCAACAAGGAGATCCCTCCCTGCCTGCCGCCACAACAGAAGGTCCCAGAAGAGGTAGGACCAGTTGCCTTCTTGTCTCTACTCATCACCACTGGGTGACAAACGTGTTTTTGGAGTAACACCAATGCAAAATGTTCCTTAAGAGCCAGTGTGGTGTAGCGGTTACTGTAAGAGCTGTAGACTCGTAATCTGGGGGACCGGGTTCGCTTCCCCGCTCCTCCACATGCAGCTGCTGGGTGACCTTGGGCTAGTCACACTTCTCTGAAGTCTCTCAGCCCCACTCACCTCACAGAGTGTTTGTTGTGGGGGAGGAAGGGAAAGGGAGAATGTTAGCCGCTTTGAGACTCTTTCGGGTAGTGATAAAGCGGGATATCAAATCCAAACTCTTCTTAAACAGATTTCAGGCCTCTGACACAAATTAGGGAAGTGCCCTCTCCCCACAAAAATAAAATTAAGAAAATAAAAATGCTGATTAGGCTAATTCACAAGTAGCGGAAATGGGAAAGTAGGTTTTTAGGAACAAACGGCAATCCACAAGAAACCTGAGCTGCCGTTTGCTCCGAGAGAGCGATAAAAAGTGGTTCGAGAGGAATTGTGGGACGAGAGGAATTGTGGATAAGCCCTCGTGTTAACACAGCTTCATGGCCTGTCCCAGAAATATACATATGAAACTTTACTTACCCCATGTTGTAGAGGCAGAGACTTCCACCCCAGCGACTCCGCAGGCTGCTGGTGTTAACACTTCGGCGGCCTCCGCCGCAGCCCCATATGGCCGCGAGACCCACTCGCCATCAGCCTCGATCGCCGCACTGCTCAGGACTGCTAAACCAACTAGGCCTGGCAGGGCAACGGCAACCAGCAGCACCCCAGAGCTTCACAGACACACTCCTGGCACAGTCAGCGAAAGCTCGGCGAAATGCGAAAGCGCCACCGCAAAAGCCTCGCAGCCCGCGACTAGCAAGCGCCTCGCGGCAGGAGACAGAACGACAGTCGTGCCGCCTGGGAGAGTCCCCGGGTTGACCCCAGAGCCACCCGCCCCAGTGCCTCCCATCGAGAGACAAACAGGTTTGTCACCAGCAGCTGAAGTAGTTCACCTTATTGTTGCATCTTCCACATTAACCGTCCTTTTCACGTCCTCCTTGGTTTCATGTTCTTCCCAAATTAATATCCTAATATTCTTGCGTTTATCCCGTATTTATGTCTGCTTTCCATCTCCCGGATTCTTCGGGTGCATCCAGACTACAGTGGCCCCTTGGTTCTCAAACTTAACCGGTTCTGGAATTCCGTTCCGAAACCAAAGCGCTCCGAAACCAAGACCGCGCTTTCCCATAGAAAGTAATGCAAAATGGATTAATCCGTTCCAGACTTTTGAAAACAACCCCTGAAAAAGCAATTTAGCATTTCGGCAGTCACGCAGTCAATCAATCAGTGGCTGAACTGGGTTCCACACAGTCACAAAAACAAATGAACCGAAAAAGCCTCAAAAACCAAAACGCAAAATAAATAGCAAAAACACAAAAGCGCCAAACTTAATCCGTTCCAGAAGTCCGTTTGACTTCTGAAATGTTTGAAAACCAAGGCGCAGCTTCTGATTGGTAGTGGAATTTGTTGCCAAGGAGTGTGATGGAGTCTCCTTCTTTGGAGGTCTTTAAGCAGAGGCTTGACAGCCATCTGTCAGGAATGCTTTGATGGTGTTTCCTGCTTGGCAGGGGGTTGGACTGGATGGCCCTTGGGGTCTCTTCCAACTCTATGATTCTATGATTGGTGCAGGCGCCCCGGAAACAATAGTGACAACCGCATCAGATGTTCGGCTTCCAAAAAATGTTCAAAAACCGGAACACTTCTGGGTTTTCGGCATTTGGGAACCAAGGCGTTTGAGAACCAAGGTACCACTGTATTGCTAGTTCGGGGGTAGGAATCACTCACGTCCTGGCAAATTTGGGTGGCATAATTCTGGTCAATTGAAGGCCTTGCACAACAAACGCATTTCACCCCCCATTCATTGGACTCTCCCTGCCCCAGGATAAGGAAAGTGATTGAGCTTGCTGTGATGCAATCTCATCTAACCTTGCTGAAATCAGGGCAAATGCTCAATAGTGGGTGTTCTGGATGCATCCATAGAGTTGGGATATCTTGCTCCCCTATCCACCAGCTCCCTTTAATGCTTGAACTCGCTGCTAGGGATGGAAGGATTTTTCCATTTACTCAGCTGCTCATTTTTTCCAATCTTAGATTCAGTTTTCCGCATTTCTACAGCAATTTGCAATTTTTCAAAAAAAAAATCCTCATGAAAATTCATCAGCATTTTGAGTGTGAATTTCTCCTGGTAAACATATTCTCGTAAGCAGTTTCCTCTAATATAATTCCCTTCTCAATAATACATAAATTTTATGCACATTTCCCCATAATACATTCACTTTGGTAAAATGCAGAACTGCATTGCAAAATTCAGAAAAGTGTGAATTTTGATGGACAGCTGTCTTTCAGTTCACGTATTGCTTCGGAAAGTGTGGATTTGGTCGATTTGACTTTAAATGAAAAATGAATCCAATTTCTCTGAAAGGAGACCCCAAGGCAGCTCCACACCATACCTCCATTTCTGCGATCGCCAACATCCTTAACAAACTAGAGTTCCCAGGATTATTTGGGTGAAATCACATGCTTTAAATGTGCGTGGGATGGGCTCATTTCCTGCATGGCGACAGGATTGGAACCCAAGATCCAAAGTGTCAGTTGGAAAAGAAAAACAGGGAAAGGGGGTGAGATGACTTGCTTGAGCCCCTCACTGCTTGCTACAGTATATCCTCAAGGAATTCTGGTGCTGGAGGAGACTCTTGAGAGTCCCATGGACTGCAAGAAGATCAAACCTATCCATTCTTAAAGAAATCAGCCCAGAGTGCTCACTGGAAGGACAGATCCTGAAGCTGAGGCTCCAGTACTTTGGCCACCTCATGCGAAGAGAAGACTCCCTGGAAAAGACCCTGATTTTGGGAAAGATGGAGGGCACAAGGAGAAGGGGACGACAGAGGATGAGATGGTTGGACAGTGTTCTCGAAGCGACCAACTTGAGTCTGACCAAACTGCGGGAGGCAGTGAAGGATAGGCGTGCCTGGCGTGCTCTGGTCCATGGGGTCACGAAGAGTCGGACACGACTGAACAACAACAACAACAAAGCAGACGAGAAAATTTGCTTATAGGACATTCATGCATTCATGCAATAAACATGCAATATTTCATATCAAATATTTAGGACTTAGCAACTGAATAGAACAGGAATTGCAAATGAGGCTCTCTGCTTGAGAGTTGGGATTTAATGCATGTGTCCCCAAGTGTTCCGGGGTCAACCTGACCTGGATCCGGGCCCTGAACTATTTGGGGGGCTTTGCAGAGTGTTTAATTGTGGTTTAAAACCATAATTAAGTGTGGGGCTGGGGAGAAAGCAGCACACACATATTCCCTGCAGACTCTCTGCTCCCCTCATTGCTACAGATTGCTGAAAAACCTCCACGGAAGGAGAGCCCACCACCTCCCAGTTTCGTTCGTTCGAGCTCTTCGTTCCAGTGTCGAATGGCTCTTACTGTCAGAAAGTGATTCCAGAGGTTTACTTAGAATCTCCTTCATTGCAACTTGAACCCACTGGTTTGGGTCCTACCCTCTGGTGCAGCAGAACACAAGCTTGCTCCTTCTTCCATGTGACATCCCTTCAGATATTTGAAGATGGCTATCATAGCTCCTCTCGGTCTCCTCTTTTCCAGACTACCACGCAAACTCCCTCAACCATTCCTCATAAGGCCTGGTTTCCAGTGTGAGTGTAGTGGTTAAGAGTGGTAGACTCGTAATCTGGGGGACCGGGTTCGTGTCTCCTCTCCTCCACATGCAGCTGCTGGGTGACCTTGGGCTAGTCACACTTCTTTGAAGTCTCTCAGCCCCACTCACCTCACAGAGTGTTTGTTGTGGGGAAGGAAGGGAAAGGAGAATGTTAGCCGCTTTGAGACTCCTTCGGGTAGTGAAAAGCGGGATATCAAATCCAAACTCTTCTTCTTCCAGACCCTTGATCATCTTGGTTGCCCTCCTCTGCACACATTCCAACTTGTTAATATGCTTCTTAAATTGTGGCACCCAGAACTGGACACAGTAATTATCTTCTTCTTCTTCTTCTTCTTCTTCTTCTTCTTCTTCTTCTTCTTCTTCTTCTTCCCTCACCCATCTGTATTCCACATGTGGTCTGTCCAAGGCACACTCCTGGAAAGATTCCATCAACGGTGTCTCCCCCAAAAAATTTACGCATCACTTGGGAAGACAGGCGAACTAATACCAATGTACAGGAAGAAGCAAGGATCATCAGTGTCAAAGCGATGATTCTTCAACATCAACTTCATTGTGTGGATGCCTGATTATCATCTTCCAAAGCTACTGCTCTATTCCGAACTTAAAAATGGAAAGCGTAATGCTGGTGGTCAACAAAAGAGGTTTAAAGACTGTCTCAGGGCAAATCTTTAAAAATGTAGTATAAACACCAACAATTGGGAAGCACAGGCCTGCGAGCGCTCCAGTTGGAGAACAGCCTTTACCAAAGGTGTCATGGGCTTTGAAGACGCTTGAACTCAGGACGAAAGGGAGAAACGTGCTAAGAGGAAGGCACGCTCGGCAAATCCACACCGTGATCAACTCCCGCCCGGGAACCACTGTCACCACTGTGGAAGGACGTGTGGATCCAGAATTGGCCTCCATGGTCACTTACAGACTGTTAAGACAGTGTTTATGGAAGACAATCTTACTTGGCTACGAGGGATCGCCAAAGAAGAAGACAGTGATTCTATGACTTCTTCCCTTGGTTAAGACACTATACTTCAGGTGAAACGGCCTAGAATAGCGTTTGTTTTTTTGTTTGTTTTTTTGCTGCTGCATCACACTGTTGACTCATGATCAGCTTGTTGCTACCCCTCAGAGAGCCAGTTTGGTGTAGTGGTTAAGAGCGGCAGACTCGTAATCTGGGGAACCGGGTTCGCTTCCCCGCTCCTCCACATGCAGCTGCTGGGTGACCTTGGGCTAGTCACACTTCTCTGAAGTCTCTCAGCCCCACTCACCTCACAGAGGTGGGGGAGGAAGGGAAAGGAGAATGTGAGCCGCTTTGAGACTCCTTCGGGTAGTAAAAAGCGGGATATCAAATCCAAACTCTTCTTCTTCTTCTTCTCAGTGCCAACAGTCATGAACTACAAGGACCAATGGTCTGAGTGTATAAGGCCGCTGCTTCCTGTGTCCTTCCTAGAGAGTGTGTAGGATATCTGCATTCTGTCCCCTTCTCAATAGCATGTCATGGTTCAAGTTCTGCTTGCAGGCTTCCCTTTCAGGCATCTGACGGTCACTTTGAGAACAGGATGCTGAGTCAGATGAACTCTTTCAGCAGGGCTCTTTCATGCATGTGTGTGTGCATATATATATATATATATGCAACATCAGCTACACAGAGGTGTACAGCTGTCTCAGGCAGTTGCCATGCAAGCAAGTTTCCTGTAAGCAAAGCATTTTTGGGGAGGGAAGGGAGCACACAATTATTTCAAACTCATTTAGCATTTTTTTGCCCCTCCCTTTTGAACCCGTTCCATCTTCAGTCCCGGTTGGGGGCGGGGGAGGAACCCAACAGAAGTCTGCAACGTCTGCAGCTTGATCGTAAAAGGGTTCCTTCAGATGTCAGCCCTGTTCATTCCAGTGAGATTTAATTCGGAGTAAGGCGGATTTCTTTGAGAGGGGAGTTAGGGGTGTCAGCCTGGGTCTGGCCTGAACCGCTTCATGCAGCAGGTGGGATTCCCTGGTATAACGACCCCAACCCCACACAAAAGCCTTTGCGTATGGAACATGCGCATAGAATTACAGAACTGGAAGGAATGCCAAGAGTCATCTAGTCCAACCCCCTTCAATGCAGGAATCTCAGCTAAAGTATCCGTGACAGATGGCCGTCCAACCTCTGCTTCAAAACCCCCAAGGAAGGAGAGTCCACCACCTCCAGAGGGAGTTCGTTCCACTGTCAAACAGCTCTCACTGTCAGAAAGTTTTTTGCCTGATCTTTAGTCAGAATCTCCTTCCTTATCATTTGAATCCATTCGTTTGCGTTCTCCCTCTGGAGCAGCGGAACACAACACCCTTCTTAAATTGTGGTGCCCAGAATTGGACACAGTATTCCAAGTGTGGTCTGAACAAGGAAGACTAGAGTGGGACTATGACTTCCCTTGATCTGGACACTAGACTTCTGTGAATGGAGCCTAGAATAGCCTTTGCTTTTTTTGCTGCTGCATCACGCCGTGGACTCACATTAAATGTGTGACTTTCTAGATGTTGCTGAAGTCCCAGCAGCGATCTGGGATGATGGCCTTTGGGAGTCCACCAACATCTGGAGGGCCGGAGGTTCCCCATACGTACTCTAACTTGCGGGATTCGGACTGGACCTCCCCCTCCATGTTCATACTACTCAGGTTTTAAGGATTTTATTCTATCCTCCGACCTATTTCCCAGCCTTAAGGACTAGAAACATTTTTTTTTTTTAAAATCAAACTGTTACACCAGGATACCTACTTCTGTGTTCTGTAGCAGATGTTCAAGTATATCAAAGGATGTCATATAGAGGAGGGTGAAAGGTTGTTTTCTGCTGTTCCAGGAAAGCGGACATAGGGCAATGGATTCAAACTACAAGAAAGAAGATTCCACCTAAACATTAGGAAGAACTTCCTGACAGTGAGAGCTGTTCGGCAGTGGAATTTGCTGCCAAGGAGTGTGGTGGAGTCTCCTTCTTTGGAGGTCTTTAAGCGGAGGCTTGACAGCCATCTGTCAGGAATGCTTTGATGGCGTTTCCTGCTTGGCAGGGGGTTGGACTGGATGGCCCTTGGGGTCTCTTCCAACTCTAGGATTCTATGATTCTAAGATCTTTGCACTTGCTCAGAATTACGAAATACATATAAGTGGGGCTGCAAGTATTTGCTTAAAGAAAGAACCAGCCATTTTTGCATGTAATGTTCTTTACTCTTCCTTTCGCAGGTTCCCTCACCTTGAGGATTGGCGTGCCTTGCTTAGGTGAGGAATAGTTCGGAGTTTATGGATTGTTAGCAGTCGTCTGACCATACAAGGCGGATTTTAATTCTTAAATTAGAATTCTAGATTTGTCTTCTTGGTTCAAACCAATAGAGGAGACGCAGACCCGCCCACCCACCCCCCCGTGCTCCAGGGGCTATAGGGTTGTTTCTTTGCTTATTTTTATTAATGTATTTTGTGTTGTTGTTTTTTTAATATATATATAGTAGTTTTATGTAGTGAACCGCCCTGAGATCTATGGGTAGAGGACGGTATACAGATTAAATGAATAGATAAATAAATACTATTCTGTCCCACCCAGATGGGCAGAGTATAAATAAAAGAAATTATTATTATTATTATTATTATTATTATTATTGCTTTTTTTGGGAGGACACAGGGGGACGCATACCCCTAAACATTATGTGAATCTAACGGGAGAACAGACTAAAAATTTTAAAAATTTTAGTTTCTTCTCTAGCACAGTAAATCGTCAGCTCTGTTGCTGCCCCTGATGGTGGCCTATAAAATGGTGATTTTCTTGAGTCAAAATGAGAGTACCCCTAAACATTTTTAGGGGGGAAATCATTGATGATGATGATGATTATTATTATTATTATTTTATTAAGGCTCTTGGTGAAGTTTGTCTTCCGTTCCATTGACTCTTGGTCTCTGCTTTCTTCCACCCCATGCTCCCTTTGCCCCAAACCTATCGGCCAAATGCTTACTCCCTGCCCCCCCCACTTTCTACCCCTCAGAATTCCCCACAAATCCTGCATTAGACGTTTCCCAGAGTGACCTTGCACTTGCTCCCTAGAAGCTGCCTTAATTGTGAGCATTCCGTGGCTGACCATTGATCATCTCCTCTCCCCTGACATTTGGGACATCGCCATTCCAGGGCATTGCATTAGCCGATAACTAGGGCCGGCTCAGAGACAAGCAAGCTGGGAAGAGGCCCAAGGCCTTTAGGTTATGATATTGCTAACTATTAACTTTGTCTTTCTTCTTTAGTTTTGGTGGCGCTCCTGGCAGGATGCCTTGCATTCTGGCACCGTAGAAGATCGCAGTAAGTTCGTTGCGTCGCTTCTCCCCATAGTGGTTGCAAGACGCAGGGCAACTTTTGGCAAGGTCAAGTGGAGACATGGACGTTTCATGGAATAATGGAATTGTGGAGTTGGAAGAGACCACAAGGGTCATCCAATCTACCCCCCCCCCCAATGCAGGAATCTTTTGCCCAATGTGGGACTCAAACTCGTGACCCTGAGATTAAGAGACACATGCTCCACCGACTGAGCAATCCCTGGGCCTGGAACCCATGCAGGAATTGCAAGCTGCCCAATGAAGTGCAAAGCAATTCGTAGGAACTTAGGAAGCAGCCTTATACCGAGTCAGACCATTGGCCCATCTAGTATTACCCACACTGGTTGGCAGCAGCTCTCCAGTGCTTTTGGCAACATCTCCTAAGTGGAGATGCTGGGACAGGACCTAAACCTTCTGCATGCAGGTCAGGGGCCTGCCACTATCGCCTCTTAACCTCCTTCACTCTCTCACGGGAAATCTGATTTGATTTTGACTTGATATTTGCATTCCACTTTTCTAACCAAAATAAAAAAATTCTTTCCAGTAGCACCTTAGAGACCAACTAAGTTTGTTCTTGGTATGAGCTTTCGTGTGCATGCACACTTCTTCAGATACCATTTCGTGCACGTACACGAAAGCTCATACCAAGTACAAACTTAGTTGGTCTCTAAAGTGCTACTGGAAAGAATTTTTTATTTTGTTTTGACTATGGCAGACCAACACGGCTACCCACCTGTAACTGGCACTTTTCCAACAACAGTGCTGAGCACAACGGATAGAAGGGACCCCGTGGATCATCTATCCCAGGGGTCAGCAACCTTTTTCAGCCGTGGGCCGGTCCACCGTCCCTCAGACCATGTGGTGGGCCAGACTATTGGGGGGGGGGTGAACGAATTCCTATGCCCCACAAATAACCCAGAGATTCATTTTTAATAAAAGCACACATTCTACTCATGTAAAAACACGCTGATTCCCGGACCGCGGGCTGCATTTAGAAGGCGACTGGGCCGCATCCAGCCAACCCCCTGCAATGCAGGAATCTCAGCTAAAGCATCCATGACAGATGGCCATCCAACCTCTGCTTAAAAACCTCCAAGGAAGGAGAGACCACAACCTCCCGAGGGAATCTGTTCCAATGTCAAACAGTTCTTCCTGTCAGAAAGTTCTTCCTCTTGTTGAGTCGGAATCTCCTTTCTTGTAGCTTGTATTGGCATCTAAGACGAGTGAGTTCATAGCTGGAATAGATAGTGGGACAAGAAGAGTGTGGAAATTCGGGTGGAGGAAAGGGAGAGAATTAGAAGCTCAGTAGTACAGTGGTTATCGAGTGTCGGACTGGGACCTGGGAGACCAGGGTTCAAGTCCCCACTTAGCTACGAAGCACACTGCGGCAGGCACCACCTTTCAGTCTAACCTGCCTCACGGGCTTGTTGTGCGGTTTGGCTGAGGAAGGTTCGAACCCTGTGTAGCATGTTGAGCTCCTAGCAGAAAAAAGGATGAATGTAAATGCAGTGAATAATAATAATAATAATAATAATAATAATAATAATAATAATTTATTACTTATACTCCGCTGTGACGAACCTCCCCTTCACACTCTCCCCTTGTTACTAAGTGAATTTCTAATCAGGTGTTCCGGGTCAAATTTCAATCCACCCCACCTGTCCCTCTGAGGTCCGTCTGTTATGTCTATCCCCTTTTATTTATAATCTGGGGATCCCTTAGTAACAGGAGTTTTCCTGTCCAGCGGCCGTGGCTGGTTATATCCTCTGCTCTGGGCTTCAGGGGTTAACCTCTCCTTTGCCTACAGTTCGGGGTCTCTCCTTATTAGATCCCCTCACTATATCAGTTAGCTAAGCCCTCTTAGCAACTCTGTGGCAATACCAGGGTTTCTGCCCGCTAGCCCCTCCTGAGGGAACTCCAAGACACAAACTATCACCCTGCAGGTCAGTTTTGTCCTTTCCCTGAGTTCGCCTCCTCATGAGCATACATAACTCGCTGGACCAAATGAACGACGATATTTTCTTAGCTCAACAATAAGAAGTCTTTATTTCTTTCAGAACATAACAGTTTCAGTAATGGTTTATAAGCTTAGTTTCATAACAGTGTAAACTCTTTCTTTCAGCATCATATACACATCTTCAACGTATCCTAACCTAACCTACCCACCACTATCCTGGCCCCACGCCCTCCTTCTTCCAGTCACCACCCCCTCTCTAACCGCTGCTCCCTCCTTTTAAAGAGCGGAATGTCCCGCCTCCCAAGGGATATCTGCCACTCAAACTGGGGTGCCCATTAACTCATAAAACACCGTGGGTTTCTGAAAATCCCTTAACTTAGATCCGATTTGTTACACCCGCCCATCTGGCTGGGTTTCTCCGGCCACTCTGGGCGGCTCCCGACAGAATATTAAAAACACAGTAAAACATCAAACGTTAAAAACTTCCCTAAACAGGGCTGCCTTCAGATGTCTTCTAAAAGTCAGATAGTTGTTTCTTTCCTTGACATCTGATGGGAGGGCGGTCCACAGGGCGGGCGCTACCACCGAGAAGGCCCTCCGCCTGGTTCTCTAATAGCCCCCAAGTTTTGCATCTGTCCTCATTCCTGTTTTTGTCCCCCCCCCCAATTCTGCAGCTCTGTTCAGGGACAGGCGGATATTCCACTGGAGGAGCAAATCCCCATGGCTGCCGAGAAGTTGGAACCAGGAGACCAGGTGCCCCCAGCAGCCGGCGGCCCCGATGACCTGAGACCCACCGACGAAGAGGTTCGGACGTTGCCGCCTCACTGTTCTCCCTCCAGTGGCTGAGCCCAAAACCAAGCCGCTCTTAAAACTTGGAGAGGGGGAAGCAGTCTTGGGAGACCGGCAGACTCGCGGAGAAGCAAGTTTCGAAGTCCCTGGTGCATGTAGTCGGAATGGGGACGGAGCCACTCCCTTCTCGCAAAGTGTTTCTGAGGAGACCTAGGAATTCATCCCTAGGAATTCTGCTCTGGCTAGGTGCCGACATTTTCTGTACCCAGGCTGCAAACAAAGTGAATGTATCCGTACAAGGACTGCAGCCTCTCCCGGTCTGGCCCCCAGAGCTTGCCAGAGGCGGAGAAAGAGAGAAAAGGAAAACCAGAAGTTGGAAAAACTGGAGAACAACGTCCCCCAATGGTCGGAAGACTCGAAGGAGGAAGAGGAGGAGGAGCTGAAGAGTGCTGGAAGCTTCAGCTGGATCCCACTGGGGGCTCTGAGAAAGAAAGGTGAGCTGAAATAGAACACTTTTCCATGTTTTATTTGCCTGCAGTTAGAGTTGGCGGGGAAATTTGATTCCGTTCGTATGAATTCAATTCGAATCTCTCAAACCTGCACTGTGATTTTGATTGAGCCACTTACAAATGGAATCAAATTAGAGTCCAAAAGTTTCGCTTTTGAAAGGTTTTCCTTTGGAGAAGAGGGACTTTGGTCATTCGCAGGCGGAATTCCATCCATTACCAGCAAATTCTAGCGGCACAAGCGAAGTGGGTTTGCCGTCATTGTGCAATAAACCCACCGCAGAAAACAATTAGGCTTTTTCTCCCCAACCCAGTGAAGGATTTATTAGGGGAAATACACTGAGAAGTGTGGAATAATAATTGTTTGGCTCAATGTCATATATCGTCCCTGGCTGCAAACAATTCAGAACAAATACACTATAATCAAGGCATCGTCTAACCTCTCCGCAAATATTGTGCAAACCAACAGTAATAAGAGCCCAGCTAACAGGTGTCTGGGTTTGACCTTTCAGAACTTGGGAGACTAAAATATTTTCCTACGGATTGCTGGTCATTGCGACCTACTTTGTATTCATTCTTTCTTTCCATAGACACTTACCCCTCTGTCCCATGGAGAATTCAGCAGCCGAGTAACAACAACTTATTATTTATACCCCGCCCATCTGGCCGGGTTTCCCCAGCCACTCGGGGCGGCTTCGAACAAAATATTAAAATGCAGCAGTCTATTAAACATTAAAAGCTTCCCTAAACAGGGCTGCCTTCAGATGTCTTCTAAAAGTCTGGTAGTTGTTTTTCTCTTTTGACATCTGGTGGGAGGGCGTTCCACAGGGCGGGAGCCACCACCGAGAAGGCCCTGTGCCTGGTTCCCTGTAACTTGGCTTCTCGCAGCGAGGGAACCGCCAGAAGGCCCTCGGCGCTGGACCTCAGTGTCCGGGCAGAACGATGGGGGTGGAGACGTTTCCTTCAGGTATACTGGACTGAGGCCAAATAATAGGAGGCCTGGACTTTGTGTGTTTTGAGAAGACACACACGTATCCTCAGTCAAGGCCCTTGGGACACGCCTGGCACGCACATCTGCTCCTGCACATCTGTTCAATAGTCCGTCATCCATCATGTTGCGTAATTTTTCATATACATAAAGGCTTTTGGAGAGCTGCCTCCTGGGTGTTGCCTAAGTTTCCCCCACTTATTGAGTGATTAATTTGGAT
The DNA here is from genome assembly GCF_009819535.1 of Lacerta agilis. Lineage (NCBI taxonomy): Eukaryota > Metazoa > Chordata > Lepidosauria > Squamata > Lacertidae > Lacerta > Lacerta agilis. The sequence goes on along the minus strand of NC_046321.1, from coordinate 4,793,738 downwards.
GTTCCAGATGTTCACCCGTGAGATTGTACAGTACAACAGTCACTGCTAGCTCTTCGGCTCGGGCAAAATGGAAAGTTTAAGATGTAGACAGGCATCTGTCTAGGCTCAGGGTGGGGCCTCCTTAGGGGAGAGCTGTAGTATTTGTAGGAATGGATTTAGACACGAGGAGAGTCTACTGTGGTGCAAGATGGAGCCTAAGTATGTCCAGAGTTAGGGCTAAGGCAGGAGAAACAGGTTGGTCTGCAATTGTGGTTATAATGGGAAATACTCTAAAAATTTGAGGGAATCTTCGTATGAGTTAATACTTTACCAACCCTTTTTGGGCTGCGTTGTAGCTTTGTATTTTTGTCCTTCCCATCTGTGACACTTCATGGTTTAGATTTTATTGCTTGTTTCCTTTATTTTTGTTACGATTGCACCTTTTTTTTGGTTAAAGGAAACGGATGCAGAAATGCAAGAAAAACTGTGGCGGATTTCCTCGTGGCTTGCTTTGACGACCTCCCTTACCTCTTTCAGGTGTGGTGAGTGCCGGAGATGTCGAGGGAGAAAGGCAAGATTCCTCAGCAGGGAGAAAACGTTCGGCGGCCCTGGGAAGACGTGGCTGAGCTCGGATTTGAAGCTGGAGAGACAATGGAAGAAGTCGAGGCGGCTGTGACACCTGGGTCTTGGAGTCATTCAGGCTAAGGGTGCAATAGACATTGATGCCCCATTCATTCTAAGGGGGCAGATTTTAAAGGGAATAGGCACGTCCCCAGAGGATGATGCTGTCAGTGACTACTAGTCATGGCTGGTTGTACACTTACCCCCCAGTAAGCGTACAACCAGCAGCTCTCCCCCGAATACCAAAGCATTTGGGGTTCAGATACGGAGAGAGCGCTGTTGTGCTCATGTCCTGTTGTTTGTGGGCTCCCCATAGGTGTCTAGTTGCTTAATAGGGTGCTAATTTAGGTAGGTCATTCTTCTGGTCCAGTGGGGTTCTTCTCATGTTCTTCGTAAGGGTCAAGAAAGCCCAACAACCCAATGGGCACATGCCCAAATGAGCCCTTTGCTTTGGGGGGGAGCATGCAAGAAAGGTGGTCGTGAGGCCTTGCAGGGGGGTTCATTGGAGATTCATTCCCCTGTGCAGTCATGGGTTTGTTGTCTATCACATGCCTGGGTGTGTGTTTTGATTCCACAGGAATGGGATGTGACGAAGACAGGATGCTTGTCTTACTGTGTTCCCTGAAGTGGGACTATAGTCCTTTGTTCTTTCTCTTTCCTGTCTGATGCTAGAGAGAGAGGGAGCCATGTTGAAGAGCTCCGTGTGTATTATATGTAAATAAAGTAGATTAGCCAACATGCTGAGTGGCTGTGGTCTGTTACGCAACTACGCAAACCTCTGCTGATCCATAAGAGTGTGCTGATGTCTTCTGGCATCAGTTGCTGTGATTTTCGGGCTGAGGAATGCTTGAGAAGCTCACGGATGATTGTCCAGGAGGGACGGAACATGCCAGTCGGGCATGTGTCTCTGCTAAGCTGCTACTCATGTGTAGGAAATCCTGACAGTACTAGATGACCCTTGGGGGTCCCCCTTCCAACTTTACAGTTCTAAAACTGCCCTTCCCCCCATGCATCCAACTCGTAGCCAGGAAACCTCATACTCTCAATAAAACAAGTTGGTATTTAAAAGCGCCGAACAAGTTGCATTAAAGCGTATTTCATGGTTAAGAGAAGTAGATTGATAGACAGACCCAGCCATTAGGAGGAGAAACCAAACTATTTCTCTGGGGGGGGGGGGGGAGATGGCATGGTGGGATCTCGTTGCCTCTGTGAAAATCTTGTGAGTTCCCCCCAAGAACTGCCAACCAATTAAAGACTTCTAAAACCAGCAAACTGTCTAGCATTTAAATTACTCATTTAAGTGTGTCTCTCAAAGACCCTTTCTCAACATGACATTCTGACTCGGGAGGGGAGAGGGGTGTTCAGTTTCTGTAAAGTGTACCCAAAACCTACCTCTCTTCCAAAGACAAAAAAGCCACCTTTTAATAACTTTGCTTTCGTCAAATCATATTTGTGATTTCGGGGTGTGGGGGCTCCTTCTCCAGCACAAAAATGACTTTACAAAACAAGTTCAAGACCCATCTGTACATTATTTTAAAAGCTGACTTGAACCAAGAACTGTCCAGCGCCCTTTTAAAATGTGTGTGTTATTGGGTTGTTGCTGTTTTTATTTTAATTATATGTTTTGTGTTTTCGTATCGTGATTTTATGTTGTAACTACCCTGAGACCCGCTGTATAGGGCAGCATAGAAATAAATCATCATTTATTTGTTAAGTCCAGTCAAAGGTGACTATGGGGTTGCGGCGCTCATCTCGTTTTCAGGCCGAAGGAGCTGGCGTTTGTCTGCAGATAGCTTCCCGGGTCGTGTGGCCAGCATGACTAAACTGCTTTTGCTGCAACGGGACACCGTGACGGAAACCAGAGTGCACAGAAACATTGTTTACCTTCCCGTCGCAGCGGTACCTATTTATCTACTTGCACTGGTGTGCTTTCAAACTGCTAGGTTGGCAGGAGCTGGGGCAGAGCAACGGGAGCTCACACCGTCGTGGGGATTCGAACCACCGACCTTCCGATTGGCAAGCCAAAGAAGCTCAGTGGTTTAGACCACAGCACCACCTGCATCCCTAGTAGTAGTAGTAGTAGTAGTAGTAGTAGTAGTAATGCCCCTTTTGCTTGCTGGTGGTCCTTTTTTTAATAACTAATTTTTATTGAATTTTACATACATTCTTTCAAACATCCATTCTTATTAATCTCTTACACATATTTTTGACTTCCCTCAACCTCTTCTCAGGATTTTCAAATTTTCAAATTTCTTATTGTATTTCCAACTTCACTATTATTTTTAACCACTGCTATTAATTATTACCACCCAAAATTATTTCTATAATATTTCCTAAATTTAGCCTCACAAAACTTCTTGCAGGCCTATTAGTGTGATTTGTTGTTTACAATTGTCTTTCAAATATTTCTCAAGCTTAGTCCAATCCTCCAGGAATTCCTGGTCCCGCCGTTTTCGAACTCTTCCTGTCATCTTATCTAGTTCTGCATAGTCCATTAATTCTATCAGCCATTCCTCCATTGTCAGTCATTCTTCTTGCTTCCATTTCTGTGCCAATAAGATTCTTGCTGCTGCTTGCTGGTGGCTCCTAAACAGTCAGAAGGACAGAGATAGCAAAAGCTCTTTTTGGAGAGAAGCTCCGTATTTTTCGCTCCATAAGACGCACTTTTTTCCTCCTAAAAAGTAAGGGGAAATGTCTGTGCATCTTATGGAGCGAATGCATGGTCCCTGGAGCCGAATTGCCTAGGGGCCAAAAGCAGATCGTGCTCTTTGTTTTACAAAGAGAGAAGGGGGAGTTGAAAGGTAACCGCTGAACAGCTGTTCAGCAAGTGATCGGGAGAGAGATAAGGCTCCCTTTCCAGCCCCGCCCCCTTGCCCAGGCCTCCATTGTTGAATGCAGAGGGAGGCTGTTTGTTTCCCCAGCCACATGTGACTGGCTGATTAGATTATCTGTCTGGAAACTGTAGAAATGGCTATAGGACTAGAAGCTGCAGAACTGTGAGTTGGACCCCATAAAAATGGGGCTTTTCCTATTTGAAAAAGAAGCTGCACCACTTTCAGCTGATCCTCAAAAAAGCAGGGCTTTGCCCTTTGCAAAAAAAAGCTGCACCACTTTCAGCTGATCCTCAAAAAAGCAGGCCTTTTCCCTTTGCAAAAAAGCTGCACCACTTTCAGCTGATCCTCAAAAAAGCAGGGCTTTCCCCCTTTCCTCCTCTAAAAACTAGGTGCATCTTACGTTCAGGTGCGTCTTATGGAGCGAAAAAATGCAGCAATTGGAAAAATGGCATCAGGGCGGTTCGCAACATAAAAATACAAGATGGGAAAAAGCACAAGATACATTTTAAAGTGGCAGAGCTGCAAGGAGTTTCGGTGTGTTGGTCCATGCGTGTTTCTCGTTGCAACTGAATTGGGGGGGGCAGAAAATGGGGGGGAGCGTAGCGTTAACACAGATTGTTTCCCCAGAGGACGTAAGGTATGCACAGCTGTCAGGAAAGCTATTTTTTAAAAAAAGTCACAGTCTTGCCAGCACCTGCCCTTTGCCCTCGAGGGCAAAGCTCTTGAGTCTCAAAGAGCTTTGTGGCATCTGAGTGAGGCGCGGGGGGGGGGGGAGCCTTTGCTGACAAGCTCAGGAACGGAAGAACTTTCGCCTCCTGTGCCGTGGAAGTCAGGTTTGATCTGCAGCCTAGGAGCAGACGGTGGTTGCAGGTAAACCCAACCAGCCTCGGGCCCTGCAGCAAATCCTTTCTCGCCCTGTAGCAGAGAACATGAGAACATGCATAGCAGGTACCGTGCTGAGCAGCAGTAAATAATTCGGTTTCTCCAGGAACTGGAGCCCTCCAACAAAGGGCACTCTCCAGGTTGTCAAAAGAGAGCGGCAGTTTCTGTCCAGCGAGTTGGATTATATCAGATTTCTCCCAAGCAGTGGCTCAGGGGTCAGCAACCTTTTCCAGCCGTGGGACGGTCCACCGTCCCTCAGACCATGTGGTGGGCCGGACTATATTAGGAGGGGGGGGGAATGAACAAATTCTCATGCCTCACAAATAACCCAGAGATGCATTTTAAATAAAAGCACACATTCTACTCGTGTAAAAATACCAGGCAGGCCCCACAAATAACCCAGAGATGCTTTATAAGTAAAAGGACACATTCTACTCATGTAGAAACACGCTGATTCCCGGACATAGCTGTCAAGTTTTACCTTTTCTCACAAGGAAGCCTATTTGGCATAATGGAATTTCCCTGAAAATAAGGGAGAACTTGACTGCTATGTTCCCGGATTGTCTGCGGGCCGGATTTAGAAGGCGATTGGGCCGCATCTGGCCCACAGGCCAGAGCTGTCAACCTTCCTTTTTTTGCATTGGGAAATGGCCATAGCTGTCAACTTTCCCTTTTTTTGCACTGGGAAATGGCGCTGGAATAAGGGAATTTCCCGCAAAAAGGGGAAAGTTGATAGCTATGCCACAGGCCTTTGGTTGCCCACCCCTGCAGTGGCTCTCCAGACTGTCATAAGTACACCTGCATCAGGCCAATGGCTCATGCAGTCCAGCATCAAATTTGAAGCTTACTTCAAACTGGGAGGAGTAGCTAATGCTTAAGAAGACAGGATCAGGATTCAAGATGCCCTCAATGGATTGGAGACCTGGGCCCCAAATAACAAAACGTTATTTTCGAAAGGGACAAATGTCAGGTTCTGCACTTAGGCAGGAAGAACCAGATGCACCAATATAAGGTGGGGGACACCTGGCTTACTAGCTTGGCATGAGTCAACAGTGTGATGCAGCAGCTTAAAAAGCTAATGCTACTCTAGGCAGAGGTCTAGTGTCCAGATAAAGGGAAGTAATAGTCCCACTCCATTCTGCCTTGGCCAGACCACACCTGGGAAACTGTCTAATTCTGGGCACCACAATTTAAGAATCATAGAATCCTAGAGTTGGAAGAGACCCCAAGGGCCATCCAGTCCAACCCCCTGCCAAGCAGGAAACACCATCAAAGCATTCCTGACAGATGGCTGTCAAGCCTCCGCTTCAAGACCTCCAAAGAAGGAGACTCCACCACACTCCTTGGCAGCAAATTCCACTGTCCAACAGCTCTCACTGTCAGGAAGTTCTTCCTAATGTTCAGGTGGAATCTTCTTTCTTGTAGTTTGAATCCATTGCCCCGTGTCCGCTTCTCTGGAGCAGCAGAAAACAACCTTTCTCCCTCCTCTATGACATCCTTTGATATATTTGAACATGGCTATCATATCACCCCTTAACCTTCTCTTCTCCAGGCTAAACATACCCAGCTCCCTAAGCCGTTCCTCATAAGGCACCGTTTCCAGGCCTTTGACCATTTTGAGAAGGATGTTGACAAGCCGGAAGGTGTGCAGAGGAGGGCGACCAAGATGATCAAGGGTCTGGAAACCAAACCTGATGAGGAACGGTTGAAGGAGCTGGGTTTGTTTAGCCTGGAAAAGAGGAGACAGAGAGGATATATGAGAGCCATCTTCAAATATCTCAAAGGCTGTTACATGGAAGATGGGAAGCTTGTTTTCTCCTGCTCCAGAGGGGAAGACTTGAACCAATGGCTTCAAAACAAAATAAAATAAAAAATTCCTTCCAGTAGCACCTTAGAGACCAACTAAGTTAGTTCTTGGTATGAGCTTTCGTGTGCATGCACACATCTTCAGATACCAATGGCTTCAAGTTACAAGAAAGGAGATTCCATCTACACATCAGGAAGAACGTTCTGACAGTGGAACGGACTACATAAAATGTTGTGAACTTTCCTTGGAGGTTTTTAAATCATTAGATCCCAAAGCTAACCTATTGCATGTTGCAATGCTATCCTTTTTCATGTGGGCTGCTACCTCCTGCTTTTGCAATTACTTTTCATGTGACTCTGTGCTAAGAGATTCTTGGCTCTTGTGTGTCACTGGGTTTGGTCCTGGGTTTGTACAAGTTGTTCTCTTCTTTTTGCAATTTGTTGAAACCATTAAAAAAAGAAAGACACCTGTGGACTCTTCCCAGGGATCAGCTATTTGAGCAGACCTGCGGTATTTAATTTATTTGGTAAAACCTTTTGTTTTCTGGCAGGCACAAACAGGCAGAGTTTTTTTAAAAACAAAAAAAACAAATCAGTTGTCATACAGGTATTTAAACGAACGACAAAGGGCAGGATTGGGGCTATGGGAGAAAAATGCCAGTAAAGGGAGTACTTGAATTTCACAAGACATTTTCTCTCAACACATTCCAGCTTTCCAGGTACCAAAATAAAACAAGGAATGCATTGTCTTACCTATATCTATATAGGTAATTTATCTTCATCTTTATCTATACACACACACACACACACACACACACCCATGAACAGATAGGCAAATGTAGGCTCCCCACATCCCATATATTTGAATCACATTTGCCTCCCGAATCCTTGGAACTTCCTTTAACGATTTGAAATTGTATCATAGAATCATAGAGTTGGAAGAGACCAGAAGGGCCATCCAGTCCAACCCCCCGCCAAGCAGGAAACACCACCAAAGCATTCCTGACAGATGGCTGTCAAGCCTCCGCTTCAAGACCTCCAAAGAAGGAGACTCCACCACACTCCTTGGCAGCAAAGTCCACTGTCAAACAGCTCTTACTGTCAGGAAGTTCTTCCTAATGTTTAGGTGGAATCTTCTTTCTTGTAGTTTGACTCCATTGCCCCGTGTCCGCTTCTCTGGAGCAGCAGAAAACAACCTTTCTCCCTCCTCTAGATGACATCCTTTTATATATTTGAACATGGCTATCATATCACCCCTTAACCTTCTCTTCTCCAGGCTAAACATACCCAGCTCCCTAAGCCGTTCCTCCTAAGGCATCGTTTCCAGGCCTTTGACCATTTTGGTTGCCCTCTTCTGGACACGTTCCAGCTTGTCAGTATCCTCCTTGAACTGTGGTGCCCAGAACTGGACACAGTATTCCAGGTGAGGTCTGACCAGAGCGGAATACAGTGGTACTATTACTTCCCTTGATCTAGACACTATACTCCTATTGATGCAGCCCAGAAGTGCATTGGCTTTTTTTAGCGGCTGCATCACACTGTTGACTCATGTAAAGTTGATGGTCTACCAAGACTCCTAGATCCTTTTCACATGTACTGCTCTCATGCCAGTTGTCAATAAATCAATAAATATTAGTATCTATAATAAATTTGTGAAGTCGTCAATGTGTCGTGGGACCTTTTCATTGTTGTTTTCTGCTGTAGTGGAACACTGCTACCCTTCCGGATGATAATACAAGGACTGTAGTCATAAATTGCTTATGGCAGGAGATCTATATATCATAGCTGCGATCCTTGAGTTGCAGGGCGTTGGACTAGATGGCCCTGGAAGATTGGGGAAGCTTGTTTCCTCCTGCTCAGAAGACTAGGACCATTTAACTATAATTTCTCTAATATCTTCTTCTTTTCTTTGCCAATTCAATAATAATTTGTACATTTTTGAAAGTATCTTTTGATAGTTATACAGTATAATATACATCTTAACAACAGATTTAGGAGGTGCATGGGAAGAGGGGAGAGGATTTGCAAGTGAAAATCCTTGCCACCCATAATGAGAATGAGGATGGGACGTCTAGAACAGAGGTCAGCAAACTTTTTCAGCAGTGGGCCGGTCCACTATCCCTCAGACCTTGTGGGGGTACCGGGATATTTTGGAGGGGGGAAATGAACGAATTCCTATGCCCCACAAATAACCCAGAGATGCTTTTTAAATAAAAGGACACATTCTACTCATGTAAAAACACGCTGATTCCCAGACTGTCTGCAGGCAGAAGGCAATTGGGCCGGATCCGGCCCCCAGGCCTTAGTTTACCTACCCATAGTCTAATATTTAAGAGGTGGAACAATGGGAGGAGAGGCGATAGCAATAAAATGTTAGCTTAAAATAAGATATAAGAAGATAGAATTGTGATTTTTAGTATTTCTGTTAAGAATAAGGTTATAGATATAAGATGATAGATAAGGATTAAGATTAGTTGTAAAAGAAGAGTTAAAGTGGTTATAAAGTTACTACCGTATATTCGAAATGAACGCAGAAGAGAGGGCGTGAGGAAGTCCCCCAAGTAAGATTATAAATAAGATTAGAATAGTTAAATAGATGTTTGAAAGTGAGGTCTGTTTTTTTGTTGTTGTTTTAGTTGTGTTTTTATGTATTGTATTAGTTTTCTGTTTTCTGTTTTCTGTTTTGTATTTTGTATGTATTTCTTTGTATTTTGTCAAAATACCAATAAATTCCTTTTAAAAAAAGGAATAATGGGAGGACAACGAACTTGCACACACACCCCAGTAAGTAAATTGGACCAGCGTTCCTGCAGAAATTTTGCAGCTGCTGTTGAAGGCTGCACACTTCCCGGGAAATTACTCCTGTTGAAAATATTGGGGCTTGGATATTCAGTCGGAGAGCCAGTATTATCCTTTACAACAAGCCTCTGAGGGATGCTAGGCTGAGAGTGACTGGCGCAGGCTTTGTGCCAGAATAAAACGTGCGACCACAATGGGACTCAGGAGATCGTTGCTGAGCTTCTTGGCTTTTTCCCCACATCACCTGCGCTGCCACCTTGTGGCGACAGAAGACTCATTCCGCACATGCAGCAGTTTAAATAAAATGCACAAGGGTGGTAATTTTGGAACAGAGATGGGGAAATTCTGCAGCCCCCCCCCCCGATGTTGTTGGTCTCCAAATCCCAACACCCAGCATGGGGTGATCAGAGCTGCAGTACAGGGCTTGCTGGGCATGATGCAAAGGGGGGAAACTCAACAGCAGGCCAAAACAATTATACAATTGTATAGAAAGGTCCCATCACCTCCTGGCAAATAGAAGGGGAAGAAATGGAGGCAGTAAGAGATTTTACGTTCTTGGGCTCCATGATCACTGCAGATGGTGACAGCAGTCACGAAATTAAAAGACGCCTGCTTCTTGGGAGGAAAGCAATGACAAACCTAGACAGCATCTTAAAAAGCAGAGACATCACCTTGTTGACAAAGGTCCGTATAGTTAAAGCTATACTATCCCAGTAGTAATGTATGGAAGCAAGAGCTAGACCATAAAGAAGACTGATCACCAAAGAATTGATGCTTTTGAATTCTGGTGCTGGAGGAGACTCTTGAGAGTCCCACGGACTGCAAAAAGATCAAACTTATCCATCCTTAAAGAAATCAGCCCTGAGTGCTCACTGGAAGGACAGATGCTGAAGCTGAGGCTCCAGTACTTTGGCCACCTCATGAGAAGAGAAGACTCCCTGGAAAAGACCCTGATGTTGGGAAAGATGGAGGGCACAAGGAGAAGGGGACGACAGAGGATGAGATGGTTGGACAGTGTTCTCGAAGTGACTGGCATGAGTTTGGCCAAACTGCGGGGGGCAGTGGAGGATAGGGGTGCCTGGCGTGCTCTGGTCCATGGGGCCATGAAGAGTCGGACACGACTGAACGACTGAACAACAACAATAATAGAAAGGAACTTCTGCAAAGCAGCAGCATAATCCTCTGCATGTCTGCTTATAACTTGGGAAGACAGGCGAACTAATATCAGTGTACTCCAGTGTCAAAGCAATGATTCTTCAACATCAACTTCGTTGGACTGGTCATGTTGTGCGGATGCCTGGTTATCATCTTCCAAAGCAACGACTCTATTCTGAATTTAAAAATGGAAAGCGTAATGCTGGTGGTCAACAAAAGAGGTTTAAAGACTGTCCCAAGGCAAATCTTAAAAAACGTAGTCTAAACACCGACAACTGGGAAACACTGGCTTGCAAGCGCTCCAGTTGGAGAACAGCCTTTACCAAAGGTGTCATGGGCTTCGAAGATGCTCAAACTCAGGATGAAAGGGAGAAATGTGCTAAGAGGAAGGCACGCTTGGCAAACCGTCGCCATGATCAACTCCCGCCCAGAAATCAATGTCCCCACTGTGGAAGGACGTGTGGATCCAGAATTGGCCTCCACAGTCCCTTACGGACTCACTGTTAAGACCGTGTGTTTATGGAAGACAATCTTACTTGGCTACGAGGGATCGCCAAAGAAGAAGAGGAGACTCATAAGTAAACCCCACAAAGTCCAATGAGTGTTACTACCAGCTACATCAGGAATATAATCTCCTCAGGGTAGGAACCTCTCTCCTCTTCCCTTTATTTATATCCTGCCCTTTAGCCAAAGAGTGGCTTACAATTATTTTTTAAGGAATTCCCTTGTGCTTGGAATCTCCATCTAAGCCTAAATATTTAAATGCTAGGAAGTTACCCGAATAAAGCCCTGCAACTCTGCAGCATGTAAATCCCACAATATTGGTAAACCACAATACAAAATAAACGCTTGGGATACTCTTGACAACCTAGAGGGACTAAAAAGAATCGGCTCTCTTCCATTTTATAGAAACTTTCCTTCCCACAAGGGAGCAGGAAAGCGTCTTGCTTAGAAGTCTGACAATCACACCACCCAAATGCATAATGGATTTCTGTGGCACGGAAACGAATCTCGTCTCTTAAGATATACTCCAGTCTGCTGATTCATTATTAATATTGTTAATTCATATGCCGAAGGGGCTTTTTTCATAGATTTGTCGGCAGCCTTATAAACCAAACTCGTTTATTGCAAAATACACGTATTGCAAAATTGGGCCAGAGAACAACGGTTTTTGATTACAAACTTTATTTCATTTTTTTTTAATTGTACAATGATTTAATCGTATCTCAAGAGGAAGAAATACCTGCACACAGTAAGAGCACAGAAGATGGAGAGCAAAAGAGATAAGGCTATAGGCACGTATCAGATATTCTTACCAATATATGTAAAACTGCAGTCTGGACTGGATGAGTTTAGACTGCAAGGGGGGGGGGGTCAGCCTGACTGAATATTCCCTTGCAGGTAGAAAGCTAGCATGCCAGGGGAAAGTGTGAGCCTCTCTCTGTTTGGTTTTGGGTGTCATGTGATCAGCGTGAGGCTCCGCCCACACCTTGAAGTGGAATAGCTCAGACGTAGGTTGACCACCCCAGTAAGAACTAGCTCTCTGCAAAATGGTCCACCTCAAATCTCCTCCTCCTGCTGCTGCTACAGATATGGCAGTTGCAGAGACAAAGGAGAACAACAGCCTCACAGATAATGCTACAGACAAAAAAATAAAAGCAACCAAAATCAGGTTTTTTTGGGGGGGGGTGAGAATGTAGGTTGGGTGGAATACAGATATTATTCTCTGGGGGGCTACATTGATTTTTTGATTTTTTTAAAAAAAGAAGTTCCTGCAGACCACCTGATCACATTTTAATGAGGGTTTAAAAAACAACAACAACCCAATTTTGATCACTACTCCTCTTAAGCCTTCAAGGCCTACTACTGAGTGTGAGGAATGATCCAATGAGCCCTTTTACTCGTAAGTATGCCCCGTGGAGTTCAAATGAGGCTTGCTGCCCAGTTAAGTGTGTGGGTCAGGGTTGCGACCTTTCACGTTATTTATATTCATATGCTGCTGAGTGTATTGGCGCTTTCAAAAAGTATTCCCAAGGTGGCTTGCGAAAGGAACAAACAAAAATGTAAACAATATAAATGTGCACATGCGTACTCCTTGACACTTGCAATAGACGAAGAGTTTGAATGCAGCTTATAGCAAAAGCTTGGTAAGCAGGTGGCGAATCGGCATCTGCAGGGCACCAGATTATGCTACCGGCACACTTGGAGACACCTTCCGCCACAGGGGCGCGCAGACTTTATGGCCCATGAACCTCGACGCCCCGTTGACACCCCAGTCCCTACCAGTGCAAGAGGAGCAAGTGTTGACCACTGTGCTAAAATTCTACCCACTTCCCCCATCAAGCCATGCCATCCAGAGCGCAGGCCCAGTGGTATTTCAGGTCCGAAAACTTTGGTGGCACACAGAAGGCAAGACAAGCTTTCCTCTCCCCCCTAAAACGCGGCAGAGATGTGTGACTGCCCTCTGACCTATGAATTGTATTTCTGCAGACTGTGTCTCTCCCCGGGCTGCCTTCCTCCGACTGACCCTCCTTGGTTGACGCCAACCCAGTTTTCCTAGGAACAGGACCGCTCCATCAGTCCTAATGAAAAACTGCTTTCTTATCTGCCCATCCCCGGCGAGGCCTCCCGTTCGAAGAGGATGTCGATGGTCTCCGGGACCTCGAAGGTTTCGTCGCCGCCGCCGCCTTCTGCGGCGTGGGTCGCACGAGAGCCAATGGTCAGCCGTATCAGGGCCAGGCGCTGCTGCACACAAGGGTCGCAAAGGAAGCCGTCGGGCTCTTTGGTTCCGTCGCTCTGCCGGGAAAAGTCAGAGGGACTCGTGTGAGTTTTGCGGGGCTCTGCAGGATGAAGTGGACGGAAGCTGCTTCTGTATCTGTGTGTGAGGAAGGGGGGGCGAAGGCGGGGCCTGCTGGCTCCGCCCCTAACAGATTGAGGTTGAATCCTGACAAGACAGAAGTACTGTTCTTGGGGGGCAGGGGGTGGGCAGGTTTGGGGGAACTCCCTGGTCCTGAATGGGGTAACTGTGCCCCTGAAGGACCAGGTGCGCAGCCTGGGAGTCATTTTGGACTCACATGGAGGGTGCAGGTCAATTCTGTGTCCAGGGCAGCTGTCTACCAGCTCCATCTGGTATGCAGGATGAGACCCTCCCTGCCCACGGACTGTCTTGCCAGAGTGGTGCATGCTCTAGTAATCTCCTGCTTGGACTACTGCAATGCACTCTCCGTGGGGCTACCTTTGAAGGTGACCCGGAAACTACAATTAATCCAGAATGCGGCAGCTAGACTGGTGACTGGGAGTGGCTGCCGGGACCACATAATACCGTTCCTGAAAGACCTACATTGGCTCCCAGTACATTTCTGGGCACAACTCAGTGTTGGTGCTGACCTTGAAAGCCCTAAACAGCCTCAGCCCAGTATACCTGAAGGAGCGTCTCCACCCCCATCGTTCTGCCCAGACACTGAGGTCCAGCTCCGAGGGCCTTCTGGCGGTTCCCTCACTGCGAGAAGTGAGCTTACAGGGAACCAGGCAGAGGGCCTTCTCGGTGGTGGCGCCCGCCCTGTGGAACGCCCTCCCGTCAGAGGCAACCCTGTATCGGGAATTTTTTTGCCTGATGTTTTATTGTGTTTTTATAATTCTGTTGGGAGCCGCCCGGAATGGCTCGGGAAACCCGAGGGTACAAATAATAAAATTATCATTATTAATAATATGCTCGCTGGCCACGCCCCTTCGAAAGCCGCCTAGACAAGGCTGGCATGAAATAATCCTGTGCAGCGGAAGCTGCCTTAGAACGAGACAGACCACTGGGTCCATGTAGCTCAGTAATGCCCACACTGGCTGGCAGCAGCTCTTAAGGATTTCAAGCAGGGAGCTTCTCCCAGCTCTACCTGAAGGCTAAACCTGGGACCTTCTGTACCCAAGGAATATGCTCTACCGGAGAGGTACAGCCTGAGGGTGGGGCAGCCAGCCATGGGACCCCTACATATGTTTGGACTCCATCGGCCTCAGTCAGTGTGGCCAACAGTCAGGGTTCCTGGGAGTCGGAGTCCAGTGACATCTAGACCCACATACATGTGTAAGGCCCTTTCACATGAACCCTGGACATGTGGCTCCCAGAGGTGCGTGGCTGCCTCTTTCCATATGAACCTACTCGGACCCTGAGATCATCTCCTGAGGCCCTCCTTCGTGTGCCTCCTCTTAGAGAGGTCTGGAGGGTGACAACACCAGAACGGGGCCTTCTCTGCAGTGGCTCCCCACCTGGGGAATGCCCTCCCCAGGGAAGTTCGCTTGGCGACTTCATTATACACCTTTAGGCATCAGGCATAGAATCATAGAGTTGGAAGAGACCACAAGGGCCATCCAGTCCAACCCATCCTGTATTTGTGCCTTTCATTTTTATTTTTTTTGCCCAAGTGTAGTACTTTACATTTCTCCCTGTTAAAATTCATCTTGTCATTTTGAAGTGTGATCCTGTCCTCTGGGGTATTAGCCACCCCTCCCAATTTGGTGTCATCTGCAAACTTGATCAGGATGCCCTCAAGCCCAAAAGGCAAAAACATTCCTTTTTAACCAGGCCTTTGATTGACCTGATCAACATCTCATACCCTTTTAAAATGTGGCTCTTTTTTTGGGGGGGGGGGAGGTATTAATGGGTTATTGTTTTTATTTTGATTTTTATATATTGTGATCTTTTTTGTGAACCGCCTCAAGACCTCCGGGTATAGGGCGGTACATAAATTCAAAGAATAATAATAATAATAATATTCTGTTTTCTCTTCACAAATTCTCTTCAGACACCTGTAAGCAGCTTCCCATAGGAGAAAGCAAAGGGACGCCTTGGTAAGGCAATGGACTCTCCTTCACGGGATTCTTTAGCTGTGGTTGTGTTGCAGCGGGTTAGACTAGATGACCCCTGGGTCCCTTCCAACTCTCCTAGGGTTCTATCCATTCTCATCCCTCCACTCTCTTCCCAATCCCATCACTTCACCAAGTTCAGAGTAATGGATGTTCCACTATGAAAGCCTTTCCACTGCAGGTCTACTTAAGGGATCTTTCGGCAAAGAGGCAAAGCCCTTTTAACTTGGTTTGGCACTAACTAAACGTACGCCCATGTTTTTTTCTGAGTTTGCTCACAGCTATCTGTAACTCTCGGTTCAAACACACACGCTTTGGATTGAAGTATGTGGCTGCTTTCTTCATCCCTACTTGGCAGCGGTGCTGTAATGCTCGCTTTCTGTCACTAGGTGTCACTATCGAGCCAATGGTGAAGCAAACAGGGGCATAAAGTGAGAGGCTATCCGAGCAACACCCATGACGGGACAGAGGGACTTAACGGAGCAAAGCATGACTCCAGAACAGGTAAAAGGGTGGAACAAACTTTTCCAGTTGTGTAGAACCAGTAAACATTTTGCACTAGCAAGACACAGATCGAGATGAGAGAAATTATGTGTCGTCTGCCCCAAGTGCCCAGTTCCGTAAGAAGAGGCACGTACGTAAACAAAAGGCGTTTTCTTCATGGTTAGGACAGTGTCTCTGGAAATGACATTGGAGCAGCCCCGCCCAGAACACCGAATTTCTGCCTCCTTGCACACTTCGCTAGTTAATACGGGCTGAAAATAGTGCTCCTGGAAAAGAAGAAAAAGCAAAAATTTAGTGCGGACAGGCGAGACAATTTTAAGCCAGGAGTAGGGGCCCAAATGTGGCCCTCCAGGTCTCTCCATCTGGCCTCAGGACACTCCCCTCCCTCAGCCATCACCCTGCACCAGGTTTCCAAGTATCTCTACCTTCAAGTATTTATTTGCCAGGCTAAAATGTTTCTTTGAACTCCGATAATGCCTCCCGTTTGCCTAGAACAGGGTTTCCCAAACTTGGGTCTCCTGCTGTTTATGGACTACAACTCTCATCATCCTTAGCACGACCAGTGGTCAGGGATGATGGGAAGTGTAGTCCAAAAACAGGTGGAAACCCAAGTTTGGGAAACACTGGCCTAGATGGAAGGTAGAGAGGGATGTGTTTGTGCACACAAATGTAGAAGCTACTCTAGCATGCAAAGTTTGCACCCATTTGCCAGCTTTTGCCTTTGGTAGTGCACTGGTCCCATCACATCTTGGAAAATAGAAGGGGAAGAAACGGAGGCAGTGAGAGATTTTACTTCCTTGGGCTCCATGATCACTGCAGATGGTGACAGCAGTCACGAAATTAAAAGACGCCTGCTTCTTGGGAGAAAAGCGATGACAAACCTAGACAGCATCTTAAAAAGCAGAGACATCACCTTGCCGACAAAGGTCCGTATAGTTAAAGCTATGGTTTTCCCAGTAGTAATGTACGGAAGTGAGAGCTGGACCATAAAGAAGGCTGATCGCCGAAGAATTGATGCTTTTGAATTCTGGTGCTGGAGGAGACTCTTGGGAGTCCCATGGGCTGCAAGAAGATCAAAGCTATCCATTCTCAAAGAAATCAGCCCTGAGTGCTCCCTGGAAGGACAGATCCTGAAGCTGAGGCTCCAGTACTTTGGCCACCTCATGAGAAGAGAAGACGCCCTAGAAAAGACCCTGATGTTGGGAAAGATGGAGGGCACAAGGAGAAGGGGACGACAGAGGATGAGATGGTTGGACAGTGTTCTCGAAGCTACCAACATTGAGTCTGACCAAACTGCGGGAGGCAGTGGAAGACAGGAGTGCCTGGCATGCTCTGGTCCATGGGGTCACGAAGAGTCGGACACAACTGAACAACAACAACAACAACAGTGCAAGGAGCACCTCCATTCAGCATCAGCTGGTGTCTGTTGGCCACTGTGAGAGCAGAATGCTGGACTGGGTGGGCCATCGCCCTGATCCAGCAGGACTTCTCTTTGGTCCTTATTTTTGTGTTGGCACTGGGAAATGATATACAATGAATTGAAAAAGATGTTCGATAGACGATTGGAAAAGGAAATTATTAGAATATGCAGAATTGGCGAAATTAACGGGAAAAATAAGAGAGCAAAGAGATCAGAGGTTTCAACTGGAGTGGAGCAAATTTATAAATTATATGAAAGAATATAAAATTTGAAGGCACTTACAGGTCTGATAGTAATCTTGCAGCAGAACAAAAATATGGAAAGAGATATGACTATAATAAGAAAACAAAACATGTATAAAAGTAGGTAAAGCGAAGGAATGATGTAAAATTAGAAAACCAGAGTAAAGAAGGAAGGAAGTCCAAAAAAACTCGGCGGAGTTTATGTAATATTGCAAATATTTGTATGATGATTTGTGAGTGTTTATTTTCTTTCTGATGAAAAATAAAAAGAAGTTTGCAACAATTTTTTTTAAAAAAAGTAAGAAAAAGATGTTCAAAGTAACTTTTATTTAAAAAAAAAAAACCAGAAGCTTTTCTTTGGGGAATTATAGAGACAGAACTACCTAAACTGTATAGAAATTTATTTATATATGCTACTACCACAGCAAGAATGCTACTTGCCCCAAAATGGAAAGAAAGCAGATGTCCCAGTAAAGGAAGAATGGATACAAAAAATTATGGAATATGCAGAAATGGCGAGACTTACCGGAAGAGTAAGAAATCAAGATAACAAACTTTTTATAAAAGAATGGAAATGGTTCATATTTACAGATAAATTGCAAACAGATAAAAACATTGGCAGGATTATTGCAATAACCTGCAGTTCCATAAGAGTATTTATTTACAGTGGATAATTAAATGAGCAAATTAAATTAATTTGGATATGCAGAAGTTTGTTTTTTTTTAAAGTAAGGAACCGCAGAAAGAGGGGGAAGGAAGTCAAACTTTGAAATGTTAAACTGATTGTAAAACTAAGGAAAAGTATAATTTCAAATGTATAAATAAAACTTGTAAAAATTATATATATTTTAAAATTATATATATCCCCTCCTCCTAACCCACCTGGCCTTATCTGGAGATGCCCAGGATCAAACCTGGGACTCTCTGCATGCAAAGCAGATGTTCTACGGCTGAGCAACAACCCTCCCTCAAACTCTTCCCCGCCAACTCTGTTGGAAGTTTCGGTCTGCCTATGTGCAGCTGTTCACAGAAACCAATTAGGAGTTAGCTGAAGGTTAAGAATCTGCCTGCTAATATGAACCTCGGCAACAGCATTGTAATTGGCTGAGAGTTTCATATAGGCACATTTTCGCATCAAACTCACCCCGGCCAGTGTCACAATCTGGGTCAGGAACTTCGGGACAATGAGGCGCCTCTTGGCACGGGTGACGGCGACGTACAGCAAGTTCCATTCGTCCTCGGAGGCTGCGTCTGGAACGGGAGAAAAGGCATGAGGCAGACGGGAAATGGGGTGGCGGGGGCAAGTTCTGATCGCCTAGCCTCAAAAAAAGAGAGAAGGCAACCAAAATTATCAAGGGGATTGAGCGACTATCCTATTGGCAGTGTGCGCCGGGGGAAGTGGGGTGGGAGTCCGGCTCTGGAGAGGGGGGGTCGGTAACTTGTGGGGGGCTGTACCAGCCAGGAGTCGAGAGTCGGAGGCAGGGGATGCTTCAAAGCTGGAGGGTGGAGCACAGGGTGGGTTCGAAGAGACAGGTCAGCCAAGCAAAGCTCTCCTGCACCACTGCCTCCCAGAACCAGGAGGGGACTGAAGAGGGGAGAGCAGAGGCAGATTCCAAGCCGGCGCAGTCTCTGGCTGCATGCGCACAGCCTGTTGGGGAGAGGTACATAAACTGGTGGAGGGGAGCGGCCCCCTATTGCTGCAACCGCTCCATAGGGTGCAGGCCTGGGAAGAACTGCCTGGGCACTAGACTGGGCATTCAGCTTGACAAGAAAGAGCTCCCTATCTGCCAGGTGCATTCCTTGGGCTGGGGTGCGCCCTTGGAAGCTGCGAGGAAAGGTAACAGCACTGAGGGGGGGAGGGTTCATTGAGAGAAAATTAAGGGGAACCACGGCGGGGGCAGGGGATGACCCAGCGTTATCCATTGAAGCTGAATGTTGAAATATTTTAAACAGCGGCGCTGAAATAAAATGAGGGAAGAAGAAGAAGAAGAAGAAGAAGAAGAGGAGGAGGAGTTTGGATTTGATATCCCGCTTTATCACTACCCAAAGGAGTCTCAAAGCGGCTAACATTCTCCTTTCCCTTCCTCCCCCACAACAAACACTCTGTGAGGTGAGTGGGGCTGAGAGACTTCAGAGAAGTGTGACTAGCCCAAGGTCACCCAGCAGCTGCATGTGGAGGAGAGGAGACGCGAACCCGGTTCCCCAGATTATGAGTCCACCGCTCTTAACCACTACACCACGCTGGCTCTCTAGAACCATGAACACCATCACCCTCCAGTTCAATGGAGGAAAGGCGTCCAAAGTCGAAAGTCTTCCTTACTGGCGCGTAAAATGGGTATCCTCTCGAAGGCATGCTGCGTGAAAGCTATGCTGATGCTGCTCATGAAATCATCGGCCACTTGGACGGTGTCGAATTCCAAGCCTTTGGCCTTATGGACGGTCCCCAAGACATGATCTGAAGGAGGCAAAGTGAAAAATCAACATGTTGGGCTTGTGAGAGTAACAAAGGGAACCCCCCCCCCCCCCGTGTTGCAAAAACAGAAAAACTTTAAACAATAATAGGCAACACGTGGCTAATAATGTTCTAACGGAATATATGTAACATGCATTATTTCACAATTCTTGAACAGGAAATATATGACGGAGATACAAAGAATAAACTAAATCAATATTACAGGTGGGTAGCTGTGTTGGTCTGCCGTAGTCAAAAAAAAAAAAAAAATTCTTTCCAGTAGCACCTTGGAGACCAACCAAGTTCGTTCTTGGTATGAGCTTTCGTGTGAATGCACACTTCTTCAGATACACTGAAACGGAAGTCACCAGACCCTTATATATAGTGAGAGAGTGGGGAGGGGTATTACTCAGGAGGGTGGTGGGAATGGGGGATTAGCTGATAGGTGGGGAAAACCTGTAGACTGCAATTAGGTCTTACAGGGAAAGGCAAGGGGTGAGATGGCTAAAGATAGCTTTGTCATGTATAATGAGATAAGAATCCAATGTCTTTGTTCAGACCAGGTTTCTCCATGGTTTTAAGTTTGGTGATTAGTTGCAATTCAGCCACTTCTCTTTCCCGTCTATTTCTGTAATTTCTTTGTATTAAGACAGCTACTTTGAGATCTTTTATAGAATGTCCTGGGAGACTGAAGTGTTCTCTTCCGTTGCAGTGTATCTGAAGAAGCGTGCATGCACACGAAAGCTCATACCAAGAACAAACTTAGTTGGTCTCTAAGGTGCTACTGGAAAGAATTTATTTTATTTTATTTTGTTTTGACTAAATCAATATTGTATGAACAAAATTAGAGAAGGTAATTCAATCAATATCACAGAGGCAAACAAGCCTCCCAACAGTCCCAATCTGGTAATCGTGCGATAATAGAAGCTCCAAGCGTAGCAATTCTTAAACAGAGGGTATGTGATATCTTTTATATGCCTGTTGTCTTTGTCCATGGAGTTTTGTCCAAGATCATGGCCACTGGTCCCATCATCTCCTGGCAAATAGAAGGGGAAGAAATGGAGGCAGTGAGAGATTTCACTTTCTTGGGTTCCATGATCACTGCAGACGGTGACAGCAGTCACGAAATTAGAAGACGCCTGCTTCTTGGGAGAAAAGCAATGACAAACCTAGACAGCATCTTAAAAAGCAAAGACATCACCTTGCCGACAAAGGTCCGCATAGTTAAAGCTATGGTTTTCCCAGTAGTAATGTACGGAAGTGAGAGCTGGACCATAAAGAAGGCTGATGCCGAAGAATTGATGCTTTTGAATTATGGTGCTGGAGGAGACTCTTGAGAGTCCCATGGACTGCAAGAAGATCAAACCTATCCATTCTCAAAGAAATCAGCCCTGAGTGCTCACTAGAAGGACAGATCCTGAAGTTGAGGCTCCAGTACTTTGGCCACGTCATGAGAAGAAAAGACTCCCTAGAAAAGACCCTGATGTTGGGAAAGATGGAGGGCACAAGGAGAAGGGGACGACAGAGGATGAGATGGTTGGACAGTGTTCTCGAAGCTACTAACATGAGTTTGGCCAAACTGCGAGAGGCAGTGAGGGATAGGCGTGCCTGGCGTGCTCTGGTCCATGGGGTCACGAAGAGTCGGACACGACTGAACGACTGAACAACAACAACATGTGATATCTTGAAGTATTTGGGTCATAAAACCTTTGACCCAAGTAGTGCTGCTGCCCGGAGCTGTAATCAATCAGCTTTACGATCCAGCCCGACATCTAACGGCCGTCCAGTCACGCTGCGCGTCTCAAAACCTGTCTTCAGTAGCAGAGTTAGCACAGGGTTACGATGGCTTCTTTAGGTCTGCTTCTTCAGTGGTGTCTTGAAATAAATCAGCTGGACACCAGTGCTCCTTGACTAATAGAACTTTATTTTAAGTAGCACACACAAACGTCCTAAAGACTCGAGCTGCATGTCTGCGGCGTTCTCACTCATACATCAAAAAGCAACAGCACAGCAACACAGCGTCGAGGGGAAATCAAAACCAAAACTCCCCTTTTTCCAGACAAAGGAAAATGCCCCTATAGCTGTGGGCGAGGCACCCAGGATCAGAACGCCTCCTGGTGAACGGTTAACTCTGTGATGACCAGAAAACCTGACATGATCGAATCACAGAAAAGGAAAGTCTATCGCTGTTGCATGAACAAAATTAGATAATATAGTCCACAGGGGCGTAGCAATGGGGGGGCAATGGGGGCGGTCCGCCCCGTGTTCCATAATGGAGGGGGTGACAAATTATCAAGGAATTGATTTTTTTTTAATGCCTGCTCTGAAGGTCTTACCTTACTATACTAGGGATTATATAGCTATATATGAAATGTCATGCATATCGGTTAATATCTTGACCCTCCTCCACCAAAATAGCTGTTCGCTTGGCTGTTTTCCTATGTCATGAAGGCTGAAATTTCAGTTCGGTGGAGCACTTACTGTTCCCAACCCTAACCCTGTGGAAAGCCATCTAATTAGAGTTTAATTTGATTTTGAGATGTTTTTAGGAGGTAATTTAATTATTGTTTGATTTTATAACAATGTTATGTATCTGATGTTAGCCACCCTGAGCCCGACTTCGGCCGGGGAGGCCGGGATATAAATAAAAGTTTTTTTATTATTACTTGTTATAATTCCTTTGTAAGAAAATATGAAATAATGTAAAACATTTTTTGCGGGGGGGGGGAATCAATGGGGGGGTTGACAAGAAATTTTCCGCACCGGGTACCACCTGACCTTCCCATGCCGGGGGGGGGGGGACAAATTTTTTTTGCCCCCGGGTACCAATTTACCTTGCTATTCCCCTGATAGTCCATCAGTGTCAAAGAGGCAAACAAGCCTTTCAACAGTCGCAATCCTGTAACCGTGCGATAATGGATGATCCAAAACGTGAGATGGCAGTTCGAGTACAGTGCAACTGCATCTTATTTGGGGGGGGTCGGTTCCAAGGGTGAAAATTGGGTATACCGTCGCAGGGATTCGAACTGCCGACCTTCTGATTGGCAAGCCCTAGGCTCAGTGGTTTAGACCACAGCGCCACCCGCGTCCCTATTGCTTTATTACCATTTACTATTATTAATATTAATATTCTGTTGGGAGCCACCCAGAGTGGCTGGGGAAACAGCCAGATGGGTGGGGTATAAATAATTAAGAATAGTTGTTATAAAATGGGGAGGAGGAGAGCTATGGACGCCATTTTACAGCTCCTTGGAGGGAAAGTGGAATACAAATGCCTTCTATCAACTTCTGAGCTATTGGGAGAGGGGTTGTGGGCTTGGTGCCACCACCACCCCCAAACCCTCCACGATAGTTCATAAAAGTAAGTTAATAGTATTCAGTCCTTGAGAAAACATGTCAAGTTCTATTTCCTCTCCTGGCCTTGAAAGCTCCTCTTACCTGCAGTCTCCGGAGCGGACACATGGCACTGCGATATTCTTTTCACCAGCTCCGGGATTCGTTCTTTGTATTTCTCCACAATGGCAATCCTCATCTCCAGCTGCTTATCTTCGGACTTTGCTGCGTAGTCCTTGAGGCCGGCGAGGCCCTTATCAACCCACCTCCTGATAAAGGGGTCCTTCACCTCGAGTTTCACTGGGAACACACAAAATGATGCAGAGAACGAAAGGCTGCCAAGGAAAAGGGGGCGTTCCTCCTTCCTCCCAGCCGCCTTGAAGCAGGAAGAGGCTATCGGCTGGCTGGTGGGAAGTTCACACGTAAATCACTGATCAAATCCATCCATAATAATAATATTATTTTTTCTACCCCGCCCTTCCCAATCCAAAGACCGGGCTCAGGGCGGCTAACAACAAATATAAGACAATGATTAAAAACAACTTTAAAAACAGCTAAAAAACAGCATAAAAAAACAAACATCAGTGGGGTCCCCAGGGCTAACTGGCCAAGTTAGTCTTGCTAGGCCAGTAGGGAGAGTAGGGAGGAATTTTAATGTAGGGACCCAGAAGGGTTTCTTCAGAAAAAAAGGGAAGGGGAAAAGGAATAGGGGATCAGGCTAGATTAAAGGCCAGGCGGAATAACTCTGCCTTACAGGCCCTGCGGAAGGTCAGGTCCCGCAGGGCCCTAGTCTCGTGGGAGAGAGTATTCCACCAGGTCGGAGCCAACACTGAAAAAGCCCTGGCCCTTGTGGATAATAATCTGGCTTCTTTTGGGCCCAGGACCCTTAAACTATCGTTATTTGTGGACCTTAAGATCCTTTGTGGCTCATCTGCATGGGTCCCAGCCCACACTTCGCTCAGTCCTGGATATGCTCCCGTCTTGCCTCTGAACCTAGGCCAGGGGTAGGCAACCTAAGGCCCGTGGGCCGGATCCGGATCAATCGCTTTCCCAATCCGGCCCGCGGACGGTCCGGGAATCAGCGTGTTTTTACATGAGTAGAACGTGCCCTTTTATTTAAAATGCATCTCTGGGTTATTTGTGGGGCATAGGAATTCGTTCATTATTTCCCCCCCCCCCCAAATATAATCCAGCCCCCCACAAGGTCTGAGGGACGGTTGACCGTCCCACGGCTAAAAAAGGTTGCTAACCCCTGACCTAGGCCCATCGCAGTAAAATTCCTCTTCTTGACTGCATTGCCATTAGATTTTGGACCTCCTTATAAGGAGTGTTGGCCCGTTTCCTGACCCAGTGCCCTGGTTCACACATGATGGCAAGCCATGCTTTGTTTAACAAACCACGCATTAACCATAAATTGCCCCACAGGTGATCCAACAAGCGGCATGCTTCTTCAAAGTTTGGTTTGTTTTCCAGCAGCGGGTGAGCGTCTGGGTGGAGTCATCAAGCAAGCCCTGGCTAAGGGTGTCGAGTTCACACATAACACCAAGCCATTGTTAAAGGAAGCCGAAGTTTGTGAGCCAACAAGCCGCAGCTTCATATAATGGTTTGTGGAGAGTAAACAAACCACACTCAAGCAGGGTTCACACACAAGACTAAGCTGTGGTTCAAAAAACCATGGCTTTGCATTATGTGTGATTTGAATTAGGTGATGCAAGCAGGGCTTGTAACAAAATGCTAGTTTGAGGTGGTTCTGCGCTGTGTTCAATAGTCAGCAAGCTGTGTCTACTTTCTTCCACTCCATTCCCAAACACCCTTACTTTTCCATTCTCCCTCAACAGCTTTCTGCAATCGCTAAACAGTCTTCATTGGGGTTATTGTAGTTTCTGATTTGATTTGATTCTGTTGCTTCTGCAGACCCTAGGGGTTTTCCCCACAAACTCCTCGATACAGTCAGACCTTGGAAGTCGAACGGAATCCGGTCCGGACGTCCGTTCGACTTCCAAAACGTTTGGAAACCAAATCGCGGCTTCTGATGGGCTGCAGGAAGCTCCAGCAACCAATCAGAAGCCCGTCGGACGTTCGGGTTCCAAAAGAACGTTCACAAACCGGGACAATCACTTCCGGGTTTGCAGCGTTCGGGAGCCAAAACGTACGAGTTCCAGGGCATTCGACAACCAAGATACGGCTGTACTTCCCTCTCATTTCTCAATGGCCCCATTTTGGCAACAGTCCTGTTGGCACTCGCCATCCGAGTCCGCGATTATGAGCAGCGAATGCTCCACAGCTTCAAAATCCTGGAATGGTTTTGGAAGATTGCGAACGGCCCAGCTTCCCCCAGTTGAGGCAGAGACCCAGAAACAAAGCCCAGGGAGCGTTTACGCTAGCCAAAGTACTTACATTCAGGATGGAGGAGCTTCCAGATGTCAAAGATCTTATCCAGGCCAAAGGCTTTAAGCCCCTAACAAAAAATAAAAGGAGGGTGAATTGCACATAGACTCTGGGAGCGGGCAGGATGTTGGACTTGGGAGGGACCCGAGAAGGCCGGCTAGTCAAACCCGCTGCTTGCTGCAAGAAATCCAGACATCACCCCAAAAGTATTCAGCCCCGTTTCAATGTGAAGACTTCAAACAACGGAGATGCCATTTTAAGTAGTTGGCTCCACTGGCAAACTGTTCCAAGAATGGAACGGACTAACAAGGGAATAAACAACTACCTGACATTCAGAAAAAACCTGAAGGCAGCCCTGTTTAGGGAAGTTTTTAAACTGTGATATTTTAAATGTATTTTAATGTTTGATGGAAGCCGCCCAGAGTGGCTGGGGAGACCCAGCCAGATGGGCGGGGTACAAATGATAAATTATTATTATTATTATAACACAGAACGTGGTGGACTCTCCTTCACGTTTTTAGACAGAGGCTGGATGGCCATATTTTGGGGGTTCTTCAGTTGCGGTTTTGGCTTTGCATGGGGTTGGACTAGATGACCCCGGGTGTCCCCTTCCAACATTGCAACGCAGGACTCACAACTATGGCGGGTTGCCTTCCAACCTGTGTTTAAAACACCTCCAAGGAAGGAGAGCCTAAGGAGTCCGTCTCCCTATCAAACATCTATTACTGTCAAAAAGTTCTTCTGAATGTTTAGGTAGAATCTCCTTTCTTTTTATTTGAATCGATTGGTTCAAGTCCTACCCTCTGGAGCAGGAGAAAACAAGCTTGCTCCATCTTCCAAGGGACAGCCCTTGAGATACCTGAAGATGGCTACCGCATCTCCTCTCAGTCTCTTCTTCTCCAGGCTAAACATGCCCAGCTCCCTCAACTGTTCCTCATCAGGCTTGTTTTCCAGACCCTTGATCATCTTTGGTCGCCCTCCTCTGCACACCTCCCAGTTTGTCAACATCCTTCTTAAACTGAGGTGCCCAGAAATGGATGCAGTATTCCTTTGCTAAAAAGCAAAGACATCACCTTGCCGACAAAGGTCCGTATAGTTAAAGCTATGGTTTTCCCAGTAGTAATGTACGGAAGTGAGAGCTGGACCATAAAGAAGGCTGATCGCCGTAGAATTGATGCTTTTGAATTATGGTGCTGGAGGAGACTCTTGAGAGTCCCGTGGACTGCAAGAAGATCAAACCTATCCATTCTCAAAGAAATCAGCCCTGAGTACTCACTAGAAGGACAGATCCTGAAGTTGAGGCTCCAGTATTTTGGCCACCTCATGAGAAGAGAAGACTCCCTAGAAAAGACCCTGATGTTGGGAAAGATGGAGGGCACAAGGAGAAGGGGACGACAGAGGATGAGATGGTTGGACAGTGTTCTTGAAGCTACTAACATGAGTTTGGCCAAACTGCGAGAGGCAGTGAAGGATAGGCGTGCCTGGCGTGCTCTGGTCCATGGGGTCACGAAGAGTCGGACACGACTGAACGATTGAACAACAACAACAATTCCAGGTGGGATCTGACTGAGGCAGAATAAAACAGGAGTCTTCCCTTGATCTGGACACTGCACTTCTGTTGACGCAGCCTAGGGCTTGCTGTTCAGAAGGTCAGCGGTTTGAATCCCCGCGACGGGGTGAGCTCCCGTTGCTCGGTCCCAGCTCCTGCCAACCTAGCAGTTCGAAAGCACGCCCAAAAGTGCAAGTAGATAAATAGGTAC
Source organism: Lacerta agilis (assembly GCF_009819535.1). NCBI lineage: Eukaryota > Metazoa > Chordata > Lepidosauria > Squamata > Lacertidae > Lacerta > Lacerta agilis. The sequence continues at coordinate 4,766,709 of NC_046321.1, read as the reverse complement.
CACTCCGGCGGGAAGGTAAACGGCGTTTCCGTGCGCTGCTCTGGTTCGCCAGAAGCGGCTTAGTCATGCTGGCCACATGACCCGGAAGCTGTATGCCGGCTCCCTCGGCTTATAGAGCGAGATGAGCGCCGCAACCCCAGAGTCATCCGCGAGTGGACTTAATGGTTAGGGGTCCCTTTACCTTTAAGACTCCTAGATCCCATTTGCACTGAATGTTGAGAGGGCGGTTCAAGAACAGCCCAGGCACGTTGAAAATGTCATGTCTGTTCTCACCCCTGAACAAAACCCCGTAACTTTTAAGATGATAATATTATTGTCATTGTACAAGTGCAACAAAATTGAATGCCATCCCACAAAAACAAGACAAAAAACAAAAAACACATTTTCAGCCACACATGCACATACATACACACCCATCACAACTCTCCTCCCCACCACCCACCCTCTGTATAGATAGTTTCAGGCCGCCCATACCCCAAGGATGTGTATTTTAGCCAGTGGTTCTCCGGTGGTAACTTTCACAGCATCCTCAAAGACGGTTTGGTTGCACCGAGACAAGCGAGTTACTTTCCCCGTCACGTCAGCCCCGGTAATATCACCTGCCGAAAAGCGAAGCAAAGTATCTGTCGCAGATCGAGCTGAGAGAATCAGTGCTTCCCAGGATGGATAAAAATCAATGACATATATATATATATATATAGATAGATTTTTTTTTAATTTAAATTGGATTTTTAAAATAATATGCTTTTGGAGGAAAAAAAATCTTTCTAAAAATAGTTTTCTATTTAAGTTACGTTATAGTCCAAAGGCTATTTATCAGGAAATAAGGATTTGTTTTAAGTTTTTCATGTGTGCTAAAACTCAGTATAAGTTTGTTTTTTTAATAAAAAATAATTAACCACATCCGTTAACAAACATGGATACATATGCTATAATGTTATTGTTTTATTTAATTAATTGTTTAAATTGTTATTAAGGAAATGATTATTTTTCTCCTTCCAATAAAGTACAGCGGAAAAGCTGCCCAAATATAAACGGTTAACTTATTAAACCTCACAATAGTTTCATAATTATCTGTCTATTTATTTCTAATACTATAACCAAATCAGTAATTTCTGATGTAACTGTAAAAACTACTCTGAAAATGTATTATTCCAAAAATCAAACCTTCACCTGGTTGTAAATATTAAGGTTATACCAGCAGGAATGTCTTTCTGTAAAAAATAATAATAAATGATTTAAATCAAGTCTTACTGACTAGTGATTTAAATCGATTTGATTTAAATCAAATCCACCGTGGTGCTTCCTTTAAAAAATAAAAATAAAAAAATGGAATACAGTACAGCTGAGCTGAATGTCTCACCCTCCTGGCTGCCGCCGACCAACGTCTGCTTTCGAACTTTCTTGAGGACGTCCAGGAGTGTAGCAGCGATGTAAGCTATTTCGGAACCAAACCGGAAACTCTGCAGAAATGAAACAAGCAAGCAGAGGGTGGGGGGACTGGAAAAGATGCTCAGGAAAATGGGCCGCCTTTCTCCTATCTGGTTTTGGATTTCCAAGCTCCTTACTACTAGAGGTAGCAATACCGTATTTTTCTGTCTATAAGACGTCCCATATTTGGGGGGACTCAGATTTAAGAAAATGGGGGGAGATGGCCCCGTGTATAAAGGGACCCCCAACCATTAGGTCCAGTCGCAGACGACTCTGGGGTTGTGGCACTCATGTCGCTTTACTGGCCGAGGGAGCCAGTGTAAAGCTTCTGGGTCATGTGGCCAGCATGACTAAGCCGCTTCTGGCGAACCAGAGCAGCGCACGGAAACGCCGTTTACCTTCCCGCCGGAGTGGTACCTATTTATCTACTTGCACTTTTGACGTGCTTTCGAACTGCAGGAGCTGAGAGCGAGCAACAGGGGCTCACTCCGTCGCAGGGAGTTGAACCGCTGACCTTCTGATCGGCAAACCCTAGAGCTCTGTGGTTTAACCCACAGCGCCACCCACGTCCCTACAGCGCCACCCATGTCTAAGATGCCCCCCTAATTTTTGACATTTTTTAGGGGGTAAACCTAGTCTTATACACGGAAAAATATGGTACATGTGGCTAAAATATATAGTCACTGTGGCTAAAAGCCTTATTCTCCACAAATTTATCTGATCCTCTTTTAAAGTTGGTGGCCATTAGTGCCTCCTGCAGCAGTGAGTTCCATACTTTAACAAAGCACTGAATGAAGGAGGACTTTTCTTTTGTCCACCCAGCATTTTGGAATCATAGAACTGCAGAACCCTCTGCAGCGCAGGAATCTCAACTAAATCTTCCAATATTCAGTTACACCGGAAGCCCACGAGTCCTAGTACAGTGGAACCTCTACCTGCAACCATAATCCGTTCCGGAGGTCCACCCGGAGGTTGAAACGGGTCGCTGGGAGAGGCGCCGTTGTGCGCAGGTGCGGGCGGCGATTGCCCGCTTCCACGCATGCGTGGACGGCGATCGCCGCTGCTGCGCATGCGCAAACGGCGGCAAACCCGCCGGTTACTTACGGGTTTCCCGCAGATGTTGGGTGAAATGGACGCAAGCAGGTTTGACTGTACCTAAGGGACCGCCTCTCCTGGTATGTCCCAGGTAAGAACCTTAAGGTCCTCAAATAATAACTTTTTGGAGGTCCCGAGCCACAAGGATGCTAGGTTGGCCTCAACTAGGGCCAGGGCCTTCTCAGTACTGGCCCCGACTTGGTGGAACGGTCTATCACAAGAGACCAGGGCCCTGCGGGATTTGGCATCTTTCCGCAGGGCCTGCAAGACGGAGCTGTTCCACCTGGCCTTTGGGTTGGTTTCAGTTTAACCCTGATGTTTCATTCTTTTGGTGGGCTACTTAAAAATGAGGCTGCAGTCTAAATTAAATTTTAAATTGTATTTTAACCTGTATTTTAATGAATTGTTTTATGTTTTTATTGTGATTTTATTGGTGTTAGTTGCCCTGAGCCCGGTTTGGCGGGGAAGGGCAGGTTATAAATTTTTTTTTTTACTATTATTAATATTATTATTATTATTATTTAGTAAGAGAAGTTTTCCTCACTATCCACTTTCTCTGTGCCACACACAACTCTATCATGACCCCGCTGCTTCCTTGCCCTTAAGAAAAACCCCACAAGGCCTCAAATGTTGGGTGTGTTTTGCCCCAGGGCATTCTGCTGCAGCTCCTTAAACATTTCGACTGCCCTTTCTCAACCTTTCCCAGCTCCTGCGCACAGATATTTATCAGGTAAAGGTTTGGGCGGCCCAGATTGGCTTGAAGAGATTTCCACTGCAGGAGTGGGGGAACATGGCCCCCAAGGCCTCTCTGATCTGTCCCTCAGAAGGCTCCCCAGGCCACAACCCTCCCTGGCCCTGCTTTCCACCCCAGGCATTTTGGCCGGTCCGGAATGAGCCATTTTGCCTGCCCAGATGGAAGGTAAGAGGGATGAGGGTCTGTCGAAGCTAGCCTGCCGCAGGACGGTAGAATTCGCATTCGTCGCCCTGCCCAGTTTTGCCTCTGGAACTGCCCGCCACTGGAATGTGGGTTGCCCCAATGAGAATGCGGAATGAAGCACCCGGGCCCAAGCGAAGGTTTGCGGAGGCTCACCTTTGTGAGGTAGAACATGTGGGTGTGTGACACTTCGGTCAGAGCATTGACCGCGCCACGGAAGGAGTAGATCTGCTGGTGAGGGTCTCCTACCAAGATGGCCCCACACGACTGGGAGAGAACAATGTCCATGATAGCTGCAGGAAGAGGAATGGCGTATTTAGGAAGGGAAGCAAAACTTCTCACATGGAAAAGCATGTGTTATGCAGGCTGCGGTGAATTTTTCACAGGGAAGAGCAGTACAGAGGGGGAAAGGTGCCTCAAATGATCTGAAGGCAGCTCTGTTTAGGGAATAGTTACCGGTAGGTAGCCGTGTTGGTCTGCCGCAGTCGAAACAAAATAATTTTTTTATAAAAAAAAAATCCTTCCGGTAGCACCTTAGAGACCAACTAAGTTTGTTATTGATATGAGCTTTTGTGTGCAGAATACAGCGGAGCAGAAGGGCAAAAGCTCGCTTGATCTTGATTTTCAGTACGAATACAGTCCGTGAAAGCGGGGCCTCATCAACGGGCAGCTGCTGATAAGCTTGCGCTAAATCTAACTTCCCGAAAATCTTGGCCCCAGCCAGGGTCGCTAACACGTGGTTCACTACTGGAACCGGGTATGCGTGGTCCTGTAAGGCCCGGTTCAGGGTGCATTTGTAATCACCACAAATACGGACTGAGCCGTCCGGCTTAACCGGTGTGACAAATGGGGTTTCCCAGGTTCCCGAATCTACCGGCTCTAAGACCTCTTGTGTGACTAAGCGATCAAGCTCCTCATCGATCCTGGGTTTCAGCGCAAACGGGACTCTACGGGCCTTGACCCGGATGGGTTGCACTGTGGGGTTCAGCCGTAGGGAAATCAGGGGTCCGTTGCACAGGCCCAGGGTTCCATCAAAGACTGATGGAAACTCCTGGCAGATTGATTCGAATTCTGCCCCTGGGGAAATCTGATTAAGCCCTGAAATGCTTAAGCCTAATGGCCCGAACCATGCTAGGCCTAGAAGGCTAGTGAATGGGCCTTCAGTTATGATGAGGTTCAAATTCTTGGTGGACTTCTTAAACTGGACCTTGAAGGAGCCCATACCCTTTAGCTGTATTCTAAAGCCAGTGTGGTGTAGTGGTTAAGAGTGGTTGACTCGTAATCTGGGGAACCGGGTTCGTGTCTCCTCTCTTCCACATGCAGCTGCTGGGTGACCGTGGGCTAGTCACACTTCTTTGAAGTCTCTCAGCCCCACTCACCTCACAGAGTGTTTGTTGTGGGGGAGGAAGGGAAAGGAGAATGTGAGCTGCTTTGAGACTCCTTCGGGTAGTGAAAAGCGGGATATCAAATCCAAACTCTTCTTAGTTGGTCTCTAAGATGCTACTGGAAGGATTCTATTTTTATTTTTTATTCTGTTAAGGGAGGTATTTGTGGGAATGTTTAGGGATGCAGGAGAGGATATATTGTTTATTATATCCTACTCCAACTTGTGTTATTACAAGTCCCAGAGCTTTGCATAGTTTTCATTCCCCTTTTAAACACACACAGCGGATAGCTTGCTCAGACTCGCTGGAGTCTCTATAAAAATACTGTCCTGGTATTTTCCCCTTCTAATTCCCTCCTAAAATAAGACACGGCACAGTCTTCTATAAAAGTATAAAGGGTTTACTTACAAGTATCAACTGTTCACAATCGGATCCCAGAAGGCAGACTTTTTGCTTAGAAAATTGTATATACATCATTGGGAGACTATTCCTTAAGAGAGATAGGCCCTTCTGACCTCTTGGAAGAGAGCAGCTTGCCTAAGCACATGTTGCTTCATTCAGAGACGGTCGGAAAGAGAGAAAGATGGTGGCCAGCCCAGTGCTTTTGTCTTTACCTGCACAGGTGAGGCCACGCCCATCTCCAGTTACACAGAGGAAGCCCATCCCAGCCCAGAATAAACAGGAAGTTCCGGCTGGCGGACTGAGACGCCCTTCATGTCCACTCTAGCAAAGTTGTGTTTGACTGCTCCTGTGTTTTACATCCCACAGTTTTTAATGATTGATGTTTTAATGTATTTTTACTCTTTTGTTGGAAGTCGCCCAGAGTGGCCAGGGAAACCCTACCAGATGGGCAGGGTATAAATAATATATTCTTATTCCATCTCACGCCTGCCAATCCTCTGTGTGCCAAATAAACCAGCTTTTCCTCCAAGAGGACACCCCGATAAGCTTAGCAAAGACGAGGATGTTAACTAAACCAACATCCTCAATGCCGCACCTAAAAACTCATCGCTTCCGCAATTCTATCTTTCTAAATGTCAAACGGCATTAATATTTGAAACGTGATTAAATCGAAAGATGCAGCCTGGGTCTCTGATGCTTATTGTTTAATGTTTAAGATTTGTTTGTGTTAAATATGTATTCAGCAGCCGACCTCCTTTGTAATGTTTTGTTTTGAAATCTTTACGGTAATTATTTTGGTTTTCTGCTAATTGTGTTGCTTTTACCGTATAGTCTATATTTGACTTTCTTCAGATTGTTTTATTGGTTGATTTATTTTTTTTGGACGTTTTAATATTCTGTAAACCGCTTTGAGATTTCTTTCCCTTAAAAATATAAAGCGATATAGAAACAAGGGGAAAAATATATGAATAAATAAATAATTTGCAGTCCGACTTGGTATAAGGCAGCTTCCTTTGCCACTTCCTGGGGGGGGGGGACAAAGGGGGATAAAGCAATGGTTGCTGGATCAGGCCAGGGGTCTCTCGCATGGGTCGGCCAGATGCCCCGATGGGAAGAAGCCTGGAAGCAAATCCCTCCTGCCCTTTTAGCCGGACTGTTCGCCGTGACAAATCTGCGTACGATTTTAAAGGAAGAGAACACCTTCACCCCGTTTACGCGGTGCTTCCCAAGGAACTGCCAAAATGGGGGGGGGGGGAGCTGCTGCTTTTCCGGAGGGGGAGAGGGGGCTTGGAAAAAAGTCAAACTCTTTTTTCAGTGCAACCCAAAATATTACTCACCGGGGGTGCAGTCTTGGGCCTCGTCGACGAAGATTGCATCGTAGTGGGAAAGAGAAGGCTTTTGGAGCTGCCAGAGCTTTAAGTACCCTAGAAAGGAGGGCACGACATTCATCAAAAAATAATAATTCGGCGTGCAATATAACACCATCCATGGTTTGTTTTTTTAAGTCTACACCCCACAGCAAAACCATGACTCATCAACACCACTTTGGGATTTCTACAAGCAAACAAAAGATTGGCTTAGCTCTAGGAAGAAGAAATCTGCTAATAAAATTCTTGAGGACTAGTATCTTTTGCGACCCCTTTGTGGTGCTACAGGATCCCCAGCCAAGGATATCCTAGTGAATGAAGCCATTTTCTGTTCATTAAGCTGTTTGGGGCTATATAGACATTCAGTTGCCTACGAATGTTCTTCCTCTGATAACATTTTCACCTGGTTTACCTTAGTTTCTCCCTTTAACTACCGTCAAAAAGATTGAAAAGATTGTTCTGTGAACCGCCCCAAGACCTCCGGGCATAGGGCGGTATATAAATTCGATAATTAATAAAGAATACTGGTAATAATAAACAGTGACTTGTACTGTTTCCAGTCTCAGAAACCATGATTGACTGAGATCTATCAATCAAAAAAGCCTTGCTCCTGTTCCCCACAAAAGAACCCAGAATTTTGAACTGGGGGGGCAGGGTGGGGAGCAGATTCTGCATGAGGCACAGAATTCAGCTTTCTGGGGATCTTGGGGCCAAAGCAAGAGAGATATTAAAATTTTGGGAGTTAGATTTTCTTTCCTAATCTACTGCAGGTGACCCGGAATCAGTAGAGAGTCAGAATTCTTCCCCCTCCAACTGCAGTCTGCCCTCTACCAGCCCCCCAAATGCACCTTCCACCCACCCATGGAAATTTTGGCTGTGCAGGACCCTAAACAAGCCACAGTGCCTTCAAGGACTCCCCCACCCCTGGCTTCCCCGACCCCACCCACCTCACTGACTTTGCCTGCTGGAAGCCAGCAAAGGAATGCAGAGGGCCTTCTCGGTGTTGGCGCCCGCCCTGTGGAACACCCTCCCATCAGATGTCAAGGAAAGACATCTGAAGGCAGCCCTGTTTAGGGAAGTTTTTAATGTTTGATGTTTTATGGTGTTTTTCATATTCTGTTGGGAGCTGCCCAGAGTCGCTGGGCGAAACCCAGCCAGATGGGCGGGGTATTATTATTATTATTATTATTATTATTATTATTATTATTATTATTATAAAATGCAGGCACAAATCAAGGCAGGGAGCATGACCTTTCTCCCTGTTGGGCTTTTGGTTTTAACTGGAAAAGCCTCAAAACCAGTTTAGCACTTGGAATGGTGTCCAGCTACGCTTCCTCTGCGTTTTCCTGCTTCTCCAGTGCAACCAAAAGTAAGACTAACCAGGAAACAATCAGTGCGTCACATAAATTACAAAGCTTTGCATATACAGCAGATACCCCAGATGTTGTGACGCATGTTCCCTGTTGGAGGGGTGAACTGTTGAGCTTATTTAACCCTGAAAGCTCCAAACCTCACACTCCCCAACCTCTGGTCACCCACTTACCATCATGGGTCATCTTATAAGCTGTCTCCCTGCTGGGCTCCAACTTTTTCATATTTTCCCATATTTGGTTTGCTTCGTCAACAATGATCTACAAAGGCACAAGAAGGCCAAAAGTATATATATTTAAAAAATTGCCTGGGTTGATCAGGCTAAGAAGACGAACAGAGGAAGCTGCCTTACAAACTGAACAAACCCCTGTGTTGCACAAAGTACGTCAGCGAACATCCAAGCAACACGATGACCACATACATACGTAATAAACAATCCTTATAGAATTACTTCAAACCATTAACATATGCAAAATGAAAACTTTAGTCTCAAAGTCTCTAAAAGTCTTTAAATGAAGAGAGGTACCAAAGCTACTAACATGAGTTTGGCCAAGCTGCGAGAGGCAGTGAAGAATAGGCGTGCCTGGCGTGCTCTGGTCCATGGGGTCACGAAGAGTCGGACACGACTGAACGACTGAACAACAACAACCAAACTTATACGATTATAAGTTTGTAACCTGAAGAACAGTTTCAGGTTAAGAACGGACCTCCAGAACGAATTAAGTACTTAACCAGAGGTACCAATCCCAAACCGGAATTAAGATTGCTGAAAAAAAAATCAACAACCTCAGAAACGCTGATGATACAACCTTGATGGCAGAAAGTGAGGAGGAATTAAAGAACCTTTTAATGAGGGTGAAAGAGGAGAGCGCAAAATATGGTCTGAAGCTCAACATCAAAAAAACTAAGATCATGGCCACTGGCCCCATCACCTCCTGACAAATAGAAAGGGAAGAAATGGAGGCAGTGAGAGATTTCACTTTCTTGGGTTCCATGATCACTGCAGATGGTGACAGCAGTCACGAAATTAGAAGACGCCTGCTTCTTGGGAGAAAAGCAATGACAAACCTAGACAGCATCTTAAAAAGCAAAGACATCACCTTGCCGACAAAGGTCCGTATAGTTAAAGCTATGGTTTTCCCAGTAGTAATGTACGGAAGTGAGAGCTGGACCATCAAGAAGGCTGATCGCCGAAGAATTGATGCTTTTGAATTATGGTGCTGGAGGAGACTCTTGAGAGTCCCATGGACTGCAAGAAAATCAAACCTATCCATTCTTAAAGAAATCAGCACTGAGTGCTCACTAGAAGGACAGATCCTGAAGCTGAGGCTCCAGTACTTTGGTCACCTCATGAGAAGAGAAGACTCCCTAGAAAAGACCCTGATGTTGGGAAAGATGGAGGGCACAAGGAGAAGGGGACGACAGAGGATGAGATGGTTGGACAGTGTTCTCGAAGCTACTAACATGAGTTTGGCCAAACTGCGAGAGGCAGTGAAGGATAGGCGTGCCTGGCGTGCTCTGGTCCATGGGGTCACGAAGAGTCGGACACGAGTCACACGACTGAACAACAACAACAACAACAACAACAACAACTGTACTCACTCGCTTTTCCGCTTCTTGGACAGAAACGAGCTGCCCCTGGTTGTTCTTGCACCAGAGGGGCGCGTGTTCCGTAGTGATGGATTCGTCGGCGGAGGCAAAGAACGCCGAGAGGGTCTCAATCACGGTCTTGGCTCTTATGTACAACGACTGGCCCTCGCGGTGGCGGAGGACAAAGCTGACACAATAGGAGCTCAGCGAGCCAGCGTTGAGCTTCTTCCTGTAGCTGCACCAGGTTGAAAGCGGGGCAATGGGGGGGGGGGAGAGAGAGAGAGAGGGAGAGAGAGAGAAGGAAGAGGCTTTACAACCATGAAGTCCGAAGGCACCTCGTTCAAGGAGACACCCGCCACCCCCAGCCGGAGGAGCAAGCTGCCACCTCACCATGCCAGGGACGAAACAGCTCGCTCCTCGGTTTCAACATCGCGATGCCTCGCAGAGATTGCGGTGTCCGGCTTGCGATACACCGTGATGTTGAAAACCCAACGTCGCCCAGCCCTAATCCCCCGGTGCCGCCACCGCTGCCCCCCCCCCCGACCCAACTCTACAAAAAGCATCATTCAGAATAGTGGTTTGCACAACTCGCCAAGGAAAGTTAACAGTGGAACCCTGGTTTTCAAATGTAATCCGTTCTGGAAGACTTTCAAAATGTTCTGGGAGACTTTCGAAACGTTCAGAAACACGAGGATCAATGGGCTGCCGGCAAAACCCATTGAAAAAAAGGGGAAAACACACAGCGGAAGCCGTTTGACTTCCGAGGCACTTCCGGGTTTTTGGCGTCCGGGTTCCGATTCATTCATCAACAGAGACGCTCGAGAACCGAGGTTCCACTGTACTAACACAGTCACATTCGAAACAGTAGCGATTCACTGCGCTTTCATTTAAAAATCCAAGTAAGATTATTTAGCTGAATTAATTACTGCATCGTGGGGGGGGGGGCGACAAGATGCCCCCGGGGTCCCGTCTGACTCTGCAATTCTAGGATTCTATGATCATATGGGCTTGGAAGATGTTTAACGAATGGCTGTAACGCAGGGTGGATAAAAATCAATGATTTTTTAAAAAATTAAAAAATGGATTTTTTTTTTATTTAAATCAGATTTTTTTTATTTAAATCCCTTTTTTAAAATTTAAATTGGATTTTTTAACAATAAAATTCTTTTGGAAGAAAAATCTTCCTAGAGATAGATTTCTATTTAAGTTACATTATGGTCCAAAGGCTACTCATCAGGGAATAAGGATTTGTTTTAAGTTTTTCATGTTGTTGTTTTTTTATTAAAAAAAAACCCATTTAACCACATCAGTTAGCAAACATGTTATAACAAACAATAATGTTATTGTTTTAAATAAATTGTTTAAATTGTTATTAAGGATATGATTGTTTTTCTCCTTCCAATAAAATACAGCAGAAACATTGTCCAAATATAAACAGTTAACTTATTAAACCTCACAATAATTTCATAATTATCTGCCTATGTATTTCTAATAGTATAACCAAATCAGTAATTTCAGATATAACTGTAAAAAACTAATCTGAAAATTTATCATTCCAAAAATGAAACCTTCATCTGATTGTAAATATTAAGATTATACCAGCAGCAATGTCTTTCTGTAAAAAAAGGAAAAAAAAGATTTAAATCAAGTCTTACTGACTTTGATTGATTTGATTTAAATCAAATCCGCCCTGCTGTAAAGCTTACTAGCCAGGATGGCTCTGTTTCTGCCTCCACTTGTCAGAGACGGCAATGCTTCTGAAGACCAGTTGCTAGGGATCCTGCTTGCTGGTTCCCCACACGCATCTGGTCGGCGACTGCAAGGTCAGGATGCTGTCCATTGATGGGCCATTGAGGGAGCTTCTTGTGTTCCTGCATTTAACCAGGGCACACCCGTGAGACGGCTGCCACTTACTGCTTCCCGACTTCTGCGAAGGCCAAGGAGTGGACCGTCCTGCACGTCACGTTTTGGGGGAACTTCTGCGCCGCCTGATCCGCGATGGTCCTGTTGAACGCCAGGTACAGGAATCTGAGGTTGGACCATCTCTCAGCGTACCTGATCAGGGTGGAAGTCTTCCCTGTCCCTGAGGAGGAAATGGAAACTCTTTCCATAGTTCCAAAACTGTAGCGAAGATCGTGGCTGGAGCGGCTGAGACCCTCCAAAAGCTGCTGGGCGGCCGACCGCTGGCCACGTGGACTGGGGCGGATGGGAGCCAACAACAGGTGGAAAGGCCACAGGTGTCTCCCCAAGACTCATTTAGATAAAGAGCTATGATCTGGTTAGATATTGAAGCAATAGCTGGCTATGCTCTGCCCATTCAGATATATTATTATCTTCCTTTTGATTACGTATGTACTTATACCCTGGCTTTTTCCCTGATGGGGACTCAACATGTTTTATATGTTATAAAATACAGAATAAATATATATTCTATAACATATATAAACATTACTCTTCAGCCAGGCGTTTGACTTATTCATATTCTACAGCCTTTTAAATGTGTCTGTGGGAAGGGGGGGGGGGGTTCTCTGAATTATTTACTTGTGCTTTCATCTTGTATTTTTATTTTGTGAACTGCCCTGAGATCATGTGATGAATGGAATATGCAGAACTGGACAAAATGACGGGAAGAATCCGGGAACAGCGGGACCAGAAATTCATCAAAGACTTGTTAAAGTTTATGAACTATTTGACAAACAATTCGCAGTTGAATACGCTAATAGGACTTCAAGAAGCTTTGTAGTTACCGTATTTTTCGGTCCATAAGGCGCTCCGGACCACAAGACGCACTTGTTTTTTAAAGGGGAAAAACCAGGAAAAAATATTTTCCTGGTTTTCCTCCTCTAAAAAACACGGAGGGGAGCGCTGGAGGGGAAGCCCCTTCTCCCTTCACAGCGGCTCATCCCCGCTTCCTTAAAGGGACATGGGGACGAGGGGAGAAGGTTTCTCCCCTCCTCCCCATGTCCCTTTAAAGAAACAGGGGATAAGCCTGCTTTTGGCGTTGGGGCGCAGGGTGGTGGAGAAAGCAGCAGCATCCCCGCTGTTTCCTCCACCATCCCATGCCTTGCACCGATCCCAAAAGCCTGCTTTTGGGATTGGAGGGCAGCGCGTGGGGTGGTGGAGGAAATCCTCTACCAACCTCCCTGCCGCCCACCGATCCCAAAAGCAGGCATCGCAGCTGCCTCCCCCCACCTCCCGCCGAATACGGCGGGACGTGGGGGGAGGCAGCAGAGATGTTGGTGGTTCGTGCTAGCAGCTCCGTTCACGGAGCTGCTGGCACGATCCACCAACATCCCCTTTGCTCCCCGCCGCCTCCCCCCATCTCCCGTCGCGTTCGGCGGGAGGTCGGGGGAAGCAGCGGAGATGTTGCTGGATCGTGCTAGCAGCTCCGCTCGCCGAAAGAAGCTTCTTTCGGTGAACGGAGGTGCTGGCATGATCCAGCAACATCGCTGCTGCCTCCCCCCACCTCCCGCCGAACGTGGCAGGGGATGTGGGGAGGCAGTTGGAGCGAAGCCTTCGCTCCATAAGGCGCACAGCGATTTTCCCTTCCATTTTAGGAGGGAAAAAGTGCGTCTTATGGAGCGTAAAATACGGTAATGTGTAGAAATATTATTGTAATTATGGTAGTTAGAGTGGTAAGAAATTTATGATAATGTAAACAATGGTAGATTAAAGAAGTATAATATTAAGATATAATTCTGAATGCCATGTGGAAGGTCTGAGGGAAGTCACGGCTATGACAGACAAAATTGAAAAATGTATGTTAATGTATATGATATTTTTTTGTAGTAATGTAGTATAAAATAATAAAAAGAGATCATGTGATGAAGGGCAGCATAATAATGACAAAATAACGATGATGATGATGATAATAATAATAATAATCTCTCTCTCTATATATAAGAATGTTCCCATTGTGTGCGCGGCGGTTACCACCTTGCTCCGTAACCGCTGGACCAAACAGCATCAAATTAGGGCACAGCATTCCATGACCATCAGAGAAGAATCTGGCAAAATTAAATTTCAAAAAAACCACACCTGTCATACCTAAAATACAGAAGAAACGCCAAAAAAAAAAAACCGGCGCCCCTATTACACGTCACCAGCAAAACATTGCCCTCTAGTGACGGCTAAACTGGTACTGCAGCTAATACAGCTTCCCCCTGGCAGAGCTCCGTTGGCCATTTGCGAGATCGCAAACCGGTAATTGAAAAGCGGAGGGCGAAAAGAGGGTAATTGAAAACGTGGGGGGGCAATGAGGGTAATTGAAAACGGAGGGGAAGAGAAGGGGCAGACGGAAGTTGAACGGGGGGAACGGAAAAGAGGGTAATTGAAAACGGGGGGTATGTGAAAAAATTGAAAGCGGGGGAAGAGAAGGGGCAGGCGGAAGTTGATTGGGGGGTGAAAAGAGGGTAATTGAAAAGGGGGGAAGAGTGTAATTGAAAACGGGGGGGGAGAGAAGGGGCAGATGGAAGTTGATTGGGGGGGCCTGAAAAGAGGGTAATTAAAAACGGGGGGGGGGGAGAATGGGTAGATAGAAGTTGAACAGGGGAAGTTCTTCAATTTCACAAAATCAGCCGTAGCAACACCTGGCCGGATCAGCTAGTAATGTTTTATAAATCTGGTCTACATATACTAAGTAAGTTTGTATGGCCTAAATAAACCAAGGAATTGCCACCAAAAAATGCCACAACCATCACCAGAGGGTAGGGAGAGTTCAAAAGGCGCCATGTGCCACCAAGCGGCCATTATAAAGCCTGTGCGCTTAAGGCCACAAGGTAGTATAAACACAGGCAACTGGGAAACCCTGGCCTGTGAGCACTCCAGTTGGAGAACAGCCTTTACCAAAGGTGTCATGGGCTTTGAAAACACTCGAACTCAGAACGCAAGGGAGAAACGTGCTAAGAGGAAGGCACGCTTGGCAAACCCTCACTGTGATCCACTCCCACCCGGAAACCAATGTCCCCACTGTGGGAGGATGTGTGGATCCAGAATTGGCCTCCACGGTCACTTTACGGACTCACTGCTAAGACCGTGTTTATGGAAGACAATCTTACTTGGCTACAAGTCATCGCCAAAGGAGGAGGAGGAGATTCTGTGTCGACTTAAGCCACCTTACCTGCAAAAGCGATGATCTTCATAACTTCCCTTGGTGCAATTGCTTGATTTAAGATCTTCATCTGTTCACAAGTGAGTCGTATATCGGGGCTGCTGAAGAAAACAACCCAAACCGACATGGGTTAATGAAATGCTAAAACTCGGCGCTCAAATGAGCCCCCGTTCTCTGAATCTGCGGCAGCCCCACCCTGCCCCGCGAGGGAGAAAGCCGATGCAGGAAAGCTTTCCTCTCTCTTTTGTCGCACTAGAACTCATCCAATGAACTTGAAACGTTGGGAGATTCAGGAGGGCTTGCAAGGAAAGCTGGCAACGGCCGCAGTTCATTTCAGCTTTCGACGTAAAGACCGGAAGTACCTGCACTGAGGGCCTCTTTCGTATCCGGTGCTGCCCCATTCCGGCTTAACGACTGCCATGCCGTTGTTAGAATTCTCCAGGAGATAGAGGCAGTAGAAAATGCTGTAGTGAAACCTACAAGGACGCAGAGAGGAGTGTTTGAATCGAAAGGGGTCCCTAACGGCATAAGCGAGGCTGGAAATAACAAACTTAGGTAACAATATACAGATGTCAGCACGGGGAAAAATCATGGAAAGGGGGTTCCAGATTCACAGCATGCACCGTATTTTTCACTCCATAAGACGCACTTTTTTCCTCCTAAAAAGTAAGGCGAAATATCTGTGCGTCTTATGGAGTGAATGGTGGTCCCTGGAGCTGAATTGCCCGGTGGCCAAAAGAGGATCATGCTTTTTATTTTACAAAGAGAAAAGGGGGTGTAGAAAGGACCCCGCTCAGCAGCTGATCAGCAAGAGATAAGGAGAGAGATAAGAGTCCCGGCTCCCTTTCAGCCCCGCCCTCCTTTGTTGAATATGCTGCAGAGGGAGGTTGTTTGTTTCCCCAGCGACATGTGACTGGCTGATTAGATTATCTGTCTGGAAACTGTAGAAAAGGCTCCCTTTCTTTTAGAAGCTGCAGAAATGTGAGTTGAACCCCATAAAAATGGGGCTTTTCCTCTTTGCTTTTCCCCCTTTGCAAAAGGAGCTTTGCTTTTCCCCCTTTGCAAAAAAAAGCTGCAAAACTTTTAGTTGATCCTCAAAAAACCAGGGCTTTTCCCTTTGCAAAAAAATGCTGCAAAACTTTTAGCTGATCCTCAAAAAACCCAAGGCTTTTCCCTTTGCAAAAAAAGCTGCAAAACTTTTAGCTGATCCTCAAAAAAACAGGGTTTTCCCCTTTGCAAAAAAAGTTGCTAAACTTTTAGCTGATCCTCAAAAAAACAGGGCTTTTAGAGGAGGAAAAGCGGAAAAAAGAATTTCTGGGTTTCCTCCTGTAAAAACGAGGTGCACCCTATGGTCAGGTGCGCCCTATGGAGTGAAAAATACGGTAATACGTTAAAAGAAAACGATGTATCGCTGGTATTTAACCCCGAGTAAATTAGCCAAAAATGTATAGGACAAGTTCAAATATCTGCTGGAAATGTAAAGAAAAGGAAGGCACCTTTAACCACATGTGGTGGAACTGTAAAGTAATAAAAGAATTCTGGGAGATGATATACAACGAATTGAATTTTTAAAATTTAATGACGTACCTGTTGCTGATGTGAATCTTTTTATCCCGCATGGCAAACAGCACAGTGGCCATGCAGTACAGAACTTCCATGATGTCCACTAGCGAGAGGCTGGAGCTGGGTCTCCTAACACAAGCCACCAGCTCCTGGACATCACAGACACCTCCAGACATCAGCACGATGGTAGCAAATATGGCCCAAATATACGGAGGCTGGAAAGGATGTATTTTTTTAAAAAAAAAACAATAATTAGGTTCATCACAAAGATGATTTTTATGTTTTATTATGCTTTTAGATATGTTGGAAGCCGTCTAGAGTGGCTGGGGCAACCCGGTTAGATGGGCAGGGTCCAAATAATTTATTGTTATTATTATTATTCGGCTTTAGAAATGCAATTTACCAGGCCTAATTACAACATGAAAGAAACGAACCTTTCCACGATATTCTAATTTTTCGAGTTTCACCTGTAAACACACACACACACACGCAAATGGTAAAGCGGGCTGAGAGCTGAAGCACCAGGGAACAGTCAACTCTCCTAGGGTACAAGGCAATACATGTTTACTCGGACGTAAGCACCGCCGGGCTCAACGGCCACATACTGCCAGGTGCAGAGGGCCTGCTTCTTGGGAGAAAAGCAATGACAAACCTAGACAGCATCTTAAAAAGCAAAGACATCACCCTGCCGACAAAGGTCCGTATAGTTAAAGCTATGGTTTTCCCAGTAGTAATGTACGGAAGTGAGAGCTGGACCATAAAGAAGGCTGATCGTCGAAGAATTGATGCTTTTGAATTCTGGTGCTGGTGGAGACCCTTGAGAGTCCCATGGACTGCAAGAAGATCAAACATATCCATCCTTAAAGAAATCCGCCCTGAGTGCTCACTAGAAGGGCAGATCCTGAAGTTGAGGCTCCAGTACTTTGGCCACCTCATGAGAAGAGAAGACTCCCTAGAAAAGACCCTGATGTTGGGAAAGATGGAGGGCACAAGGAGAAGGGGACGGCAGAGGATGAGATGGTTGGGCAGTGTTCTCGAAGCTACTAACAGGAGTTTGGCCAAACTGCGGGAGGCAGTGAAGGATAGGCGTGCTCTGGTCCATGGGGTCACGAAGAGTCGGACACGACTGAACGACTGAACAACAACAAATGCAGAGGGCGGAGAGAACAAGCATGCCGCACTTACTCCCGCTTTGGGGCTCGACAGCTCAGGAAGCCAGCTGGCAAGGCAGGCTTCTGCCTTGGGAAACAGAGAGTGGTTTGTCAAGCATTGGCGGATCGCTCCGGGGTCCCAGCAGTGATGGCTCTTCGCAGAAGCAACACACCTGTGTGGAAACAAAGCAAAAAATGAATGGTGTAAGTGGACGACCCCCACCCCCAGACACCAGGTCAGGACTGTCTTCTGTTACATTTTTTGTCTACATTGGTTAAGATGCTGGGATCTGGATACTGGCTTAAAGTGGAATATGTAAAGAATTATTAGCTAAAAATTTCGATGCCGGAGGGAGGGAAGGGTGTAGAAAAAAGAATAAATTTAAGTGAGTAAATTTAGTTTAATTAGGAAAATTGGCAGGGTTTAGGAAAGGTTCAGAAGCGCCTAGGAGCCGAGGTTTGGTAAAAATATATATAAGGATTTAAGTATGATATTAATTGATTTTGTGTAATAGGATAAAGGTAAAATTATTATAGGTGTGTAAAATAGATTTGATATAAACAGTTAACTTATTAAACCTCACCATAATTTTGTAATTATGTGTCTTGTGTATTTATTATAGTATAACCAAATCAGTAACTTTTTGATATAACTGTAAAAACTACTCTGACAATTTCTTATACCAAAAATGAAACCTTCCTCTGGTTGTAAATATTAAGATTATACCAGCAGAAATGAGTCTTTCTGTAAAAATAAAAATCATGATTTAAATCAGGTCTTACTGACTAGTGATTTAAATCAATTTGATTTAAATCACATCTCACCCTAGAAGCACCACTCACCGTAAAAACCCCAGCGGAAATTGGCTCTGCATGGGGGTCAGGTCATATCGTTGCAGGATGGCCCTCACAATGAGCTTGGCCTGGGCCTCAGACTTCAGATACTTGTAGTACAGTTTTTTCCAAGGAACGAACTGGAAAAAACCAAAGCAAAGCATTCAGCTCCTTTCTGAAACCAAACGAAGTTTAATTTATGCATTTTCCAGCTTCAGGGATGTAAACTGCATCTCTTATGGCAGATGAAAATGACGGACTATATGGAACTTGCCGAGATGACCGGGAAACTCCATGACCAGAGGGACGACGCAGTGGGAGAAGAATGGAAGAAATTTAAAATGTATTTGAAAAAATATAGTAAGATTGAAATTTAGAAAGAACTTGGAAGAAATGTAAGACTGCAGATTTAGAATTATGTTAAGTGTTAATGAAATGTGAAATAATGAATTAAGTAAATAATTTAAGAAACAGAAAAGACTTTTTTTGGAAAATATGGTTGGTACAATGTAAAGAAAATACTAAAGATGAAGGACAATGAACGCAGGAAGGGCAGACGTGAGGAAGTCTAGCAACAATGTTAAGGAAAGAAGCAGCTTTTAAGAAATAATTTTTTTGTTTTTCATTTTTGTATTTTTGTAGTGTGTATAAGTTTTTGTTTTTGTAATTGTGGCGTTTGTAGTTGTTGTATTAGTTGATTTTATATGTTTTGTTGACGTTTTGAAAAACTAATAAATATATTTAAAATAAATAAATAAACTGCATCTCTTTTGCAGGATTCATTCTTCCCTCCCGGAGGAGCGAAAGAAGCAGCGTTAGGAACTCATATATCGTCAAACGCCACCTTAAACCTGGGTCGCCACAACACACAGTCTATGTGCCATTTTCTGCATTTCTGTACCACTTTAGATTTCAAACAGATAAAAGATCTCAAAGCGGTTTACAACACATTAAAACATCCCATGAAACAATCCAGAGTAAAAGAAACTCAGGGGAAATATTTCACATCCTATTCTAAATGACATTGTCAGGGAACTGTCCCCGGCTCAGCGCAGGGTTGTGGAAGGGCTCTTGGGATGCTACAGAGAGCCCCGGCCCCACCTGATCAGCAACACCTCCTCTTCCAGCGGAGGTGGCAGCGATGTCTCCAGTAGGGAGGGGCAGCAGTTTTGGGTCTTGAGAGCAGAGGCTCTGGGGATGTTGGAGAGACCCTGCACTCCCCTCGCTCAGCGGGCAAGGAGGGAGGCACGCCATTTCCGGCGCCCCAAATGCGCAGAGGGGTGAAACGCAAAGAGGGGAGGCGGAGATTTGGGATACCGAAACTCTTAGGTTGGGGTCACAGCTGGAAGGGGCCACTCCCGGATTCTGCGAGTGACTGATACAGACATGAACTTGTAGTTCTGCACTGTAAATAGCACACACAATAAACCTGTTAAAAGACGGTTTGGAGTCTTGCCTGGTTACTCGCAAGCAACCATCCAGCGGACCTTACAGACATTTTGCTTTCCTACTTAATTTATAGAGCTGCCCGATAGCAGAAGTACTCTAGGAAGCCAGTGGGGGGTCGTAGTCAGAGTGTCCTACTAGGACCTGGGAGATCAGGGTTCAAATCCCCACTCAGCCAGGAAGATCCCTTAACCCATGGGTAGGCAAACTAAGGCCCCAGGGGCCGGATCTGGAACAATCGCCTTCTAAATCCGGCCTGCGGACGGTCCAGGAATCAGCGTGTTTTTACATGAGTAGATTGTGTCCTTTTATTTACAGTAAAATACATCTCTGGGTTATTTGTGGGGCCTGTGCGGGGATTCGGTGCTGGAGCTTCCCGTGCGTGAGTCTAAGCTACCCACGCACGAGATACCAGTTGCCGGGGATAAGCGGCCAGCGTTCCGCGTGCGTATGGGCACGGGCGCCGGCCAAGCCTCAATATCTGAAGGTGTGTGAGTAAGACGGTAATGGTTCCAAAGGTGCGTGAGTAAGTGGATGCCTCGAAAATAAATGGATGCCTCGAAAATGAACGGATGCCTCAAATCTGAATGGATGCCTCGAAACTGGACTTGGACCTCCTGCACTATCACTTAAAGCAAAAGAAACTAAACCAAGGGCAAAGTTAAAGCATGAAGTTAGACCCCTGACGTTTTTTAAAATGAAATTAAATAAACCTTTTCCCCAATAAAGACAGACACTGGAGTATCTTTTATGGCTTTGGCTGACCCGCATAGGCTCCTGCACTTTGCTGTTCTAAGCCCTATGCTAAGTTTTCCCTAAACTCTCAGTCCCTACACCGCCAAATCTTCCGCGATACTAAACTAAATAAAACTACACCGAATAATCTTCCGCGATCTAGCCCTATGCTAGGTCTAGAAGCCTAACTAAACCTTTACCGAAAGATCTTCCGCAAACTATACTCTGACTAACATAAAACCATCCAACCCGTCCAACCCGCTCCCAAAAAGCCCTTAAACTAAAACTAAATGAACTGAGATCCAACTGAACAAAACGTGCCTAAGCGGGGAGCCTCAGCCTTTTATTGATGAACGAGTATGACATCACGATCAATATATTAACCAATAAAACCACTGTTGCTGCCCTCCAAAAAGGCGGGAAGCAGAATAAACGTCCATTGATAACTTTGAAAACCTCTGGAACTACAATTTTAGGCGGAGTAATTCCATTGGTAAAGTGCCTCCGTTAAAAGTGAAAGTGAAAGTAAGAGTCAATGGCAAAGTGCTCACTGACTCCAAAACGGAAGGATACGAAAAGTAGTGCATAATAATCATTAAAATAAACAAATAACCGCGGATCTTTAACGGATCCACGAAGTGTATTCCCACAGGCCTGCCTGGTGTTTTTACATGAGTAGAATGTGTGCTTTTATTTAAATTGCAACCCTGGGTTATTTGTGGGGCATAGGAATTCATTTGTATTTTTTTTCAAAATATAGTCTGGCGCCCCACAAGGTCTGAGGGACAGTGGACCGGCCCCCTGCTGAAAAGGTTTGCTGACCCCTGTCTTAACCTACCTCACAGAGTCGTTGTGGGGATTAACTGAGGGGTGTGTGTGAAGCATGTATCATTATTATTTATCGAATTTATATACTGCCCTATACCCAGAGGTCTCAGGGCCGTTTGCAGAACAAAAAACAAAATATAAAACCACAAAATATATAATCAAAATAAAAACAACAACCCAATAACTCTCCCCCCCCAACCAAAAAAACCCCCCACATTTTAAAAGGGCATAGGATGCCAAATCAACCAAAGGCCTGGTTAAAAAGGAACATTTTCCCCTGGCGCCTAAAGGTGTATAATGAAGGTGCCAGGCGAACGTCTCCCCATGTACTCCTTGGGAGGAAAAAGGTGTGATAGACAGTAAATGCAATAAATAAGCTTTTCTGCTTACCTGCTTGAGAAAGCTGGAGGGGCCAGTCGGACGGAGATGTCAGTCGCCAACTTGGCACCCAGAGATCTCCACGTGGTCGCAGTTGGGCCTGTGCCAGTCTCAAAACATGACTGGCTAATTTCTAACACAACCGATGAGGAGGCATCGCTCACCTGCGGGTCAGAGACGATCCGATTCCAGCGATGACACACCAAGGTGAGGCTCTGGAAGAGATCGGCCGCGGGCACAAGGGCAAAGATCTCCCTAAGAACCTCGTCGGGCAGCTTCTCCATGCTTCCCTGGGGAACCTCCCAAGACGGGGTCCCTAAGAGCCCAAAACACGCATCTGGCAGAGGATCGGTCTCCAAGTCGTTGGCATCCGCCTTGAGGCTTCCGTCAGCCCAGGGCTGCTCAGAAAACTGCTCCAGTGATGGTTTTTTATCCTGGTCCCATTGGTCACTGCCCGCCCGGAGGTTGCTGGGGCTCTCGGAGAAATGTGGCCGTTTCCTGGAAGCCGCTGGGCCCCCGCCGTCCCCGACAACAGAGCAGGAGTCCTCCGGGTCTAAGAAGTCATCGCGAGCGAAAAAGGATTCCAGGAAGTCTACCTCGCGTTTGCTCTCATTGTCTTTTGCCACGACAGCTGCACATCTAGGCGGTTGGGGTTTGCTTCCAAAGTAGTCGGTGATGCTGAATTGGTGGCCCACGGAGACTGGAAAGGAAAACCACAGCATCTGCTTCCAGCCTTCCAACACCCTTCCCCAACATCTGGTACCCTCCAGATGTTTTGCACCACATTGGTCCTGGCCAATAGGGCCATTTCGAATGACAATGCCCCTTTAAGGTGTAGTTTTAATACATCCTAGAGGACACTGAGTAAGGGGAAGGCTTTTCCTAGGGCTGCCCCTCAACCGCAAACATCTCCTGCCCTCATTTCCTCACCCCAACAACCCTGCGAGGCGGGTTAAGCTGAGACACAGCAATTTGCCCAACTGAGGTTGCCCACTTTTTCCACCTTGTGGCTGTAAGGTAAGCTCTGAAAATGGTCCACTACTCACTTGATCTGGAGAACCCACAAAATCATGCAAGTCAAGGGGGTCCAACCTTCATGTTCGCTTTAAGAACACACATGAGACTGCCCAGGCTACCAAGGGTATGCACATCCGGAAAGCTACCAAGTACTTGAAGGATGTGACCCTAAAGAAGCAGTGTGTTCGGAACTAATCCAGAATGTGGCAGCTAGACTGGTGACTGGGAGCGGCAGCCGAGACCACATAACACTGGTCCTGAGAGATCTGCATTGGCTCCCAGTACGTTTCCGAGCACAATTCAAAGTGTTGGTGCTGACCTTTAAAGCTCTAAACAGCCTGGGTCCAGTATACCTAAAGGAGCGTCTCTACCTCCATTGTTCTGCCGGGACACGGACACTGAGGTCCAGCGCCAAGGGCCTTCTGGCGGTTCCCTCGCTGAGAGAAGTCAAGTTACAGGGAACCAGGCAGAGGGCCTTCTCGGTAGTGGCACCCGCCCTGTGGAACACCCTCCCACCAGATGTCAAAGAGAAATCCAACTACCAGACTTTTAGGAGACATCTGAAAGCAGCCCTGTTTAGGGAAGCTTTTAATGTTTAATAGATTATTGTTTAATAGATTATTGCCACTGGTCCCATCACCTCCTGGCAAATAGAAGAGGAAGAAATGGAGGCAGTGAGAGATTTCACTTTCTTGGGTTCCATGATCACTGCAGATGGTGACAGCAGTCACGAAATTAGAAGACGCCTGCTTCTTGGGAGAAAAGCAATGACAAACCTAGACAGCATCTTAAAAAGCAAAGACATCACCTTGCCAACAAAGGTCCGTATAGCTATGGTTTTCCCAGTAGTAATGTACGGAAGTGAGAGCTGGACCATAAAGAAGGCTGATCGCCAAAGAATTTATGCTTTTGAATTATGGTGCTGGAGGAGACTCTTGAGAGTCCCATGGACTGCAAGAAGATCAAACCTATCCATTCTCAAGGAAATCGGCCCTGAGTGCTCACTAGAAGGACAGATCCTGAAGCTGAGACTCCAATACTTTGGCCACCTCATGAGAAGAGAAGACTCCCTGGAAAAGACCCTGATGTTGGGAAAGATGGAGGGCACCAGGAGAAGGGGACGACAGAGGATGAGATGGTTGGACAGTGTTCTCGAAGCTACTAACATGAGTTTGGCCAAACTGCGAGAGGCAGTGAAGGATAGGCGTGCCTGGCGTGCTCTGGTCCATGGGGTCACAAAGAGTCGGACACGACTGAACAACAACAACAAGAAGATTATTGTATTTTAACATTCTGTTGGAAGCCGCCCAGAGTGGCTGGGGAAACCCAACCAGATGGGCGGGTTATAAATTATAATAATAATAATAATAATAATAATAATAATTTATTATTATTATTCTGTCGTTACAATGGTGGCGTTGGTAGATGTGCCCAGGCCAAGCAGTGGGGCTGGACACAGGGGCGTTGGCCAAAAAAGAGTGCCGAATTCCTCCTGCCCATGCTTAAAAATGCTGAGAGCAATGCTGAGCTCAAGGGTCTTGATGTGGACTCTCTGGTAATTGAGCACATTCAGGTTAACAAAGCTCCCAAAATGCGCAGGCGGACCTACAGGGCTCATGGTTGCATTAACCCCCTACATGAGTTCTCCTTGCCACATTGAGATGATCCTCACAGAGAAGGAGCAAATCGTCCCTAAACCAGAAGAGGAAGTTTCTCAAAAGAAGATGATATCTCAAAAGAAACTGAAGAAGCAGAAACTGATGGCTCGGGAATAAACATCTATTCAGTTCACAAATAAAAAACAAAATTTTAATTTTTAAAAAAGAGGTTGCCCACCGCCGATTCACGGAAGCAAGAGTTTTGCCCATGGCCTCCCCCAAACTCGAGTTGAAACCCCACCACCTGATATTTAGCAGAGATCGCCCACACATTTCCAGCCCCCCACCACATGCGGCTGTACCTCGGGGGTGCTTTTTCGTCCGGTAAGTTGGGTAAAGACCTCTGTGGGCGTCTCGCCTCCCTTGGCTCTGACCCAAAGGCTGTATCAAGGATGAGACCCCTTCCGGGCTCTGGCTCAGAGCGTCACATTCGTAGGCTGTTAGACGGAGCTGCTTATGGCGTCTCACTGTCCACAACAAAATGGTAAGAAATCACCCTTTTGCGGCTGTTAATTCAGTATTGGGACGGGTGAGGCAGTGTTAAGAAACTCAGGTGCATAAGCTAATCGCCAAATACCTGTAGCACTTTCTTAAACATAGGTTACAGTCGCCACAACGAAATGTCTAGGTGCTCCTTTTATTGCCACAATGAAAATTATGATTGCTATTAATTTTACTGAAAGGGCTGGTGCCGTGCTGCTTTTACTGTAATTGTCCGTTTGCTTCTAACACAACTTTTATATTTAAATACAGTTTTAATTGTTAATTAAAAAATAATTATTCCTCCTCAAGCACTGTTAGCTGCTTCTGTTTTTATCAGTAAAAGTCTGTCGGGGGGGAAGAAAGGCGAGTTAATATTAAGGATAGTGTGCTAAAAAACAAACAAACCAATTAACGATCTATATATGCTGCCACATCACAAAAAGCACACGGCAGTTCGCAACCACGTGAAAAGCCTAAAATTTCAGATTAAAACTACAAAGTGGAAGGAAAGGAGGAACTTTTTCTGCCTCCCCACTTCCAGCCACTCTCTGAAGACTGGAGAAGAGACCTTCTTAAGAATAAACAAAATAAAACTAAAAATCCCTTCTTCAGATATCTGGTACCTGAAGAAGTGTGCATGCACATGAAAGCTCACACCAATAACAAACTTAGTTGGTCTCTAAGGCAGTGTTTTTCAACCACTGTTCCGCGGCACACTAGTGTGCCGCGAGATGTTGCCTGGTGTGCCGTGGGAAAAATTGAAAAATTACTTTATATATAGTCAATATAGGCACAGAGTTAATTTTTTTAACATTTTCTAATGGTGGTGTGCCTCGTGAGTTTTTTCATGAAACAAGTGTGCCTTTGCCCAAAAAAGGTTGGAAAACACTGCTCTAAGGTGCTACTGGAAGGAATTTTGTTATTTTGTTTCGACTACAGCAGACCAACACCTACCTGCAACTTCTTAAGAATATTAGGGGGGTGGGCAGGGGAAGGACCAGACTATGTGAAAAATGGACCTAATAGTTTAGCGTGAAAACCTTAAAACCACACACACACACACACACACAGACCCCAAATAAAAAGAGAAAACTTAGAAGCAAAAAAAAAAAAAACAGATTATAAAATTACACAGGCCCTGGAATGCACAAATACTAAAAGAAAACCCATGGATTAAAATGCACATTAAAAAGTGATTTCCTGCAATTTTTAAAGTTACAGCAAATTTCCAAAGATGCAATTCAACCCTAATTTAGTAACAGCCCCAATATATCTAACACCCCACCCGATGCAACCAGGGTTTTTAAAGCCATTATCCCTCATTTGCAGTTAATTAAGGGTGTGGATTAACAATTATTAGCCCCCCCCTCCTCCCTTTTCCTCTTCCCAGTCTCTCACTCTCATCTTCGAGGAAACTTGCAGGCAGGAAAGAGGCGCCGCCTTTGCACGCCCACCTAACCCGCCTCCACGGTTTTGCTCCGCGCTGCGTACGTTGCTAGGCGGCTAGGCCCCGCCCTCCCCTGATTGACGCTCCAGGCGAGCCATAGAGCTCGCCGGCCCGCGGGCTCTTCCGGGTTCGGCCGAGCCGTTGCCAGGGCTCGGAGGGCACGAGCGGACACGTTGCCCGGAGTTTGCTGACGTAAGTTGCTCTTTGCTTGCTTCCTTCCTTCCTCCCAATCAAAGAGATAATAGCATCAGCCAAGAGGTCCGCGTAGCTTTCACTTCCGGTTCCCGTGGGCAGTCATCCATGTGCGTGGCAAGAGTGGTGGAAGTGCGTAGGGATCCGTTGCGCATTACAGTACTGTAATCGGCTTTAAGGAGTTAAATGAAGCAGGTATGCCGAGTTTTCCCCCAGGCAGCCGGCATTTGTATTCAAGCAGGCTTCTAATACTTTGTTGCTTTTAAATATTATGTCGTGTTTTCTTTTCCCAATGGTGGTTCGCTTCTGGCAGCTCTGTGTTCTGAATACAGTATCGTCTTAATTCCTTCCTTAACTTGCATGCTGTGCTTTGGGCTTCTCCGCTGCCTCCCCTCCCCCCTTTTCTTCTATAAATCACCCCCCCAACACTGTTGGTAGGAGAACAACACGAGCATGCAAATATTTACAAATGGGAGGAGCTGCAACAAAATGTTGCAGCATGGGGCAGGTTGCGCCTTGCTCCTCTTCAGGGTTCCTGCTTATCATCCAGGATACTCCTTTCTGTTTTCTGCCACCCAACAGTCAATGCGCATTTTGTGCCCACTGAGCATGGGCAGTTTTGTGGGGTTGCCACTTGGGGTGCCCCCCAAGTCTTCTTGCAAACTTTAAGGGTTCCCCACACCTGCTTGTGTGCAGGTGGTGCTGTTTTGGCTACAAAAGAATCTGCGGCTCAGGTAACGTTAGCCAGGATCGTCATTGATTTTTTACGCTCCCTGGATAAGCCTGTTTCTGCCATCGTGTTATTATAATTTAGCGTTTGTAAACCCCTTTGTGATTCGTTTGAATGAAAAGCGGCATATAAATAATAGTGAATCAAATCAACCCATCAGCTGTTGAGAAGGATTCTGGGGTGGAGGAGTGTTTTTAGAAAGCCAGGTAATCAAGTTACGGTTGGCAGTACAGAAATGTGAAGTGCAACTCAGAAGGTAGCCAGATGCAGAAGAGAAGAGAGGGCTTCTGCACCTTTAACAGCTATGCAAAAGAGGGTAGCAAGCTACTAAAGGTACAGGAGCCCTGTCGTCTCCCTCATCCCGCTGCAGCCTATGCTGTCATATTAGGGCACACAGGCCACTGCCCCACACGCCTCGCATACAACCTGCTCAGAGGGTGGCTCTGGCTGGCTCCTTCTGTAGCCTTGGTATTCATAGACTCATAGAATTGGAGAGTTGAAAGGGGACGCCGAGGCTCATCTAGTCCAACCCTCTGCAGTATAGGAACTTTTTGCCCAGCATCGCGGTTCGAATCCACAACCCTGAGCTTCAGAGTCTACCAACTGAGCTGTCTTGTGGACCCCTCTTGCAGAACTCGGCAGGGAGGAGGATGGGGACAAACCTAGAATTAATTGCTTTCTATCCTGCAAAGCGGGACACAGGTGGCGCTGTGATCGAAACCACTGAGCCTCTTGGGCTTGCCGGTCAGAAGGTCGGCGATTCGAATCCCCGCGACGGGATGAGCTCCCGTTGCTCGGTCCCTGCTCCTGCCCACCTAGCAGTTCGAAAGCACGTCAATAAATAGATAAATAGGTACCACTCTGGCGGGAAGGTAAATGGCGTTTCTGAGCACTGCTCTGGTTCTGAGCGTTTCTGAGCACTGCTCTGGTTCGCCAGAAGCGGCTTAGTCATGCTGGCCACATGACCCAGAAGCTGTACACCGGCTCCCTCGGCCAGTAAAGCGAGATGAGCGCTGCAACCCCAGAGTCGTCCGCGACTGGACCGAACGGTCAGGGGTCCCTTTACCTTTATCCTGCAACGCATGTGCTCTGTTGCTGAGCTGCAACGCCCTTCCAAAATCCTAGAATCCAAAGGGTATCCCTTGTCACCTTGGAGGAATCTAGGCTTAGGTTGGAGTTGCATAGCTGTCAACTTTTCCCTTTTTTAAAAAGGGAAATTTCCTTATTCTGAATAGGATTCCTCGCAAGAAAAGGGAAAAGTTGACAGCTATGGAGTTGGTAGTTGAAGTAACAGGTAGACACTTGACTCAACAGGTGGAGCCTCTCTTATGATTCCTCCCCCCCTTTTTGCTTCCTGTTTTTAGGCCACGGGGGACCAAAACACCATGGAGACCTAGAGGATTCTTACTTTCCGGATTCTTACTCGGAGCTGTAGTTTTTGCGTCCGCCTTCAGCAATGGCTGAAGGCAACCTGCCTAGGTTGGTGAAGGAAGGGAAGCTCACCCTTCTGAAAGAGGAGGTTGCAAATGTCCGGGATGCGAAGAAGAGGCACTATGGGAGGTCTGGGGACACCCTGCTCCACTACGCGGCCCGGCACGGCCAGCTGAGGATCCTCGCTTACTTAGTCGAGACCTTAGAAATGGACATCGAAGTGTTTAATAGCGATTACAAGCGACCCCTCCACGAGGCGGCCTCCATGGGTCACAGGGACTGCGTCTTGTACCTGCTGAACAGAGGAGCTACTGTCGATTGCTTGAAGAAAGCAGACTGGTATGTTGCCGTCGAGATTTTTTTTTGCAGAGGGTGGGGGTCTTTGGTTGTAACTTGGATCGTGTTTAGCATTTGCAACGAAATCGTAGAGTTGGAAGGAACACTGAAGGAACTTAGGAAGCAGCCTTATACTGAGTCAGACCATTGGTCCTTCTAGTATTGCCCACACTGGCTGGCAGCAGCTCTCCAGGGCTTTAAGCAACACCTGCTAAGTGGAGATGCTGGGACCTAAATCTTCTGCATGCAAGTCAGGAGCCTGCCACTGAGTATCGCC
The DNA here is from genome assembly GCF_009819535.1 of Lacerta agilis. Lineage (NCBI taxonomy): Eukaryota > Metazoa > Chordata > Lepidosauria > Squamata > Lacertidae > Lacerta > Lacerta agilis. The sequence goes on along the minus strand of NC_046321.1, from coordinate 4,737,518 downwards.
TCTTCAACTCCTTCACTCCCTCCAGGGAAATCTGATTTGAATTTGACTTGATATTTGCATTCCACTTTTCTAACAACAGTTCTGAGCACAACGTATAGAATCCTAAAATCATAGAGTTGGAAGGGACCTCGTGGGTCACCTAGTCCAACCCCCCTGCAATGCCGGAATCTCAACTAAAGCATCCATGACAGATGGCCGTCCAACCTCTGCTTGAAAACCTCCAAGGAAGGAGAGTCCAGTCTCCACTTCTCCAAGCTAAATATACCCAGCTCCTTCAAGCGCTCCTCATCAGGCTTAGTTTCCAAACCCCTGATCATCTTGGCTGCTCTCCTCTGCACACCTTCCAGCTTGTCAACATCCTTCTTAAATTGTGGTGCCCAAAATTGGACACAGTATTCCAGGTGTGGTCTGAACAAGGCAGAATAGAGTGGGACTATTACTTTCCTTGATCTGGACACTAGACTTCTGTTGATGCAGCCTAGAATTATTAAAATTTAGTGTCAGGGATAACGTAGTCCTGGACACAGCAGAGTGAACGCAGGTTTTCTGGAAGCTTCTGGCTGTAGAGCATTGACTGGACAGCACGACGCAGGAGCTCAGCAACTTCACTTTGGATAACTATATTTATACAGCATTTATTGAAGCAACAAGTATCCATAAGTTACTATATACAGACTTAGGAAATAAAAGAAACAAAAGTAAAACCTCTCCTCTCTGTCTCTCTGTCTCTCTCTCTCTCTCTGTCTCTCCCTCTCTCTCGCAACCTTCATTAACCAAACTACACAACCCCACAGACAACCCCACACAGAGCTCATCTCTTTAGGAACTCCTTAACCAATCACAAGATCGTTACTAAGGGTCTAGAGAGAGAGAGAGTAGATCTTGGCCTGCAGCCAACAGTTAATTGCCAGAGGTGGATAGCTGACTTTCTGCACGTAGGCACTTTGAAATCTCTGTCTTGTCAGGATTCAACCTCAATCTGGTAGCCGCCATCCATCCTCCAACCGCCTCCAGGATCTGAAATCTTCTTCTGACTGGCCCCAAGGCTGGTTCTAGAATAGTGGATGCTGTCTCCTATGAATTGGGAGGAAATGTTTCTGTCTCTGATAATAAATTGTGTCTCCCCCATCCCCGTCCCGGACTTTTAGGACTCCCCTCATGATGGCCTGCACCAGAAGGAATCTAGAAGTCATTCAGGATCTCATTGACCACGGAGCAAACCCGTTACTGAAGAACAAAGATGGCTGGAGCTGTTTCCATATTGCCAGCCGAGAGGGGGACCCTGAGGTAATCCGGTACCTCCTGGATGTCTCTCCAACCATTTGGGACACGGAAAGCAAAATCAAGAGGACTCCCCTACACACAGCAGGTGAGTTAAGGTGTGTGATTGCAGGCATACAGATGATGCATCACCTCGGCCATAAGTAGTAATAATAATAATAATAATAATAATAATAATAATAATAATAATAATTAATTTATTTATACCCTGCCCATTTGGCTGGGCTTCCCCAGCCACTCTGGGCGGCTTCCAACAAAATATTAAAATGCAATAATCCATCAAACATTAAAAGCTTCCCTAAACAGGGCTGCCTTCAGATGTCTTCTAAAAGTCTGGTAGTTGTTTTTTGCATTGACCTCTGCTGGGAGGGTGTTCCACAGGGAGGGAGCCACTACCGAGAAGGCCCTCTGCCTGGTTCCCTGTAACTTGGCTTCTCGCAGTGAGGGAACCGCCAGAAGGCCCTCGGCGCTTGACCTCAGTGTCCGGGTAGAAGTGGATGTCTTTTTCCTTGGGACTGTAGTCCCACCATTTGAGGTCAAAAGTTAGCAAAATCCCTTGGTCTTTCCCTAGTTGCATTATCAGAAGGTTGTGATCGGGAACTGCTGACCTCTGAGTCGGTCTTGCTCCAACCGGATTACTCCTCTTCCAAAGAGGTTATGGCAGAGGAGGATCTGGAGTCCCCAGAAAGTCCAAAACTTGCAAGATACAGTGGTACCTTGGTTCTCAAACTTAATCCGTTCCAGAAGTCTGTTCCAAAACCAAAGCGTTCCAAAACCAAGGCGTGCTTTCCCATAGGAAGTAATGCAAAACGGATTGATCTGTTCCAGACTTTTGAAAACAACCCCTAAAACAGCAATTTAACATGAATTTTACTATCTAACGAGACCATTGATCCACAAAATGAAAGCAGTAAACAATGTACTGCAGTCACGCAACCAACCAATCAATCAGTAGCTGAACTGGGTTCCACCCATTCACAAAAACTAAACAAAAAACCACAAAATAAATAGCAAAAACAGACAGATCTCAACGTAACACTCAAAATGGAAGCGTAACATTCAAAACGGAGCATGTTCGGCTTCCGAAAAATGTCCGCAAACCGGAATACTTAACTTCCAGGTCTGCGGTGTTTGGTTTCCAAGTTGTTTGAGTAACAAGGCGTTTGAGAACCAAGGTACCGCTATACAGTCGTACCTTGGAAGTCGAATGGAATCCATTCCAGAAGTCTGTCCGACTTCCAAAACGTTCGGGAACCAAGGCGCGGCTTCCGATTGGCTGCAGGAAGTTCCTGCAGCCAATCGGAAGCCACAACGGACTTTTAGGTTCCAAGTAACACTCACTTCCGGGTTTGCGACCTTCGGGAGCCAAAACATCCGACTGGCAAGGCGTTTGACTTCCGAGTTACGACTGTATTGTGGACTTTGCTCACTTTGGAAGTTAAGTGTTCCGGTTTTCGAACGTTTTTCAGAAGCCGAATGTCCAATGTGGCTTCTGTTTGAGTGCAGGAAGGAAGCTCCTGCAGCCAATCGGAAGCCGCGCCATGGTTTTTGAATGGATTTGGGAGTCGAACGGATTAAGTTCGAGAACCAAGGCTCCCCTGTAGATACTGATATCAACCAGTGCTCTTTTTCTATAAAACGAGGTGCCAGAACTCGCCATGAACACCTCCCTTGCTCTCATATGACGGCAAAGGAACCCACCTGAGAGGTGCCAGAACTAAGTTCCGGCAAGTTCCGGCTGGGGGAAAAAAGCCCAGATGTCAACTATGGGGACTTTAATTTGTGACCAAAAATATTGAGGGAAGATTTACCGGCCGAGGATGATGGGAATCATAGCCTAAAAACATCTGGAGGTCACCAGGTTGGGGAAGTCCGGTATCTGTCATCAAACCCAACTTTGATAAATTCCCTCTTTGTCACACAGCAATGCATGGACACCTGGAGGTAGTGGAAATACTTCTTGAAAGGTAAGCAGACTTCCTGTCTTTCGGGCTTCCCACAGGAGGAATATTTGTTTATTTATTACATTGCTATAACGACCATTTTATTCCAAGGAGCTCCAAGTGGTGTAGATGGAACTTTTTCAGGCCACTGTCCCCTTAGTTCCAACAAAATCGAAAATTCTTTCTAGTAGCACCTTAGAGACCAACTGAGTTTGTTCCTGGTATGAGCTTTCGTGTGCATGCACACTTCTTCAGATACCACACTTCTTCAGATACGTGTGCATGCACACGAAAGCTCATACCAGGAACAAACTCAGTTGGTCTCTAAGGTGCTACTAGAAAGAATTTTCGATTTTGTTTTGACTATGGCAGACCAACACGGCTACCCACCTGTAACTGCAACCCTTAGTTCCACAAACTTATCCCCACTGCCTACCCTATTTAAAAAGACAACCTATAAAACCCTATTTAAAAATATATTATCTTCCACTAAGGAAGAGAATAACACAAAAAAATTTAAAAACAGTGACACCAAATTGGACGTTTACTCAAAACCCAATTGAAACGATTTAGTTGAATTAATTCAACAAAATTGTCCAGGGATTCCAGCTTTTCACAGTCTGATAGTCATTTGCACACTCCTTTGTGTGTGATGCCACCCCCCCCCAGGTACCCCCACAGCCCCCACCAGGGGACAACGCCTTCGGAAATCACTGCTCTAACTTGTCTTTTTTTTACTTAACCCTAAGGTGCTGCTACCCACCCGACAGCAGGGACAAATGTGGCGCCACACCTTTTATGGACGCGATACAACACGGGCATCTTGGCATCGCCCAGCTGCTTCTAGAGAGACACAAGGTGCGTGCAAACATCGCGGACGTTGTGTCCTAAAAATGCAAAAGAGTGGAACCCTAAGACTTGGGTGAGGCTCATGAATCTTGATTTCTTTTACTTGCTATCAATATTTGTTTTGTGGCTCTGTATCCAGTGCTTTTTTCGGGGGGGGGGGACACAGGACGCAGGGGTACGAATACCCCTTAACATTTTGTGAATCTTAAGTTTGGCCTCATTGAGGGGTGGCATTTCAATATCAGTAGGAAAATGAGACTACCCCAAAACATTTTTAAAGGAAAGAAGCACTGTCTACATCAACCGGAGGTGTGATTTCCCAGAACGGCTCCCACCCAACCTGGCGCCTTCCATCTGTTTTGGACTACAACTCCCATCAACCCTTTGCTGACACAGCCGTAGTTTAAGCTCTCTGAGAGTTGTTGGGCGACCCCCGATCCCCCTCCTAGAACTCAAAATTCCAAAATTCCCTGTGAAGAGGAATGGACTGTTATAAAGCGCTCTGGGAATTCTAGCCTTGGGAGAGGCATCTCCTAACAACTCTCAGCACCCCTAGCAAACTACGGTTCCCAGGATCCTCTTTTGGGGGGGGAGAGGTTCTGTTTAAAGCGGGAGAGCAATGCTTTAAACCATAGGTAGGCAAACTAAGGCCCAGGGGCCAGATGCGGCCCAATCGTCTTCTCAATCCGGCCCGCAGACGGTCCGGGAATCAGCGTGTTTTTACATGAGTAGAATGTGTGCTTTTATTTCAAATGCACCTCTGGGTTATTTGTGGGGCATAGGAATTCGTTCGTTGTTGTTTTTTCAAAATATAGTCCGGCCCCCCACAAGGTCTGACGGACAGTGAACGGCCCCCCTGCTGAAAAAGTTTGCTGATCCCTGCTTCAAACATCTGGTGCGGAGATGGCCTGTGATCCTGACAGGTTGTGACGCCAGGCGGTTGGGCTGGATTCTCACGCAAGACTTTTGCCTTTTTCACACCCTTAGGCTTGCTACACCGTCCGGGACGCGCTCGGCGCTCAGCCTCTGCACCAAGCCGCGGTCACTGCGCAGGATCCTGCCCTCCGGTTCCTTGTTTCAGATCTCGGCGTTGACGTCAATGCCAGAGCCACATCGCTGCAGCTCACAGCCTTGCATTATGCTGCCAAGGTTGTTTGCTTATCTCCTCGGGAGTTTTCACTGAGGGGGCGGCTACTGTGCCTTCGAAGGCTGGTTTCCCAAGAGATGTTTTTCCTCCCCTCCCTCTATTATTTTATTCTTTTGGGGGGGGCCTTATAACATTTTGTTTATTTTCCAAAAATGACAAAATGGAAAAAAAAAAACACATGGGGGGGGCCCATAACCAAATTAAACCATATTTTGGGAGGGTTGACTTCCCTCCACTCCCCCTCTACGTTCCATTGTAATATCCTTGCTCATGCATGTCCATAAAACCGTATCTACTTAACAATCCGATTTTAAAACCTTCTTCATTTTATTACAAGTGCCTTTTTAAAAGTTATACCTAGGTGAGAATCTGTACACAAAGCTTTCAACATACGGCCTTTTTTTGTTTTGGTAATAATTTGCCCAGCATAGTTCTGTAATTTATTTTGACAATCTTCTTCTTTGTCTATTTTATTTTATTCTTTGGTAGGTGTACAGAAAGAGAGAGAAAAATTAGACACGGATGCACAAAGCGTTTTTTAAAAAACAAAAACAAATCAAGACTTCTTGTGCTCCGCTCTGATTCCCCTTTCTTTTTTTTTTTAAAAAAAGTTTTATTTATTTATTTTTAAATTTATTTTGACAAGGTGATAATCATAAATAAATAAGAATAAAAACGTGCACCCCACCACCGAGACCATTCCATTGTGACTATCCAACCTCCCAAAAATTCAACACCTCTTGCGATGGTTTGACCCCTTTCCGTTTGAGCAGCACGAATTCTAAAAGAGACAATGCACGGGTTTTTGCATACTAAGAAATCTTTGATAAAAATATATTTTGTAAAAAACCAGTACAAATTCTAGAAGCGCCCTCCATATCTCCTCAAAATAATTTCTCCTGCGCATCCCCCGTCTTACCTTAATAGCGCACGTTAACTGGGGCGTAGCAAGGTAAATTGGTACCCAGGGGCAAAAAATTTTTTGTCACCCTCCCCCCGAGGCATGGGAAGGTCAGGTGGTACGCAGTGCAGAAAATTTCTTCTCACCCCGCCATTGATTCCCCCCCCCACCGCAAAAATGGTTTTACGTTATTTCATATTTTCTTACAAAGGAATAACAAGTAATAATAAGTAATAATAAACTTTTATTTATATCCCACCCTCCCCGGCCGAAGTTGGGCTCAGGGTGGCTAACATCAGATACATAACATTGGTATAAAATCAAACAATAATTAAATTACCTCCTAAAAACATCTCAATATCAAATAAAATTCTAATTAGATGGCTTTCCACAGGGTTAGGGTTGGGAACAGTAAGTGCTCCACTGAACTGAAATTTCAGCCTTCATGACATAGGAAAACAGCCAAGTGAACAGCTACAGTGGTGCCCCACGATGAAATTAATTCGTTCCGCGAGTCGTTTCGTATTGCGAAAAATTCGTCTTGCGAAGCACGGTTTCCCATAGGAATGCATTGAAATTTAATTCCCATAGGAATGCATTGAAATTTTCGTCTTGCGAGTCACCTAAAAAATCGCAAAACCCTTTCGTCTAGCGAGTTTTTCGTTGCGTGAGGCATTCGTCTTGCGAGGTACCACTGTATTTTGGTGGAGGAGGGTCAAGATATTAACCGATATGCATGAAATTTCATATATAGCTATATAATCCCTAGTATAGTAAGATAAGACCTTCGGAGCAGGCATTAAAAAAAATTCCTTGATAATTTGTCACCCCCTCCATTATGGAACCCGGGGCGGCCCCCCCGCCCCCTTGCTCCGCCCCTGTACGTTAATTTATCATTAATAGCTATTATCCCACACCTCTTCAAACCATTCTTCCGTTTTATATCCCGCTTGCCCTAGTTTCTCCTTATAAACAGTGCCCCGCATCTGTGCAATGCTGTTGCACGGAACTGGCGTAGAATCGTAGAGTTGGAAGGGACTGCCAAGGACCAACTAGTCTGACCCTCTCTGCAATGAAGGACCCTTTTGCCCCACGTGAGGTTCGAACCCGCGACCCTGAGATCCAACCATCTCATGCTTTACCCACTGAGCCACTGGCAGGGGAGCCCTCCAGGTGTTAATGGGCGGGGATGATGGGAGTTGTAGTTGGCAACATCTGGAGGGCCAACGGGTTTGCATTTTTTTTGTTACTGTTTTTAATCATGTACTTTGTGTTTTTATAATGCATTTTTAGGCTGTGAACCACCCTGAGAAATGCAAATTTAATTAATTAATAATAATAATAATAATAATAATGGTGATGATGATGATGTAAGTTCCTCCACACCAGCTTTATTCCATTCTGCCCTCCTCTCCCTGCACAAAGACCCTCTTGTTTCGCTCCTTTAAAACTAGGAAATTCTCTACTCGTTCCGATCCCCCGCCTCTTGGCTCCATTTTGGCTGCCCAGCTCTCAGCGCTCGGCCCCTGAGCCTGCCGTTAGAAAGAGCAATGCTGGCTGGCTGAGCAGTAGTGCATTAGATTTACAGCTAGGAAGCCAGCCTTTTATCTTCACGGGACTTAATTCTCTCAGCAGCTCTTCAGCTGCCTGTGGAAGATAAATCGGGCTATTAAAACTGAATTGCCGACAAGTGCAATTCATCGTAGGAACATGTGGGTTTGTTTGCCTTGTCCCTGAGCCAGACCCTTGGTCCCATCTAGTCTGATATTATTATTATTATTATTATCATTAATTATCATTAATTATTATTAATTATTATTATTATTAGTATATCGCCCTTCATCCCTAGATCTCAGGCCGGTTCACAGCATGAAAATACAATTCTCTCTACTCTGACTGGCAGTGGCTTTCTAGGGTCTGTGGCAAAGGGTGGGGGGCAGAGGAGTTCCCAGTCCTTTTGTTCATTATATTGAGGGTGTTTGTTTGGAGGGGCTTTTCATCCAAAAAGGCTCCCAGAGTAGCTTATATCCCATCAGTTAATACAAGACGGGCTCTTTCCTGCAGTCTTACAGCCCATAATAATTAATTTCTGGTTTTTTAAAAATTGTTTTTATTGTATGGTTTTAGGTGTGACTGTTGTAAACCACTCTGATTGAGATACACACACACACACACACACACACACACACACAAACATATATGCATGTTTATGTATGTGATATATGTGGGTGTGTCTATACAGTGGTACCTCGGGTTTCGAACCGGATCTGTTCCAGAGCCCGGTTCATAACCCATGACGGGCATACCTCTACACATGCGCATGATGTCATCACGCACTTCTGCGCATTATTATTATCATTATCATTATTATTATTATTATTATTATTATTATTATTATTTATTGTAGTCCCAAAACATCTGGAGGGCCGAGTTTGGCCATGCCTGCATTAGCGCTTATACACAAACAGTTCACTGACAGTTCAAAGACCATCGTATCCATTTTGTGGTGTTCTTCAGCCACCCCTAGGCCCATACAAACCATGCCATTCATTACACCCTCTCTCCCTCTGCCAAGTTAGAAATCCTCTCCAAATGCACGTGTGTGGAAGGCCATGTATTTTAAGTTCTGGGTAGCAAACCACAGACAGATTTACAAATTCATGTCCTTGTATGTGTGACAAATTCCCAAGGCGCCGTCCTGTTATGCTGCAATAGGTTTAATGAGTTGCTTTGAAGTTATTTGAGCACCAGATTAATCATGATAATAATAATAATGCCCCCGATCGCCCCGCCCTGTCCTGTATTTTGCCAGAACAAAGGTGGAAACTCTAGGTGCCAGGGGGTGGATCTACCAACAGCAGGGGGAAATGCTGTAAATAAGTCAGAAATCAGATCGTTTTAACAAAAACAAAACAAAAAAAACCCTATGGAAAAACACATATAAAAAAATCCTGCTCTCTGGCGCCATCTGGTGCTGCATATCTATAGTGCATTCAAATCGTCGTTTCCTTTCCATAGGGTTTTTTGTAGCTAAGTCAAGGGCTGAAACTTGGGCCTTTGTACAAGCAATGTGTCTAGCCCACTGCTATTCTGCACTGTGTCAGATTGTCCACTTTGAAACAAGAAGGGGAATGGGAATGAAATGGGGGGGGGAGGGGGACCTGCGATCATCCGGGTGTTGTGGGACTCCAACTCCCATCAGCCCCAGCCCCCGTATGGCCAATGGTCAAGGATGATAGAAGCTGGAGTCCAATAATATCAAGATAGCCACAGGTTCCCAGATCCCTGGCCTAGAGAAAGGTTCTGGTTTTGTTTTTGTTTTTTGCTGAGTGTGAAAGTTGTGTCTCTTTGCTGACAATGCAGGAAGGACATGCAGGGACAATCGAGACTCTTCTGTTGCTCGGTGCTGATCTAAATGCGAAGGATGGGAAAAATCGTACCGGTAAGACCCTTTCACGCTTCGTATTGGGATTACGCCTGGCATTTGCACTAACAGGCTACCAGTGGGGTGGATGGGGTATTAGGGGAGGGGTAGGGCCTCTGGACAGAGACCCAGGTGGTGCTGTGGGTTAAACCACAGAGTCTAGGGCTAGCTGATCAGAAGGTCGGCGGTTCGAATCCCCGCGACGGGGTGAGCTCCCGTTGCTCGGTCCCAGCTCCTGCCCACCTAGCAGTTCGAAAGCACGTCAAAGTGCAAGTAGATAAATAGGGACCGCTCTGGCGGGAAGGTAAACAGCGTTTCCGTGCGCTGCTCTGGTTCACCAGAAGCGGCTTTGTCATGCTGGCCACATGACCTGGAAGCTGTCTGCGGACAAACACCGGCTCCCTCGGCCTATAGAGCGAGATGAGCGCCGCAACCCCAGAGTCGGACACGACTGGACCTGATGGTCAGGGGTCCCTTTACCTTTACTTTTAGGACCTCTGGTGGGATGTGGGTGGCGCTGTGAGTTAAACCACAGAGCCTAGGGCTTGCCGATCGAATGGTTGGCGGTTCGAATCCCTACGACGGGGTGAGCTCCCGTTGCTCGGTCCCTGCTCCTGCCAACATAGCAGTTGAAAGCACGTCAAAGTGAAAGTAGATAAATAGGTACCACTCCGGCGGGAAGGTAAATGGCATTTCCGTGCGCTGCTCTGGTTCGCCAGAAGCGGCTTAGTCATGCTGGCCACATGACCGGAAGCTGTACACCGTCTCCCTAGGCCAGTAAAGCGAGATGAAGGCCACAACCCCAGAGTCGTCCGCGACTGGACCTAATGGTCAGGGGTCCCTTTACCTTAGTACCTCTGGTGGGGGACATGACAGGCTCCTTCTGGGGTCGTTTGTCCACCTTTGGTCCCCACCCTGCACTTAGCTCTCACCTGTGCCTCCTGGAAGCTGTCAACATGCAATGAGGAGACGCAACGAGACTAAGGGTAGGTTCTTTCATATGTGGTGGACCTGTAAAAGGATAAAAGAGTATTGGGAAATGATCCATAATGAATTGAAAAAAATGTTTAAAAGTACTTTCCCCCGCAAAAAAAACCAGAGTCCTTTTTGTTGGGGATAACTCAGATGGAAATTCCCAAGTGTCAAAAAAGGTTATTTATGTATGCCACGACTGCGGCCCGTGTTTTGTTAGCCCCAAAATGGAAAATGAGCAAAGTCCCAACTAAAGAAGAATGGCAACTGAAGCTAACGGAATATGTGCAGTTTGCAGACTTAACATATAGAATAAGAGAACAAGAGGAACACATGTTTAGAGAGGATTGGAAAATGTTTATTGAATATATGGGGGGGGGAGGAATTGTGTACACCTGAAAACGTTGGCAGCGTTAAGATAAATTCAACAGTGTAAATAAGTTTTGATGGATGCGATAATGGATGACTGAATGAGAGCCAGTGTGGTGTAGTGGTTAAGAGCAGTAGACTCGTAATCTGGTGAACCGGGTTCGCGTCTCCGCTCCTCCACGTGCAGCTGCTGGGTGACCTTGGGCAAGTCATACTTCTCTGAAGTCTCTCAGCCCCACTCACCTCACAGAGTGTTTGTTGTGGGGGAGGAAGGGAAAGGAGAATGTTAGCCGCTTTGAGACTCCTTAGGGTAGTGATAAAGCGGGATATCAAATCCAAACTCTTCTTCCTCTTCTTCTTCTTCTTCTTCTTCTTCTTCTTCTTCTTCTTCTTCTTCTTTAGTTTATGTAAAATACGCAGGGATTTATGATATGCAAAATGAACCATGGAAAGAGAAGAAGGGAAGTCATTGATAGTTTAAGGATGTTTAAATGTGTATTCTGAATTCTAAAACAGAAAATTTAATAAAAATTGTGTGTATATATATATGTATATGTATCTGTATGTATATGTTTATGTGGCCACAATCCTGGGAAATGGCTTCGACTGGCCGGCTAAACCAGGTGAGGGTAGCTGCTGGGTCTCAAACCCTCTGTGAGTTAGGGGCTTCCTCTGCCTTTAAAGAGGAGACCAATAGTGGGTCCCGTGGTCAAGAAGGCGATTTCTGCTTTATTATATTTATTTATTGCGTTTTATATCCCACCCTTTCCTTCCAAGGAGCTCAAGGCGGGGTACGTGGTTCTCTGCCTGCTCATTTCACCCCCGCATCAACCCTGTGAGGTAGGCTAGTCTGAAAGGCAGCGGCTGGCCAAAGGTCACCCAGTAAGTTTCATGGCTGAGCGGGGATTTGAACCCCGGTCTCTCCAGCGCTTTAACCACGATACCTAACTGGCTTCCCATCGCACACTCATGCAGGTTAATCAACTGAAACTTAATCAACTGTAAACGCAGGCAGCTAAGCGAGAAAGAAGCTATGGCATCAGCAGCTGGCCACCAAACCCTTCCCCGGCTACTCCCTTTCGATCTTAAGTCTGCTTCTTCTCTTCCCACAGCCCTGCACCTGGCATGCTCAGGCCAGCATGCTGCATGCGTGCAAATTCTCCTGCAAGCAGGGTTGCGGGACACCCCCGACAGTACCGGAACGCACGCACGGCAGCTTGCGAAGAAGCCAGCCCTCCTCCAAATTTTTGACGAAATCCCAGTGCCGTCCTGCCCTGTCCATCAATAACGGAAGTCGCCTTCACCGGGGACTGCAAGCAGGGCCTTCTCTGCAGTGGCCCCTTGGCTACGGAATCGAGATCAGCGAAGCTCCCATGAGTAGATGCTGGAGGATTCCGACAAAGAGACGAAAATTGCCACTGGTCGCTTGTTTGTCCAGAAAGAAAACAAGCCCTGTTGCTGTTTGCCGTTTTTAATCCACAAACAATATCAAGGACTACTTATCCTGCATTTGCATTGTGTTTCCTCTGCATTGGAATGACTGCTGTGGAATGTCTGCCACACTGGATAGCGAGCAAAAGAATGCTGCTTTTTTTTTTGTTGGAAGCTGAAACGCAGTGGAAGAGAAGCGACGCCGCATGCGATGGATGCAAGTCGGAACAGAAATCAGTCCCTCCTTACATCCCTCGCTCCCGTTCTCGGTTGCTTTGGGCTGCAGGTCGAGACATTTTCATTCCTTTGCATAGGTGTATCATAATCTGCCTGATACTGAATCAGACCATCGGTCCATCTATCTCAGTATCATTTGCACCCTTTTAAAAAGCTGTTTGACAGCGGAATGGGATTCGACGAAAGGTGGTGGACTCTCCTTCGCTGGAGGTTTTCAAACCCAGGTTGGATAGCCACATGTTAAAGGTTTATTTAGCTGTGATTTCTGCATTGCAGGGAGTGGACTAGTTGTCTTCCAATTCTACAGTCCTGTGATTTCAAGTAAATAAGACCATTCATGCCCGGGCGTCGCAGCTATTTTGGTCTTTGTTTTCCCCAAGGCAGAAATCGCCCATACAGTCATACCTCATGTTATGGCCGCTGTGGGTTCTGTCTTTTCAGGTTGCGCTCTGTGCCGAACCCGGAAGTACCGGAACGGGTTACTTCCGGGTTTCGGTGCTCGCGCATGCGCAGAATCACTGAATTGCGTCACGCACGTGCACTGACGCAGCGCTGCAGGATATGAACGCTGCGGGTTGCGGACATGCCTCCGTCACGGATTACGTCTGTAACCTGAGCATCCACTATATCCTCTAAACTAAAGAAAAAGAAGTGTTAAACATTCTGCACACGGAAGGTGCTCCAATCTCTTTCTCATTTTGGTATTTATTTATTTTGGGCCCCGCCCCTGTCCGAAGATCAGAGGGTGACCAGAACTGTACACCTTTGTTCTAAAAATGCCGAAGGCACACTATAGCTTTTATATCAGGCATCCCCCAACCTGTTGCCCTCCAGATGTTTTGGACTATCATCCATAATTCCCATCATCCCTGACCATGCTTCAATAGCTCAGTCGGTAAAGCACGAGACTCTTAATCTCAGGGCTGTGGGTTTGAGACCCACGTTGGGGAAATAGATTCCTGCATTGCAGGGGGTTGGAACTAGATGACCCTCAGGGTCCCTTCCAACTCTACAATTCTATGATTCTATGGTCCTGTTAGCTAGGGATCATGGGAGTTGTAGGCCAAAACTTCTGGAGGGCGACAGGTTGGGGATGCCTGTTTTATATAATAATGGTATGGCGAGATATTTTCCTTTTGTTCTCCCCCCAAAGCCCTGTCCTAAGTGAGACCACTCCTTCCTGCTACATGAACCATCCACTCTAACCGCACATTTGGGTGCTGAACAATTAACTGATGCAAGCAGCAGGGCAAACAATTGTCTGTCGAACAGGCGAGCAGCCATAGATGGGTGGGCGTATAAATAATAAACTACTTCTTCTTCTTCTTCTTCTTCTTCTTCTTATTATTATTATTATTATTATTATTATTATTATTAGGTAAAGGTAAAGGGACCCCTGACCATCAGGTCTAGTTGCGGACGACTCTGGGGTTCCACGCTCATCTCGCTCTATAGGCCGAGGGAGCCGGCGTTTGTCCGCAGACAGCTTCCTGGTCATGTGGCCAGCATGACTAAGCCGCTTCTGGCGAACCAGAGCAGCGCACGGAAACGCCGTTTACCTTCCCACCGGAGCGGTACCTATTTACCTACTTGCACTTTGACGTGCTTTCGAACTGCTAGGTGGGCAGGAGCAGGGACCGAGCAACGGGAGCTCACCCCATCGCGGGGATCAGTGGCGTAGGGAGGGGGGTGAAGGGGGCGGGGAGCCCCAGGTACCACCCTGGAGAGGGTGACACTCTGGGTTCCCCCCCTGGCTCGCCTCCACCTGCATGGGCTTGCTCGGGGCTCACCCGCCGGCAGCACACCGCTACAGAGCGCTGCGTGCCACCGGCGGACCCCAAACAAGCCTGTCCCGGGCTGGCCCACTGGCAGCGCACTGCTCACAGCGTGCGTATGACGCATGTGTCGTGCGCTGCGCCTGCACACTGGGAGTGGCGCGCTGCTGGCGGGCCAGCCTCAGATGGGCTTGCTCGGGTCTCTCCTGCCAGCAGCGCGCTGCTATGGAATGCTGCGCACTGCCGGCAGGCCCCGAGCAAGGCGCGGAGCGGGGCCGCTCCGCCCGGGGCTCGCCTACCTGCGTGGTTTCACTCCCAGCACGCATGCGCAGCCTGCATCTGACACATGCATCATACACACACTGCGCATGCATGCTGGGAGCGAAACCACGTCCCCGGTTGCTTCCGGGTTTGCTGCCCCGGGTAGCCAGGCAGCTTCCGCCACGCCTGGCGGGGATTCGAACCGCCGACCTTCTGATCGGCAAGCCCTAGGCTCGGTGGTTTAACCCACAGTGCCACCTGCGTCCCTATTATTATTTATTATTATGCTGGAGAGCTGTGGAACGGCCACCTCACACGTGCTGCAGGCTCTGGAATCGACTTACTTGGGGAAGCCTGATGATGCCTGCAAGCAACAAAATAGTTACAGCAGGGCTAACTTTCTTTGCAAAGCTCTTATTTCAAGTGACACGGCTGCCGGATGCCCTGGGCTGGAACCACACCCGCGGGCGGCCCGTTTCCAAAGATTTGTCACTCTAAGGCGGCGTTTGTCTGCTGCCCTTTGGCTTCTGGGTGGACAGATCTCCTGCTCTTTCCAGGCATGTTCACTCAGTGCCACATCTACGAGACAAAGACACTGTGTGTTCCTGCTTTAAAAAGTAGGAATACACAGTACTGCTTTATAACTAGAGCCTTAATTTAGGCACCAGGCAAGAACGTTCCTCTTCAACCAGGCCTTCGGCTGATTAACATCCAATACCCTTTTATTTAATAATAATAATAATAATAATAATAATAATAATATATTTGTACCCCGCCCATCTGGCTGGGTCTCCCCAGCCACTCTGGGCGGCTTCCATCAAATATTAACATTTAAAATATCACAGATTAAAAACTTCCCTAAACTATTTTATTTTAAATAGTTTTTACTATTTTCTTTTTTTTATATAAAACATTTCAAACATTACATCGACAAACCAACAATATAGTCTTTGCTCTGCCGAGCGTAAGACTTCCCACTACCCATCTGGTTTCCTGTTATCAAATACAGCAATTACACTCGCACTGGATAGTTTTCTGATCTTTAATAAATTTAGCGTCCTCTCTTTTTCTCTGATCGTGAAAAGTTCCTCGGTTGATCGTTGCAGGATTTATTTCAGTCCTGCTAATGTCTTCACATTTTTTTGCAACGATCATTCATATAACAAATAAATTTACTCCAGTCTCTTGGAAATTTTTGGTCGCTTCGGTTCCGGATTCTACTGGTCAGATTGGCCATCTATGAATAGTCCATCTTCATCTGCCATTCCTGTAACTTCCAACATCCAATACCTTTTAAAATGTGTTGTGGGAGGGGAAAATTACTGCTTTCTTATTGTTCTTATTTTGGTATGTATTTTGTGTTCAATAGATTGCATTTTTACGTCGTGAACCACCCTGAGATCTCTAGATGAAAGGCAGCATATGAATTTTAATATTATTACAGTCGTACCTTGGTTCGGATCCTGAAGTTGAGGCTCCAGTACTTTGGCCACCTCATGAGAAGAGAAGACTCCCTAGAAAAGACCCTGATGTTGGGAAAGATGGAGGGCACAAGGAGAAGGGGACGACAGAGCATGAGATGGTTGGACAGTGTTCTCGAAGCTACTAACATGAGTTTGGCCAAACTGCGGGAGGCAGTGGAAGACAGGAGTGCCTGGCGTGCTCTGGTCCATGGGGTCACAAAGAGTCGGACACGACTGAACGACTGAACAACAACAACCTTGGTTCTTAAACGCCTTGGTACTCGTACGTTTCGGCTCCCGAACGCCGCAAACTCAGAACTGAGTGTTCCGGTTTGCGAATATTTTCCGGAAGTCGAAAAGCTCCTGCAGCCAATCAAAAGCCGCGCCTTGGTTTTCAAACGGTTGCGGGAGTCGAACGGACTTCCGGAACGGATTAAGTTTGAGAACCAAAGGTACCACTGTATTCTAAGCATTGTCGTAATCAGTGAGTCGGACCACAGGTCTCTAGTTTGGTGTCAGTCCACCAACAAGCTGCTAGAAAGTTCGCTGTCATTCTCTTAATTTTTTTTCTTTAAATAGCTGCTAGCTTTCCCCCCTCCTAGAGTGGCTTAACACTCATTTCCTTTTCTCGGGAAGCTCTGGCAATAGAGACTCTGCGGAGAGAATAGAGCATGGGTAGGCAACCTAAGGCCCGGGGGCCAGATCCGGCCCAATCGCCTTCTAAATCTGGCCCACGGACGGTCCGAGAATCAGCGTGTTTTTACATGAGTAGAACGTGCCCTTTTATTTAAAATGCATCTCTGGGTTATTTGTGGAGCATAGGAGTTTGTTCATCCTCCCCCCCCCCAAAAAATATAGTCCGGCCCCCCACAAGGTCTGAAGGACAGTGGACCGGCCCCCTGCTGAAAAAGTTTGCTGGCCCCTGGAATAGAGAATCTCCTAATAACTCCCAGAACCCTGAACAAACTACAACCCCCAGGATTCTTTGGGGAAAGCCATAACTGTGGCATCATCATATTGCTGTATGCTGCAGATGGGGCCTTAGTGATCTGCTTTTACAACCCGACAGGTTTTTGTTTTTTGTTTTAAATCACGCAGCCCCAGCAGAAGAGCCACCCAAAAACTTAGGCCGTGCATTTTCCTGCATGACCATTTGTCTGGGTTTTTGCAAATTGCATTACAAACCGACTCCCTGTGGGCCATGCTCAGAAATGATTGGCAGTTAGCAGTGCTCAAACGTTGTTTTTTCTTCTTTCCAGCTGCGCACAGGAAATCTGAATGGGGCGGGGAAGAGGGGAGCTTGAGAAGGAAGAGAGAGGTGCTCTGGGTGAGAATCTTGCATCAATCAGCAAAGTTCCCTTGAAAGCTCCACCCAAACCTCATTTTTCTCTCTCTCCTCTCTCTTTTTGCATTCAGGCCAGCTGGTGAGTCTCCTTCTTTGGAGGTCTTTAAGCAGAGGCTTGACAGCCATCTGTCAGGAATGCTTTGATGGTGTTTCCTGCTTGGCAGGGGGTTGGACTGGGTGGCCCTTGGGGTCTCTTCCAACTCTATGATTCTATGATCCCTCAATTGGCTATTCATATTCCACCCCCCACACTTAGTTTCTGTGCAAGAAGTCTGAAGCAATCGGTTTTGCAGGAGGCCCCAAAGCATGCTTAGAGGCACCGTCGTGAAAAGGCACCAAGCTTTTCATTTATTTCATTTATTATTATTTGTTGTTTAGTCATGTCCGACTCTTCGTGACCCCATGGACCAGAGCACGCCAGGCACTCCTGTCTTCCACTGCCTCCCGCAGTTTGGTCAGACTCATGTTGGTAGCTTCGAGAACACTGTCCAACCATCTCATCCTCTGTCGTCCCCTTCTCCTTGTGCCCTCCATCTTTCCCAACATCAGGGTCTTTTCTAGGGAGTCTTCTCTTCTCATGAGGTGGCCAAAGTCTTGGAGCCTCAGCTTCAGGATCTGTCCTTCCAGTGAGCACTCAGGGCTGATTTCCTTGAGAATGGATAGGTTTGATCTTTTTGCAGTCCATGGGACTCTCAAGAGTCTCCTCCAGCACCATAATTCAAAAGCATCCATTCTTCGGCGATCAGTCTTCTTTATGGTCCAGCTCTCACTTCCATACATCACTACTGGGAAAACCAGAGCTTTAACTATACGGACCTTTGTCGGCAAGGTGATGCCTCTGCTTATAATAATTATTATTATTATTACTGAGGTTTTTACTGCCAGGGAGGTGGGAGAAGCACTTTAGCATTGCCTGGTGCTAAGGGCCCACCTAAACCAACACCTTGTTCTCGCAGTGGCCAACCAGATGCCTGGCTCAGTTACCAAAACTACCTTGGGTATTAATTACACTCCTTGATTTCTTTCCCCCCAAGTGGTAACTGTTTGCTGCTCTGCATCAAATTCCAGTGGCACCCCCCATCCCCCCCCAGCATTGGACAGAGAAAGGCCCCCTCAAACCCCACAAGCATGTTCTGCCTCTCTCGTTCTTCCCCACGAACTCTGATTCAAAGACAGACTGCTTCTGCACATGGAAGTTCACTTTTAGCTATCACACCAACATCATTGTCGTTATTTTAAAAAGCCCACTTCCGTGTCTCGTAAACTTCATTCATCGATTGCCATAATAATTTATCCTCCTCCCTTTCCACACCTCGGCTCTACCGCCCTGCCAGTTCGTGGAGGGACAGAGTAGAAACCATTATAGTAAAAAAAAAAAAAATACAATACAGTGTATAAATTAAAAATATGCATAGTTTTGATGCGTGTCAAGATTGTGAGCACGGCTTTTTATTGCAGGACCCTGTGGAGATGCATATGTGCCCAATACTGTTAAAATCACAGCGTGCCCAAGGGTAGAATCCTATGCACATTTACGTGTGGGTAAATATATATTCCATGATCACTGCAGATGGTGACAGCAGTCACGAAATTAGAAGACACCTGCTTCTTGGGAGAAAAGCAATGACAAACCTAGACAGCATCTTAAAAAGCAGAGACATCACCTTGCCGACAAAGGTCCGTATAGTTAAAGCTATGGTTTTCCCAGTAGTAATGTACGGAAGTGAGAGCTGGACCATAAAGAAGGCTGATCGCCGAAGAATTGATGCTTTTGAATTATGGTGCTGGAGGAGACTCTTGAGAGTCCCATGGACTGCAAGAAGATCAAACCTATCCATTCTCAAAGAAATCAGCCCTGAGTGCTCACTAGAAGGACAGAGCCTGAAGTTGAGGGTCCAGTACTTTGCCCACCTCATGAGAAGAGAAGACTCCCTAGAAAAGACCCTGATGTTGGGAAAGATGGAGGGCACAAGGAGAAGGGGACGACAGAGGGTGAGATGTTTGGACAGTGTTCTCGAAACTACTAACATGAGTTTGGCCAAACTGCGAGAGGCAGTGAAGGATAGGCGTGCGTGTCGTGCTGTGGTCCATGGGGTCACGAAGAGTCGGACACGACTGAACGACTGAACAACAACAACAAAATATATATTCGACGTTTTTCGTTGGCATTCATTTGTCTCGGGAGACAGTGGCAGAGTGTGCCTTTGCGGGTGAAATGAAACCATTGGAGAATTATGGCCCCTGCTGTGCATGTAGAGATGGATGAGGGGAGAGACATGGTTTGTTGCAGCTGGGGCAGATGAAGGGGTCCGGTTGTGCTGTTGCAAATGCACCATGGCGTTTCTTTTCTCTGTGCTCCTCCCAGCACTCTTTCCACAGCTGTGGATGTACAGCCTGACTGTCTGGCCCAGGCACTGGGTGTACTGTATATGCATCCCAGCCCCCCAGCCCCTGACAATAATAATAATTATTATTTAATTTTAAAAAGGTAAGGGAACTCAGTTTCCCTGAGTTCCTGCTTTAACCCCCACCACCAACAAACTCCCCTGGTTTTGACCTAGAAAACACCAGGCACCAAGTTATCTGAGAGACCGTCTGATGGACCACCGAGATCCCTGCTGTGTGTAGATGCAGGCCTCCTCGTTGTGCCATGTTCTTCCGAGCAGTGAGATATGAAAGCTAGGAGCTAAGTGGCACCTTAAACCTAGGTTATGGGCGCTGCAATGGAGTGTCTAGGCCAGGGGTCAGCAAACTTTTTCATCAGGGGGCCGGTCCACTGTCCTTCAGACCTTGTGGGGGGCCGGACTATATTTTGGAAAAAAAAATATGAATGAATTCCTTTTGTTGTTGTTATTCAGTCGTTCAGTCGTGTCCTACTCTTTGTGACCCCATGGACCAGAGTTGCCAGGCACACCTATCTTTCACTGCCTCCCGCAGTTTGGCCAAACTCATGCTAGTCGCTTCATGAACACTGTCCATAATTCCTATGCCCCACAAATAACCCAGAGGTGCATTTTAAATAAAAGCACACGTTCTACTCATGTAAAAACACCAGGCAGGCCCCACAAATAACCCAGAGATGCATTTTAAATAAAAGGACATGTTCTACTCATGTAGAATTCACGCTGATTCCCAGACTGTCCACGGGCCGGGTTTAGAAGGCGATTGGGCCGCATCCGGCCCCTGGGCCTTAGTTTGGGGACCCCTGGTCTAGGCACACTTTTTAAATAACAAGAATACAAAGCTGAAAATGAATGAACTGCAGCTAAAAGCTTATGTACAAAAAACAAATCCATCCTTCCCCTACCTTCCCACCCCCACCCCCAATATTCTTATGAGGGTCCCTTCTCCAGTCTTCAAAGAGTGGCTGGAAGTGGGGAGATGGAAAAAAAAACTCCTCCTTTCCTTCCACTCTGCAGTTTTAATCTGAAATCTTAGGCGCAGTACTGTGCCCAGAGCTCAAAAACTGCTCGCATTAATGAAATTCCCTGTCGCAAAACGTGCCTGGAATAATGGGAGTTTTGAGCGCTGGATGTTTCTGTCACAAACGGAAGCCTCTCTTTCTACACCCAGGTGTTTCCTGGCGGTACTGACTGTCTTGTTTACTGGGGCTGTTGTGTCTGCCATTTCGTTCCCTTCCAAAAAATGCCAGTGGGTGTTGCATTATTTTAATATCTTGCAACCAGCTTTTTTTCTAGAAATGAAAGGCAATACAGTAATTTGGAGCAAGCACTGTCTGCGCAGCGGCAAAACCGCATTGGGTTCAAGGGGACTTACTCTCAGGTAAGCGTACATGGCAGGTGTTTTCCAGCAGGCAGGCTAGATCCTTAAGATGGTCAACCCCCCACCGCAGGCCATTTTTGACAGCTGGGTGGGGGCAGACACCTGTCAGTCACCTGAATTGAGCTGCTCCCAAGCAGTGGAGATGCCTGACCATTTACCAGCTCACCCATAGACCTCAATAGGATCCAGAATAAACCCGCTGGGGGGTGGGGATCGACTCAGATGCATTGGTGGCAGTGAGTCTCCTCGAAACCCATTGACTGCAGTGGGTCTACTCTAAACCTTTCCATTGCAGGTTGGATACCACTACCCAGTGACCAGTTACGCTCGCGAGGGCTTTACCTCTGAGTAAACGTCACCTTGCACAACCCAAGGGGGCCTCTCCCCCAAATAACCATAAGGATGGTTGCAGCCTTGCAGCCAGGCCTTCTGCATGTTTTACTCAGGAGTAAACCCCACCAACTTCAAGCGGGATTTGCCTCCAGCACTCTTGCAAAATCCTCTGCAGGGCCATCGGAATAAATGATCCGCTTTATTTTCTGGCTATTGCAAAGGAGGTAAACCGTCCTGTGGCCTTTAAGGCTTTATAGCTTTGCTATTGTTTTATTTTTTAAATTAATTATTATTATTATTATTATTATTATTATTATTATTATTATCATCGTTGTTGTGATCCTTAGGTGAAGGGAGGTTGCTGTTGTTGTTGTTGTTATAATAAAAACAACAAGCTCCCTTCATCTAAGGATCACAACAACGATAATAATAATAATAATAATGCAAAACAAAAAAAAACCGCCACGCTTTTCTGCAGCGGAAGCCCGGCGAAGGGCAAGCGGCCTCTCCCGCGCCTCTGCGCCTGCGCGACCACCTTTTCCTTCCGCGACCATCCCTCCCCTCCCGACAGCGAATGGGAACGCGCGGGGGGCGGGCCTATCCGGATGACTGACGCCTCCCTCTCGGCGGCGGACCAATCCGGTCTCCTCGCCGGCGAGCTTCCCCCCCTCCCTTCCCGCCTCGCCTCTCCGATGGAGGAGATTGGGGCTCCTGGGCGCTCCTCCCCCTCGGGCGGCCGCGGAGGCCCCGCCCCTGCCCCGCCCTCCCCTCGCCGCCGCCGCCAACCCGGCTCGCGCCACGACGCAGGCCCCGCCCCTCTGGCGCGCTCTCTTCCCGGCGGCGGCGGCAGCGGCAGCGGCAGCAGCGGAGCCTCCATTTTCTGCTCCTCCTCCTCCTGGACGTCCGCAAACTGCTGCCGCCCTCAGGCCCCTCAGCCGCCGCCGCTCCTGCTGCAGCGCCTCCGCGGGGAGAGAGGAGCCGCCGCCGCCGCCGCCTCACCAGACGCCTCCGCGGGCGCGACGCCCTCCTTCTGCCTCCTCAGCAGCTCCTGCCGCAGCCGCCTCCTCTTCGCCACAGCCATGAACGAGGAGTACGACGTGATCGTGCTGGGAACCGGCCTCACGGTGAGCGGGGCCGGGGAGAGGCCTCCTCCTCCTCCTCGCAAGGCCGCCTTCTTCCTTCCTCGCCCCTCTCGGCCTCCCCGCCTTCCTCGTGTTTTTTTATCGGATTTCTCTCTCATTTATTTTATATTTTCCCCACACAGCCGCCCTATGACGTGTCTCCTTCTCTCCCCCCCCCCAATCAGGAATAATAATAATAATTATTATTATTTATTTATACTCCGCCCATCTGGCTGGGTTTCCCCAGCCACTCTGGGCGGCTTCCAACAGAATATTAAAATACAATAGTCTGTTAGACATTAAAAGCTTCCCTAAACGGGGCTGCCTTCAGATGTCTTCTAAAAGTCTGGTGGTTGTTTTTCTCTTTGACAAAACAACATCAATAAGAACAATAACGACAATAATTTTTATTATTTCTACCCCTCTGGCTGCGTTTCCCCAGCCACTCTGGGTGGCTTACAGCACATAAAGAAACATACTAAAACGTAATATTATTATTATTATTATTATTAATGGTTTTACATACTAAATATTCTCGAGGGTTTTTATTTTTTGGTACTGCCCGCCAAATGTCACTGGATCCAAAGGCCCCCCCCCTCCTCTATTTCCTTCCACGCCTTTTAACTTATTTCTCCTCGCAATACTTTTATTATTTCTACCCCACCCATCCGACTGGGTTGCCCCAGCCACTCTGGGCAGCTTACAGCACACACACACACACACACACACACAATATATATATATATATATACACACAGAATAAAACGTTACACTTAAAAAAGCTTCCCTGCACAGGGCTGCCTTCTCTGGGTCGTTTGGTATTGCATTTTTTGGTTGTTGGGGGAGAAAGAACTGCTTGCCCGTCTTTGGGGACATCTTTATTTTATTTTTGGGGGAAGTGGGGGTTGCCTCCAGCTGTTGCCCTGTCTCAGTTCATCTCTCCCCCCCCCCCCATTACAGGCTTTGCTCCTTATTTTTCTTTTTTTAAAAAAACAACCCAAGCCTTAATTTGCTCCTCTTTCTGAATCCGTGCCATCTTTGTTCAGAGCTTCAATCTCCCCACCTTAACCGTTGTGCCCCTCTTTCTTTTTCTTCTTTTCCCCCCTCCCCATGTTTCTCCTTAGGGGTCGCTGCTGCCTTTGCCTTAACCTAATGCGTTTTTTCCTCTCCTGACAATTCCACGCTGGCCTCCTTTTCTCTGGGTGTATTGATTTTTTTTTGTCCTACCATAACTCAGCTCACACGTCTCAGTGCTGCTCCTGCCATCCCTCCATTGCCCATTTTGCATACATGTCCCCCTGCTCCCCTTCTGGGGATTACTTACCTTTGCTCCTGCCCCCCGAGGGCTGGCCCATTAGCACAAATGGGACACTGCCTGCCCCACAAACCTCAGTCTGCCCGCAGTCAGCCCCTTCCTGCTCGTCTTCTTACTGGCATCCAGCCCACTCACTGACTGTTAGCTTCCTCCTCCTTAGTCTCAGTGTTGCCTTTTGTAGAACTCAACAGGGAACAGAAGGGACCAAACCAGAATTTCTAGGCTCTGCCTCTTCATTATCTGTGGCTCCACCTACTGTTGGCCTCCCTCCCTTTCGCTCTGCCAGCCCCCATGGGCACAAGGCACCCCTGCTTTTTGCCATAGCCATCCTTGGCTGTAGCCACCCATGAAGTATTGCTCTTCAACTAAGGGCCCATCTAGTCCAGCATCCTGTTTCTCACTATAGCCAACCAGATGCATCTTGGGAAGCCTGCAAGCAGGATCCGAGTGCAATAACCCTTTCCTGGTGTTTCTTTCAGCAGAAGCCTGCTGCCTCTGAGCATGGAAGCTCCGCATAGTCTTCATGATCTGTAGCTGTTGATAGGCCTCCATGTATAATAGCTCATTCAGCCATCTAAGCTGGTGACCATTAACCACATTTTGTGGCAGTGAATTCCATAAGTTAACTATGTGCTGTGTGAGCACATCTGCCGTGCATCTTTATTCAGTGAAGAGCGCCTAGCCATTGTACCCCTTAACCTTTACCTGGCATTCTTCCTCTACTTGTATCCCCCATACCAGTCTTAGTGGCAGCGACATCCCCTTTATTTGTCAGCAGTGCCGTGTTCTGCAAGTGTCACTCCACTGCCTCTCTGATTTGCCACCCCATACTGCTCTTGCCAGTTCTGTCCCCATCCCTTTCACCAGGCATCTTTGGTAACCGAAATGAAATCTCTCAATTCAGCCCCCTGTCACGTCCCACTTACCTTGCACATGTCTCCCTTCCCACTCACCTATCCCATGACCCTTTCTTCAGGGCACTGATTATATTTTGTCACATTCTTACTTGGCACCCTCTTCCCCCCCAAGTGTCATTCTTAATTTCTTTCCCTTGTCTCTTCCCTTATGTCCTTTCCTCCCCTTTGTTTCATCCCCCCACCATTTTCTTTTAGCCTTTGGGCTTTGTTTTATTATTATTTTTGACTGCCTCCAAGTGTCATGTTAATTATTTCCCCCATATTTTCCCTTTTTTACATGCTTTTCTTTCTTACCCCTGTCTTACTACTTAATTCTCCCAGTCATGGCACTGCTATTCTCTTTTCATCCTCCTTTTTACCCCTTCTCTCTCATCACCGCCTCTTTGCCTCTGTTCTCATCCTCTGTTCTCTTCACACCAAATCCTCTTTGTTACTGCTCCAGAAAGATCAAGGTCATCCCCTCGGATATCACTCTTTTAATTCCATACTTGACACACTTCTCTGTGGTTTCACAGTACTCACCACGTCTTCTAACCATGTAATTTGTCCTTTTCTTTTAACATTTCTTTACATCTCCATTCCATTTTCATAACATGCACCTGCTTTTCCTTCAGGGCAGCATACATGACCTTAAATCAGGCTTCCTCAATCTCGGCCCTCCAGATGTTTTGAGACTACAATTCCCAGCATCCCTGACCACTGGTCCTGCTAGCTAGGGATCATGGGAGTTGTAGGCCAAAAACATCTGGAGGGCTGAGGTTGAGGAACCCTGCCTTAAATCCTACTCAGCCACCCTGAGAGGAACTGATAGGCCACTTTGTGCTACTTATGTAGGATAAAAGTGGGTTACAGATTTTTTTGAATGACCCAAGACTACCTAGTTTGATTCATGACTATGTAGGGATTTGAACATGCATTTCAAACCCTGATCTCACATGTCCAAGAATTTTGCCATTGGCTCTTGCTTTACAGCCCTACCTTCCTGCCTGAGTCACATGTCACCTCCTCTAGTTCTTGTTTGACTCTTTCCTTTAGGCCTGGCTCTGTTATGTTTTCCCCAGGCCTAGCCTTTCTTACGTGCCTTGACTCCTTTTCCCATTCAGAATGTTTGTAGCTTCTCTCTTCTTCCCAGATCACATCTATCACCTGACCCTTATCCGATTGTTAGCTCCTTCATCCTCTTACTTCTCTGGTTTGCTTTTATGGTGCTTTCCTCTTTGCCCTGTCAGGTCCTTGGTCCATCTAGCATAATATTGTCAATGGCTTTCCAGGGTTTGAGGCAGAGGTCTCTCACAGCTCTACCTGGGATTGAATCTGGGACCTTCTGCATGCTAAGCAGAGGTCCTGCCATTGAGCTATGGCCCTATCCTCCTTTCCTACTGTCTAGTATCCCCTTGA
Source organism: Lacerta agilis (assembly GCF_009819535.1). Lineage (NCBI taxonomy): Eukaryota > Metazoa > Chordata > Lepidosauria > Squamata > Lacertidae > Lacerta > Lacerta agilis. The sequence continues at coordinate 4,711,253 of NC_046321.1, read as the reverse complement.
AACTTCACTGTGATGTCCTTGATTTCCCCCCGCCCCCGCCCTGCACCTAGGCTTCACTCCTTCCTGTGGCTTGTCTCTTTGAAAGAAGGGTCTTCCCTCCAAATAGCTAGATAACATCTTAATCCTTATTCACTTGGTGCTTGTCATAAACTGAGCTCTAGCCGCAAACTGAACTATTTACATCAGCTAAAATGACAGCAGGAGGAGGTGCTTGTTTAAATTTGGGGAGGAATAAATAGTGCTTCTCAAATATTGATTCTTGCCTTGCTGGTTACTGCTACCCTTTTAAATTGTCAATGCCTTTGGGGATTACAGTCTCAAATTGACACCATCTTCTCCCTCGGACACCCTTGCTGTGAAAGGGAATCGATAATTTGTTCACCATAATTTGGAGGTGGGTGAGTTTTGAGAAGGTGACTTTTTGTAGCCTTTTATGATCTGAAACGGGGAGCTGGCTGCAAGGAGAGCTGCCTGAAAGTTGCTGTATAGGGCCTCGTATCTAAATGGTGGCAGTCACATTGTAGACCAGTCACCTGATCTTCAGCAACCCTGTGTGTGTTCTAATAAAATGGCTTTTCTCCCCCTCTTCCACTGATGGCTTACCAATTTCAGTTCTTGTAGTAGATATCAGTTCTGAACAAATGATGGATGGCAAGTCATAAGATGAGAGAAGGCATATGTTCTGTTCAGGGGATGAAATAAATATGGCTCTGAATGGACGCGCGCTTCCTGTGATTGTTGAAGGCAGCTTTTTCCTGCTTTTGTTTCCAAAGCTTTGCCCGTTTGGAGGGACAGAACGAGATTTTTGCGTTTTGGCTGTGAAACATGCTTTGCATTCCTCCCTGACTTTGAAGGCCCCTGGGTGTAATTCTGCTAAGAGCTGTGTTTCCAGTGTTTTTAGTGCTTCTGTGGTTACCAGCTGTGTGTCATGATTGCAGACTGCCGAAAGAAGGGCGTGGGTAATAAATGGAGTCTGCTTGGGCTCAGGTTAGTTACCCAGTGGCATTCGTTTTGCCATGTACTGTACATTAGTATAGGCCTGCCATCCAGAAACAAGTGAGCAACACATGGAGAAAGCTCAGGGGCTGCTATTCATGCTGCAGTATGAGCTTCTGTCTACGTATGTGGCAGGAATGCCCTTTCTCATGCATGGGTGCATGTTGGACTGAATTTTGACCTCTTGGGACATAGCTTGCTTGTGGTTTCCTCTGTTTTCTAAGGCAATGCTGAATGAGACAAACGAAATGTTTCAGCATAATTCTAGCAGGCAGAACCCTTGCATTCACTTATCTATTTACAAGATTTAATTGCTGTAACCTCATTGTCCCTTATCTAGCAGAGCTTGACTTTGAAAGACAAAACGGCTTTCCTTGACCAAAAATTGCAGCTAAGTAAAGTATCTGACACTTTACTTCAGTTATTATAAATAAAAAGGCCTTGTGTTCAAACAGGATATGTACGCTTACAATAATTAGTTGTTCTGCATAATTAAGCTTGTATTTCTGAAATCTGGGCTGTCAGGTCAACTCTGAAACTCCTTATCTTGGAACTGAAAACAGGTATCATTGGAGCTTTCAGCCAACACTCATCAAACTTTGAAATACCCTATTTGTTGGCTTTGTCTGTAAACTAGACATCTTTATAAAAAACTGAACCAGTCAGTCTTAACTAAGAAGTTTTTGCATTATCAAAGCTTAGTTCTGCTGCAGCATACAGTGTTTCAAACGGGCCAAGAATCCGATTGTGCAGTAACACAACCCTATTCCTTGCACTTCATTTAAAGCCTTTATGAAAGTGCAAAAAGCTCTTAAATCTTTCTTGCCCCTGAGCCTGTTCTTTGTTGCGGTTTAAAACATTTATATATTACTTTTAGTTCTTCTTAAGAGTGGTTGAACAGGATGGGGAGGGAGGGGTTAGATAATTTGCCAGGCCTACCCAGTTAGTTCCTTGCAGATCTGAAACTTGAATCTAGATTAAAGTCCAGCAGCAGTCCAATTTCAGATATGTGAAGTAGGAAATATTTCAAGGGGTGAAACTGTCACCACAATTGGGAGCAAGCCTGAACGCTGTGCAGCTTCCTTAAGAGGAAATGGGGTGTGTGTGTGTGTGTGTGTGTGTGTAACAGTGCTGTAAGCCTCAACTGCAAACCTTGTGGATGGTGCAATACTGTTCTGCAATCTGTGCGTAGTTCCCCCTTGGCAATTTGACCCTCATTCGCTCACCAGTTCTGTATTTGATTTGAGCCTCAAACTTTTGATGTGTCTTCGTGTTCTTGCGACACCCCAGCAGGAGTGCTGCTGCTTAGGGTGACGATTACCAGTTTTAAACTGCATGTCTCTATGTACAATAAAATAAAAATCCTTCCAGTAGCACCTTAGAGACCAACTAGTTTGTTCTTGTATGAGCTTTCGTGTGCATGCACACTTCTTCAGATACACAGTCTGCATGCACACGAAAGCTCATACCAAGAACAAACTTAGTTGGTCTCTAAGGTGCTACTGGAAGGATTTTTTTATTTTTATTTGTTTGACTATGGCAGACCAACACGGCTACCTACCTGTAACTGTCTCTATGTAGTATTACTGGTTCACAGTGCTGCACAGAGTTTCCACTAGTTTTATAGATGCTTACCTTGAAAACAACTGAAGAAAATAGAGTGGGATTTCAGCCACACTGGCAAGAGAGCCATCGTAAGTATTCAAATCTCCCTAAGGCAACTCTTGATAAAGGTTACTTAAGTGCTAGTCTCTAGGCATCATGCTTTGTTGTGGTCTTCAGGACTGAAATCATGTTGTTTGATCACGGGGATCTGCAGATCCGGGCTGGAATGCTTGTGTGCCTCAGGGAGCTTATTGCCACTTCCGTAGCAAGAATCTGAGCACAGGTGTCCTTCAAACAACACTTGCTACATTTGATGGGTAGAGGAGAGACTTTAGCAGTAGCATTCTTGCATAAAAGATATGCAGTAGTACAGATTACTTCCCATCACCTCCTGGCAAATAGAAGGGGAAGAAATGGAGGCAGTGAGAGATTTCACTTTCTTGGGTTCCATGATCACTGCAGATGGTGACAGCAGTCACGAAATCAGAAGACGCCTGCTTCTTGGGAGAAAGCAATGACAAACCTAGACAGCATCTTAAAAAGCAAAGACATCACCTTGCCGACAAAAGTCCGTATAGTTAAAGCTAGGTTTCCCAGTAGTAATGTACGGAAGTGAGAGCTGGACCATAAAGAAGGCTGATCGACGTAGAATTGATGCGTTTGAATTATGGTGCTGGAGGAGACTCTTGAGAGTCCCGTGGACTGCAAGAAGATCAAACCTAGTCCATTCTCAAAGAAATCAGCCCTGAGTACTCACTAGAAGGACAGATCCTGAAGTTGAGGCTCCAGTACTTTGGCCACCTCATGAGAAGAGAAGAATCCCTAGAAAAGACCCTGATGTTGGGAAAGATGGAGGGCACAAGGAGAAGGGGACGACAGAGGATGAGATGGTTGGACAGTGTTCTTGAAGCTACTAACATGAGTTTGGCCAAACTGCGAGAGGCAGTGAAGGATAGGCGTGCCTGGCGTACTCTGGTCCATGGGTCACGAAGAGTCGGATACGACTGAACGACTGAACAACAACAACAACAACAGATTACTGACTTGCAGGTTCATTGGTTTGGTGGCATTACTTGAAGTGGAGGACGTCACTGCAGCTAGACCACAGCAGCCCAGTGAAACATAATAACTTTATAAACACATTGTTGGTCAGGGAATGAGTTTTGTAGCCACGCATCTGTCTCCAACAGGAAGAAGAGAGCCAGCTTACATAAATACAGTGGTACCTCGGGTTACAGACGCTTCAGGTTACAGACACTTCAGGTTACAGACTCTGTTACCCAGAAATAGTACCTCGGGTTAAGAACTTTGCTTCAGGATGAGAACAGAAATCGCACGGCAGCAGGAGGCCCCATTAGCCAAAGTGGTGCCTCAGGTTAAGAGCAGTTTCAGGTTAAGAACAGACCTCCAGAACGAATTAAGTTCTTAACCTGAGGTACCCCTGTAGTTGTTTGTGAAGTACAGAGATACACACAATTTGTGCTTGCCAGGTTCCTGTCTCTTGGCGCTGGCTTGGCCATTGTGTAGCCAAAGGAGGCAAAGGAACATTCTAACTTGACCATGTGTGCCTCCTTTTCTACTGTCTGTTCCTGGCGAGGTTGCCGTTTGGCCCTGCATGTCCGCGTAACTCCAGGTCCACAACAGTCAAACCTTCTTCTCAAACTTTGGAGATCTCAGCATTGTCACACACACTGTGGTGATAAAAAAGCTGAAAGCCCATTTAAGCATATACAGTGGTACCCCGTGTTACGTACGCGATCTGTTTCTGGGTCGTGCCACGTACCCGGGCGTACGTAACGCGAACGAACAAAAAGAAAAAACCCGGAAGTTCGCAGGTTTTGTGATTCTGCGCACCCCGCATTGCGCACGCTCCATGGAGGACTTCCGGGTCTGGAGGTACATAACTTGAACGTACACAACATGGAGCGTACGCAACACGAGGTATGACTGTAAACTCTTGACTAGAAAATTCCTGATGCAAACTTGTAAATCACTCTACAAAATACAGAGCTACAACAAAAGTAGCTACAGTGCTGATCGTGATTCCTGGGCACAAATGTCTATGTAGGCACACATCTGCCTTTCAAGCTCCCATTCTGGTCAACTGGCATTCTATGGGAGAACCCTGTGCTCATACACACCTACCCAAAGTTGTACGTCACATGTTTCATTCAACAGATTGCAAAATGCATTCTGATATTTGGTTCCAACTCAGCAGTGGACCAAATAGAACCCTTCTTAGTTGTAGAGTGGGGCCTCCTAGTACAAACTGCAACTGCTGCTGCAACAGTTTGCACCAAAGCAGTCTTATTCACCTTGCAGTAAGTGCCATGTTGCCATGTCATGCAGATGGTCTTGGAGTTTTTGTTATTGTTGAATGCCAGCAGCTCCATGATGGCTGGTATTGTGGCGCCCACATTTCCACTAAAGTCCTACCGGTGACATTGGCATATGTCAAATATTGCACAGTGATGCAACCGTGCATGTAGTATTCACTGGACTATCTACATGTTTTCCCCTTCCCAACTATGTTGTGCTTCTCCTTTATGGGGAACTTGTGGCATCTGGAATATTTGCTAAAGATCTGAGAACCTCATATAACTGGCCCTGTCGGCTACAAAGGAAGAATCCGGTCGGAACTTAAACTGTGATGTGGGCTTGCAGATAATTTAAAATGGGATTAGAAGTGTACATGCTGTTGATCCAGCAGCTTGTCGGGTACAAGATGTGTTCAAAAATATAATGTTAGTAGTTTACATTTTGTGCTCCTCAACTGCGCTTGGGCGTACTGTATAGTAGGTTGTTGAAGTGATTTCCTATTTTGCTAGTACTTCTAAATAAGTGAATAGAATCATATGACAGGTTTCACTGTCCTGACTGTTGCTCCTTAGCTGAATTAGCAGAAAAGCAACTACTTTTCCTTGCGTGTGGGAAGGGGTCCCATGCAACTGTGTATAATGGGGGGGGGCCTAACTCCTATCAGCATGGCTGATGGGAGTTGTAGTTCAACAATACTTAGAGGCCTATTGGTTAGCTAATAATCTACAGCAGTGGATCCCAAGTAGCTAAGTACTTTACTGTGAACCCCCTCCTTTTCAAAAGCCAAGCCATGGACCCCCTCCTTTTGAAAATGTTGATACCTCCGGTAGTTTCTGTTATGTGGATGGGGTCCGTGGGCCACCAGTTGGGAGTCAATTTATCTGTAGTGCAATCCTAACAACGTCTAGTGGGAGGCATGCGTTGTTGAACTCATTGGGGCTTACATCTAGGGAAATAGGATTAGGATTGCAGCCTTAATCCCTCTCACAGTAGTAACATTAATCCAGTGCTGTGGCTTTGAGTTGAGGAATGTGCCAGTCCCATTGTTTCTTCCACGGACCTTTGTCATACAAGCTGCCCACTTGCCTGGAAACTTCCTGCTTGTGTGGCTAACCTCAACAACCGTTTTATCTCATGCCCTTGGTCTAATGGAAACTCTATCGAGAACTGCTATATCCATCCATCTTTACCTGTAAAACCACTAGCCACGATGCTGTTGGCAAACAAATACCCTGTTTCTCCTAAAATAAGACATAGCCATAAAATAAGCCATAGCAGGATTTCTATGCATTTGCGAAATATAAGCCGTTCCCCAAAAATAAGCCATACCCCGAAAATAAGCCATAGTGACGTGGTACCTCCCATTAAAACAGCCTGGAGAGGCGTGGCTATGCAGCGTACTGATGCGACACGGTTAAAATAAGACATCCCCTGAAAATAAGCCATACTGTGTTTTGTTGAGCGAAAAAAATATAAGACGGTGTCTTATTTTAGGAGAAACACGGTAGAACAGGAACTCTGACTTCTTTCACAAGAGAGGCCAGGAGAATTTCTGTATGATGCCTGAGAGCTGCTATCATGTCTTGTTCAGTGATTTTTTTTGTTTGTCGAATTTTCCTCCAGCAGCTTCTTCCAATGAATTTTGTTGCTATCCTAATATTGCTCTGCTCTTAGGACCAAGCTCTGTGGGTGTTTGCTTGTAATTGTGGAAGGCACTGGAATATCTTTACACCTTCATGAATATAAGCAAGCAGGCTATCACAGCATTAAAATATCTAACCTGTAGCATGTGCTGTAAAGTTAGAATGTAGACTGCTCTAGGATCAGTCCTTCTCAGCCTAATTACAAGCCTAGCTCCACGCTTTAACTGAAAACTGTTTAGCCTGTTTGCAAGTTGCTTTTGGCACAGCGAAAGCTACTTCAAAGTACTTAGTCTAGTAATGGGGCTGTTGAAGCCATTTTGCTTCCTGGCATCTTCCTAGTACCACCAGCAATATACCGGTAGTATCTCTACATATTATAGCTGCCCCGAACCAAGTAGGAGAAATGGTCTCCTGCGGAGGAACATTGAGGCACTACAATCGGTTACATTGCCGCAGTTACTTTTGGGGCACCTTATCTTGGAGCAAATCTAGATTTTCAAGTTTGAGACCGGGCAGTGAACCAACCAGAACACGTAGGCAGGATCTTGCTTGCCTAATGCTAACTAACAGCACTGACTGACTGCCATGTTTAACCCTTGCTGTGCCCTCTAGAAAATCTGTTGGTGGTGAAGAGGGGATAATGGGTCCAAAGTTCTCAAAGGCTTAAAATTCTTTGGTTGGCAGTAAAAGTAGCTTCAGGGCAGGACTCTCAGCAAAGGCTTAGAATTAATGGAGATGGCCTGTCCTGCTCCTGTTAGCATGCACTTTCAAATAAACTAGAAGACACTGGGCTTTAGGTACACAACTTTCAATCAAATCAGCGTATAGCCCTCTCATTTCTCTGCATTCTCTTTTGGCTTCTGACAGCACATTCTTACTCATTATCTGGGTGCTGTTGGAGTATTCTAAGGCAGAGAAGTCATGTGGGGACTGCCTTTGCAGCAGCAAATGCAAATCTGGCTTTACACTTTCTCTGCTTTTCTCCCCAAGCATGACCACCAGGCTTCCTGCTTTAGGTTCTGCGTGGAGGCAGGGAAAAAGCCAGAGCTAAACTTGAAGATCTCAGTTGCTAAAGGAAGTGGAAGTGACTGGGCATGTGGCCGATTTCTCCTCGCCTGCCCACAGAGCCACGCCCCTGGAATCCTCCTTGCTTTGGGCTGGGTAGCTATGCAGCGTTGGCAGGCCGATGCGTCAAGCTGTTGGAATACGATTTGGAATATTTTAGCAGGTTGGCTTGGCTGTGCTTTTCTTGGTGGAAATGTTCGTCCGAAACAGTGCAGTCTACCACTCAGTGTCGATTGTAAAGCAAAAGCTGTTCTCCCAGCTTAGCAGACGGACGGCATAGTTGTCACGCCTTAACTGGTTTGGCCATAGCTTTCACTTGCAGCACGAAAGTCAGTTTTGAAAAAGACCTGCCCGAGTAAACATATCTGCGCTCTTCTGCAAATTTCCCAGCATTGTGCTTTAATGCACCTGTCGGTTTTTTTGTTTGCATATCCGGGAGTTCAGAGCTTTCAGGGCTTTCAGATTGCTTTGTGTGCCAGTTTATAGAGAGTACCTGCTGACAGGATACCACCTTGATACAGGTTTCCTGCAAGACGTTAGTTAATAAATAACAGCTGGCAATTTCCCCCAGTTGCTTCCAGTGCTAGTCTTCTGTTCCTACGTCCACATTTCTGTTGCAGTAATTGGACAAGTTGCCTCTTCCAACTGCCACATGCTTATTTTCACTTAGCACAGAGTAGTGGCTCTCCCATCATCGCCACCTGCATTGGAAGCTCTGGTAGATCGTGAACAAAAGAGCAAAAACCCGAGGGCTCCCTTGGTTTAATGTTGCCTTCTGTTCTCCCTTACACAGGAATGCATTCTATCTGGCATCATGTCTGTGAATGGGAAGAAGGTTCTTCACATGGATCGCACGCTTACTATGGAGGTGAAAGCGCATCTATCACACCCCTGGAAGATGTGAGTATCCCCAGCCAGCTTTATGTTGCGAATACTCGGGATTCTGCTTATTTTCTCTGTCCCTGCTCCACCGAGCTTACAAGTTAAAAGGGTAGGGAGCCTGGGTTCCTCCAGACATTGTTGGGACAACCGTTCTTCATCCCAGACCCTGCTAGCTGAGGCAAGTGGGAGTTGGGAGAAACACAGGCTATCCACTGCTGATTTAAAACACAGGATGCAACTGAGGCATGGCTAGGGGAGTCGGGGGATTCATATAAATTTGGTCCACTTGGAGACCTATTTGCCAGGTGCTTCATCCTTTTGAGAGAGGGCGTATCCTTCACAAGTAATAGGCCTCCATCATTGTGCAGGGCTCTGCAGAGTTCAAGAAGACCTAGGGGGCTTGCAGCCTATAAATCAGTGCAGGAGACAACAGAAGTTGTGGGGGGAGAGATGGCGTAAATTAGGAAAGCATGTGTTATTTCAGCTTCATGTATCGAACCGTCTCGTGCTTGAACATGAAGCCTTAAGGGGTGGTTCCAGAGGCTTAATAATAATAATAAAATAAATAAATAAATTTTTATTTATACCCCCGCCCTTCCCAGCCAAAAACCGGGCTCAGGGCAGCTAACACTAATTAAAATCACAGCAAAACATTAACACGATCAATTTAAAATACAGATTAAAATACAAATTTAAAAATTCAATATTAAAACTGCAGTCTCATTTTCAAATAACCCACCAATAAAGAATGAAGCATAAATATCAGAAAGAAACCAACCCAAAGGCCAGGTGGAACAGCTCCGTCTTGCAGGCCCTGCGGAAAGATGCCAAATCCCGCAGGGCCCTGGTCTCTTGTGATAGACTGTTCCACCAAGTCGGTGCCAATACTGAGAATGCCCTGGCCCTAGTTGAGGCCAACCTAGCATCTTTGTTGCTTGGGACCTCCAAAGATTCATGGAAGAAGGTAGGTTTTGGGGGAGGGAATTGAAGCGGGGGGTGGCAGAGTGGAATCCGTCCTAAAACAGGGCAGTTCTGCAGCCTGCAGAACTAATTGGGCCCACCAGAACTTGCACACTTCCCCTGCGAGGCTGTTTTGGCCAGGCCACACCCACCTGCTCTACATCTGATGACATCAGGGGCGGGGCAGGTAATGGTACGGCTGGGCCAATGAGAATTTGCAGGCACCACTGATCAAGTTGATTGGCAGCACCTGCAAAGCCCTAGACTCGCAGTGCTTTTGCAAGCAGCAACAATCAACTAATTGGTGGGCCCTCGTGGTGCTCTGTGCATGGCACTTTGCAAGCCTTGATCCGCTCACTCAGTAGCAGTCTGGTTTTTGCATCTAGCACTCTGGGGCAGGATTTGAGTAGGTTTTCCGGAACCGCAAAGTAGTAGTAGCTTGATTATTTACTTAGCTCACACACAGGATTTGTGTAGCCCTCTTGAAACGTCGGGCCCCTTATATTTGCAGCTATTGCTAGATTCTCAAGTTGCTACAACGGATTTATTATCAATCTGTGTATGTAATTCTGCAGCAAGGCTGCTGAAAAAGTTCGTTTTTGCCTCCAGTATCCTAAATAGGCAGATTTGCCTCTGAGCAAATCTGGCTTAATTGGCATAAATGGCTTCTGGTTGCATTAGTCTGCAGATCATCTGATAGGCTTTTCTGTATTTGAAAGGCTCAGGGGTGGGGTGGACAAAGCGTCTAAACCGGAGGGCCGTCATACCAGCCGCTCCTGGCTTGGTACTACCAAGCACTGCACTCCCGTATAGGCAGAGCAGCAAGGAGTCTGTCAAATCCAAATTCTGGAACTAACTTGCATAAATATGAAACTTGCATAGGTTTCTCATCTTGTCTTTTCGACAGCTTTCATTTGCAGAATGTTTATTTTCATTATATTGAAGGGCTGTAAGCCCATGTCCTTCCCTAGATTTATTTGTGACAATAAACCACCCCACTCATATAAAATACCAAGGTGGTATACAGCCATACAACAGAATCTGAAATGTCATAGAAACAACAAAGAATAATCACGGCTGACTCGAGAAAATTTCAATAACTGAATTGGCCCGTTAGCATAAAAAGGTGTTCAGGCAGTGAGGACATCTGTTGAAGTTCTGCTGAAAGGGACCCCCACAGCTTGGGATGGGTAACACTAAATACCTGGCTTATAGGTGTAGCCCCTTGTGCTTCTGAGACACGGGGGATGACTTAAGAGTGGTCCTCTGGGTGGTCTTGGTGATGGAGCAACCCTTAAGGTGTCCTGACCCAGGTTGTTGAGGGCTTTGTACATTAATACAAGGACCTCGAAGCTAGCCTGATGGCACCTGGGTAGCCAGTGCAGATTTTTGCAGAGGTGCCCCACCCTGTCAGCAGCCAAGCTGATGGATTCTGCAGCAGCTGGAACTTCTGGACCCAAGCTATGCAGGGACCACCCCGCATAGAGCACAGTCTCGAGGTTACCTATGCATGGGCTGCACGGGCCAAGTGGTCCCGATCCGATTGTAGCTGGTGTGCAGATGAAGCTGGTAAAAGGTACTCCTACAGCAGCGATGCATCCAGGAGTGCCCCCAAGATTCCCAGGATGGCATCTGGGACTCGGGATGGAGAGCTGATATGTAGAACAACTGGGTGGACTCAGCTGAGCTAGAAGTCTTTGCTTGGGGACCCTCTGCATGCTCTTAAGCGCTCAGTTTGAACAGCCCTGACCTTCCTGCAGGCATAACCGCAGTCCTAATCACACAACTTCTTGTCTTCAAAGCTGTACAAAAGGTTTAGCCTGCCGGGAACTCCACCGGAGTCCATGGGCCGAGGAAGAGACTGGAATGTGGACCTGATCCCCAAGTTCCTTATGGCAAATGGTGAGTGGCTGGCATCTTCCTTGGTGGCCTTCTCTAAAATGTCAGAGTTAGATATTGGTGCCTCCCTTTAGGTGTATCGCTTTTCAAACAGTACTGGGACCCAGTTAACTTAGAGGCACTACTTCCAAGTAGGGCTGGGTGATATATCAGTATATTGTCCCAAACCAGTTGAAGTCCATATCGTGATACTGGTTTCATAATTTTTGACTTGGCAATATATCGCAAATCTGTGTGTGTGTGTGTGTGTGTGCGCGCGCACACACACACACACGCTTTACAAAAATGCCAGTGGGATAAACCGTGAAGCCAGCCGGTGCTTCTCTTGATTTCTGCAGCCCCTCGGCCAGCTCAGCTCTCCCCTCCCTGGCAGCGAATCACAAAAGCAGGCACCAGCAAAACTGACGCAAGAAAAACCATGAAGCCAACCAGTGCGTCTACTTAGCTCCATCCTTCTTTCAGATGTCGTGATATACTGATATATTGCAATGTTTAGCTGCTGATATAACATGATGTTGACAACCATATATTGCTCAGCATTACTGTTCACTTGTACATAGTTCCACCCTTATTTCAGACATTGTGATATATCAATATGTTGCGATGTTCAGCTGGTAATATATTGTGATGTTGAAGACCAGCTATTGCCCAGCCCTACTTCCAAGCTGGCTGTCCTAGGGATCCACTGCCGTAGCCTGCATGTTTGCCTAGCGTCTGTGTTAGAATAGGCAGTAAAGGTAAAGGTAAAAGGACCCCTGACCATTAGGTTCAGTTGTGTCCAACTCTGGGGTTGCGGCGTTCATCTCGCGTTACTGGCTGAGGGAGTCAGCGTACAGCTTCCGGGTCATGTGGCCAGCATGACTAAGCTGCTTCTGGCAAACCAGAGCAGCGCATGGAAACGCCGTTTACCTTCCCGCCGGAGCAGTACCTATTTATCTACTTGCACTTTGACGTGCTTTTGAACTGCTAGGTTGGCAGGATCAGGGACCATAAGGAACGGGAGCTCACCCCGTCACGGGGATTCGAACCGCTGACCTTCTGATCAGCAAGCCCTGGGCTCAGTGGTTTAACCCGCAGCGCCACCCGTGTCCCTGCCAGAATAGGCAGTATATACCGTCATATAATAGGCAGCATGTACCCTCATATAAGCAGAGCCGCCGCCTAATGGCGTTTTCCAAAGGGGTACAGAGTTGCTTATTTGTGTGGGCTGCTGCAAGCAGAGTGCCTTGCTGTGTCATCCATCCTCAGAGAAGTTTGGTCCTGGCCTAAAGCACAGATAGCCTTTCCCTCGAGTCTAAGCCTGCCACTGCCCATTATAAGCCTAGTTAGGCTTCTGCCGAGCACACTGCAACCACCTTGGTTGCTAGGTGGCCTGAGGCCCAAATGATTTTTCTAGGTGGCTGTGACTGTTCATTTAAAACAGGAGCAGGAAACAGCTGTGGCTCTCCAGCTGTTTTTGGACTCCAGCTCCCATCAGACTGAGCCAGGAAGCTAAAGGTCAGGAATGATGATTTGAGGGGCTACTGGTCCCCCATCCCTGAATTGAGCCAAGTTCAGAGCTTAATCACTTAATCTGCAGGGCTGGGTTTTGTTTTGTTTTTACAAAAAAGAACAAGCTGAGACCTTCGGTTCTCTTATGTCCTGTAACTGCCAAGTGTACTGTAGCTGAAGTTCCAGAATCCTGTGCAACTCTAGCACATGTAGTTTTGTAAGCAGTGCCAACAACCGTATACTCAAGGGTATTTTCAGGCCGCCATTTCTTGAACAAGTGAATACATGGTTTGACTCCAGGGCCTTTCAATGTATCTTCTCCACCTGTGCTGCCTCCAGCTGACTCGTATTCATTAAACTTCCTTTCGTTTCAGGCCAGCTGGTCAAGATGTTGCTGTACACAGAAGTCACTCGTTACCTGGACTTCAAAGTGATTGAAGGAAGCTTTGTCTACAAGGGAGGAAAGATCTACAAAGTCCCTTCAACTGAGGCAGAAGCCCTGGCATCCAGTAAGGAGATGGAGCTTTCACAGCAGTCTGCTGGCATTCCTTACCAGAGTTTTAAGATACGGAGTCCAAAATTATTGCACTTGAACTTTTTGGGCTCCTCAGAAATGTTTGAGGGATATACACCGGAGCTTTGTTCAGAAGTGTAGAACAAATTAGTACAAAAGACCGAGTCTGGTTTTAACTTATAAGCACTAAACTGGCTTTGCAGTTTTTAAATTCACTGGTACAGCTTCACCATAAATGGATGGATCTGTGTGACAGATTCTTATTTATTTATAATAAAATATTTATATGCTTCTGTACCATAAGAATATACCTGAACATATGAGAACTTTATGTCTATGCAGGCTAGCTGAAGTATTCCTAGCATGCCATGTTTAAGAATAATGTTTTCTACTTCTTACAACATAGAAAATAGGGATGAGTTCAGAGGTCTGGTGCTCATTCACTTTCCCAGCAATTATTAGTCAGCTGGCCCAATCTGCACACCTTAATCCCATTCATAGACTTGGCTTATAATGACATATCTATGCTAGAACAATCACTTATCTTGCATATTAATGGTTCCATAATAAATTTCAAAAAGCTTTTTGCAGTCTAATAGCACTTGTCTCAATACTGTGACCATGGGTCACTCCCATTACATGCCTGTTCACACCTTCAAATAATTCTGAGGTTTGGGGCCTATGAATTGGTGGTAAATCATTGCTTTTGTTCGCATAAGGCCCCAGGTCCAGTCCCTGGCAATGGGTAACTTGAAGGCTCTCTAGTAGCAGAGCTAGGAAGGAGTTCTGCCTCAGCTCTTGGGTCGCTTTTCCTCATTGGTATAGACCAGGCATAGGCAACCTCGGCCCTCCAGATGTCTTGGGACTACAACTCCCATCATCCCTGACCACTGGTCCTGTTAGCTAAGGATGATGGGAGTTGTAGTCCCAAGACATCTGGAGGGCCGAGTTTGCCTATGTCTGGTATAAACGACTAAACTGGGAAAGCAAATGGTCTCATGGCCACATGCTCAGATTTGTGAGGTAAATCAGCCCGACTTCAAACAAGGTTTATTTTTGCCCCGGGAGAAGGAATCGCTGCTCTGGAGATTGCCAATAGCAGAGCAATGCTCCTGGTTTGAAACACACTGACTTACATTCCCAGATCAGGCCTGGCAGTCTTTGTGAGAACAGACTGTAATGGCCATAAAAGGTGCAGATTCCGTATATTTGCAGGTAGCTGCTCTTAAGTTTCTGTGCGTTTGCCAGTGGGCAAGGGAGAAAACGATGTTCCAAATTCAGTTGGGTGTCTCCTGAGGAGAGGTAGTTGCGGAAACCAAGCTGGAGAAGGGCCCCAGTTTCCAGCCTTGTTCCGACCATTTTTTATCTTCACTGGAGGAGCTTGCAATAAACTCGGTACTTGCTGGAATTTGGTGAGTGGTCCAGGCAGGAGTTAGTACATTGGAGAATTAAAATCTATTTTGGCTTGTTTTCTGTTCTTAATGACTTGTGCCAAGCAGCTTAATGGCTTTGTCCCAGCCATTGTTGGACCTTCAGCTTTTTGTGGCTACAGCAGTAAAAAAAAAAAAAAGCCTTGCCTTTTTTGAGTACGGCCTGACAGTGCCTCAGTTTCGATGCTTACCTAAACTGCAGAAGTGTTGTTGCTGAAATGCAAGTCCAGTAACTTGTCCCAGGTTGGTGCTGAAACCCCCCCTCTTGTGGATCCAGAAGAAGCTGGCAGCCTAACTTTTGGACAAGGGTCTGTTTTCTGACCCGTCTCCTTGTTTTGCAGGTCTGATGGGCTTGTTTGAAAAAAGGCGCTTCAGGAAATTCTTGGTGTACGTTGCCAACTTTGATGAGAACGATGCCCGCACTTTCGAAGGTGTCGACCCCAAGAAGAACACCATGCGTGATGTGTACAAGAAGTTTGACCTGGGCCAGGATGTCATAGATTTCACAGGCCACGCCCTTGCACTGTACAGAACTGATGAGTAAGTGGCAGAGAGAGAGAGAGAGAGAGAGATGCCTGTTCTGGGTGGGGTTTCACTCTTCCTGAAGCAGAATGCATTTGATTTAAATCAAACTGATTTAAATCACGATTTAAATCACTAGTCAGTAAGGCTTGATTTAAATCACAGTTTTCTACATAAAGACTAATTCTTGCTGGTATAACTTTAATATGCAAGTAGATGAAGATTTTTAGAATAACAACTTTTCATATTTTTTTAATCCCCAGTTCAATAGGTTAATCAATCATATTTGGACAACTTTTCTGTTGCACTTAGGAAGGGGAAAAATAATCATGACCTTAATAATAACAATTTAAATAGATTTATTAGATCCATTCCACTCCAAACAATCAGAAAAATATTGTTTCTATTCTGTTCACTGAACTTCTTGAAACTTAACACTGAAGGGGTTGATTCTGTATTCATAGGTTTGTAGAACAATAGGATTAAGGTCTATTTCTCAACTCGGTTCATGTTATAACATTTTTGCTGTGAAGAAGAGGCATGTGATCTCTGCTGAGTCAAATTCAGTTTTGAGAACTGCAAAAGTAAACCAGGCATCTGTGATAATATCTTGTAGGCAGAGAAACTGCCCAATAATCTTACAAAACCTCTGGAAGAGCATAAATGACATTGTGAATGGATTAATGGAATTTATTTACCAAAAAATTAAACTTATACAGCCTTATTCTACAAAATTAAGAAACTAATCTTTATTTCATGATTGAATAACCTTTGGATGGTAATATATTTCCCCCAAAAAGCATTTTAGTTTTAAAAAAATCCAATTTAAATTTAAAAAATCCAATTTAAATAAAAAAAATCCGATTTTTAATTATTTTTTTAAAATCATTGATTTTTATCCACCCTGTCCTGAAGAGACAGGTGTGCGGGGGTGCTTCTCGTTCCATTGCTTGCGGCTCAAGTGGCCTCCATGTCTGGAAGCCCCTTTGGCCGGTTCAGCAGCTGTGACTTGCTACAGCAGGGGGTCTCCCAAACTAAGGCCCAGGGGCTGGATGCGGCCCAATTGCCTTCTAAATCTGGCCCACAGACAGTTCAGGAATCAGCGTTTTTACATGAGTAGAATGTGTCCTTTTATTTAAAATGCATCTCTGGGTTATTTGTGGGGCATAGGAATTCATTCATATATTTTTTTCAAAATATAGTCTGGCCCCCCACAAAGTCTGAGGGACAGTGGACTGGCCCCCTGCTGAAAAAGTTTGCTGACCCCTGTGCTACAGGATTGAGACAGCTCAGCCACAATGGCCCAACTGGAGTGTTGCAATGTGTTTTATGTGGGGCTGCCCCTAAGGCTCATCCAGATGCTGCAGCTGCTGTAAGATATTGCAGTCTGGCTGTTGATAGGAGCTGGTTGTTGACAACATGGGACATTACTATTGAAGAATCTGCCCTGCCTGCCTCTACGCTGCTGGACCAAATTTAAGGTCTTGCTTCAGGCCTTTGGCTGGTTAACATTCTCCGGTCTTTTAAATGTGTTTTGGGATTGGTTTATTTTGGTTTTATTATGTATTTTGTATTACGTTGTGAACCGCCCTGCAATCTTCTAATGAAGGACAGTATACAAATTTAATTAGCAGCAGTACAGGTGAAACTCGAAAAATTAGAATATCATGGAAAAGTCCATTTATGTAAGCAATTGTTTTCATTAGCTACTGGAGTTTAATATATGAGATAGACTCATGACATGCAAAGCGAGATTATGTCAAGTCTTTATTTGTTATAATTGTGATGATTATGGCGTGCAGATGATGAAAACCCCAAAGTTGAAATTGTTAATTTGGGGTTCTCATCAGCTGTACGCCATAATCATCACAATTATAACAAATGAAGGCTTGACATATCTCGCTTTGCATGTCATGAGTCTATCTCATATATGAGTTTCACCTTTTAAGTTGAATTACTGAAAGAAATGAACCTTTCCACGATATTCTAATTTTTCGAGTTTCACCTGTAGTAGTAATGTAAAGCCAAAAAACCTACCTGAAGGGCTGTCTTTTCTCCATGCATTCCTGCCTGTTTTTGAAATCTGCTGGGGAAGCATGACAGCTGTTTGGTCACAAGAAAGGGACCATTTAGCGTGGCAGGGCTTATATTGTGGAATTCACGAGGCAGGTTTCTTTTCTGTGATTGGGTGCCAGCTTCAAACATTTTTATTTACACAGGCTCACACTGTCACGTGACCCAATTCTATATTCTTCTGATCTGCACTTTACAAGGTTCCCCCTCCCTCAATCTAGTGGTATAGAAATGTGTAATTTTTAAAAAGTGTTCACGAGAAACATCTTGTGTGCTAAGATTTAAGAGAGGCTTTTGTGTTCTCGTGCAGTGCGTAACTGAAGTTTGAGTTGGTGGAGAAACATCTAAAGGAAGAGTGGAACTGATTCATTTTATTTCACAAAATTTATAAAAAATTGACTGTAAAAATCCTCAAGCAGTTTACAGAAAACCATAAGCCAAAGTGGTTATTAAGAAGACTTGACAGTAAGACTTTTGAAAAGTTAAAATAACGGTAGACTAAAAGCATTAAGGCTCTCATCACTAAACCTCTTTAGATGGTGCATTTCTCTGTACTTCTATGTCTAAACAAGGCAGTGATCAAGGCAGGTGTCTGAAAAGCTGATCCTCATTATATAAACTCTCCTCTTCCACTCAGCTACCTAGACCAACCCTGCCAAGAAACAATCAACAGGATTAAACTGTACAGCGAGTCTCTGGCTAGATACGGCAAAAGCCCCTACCTGTATCCCCTTTATGGCCTGGGAGAGCTGCCCCAAGGATTTGCAAGGTGAGAGAACCTTTCTTTCCTTTTTCCCTTTTGGCAACTGGTTCCATTCTCTGCCCTCGTAGGCTTTGGGGCTCCCTTCCGTTCTGCTTCCAGGCCTCTCTTAATTTTTCTGTGAAATCGACATCTAGCTGGCACAGGAACGGTCTGCCACTGGGAGGATTTTCCCTTGGGAAATCAATTGGCAGGTGCTGCCTTTACCATGGGTATCCTCAGCAAGAGGCTGGGCTGCGTGGGACCCATGTGCAAAGCCAATTGCCTGCCCCATAAGAGGCTGGGGGGGCAGCCTCAGTGAGTCATGTGGCTGGAGCGCACAGCCACCTGCACGGTGAAAATTGAGAGAAAGGGAATGAGTTGCTGCTCATTTGGGCATAGACAAACGGGGGAGCAACCCAGGCCCCTTTTGCTAAAGACCAAGGCATGGTATAATACCCTCCCAGGAGAGTTGCCTGCAAGCAGGGCATAGGAAGGGGAGTGCGGCCAGCCCCAGGTGTCATCCTTGGGGTGTGTGTGACAAAATGGCACACCATGGGGGTCGGCACTTACCGCGGGACCTGGCCTGCAGCGCGCCCGAGCCACGCCTCTCTCCTGGGAGTGACGCAGTGGCTCAGGGCCTCGCGCTGCCAGAAACGGCAGTGGGGGGCTTGCGTCCGCCAGGCGGACTCCGTGGCAACTTGCCGTGGATCCACCCTGGGCGGATCACCGCGGCGCCCCTGTGCGTGGATCACCCTGCTCTGGGTTCCGGAGCAGCTAGCTACATCCCTGGCTTCAAGTGAAGGCATTGCTCCCTGTGTCTGGTTCAATTTCCTTTTCCTGGCAAACACAGGGCTTCCAAAATTATCGCAAAGTCAAAGCCTTCCAGTTCCAATAAGGCAATCCAGGAAAGAGCTTCTCCATTGCCTTTTGCGTACAATTTCCCATGCTTTGGATACACTGCCCATGCTTTAATGTGGGGGTGGGACCTTGTGTCTGGGGGGCAGCATGCTCCTTCCATAGCCGCCCCCCCCGGCTGTTGGCAGGACTGTGGGCCTTTGAGTCTCAGCTTCCTGAACTTGTGATCAACTTACTTTACCAGCTGGGAATAGAATCATAGAATTGCAGGCTTGGAAGGGACCCCGAGGGTCATCTAATCCAAGCCCCTGCAATAGCTGTCCCATACAGGAATCGAACCCGCAACTCTGGCATTGCCGGAACCACGCTGAGCTATGTTACTTCATTGGCAGGTTAAGCGCTATCTACGGAGGCACCTACATGCTGAACAAACCGATTGAAGAGATCGTCGTAGAAAACGGCAAAGTGGTTGGAGTGAAATCGGAAGGGGAGGTACAGTAATGGGGCTTTGCTTTTCTCTTCTGCTTAAAACTTATTTGCCGTTAGCTGGCTCCTCTGCTGGGATGTGAAAACAGGGCTGAATAGCTCCGAGGTGATAGATCTGCAGGTCCCTGTTGGGTTTGTGCTTGAATGCAGTTATAACCCTTGGCCGAACTGGTGGCGGAATTAACACAAATGGAGTCATTCAGGTCTCACTTCTCTGGATGCCTCTTTGGATAACAGGCCCCTGTCCCCGTCCCCCCAATTCTTCATAGCAGCTTTGACAAGTGGGCTGTGCCCCGCAGAAACTTAGGCCATGGGAATTCAAGCTTCCACAGGGTTCTTTGTTCTGCAGAAGTATACCCTGGGCTCTTTGTGCAACAGATTAACATGGCTGCTTCCCTGAAACTTGCTTGGCATCTGTGTTCACTTGCAGGTTAGGAAGCTCATGCAAGTGAACCTCCACGTGGCATATCTGTCACCTTCATGAAGCATAACTGATAGAAGTTTGGGGTCATCCTTTGTGTTCCTCTTCTCCTTTCTCCCCACACCAAGTTGGGGGAAGTGCTTGTTGGCATCTATAGGTGCTGGTGTTGATGTATTACCCTGCTAGTGCTTCCCTCTGAGTAATCTTGTTGCAGCAATCCCAGCTGAGTCTCTGGGTCAGCCTTCCTTGACTTTGGGTCCCTAGATGTGGTTGAACTCCCAACTTCCATCATTTCCTAGCCAGCAGGGCCTGTGGTCAAGGATGACTGGAATTGTAGTTAAGCACATCCAGGTAGCCAAAGCTGAGAAAAATGCTGCTCTGGGTTGAAACTGCTGAGGGCATAACTATTGTTAGAAAGGATGAACACACAAACACACACAGCATTGAAAAGGCCCAAGGACATGTGGAAAGTTGGGTGGTGAGGAGGGTTGACAATTTCTATCAACTGCTGTGTCAGGTGGGTGTTTCAGAGTCTCGGTGTGGGCAAAGGATGGGGAGAAATACTACCCAAGGACTCCTTGTCCTTGCCGAAGCACTGCTTCATCCTTTTCCACTCTGCTTACTAGAAAGTAGCTTCCCTGCGTGCAGATTTAGAAGCAGCAGGGCGCAAGAGGAGGCTGGTTGTGTCGCTGACCCTTCACTCAGTGGCGGAGCTTCATGCTCCGGCACCGGTGGGCGGAGAGCGGGTGGGGGTGGGGCTGGCACACGTCCTGGGGGCATGGCACACCGCCTGCAGGGGTGTAGCAGCCAGCGCGGGTGGGGGGCAACCACGATGGCACCCCACCGGGATCACGCGGCCGGGGGCGGTACGTTCCCCCCGCACTCCTCTTCCTCCGCCAGTGCCTTCACTGCCCTTCCCAGCAGAGCAGAATTGGAGCAAACGTGGACCCCTTCAGGGGAGTGGAAGATGGCTTTCAATAATAATAATAATAATAATAATAATAATAATAATAATAATATCATTTATACCCTGCCCATCTGGCTGGGTTTCCCCAGCCACTTTGGGCAGCTCCCAACAGAGGACTGAAAACAGAGTAAAACATCAAACATTAAAAACGTCCCTAAACAGGGCTGCCTTCAGATGTCTTCTAAAAGCCAGTTGTTTATTTCCTTGACATCTGATGGGAGGGCGTTCCACAGGGCGGGCGCCACCACCAAGAAGGCCCTCTGCCTGGTTCAAATGGCGTGTGGCAGCTGTATCAGACAGGCGCTGGCTGAGCCACTCTTGTGGTATCCTTGTTGAGGAACCTTGACATCCAGTCCGTTTGAAAATGAAAGTCCTCCTAAACCGGTGCCTCCTCCCCCGCAGATTGCCCGCTGCAAGCAGCTCATCTGCGACCCCAGCTATGTCCCGGAGAGAGTGAAAAAGGCCGGTAAAGTCATCCGGGTCATCTGTATCTTGAGCCACCCAATCAAGAACACCAACGATGCCAACTCGTGCCAGATAATCATTCCCCAGAACCAGGTTAACAGGAAATCGGGTAAGCTTGGAAGCTGAGGTTGGTTCGCTTGAGGCATACAGCTCTCTTGTTGATGTGTCATGTCGTGAATGAGTGACCCAAGACAAACCCCAGTAGGAAATGCTAAAAAATTAGTAGTGTGTTGCTGGTTCTCTTCTTACTTAGTAGACTACTGAGGTGAGATTGACAGGTGGCATAAACCAGCAGATTCCTTCAGGGATTAGACATTTCCTGGAAGACCGCAGCCATTTTCATTGACCAAGGCAGCCCAGACATAACTTTCTATCGTTAACTTTTTGCAGCTGTTTTCGGGATAATGTGGATTTTGTAGAAATTGATGGGAGTAGGAGCAGTGGTTCGGCTTCTTGTTGACATGTTTCTCAGGCTTCTGCCTCTGCACTGAGCAGCCTATTTTTCTTTTTTCTTTACTGTATTGTTTCAGAGAATGCTCATGTTATCTATATTTTGTGTTTACGTGAAGCATTTTTGACACACTCTTTGGTTGAAAAAAAGCGCTTCCAGGGCTGCTTACAAATGTCAGCAATAAGACAGTTTAGACTTCCAGTCTAAGACAAAAAAGAAGAGAGAGATTGGGAGGGAGGAAAAACAAACTCTGGCACTGTTTCTTAGTTGGAGAATTCTTGTAATGATCAGCTGGAACGGAACAGTTTCAATAGATCTCTTGGTGCTGCTGAATAAGACCGGCTTATTACTGGATAAAATCCCTAATACTTAACACCTCAGTCTAGATTTGAGGGTCCAAGTAGAGCTCTTTACATGCTTGAGTCTGGATCCTTCCGGCTGCATCAGTGCTCTTGCTAATATAGAGCTCTCCTAACAGATACCGTATTTTCCGGCATATAAGACGACCCCCAACTTTTCCAGTTAAAATATAGAGATATACTTGACCGCAGATTCTCCACCTGGTGTATAAGACGATCCCCGACTTTTGAGATTTTCCCGGATTAAAAAGTAGTTTTATATGCCAGAATATACAGTACTTCTGGGATGACTTCCTGTTCTGGTGGGCTGGGCACACTCTACAGAGCTTGGGCTACAGCATCCTGCTGTGTTTCTGCTGCAAGTCATAATTCAGCCGTGTGTTGTGACGGGGATGGAGAAGCAGCTCAAGCCAGAAACAGGGTCCCCTGACTCCTGCCCCTTTTGTCTCTCTTAGACATCTATGTCTGCATGATCTCGTTCGCACACAACGTGGCAGCGCAAGGGAAGTACATCGCCATTGTGAGCACTACCGTGGAGACGAACGACCCGGAGAAGGAAATCAAGCCTGCCCTGGAGCTCCTTGAGCCTATTGAGCAGAAGTAAGGTTCCCCTGCTCCAAACTCGCCATCTTCGCTTGGAGGCACAGGGCCTGTTGAGCTCCGGAAGAGGGGTCCCCCGGCAGAGGAAAACCACCCCCACACCTGCCATGCATTATGGGTTATTTGAGCATACGCATTCTAGGAACTGCTTGTTTTGAGGCCACTTGTGGAAGGGTTCTGTGTGTGTGTCCCCAGATACTAGAAGAAACCCCCGCAACACCGTAGATCATACATGGCAGGTGGCCAGCCAACCTCTGCATAAATACCTCCAACGAGGAAGAGTCCACTACCTTCTGAGGGAGTCCATTTCACTGTCAAAACAGCTGTTGCCATCAAAGTTCTTTCTGGTGTTTAGTTACAATCTCCTTTTTTGTAACTTGGAGCCATTGGTTCAGGTCCTAGCTTCCAGAGGAGGAGAAAATAAGTTTGTGCCAACCTCCCTGGGACAGCCCTTTAGAAACATTCTTAAAAGGTTTTTCAGAACCGTCGTTAAAAGTGATTTGGCTTTTCTCATCTCCCCTAGGTTTGTTAGCGTCTGTGACCTGTTTGCACCAACTGACCTGGGCAGAGAGAGCCAGGTTTGTATGAATTGGGAAGCAAAAGACCACACACCCTGGTGGGTGGGATGGAAGGGGGAAAACTTTGGCAGTAAACCCCCCGTGTGCCGTTTCTTCTAGATCTTTATTTCTCGCACCTACGACGCAACCACCCACTTTGAGACGACGTGTGATGACATCAAAGACATTTACAAGAGGATGATGGGATCAGAGTTCGACTTCGAAGAGATGAAGCGGAAGAAGAACGATATCTACGGAGAGGAGGACCAGCAGTAACGGTGCTTTTTTAAGTCTTAACTTAGAGATCTAAATTGGCTGGTGTGGGGGTGTGTGTTATGTATACACAGAGGGACTTAAGTGAGCACCGTACAAAAGTTCAATATTGTAAAAGCCTGCTTTTTGTAATCATATCTCCAGAGATTGAAAAAAAAAAGAGTCCTGCACTGGTGAAAACGCTCCTCCCCTCTTTGGATATAATCATGTGTTAATTCTTTAAACGAGGTTGCTGTGTCAAAATTGGCAGATACTGACGCCCTTGACTTTTTAACTGTTGCTAACTTGACTAAAGGATGAGCAGATGCTAAAAGTTCCCTTGCTGACCTAGATAGTGGGGTGCACAAGCCCAAATCCCTAACACCCACCTCACTTTCTCCTGACCCCTTTGTAGTCCCCTCCCACCCTGCCTTCTCCCCCACCCTTTTCTTTTTTGATCTGTGCTCCAGTGAAAGCAAGAGGTGTCCTGCTGACCATTTCCTCGTCTTTCTGCCATGCTCCCTCTCTGCCCAGGAGACTCGTCCCATCCAGTCTTAAACTTCATCGCAAGCTGCATTATGGCCAAAGCCCACAGCAACTGCAGCCACATGGCAGGATTTTCACCCGGTGTGCTCCTCCTCCTCCTCCCTCCTTCCCACCTCTGCCCCTCTCCTTAAAAGCTTCTCAAAACGTTTACATCTGTCGGGACACAACTGTGCCGCAAGGCTTTTTGTGTTTTAAAGGCGATAACTAATAAAAACAAAACTTGGTGCAAGAATGAAACTCCAAAGCAGGCAAGGTGGTGTCTGTGTGTGTGCAAGTATTTTTCTTCCCCCTCCCTCTCCTCTTCTGTACCACGTCTGGCTTCTCAAGTGGACCAAACTGCGCTGCAGTATTGATTTGATGGAGCCTGTGGGGCTGCTTCTGTCTGGTGGGGAAGGCTCTAGATGACTTCTGTACTGCCAAGTAAAGCCAACTTCTGGAAACAAGTTCCGTGCTGTGGTCTGATTTCACCTCTCAGTCGCCCTCCCCCTTTGCCCCACGGTGTTCTGTAGATGGGGAAGGAGCCGTGTGCATGCACAGACCCCTGGTAAGACTTGAGGGCAAGGTTCCTAGTTTGCTCTCAGACGGGTTGGGGGGAAGTGGTCTAGGGTTGAGGCAGGAAGTGGGCTTTGAGCTCTCCCAAAGGATGTGTCCTGCTGCCTCTTGGCCCTTAGCAGATCATTTCCAGGTAGTCACAGAATAGACAAACCTGCTAAGAACTGCCTCCTAGCTGCATCACCTTTGTTCCTGGTGTCCAGATGAAGCACTGAAAAACAAAATGGGTCTACTAGCTATATACAGGCGTACCTCGGGTTACAGACACTTCAGATTACAGACTCCACTAACCCAGAAATAGTACCTCATGTTAAGAACTTTGCTTCAGGATGAGAACAGAAATTGCATGGCAGCGGCAGGCCCCATTAGCTAAAGTGGTACCTCAGATTAAGAACAGTTTCAGGTTAAGAACGGACCTCCAGAACGAATTAAGTTGTTAATCCGAGGTACTAATGTACATAGTTGGGGGCTCAGCTGTGGATCCTGCAAACTTCTTAAGACTGCCAGGGAGATACTCTGCACCGAGAGCTGGCTGCATCCTTTCCGATGTTTGGGGGGCTTCTGTCGGATTTACTTTCCGCTTGAACGTTTTGCAAGGTCCCATCTATTCTGCCAGTGTGTGTCTGTCACAAACACTAGCGTAAGGTCGGAGCTTAGTTTTCAATTGTTTGGATTTCTCCCTTTCCACCAAATGGTGCTCAATGCAGTTGAGAATTTTGAAGAGCGCATTCATGCTCTCCTTGCCCCCTGCCAAGAGGCAGTAACCACTAAAACAGTTTGAAATAGCATATATGTCACCTATTGTTTCAGTAATTTTAGCCCCTCTTGGAATTTGGAGGAGACTCTGGATGCAATGATGCTTGCAGAAGTTTTGCCTAGTATGCAGACACGGGGGTGGGGGAGGTCCTGGCAAGTCTAGGTCATAGGCTTATGAACATTTCCCAGTGCCCATCAATATTACTGTTTCAAAGAATTTGCCCTAGGTAGACAAAACACAACACTGATAAATTCTGAAAGGACTATTAACAGCAGAGATGTTGCTAGACTACAACCCCCATCATCCTTGACCACTGGCTGTGCTGCCTGGGGCTGATGGGAACTGGAGTCCCAACGTGAGTGAGACTGGTTTCCCCATCCCTGCTCTGCAGAAAGTTTACAGTGGTGAATCTGGAAGAACCGGGTCTTAAGGGCAGATTTGAAGTGAGAATCTCAGCTTCGCTGCAATGCAACGATGAGAAACCAAGCAGAATGCCCCAGTGAAGCTGGTCAATGTGATAGCAGAAAAGTCTGCCCATGCCATTATCAGATTTTATGATAGTCAAGTATAAATTCCAACTGTAGCTGCCCCAGAGGAGACTGACTCCAGCATTTTTGATCCCTTGGAACTCACCTTTTTCACAGCTGCCATATACTGGCTTGACCCATTCATTAGCAACCTCAGGCCCAAAATTGCTGTCTGTCTACCTGCTGCCAACCCACACTCTGCTTTGGCAAGTTTGCAGCTCTTTGCCCCAACGTAAAAACCACTTTACACTTAACAATGAACTGCACTTTTGGAGTCTGCGGCGGTGGTCACTCTCCCAGTCATTTGACGTTGCTCGCATTGAGTCAGGCCAACAACTTTTTATCCAGCTTTATTTATAAATGTTAGTTACAAAAAAAAAAAAATCTGTAAAGATACATTTTCGCCTCATTGGTGCTGTAATCCGGGGAGGCCCTTTATTGCAACACCATAAATAGTT
Source organism: Lacerta agilis (assembly GCF_009819535.1). Lineage (NCBI taxonomy): Eukaryota > Metazoa > Chordata > Lepidosauria > Squamata > Lacertidae > Lacerta > Lacerta agilis. Next base: position 4,684,859 of record NC_046321.1, on the reverse strand, counting down.
CAGAGAGGAAAGGAAGTTTTTAATTCAAGAATTCAAACTATGCTATCTACAAAGGGTTGGGGGGAGGAGTTCTGCTTGTTACTGGTTAATACCCATCCACAAAAGATGAATAAAAAAAAACGTTGAAAGGTAACGTTCATTGCACAGTAACTCGTTTTAATGTGTTTTTTAAAAAGGCGAAACCAGAGCCCAAGTTGCTTGTGATTTAAGTACAACAATCACGATCCACCTGCGACTCATTCCACTTTGCCATTGCACTGCTTAAATGAATCTTAAATGTCCAAAAACATAGCAGGGAAGCTCCAGGTGGATGGAGCCTGTTAGGTACCATATGTCTGGAAAAACTGTCTCCAACAGACTGATTCCTAAACATTCAAGTAACACAGGTTCTCCCACCCTCCCCTGCCCCACCCCACAATGATAATTATAATTAGCTGCACAACCCAGTCATTATAACGCTTCTTCCTATGCAAGACAATTCCTATCAATAATAACACAAATTCATTTTCTTACAAGGTTTTTCCACATTGTGGTTAAATAAAGACAACTTTTCTCTACAGCCCTTAAATAAAACAGCAACCGTTCTATTCAAGGTTGGAGTGGGGGGGGGGGACAAGGAAAGAAAACATCCTATGCATGGTGTCTGAGGCACAATTTTTATTGTGCAAGTCAGGAAACAGAAAAAAATAATTTCTCTCCTGGGACTGAACAGGTTTGTTCAGCGTTCTGCGCCAGGACCATGGAGAGTCAGCAAGGCATCTGTCTCGGTTACCTAAAATAAAGGGATACACATCTCAGTAAGGACCACTCTTGATGCTGCTGCGTATTTCAAAATGGCAAACGTCAAACTGATACGGACCAGGGAGGAGATGTTATTACACAAAAGGCACAGCCTGCCATAATTCAACATCGTCTTGAATTAGGGGGAGAATAATACACTTTTGGTCCGAGTTCAAACAGTATTTTTGTTTCCAGCAGCATCTCAATGGCCAAAGGTGACAACCTGCTTGCTGGTATCCTTGAGGTGTCTCCTGTTGCACACACATTTCCCCTTTCAACTTAACATCTCCAGCAGCCCACTGCCTTATTTTAAACCAGGGTTTCCTAAACTTGTGTTTCTAGCTGTTTTTGGACTACAGTTCCCATCATCTCTAACTAGCAGGACCTGTGGTTCAGGGATGAAGGGAACTGTAGACCCAAGTTTGGGAAACCTTGGTTTAAACCTAATTCATATGTATATACTGCAGGTGTTCTAATCATGAAAACAACCACAAGCAGATGAAGTGGGTGTCAGGTCCAGGTTCAAATATCTGTTAAACCAGGAGATCACTGGCTGACATTTGGCCAGCCCCCTTCTCTCCCATAGCTGCTGCAAGAACAAAACAGCAGGGGCTAATCAGATGCCAAACTGAGCTCTTTCCACAGAATGGAAAAAGTAATGAAGATGCACCCTGGGCTGGAGACAAGAGAGGCAGAAAAAACTGGGCTGTGGGTGCAGGTATTTCACAGACCACCAGGTGGAGCCCTTCAACTGTTCTGTTCACAGTGCGGCATCAGAAACAATGACAATATTTTTAGTATTTTTATGGTGCTTTAGTGCTCAAAGCATTTCACATGCATGCACTTTCTGAGCTGGGGTGAGCAACCAGATGCTGAGATTCCAGTTCTTATCATGTTCAGTAAGGATGCTGTGAGCACAACGGTATCTGCTGGCTCATATGTCTCTCCCCCCCACCCCCCAATCCTTCCAATGCAAGGGAACTCAGTATTTTATCAACCTCAAATTGCAGCTATGGGAGGAGCAGAGGTAAGAGGATGCTTTCAGGTCCCCCTCTGGAGTTCAAGGCAGAGGTTCGGTTCGGACTGGGGCCTTCCTGATTCATCGCTCTGGGCCATTGTACCAACTCATGTAAGCAATATTGCTCTAAAACCCTGTGCTCAGACCCAGGGGTCAAATGCAGCATCTCCAAACTTCTTCATCTGGCCCTTGGGATACCTGAATTGCAGGAGGCTGGACTGGACGACCCTTGGGGACCCTTCCAACTCTGTGATCCCATGACTAATCCGCAGTACACGCTCTTTATCCCCAGGCCACACTTCTCACACCCCAAAGCATTTTGGTCTGGCTGCAAAGTGTCCTTAAAGTGATCATCCCTCTTGCTCCTCCCACTTTTGCATTTGGCCCTGCCCACCCGTTCTGTGCCCAGAAGGGACTGTGGACCTTTGGTTGAAAGCAGTTCCAACCCCCTGGCCTAAAAAAAAGCAGCAGCAGCAGCAGCAGGGAGAGGGGCAGAATAGGGAGTGCTCACAACGTCTGCCACTGATGAAATCTGCCTGCCTTCTAAGGCTGGTGCTAGCAAGCCTTCCAGTTTTCTCCATTTGTGCTGCTCCCCTGTACAACCACCTCCGTGGCTCCCCGCTTACCAACAGCCACTTCCAAACGGTGCTGCCAAATTTTCAGCCGTCGCAACGAAAGTCTTTACATCCAGCACCAGGATCCCCTTATTTTCCATGGCTTCTCGGCTGGCGCTGGGTTTCTCTGCAAGGAGCGAATGAAAAAAGGAGATGTTACTGCTGCTACCTCTGCAAAATATACAACGCCCTGAGATGGCTTCCCAACAAGCTAAATTCCAGGGAGCTGGGTCAACTCTGGGTATGCGGGGATGCAGTTGGTTGGGGGAAATGCTTGAGCTTCCAAGATCAGCTTTGGCCTAGTGAAACTCCTCTTCAAGCAATTTCTCTGGTCAACTGGCAGTAACAGAAAGGGTGCGTCAGAGCTGAGAAGCAGGAACCCAAAATGCCCATGTGTGCCTTTGCTCGTAATAAGACCAGATCTGCATCAGGAAAGCAAATATAGTGTTCTCCAGCTGCTTTTGGACTACAACTCCCATCAGCCAATGGTCAGAGGGGATGGGAGTTTTAGTGCACAATACCTGGAGAACACACACGAATGTAAGCAGAGCCTGTCCGTTGGTTCAGGACAAAGTCCCATCTAGCCCAGCATCCTGTTCTCACAGGGGACAATTGCATGCCTCTGGGAGGGCCTGCAAGGAGGACCTGAGTGCAAGAGCACTGCCCTTGGGAATACTAGCAACTGGAATTCAGAACCACACTGCATCTGACAATGGGTAAAATATACCCATCATAGCTAGCAGCCATCGACTCCATGAATTTGTCTAATCCTCTTTTTAAAGTTCACTACATCTGTATTTTTCCCTAAAAAAAAAAAGTCCTAAATGTTTAGTTTGCTCTTGTTTTTTCTAAACTAAAAAGCTCCCAATGTGGCTCCAAACCATTTTGGCTGCCATTTTCTGAACCTTTTCCAGCTCTACAATATCCTTTTGGAGGTATGGTAAGCAGAACTGAAAACAGCATCCCCTTTCCTAACGATCCCAATTATGGTCTCATTGGCTGCTCTACCATTCAGAAATACTCTAAAACTCTGGAAATTCTGGAAAAGCTCAATGCGGTGGAAAACCCCTCCTAGCATGGCCAGGGCACACAAAGGCTGCTTGTCTGCACATCCTTTTTCACACTGCCCTGAAAATGTGGGGGGGGGGGGGTTGTAGGGGGTGGGGAGACAAGATATCCATATGAGAAGTGCCCCCACAGCCAGGATATGGCAAGATCTCCCTACCTGTGAGGAACACGGCAAATCTCCTGCTGATGTGCTGAACCTGCAAGTTCAGCAAGCAATTCATGTGCTCGGATCTCGGGGAGGACTTGGAATCACACTGATGGTAGTGGAGAACTTCAGTGATGTTGGAACCCTGGCAGGATTTCAGGAGCATCTCCTTGGGATGAGCTGCAGGGTTCTTCCTGCAGGAGAACGAAACGTCAAAAGAGTTTGGTCCCAAACAGCTTTGAGTTCGGGACTGTGCCCAAAAAGCACACCTTATTCACAGAGCAAGAATCGGAGAATGGGAAGGGACATCCAGTCCAAGCCCCTGCAATGCAGGATTCGTATGGTGGGTTCTGCCCAGAGAGTTGCTTCCTGAGCTAACAACATCATATAAATGAACAAGAATGCAGGCATATCTTATGGGAGGTCCGTGTGCTGAAATTCAGAGGAACTGAATACTTTTCATTTAGCCAGCAGCAGGGCGAAGCAGGGCACATGCAAGGGGGTGTTACATTGCAGAGAGAGTCAGGCTTGCAGGCTTTCAAGACCCAGAGGATCTCTTTCTCAGACCAAGAAGCCCACTGCAGGCATGTGACTGGAAGCAGCGTTCAGGGGAAACGTGGTTAGGTAATGTCCTCAAACCAGAGACCAGTTCTGTCCAGGTTCAGACTTCCTCCTAAGGAGCAACAAAGAAAGCAGGATCCTCAAGTGGATCTCCAGTGCAGCAAGGCAGACAACCCTGACCCCAGACTAGAGGCCCCCATGGCCACTGCCTGGGTTCCTGGCTGGACCTCACATGCACGGAGCCACAGCAGCACAGGAGACAGAGAGCCAGGCAGGAACTTCAAGGCAGCCGCTGAACTGTCCACAGAAGCTACTCGGGAGGAGGGGAGGCACGTGGAAGCACCGGCTCGGATCATGGCCTGGCTGCATGCATAGGGGAGGAAGGATATCCCCAGTGTCTGTATCCGACACCGCAATCAATTTATTTGATCATTTCAGTAAACTGGTTTTAAACGGTATTTGTTGTTACCTGAGAGCTTGAAACTGGGCACTCTGTAAATATAGGGAGTAAGGAAATAAATGCATGCTTGCATGGACAAGGGGGGGGGGGCAGCAAAGGCATCCTGGCAGGCTGTGCTTGTGGGACTGGGGTTTTTCTCTCCATGGCAGCAGGAAGAAGTTTGTGGCCCTCAATGATGGAAGACGGGGAGAGGGTGCGGGGACAAGAATGTGAAGCGGGGTTGGGTGGGGACTCTGCAGGGATTGAGTCAGCGCCAGAGTCGTCCTCACCTGGCGTCCTCTCGGAGTCTCTTGGTCTCTTTGTAGTGAAGGAGCCAGCTCCATCTCCCGTGGCTGCAGTTGAGCTTCTCCAAGGTTTTGACAGTGTCCTTCAGCTCCCCTGCAGGAAGAGCATCAGCACAACAGGACAGTGAAAACTACGAAGTTTGGTGCCTAGAGTTCCGTCTCCACTGTCACATGGTAACAGCTGGGTAGCCCCGGTTATTAAGGCTGCCGGTCCTTAGCCATCAATATTGCCACTGTCGCCGTTCACTGAATCGTCTTCAGTATTATTGATTGGATTTTTACCCCACCCTTCCTCTCAAAGGAGCCCACAAAACAGCAAAGCCATCCCATCCCTTAAAAAACAAAACAAAACCCTGAAGAAATTAATAAATCCGGGGGGGGGGGGGGGGAATAAGTCACGTATCCTCAAAGATTAATAATTTCTAGCGTGCCAAGGAACAGTATTTCAACCATTAAATGTCTGGGTGAATGTTTTAAAAGTTCCTCCAAAATGTTAATAATGAGCGAGGCACCTCACCAGGGAGGGTGTTCCACAAGCAGGGAACTACTACTGAGAAGGCCCTGTCGTGGGTCAACCCAGCATCTGGGCCTCCTTCCTGATTGTAGGGCCCAAGGTGGCTGGTATCGGGTGAGATGCTCTTTCAGGTATTTGGGTACCAAACTGTTTTAGGACTTCATGCGTAGCACTGCAGAGCACCATACTAATGGGAGGTGCACCAGGCCGCATCTAAGGGAGATACGAGAGAGCAGGGCTCCCCTCTGTGGACCCAGCTGGGACCAGTAGTCATTTGGTTCCACTCCTTCCCAAACTGCCTCCTTCAGCAAAATAAAAAATAAAAAAATCGTTCTAGTAGCACCTTAGAGACCAACTAAGTTTGTTCTTGGTATGAGCTTTCGTGTGCATACCAAGAACAAACTTAGTTGGTCTCTAAGGTGCTACTGGAAGGATTTTTTTATTTTTTATTTTGTTTTGACTATGGCAGACCAACACGGCTACCTACCTGTAACTGCCTCCTTCAGCAGCCATCCAGCTGGCTGCATCAGAGGGGGAGGCGAGAAAGCAAGGCCCACCCACCAGCTAGACTGGGACCATTTGCCTTCTTTCCTGCCAGGCCATTCCGTCCTATCCATATGCAAAATAACAGAAAATCGGTACCTGGATTGGCTGGTTTTCCTATCCCTTTCTATTCTTCTTGTATATTGGATGTGCTCACATGTAGTACTAAACCATGGTTTGGCGCTACAGGGATGATTCTGAGCAAAATGTCCTTCCTCCTGTGTGAGGTCACTGCGTTGTAGGATCCAGGAATCCTGGCTTGCAACTCACTCTAAGTAAGTTTCAAAACAAGCCAACTTCAAACCAGGCAGGTATGAAGCCGGCTTGTTTACTGAACTAGAATTGTTAGAAGCCGGGATTCCTGGTTTGCAGAATGCAGCAAGCCAAGATTCGTTGAAAGTGAAGCGAATCTCCACGAGAGCAGAGGGAGTGTGCAAGGCTTGGGCGCCGTGGCACTAAGCCATGGTTTAGTGCCACATGCAAACATAGACAATGTCTCTTACATTGTTAGTTTCTGCTTTGAACCATAAACGGAGAGCACAGACAGGTGTATCAAATGCAGTGATTAAAAAAATGTTCAAAGCATTTCATATATACCCTATTGTGTTTACAGCCACTCTTGTTAATTATGGCAGAATTATTACCCCCATATATTTCTAACTGGGAGTGTTTGTGTCTGATGCTGGGAGTTTGCAGCAGTGATAGGGATGTGGTTGGCCTTCTAATGTTCTCGGACCACAACTCCCCAGGCATCACGGGCAGGTATGATGATAACAGTCCAGCAAGCCAGAGATCCGCCCCCCCCCCCCGAGTACAGCTTGTCTAATGTCACCCAGTGAGTTGAAAGCTGGACTTGAGTTCATGGTTCACAGCTTGCACCATTAACAACCCCAGGCTCCCTCCTCTATGCTACCTACATTAACCTAAATGAGGTTATTAAAAACATTGTTAAGTCCAAGGGATTCAATTTTTAAATGAGGATGCTTATAGGTCATATCAGGCTCTGTACAAAAATGAGTGATCTGAAGATGTACATCCTTTTGTTCAACAGAAGGATGAGAGGTATGGGATGCACTGGGTGAGGCTTCCAGTGGAAGACAAATATTTAACACAAGGAAACATTCTCCCTGACATGCTCGTTTTCTACTTGCAGGGAGGTTTGCTTCTATTTATACTGCCACAACACTGAGTCACAGGAAATAATCCCTGTGCACCCATTTCCAAAGACACACCACCTCCAGAAAGCTGTGCTTTTCCGGAACTGGCACACTGGGCGCAAGGTCTCACCTACTGTCATCGCCTCAAGCACTTTGTCGTCAGTCACCACGAAGCCCCCGCTGTGGAACAGCTCCTGATACGTGTGGTCAAAGATGTCCTCAGGGCTGTCCACTCCCACAAAGGTCACGCTGGGAAAGCGCTTTAGCCTCAGCAAGGACGGGATCTGGCCAGGAGACAAATGTTTTTTCAGGTTCAGCATTGGTCCATCGGTTACGTTTCCCTCGGGTGGGCAGAGGGTGCACAAGCAGGAGATCTGACCCTTCTCAGACTTGGGGAGGAAGGCACACACAGAAACAGGAACTCCTACCCACAACAGACAGCAGTCGGGCCTGTGTATTCCCTGCTAAAACTTGTTTAGCCTTCCAAATTTAGGGTGATGGAGAGGGGAATCCTGCCACCTGTACGATCAGGCAAAGTTGCAGAATGCTTACTGCATTGTAAGCAAGCTTCTCTTTCACAACCTCACAGGGACAGGAAACTTGCCTCAGTGAAGGCTGCGGTTCAAGATTAGCAGGAAGCTGAACGCTACGCCCAGTGTTGGCAATGGCTGGGAAGCCGCGATGTCTGAAACCGGTATCATGAACCGAATGTCATACCGGTGGCGGAGGATCTGCTCTGCATGCAGAACTGAACCCAGGTCCAATTCCTGGCATCTCCAGATACAGCCCAGAGGGTCCTCTGTGCAAAACCCTGGAAAGTTGCTGCTGGTCAGTGTAGACAAACTGCACTCGAGGAAACGAAAGTCTGCCTATACAAAGGCAGCTTCCTATGTTTCGTAAAGCACTGAAGCACCAATGTTAGAAGCATTTGGCAGCGGGAGGGAAGAGAACCAGGTTTTAATATCCGGAAGCTATTTTTCCTGTGCCACACAGGAAAGGCACTTTAGAACCTACTTTATATATGTGTGGGTATATGTCCTCATTCCTAATGATGACCATCAGTCTGTCCTTCTCCGGGTGGCTTGTCTTACAAAAATGCAGAGGCTTCATTTCCACATGACTCCCCTTTTTCAGCAAGTTCTGAAACATAACATTAAAAAAAAACCATCACCAAAACCAGAATGGCTGCTTTCACAGTTAAAAGCAGAAACAGAAATTCAGGATAATTCTGCAGGGAAGGGACAGAGACGAGTCCTCTAATCCAGTACAAACAAAATCCATTGTGTTCATTGCTATTTATTGGTTCCATTTATATGCCACCTTTTCCTCCAAGGAGCTCAAGGTGGTCTGTATGGTTCTCTCTCCCCTCCCACATTTATTCTCACAACAACCCTGTGAGGTAGGATAGGCAGAGAGAGAGGGAGCAGCTCAAGGTCACCCAGCGAGCTTCATGGCTGAAGTGGGGTTTTGAATCCTGGTCTCCCAGGTCATAGTCCAACGCTATTCTGCTAATACCACACTTCTGTTGTCCTGTTCTCCTCACATGAAATTGGAGATTCGCCCAAGGCTGTTAACTGCAGCAGAATCCCACCCAAAAGCACTTTCCAGACAACGTGGAAACCAAGTCCTGCACATTAAAATTAAATATGGTGTTCCTTTTTAAACGAAAGCAAAGAGAGGAGGGGGACATGGACAGCTGAGAGTAGGTTTGGTTGGGTTTTTTTTTAATGCTAGAGCCCCAGAATGACTGAACACCCAGAGAATCAGTGCCACAAAGGACCTCAAAAGCCCTCTAGCCCAAGTCTCCATCAGCAAAGAGGAGATGCACCAGCCTTTGTCAACAAGGTGCCCTTTAGAGGCTGGTCCGCAGTAGGGGATACTGGGGCACCCCCACTGGTGCTACCATTTTCAACATTAAACTCCAGTGCTGGCACCCTGGACATTGTGGTGTGTAAACCTGGGCCTGCCTCTGGAATCTGCGATCCTCCCTCTTTCCCTCCTGCCACACACGCACATCCTGCCACCCTGTCCCTGACGTAATCACATATTACTGTTCGGCATGTGCAAACACTAACCAAGGTTCCCCTCCTGAGCAGGGTTAGAAGTTGGTTTGCATACTCTGGTTCAGAGGGGAGCCCAGGTTAGCATCATTCCATACCAAAAGCGCTGGAAAGGCCAGGGTCAGGGCATCTGCTTTACATGCAGAAGCCCTCGGGTTCAATCCTCAGGGTCTCTGGGTAGTCCTAAACTCCTGAAAAGCCACTGCAAGTCAACAACAGTGGGCTAAATGAACCAACCGTCTGACTCGGCGCAAGGGAGCTACACATGTTAAGGGAAGGGAGCTGGAAATCCAGGCTGAGAGAAGGGGCGTGCAAGACAAGGGACTGGTTCCCGATTTGCAAACTACAGTGTAGCCGAGAGCAAGCGTTCCATCCACACTGGGCAGTTTTCGCCCATTGTCGATTTCTCCAATGCCTAAAACCTGGTGCAATATTCAAAATGTGAAACATCTTACCTTTAGTCTCCCAAAGAAAGGACTGTCGCCCGTTTCCACCAGGTAGAATGCATAAGGCTTTTTGCAAGCTTCCTGGGCAACAGTTTTCAGCTTGAAATGTAGTGTGCTGCACAGTTCGGTGAAGAGGTGCTCGTAGAACGCCGTCCTCCGAGGCAAGGAGGGACACCTTTTCTCCAGAGCATCTTTTGAGGTAGGATTTGGCTCTCTGGCTGCGAAACTCGGCTGCCTGTCGCGCTGCGTCATCAACCTGCTCAATTCGGCAAACTCGTCCATGATGACCGATATGTCTCCTCGGGAATCCTTTAGCTTATTATTGTACGTTAACTTGTTGAGGTGGAAAGGAGCGGCTGGCCCTTGTCCTTGACCTTTCGTTCTAGCAGCATTGCTCACTGGTTCCTGGGCAGAAGCAAACGGGGGAGGAGGTTCAAAAGGGTCGCTGTGTCTGCTTCTGGGGGTGCAGTGTGGGCCACTGTGCCTCGGGCCCCGGTTCAAAATAGTTATCAGAAGCGGACTTCGGCTCCTGGGTGGCACACTGAGCTCAGGAGCTTCAGGGACCTTTCTCGATGGCAACGTCTCTGCCGTTACCTGAAGCAAACGCTCCTGAGTACCTTCACCAGAGGTAGGAGGTTGTGGTTTCTTTAGGGTATGTTTTAGCTTATCGTGGAAACGCAAATACTCCATATCTAAAGTGCTCTGAATGGGGTCGTTCAGAACCCTCCAAGCCCTATCCGAGAAATTTTTCCATTCCTGCTCTCCAAAAGAAGTGCTACGCCTCTTGGAAGCACGAAAAGTTCTGCCTTTTTCTTGGTGCTTCTTGGTTATAGTAAAGTTTAAATATTCCTTTTGGGGTCTTGACTCTTCGAGAGAAGGCAGCACAGACCTATCGCCTTCCGTGAATGAGGACGGCCAGTCATACTGGATAGTCTCAGCCTCGATATCAGGCACCATCACCTTGTTTTCCAGACACATCCAGTCTTCACCCTTGTGAAGCTCGTTCTCACAGCTCAAATCACTGGCACAACTCATTTCCATGGCGTCTGGTGAGGCAGTGGATCTTGTACATGGTGTCTCAGGCTGACCTCTGTGATGTGCATCTCCGCAAAGTTCTGGGACACCGTCCACAGAAACACATTTATTTTCCCAATTTATATTTGTACCCGTAGCTCCGACAAATGACACGGGTCTTTCACCGTCTGGAGCATCTTCAGGGTCCTCCAGATTCTCCACCAGGTTTTCATACAGATCATGTGCGTCTTCATGTGCAGGTGACCCAGATTCTTCAGACAGACATTCCGTAGGACGCACTGATGGCACAAAGGGCAGCATTTCTCTGCGTGCCTTCCTGAGCTGGTCTTCTCCCTCAAACACAGATGCTTCCGAACTAACTTGTCCTGGGTCAACCCCACAAAACGCAGCTGCTTGGATCAAGGGGAACGGGCGGTCTGGACTTCTTATACCCGTGTCTTCCCACTCCGGACAGCAAGAACTTTCAAGGGTGTCCACAGCAGCTCCTGTCTCTTGATGAGACTTCCTTTCAGCCACATCTACTTGACTGGAACTTATGCTTCCCTGCAGTGCTGAATACCACCCGTATCTTTGTACAGCCATGTGAGAATCTCTCTTGTTGCTAGGCTGCGCTAAAGAGTCACCAGTCATCGCCCATTTGGGGTCATAATGGGCAAGCTTGTCAGTGGCATAACTCTCTTCATCACTCTCAGGAGGGGTCACACACTCAAGGGTGACTGAACTAATCCAGTTTAAGGCTGGATTCTCTTTCGCAAAGGCTGCTTCTTTGCTCACGGCCGTCATGCCACTCACGGTGTCTATCAACTCATAGAGAAAGGACCTGATGTCTTCAGGCACAGTAACTACAGCTTGGCTTAGCTTATCATCATCAGATGCCGATTCTTGGGGCACAGGAGAGACTTCAACATCCTCACTGTTAACGCCACACTTTTGATTGTCGGTACTGGTGTCAAATTCTTCATTATCCAAATGCCAGCTCTGGCCCTGAGAATCGCCAAGTCGTTCTGTTGTCTGCCTGGCTTTCTGTTCCTCTTGAGCGGCTGTGTTGCACCGCAGTTCATTCGCTTGCAATGGAGCTGCACCTGCCAGGTGGAGGGCTTTCTTTCCCTGCGGGATGCAGGAATCCTCAGTTGAATGCATTTGCTCTGTGAGTGTGCTATTTTCAGCTGAGTGCTCTTGGTTCCCCGGCAAGTCTCCCTCTTCATCAGATATTGCTTGATAGACAGGACTAACCTGCAACGTAACCACATCAGCCAAGTGGATTCCACCCTCTTCCGGAGAAACACAGGAACCCGCAACCAAGTCTATTTCTTTTTCAGGTGCAAGATTTGGAGCCGATAAAGCACAATTCTCTTGTTTCCCTGTGGATTCCCCTTGAACTGATGTGGTGCTATGCACTTGGCACGGTCCACAAGCGTGCAGTGGACTTGAGTCAGCCAGGTTATCCTCTTCCTGGGAAATGTCTTCAATCAAATCAATTTGATTTAGGGGTATGTGATATTTGGTTGACTCTGCAGTCTCTTCCTGGGCAGTTGGCAATTCTATTACATCATCAGGACTTGTTTCATGGACAGGACTCGCCTCCGGTGAAACTGAATCAGCCAGATTCATTCCTTTCTCTTCCGTGGAACCAAAGGTAGTATCGTCTGAGCCGACTGGGTTTGGAAATTTGTGGCTGTTTGCCAGAACAATAGAATCTTGACTCTCTACAGATTCTCCGCGATTTGCCATATCCTTTAATTCACCAGCTTGTGCAGAAGCTGAATCTTCTAGGTTGATTTTGTTATCTTCCTGGGACCTACGGGTGCTTTCAGCCACATCCATTTGGTTTGGAGACATGGGATGTTTGGCTAATTCAATGGCGTCTTCTTTCTCTGGAGACTGGGCTACTTCATCATGGGTTATTTGATTCACAGTGCTAGTCCGTAATGGAAGGGAGTCAAACAGATTGTCCTCTCTATCGTCCTCTGAAAGGCAGAAACCCTTAACAACATCTGTTGGGTCTAGAGATGCAGAATTAGGGGTTGATAGTACGACGTCTTCTTGGGTACCAAGTGATTCTGCCTGATGCTCGGAAAGTGTGGCTGGTGATGGTGGAAAGGTGACTGGGCTGCCTCCAGGGGATGTGGAGGCCCTGGCAGCTTCTCTGTCTTCTATTGAACAACCTTCCTCTTCTTTGTTCTCTTGGTCCAAGTCCACATCTCGGGGCTCTGAGTCAGCATCAATGCTGTCCGAAAGAGCGAGTTCAATTGATTCCCACCCCATGCTCTCTCCTTCTATATCTTCATCATCTACAGGGAGATCCTGTGACCCCCTCCCCTCTCTACACGGTCTGTCGACTTCCCTACAATCACTGTCTGCTTCCAACCAGGCTATTTCAGAAGTACGTAGCAACACGGCGCCACCGCTCTGTGGGCTGTCCTCCTCCTCCTCTGCAGAAGGAAAGGAAGCCTTTATTTCACACATCTTCTCTGCAGAAATGCCACCGGCCTTCGTGTTCGCACTAGGTTGTTTGCTGGCTGAATTCTCCAGGAGTTCCACATCTTTGGAAGCAGCATCGCTTTGGGAAACCTCAGCTAAGTCGACACTCATAGTCGTCTCCGCATCAGTTCCACGCTCCCGAGGCCTCAAACGCCCTTCGGTATGCTCATCTGTCAAGTTTCTGTTCTGGCTCTCCGCAAAGAGTGCAGGATCCTGTGGGAGTTCTTTATCAGGTTCCTCCACAGCCACCTGAAATAAAAATTCCAAGTTTTAAAAGTTCAGAGAGACAGAAAGGCAAAAAGTAAAAAATAAATCTCCATAGCTTTCTAAATCTGCAAACTATCCTAGAGCAGTAAAAAAACAAAAACACAGCAGGGTGCAAATGTTTACCAACACATCCTGCCTGGAGTTGAGAGAGCCTCGGCCCTCCTACCTTTCAAGCTCCTTCAAGGTTTACCCCACTGTGCTGCTTCAAGAATAAGCTCATAGGATCATAGAGTTGGAAGAGACCACAAGGGCCATCCAGACCGTGCCAAGCTGCCACAACTTGTCACAAATCAAACCAAGCACAGTCTCTGCTAGCCATGCCTCGTGGCCTAGCCATCAACCTTCTCTTGTTTTCGCCATTCAATCTGGTTTGCAAAAAGGGGAAGGCTTGTCGTGGGCAGAGTTCGAATCACTGTTTGTTGCAGGTTATGGCAGCCGCCTCTACAATGCTGTCCAACAGCTAAATAGGGCCCTGAAAAGTGAGGTTTTTCCATTTCCCAGGTTTTTCTCCAGACCTCCTCCCTGAACCAAGACGGTTCTTAATCCCAGTTATTTAATAAATATGTATTATGTTGGCTTTCTATCTCTGCTGGCTGTTCCAAGTTCATTGGGAAAGGACATCAAGCTCTATGGGATTTACAGCACAATTTGCCGTAGAGGCTACTGTCATACTACTAACAGCAACAAGAGAAAAAAAATTGATGGGAACTGTCTGTGGAAATTAAAGGGGAATCGGCAGGGCTTTTCTTATATTTGAGGCCAATTTCCCTTTAATTTCCATACAGTGTTACCTTGGTTCTCGAACAGCTTAGTTGTCGAACAATTCGGCTCCCAAACACCGCAAACCCGGAAATGAGTGTTCCAGTTTGCAAATTTTTCGGAAGCCAAACGTCCAACGCAGCTTCCACTTGAGTGAAGGAAGCTCCTGCAGCCAATCAGAAGCCGAGCATTGGTTTTTGAACGGTTTTGAGAGTCGGACGGACTTCCGGAATGGATTAAGTTCGAGAAGCAATATACAAACAATTGGAAGTCAATTTTTAATTGTTATTTATAATTCTTTGCTTTTTGTTTTTTCAAATATTATTTTTTGTGGATTATAATGTCTAGATTATATGTTTTTGGGGGGTTGTTTGTTTGTTTATTTGTTTCTATTGGTTGATTTGATATGGTTGTATTTTAGAAGTCTGAAATTAAATAAAGCTATTTTAAACTAAAAATAAATTTTTTAAAAAAAGTTCGAGATCCAAGGTACCACTGTAGATAGTTTCCAAGGTTTCATAGAGGACATGTTGACAAGTGGCTGTCAATAAATATGTCTATTAGGAACCTCTGTACGTTTTATTCTGTGAACTGCCCTGAGATCTTATGATTGAGGGCGGTATATATATATACTCATGAATGAGACTTGAGGTTATCAGGGCTGTAACTCAGTAGCAGAACACTCACTAGGCAAGCAGAACCCAGGTTGAATCCCTGGCATCTGCAGATAGGGCAGAGAGGCACATGTCTGAAACACTTGAGAATCGTTGCCACTCAGTGTAGTTAACTCGGCGTAATACTGGGTCAAATGGACCGGTGGTCTGAATCACTATTAAGGCAGTTCTCAAAAACTGCAAGAGGTTCCAGGCTTTGAAGTTAAATTACCCAAATGGTTTTATAGATGTAGCTATGCCCAGCTGTAGCTCCGAGCCCCTCACTGCTAAGTGGTGCCAAGTGTACCAGCCAGGCTCCTGGCACTCAGCATCTGCCTCCTGCCCAACACTGACATCTGGCCTGAGCCAATCTACCGAAGTCTTTCTTGCTTTGTTAAAAGGATTAACCTTCTCTTTAGGCTTGCTGGCAGCAACATGGGACTCTTCCTCCTCCTTCAAAGGCAGATCACTGGGGTCATCAGGGATAACGATGGGAGCCTCATCCTCGATGCAATTTGTAGAGGACAGTTCATTACAGGAGAGGGGCTTCTCCGAGGAAGAAACCGCCCTCTCGTCCGCTTCTCTGGGCGTCTGGTTATCGTTGGAGAGAGAGTCCGCGGGGCATTTCTCCAAACTGTACGATCCCTCGCAATCGCCGTCAATGGCTTCTAAGGAATCCACGAGGCTTTTCAGTGCGACGCGTTTGGCAGGGTTGTTATATTCAACCACACTCCTTACTGTAGGGTATCTGAGCGGCTTGCTATAAAACAGCGCCACCCACATATTTAGGACGCGCAACACTTCAGTCGAATCATCCAACAAGCGGGTGTCCCAGGGCCTACATAAAAAGAAAATGCAGACTTATTCTTGAGAGGTTTATTTTAAGGCTCTCTACCTGACTGGGTGAAATCACATCATTTTTGTCTTTACACGGCTTGGGTCCGCATACCCTGCATAAACAATTTAAGAAGGATGTTGACAGGTTGCAATGTGTGCAGAGGAGGGCAACTAAGATGATCAAGGGTCTAGAAGCCAAGCCTTATGAGGAATGGTTGAAGGAGCTTGGTATGTTTAGCCTGGAGAAAAGGGACTGAGAGGAGACATGACATGAGAGCCATCTTCAAATATTTCAAGTGCTAGTTACAGGTGGGTAGCCGTGTTGGTCTGCCATAGTCGAAACAAAATAGAAAATTCTTTCCAGTAGCACCTTAGAGACCAACTGAGTTTGTTCTTGGTATGAGCTTTCGTGTGCATGCACACTTCTTCAGATACCTGAAGATACTTCTTCAGCATCTGAAGAACTGTGCATGCACACGAAAGCTCTTACCAAGAACAAACTCAGTTGGTGTCTAAGGTGCTACTGGAAAGAATTTTCTATTTTATTTCAAGTGCTGTTTGTAGAATTTGTACTGTTAAAATGGAAAGGGGTCAAACCATCGCAAGAGGTGCTGAAATTTTGGGAGGTTGGATAGTTACAATGGAATGGTCTCAGTGGTGGGGTGCACATTTTAATTCTTATTTATGATTATTACTTTGTAAAAAAATAAATAAATAAAGATCAATACTGGACACTTTTCACCCGGGGATGCATAAAGCTACTGTAGAATGGTACATAAATGTTAACAAATAATTAATAATAATACTACTAATAATAATAATACTGTAGGACAGTAAAAGCTGTTTGACTGTGCATCAGACGACCTCAGGAGGTGGTGGACTCTCCTTCACTGGAGGTTTCTAAGCAGAAGTTGGATGGCCATCTGTCATGCATGCTTTAGTTGAGTTTCTCTATATTGCAGGGGGTTGGACTAGATGACCCATGGGATTCCTTTCAACTTTACAGTTCTATGATTCTGATCCCTGAGACTGTCATCTTCTCCTACTGGAGAGGCTGCCTGGAACAAGGTGTTCTCTGGGGTAGTGTTTCCTGACAGGCACTGTCCATCTGTTCCTGTTGCTATCAATGTCCTGCTGGGGAAGATCCTGAAAGCACCCCATGAGCTTGGCTGGGACCATAGCTGTCAACTTTCCCTTTTTTTGCGGGAAATTCCCTTATTCCAGAGCTGTTTCCCATTGCAAAAAAAGGGAAAGTTGACAGCTATGGCTGTTTCCCAATGCAAAATAAAGGAAAGTTGACAGCTCTGGCTGGGAAGCACAGACCCTATCGATGCAGTGTATGGGTGGCAACTCATTTTGGCTCCACAGGCCAGCTCCTTATCAGGATCAAGCTTGTGGGCAAAATTTGACAGGGGGGCAAGGCTATCCTCCTGTCAACCACCTGACTCTGGGAGCAAGGTGCTTTTAAGTCCCTAAGTGGGGAAGACTTCAAATCACCTTGCAAGGCACTGCCAGAACAATTTCCCCCTCCACTTTGCCGGGGCTTTCGACCCAAATCCCTTCCTGAATCTGAACAGGAATCCCTGCTTATCAGCTGATTAACAAGGGTTAAATCCTGTGTTGGCTATTCATGTCTGTTCCAAGCAGGGAACAGAGGCATGCATCCAAATGCCAAACTGAGGATTTAACGCCATCTCCCTGCCCGTCAGATGATGTCGGAAGTGTACCCCTGGTGTACTGTATCCTGTCTGCCCTTCTCAACACACTCAGCTTGAATGCATTTCATACAATGAGTATCTTTCCAAAGCTGGGAATTACTTACCCGTGTAAAGCTCGAATTACCGTTCTCTCTAAGCAATTATTGGTGTATTTGCTATCTAAGTTGGGTGGGTATTCCGCCTCCCACTGGAAAGTCACTTTGACAGTTTTGTCACAAAAGGTCACTTTATGGGACTTGGAGAAGTCTTCCTTCAACCTTGCGGCCATGATGGCAGAGCGCGTGAACGGCACGTAGCTCAACTGCTTGTGCGGGTGGCAAATACTCTGCTGGTGCCGGAAAGGCATGACTTTCCCAACTAAAGGCCCCAGCCTGGCATTCTTCACACCGTTTTTGGCGCCGTGAGGACCCGGGGCCCCCTTCTTGCAAGATTCAGACACCGGGGAGGCGTACGAGTGCTCGGAAGAAATCAAGGAGGGAATGCTCGAATCCGAAAGATAACCCATCTCCCTTGGAGGTGTCGCCGGGGGAGGAGCCGAACTGGGCTTCGCAGCCCCCCTTTTGCTGGAACCCACGCGGTCTCTTTCAAGAGAGCTGGAAGGAGACTCTCTGCCCCCAACACTTTGCTCAGGAGACAAATCAGACTCTGGGCCCGTCTTGCCAGAGAGGGAAGCCGTTTTCAGCTTCTTTGTCACTCTGTGATATTCATGATCCGAAGATTTGTCCGAATGTTTCCCTTTGTGCACGCGGCGGCGCTCCCGGGAGGGGCTGGGGGGCAAGGAGGCTCCGCTGCTGTTGCTGAGCAGCGGGGAGTTGGAGCTCAGCGCCAGGTCGGCCAACATGTTCAGGGCGTGGGAGTCGCAGTTGTCCACTTTGGGAGATGGGCAAGCATCCTGGGCCAGGCTTCTCTCGCTCGAAGGATCGTTCTCATTGCCAGTCTCCCCCTGGTTTGCCGGAGGGATTTCGTCCTCCCGCTGATGGGAACCTTTCCTCCTCGCTGCGTAAGAAAAGGAGCAAGTTTCAGAGCGGGCTGCTAACTCAGTTCCACCCTTACGAAAAAGCACCATTAAAGGCTAGTGGTTTTTTGAGAGCCAATATGGTGCAGCACTTGTGGTTTCATGCTAACATTCCCAATCCCTGTTCAGTCATGAAGGTTGCCAACTGACTACTTTGGGACAGTCGCTATGTCCCAACCTAACCTTCCTTGCAGGGTCATTGTAAGGACAAAGTGGCCGGGGAGGGAGAGCCTTGTATGCTGCTCTTAGGAGGAAAGGTAGGGTTTTAAAAGGCTCTCTCTCTAGCTGTTGTTATAGTTAGTTACAGATGAATTCAATTAGTTACAGATAAAGTTATACAGTTATGGGAAAAAGAAAGTACGCCCTCTTTGAGTTCTGTGGTCTTACATATGAGGACATCATAACAATGACCTGTTTCTTAGCAGGTCTTTAAATCAAGTAAATACAACCTCAGAACTCCTAAGAAACAGATTAATGTTATTATGCCATATGTAAAACCACAGAAATCAAAGACGATGTACTGTACTTTCTTTTCCCCATGACTGTAGGTACTGTATTGGCCCGAATATAAGCCACACCCAAATATAAGCCGCACCTTTAAAACTGGAGGGGGGGGAGAAAAAAAGAAAAGAAATATACCCTAATATAAGCTGCTCCCTTCCTCGCTGCTCCTGGCTGCATACTTTTGGGGTGGGGTCTGCATTACCAGCGGCCTTTCCCATTCCTCGTTCTCTCTCCCTTCCCAGCCTTGGCGTGAGAGGAAGGGGGAGTATGCACGGGGTGGGCGCCGCTTTGCCGTGCTCCTAGCGTAATGTCACAAATATAAGCCACACTTTAACTTTTCACGGTCGGAATTTGGGGGGAAAGTGCGTCTTATATTCAGGCCAATATGGTAGTTATAGAGAAATCCCGTCAAACTCAGGTAGCCATAGTCATCTGCCCTGTGTGGCTCCCTAGCCACTGACTTTACAACATCTGACCCAGCGTCTTGGTCGCTGCATGACCCGGGTCCCTTTGTTCACTGTTTTGAAGTATGGTCCACAACTGTCAATTCAGGAAGGACTAAAAGCGCCAGCCATCTTGGGCTACACTCAACTAAAAGGCAAAGGCTCTTCAGCTTCCTCCTTCACCGTGTGGCAGGACCGCTCCTGTGCCTCGGTCCACGCAAGCGCAGGAGCATAAGGTGCCACCAGGATGTGGGGGTGGGGACTTTGGAAAGAGCCGCAAAGGCATTAGAAAGCCCTTTGTCCGTGCCATGGGGAGGGTGGCGCAAAGGGAAAGAAGCATCCTTGGGGCGGAAGGGAAAACACCAGCCTCCAGCTGCTCATCCTTTCAAGGGGAAACCAAACCAAATCATCATCTTAATCCTAATTCCGATTTTGGGTTTCAAGCGCCATCCTCTTACTTTGGTTCCTCGTGCTCATCTTCTCACTCGAAACTTTTTCTGTGGTGGAGTCTTTTTTGCGTTTCGAGAGCCGGGGCTTCTTCTCTTCCACTCCAAGGCTCTCAGGAGAGGGTGCGGCCTTCACGGCAGACTCACATGGCGTTTGCTGAACAAATTCTGCAGACAAAACCTCAGCGCCTTCAAGAAAAGTAAGGTCTCTTTAGCATCAAGAAGGAATAAGGCGTAAGGAAGCGATAAAATCATTGCAGAGAGTCCTTATGATCCACATGAATGCTGGCCCAATTCAAACATTACTTGCCCCATGCTCAGACTGATGAAGAGCCCTTGCTGCTTTGCATGTGGACGACCCCCAGTTCAGACCCCAACATGCCCAGGAAGGTGGAAGGCAGATCTGCCATGGGAGGGAGGTGAATCAATGAGGTTCAGCCACTCATCTAACCTCCAATGTCAGGGGCACCCACAGAAGGGCCTCCCAGGCCCAATGTGGCTCAGATACATAGTTTGCACCCACCAGGAGCCGGGGGGCGTGGGGTTAAACATCACTGGCTTTATCCTATGGAAGTCCCTCCCAGCTGAGATCAGAAAGGCCCCCTCCCTCTTGAAATTCCAGCACCTACTGAAGACTTTTAAAAATACTCCAGCAGGCATTTTAAGTATGTTTTCTGATTTGGAGGGTGGGGGGTTAATTTTAACTGATTTACCTTAGCTTTATCTTTCGACCATTACTGTATGCCACTTAAGAGACTATCGTGTTAAGTGTTATATAAACCCCTGAAATAAATGAATGCATGCATGCATTCATGATGCAAACGGATGATCTCAGTTGCTGAGCAACTTCATGGAAAAACCGGCCATCCTTCCAGTGCCCCGGGTCTCAAGAGTGTTTAGAGCAGTGGCAGTGCACCCCTAGTCTGGAGGCCTTAAAGCAATTCTTTCTGCACCCCGGCAAAAAAACACCCCTCAACTAATTGTTGCAGCAGCAGGAAACAATAAATATATAAACAGGACTCAGTGCTGATCTGCACTGGTAAGCTGAATGGGGAGGAGGAAGCCGTGCACCTGTGTATATCAAGGGTGTGTGTGGAGTGGCCACACCCACTGCTGCTATGCAACTTCTGGAGAGTTGCCCAAGAGCTGATGCAACCCTTGGCACAAGGCTCTGCAAACTTCTGATTTCCAGCAACTGGTATTTGCTGTATTACACAGTTACTGATTCTCACTTGTGTGCATGAAAGGGTTAACCTGAGCCCCGAGCTAAAGTTACCATAGGTGGGACTCGGCACCCGCCTTTGCTTCTCCCTCAACCTCTCTCTCCCTCCCTCCCTCTTTGAAGAAGCCAGCCGCCACATGGTAAAACAGATTATTACAGCCTGCAGGTCTAAGGTAACGGAAAGACTGCATATGAAATAAATAAATAAATAAATAAATAAATAAATAAATAAATAAATAAATAAATAAATAATAAAAAGGTAAAATTCATACAATTGCTTATCTTAGATTTCCAATTTGAAAAGCCAAGCGTTTGGGATTTATTCTAGCCTAAGCATTTTGTTTAAAGGTGGATGAGAGCAAATCTAATCGAGTTTGTTGTGCTTGATTGAGGCAATCAACCACTGCACTAACTCTGCTATGGGAGGCTAAGAATCTCTTTCAAACCTCTCTCTCCAAAAGTATTCGGAGCCATGTGCTCTGACAGTGGAGACAGAACATTCCAGGAATCGAGGCAGCATGTTTCTGCAGCATGGATAACGTGCCTCCTGGTGCTGAATGGCTCTAGCAGAGTAGCTCTGTGGGGAGGCACATTGCTTTGAATTGCACCACCACCACCACCACCACCCCAAGCACTGTACTGGAATTTAAAAGTGCTCACTTCCGGCGGCGACGCAATCGCCGGGTGGTCGAGGGCTGCTTCGGGTCCGAAGCGCCCTGTCCATCCCGGGGGTCAGGAGCCCCGCTACCGCAAAGCGGGGCTCCGGTTGGGGTGCGGGAAGAGCGTCCCGCACCCTGGGCTCCCCGGCAGCGCCCGCGGAGGCTCCGAACCCTTCCCTCGCTCCCCCTGTAAAGGGGGAGTGGGGGTGAAGGGACAACCGGAGCCGGGCTTCGGGGACATGCCCCAACCGGGATGCAAATGCGGCGACAGAGCCCGCGGTGAGCGTCTAAGTTCTACCTGTGAAGAATGGAGCTAAAGGAACCCGGTGGTCGTGAGTAAAGAATTTGAGTAGAAATCGTGCTTTTGGGACGATCCGGGGGGAAGGAGAAGGGCAGCCTGCCTCCCTCCCTTCGAGCTCAAGAATCTAACCAATTTGAGTGATTACTGCTACAGAACTGGTTACAATGTATTTAAAATCGACACATGAGACTGGCAAACTTTTCTTTCGGGAAGTTAACTAGAGGAAAATATCTCCATTTAAAGTTGCGGTATTTGCGCTCCAGCTCAGGAAAATGGCGACGAACAAAGAGGGGAGTAGAAATACGACACCCACTTCCTCCTCCTCTGCCAGTATGTTGGGTTTCGTCCTTGAACTGGTATTGAACTCTGGACTAACGGATGAACAGAGACTCACTGCCTTGAAGGTGGAACTGCTTTGTAGAAAAGTCAAAGTCTTGTGTGGGGGTCTGAAATGGAACCAATTGCCCACAGAGGAGGCTTTTAAAACTTTTGACATTTTGGAAGAATGCCTTGCCAAGGAGCTGAGAGGGTTGATGCAAAGTTGGAGAGAAATGAGTGAGCTACTTCGGAGAAGAAATTCGCTTTCTGGGGGTGGCAGCCCCAAGGCGACGTCAAGATTTCTTATATCCAGTCCCCGAGGTGTGAGCTCGGGGGCCAGGGACAGAGAATTAAGGTATTTACAAGAAGAAAAGAAATGTTACAAAGAACCGAAGAAGCTGAGAGATGATGAGATGGATACCTCTGATCTCGTGGCAAGGAGAGATTTGGACTGTGCCTGGATCTGTGGACGTTTGGAGAGGGAAGCTACATGGAAGTTTAGTGCTGAAGCCACCAGGAGAAGAATAATGGACAGAGGGGGTGTGGGGTGAAGCATTAAGTAAAATTTAAGGTAGCCTGATATGGTAAACTGAAATCGGAGGGTGAATACTGTCAACAATTTTCTGTTATATTTTTTATTTGAACATGAAAGGAGATATTTCAAGTTATCATGTTATTAGCAGCAATCTTAAGGATAGAAGAGATAGATTTGATCGAATGAGTTGTGAAGATCTGTGAGGGGGAGTATAAGTAAAGTGAATTTAAGTGGATTAAGTTTATGGATTAAGAGGATTGAGATCAAGATGTAGATTAAGATAAGAAATCGATAAGAATAAATGAAGAAGAATTATGACGAGGTATTATTATGATGATGTATTTTAGTAAAATGTTGAAGATATAATTGATTGTAATTATACAACTGAATTTAATTTCTTTTTTCTTTTTTAGGAGAAATGGTTATAAAATAGATTAAGGATATAAACTCGAAGGTGAAAAGGCAGGGGAAGTCAATAGTCAAGATATGGAAATAGAATTTTTTTTTTTTTCTAGAAAGATGCAATAAGAAAACTTGACATTGTTTGTATTTGTTTTATTTGTTTTGCATTTGTTTAATTGTAGGTGTGGGTGTGGGTATATGTTGTTATAGAAAAATGCCAATAAATTCTTATAAAAAAAAAAAAGGAATTTAAAAGTGCTCACCTGCAAGAAAATCTGTATTAGGGTTAAGACAGTGCACTCACCTCTCTTCCTTCCTAGTGGGTTCTGAAGATTTTTTAATTTAAGGGTGGGTTCGTTAGAGCCGCCAGGGGATTCTGGATTTTTGGAAGTTGGTGAGGAGAGATTAAAATTTTCCTTTCTGGATTTTTTCTGCTTTCTTTCGCCCTCCTTGCTGGAAACCACCTTCAGAGGAGCAGCTTTCTCCCTTGCACTTGCCACAAGAAGCCTACTGGATTTCCTCTTGTCCTGCTGCAAAGTCCGCTCTCCCATCTCGCTGGTTTTCACATCAGCCTCTTTGCTATGTGGGGCCGGCTGCCCCGCATGCAGAGTCCTGGCCGTTTCAACTGTGCCAATGGGTTCATCGTGTGCCAAAGAGTCCAAATTCAAACCTGAAGAAGTGTCGGCCTCTTGCAAGTTGCTGCCACTGCTGCCGCTGGGAGACCGAAATCTGCCATGTAGGCAAGCGGTAGCCGTTGACATTTCCAGCGCATAGTTTTGGGGATGAGACAGATAAAACTGCAAGCGGGAGAAAGAGCTTTGGGGGCACTTTTCGGAAAGAGATTCAAGCTCAGGCTTCTTCAAGAACACATCAAAAGAGGAGAGGGGCGGATTATCGAGGCTGCTGGTGGATGGCTGCAAATTCTTCTGATCAAGCTTTGCAAACTCCTGGAGGTTCAGCTTCACCAAAGTGCTGAGTGGGTCTCCTCTGTCACCGGGATGCTTGACCGCTTCCACCAATGCATGGCGGAGCCCTGGCAGAACCAGAGCGACTTGTAAAGATCTCTCGTTTGCCCCGTGTTCGCATTTCAAATCTTTTGCTGCCAAGAAGAAACACACTATTAATACAACGTGCACCCATCAAAAGAAAAACAAGCATGCGTGTTAGCTTGCAACCTTC
Source organism: Lacerta agilis (assembly GCF_009819535.1). Classification (NCBI taxonomy): domain Eukaryota; kingdom Metazoa; phylum Chordata; class Lepidosauria; order Squamata; family Lacertidae; genus Lacerta; species Lacerta agilis. Next base: position 4,660,435 of record NC_046321.1, on the reverse strand, counting down.
TGAGAGCCACATGCCTTGGGGGCAGAGGGGCAGGGACAAAAGCAAGCGGAATAAATGTGAATTTTATCTTTGTGATCCCCCCCCCCCCGCAGACACTCGCACACACCCTCTCTAGCCTAGGCAAGCAAGAACCATTATCAGAGTTCAAGGAGGCATTCCAGCCAAGCCAACACTTAGAAAGTGTGCAGAGCAGGCCTGCTGAATGATGTCTCTCAAGATCGTGTATGGCTAGGGATGAAAGACTCACGAGGGCCAATCAAAGAGGTATGGAGGGCCACATTTGGCCTCCAGGTCTGGGGTTCCCTATCCCTGGCCACATGACCAAGCAGACGTCCAATGGCTTTGCTGATCATCCAATTATAGCGCAATTGAAAACATTGCAAAGAAGGTGGAGAGAGAAGATTCTACTGCCCAATTTGGATGATCCTCCAAACCATAGTTTGGGAGACAAGCTATGGGCTGCCACTTCCCATCCCACCCATGGTTTCCTTCTGCCTCCTATTAGGTGCTAACCATGGTTTGCTAGGGCTTCCAAACTGGCAAATTACGGCTTGCATTCCCTCCCTTCCCCAGGCCAGAATCAGAAACCCGTTCCAAACTCTCTTTTTTCAATTATGGCTTAGACGGAAGCGGCAACCAGAGTTTGCATCTTTGGATGTCCCTGGAGATGCAAGGCTGTGCATACATGGGGAGGAGCCTATCAAATACAGTGGAACCTTGGTTGTTGAATGCTTTGGAAGTCAAACAATTCGGAACCCAAACGCCGACAACCCAGAAGTGAATGCTTCTGTTTTTGAACGCACCTCGGAAGTAGAATGGCTTCCGAGGCGCTTTTCTCCATTTTTAAAAAGGAATTTGCCAACCAGCAATTGCACCTCGGTTGTCGAACGTTTCAGAAATCAAAGGGGAATGGATTACGTTCGACAACCAAGGTTCCACTGTACTGCCTGAATTCAGCCTGCCAAGGCCAAGCAAAGCGATAGTACCTGTTAAACACTTAGGCCTTGGGGAAGAGATTAAAAACAAGGCATGAAGACGCGTAGATTCTCCCGGGCCAGAATCTGCAGAGAGGAGAGACAGGGAGACTGGTGAGAGCTACAAATCTGACTCTTCCATCAAAATCACAAATGGACATATTTTTTGAACCACAGCAAACTTCAGATCTTTTATTCTTACCTTTTTCCTTTACCAAGGCAGATGAGGAAAGCAAGATGAGAATCCCCCGGTCATTTAAATATTTGACAAGTGCCTACAAAGCATAGGGAAAAGGTCACCGTAGGAACACAGGAAGACACCCTTTACTGAGTCAAACCCTTTGGTACATCTAGTTCAGTAATGTCTACACCAACTGGCTGCACCTGTCCAAGGTTTCAGGCTGCAGACATTCACAGCTCTACCCAAGGATTGAACCTGACCCTGTCTGCATGCAAAACATGTGCTCAGTGACTGAGCCAAGATCCTTCCTCTTCTCAAGCTATGATCAATTTAACACCCCTTTGTAGGTGAAAACAGAATTTTGGATTGCATTAGCCTTGGTTTGATCCATCAAAACAATATACATGCTCTCAATTGTTTTAAATGTCCTTGATGTACATTTCATACAGTTCAAATTTGCGCATTTACTTTTGTTATCTCCAAAGGGTTGTTTGTTGCTTGGTTTTTAATTCTTGCAACAGCTGATTAAAGTATGGTGTGTGGCTGGTGAAGAGCAGCAGAGAACAGTGAGTTTAACAGCAAAGTGGGAATTCAAGATGGTTGGCTGCTGCAGAAAAACAGAAGTTGGAATAGATGGGATCTTCAGTCAGATCCTGCAAAGCTCTTTTACATTCAAACCAAGGTCTCCCTGAGCCAATACTGTTCCACAACAGCACTTTTTCTTAATGCTGGTGGGTGTGCTCTTATTCCATTAGAAATGTTGGGTTACAACAATTTCAAAATCAACGTTAAAAACAGTTTAAAACAAATTACAATCACAAAAGTAGGATGGAATACAGTAAAACCAACAGCAGCCCAAGACTACTTGTTCTTATTAATCTAGCATCCCTAAAATGCTGCTCAGTGTTCCAAAAACTTAACACCCATTGATGGCAGGGGGCTGGACTAGATGAGCCTTGGAGTCACTGCCAATTCTATGAACTTCTTGTAATTGCCACAACAGCCCTGCTGTTCTGAGCTTATGTGGGAGCTGACATTTCAATCGGGGCCTGCCTAGCTCAAGGTCTCAGCTCCAAAAGACCAGCTGTGTTGCAAGGGCAGCTGGGCCCTGAATAGAGCCACACCTACAGCCAGCTCTTCGTACGACTGCTGCTCTTGTTTCGTCACTATTTTAAAAGGAGCTAGAAACCTCCTGGTGCAGCCTTGTTTCACTTTCAGTACCGACAGCTGCACTTTGAAAGCAGACCTTTATTTTTATTTTACTTTCACTTTGAGCTGTGCTCCAGTGAAAAGAAAGTCGTCCTGAGGCAGAAAGATACACAAACACACGTCGCTTTTTTCGAGGGATCTGGGCAAAAGTCTGAGCCGGGAGAATTAATCCGAGCCCAGAGCTGAAAGAGGAAGTGGAAAAGAGCACTACACATTCAACTTCCTCCCTAGAGAGAGAATGATTGCCACTCTTATCATCTCGTGCCCAGGGGGGGCACTGTTTATAGCTGTGTGTGTTGTGGTGCTGGGGAGTCCAGAGGCTTTGTGAGTACCCAGGAAAGACCTCTAGGACACACTGCATCCACGTTTGAGATGTTGGGGACTCCTGCCCTAAACTATAGTTTAGCATGACCTGCAGGAGCTGGAATGATCTTTGGGGTTCACATGCTCTCCCCTCCATGGCCGCACATGGCTGGAAGGAGTTTCACTTCCACTGACCCATACCCTGTTTGTGTCATCCAGACCAGGGAGAGTGGCTTAGAACAAAATGTTTAACAAGCCAGCTTCAGAAACTACAGTTTGAAAATGGCTTGGAAGCTCAGCCCAGGAATAAGGTACTGTAGTTAAAGGAAAATGAAACCTGAAGATGCAAACTGGGGGTGGCGAAGTGGGGGGGGGGGGCTGAGTCAGAGAAGGAGACACCATGCAAGTTTTCAAGGAACAGAAAATGATCCAGAAATCTAACCCCCTTGTTCACTGCCCTGATACTTTTACAAATAGATAAATCAGCAAATTCCTAGAGTTGTGCTGCAACAGAATATTGGAAACTGCCCCAGTTTTCTGATTTGTTAATCCCTTCTCTGTGGAGCTCCCTATGCAAACTGTCTCAGTGGTTACCTCAGAATGTTAATGGGCTCCATGAAGTCCTAGGCCACAAAGGTTGTCAAAATGAAGGGATGCAAATTATACTTTGCTAGGAATGATCAGTAGATAAGGACTGGCAGACATCACTCCACAAAAGTCAGGACAGAAAACTGGTCTCCAAACCATGATGTACTTACCAGATCTTTTTCCTTCAAGCTCTCTGTTAACTGATTCACTTTGAATTCATTTTGATTTAATATTTCCACTTTGTATAATCGGGAAAAAATTCCTTGATGGCAGACTGCAGACAAGCACATTTTTATTTCAGTATTTTAGCAAAACTTCTTGATTGTTTAAAAAAATATTCAGTACAGCTGATGAGAAACCCAAATCAACAATTTCAACTTTGGGGTTTTCATCAGCTGTACGCCATAATCATCACAATTATAACAAGCAGAGGCTTGACATATCTCGCTTTGCATGTCATGAGTCTATCTCATACATTAAACTCCAGTAGCTAATGAAAACAATTGCTTACATAAATGGACTTTTCCACGATATTCTAATTTTTTGAGTTTCACCTGTAAATGAACCTAATGCAAAAGTACCTAACAAATAAGAAATCAATGCTGCATGTTTGCACAACAGAGTGCTAACTCCGGTGTTAAGATAAAGCCAACTTGGAGCAGAAGATAAAGCCAACTTCTGCTCCAACTTGGAGCAGAATTAACCCCCTAGAGTAAAATGAGTTCAATGGATGCCCCACCCACCCCACCTTTGCAGTGCTGTGTATGGACTCGCCTTTCTGTAAACACAGGAATATGCTTGGGGGGTGGGGGTGGGAGCCAGGAACAAAAATCTATTTCAATACTCTTCTTCCAAGTAGTATAACCGTAAAAAAATGGAATCTGATTCTGGCAAAATTCTAAGTTACTTTCACAACCATATTTTGAGAGGTTGCTCAAAATACAGTTGCTAGATTAGCTGTTTGGTAGTTTCGCTTCCCCATTCGTTTCTATAGAGTGAAAGTTGGACTCACAATAGCTTAACTTAAAACTTATTTTTAAAAACTGAAAAATCCCAATCCAATTTCACCATCAGATTATTTTAAAAACAGTTCAAGATCCTTATTACCCTAAGTAAGCTTTCCTTGGCTATAAAAAGCATGCCTCCAATTTTAATTCAAAAAATGAGGAAAGGGGGGGGTCAGTTATGGGAAAATTAGGAAAGTGCCAGAAGAAGTTTGAAAGCAATAACCATCTCACACTGACAGCAAACACGACCCCCGAAAGAAAACTACTAATCACTTTTAATAAAGAAAGGAAATAATTTTTTGCACAGCTTACATAATTTTAAAACAGTACCTTCATGATTTGTGTAATTGTTTTCCCCAAATACAGCTTCGGGCAACTTTTTTCTCAGCTCAGGTATGCCCACAACATACCTGATCTCTAGTCTGGATGGCCTAGCAAAAGAAAAAGGGGGTTATAGATTCAAGGAATGCCCAGAAACTTTCCTGTCCAGTGACAATCCTAAGACATCGCAACACATATGAAGCCCTCTGTTACTACAGGCACTCAGACCCCTGAGTAGTAAGAGAAGAATTACCATATTTATTTGAATGTAATGTGCACCCTTTGTGGCCAAATAACGTCGCAAAAATTAGGGGGTGCAATAGATTCGGTGGCGCATTAGGTTCGCATAAATACAGTACTTGGCTCACTGGAAAACATAACTGAAGACAGGTCAACAATCTGTCAGTCTCTTTTTAAAAATTGTTTATTTAGTTTTCAAAAGTCTACATACTATACCGGGGGTCTGCAACCCGCGGCTCCGGAGCCGCATGCGGCTCTTTTGCACCTTTGCTGCGGCTCCGGGCAGGGCCGGTGCACTTAGCGCCGAAATGTAGGGGGCGCTGCACTGCGCTGCTGGCCCGTCTGCGCCCACCCACTTCTCTACCTTGCCGGCGGCTGTGCTGCTCATGCGTGCCTCATTTCGTGCCAGCGCAGGCGCAGCAGCAGACCGCAGCAGCTTCCCTCCTTGGCGCCTGTCCCGGCGCTTGTGTTTGGCTGCTGCTGGTGGAGCTGCTGGCTGCTGTGATTCGACGAGGCGCAACGACTCGACGAGGTAAGGAGGCAGCTGCGGGCTGGGCCAGGGGTGGCGGGCGGTGGGCGAGGCGGAAGCCCTCTTTTAAAAAAGTGGAAGGGCCCGGCTCCAGGACACGTGGCAGTCTGGGAAGGAAAAGGAAGCCCGGCTGTTCAGCTAAGGGCGGCCCAACGGGATGAGATGGGCGCGGGAAAAAGCTCAGGGGATGACCGGTCCCGGGCTCTGTTTCGGGGGCACGCAGGAGACTTAGGCAGCGTGGCGAAAGGGGCCCAAGCATGGGCGTACCGACGGGGGGGCCCTAGAAGCGGGAGTCCCATGGACTGAAAGAAGGGTTTTATCCATTCTGAAGGAATGTTTTCCCGCGCCTGTAGGGGGGACGTGATCAGCCCCCTGCTTCAGCCCCTCTCAGCTGCCTTGCCCAGACCCTCTGCTGGCCAATAGTGATTGGGGCAGTGTGCATGCTGTGTGCTTTTGCATATGTTTGCTAAACTTTTAGGGTTGCATTTGTGCTGTTCATGGGGTGGAAGTATTCTGGGGGGTGGGATTTCACCTTCTAGATGTGCCCCTGCAGTGTCAGGCGTTCGGACGGTTCCTTTAATACAGTTCTTGTTGTTTGGCTGGGGGGGGGGGTGGAGAGCGTTTCATGATATTTTGCCTTCATTACCTGCTCTTCATTACCTGTCTAAATTGTGCTATGAGCTTCTGGGTGTTTATATTTTTGTGGGCCACAATGGTTTTGCGGCTCCCAGTTTTTTTTTCTCTTCAGAAACGGGTCCAAGTGGCTCTTTTTGTCTTAAAGGTTGCAGACCCCTGTACTATACTATCAACAATTATGTTTAATTTATCCACTGACTTCCCATCCCCCCCGCCATGATGTTCTGTGTTTACCTTTAACGCTGCATATTTTAACTTACAACATTCCAAATGTACATCCTAAATTATACCATAATATACACCCTAAATTAGCCTTCATGTCTTTCTACTCTTGCTCATATTTCAAATCCTGCTTGCGTTTTCATGCAATTATAATAGTTCAGATATTCTACAAAAGGTTTCTGATCCTCAAACAATGTTTCGTCATTTTGAACTCTAATTTTTGCTGTTAGCTTTGCCAGTTCCTTATATTCCATCATTTTAAGAAGCCATTTTTCCTTCGTGACTGAGAAATACTGCCTACTGTACATTCTGGCGTATAAGACTACTTTTTAATCCTGGAAAATCTTCTCAAAAGTCAGGGGTCGTCTTATATGCCGGGTGGAGAATCTGCGGTCGAGTATATCTCAAACTCTATATTTTAACTGGAAAAGTTGGGGGGTCGTCTTATACGCCGTAAAATACAGTATTTCTGAGACTAAAACTGGGACTGAAAGCGAGAGCTAGAATTAGCACCGCAAATGTCAGGGCAGCCATACTGATAATAACCTAATCCTGAACTAGTTCAATATCGTTTACTACACTGACTGGCAGCAGTTGTCCAGGATTTCAGCCAGAGATCTCTCCCTGCCCTGCCTTGGAGATAACTGCCAGAAATTGAACGCTGGTGATGGTATTTCACACCAGTCAGATTAGATCAAATAAACAGGGAATATTTGGTGTTATGTTGGAGGGGATGCCAGGAAACAGGGAAGTATGTTCACATGTGGTGGGGGTGTAAATATGTACAATTTTTTTGGCACAAGGAATAGAAATCACTGGGTTAAAGCTGACCAAAAGTCATTATTATCAATTTACGATGGGGTGGAAGGTTCACAGGCTATGAAGGACTTGCTCACAAATTTACTGACAGCTGCACGAATTATTCTAGCTATGAAGTGGAAGGGGCAAGCAGAATATAAAATGGAAGAATTGTATAAAGAGGTGTGGGATATAGCTATTAATGATAAACTAACATATGCCATTAAGGTAAGACGGGGAATATGCAGGAGAAATGATGTTGAGGAGATACGGAGGGTGTTTGTAGAATTTGTACTATTAAAACGGAAATGGGTCAAACCATCGCAAGAGGTGCTGAAATTTTGGGAGGTTGGATAGTTACAATGGAATGGTTTCGGCGATGGGGTGCGCATTTTAATTCTTATTTATGATTATCACTTTGTCAAAAAAAATTGATCAAACTACTGACACTTCTCACCTGGGGGCACAGAAAGCTACTGTAGGATGGTACATAAATATTATTATTATTATTATTATTATTATTATTATTATTAATACTGTAGGACAGTCAAAGCTGTTTGACTGTGGATCAGACAACCTCTGGAGGTGGTGGACTCTCCTTCCTTGGAGGTTTTAAAGCAGAGGTTGGATGGCCATCTGTCAGGGATGCTCTAGCTGGGATTCCTGCATTGCAGGGGGTTGGACTAGATGACCCACGGGGTCCCTTCCAACTCTTACCATGTAAAAAGTGTATCTGAGTAATTTTTATCAGGCACAGATGCTACTATGTTTTAGTTTTGAAACTGGAAAAGCCAACCAGTTGTTTTTTTTAAAAAAAAAAACCACACACTGTAATTGTTGTAAGCTGCTTTCTACTCAACTTTACGCCCAGGGAAGTGGTAAATAAATATTACATCTTTTTTTTTAAGAATACATTATCTCCTTTTCCCTGCTATTCCTCTACAGACATTGGAGCAAAGAGTAATTAGCAATCACACTTACAACTCTGCTGGGATGGAGCCGCTAAACGGTGACCGAAGAACAATGTCACACAGTCGCTGTTGCTGAATGAAGAGCTGCCCTTTCCAGGCACAATACAGTGCTAAACGTTTCCAAAAAGGGCGGGGGGGGAGGAGAGAAATATTAAAATTGCAATACGAGAAGAGAAAAATCCATCAAAAGTGAGTATGTTTACAAAACCAATACGAAGTGCTCTTACCTTTTGTCTTATGTTCAGCTCTACAGACAGGAAAAAAGGGAAAGAAAAGGAGGGTAAAAGCTGTTTTAAAACCACTGGGGGAATTAAATAACAAATGGCTAATTTTCGTATATTTATTTAAAGGTGCTTACGAGCTCTTGTGGTTTAATGGTGACATTCTCTGCAGTTCACAGTGCTGAGGATTTAACAGTTACATAGGGGCAGGTCTGCCAAGGGTCTTCAGCAGCTTCACAACCGGAAAATTCATACGAGTAATGCTGGAAAAAAATAAGATAAAGTAAATCATATAGGATGGTGGCCTTTCTTTGTGTCCAATATGTGTTACAGGCATTTATCTCCGTAACCTGAACAGCAACCCTGTAAGGTAGGCCAGAGTTATGATCCTGGCCATGCAGCTGGGAAGATACAAGGACTTGCTTACGGCCTCCCCACAAGTCCAAGGTATTTTTAAATATTTTGTTGGAAGCCTCCCAGAGTGGCTGGGGAAACCCAGCCAGATGGGCGGGGGTATAAATAATGAATTTATTATTATTATTATTATTATTATTATTATTATTATTAGGCCGGATTTCAAATTGGAGATTTCCCAACTCACAATGCACCAAGATCCACCCCCAAATTCTGGCAGGATCCTGCAAGGTGTATGTCCCAAGTACTGCAAAACAATTTCGTATGTGAAAATAAGTCTCTCTGTGCCCACCCCCCGCCATAAATACAGATAGAAATCCATAGAAATAGAGAAAAGTATAAATTTGTAAATTTACAAAATTAAGAACAACGTAGCTATAAAAGAACTTTCCCAAAATTGTTCCATTTGCATTTCTTCCAGTTTTTAATTCATTCTGCATTCTCTCATTCCCATCAGAAATGAAGAGGCTGCAATTTTCAATGCATATTTTCCGCTCTTTGCTTACTGTATTTGTTAGCCATTTGTACAATGCCTCAAATTTCATTTAACCAGTCCTCTATTTTTGCTGTTTCTGGCTTTTTTGCAGGCCTGTGCCAGAGTCATTTGCTACCTCCTGCTAAGGGGAATAATTTACCTCCTTACTTTTGTTTATCTCTTCCAGCATCAGAGACCAGTACACCTTAATTTTAGGACACATCCAAAAAAACACAACAGCTTAGCCTCATTTTATATATTTATAAACCGCATTTCTGTAAAAAAAAAAAAAAAAACATAGCGGGGGTGGTGTACGCAACATAAATTGTAGTATGTCCAATAAATGCTGGTTCGCAAGGAGAAAACCGCATTGCAAAGGCCTACCTGAAAACGTCTAAAAGGAGGCAGGAATGATTCCTGCTGAACTTCTAGTGGCAGGGAGTTCCACAGGGCAGAGCCTCCCACCCTAAGGGCTTGGCTCCTAGTCAGGGTGGATTTGATTTAAATCACAAGTCAGTAAGACTTGATTTAAATCATTTTTTTCACAGAAAAACTCTTTCTTGCTGGTATAGTCTTAATGTTTACAACCAGAGGATGGTTTCGTTTTTGGAATAATAATAAATTTTCAGAGTAGTTTTTACAGTTATATCAAAAATTACTGATTTGGTTATATCAGCAAACTTTTTCCGCAGGGGGCTGGGTCCACTGTCCCTCAGACCTTGTGGGGGGCCGGACTATATTTTGGGGGAAAAAAATATGAACGAATTCCTATGCCCCACAAATAACCCAGAGATGCATTTTAAATAAAAGGGCACATTCTACTCATGTAAAAACACGCTGATTCCCGGACCGTCCGCTGGCTGGATTGAGAAGGCGATTGGGCCGCATCCAGACCTTAGTTTGGGGACCCCTGGGTTATACTATTAGGAATACATAGACAGATAATTATGAAATTATTGTGAGGTTAGCTGTTTATATTTGGACAACTTTTCTGCTGTACTTGATCGGAAGGAGAAAAATAACCATTTCCTTAATAACAATTTAAACTATTTAACTAAAGCAACAACATTATGGCATACGTATCCATGTTTGTTAACTGATAAATATTTCCCCTAAAAAAACAAAAACACCACAACAACTTAGACTGAGTTTCCTGATGAATAGCCTTTGGACTGTAATGTAACTTAAACAGAAAACAATCTTTAGAAAGATCCCCCCCCCCCCCCGTGCGAAAGCATTTTGTTTTAAAAATCTGAATGAAATTTTTAAAAAATCATTGATTTTTATCCACTCCGCTCCTAGTAAAGGCAGAATGAACCTCAAGAATGTGGGGAAGAAGAGTTAGATCCCCGGCGGAAACCATTTAGGTGAGCTTCTACTTCGCCTTTTAGGCTTCAGGCGGCTGTGGAAACGGCGCATTTCCGACGCCACCCGGCTGCTTCCCCGAAATTCAGCGAAGCGGGCGGCGGAGGCCCAGAGAAGCCGGGCGCCATGACACAAAAGGCATCCTCCTGGCCCTGAGGAGGGAGGCAAAGATGGTTCCTGCCCACCACTAGGCAAGAGAACCTTCTAGAATCTTGTCGGTTGGGCGCGAGGGGCCCACCTGCTCCCTGAAAGAACCTTCGGCCCCTCGGATCTTTGGCTTTGGCAATTCCTCTCCCCCTGTTCGCAACCCCAATGGCCGCCGCCGGCGGTGGTGGTGGTTGAGAGACTTGCTCACGAGTAGCCCAGCCTGAAATATACAGGCTGCGGGTGAGGAGGGCCTGCAAAGAGGCAGAGAGCCTCTCCTGGTTTGGCTGCAAGGTGCTTTAGGTCGCCTCAGGCCTCAGGTCCAAAAGCCAGTCAGCCTGAGAGGGGTTCCTGGGAAGGAGAAAACTAAAGGAAGGCAGGAGCCTTCTCTCTTCAGGAAAGAAATAACGAAAATATTATTATTATCAAAGGCCTCAGCTGCACATCATGCAAACCCATTGGTTCTCAAACTTGTATATATTTCAAATATACAAATAAATAAATAGATAACAAATACATACATTAATAAGCCTCCATATAAATCAAATAATATCAGATTTAAAAACCTTACATCTCAATGTATCAAAAGAGAAAAAAAGAAACAAACGAAAAAGACGAAACATGAACAAGGACAAAAACAATACAAGAGTCTTTACTGCTTGTAACAGTTTAAGAGAAAACATAATGAAAATGGTATACAGATGGTATCTGACACCAGTTAAGATAGCTAAGATGAATTCTAAAATGTCAGATGTGTGTTGGAAATGTAAAGTTGCGAAAGGTACCTTTTTTCATATGTGGTGGTCATGTTCAGGGGTAAATGCTTTCTGGGACAAGATTTATAATGAGCTTAAAAAGGTAATGAAAACTACCTTTGGTAAGAAACCAGAGGCATTTCTCTTGAGCATGACCAATGAAGAGATACCCAGTCAGGACAGAGCATTTTTTATGTATGCCACAACAGCGGCTAGAATATTATTGGCAAGAACCTGGAAAGGTGAAGAGATTCCAACAGTGGAAGAATGGCAGATGAAGTTAATGGACTACATGGAACTCGCAGAACTGACCGCTAGAATCCGAGACCAGAGGGAGGAGAAGGTGTCGCAGGATTGGAAAAAATTTAAAGACTATTTAGTTAAATCTGTAAAATTGAATATTTGAGCAGAATTAAGTAGAAGATTGGCTTTAGCAGGGTTATGTTAGTTAAAACTGTTTAGAAGAAATTTTTTGTATGAATGATTTAATTGTTAAAAAGCATTTTAAGATTTTTATGCTTAAGTTATGATTTATATTTGATTAAGTAAAGTTAAGTGCATCAAGAAATATGGTAAATGTTAATGGAATAAGATATAAAGCTACCTATAACATATATACGATTTTGAAGACAGTGGAGGGAACAGGGGAAGTCCCCTGAATAGAGAAGATTGTAACAAGAAAATTATAAAGATAAGTGTTGGTTAAGGTTAGTATATGTTTTTCTTTATGTTTGTTTATATTGTTATTGTTTTTATTGTGTTTATGTATTGTGTTTTTATGGTGTTTATGTTTATGTTTATGCTATGTTTTTCTTTGTTTTAATGGAAAATAATAAAATCTCTATAAAAAAAAACAAAAAAAAACAATACAAGAGTCTTCTGTTCAATACTATTCAATACGATTCAGTCCCATAGTAGCATTTCACATATAATTCTAGTTACAGGTAGGTAGCCGTGTTGGTCTGCCATAGCTGAAACAAAATTTAAAAAATAATTTCATCCAGTAGCACCTTAGTTGGTGTCTAAGGTGTTACTGGAAGGAATTATTTTATTTTATTTCACATATAAGGTACCTTTCCATATGGATTGAATCTTTGCCTGTTTTAATTGCTACAGACTTCCATCTACCTCATAACGGTTTGTTTTATCTTTCTGGATTTCCCCCCCGAGTTTGATGTTTTCTCCTCATCTTGGTATGAGGCAGCGATATATCTCTATTTACGGAATTATTCCAAACACAACCAAATCTTAGAGGTGGAACCTTGTTTCATCAAGGAATTACTAATACATTCCCACTCTTTTTTAACATTATCTGCTGACTTACAGGTGAAACTCGAAAAATTAGAGTATCATGGAAAGGTTCATTTCTTTCAGTAATTCAACTTAAAAGGTGAAACTAATATATGAGATAGACTCATGACATGCAAAGCGAGATATGTCAAGCCTTTATTTGTTATAATTGTGATGATTATGGCGTGCAGCTGATGAGAACCCCAAATTAACATTTTCAACTTTGGGGTTTTCATCATCTGCACGCCATAATCATCACAATTATAACAAATAAAGGCTTGACATATCTCGCTTTGCATGTCATGAGTCTATCACATATGTTAAACTCCAGTAGCTAATGAAAACTACTGCTTACATAAATGAACTTATCCACGATATTCTAATTTTTCAAGTTTCACCTGTATTTCTTACTGATTCCGTCATTTTTGCAAGTTCCAAGTACCCGCAGAGTTTTAGTTGCCATTCTTCTCTTGATGGAATGTGCTTTCCTTCCATACTTTGCCACTAACACTCTAGCTACTGTCACTGCATAAAGAAATATTCTTCTGCTTTTGGAATGTTACTTGTTAGAATCCCTAACAGGAATGCTTCTGGGTTTTTATTGAATGCAAACTTTAAAAAAAAAAATCATCTCCTTGTAGACCATGTCCCAGAATTCCAGTGGTTCTGAAGCTTTTGCCTCTGGGCCACACTTTCAGAATAAACATTTGCTCATGCCACACCAGATTTTTTTCAGAAAGTGGTGGTGGGGGATGAGTGTTCAGATCCCTGGGGTCTCACTTGTGGGGTGCCTCAGGGCTCCGTCCTCTTCCCCCAGGCTTTTCAACATCTACATGCAGCCGCTGGGAGAGATCATCAGGGGGTTTGGGCTGGGGGTTCATCAGTATGCAGATGGTACCCAGCTCTACCTCTCTTTCACATCGGAACCAGTGAAGGAGGTGAAGGTCCTGTGTGAGTGTCTGGAGGCGGTTGGAGGATGGATGGAGGCTAACAGATTGAGGTTGAATCCTGACAAGACAGAAGTACTGTTTTGGGGAGACAGGAGGTGGGCAGGTGTGGGGGACTCCCTGGTCCTGAGTGGGGTAACTGTGCCCCTGAAGGACCAGGTGCGCAGCCTGGGAGTCATTTTGGAACTCACAACTGTCCATGGAGGCGCAGGTCAATTCTGTGTCCAGGGCAGCTGTCTACCAGCTCCATCTGGTACGCAGGCTGAGACCATCCTTGCCTGTGGACTCTCTTCCCAGAGTGGTGCATGCTCTAGTTATCTCCTGCTTGGACTACTGCAAAGCGCTCTACGTGGGGCTACCTTTGAAGGTGACCCGGAAACTACAACTAATCCAGAATGCGGCAGCTAGACTGGTGACTGGGAGCGGCTGCCGAGACCCATATAACACCGGTCCTGAGAGATCTGCATTGTCTCCCAGTACATTTCCGAGCACAATTCAAAGTGATGGTGCTGACCTTTAAAGCGCTAAACGGCCTTGGCCCAATATACCGGAAGGAGCATCTCCACCCCCATCGTTCAGCCCGGACACCGAGGTCCAGCTCCAAGGGCCTTCTGGTGGTTCCCTCCCTGCGGGAAGCGAGGTTACAGGGAACCAGGCAGAGAGCCTTCTCGGTGGTGGCACCCGCCCTGTGGAACGCCCTCCCGTCAGATGTCAAAGAGATAAACAACTATATTGCATTTAGAAGACATCTGAAGGCAGCCCTGTTTAGGGAAGTTTTTAACGTGTGACATTTTAATGTATTTTTAATCTTTGTTGGAAGCTGCCCAGAGTGGCTGGGGAATCCCAGCCAGATGGGTGGGCCATAAATAATAAATTTATTATTATTATTATTATTATTATTATTATTATTATTATTATTATTATCATTATCATCAATTAGGAACAAACTCTCCTCATCAACACAAACAAGCCATTCTCTTTTCTGATCTATATGAAACTGCACCAAATTGTTCAAATGTTTCTCCTGCCGCACCAGCCTCGGGTGTCCTTGGGACTACAGTTCCCATCAACCCCAGCCAGCCCTCCATATGTTCTGGACCAGCTATGCTCACCGGGGCTGATGGGAGTCGTAGTCCAAAAGAACTACAGTGGTACCTCTGGTTATGAACGGGATCCGTTCCGGAGCCCCGTTCGTAACCCGTGACGTGAGTAACCTGAAGCGCTGCATCTGCGCATGTGCACGACGCGATTCTGCGCATGACGTAATTTAGGCATCTGCGCATGCACGAACTGCCAAACCCAGAAGTAACACGTTCCATTATTTTCGGGTTTGGCGCGTTCGTAACCCGTGGTGTACGCATCCTGAAGCATTTGTAACAAGAGGTACAACTGTACATCTAATCTTGATTCCAGCAAGGATTTTTTTCACAGAGATTTGGTTGCTTCCTCTGTTCATTGGCCACGGACAGTGTCTGCGCTTCTCTGGCGAGCACCAACGCCACAAAAAACACAAATCCGGAGAGCAGGACTGATTCAGGTTTGATGAGGCCCTAAGCTACTGAAGGTAATGGGGCCCTTTATAGGTCCAGCTGTCCTTTGTCAACAACAAATTGTCGCGGTTTTTTGTGTTGAATATATGCTAAAAAAAAGCAGAGACATTACCTTGCCAACAGAGGTGCATATAGTTAAAGCTATGGTCTTCCCAGTAGTGATGTATGGAAGTGAGAGCTGGACCATAAAGAAGGCTGATTGCTGAAGAATTGGTGCTTTTGAATTATGGTACTGGAGGAGACTCTTGAGAGTCCCATGGACTGCAAGAAGATCAAACCTATCCATTCTGAAGGAAATCAGCCCTGAGTGCTCACTGGAAGGACAGATCCTGAAGCTGAGGCTCCAAGACTTTGGCCACCTCATGAGGAGAGAAAACTCCCTGGAAAAGACCCTGATGTTGGGAAAGATGGAGGGCACAAGGAGAAGGGGACGACAGAGGACGAGATGGTTGGACAGTGTCCTTGAAGCGACTAGCATGAGTCTGACCAAACTGCGGGAGGCAGTGAAGGATAGGGGTGCCTGGCGTGCTCTGGTCCATGGGGTCACGAATAGTCGGACACGACTAAATGACTAAACAACAACAACATATGCTATATGTCAAAACAAAACAAAAAATAAAAAAATCCTTCCAGTAGCACCTTAGAGACCAACTAAGTTTGTTCTTGGTATGAGCTTTCGTGTGCATGCACACTTCTTCAGATACACTGAAACAGAAGTCACCAGACCCTTATATATAGTGAGAGGGTGGGGAGGGGTATGACTCAGAAGGGTGGTGGGAATGGGTGATAGGCTGATAGCTGTGGTAAACCTGTTAATGACTGCAATTGGTCTTACAGGAGAAAGCAAGGGGTGAGAAGGCTAAAAATAGCTTTGTCATGTATAATGAGATAAGAATCCAATGTCTTTGTTCAGACCAGGTTTCTCCATGGTTTTAAGTTTGGTGATTAGTTGCAATTCAGCCACTTCTCTTTCCAATCTATTTCTGAAATTCCTTTTTAATAAGACAGCTACTTTGAGATCTTGTATAGAATGTCCTGGAAAATTGAAGTTTTCTCCTACTGGTTTCTCCGTCTCGTGATTCCTGATGTCAGATTTATGTCTATTTATCCTTTGGCGTAGGGTTTGGCCTGTTTCTCCAATATAGAGAGATGAAGGGCACTGCTGGCATTTGGTCCCTCCTCCTGCCAACCTAGCAGTTCGAAAGCATGTCAAAGTGCAAGTAGATAAATAGGTACCACTCCAGCGGGAAGGTAAACGGCATTTCCGTGCGCTGCTCTGGTTCGCCAGAAGCGGCTTAGTCATGCTGGCCACATGACCCGGAAGCTGTCTGCCGGCTCCCTCAGCCAGTAAAGCGAGATGAGCACTGCAACCCCAGAGTCATCCACGACTGGACCTAATGGTCAGGGGTCACTTTACCCTTTACCTTTTAAGTGGGAAGATACCGGTGAAGCCGAAATAGTTTGCTGGTTTGTGCCAGGGCTTATCATTTATTTCTTATCGGTTAGGAGAGAGGAAGGAAAGAGCAAACAAAGTTGGAGACACATGCCTGCAAATTATCTGCAAAGTACTTTCAGTTGAGCTACCCCTTGGGAAGCTGTAAATTCTCCACCTTTTGTTCACTGGTGTATTGCGTTCTCGAAACAGTTACTCGACGATATGGCCATCATTTATCGCACAGCCCTGCTTCCGGGGTGTTACAACTTTATAGACTTCAGTTTGGAAAAACCGAGAAAGCCCTTGTTTGTAGAAGATCTGCGCACTGGGAGTTAATATCTTCCCGGACCCATTTCTCAGATATTCCAATTTTCTGCAAGTAGGAAGTTGGGAAGCATTTCAGAAAAGAAAAGTTCAAGTCGAAGGGTGCTATTGTCCAGGAAGGACTCTACCGCAGGATTTTCCGGGAGAGGGAAAGAGTAACAAAAAGCAGGAGGTGAAAGCACAACACAAGGTCTGTTCCTTATCAGTTAACAAACATGGATACGTTTGCTATAATGTTGCTGCTTTAGTTAAATAGTTTAAATTGTTATTAAGGAAATGGTTATTTTTCTCGTTCGGATCAAGTACAGCAGAAAAGTTGTCCAAATATAAACAGTTAACTTATTGAACCTCACAATAATTTCATAATTATCTGTCTATGTATTCCTAATAGTATAACCCAGTAATTCTTGATATAACTGTAAAAAAACTGTTCCATGCTTGCAAGGAATCGCTCCTTCAGTGTGGTAGTGCCTGAACATTGGAACTCCTTGCCGATTGATAAGAGGTAGGCATCCTTGCTGCTTTTGGCACCTTTTATGCTCAGGCAACTCCTACCCAGACATCTAAATATGACATGCATTTTAATAATATCTAATTTTACTTTGCAATACATGTTTTGTAAACTGCTGATTTTACATACAGTTTGAAGGTGTGGGGAATTAGGTAAACTAATTTTTTTGGCCATTTTAATGCATATAGGAAAATCCTTCCTGAATCAGCACAATCCTGAAACAAACCTTTAGTATGTTCCACATTAATAGTACAGAAATTGATTTATTCATTCATTTAATGTTTTTCTATCCCACCTTTCTCCCAAAGTTGGGATTCAAGGTGGCTTGCAGTATTTTAAAAACATCATTTTAAAATACCAACACATTAGTTAAAAGCAACAGTTTAAAAATACAATAAACACACATTTAGAGCCAGCATTAAAATACTGATTGCCCTGATAGCAGGCCACTTGCCAACACTGTCTGCACACATTATTAATTTTGTGTTTATATTTTAGTATCTTCAGAGAATTTAGCAACCTTCCTACTCACCCCCAACTCTTTTAAAAACCACAAATGCGTTATCAGGGAGGCAAAAAAGCTTGAGCTTAAAGTTACTCCATGTTAAATTAATTTTAATTCCAAAATGACGATCAGTTTATATGCTTTGGGATTATCAATTTATAAATCTGCCCTTTGCAGATTTAAAAGGAAGGAGGAAAAAAAACAGTGTTAAAATATCACGAGTATTGTCAGAGGGCTGGATTGAAAGCGGCGCACTTTATACTGTATTCAGGTTTTACACAAAAGAAAAACCACAACCAAATAAACATTCAGAGTTAACAAATGGGAGGGAAATGAGTTTGGTGCTTCTATACGGCAGGCGTTGATTTCAGTGAAAAGTGAAACTGATTTAAACAGAAACAAAAGTGAAACTATTGTTCCGACAACCACGCAAGCTCCGTACCAGAGACAGAAGCATATTAATTGTAGGCAGCCCAACTTGTTTTTTAAAGCAACCATCTCAGGATTTTTAACTTTAAATTCAAAGTTTACTAGTAGCTCCTTACTTTGCATATATATATATATGCAGTTATAAACCATCTAATTTTATTTTTCAGAGGTAAGCTGCCCATTTTGCTCTGTCGGTATAATTCTGCAAACATATCAAGCTGCTGGAGAGCCAAACTTTCATGAACCTCTGGGTATAAACGACATGGGCAAAACCACACTTATCTTCAATGCCTCCACTGAGAGACAATGTAGAAAATGGTTAGCAGGCATAGGCAAACTCCGGCCCTCCAGATGTTTTGGGACTACAATTCCCATCACCCCTGACCACTGTTAGCTAGGGATGATGGGAATTGTAGTCCCAAACATCTGGAGGGCCGGAGTTTGCCTATGCCTGTGTTAAGAGTGAAAGACTAGGACCTGGGAGACCAGGGTTCAAATCCCCACTCAGCCGTTAAGCTCACTGAGTGGCCTTGGGTCCGACACTGCCTCCCAGCCTGGCCAACCTCGCAGGGTCGTTGTGAGGAATAAAGGACCTGGGCATGCTACCTTTAGCTCCTTAGATGAACAATGGTTGAGAGAGCTGGGTATGTTTAGCCTGGAGAAGAGGGAGACAGCCATCTTCAGATATCTCAAGGGCTGTCACATGGAGGATGGAGCGAGCTCGTTTTCTCCTGCTCCAGAGGGTAGGACTCGAACCCATGGCTTTAAGTTACAAGAAAGGAGATTCCGACTCAACATCATGAAGAACTTTCTGACGGTAAGTACTGTTTGGCAGTGGAACGGACTCCCTCGGGAGGTTGTGGTCTCTCCTTCCTTGGAGGTTTTTAAGCAGAGGTTGGATGGCCATCTGCCATGGATGCTTTAGCTGAGATTCCTGCGTTGCAGGGGGTTGGACTAGATGACCCACGGGGTCCCTTCCAACTCTACAATAATTCTATGAAATTTAATAGTAAAGAAATATGTATATTATTGGGGGCTAGGCCCGTACGGTATTTTTACCGAAGATCTACGGGTATGGGGCCGTATACAAATCTAATAATTAATAATACAGTCATACCTTGGTTGTTGAACACCCTGGAACGCAGATGTTTTGGCTCCCAAATGACGCAAACCGTGATTGTTCCGGTTTGCAAACATTCTTTTGGAACCTGAAAGTCCGACACGGGGCTTCCGCAGCTTCTGATTGGCTGGAGTAGCTTCCTGCAGCCAATCAGAAGCCGCGATTTGGTTTTCAAATGTTTTGGAAGTCGAATGGCCATTCCGTTCGACTTCCAAGGTACGACTGTCATAGCAATAATATAGCATTCGCTGGTGTCTCTTGATATTATCTGACGGCTTCAGATAACAAGGGACTCCGGTTAGGGAGCACGTGCTTGCCACAGAGTAATCCGATTTCGCAGAAAATCAGCTGACACTGTGTTTCAAGAAACCGTCCTAGCAGCAGTTAAGTAGATGACGCACAACAGTAAGGAACTGGCAAGGTCTTTTACTGCTGCGGGGGGAAAACACAGAGAGCCTCGTGCCAGAACCTTTTTAGACAATGTCAAAGAAACGAGGTCCATCAATCAATATTGTCTACCGGTACATCAAGCATCCCCAACCTGTGGCCCTCCAGATGTTTTGGACTACAATTCCCATCATCCCTGACCACTGGTCCTGTTAGCTATGGATCATGGGAGTTGTAGGCCAAAACATCTGGAGGGCCGCAGGTTGGGGGTGCCTGGTCTACATTAACTGGTAAGATCGCTCCAGGATTTCAAACAGGGCTGTCCCACCCCCCAGCCCTACCTGGAGATGCCGGGAATTGAACCCAGGACGTTCTGCATGCAAAGCAGATGCTCTGCCCCTGAGCCATGGCCCTTCCCCACTTGGTGGTCTCCGAGTTCCTCAGTGCCCATAGCTCAAAGCCCTAAACGGCCTCGGTCCTGTATACCTGAAGGAGCGTCTCCACCCCCATCGTTCAGCTCAGACACTGAGATCCAGCACCGAGGGCCTTCTGGCGGTTCCCTCACTGTGAGAAGCAAAGCTACAGGGAACCAGGCAGAGGGCCTTCTCGGTAGTGGCGCCTGCCCTGTGGAACGCCCTCCCAGCAGAGGTCAAAGAGATAAATAACTGACATTCAGAAAATACCTGAAGGCAGCCCTGTTTAGGGAAGTTTTTAACCTGTGATATTTTAATGTATTTTAATATCTGTTGGAGGCCACCCAGAGTGGCTGGGGGGACCCAGCCAGATGGGTGGGGTACAAATAAATTATCATCATCATCATAGCACATGGCTGCCTTGCAGAAGGTCCCAAACTTCAACTGCTGACATCTTCCAGTAGGGTGGAAGGAAGACTTCTGCTGGAAACTCTTGAGAGCCACCAGCAGTCAGGGTAGACCAGGGGTCAGCAAACTTTTTAAGCAGGGGGCCGGTCCACTGTCCCCTTAAGACCTTGTGGGGGGCCGGACTATATTTTGGGGAAAAAAATGAACGAATTCCTATGCCCCACAAATAACCAAGAGATGCATTTTAAATAAAAGGACACATTCTACTCATGTAAAAACATGCTGATTCCCGGACTGTCCGTGGGCCGGATTTAGAGGCAATTGGGCTGCATCTGGCCCCCGGGCCTTAGTTTGGGGACCCCTGGGGTAGACTGTGTTAGGATTCTTGCTCCATGTTTGCACTCATGGGATTGTTGTCTATCACATGACGGTGTATGTTTTCATTCCACAGAGTGGGAAGTGACGGAGACAGGATGTTTTGTGTTACTGTGTTCCGTGATGTGGGACTATTGTCCTCTGTTTCTTTCTCTTTGCTGTCTGATGAGAAAGAGGAAGGAGCTAAGTCAGAATGCTCCGAGTGTATTATATGTAAATAAAGCAGATTAGCCAAAATGCCGAGCTACTGAGTTCTGTTACGCAAACTGCAAGTACTCTGCAGGACTCGTAAGTGTGCTGATGCCTCTTGGTATCAGTCGCTGTGATGTTCGGGCTGGAGAAAGCTTTTGAAGCTCCCGAACGACCGACCAGGAGGGAGAGAACATGCCAGTCGGGCATGTGTCCCTACCAGGGTCCTACACCAGAGTAGGACGATCCTAACAGACCACTGTTTGAAATTAGCCAGGTGCATTTTTCCTGGTTTTCTTTCACTTCCAGCCACTTGCGACCAAGTGAAGGGTGTCTGGACACCAGGATGGTGCCTGACATCTCCACCATCTGGAGATCATTGGATCTGGGCTGTTTTCACATACTAGCAACGCATCCTGTAGAGTTTTATCAGTTATATTTCATCTGCACAATCAGAATGAATTTCAGGAACCAAAATGTGGTGCGTCTCTTGTCTTCATTTACCCCACCCCACTGGCCTGTTCACAGTTGTGAAGAATATCGCTACGTAATGTGTCACCATTGAGGAAAAAAAAGTCAGAACAGGTCAATGTGTGGACTGTCCCTGGATCAAGGGACTTTTCTCCTTTAAGTTCTCAAGGGTTCTTAACCTAGCTCACGGTTCTCCTCTGAACTAGCAGATGTTTAACTGAGAATCAATCACAGTCAGTACATCATTTGAAAAATAATACATTAGAGCCATGTTGTCGGAAAATGGCACCTGGACATTCCATTTTGGCCACTGTAACCTTGTCTCTCCCCCCCCCCCATTTTTATTGTTTATTATAATTTAACCAGAGTTTCCATACGTAAATAATTCTACATAGATTAGGTTTAAGGAGCCATCTGGCGCGTAGCTTATATATCTTGAGTTTCTAACCCCGCTTCCTACATTCCTATGCTAGCTGAGAAAGAGAAGCGGGTGCTATAATCCTGATTAGCAATCTAGCACACGAAAGTAGGAGCCCGCAAAGTTCCTTGGACCCATATAGAAATCACAGGCACCTTCTTGTTGTTGGCACCGGTCTGTCTCGAGAGACAATGGAGTGCGCCTCTGCGGGTGAAGTCAAACCGCTTTATTAGCAGCACCAAATTGACCTCCTCGTGGCGCAAGCCTGGGCCGTGTGTGTGGAGGTCCTGGGCTGCCCAGACGACAAGACCCCC
The DNA here is from genome assembly GCF_009819535.1 of Lacerta agilis. Lineage (NCBI taxonomy): Eukaryota > Metazoa > Chordata > Lepidosauria > Squamata > Lacertidae > Lacerta > Lacerta agilis. Next base: position 4,637,996 of record NC_046321.1, on the reverse strand, counting down.
CCCCCCCGCGGCCTCGCTGATGTGGTCCAAAGGAAAGCAGAGCAAGACGTTTGGCACCAGTTGGGCGCCACAAAATCCCCATTTCACTGAAGAAAACCTTGTGGTGCTCAGGGTAGTCCTCCCCGCCGAAAAATGCACCTACCTAGTAACCTATCTAGGAGGCGGGTGGCACTGCGGGTTAAGCCACAGAGCCTAGGGCTTGCTGATCAGAAGGTCGGCAGTTCGAATCCCCACGACGGGGTGAGCTCCCGTTGCTCGGTCCCTGCTCCTGCCAACCTAGCAGTTCGAAAGCACGAAGTGCAAGTAGATAAATAGGTACCACTTCAGCGGGAAGGTAAATGGCGTTTCCGTGCGCTGCTCTGGTTCGCCAGAAGCGGCTTAGTCATGCTGGCCACATGACCCGGAAGCTGTACGCCGGCTCCCTCGGCCAGTAAAGCGAGATGAGTGCCACAACCCGAGTCATCCGTGACTGGACCTAATGGTCAGGGGTCCCTTTACCTTTTAGTAACCTATTTACACACGCACATATACCAAAACAGGCAAAAAGGAGGCCATCTCCCCTCAAAGACCAGGCTTCACTCACTAACCAAGCAACAATAAAATAAACTCATTTTAAAAAGAATTAAGGGGCAGGGGGTTAACAACAGCGACTTAAGCCAGAGGCCCTTAACGCAGGGAACTGGTTGCAGTCCACACATTTCAGTGGAATTCAAAAGCAGGATGCAAAAGCAGTAACCAAGGAAGCCTTAGTGATGTCTCAATGTAAAAAAATAAAATCAAAAACCCAAGGGGCACCTCCATTCTGTTTTACATCTCCCAGGACCACAACTTCACGAGCTACGTTATTACACCCATGAACACACTGCGCTTATAATGAATCCACAAATTAATTTCCATCGCCGGATCCCAATTAGTACTGTTGCTTACAGGCCGCGCCCCGCCCATTAGGAAGAAAACAAGAAACAGAAGCGCTTTTTCCGTCCTCTGCAGGGGACCTGAAACCAAATGGGGCCACAAAGTCTTCAGAAAGCAGATTTACACTGACAGCGTTTGAAATGTGGAAGAGATGCGTGACAGCACTTATGCCGCCACATTCCCATGGGAGCTCCAGGATTCGCCTCTCCTCTTTTTTTTTATAATCCACACCGGCCATTTAGTATCAGTGACGGGGAAGTGAGAAAGTTGCACATAATGTGCGACGGCGATGATAACGAATATTCCATTGGCCAAACAAGACCATGGCGATTCTGGAATCAAATTTCATCACTCCTAAGAACACAAAAGGATCTTGCAGGATCAGCTCAATGGCCCATCTAAGTCCATCATCCTGTTCTCACAGTGGCCAGGATTCAAGCACAAGGGACTTCTCCTCTCCTGTGGTTTCCAGCAACGGGTCACTGTATGAAATTTGCAGTGCCCACTCCATTCAGATGCGTTGATAATGAAAAAATCATCAACACCTCCTCTTTAGAAGTAACTTTGAATAAACTGACCAGATCCTTGTTAAACGACCCCTTCCGAGAATAACTTTTGTAGAATTAGTTATATTTTTGATAAGACTTTCATTTTTCCCCCAAATAATTTATTGGCTTTTAATAACAAAAATACACAAAACACAAATACATACGCTACAAAAACCATATAAAACACACACAAACAAAACACTTAATTACTCATCCTTATCTTCTTTATAATCCTAAACTTGGGACTTCCTCACATCCTCTCTTTTGCGTTCATTTCTAATCTTCTTTAGTAACTTTGTAACATTGTAAATTCTACTTTCTTATATCTAATCTTAATCTTACAATTATAATCCACATATCTTAAATCCTAAATCTTATTCTTATCAAATAAAACATCAAATTCCACATCTCCATTTCTTTTATCCTCTCTTCACTTAACTTCGTTACGCTGTAGCCTATATTTCTTTCTGATTCCAATTTCAAATATATAAAAAAATCAACACATATTGACAAATAACTAAGTATTTCTTCCATCTCATAGTCCGTTTTTCCCTCTGGTGTCAGAGTACCGTGATCAGCCTTTATAAGACTTTCAATATACAGTGGTACCCTGGTTCTCGAAAGGCTTAGTTGTCGAACAAATCGGCTCCCGAATGTCGCAGACCTGGAAGTTAAGTGTTCCGGTTTGCGAACGTTTTTTGGAAGCCGAACGTCCGACGCAGCTTCCGCTTGAGTGCAGGAAGGTCCTGCAGCCAATCAGACGCCGCGCCTTGGTTTCCGAACGCTTTCGGGAGTCGATTGGGTTAAGTTCGAGAACAAGGTACCACTGTACAGTCAAACCTCGGTTGTCTAACACAATCTGTTCCGGAAAACCGCTCAACTTCCAAAATGTTCGACAACCGAGGATCAAAGGGCAGTCGGCAAAGTCAATGGAGGAAAAGGGGGGGGGACTCCACGGAAGGCGTTTGGCTTCTGAAAATCGTTCAAAAACCGGGTTTTCGGTGTCCGGGAGCCGAAACGTTCCAAAACGGAGGCGTTCGGGAGCCGAAGCTTGACTGTACCTTTTTGATATATTCCTTCGTCTCACCTGTTTCTGCATTCACCTCCCCTGTTCCCCAGTAAAATGTCCTGTTATTTTTTTTTAATCAATGCAATTAGATAGAATATGATTTTTAGGTGGTATTTGAAAGAGAGACCAGAGCGCCGTCAGCTAACTGCGGTTCAATAATGGCCTGTGTTTTCTAAATGTTTTAATGGCCTGTGTTTTCTAAAAGAATTAAACTGGGTGGGAGGGGGGGGGAAGAGGAAAAGAAAGCAAGACACACAGAAAAGCACCCGTTTTCCCACGAACAGACGCTACCCTGTTAAACTGGCAGGTCGAGTTATTGCGCTGTGCTAAGTATCACATGGGGCATGGCTCAAAGACCTCGCACTCGGATGATGCAAATACCAGGAAGGTTGCCTGGGCAGACTCAAGGTTGCAGCAAACTTGCTCTGCGATCTCCCTAAATGCTGCGCTGAGAGAAAGCAAGCATTCCTGGAACTTTTCAGCAGCCTGATACAGAAATCTAACAGGTGGTAGTTTTTCCAGACATGGAGATAAATGAGGTGGGCCTGGAAACTCTTTTTTTATTATTATTTTTCTGTGCAAAACAAGCCACAAACCATAGCTAAGACTAAGCAGATGAAGCGCTAAACCGTGGTTAACTGGAATTGGAAGTGAAAGCTTCCTTTTTTAAAATAAAAATTTATTGGTTTTTCAAAGAAAAATTTAACAAACAAAACAATACAAGCATACAAATACAAAAATTAAAAACAATAACTAATACAAAACATCAATTTTGTTTTTACAAAAAACACCTAGTTAACTATCTTAATTTTTTTGAATCTTAATTTGGGGGACTTCCTCCGCCCTCTCTTCTGCGTTCATTTCAAATATACTTTACTAACTTTGTAACTACTTTAAATCCTCTTTACAATTTATCTTAAACCTTAACTAACAACTTATATATTCTTATTCTTACCAAATTATAGAAATTATTCAAATATATCACTAACTTAACTTCTGATACACTCTATTAAACTAACATTGTAATGCTATTGCCTGTAATGCTATTGCCTATAATGTCCACTAATTTCAATTTCAAATATCTAACTTTGGAAGTGAAATCTTCCAAACTCCTCCCGACTGTGCCAGAGGAGGAAAGAGCATGTAAGTTCTGGAGGAGGCGAGAATCGTTATTGTCACAGTAAACCATGGTTTTGCACGGCGTCCAAAGGACTCCAAACTGCTCGCGGTTCACACAAAAATCAGAACGGTTGAGTACGCATCATCTCGAAAGTTCTGGGAGGTTTCGGAAACTTCTCTGCAGCTTATTTGTAGCACTTTTCCTGTCTCTTAACACACCTACCCAAAAAAACTGGACCAACCATTTTCTATTGCATTTTAGTAAATTGACCTTCTCCCCCCCCCCCCACACACACAGTTTTTCTGTGCAAGTAATAATTTGAAGCTATCTAAAAGAACATTTGAGTTTCCCTTGGCACAGAATTCAATTACTGTTGGAAAAGTCAGCTTAGCGCACACCACCTGAATCTAACAAAGTATACCTGTGCAATTTATTCGCAACATTGCTAATAATGCAAAGAGCCTTTTAATTGGCTTCAAACACACGCCTCATTTTGAATTTCTAACGACTCAGCACAAACAAGCAGCTTGTTGCCGGTTAAAAGAGAAAAATAAGGCTAACAAGTTTCGAGGTTTGTTCATTTCTCTCCCCCCCCCCCCTAAAATGTATCGAGCCGGAATTCCAGCCCCATGCAGAGTGCTCAGAGCAATGTATACAGTAACAAAAATGTATAAAAGGAATGTAATCTTTCGAACAGCTATAAAACACAAAAATAGACCGGGGGGGGGGGGGGGGAGCGAGAAAATAAATAACAGAGAGAGCCCTGCTGTTTCCATAGCCAGAGGTTCAGCAGTCACCAGCAGAGACTCAAGGCTGTGATCCCATGCACATTTACCTAGCAGTAAGCCCCAAGGACGCGGGTGGCGCTGTGGGTTAAACCACAGAGCCTAGGGCTAGCAGATCAGAAGGTCAGCAGTTCGAATCCCCGTGACGGGGTGAGCTCCCACTGCTCGGTCCCTGCTCCTGCCAACCTAGCAGTTCAAAAGCACAAAGTGCAAGTAGATAAATAGGTACCACTCCGGCGGAAAGCTAAACGGCGTTTCCGTGTGCAGCTCTGGTTCGCCAGAAGCGGCTTAGTCAGGCTGGCCACATGACCCGGAAGCTGTACGCCGGCTCCCTCGGCCAGTAAAGCGAGATGAGCACCGCAACCCCAGAGTCGTCCGCAACTGGACCTAATGGTCAGGGGTCCCTTTAACTTTAAGCCCCATTGAACTCAACGGGACTTACTTTCTTGTAGACAACATGCAAAACATTCCACTGTAAGAACGTCTTTTCTGAGATTTATTGTGTTTCTCAAGCACAGAGAAACAATGTACAGTGGTACCTTGGTTCTCAAACTTATTCCATTCCGGGAATCCGTTCCAAAACCAAGGCGCGCTTTCCCATAGAAAGTCATGCAAAATGCATTTATCCATTCCAGACTTTTAAAAACAACCCCTAAAACAGGAATTTAACATGAATTTTACTACCTAACAAGACCATTGATCCATAAAATGAAATCAAGAATCAAATAAGACAAGTGTTGTAGATGATAAAAAAAATGATAGTCATTGTTTGGATGGAGGGCTTTTATCCATTTCCACAGTCACACAATCAATCAATCAGTAGCTGAACTAGGTTCCACACAGTCACAAAAACAAATTAACCAAAAAAGCCTCAAAAACAAAAACGCAAAATAAATAGCAAAAACAAAAGCACCAAACTTAATCCGTTCCGGAAGTCCGTTTGACTTCCGAAATGATCGAAAACCAAGGCGCAGCTTCTGATTGGTGCACGCGCCCCAGAAACAATAGCCAACAGCGGCATCCGACATGTGACTTCCAAACATCTTTCGAAAACTGGAACACTTTCTTCCAGGTTTTCGGCGTTTGAGAACCAAGATACCACTGTACAACGAAAACTAGCCGAAACAGAGGAAATAATAATGTTTTTTACATTGAGTTTGACATGTGTGCATGCGTGTGTTCAAAATTCTCCAAGCGGATTTTGCACCCGGCTTTCGGCCACTTGTGACAAGTGAAGATGCCCAGGTGCCAGGACGGTGCGTGAATTCTCCACCATCTGGAGGCGCGTGCCTGGGGATCCTTGGATCTTGCCTGTTTCCACACACTAGCAACACATCCTGTTGTCGAATTCTATCCGTTACATTTTACCTGCACAATCCGAATGAATTTCAGGATGAATTTCCTAGAGTACTTCCGCTATGGGGCAGCTTTATAAATTAAGTAGGCAAAAGTAAGGTAAAGGTAAAGGGACCCCTGACCATTAGGTCCAGTCGTGTCCGACTCTGGGGTTGTGGCGCTCATCTCGCTCTATAGGCCGAGGGAGCCAGCGTTTGTCCGCAGACAGCTTCCGGGTCATGTGGCCAGCATGACAAAGCCGCTTCTGGCGAACCAGAGCAGCGCACGGAAACGCCGTTTACCTTCCCGCCGGAGCGGTCCCTATTTATCTACTTGCACTTTGATGTGCTTTTGAACTGCTAGGTGGGCAGGAGCTGGGACCGAGCAACGGGAGCTCACCCCGTGGCAGGGATTCGAACCGCTGACCTTCTGATCTGCAAGCCCTAGGCTCTGTGGTTTAACCCACAGCGTATGGGGAAGCAAAAGGTCACTTAGATAAGGATCTGAAATATTCTGGATTAGTTACAGCTAGGTAGCCGTGTTGGTCTGCCGCAGTCGAAACAAAAATAAATAAATAAATTCCTTCCAGTAGCACCTTAGAGACCAACTAAGTTTGTTATTGTCAAAACAAAATAAAATAAAAAATTCTTTCCAGTAGCACCTTAGAGACCAACTAAGTTTGTTATTGGTATGAGCTTTCGTGTATCTGAAAAAATGTGCATGCACACAAAAGCTGATACCAATAACAAACTTACCGTATATACGTGAGTATAAGCCGACGCAAATATAAGCCGAGGCACCTAATTTGACCACAAAAAACTGGGAAAACTTATTGACTTACGTATAAGCCGAGGGTGGGAAATGCAGCAGCTACTGGTAAATTTCAAAAATAAAAATAAATACCAATAAAAGGCTTGGAAAGAAAGGGTCTCTTACAGGGAGGGCTCAGGGGGTAAGGGGGCATATTGTGGGTACATTTCAGGGGGCAAGGGGAATATTCTGGAATGGATTAAGGGGGAAGGGGGCAGATTCTGGGAAGGTTTCAGGGTGGGTGGGGCATATTTAGGGAGGGCATGAGAGGCAAGGGGGCATATTCTGGGAAAGTTTCAGGTGGGCAGTTTCTAGGGTGGGCAGAGCTGGGATGGGCAGGGGTTAAGAGGGAAGGCTTGGAAAGAAAGGGTCTCTTTACAGGGAGGGCTCAGGGGGAGGGGGCATATTCAGGGAGGAATTAAGGGGGGAGATTCTGGAATGGATTAAGGGGGAAGGGGGTTGATTCTGGGAATGTTTCAGGGGTGGTTGGGGCATATTTAGGGAGGGCATCAAGGGCAAGGGGGCATATTCTGGGAAAGTTTCAGGGTGGGTAGTTTCTAGGGTGGGCAGAGCTGGGATGGGGGAAGGGGTTAAGAGGGAAGGCTTGGAAAGAAAGGGTCTCTTTACAGGGAGGGCTCAGGGGGAGGGGGCATATTCAGGGAGGAATTAAGGGAGCAGATTCTTGTAAGGTTTCAGGGGTTGATAGTTTCAGGGTGGGCAGTTTCTATGGTGGACTGAGCTGGGATGGGATGGGGGCAAAAGCAACAGGCTCTCTGGGGCTGAGCCGGCTCGCACGCCTGCTCGTCCTCCTCCTGCTCCCGCTGCCCCTGTCGCTACCTCTGTTCCCCTTCGGGGAGAAGGGACGGGAGGAGGAGGAGGAGGAGGCGATCCTCGCACAGAGCAGTGACTGCTCTGTGCAAGGCATCGGAGAGGAAAAACATCGAGGAGCACTTTCTCCCCACTTTTCCCTCCCCGATGCCTTCCGCAGAGCAGGCACAGGATCATAGAGTCTCAGCGCAGTTTCTACAGTGGGCAGAGCTGGGATGGGCAGGGGTAGAGCAGGCACAGGATCATAGAGTCTCAGCGCAGTTTCTACAGTGGGCAGAGCTGGGATGGGCAGGGGTAGAGCAGGCACAGGATCATAGAGTCTCAGCGCAGTTTCTACAGTGGGCAGAGCTGGGATGGGCAGGGGTAGAGCAGGCACAGGATCATAGAGTCTCAGCGCAGTTTCTACAGTGGGCAGAGCTGGGATGGGCAGGGGTAGAGCAGGCACAGGATCATAGAGTCTCAGCGCAGTTTCTACAGTGGGCAGAGCTGGGATGGGCAGGGGTAGAGCAGGCACAGGATCATAGAGTCTCAGCGCAGTTTCTACAGTGGGCAGAGCTGGGATGGGCAGGGGTTAAGAGGGAAGGCTTGGAAAGAAAGGTCTCTTTAGAGGGAGGGCTCAGGGGGAGGGGGCATATTCAGGGAGGAATTAAGGGGGGAAGTTTCTGGGAAGGTTTCAGGGGTGGGTAGTTTCAGGGTGGGCAGTTTCTATGGCGGACTGAGCTGGGATGGGATGGGGGCAAAAGCAACAGGCTCTCTGGGGCTGAGCCGGCTCGCGCGCCTGCTCGATACTTGTCCTCCTCCTGCTCCCGCTGCCCTGTCGCTACCTCTGTTCCCCTTGGGGAGAAGGGACGGGAGGAGGAGGAGGAGGAGGCGATCCTCGCGCAGAGCAGGCACAGGAGGAGGGATCAGAGAGCAGGCACAGATGGGGGATCGGCAGGGCAGGGGAGACAAGCAGCAAGAAAGGATCCCTTTCTTGCCGCTTGTCCCTTTGCAGCCGCCCGCATCACTTGAGTATAAGCCGAGGGCGGCTTTTTCAGCCCAAAAAATGGGCTGAAAAAGTCGGCTTATACTCACGTATATACGGTAGTTGTTCTCTAAGGTGCTACTGGAAAGAATTTATTTATTTTTTATTGTTTTATGTGATGATTTGATGTGTTGCAAACCGCTCTGAGATTCCCCCCCCATTTATAATATAAAGAAATGAAATGAATTAATAGTAATAAAAATAGCAAGCTCAATTAAAAAAAAAAATAGCACCTAGACATTCGGTTGTGGTGACCGTAGGCTAGGTTTAAGGTGCCATCTGGCAATTAGCTTCCATATCTCAGTTTCTAATACTACTGGGTTACTAAAACAAAATACCGAAAGTGAAAACACAGTATTAAAAATAGTTTGAAACAAGAAGTGAGCCTTCGGCATTTGCAGAAAGCTGGATGATGACGGTGCCAGGCAGACCTCTGTCGGGAAGGAGTTCCACAACTCAGGAGCTGCCACAGAGAAGACTCTGTCCTGTTCCACCGTCTGCCCCCCAAGCTTCTGAGTTCGGTGGAACAAGCAAGAGGTCCCCCCCCCCACTCTGCCGATCTTAGCACCCGAAAATGTCTGTTTAATAACCACGGCAGCTAATACCGATTTACAAAATTACAGTTCGGATCGCCTTGATTTTGACTGGGCTTTTATCCTGCAATTAACACTTTTCACAAAGGCCATTTGTATTTTCCGTTTCTCAAACCTAAAAACTGTCATTTTGCAGTCTGCGAAGAACAGACAGATAAGTTTCCTTTAAAAGTGGAGGTGGGGGGAGGTTGAAGGAGTGGCAAAGAGAAGCACAAAAAAACTCACTAACTCAAAACAAGCAACTTAAGGCTTTCTAATGGCAATTCTTGCTCTTTGGGTAGCCATCTGCCATAGACTCTTTGGCTGAGATTTCTGCATTGCAGAGGGTTGAATTAGTTGAGCCTCGTGGTCCCTACGAATACTGGCGGAACTCCCTTCCGCAGTGCAGTACAAATACATTGGATCACTTTGCACGGCCCTCCAAGGTGCGCAGGATCGTAGCCCGCGAGGATTAGGGCTCCGATCCTGCGCCCACGGGATCCTGGGAGTAAGGCCCATCCCACAGCAGCACTTATTTCCAAGCACACCGCCCAAGGCCACCTTCAGATTTAAAAATTCACAGACACTCAAAGTCGTAGAACCTGAGAGACCCGGGTTCAAATCCCCACTCGCTGGGCAACTTTGGGCCAGCCACTGCCCCTCCTCGGGCCTACCTCGCAGAGTTGTTGTGGGATTAAATGGGGAGGGGGAGAATGTGCGCAGCTTTGGGCTCCTCAGAGAAAATGGTGGGATATAAATGCAATACACGAATTGATAAAATGCAGGCGTGAGGAGGAATCGAGTCCCAGCAAATTGCACTGGGTTTACTCGTGCGTAAAGACCCACAGCAATGCAACCCAGGGGGTCCACACAAGAGGCAGAAGAGCTCCTGCGCAGCTACCATCCACTCCAACGCTTTCCACACCGGCATGCCAGCTTCGCTTTTTGCTTTCACTCCGCGGAGGCCGCGCTGTTGCGCCGATCGCAGGGAGCTTTTTGCCATTTCTGCGCGCAAGAGCTCTTCCCCAATCCTGGGTTCCAATCCTGCCTTCCGATCCACGCTTCCCTTCCACCACCCACCGCTGGAGGGGGGGAGAGGGTTGCGCAGGAGCGCTTCCCCGGCTGGCTTATCTTTCATTTTTTGCGCCATTTAAAAGGGTCCCCGCAATCCACGCGGAGGCGCATTGCTGGAGGTAGGCGCGCGATCCGCCGCACAGGATCGCGCGCAACTGACCCAAGAGGGAACCGTAAACGGGGATTGTTTCGCAGAAAACCACAAAGAGAGAGAGAGATAAAGACATCCCCGCATCGCCCAACCCGCTCGGCCGACACGCGTCGTCCCGCTTGCGCATCCTCACTCACCCGCAACAGGTGTCAAAATCCTCTGGCGCTTGCTCCGCGGCTCTCCCATGGTCAAGGAGCGAGCAGGATCCGGCCCCTCTCCTTCCTTTCCCCCCGCTCCGCTTCTCCTTTTCGTTTTATTGCTCGTTTACACCTCCGCGACCACTTTCACCCTTTTCCGTCTGCTAAGGCGCCGGGCCCTCCGTGCATTCCTTCACGTGAGAACGGAGGAAACCCGCGTCAACGACCCCCTTTACCCCTGCGGGCGCCGCTTTGCATTATTACTATTGTTGTTGTTGTTCAGTCGCCCCCGACTATTATTATTTTTAAAAAGGGAGGAAGACGGGGGGGGGGGTGTCCTCCGGCACGATCTGCTTTCGGAAAAAGGAGCGCCGACAATTTACGTGGGAAGATGCGGAATTGCAAGGCGGAGATGCAACTCTCGATCCCCAAACCGCAGGCCCAGATGACTTTAAAGAGGAAAAAAAATGACAGCAAGAAAGTAACTTGCAAAAAAGAAAAGGGAAATGGAATAGCAGCTGCGCTCTTTTCCCGTCTCGGCGTTTGGAGACGCCAGCTGCAAAACGCACGCTTCTCGCCTTTAAGATGGCCTCGCCACCGCCTCCTATTGTCTTAAGACGAGGGGGGAGAGCCAGATCTGCAGAGCCCCCCCTTGGAAAAAGGAATAAAAAGCGCTCTCGTGGAAGAAAAAGAGAAACATGTCCGACTCCGGGCTCCTTCGGGGTAGGTGGGAAGCTTCATCCGCCGACCCCAGGAAGTGAAAAAAAAAGCCCCGTTTTGCAAGCAAGAGAGGGAGGGAAGGGAAGGAAGGTGGCGAGGGAGGGCGACAGAAAGAAAGTGAAAACTGAACCGGAAGGAGTCGGGTGCCTCCAGGAGGTTTTTAACTTCCTGCTCGCTTTGCTTTTCCTCCCCACGCCACGCACGCCACACGCGTCAAATCTTTGCCAAAAAAAAAAAAGGCAGCAAGCAAGAATCGCTCGAGAAAACTGGGGACTAGCGCCTTGCAGAGCCCCGATTGCAAGGAGGAGAAAGGGGAGAAAAGTCGCTTTGCAACCGGAATAATAAAAACCGAGAGAAATTGGGAGACTTAACATTAAAAACAAAACCAAACGAAACCCAATGTCCTCAGGCTTCGCCAAAGCTGGTGCCCTCCGGATGATGCTTTGATGGGAGTTTGCAGGCCGAAACATCTGGTGGGCACCAGGTTGGCGAAGAAGGCTGGGCTGCAAGGACAAAAACCGGCGACGCAGATCTGCTTATGTTTTTGCCTTTTCCCCTGGAGCAATGCGGAAAGAGTCCTAAGGTGGTCAATGTGTATGTAAGAAAGCAGCTGAAACTATAATATTTGGAATACACACACACGCACAGTAAAATGTGTGTGTGGCACATTCGTATATTCCAAAAATAATCTCCCAAGTGGTTTGCAACATCCTAAAAAAGCTCACAAATGCGCAATTAAGAACCCCACATTTTAGAGGAGCACAGAAAAATTAGGTAAGGCGTCCTCTTAAAGCAACAGTGGAAACTAAATTTAAACAGCTAGGGTAGCAGCAACTGGCCAATCCAAAACACAGCCTTGCCTCCCGAATATGCAATCGTGTATTTCTTTTGGGGAACCCCCCGCCCCACATCTTTGCCAAAGTAAGAATAATTATACTGGCCCACCTTAAAGGGTTGCTGTAATCCACATCCACCCTAAAATCAACATAATAGGATTATTAAAACTGGATCACATTTATGGGGTGCCCAAAGCCCCAGTCCTCAAGTTACTATCCCCTCCCTGCCCCATGCGATAGAGGGATAAAAACCCTCGATTGGATATTTACAGGGTTGCCATAAGCTGCACTCTTGGCATGCCCCCCCCCCCACACACACACCTTGCAACTGGATCCACAGGCTGGGTGACATTGCAGGGTTAGCTTGGATTTCCTTTGTGTCTCCTAAGTGATGCTGGCGGAATCATTATTTTACAGCCCTCATTAGCACCTCCTTAATGGCATTTAGGGGCTGCACCTGGCAAGAACTGCACCAATAAACAGCAGCCTGTTTGGAAATAGCTGGTTTATTTGCAACAGGTGTCTTTATAATCAGCAGCTTCATACACAAAAATTAAAATGTCTACATTTGAACATTTTCCGGCTACTTCCTCTTCTACTAATCCACTTTCCTCATACAGTGGTACCTTGGTACTCAAAGAAGACGAAGAAGAGTTTGGATTTGATATCCCGCTTTATCAATACCCGAAGGAGTCTCAAAGCGGCTCACATTCTCCTTCCCCTTCCTCTGTGAGGTGAGTGGGGCTGAGAGACTTCAGAGAAGTGTGACTAGCCCAAGGTCACCCAGCAGCTGCATGCGGAGGAGCGGAGACGCGAACCCGGTTCACCAGATTATGAGTCCACCGCTCTTAACCACTACACCATGCTGGCTCTCAAACGCCTTGGTTCTCAAATGCCCAAAACCCAGAAGTGTTCCGGTTTTCGAACGTTTTTCGGAAGCCGAACATCCGATGCCGCTGTTGGCTGTCGTTTCCGGAGCGCCTGCACCAATCAGAAGCTGCGCCTTGGTTTTCGAACATTTCGGAAGTCAAAACGGACTTCCGGAACGGATTAAGTTTGGCGCTTTTGTTTTTGCTGTTTATTTTGCGTTTTTGTTTTTGAGGCTTTTTTGGTTAATTTGTTTTCGTGACTGTGTGGAACCCAGTTCAGCTATTAATTGATTTGATTGTGTGACTGTGGAAATGGATAAAAGCCCCCCTTTCCAAACAATGACTATCATCAGTGCAGGTAAGAAAATAATAATAATTTTAATTTTTATCACTTATTTATTTTATAGTACAGTACATTTACTATTGCTTTCATTTTATTGATCAATGGCCTTGTTAGATAGTTCTTGGTATGAGCTTTCGATAGTTGGTCTCTAAGGTGCTACTGGAAATAATTTTTTATTGTTTTGACTATGGCAGACAAACACGGCTACCCACCTGTAACTAGTAAAATTCATGTTAAATTGCTATTTTAGGGGTTGTTTTAATTCAAAAGTATGGAACAGATTAATCCGTTTCGCATTACTTTCTATGGGGAAGCATGCCTTGGTTTTGGAACGCTTTGGTTTTGGAACGGACTTCCGGATCGGATTAAGTTTGAGAACCAAGGTACCGCTGTATTCAGATCTGATCATATTTGTTTCAATTTAGGTCGCAGTCGCAACATCGATTTAAAGCACTATGACAACACTCATGGCCTCTTCCAAGGAATTATGGGAGCTGTAGTTTGTTAAGGGGGCTAAGAGTTGTTAGGAGCATAGCTGTCAACTGTTCCCTTTTCTTGCGAGGAATCCTATTCGGAATAAGGGGATTTCCCTTTAAAAAAAGGGAAAAGTTGACAGCTATGGTCAGGAGACCCCCTGCCACCTTCAGAAAGCTACAATTCCCAGAGTTCCTTGGGAAGAGGGATTGACTATTGAACGACTCTGGGAACTGTAGTTCTGGGAGAGTATAGATTGTTAATGAGCCAAAGGTCTGGCAGAAGAGGAATATTTTTGCCAGGCACCGAAAGGTGTATAATGAAGCGCCAGGCGAGCCTCCCTGGGGGGAGCATTCCACAAAAGGGGAGACACTGCAGAAAAGGCCCCGTTCTCATTTTGCCACCTTTTGGACGATGGAAGATCACAGAGTCTGGGGCTGTTCATATGGCGAGAGGTATTGCGGTCCTGAGCTTTTAAAGGCTTTTTGGCCGAAACTAATTGGCAGCCAAGGTCCAGCTTTCCGGTTTTGTGCAAATCTGAAGGATCAAGAGCATCAAGAATAGAAGGTTCTACATTAAAAATTCAACTAATTAGATGTTACTTATCCCCAGCTCCTGCCCACCTAGCAGTTCGAAAGCACTTCAAAGTGCAAGTAGATAAATAGGTACCGCTCCGGTGGGAAGGTAAACGGCGTTTCCGTGCGCTGCTCTGGTTCGCCAGAAGCGGCTTAGTCATGCTGGCCACATGACCCGGAAGCTGTACACCGGCTCCCTTGGCCAATAAAGTGAGATGAGCGCCGCAACCCCAGAGTCGGACACGGCTGGACCTAATGGTCAGGGGTCCCTTTACCTTTACCTGTCCCAAATACCTTGAAAGATTTGTGGAAGAGACAGGTGCCCGTTTTCTTTTCTTATGCATTCAATAAAATCCCACCAAACTGAGACAAAAAAGGCTTCCTTTGTTTTTGTTTTCTTTTCAGGCAAGTTTTCCATGCAATGCAAATTTCCATACTGTATCTCATTCCTCCATAATGAGGTTCCAATATCTTTTCCATTTTTGGGCAATCGATAGGTGTGAGGTGGTAAGACGGTTGTTGAACCAATCTTTAGATTTTATATTTATATTATTTTGGTGAGGACATATGGCCCTCTGTGAATTTTGAAGAGTCTCCCCCCCCCCACCCCGACTAACAGGACTGCTTTAAGATACAGAAACGAACAATGGCTTGCCTTTTGGATCTAATTAATGACAGCACTGCATTTCTCTCTCTGCAGTAACAAGTCGTCCGCTGTGCCTTGCTTTCATTATTATTATTATTATTATTATTATTATTATTATTAAAATTTGTATGCCGCCCTTCATCGGAAGATCCCAGGTCGGTTCAGGGCAGAATCTTCCTTCTTAAAATGTGGACCCCAGGATGTAAACAGTCAAACGGAGATCGCGATATTCTGAATTCATTGCAAAGCAGCACCGAGCATTATTATCGGGATATATCGTTCCTGCCATGTATCCATGCAGCAAAACGTGCACGTTGGAAGGCAGAGAGATCAATGCATTTGGGGAAGAAATAAAAAAATGTGTATAAGAAGCAAACAAAAGGGGGGGGGGGAATCGGATTATTCATCCAGAGGAAGCCGAGCCCCGCGCGCGCCGTGCGCTTGCAAAATCCCTTTTCCACCCTGCAGTATTACATAAAAACAGGCGTCCCGGGAGCTGCGCGCGGAACTACAACTCCCAGCATGCTTTGCGACACCTCTCCGCTCTGACGTTGGATCCCCACCCCCCATGTCGCTGGAGTACCATCATAAACAACAGAAAAGAGGGACCCAGGAGTGCCTGGGAGCTGCTGCTCCTCCCTCCCTCCCTCCACCTCCTTCTTTCTGGGTGCTGCTGGGAGTTGTAGTTTGGGCTTGAGCAACTATGGAGAGCACCATGGCTAACAGCTCCGTGCTGGGCGAGATTGGTGAGTGGGTGTTGGGGAGGGGGGTGGGGGTCCTGGACTGAAGGAGAAAGGGGTGGGGGGGCTGGAAATGTTGGCAGGGAGGGGGAGCATGCTTTTGGGGAGCCTGGATGGGGAGGGGAGAAGCAGGTGCCCCCCCTCCCCTCTCCATCAGGAGCAGCTGGGTACCACTGGGACTTCGCCTTCTCATGTTGCTAGTCCTTTGCGGGCTGGGCAGCCGCATCAAGCCTGAAATGTCTGGATGCGCAACTGCGGTGATTTGGTCGATGGCTTGAGTTTACTCCTACCATATGCCTCTTTCCCACAGGGAGCTGCGCTGCTGTAAAGATATTACTGTATATATATAAATTCAATAAATAATAATAATAATAATAGTGCTCAACGTGACTTAACAGCAAACACCACAATTCAGAGCCTTAGAAATACAATGCAATGTGGAACACGCCAGTAAATTTAAAAGATGGCCAAAAGCAGCGATTCGGCAAACGCAGAAGAAATTCAGAATCGCACACACACACACACACACACACACACAATCTAGGCTTAAGTACACAAATGCAAAGCAATACAGGAGCTAACCAGCAGTCAAATTTCTGTTACTGGTTTTTCTGCACTCCAAGGAGCCTGGCTTAAATACAGCTCAGAAGGGAGAGTCCAGTTGTCACTGAACCGGTGAATTAGCTGAGATTTCAGTTCTCACTGGCTTGGATCATCTAATGAGTTAAATATTTTCCCAACTGACCATTGAAACAAGATTATGAGATGTTAGATGTGCCACAAGCAGAGAAATCTATGCCCAAAAATTGTTATTAAGTGCCGGACTCGGGTTCTAAGAAGCTACAATGGAAAGTCTTCGTTGCTTAAAGTAATATTACACAAGCGCAAATCTAGGTGAAGGGTATTTGAGAAATCAAACAGTCCCCCTTGATTTTTAATCTCCAGAAAAGAGTGATGGGGGATAGAAAGGAATAGAAATATGTCTGTGTATTTCTGTACATATATTTGTATATATTGTGTGTGTGCAATTTCTTTTCCTATTTAATAGACATATGCTGTCCTTAGGTCAATAATGTCAGATGTTGTTGCGAAGAGCAATCCAGCTCGCTCAGAACCTGCAGAAAATCATTGGGGTTTCTAATTATTCACTTTGTTTCTGTATTTATATTTTCAAGGAAAATCCTCAAAGCGGTTCGCCGCGCACGAAAACTAAAAAAGTAAAACGGCCCAGAATAAAACATTGCAGAAGAAAGTCAGATATAAAGCTTGCCTTCTAACCTACGTACGGTAATTGACAGGGGAGTCAGGGGCTAAAGATTTCAAAATGTTTCAAAGGGAGTCAAGCTGCAGAATGGGCATTTAACACAGCAAAGTTCACCCCCCGAAAATTGCCTTTAAAAATAAAACGTTACTAAAGGAAGCCAAATACAGGTGAAACTCAAAAAATTAGAATATTGTGGAAAGGTTCGTTTCTTTCAGTGATTCAACTTAAAAGGTGAAACTAATAGTTCCAGTTACAGGTGGGTAGCCGTGTTGGTCTGCCATAGTCGAAACAAAATAGAAAATTATTTCCAGTAGCACCTTAGAGACCAACTGAGTTTGTTCTTGGTATGAGCTTTCGTGTGCATGCACACTTCTTCAGATACACTGAAACAGAAGTGTGAAGAAGTGTGCATGCACACGAAAGCTCATACCAAGAACAAACTCAGTTGGTCTCTAAGGTGCTACTGGAAATAAGTATCTATTTTGTTTCGGTGAAACTAATATACGAGATAGACTCATGACATGCAAAGCGAGATATGTCAAGCCTTTATTTGTTATAATTGTGATGGTTATGGCACACAGCTGATGAGAACCCCAAATTCACAATCTCAACTTTGGGGTTTTCATCAGCTGTGCGCCAAAATCATCACAATTATAACAAGCAAAGGCTTGACAACGTCTCGCTTTGCATGTCATGAGTCTATCTCAGATATTAAACTCCAGTAGCTAATGAAAACAATTGCTTACATAAATGGACTTTTCCACGATATTCTAATTTTTTCGAGTTTCACCTGTATAAAATGCACAAGAGAACAGAATAGTATGGTAAGCAGTTGAGTGGATTAAGCCTATTGAGCACAGCGGAGCTTAGTTCTGAGTAAAACGTGCGTTGGTCTGGTTGCTCAAGTGCTTAACTTGGGTGGGACCGAGGCCTGGGTTTCTCCCATGCCAGATAGGTGACCAAAACTGGGAAACATTGAATTTTCCCTGGCTAACTTTCTCATATCCTTTGCCCTTCCTGGAGTAAACAGCACAGCGACAAGCATCGTGGAGCGAGTCCAATGGGTGCTGTTAGGGTCAAAGAATTGTACGCTGCATTCGTAAATCACACTTCCCTTCTAGGCAAAATCTAGAGGAATCCGTTGTTAATCATTACTGATTTTTTTTGCTTTTTTGCGTGTTAAACGTTATTTTGCAATAGCATGTTATATATACCGGTAACTCACTGAATAGCTCCAGTGTAAACCTGTTTATTTGGGTATTTGGGGTCACTGACGCAGGAAGGAATTACCTTTTAATCCTACAGGCAATACGCACAAGTGTTAAATGGTCGTCATTTTAACACGTTTCAAGAGTTTTCCTACGACTCCATTTTAAAAACATTTTCGCCATGTATCAACTTCCATATATGAGAAAGAGGAGAGCGCAAAATATGGTCTGAAGCTCAACATCAAAAAAACTAAGATCATGGCCACTGGTCCCATCACCTCCTGGCAAATAGAAGGGGAAGAAATGGAGGCAGTGAGAGATTTCACTTTATTGGGCTCCATGATCACTGCAGATGGTGACAGCAGTCACGAAATTAGAAGACGCCTGCTTCTTGGGAGGAAAGCAATGACAAACCTAGACAGCATCTTAAAAAGCAAAGACATCACCTTGCCGACAAAGGTCCGTATAGTTAAAGCTATGGTTTTCCCAGTAGTAATGTACGGAAGTGAGAGCTGGACCATCAGAAGGCTGATCGCCGAAGAATTGATGCTTTTGAATTATGGTGCTGGAGGAGACTCTTGAGAGTCCCAAGATCAAACCTATCCATTCTCAAGGAAATCGGCCCTGAGTGCTCACTAGAAGGACAGATCCTGAAGTTGAGGCTCCAGTACTTTGGCCACCTCATGAGAAGAGAAGACTCCCTAGAAAAGACCCTGATGTTGAGAAAGATGGAGGGCACAAGGAGAAGGGGACGACAGAGGACGAGATGGTTGGACAGTGTTCTCGAAGCTACTAACATGAGTTTGGCCAAACTGCGAGAGGCAGTGAAGGATAGGCGTGCCTGGCGTGCTCTGGTCCATGGGGTCACGAAGAGTCGGACACGACTGAACGACTGAACAACAACAATATGAGAAATTAAGAAATATCCTAAATCATTATTTACATGCCCTCCAACATTTCTCCAAGGAAAATAGGGAACACCCTATTTAATAATAATAATAATAATAATAATAATAATAATAATAATAATAATAAATACCCTGCCAATCTGACTAGGTTGCCCCAGTCACTCTGTGCGGCTTCCAACATATATATTTTAGAAATGTGCAAGGGAAGGGATGATGTACAATACCTTCAACAGATAAACAGAAGGAAGGAAAATTGTAGCTGTAAACTACAGAGAAAAAGGCGGGATACAGTCATACCTCATGTTGCGAATGCTGCGGGTTGCGTTCCTCATGGGATACGAATGTGCTGAACCCGGAAGTACCAGAACGGGTTACTTCCGGGTTCGGCGGTTCACGCCTGCGCAGACGTGCAAAATGACATCATGCGCAAGCGGAAGAAGCACCGAATTGAGCGGTGAGCATGCACAGATTCGGCGCTTCAGGATGCGGCCTTTTCATGTTGCGAACGGGGCTCCGGAACGGGGCACCGTCCGTGCCACTGCGCATGTGCGGCATCCCGTACGGAGTTTGTTAAAATAATAATAATAATAATAATAAATAATAATAATAACAATAATAAATAATAAACGCTGTTTACCTTCCGCCGGAGTGGTACCTATCTATCTACTTGCATTTGGCGTGCTTTCGAACTGCTAGGTTGGCAGGAGCAGGGACGGAGCAACAGGAGCTCACCCCGTTGCGGGGATTTGAACCGCCGACCTTCTGATCAGCAAGCCCCCCACCTGCGTCCCATTTGGAAATGTACATCCAGGTTTTTTTTCCTGTAATATATCTTGTTTAGCTTATACGTAAATCCGGTACTGAGAAATGACGGGTGTGACTTGGCTTCTTTTCCCCATGCGCCTCCTTTGACTCATTTCTGCCCCCACCAGGGGCATACCCAGGATCAAAACTGGGGGGGGGGGGCAAGCCATGGTCGTTCAGGTTGTGACATTTCAGCACGGAAAGGCGAATGAAACCAAAATTTTAGGAAAATTATTTATAATTATAGCAGTGCTTTATTATGGTAGTTATTGCTTTAATTTTTTTTGAATTTTTATACTAGTTACATGTCTTATACCAGGGGTGGCCAACTCACAAGAGACTGTAGGCTCATCTACTTTCAGCAGTGATCTACCCCCGTTTTTTGGGGTTCAGCTCAAAGTTGGACCTTTTTGGGGGGTGAGGAATGCCCCGCTTTTTAGGGGTTCGGTTCGTTTTTAGATTACTGACCACATTATGTAAACAGCAAACAAAAACAGCTTCAAAAAACAGAAAAACTTTACTCCCTAAACAGAAGGGCCCAAATGGCTGAAAAACTCAGTTTCCCAGGATCCTCAGCACTCGCAAAGGAACTACCTACTTACCATGCAAGGGAACTCAGTTTCCAAAGCTCCCTTGCGACGATCAGCTGGCGCAACACACCACACACACACACACACATGCAGTGTCGGCCAAGAGCTCAGAGATTTTGGGAGGGGGAGAAAGACCAGTAGTTGAGCTTTTTTAGGAGAGCTTTTTTTCCTTTTAGGCTGCCGATAACCATTTACATTTATTTATTTTTTTGCTTGGGGGGGGGCACCTGCCCCCTCGGGTACGCCCATGGCCCCCATCGCTCACTTTTCTTCCGTCTCCCTCCGCAGGGTTTTGGGTGGACAGGACGCCGGTTCACGAAGCGGCCAGGAGAGGGGAGACCCTCCAGCTGCAGGAGCTCATTGCCAACGGCGCCTGCGTCAATTTGGTCACGTACGATTCCATCACGCCGCTGCACGAAGCCAGCCTGCGCGACAGACCCAATGCGTGCAAATGCTCCTTGCTGCGGGAGCCCAGGTGTGTAGCTCGGGGAGCCCCTCTTTGTGGGATGGTCCCCCCAGGGACGCCCGCCTGGTGCCTTCATTATCCAGTGGTACCTTGGTTCTCAAACTTAATCCGTTCCGGGAGTCCCTTCCAAAACCAAAGCGTTCCAAAACCAAGGCACGCTTTCCCATAGAAAGCAATGCAAAACGGATTAATCTGTTCCAGACCTTTAAAAACAACCCCTAAAACAGCAATTCGACATGAATTTTACTATCTAACGAGGCCATTGATCCATAAAATTAAAGCAATAGTCAATAAATAGGACAGTATTGTATATGATAAAAAATTTAAATTATTCTTTTTTCTTACCTGCACTGATGATAGCCATTGTTTGGATGGGAGGCCTTCATCCATTTCTGCAGTCACACACTCAATCAATCAATAGCTGAACTGGGTTACACACAGTCACAAAAACAAATTAACTGAAAAAACCTCAAAAACAAACAAAAAAAAACGCAAAATAAATAGCCGCATCGGACATTCGGCTTCCTGAAAAGCGGTTGAAAACCAGAACACTTACTTCCAGGTTTTCGGCGTTTGAGAACCAGGGTGTTTGAGAACCAGGGTGTTTGAGAACCAAGGTGTTTGAGAACCAAGGTGTTTGAGAACCAAGGTGTTTGAGAACCAAGGTGTTTAAGAACCAAGGTACTACTGTACACCTTTGGGCGTCAGATAAAAATGGGGGGTTATTGGGTCATCTTTGTTCTTATTTTTATTATTAGCTGTTCATATTGTAATTTATGTTGTGAACCGCCCTGGGCTCTTTGGATGTAGGGCAATATAATTTTAATAATAATAATAATAATAATAATAATAATAATAATAATAATAATACCGTATTGGCCTAAATATCCAATTTTTTTTAAAAAAAACCTTATTGATTATTATCCCCCCTGGTTGTGGTTTGAGCCTCACATTGGGCCAAAAGATTCCTGCATCCCGAGGGGTTGGGCTAGATGACCCCTGGGGGTCCCCTTCCAACTCAACCATTCTGTGATTTTTGCTATGACGCCGCAGGTGGACGCCCGGAACATAGACGGCAGCACCCCTCTGTGCGATGCCTGCGCCTCTGGGAGCATCGACTGCGTGAAAGTGTTGCTCTCGCACGGGGCCAAAGTCAACCCTCCGCTCTACACGGCCCTCCCCGCTCCACGAGGCCTGCATGAATGGTAAGCCAACAACAGCTTGGGGCAGAGTTCAACTTGTGGGACGTGATCCATGAGAGGCAGTCAAGTAGCAACATTCCTTGAACTGCTAAAGAAGGCATGCGAGGGGATGTTTGGTCCAGCCAGTCGAAACTTCGTGTTCCTCCTGGGCTGGAGCATCCTTCCTTTTCCATGTGATAGAAGCCTGACCTTACCTGTCCAGGTAACAAAAGGACAAGTCACGCAGCTCGCCTCTCTCTTTTTCACTTCCTTCTTCATTTGACCAGCTTCCAGCTAGGACTGCTCTGCTAGCTCTCAGGGGTTGGCAAAGTTTTTGTGGCTTGGGCTGGTTCACGGTCCCGCAGACGCCGCGGTGGGCTGGAGTGTGCAGGCACGCATGCGCAAACCCTATTTCTGGCGCAGAGGAGGCGTGCGCAGCTTCCCATTGGCTGCAGGAGCTGGCTGCAGCCAATGGGAAGCCGGCCAGCATCGCGGAAGGCGGTCCCCTGCTCTGATCCACGTTGGTTTAGCGTGGCATACGGGAGCCGACCGAACAGACGGTGGGGGTCCATGGGTCAGTTAAAATGACCCCCATGGGCCGCTTCTGGCCCATGGGCCTTAGGTTGCCGACCCCTGGGGTAGATCCACATGTACATATTTGTAACTAAGTCTGCCCTCAGGGATCCAACTGTGAACTGATGTGAGTCAACTTCTTTTACTGACTTTGAATAAGATTGTGGCGTCTTTATGCTTTCAAGAGGAATTAAAGGAACTGACCAGGAACGTACAGTTCAATCTGAGGCAGACTAAATTGTATAATAGTGAGAGGCTCACACGAGCCTGCAACCAGCTATCTGCTGTGCATGTAAAAAGGGGAATGTAAACTCTGCTAAGTAAAGAAACTTACTAGTGGAAGTTAGGAAGGATATTAATAAACAATATTTCCTCTCCTGCCACCCTGAACATTCCCACCACACAACTGCCTGAGCGGGTCTGCAACTCTTAATTGCTCCGAGGGTTACTTTGAATACGGTTGCTACACTGCCTATTTCAACGGGTTTTGCCTGGATTCTAGCCGTGCCAACATTGGCCAGCCCAGATTCCCAGCTTTGATCTTGTTTTTTTAAAAAGCAAGTTTCTAGTCCCTGTTGAGCCCCACATTCTCTTTGTAAACCGCTTGAAGTTTTCAGCAATCAAGCAGTCTATGGGAGAAAAGGTGATATATAAATTGAATTAATAATAATAATAATAATAATAATATTGTAGTAGTTGCATAAATTGTATGGAAATAACTAGCCTGTGGGTTGAGGTGGGAGAAGAGGTCATTGATTTGGTTTGGTTTGGTTTGTTCTTGTTTTCATTATGTATTCTGAGTTTTTTATCTCGGTTTTTTTCATGTTGTGAACCGCCCTGAGATCTATGAGTTAAGGACAAAATGAATGAATGAATGATAAGAGAAACAAACAAATAATAAGGCAGAACATGCCAGCACTGTCCTGGCCAATCGTTTTGTGAAATACTAGCCTGCTCCACCTCCTTTCGGTGTTCTTAGCCAATGAGTGAAGTTACAGCTGTGACTGACATTTAAGGAAACAAGAGATCGCTCAGTAAATAGAGCTATCCCTTAACCTTATTCTCAGGGCCATGGGTTCGAGTCCCACCTTGGCATAAAGATTCTTGCATTGCAGGGGTATGTGTGGACTAGACGTCTATGATTCTTTATTATTATTATTATTATTATTATTATTATTATTATTATATTTAAAATAAGTCTTTATTAAATTTGTGGGTTTTTTAAAAAAAGGATTTCAAACATAAAACAAAACATTAAATCTTACATCACACAAATAATAACAGACATAAATTTACAATAGTCTCTTTCAAATTATGCATCAAATTTAAATATGACTTCATATTGCTTCTACAACGGTTTTCTTAGTATAATACTCATTTCATTACTCTAGCTAATAATTTAATTACTCTCACTTACAAACAAACAAAAAACAAAATTTTATATAGTTTAAATCTCCACGTCTATGATTCTGATTCCCCACCTTGTTCCTGACCATCTGGAAGTTCTCCATTGAGTCGGCCCCCTTTGTTCTTTTTTTTTTTTTTTAAATATAGGCAGCGCTGAGTGTGTGCGCCTCCTTATCGATGTCGGTGCCAACCTGGAAGCTCACGATTGTCACTTTGGGACCCCTTTGCACGTGGCATGCGCTCGAGAGCATCTGGACTGCGTGAAGATACTGCTCAACGCAGGTGGGGGGACGGGACGGGACGTGGTCCACCCCCCATTTTGCCATTCTTCTTGGCCTGGCCTGTTTTACAGTCCCGAAGCCTGTGCCCCTTTTGCGCTGTAAGCCAGAGTTTCCCAAACTTGGGTCTCCAGCTGTTTTTGGACTACAACTCCCATCTGGTCCTACTAGCTTAGGGATGATGGGAGTTGTAGTCCAAAAAAAAAGCTGGAGAAACAAGTTTGGGAAACCCTGCTGTAGACTATTATTTGGCTTAGGGTGCTGCTGGGGTCAACCGAGGTGAGTGATGGTGGGAGTTCCCCACCCTAGGGGGGAAAAACAAGCCATTTCTATGCACCATCCTGTACCGCCACAAATTGGCGAGCTGACCGGAGTGATCTCCTTCTCTGTTTCAAGCCACACGTCTCCCGTTTCTGACGAGGATCAGGCTAGTTTCCCATAGCCAAAAGAAAAGTCTCCAGACATTTCAGAGAGGGGGGAAAAAGAAGCATTTCTTAACGCGTAGATAAACCGTGGAACTCACGTCCGCAGGAGGCAGCAATGGTCTTCAAGTTGGATGGCTTGAAAAGAGGATGAGACGAATTGATGGAGGAGAGGGCTATCCCTGAGTCAACAGTGTGATGCAGCAGCTAAAAAGCCAATGCAATTCTGGGCTGCATCAAAAGGAGTATAGCGTCTAGATCAAGGGAGGTAATAGTACCACTATATTCCGCTCTGGTCAGACCTCACCTGGAACACTGTGTCCAGTTCTGGGCACCACAGTTCAAGAAGGATACTGACAAGCTGGAACGTGTCCAGAGGAGGGCAACCAAAATGGTCAAAGGCCTGGAAAAGATGCCTTATGAGAAACGGCTTAGGGGAGCTGGGTATGTTTAGCCTGGAGAAGAGAAGGTTAAGGGGGGATATGATAGCCATGTTCAAATATATAAAAGGATGTCATATAGAGGAGGGTGAAAGGTTGTTTTCTGCTGCTCCAGAGAAGCGGACACGGGGCAATGGATTCAAACTACAAGAAAGAAGATTCCACCTAAACATTAGGAAGGTTGTTTTCCTGCTGCTCCAGAGAAGCGGACACGGGGCAATGGATTCAAACTACAAGAAAGATTCCACCTAAACATTAGGAAGAACTTCCTGACAGTGAGAGCTGTTCGGCAGTGGAATTTGCTGCCAAGGAGTGTGGTGGAGTCTCCTTCTTTGGAGGTCTTTAAGCGGAGGATTGACAGCCATCTCTCAGGAATGCTTTGATGGTGTTTCCTGCTTGGCTGGGGGTTGGACTGGATGGCCCTTGTGGTCTCTTCCAACTCTAGGATTCTGTGATTCTATGATTCTAATGCGTAGATAAACTGTGGAACTCACTTCCGCAGGAAGCAGAAATGGTCTTCAAGTTGGTTGGCTTTAAAAGAGGATGAGATGAATTCATGGAGGAGAGGGCTATCCCAACGCTTCCAGTTGCTGGAAACCACAAGACGGGAGAGTTGCTCTCATGCTCAGATCCTACTTTCGGGTTTCCCTTTGTCCTCTGTGAAAGCAAGATGCTGGGGTAGGTTGCCATTGCCCTGACCCAGCAGGCTCTTCCTTTATCCTTATGGACTACAACTCCCATCATCAGCGGAGCCTGATGGGAGTTATAGTCCGGAACATCATTAGGGTTCCATGTTGGGGAAGGCCAGTCCAACACCACGTGTTGCCCACCTTCCTTTAGGCCAGGGGTCAGCAAACTTATTCAGCAGGGGGCCAGTCCACTGTCCCTCAGACCTTGTGGGGGGCTGGACTATATTTGAGGGGGGGCATGAATGAATCCTATGCCTCACAGATAAACCCAGAGATGCATTTTAAATAAAAGGACACATTCTCCTCATGTAAAAACACGCTGAATCCCGGACCGTCCGTGAGCTGGATTTAGAAGGCGATTGGGGCCAGATCCAGTCCCCAAGCCTTAGTTTGCCTACCCATGCTTAGGCAAAGGTTCGAGTTTTGCGCTCGAGGGCAGCGAGCAATTCTTCCTCCAATCTGACCGCTTTGGACAGAGTAATATATGCTGGAAATGTAAACAAACAGAAGGAACATTTTTCCATATGTGGTGGACGTGCCCAAAGGTAAAAGACTTCTGGGAGAGGATTTACAATGAATTGAAAAAAGTGTTGAAAAGCACATTTAGTAAAAAAAAAACCCCAGAAGCCTTTTTACTTGGTATTGTAAATCAGGAAGTTCCAAAGTGTGATAAACTTTATTCATGTATGCCACAACAGCAGCTAGAATTTTCTTAGCTAAAAACTGGAAGACAGAGGAGTTTACCAACGATAGAAGAATGGCAGATGAAAATGATATGGAGTTTGCTGAACTGACCGGAAACTTCGTGACCAGAGGGATGACGCAGTGGAAGAAGATTGGAAGAAATTTAAATTGTATTTTAAAAAACCATTGTAGATTAAAGATTAGAAGTAAGCTGAAAGATATGCTAGGTTGCAGATTTAGAAGATAGATTTAAGGTTTACAAAAGTTTGAATAAATGATAAGGATATTATATAAGAAGAGAAGTTAAGATTAACTAATAAAAAATGATTTTAATAATGTAAAGAAATTACTAAAGATGATTTCAGGGAACGCAGGAGGAGAGGACGTGAGGAAGTCATTTACAATGACAAGAAAGGAAGATAGGTGTATTAAGTTTTGAGCGTTTATTTGTAGTACTGTTTTTATTGTTGTTTGTTCAGGTTTGTTTGTTTGTTTTTGTTATATTTTGTTAAAACTAATAAAAGTTTATTGATGCAACTTGACCGCTTTGTCGTCCCCAGGGGGCCAACGTCAACGCAGCCAAGCTCCACGAGACGGCCCTCCACCACGCGGGCCAAGGTGAAGAACGCCGATCTGGTGGAGCTGCTGGTGGAGTTCGGGGGGAACGTTTACGCCAGGGACAACCGGGGAAGAAGCCTTCCGACTACACCTGGAGGAGCAGCCCGGCCGCCAAGTGCTTTGAGCATTTCGAAAGTGAGTGTGTGTGGGGGGTGCCTTGTCGCTGCCCCTGCTGGCTTGTCGGCGGCACCTTCCTTCCCATCTCGTTCATCTTGCTTCGGCGATGCCTTCCTAGGTTGTGTGCCCCATGCGGCTGTTTCTTGAAGACGCCACTGCTAATATTTTAATAGCCGGCGGAGCTTTTCCAGCCTGAGTGCCACATTTCCTTATGGGGGGGCTTCTCGGGGAGCGCCTGTCATGGGCAAACAGTAGAGCTGTGCGATATCTCAGGTTACAGACGCTTCAGGTTACAGACGCTTCAGGTTACAGACTCCGCTAACCCAGAAATAACGCTTCAGGTTAAGAACTTTGCTTCAGGATAAGAACAGAAATTGTGCTCTGGCGGCGCAGTGGCAACGGGAGGCCCCATTAGCTAAAGTGGTGCTTCAGGTTAAGAACAGTTTCAGGTTAAGAACGGACCTCTGGAACGAATTAAGTACTTAACCAGAGGTACCACTGTATAGCTGTAAACATGGTGCCTAAATACGGTACTGTAGAACAGGAACAAAACAGGTTTTGTTTGAAGAAAATAAAAAAAATTTGCTTTCTTTATACAAACACTAATTATTGCTCTGAATTGCAACACAAGTTCACTTTCAAATGATCATTGAGAGAAATAATTTAGGGAACACTAAGATGGGCATTCAGATCTTTTGTGATATTGTTTGAGAGTGCTCCGGCTGGCTCCCAGATAGTAGCTACTGGTAATTAAGAACAGTTTCAGGTTAAGAACGGACCTCCGGAACGAATTAAGTTCTTAACCTGAGGTACCACTGTATCTGGTTTTTGACATTGCGATATATCACCAGCTAACCATTGCAATTTATCGATACAGTGGAAACTGTAGAAAAGGCTCCCTTTCCTTTAGAAGCTGCAGAAATGTGAGTTGAACCCCATAACAATGGGGCTTTTCCTCTTTGCTTTTGCCCCTTTGCAAAAGGAGCTTTGCTTTCCCCCCTTTCCAAAAAAAGCTGCAAAAATTTTAGGCTGATCCTCAAAAAAACCAGGTTTTTCCCTTTGCAAAAAAGCTGCAAAACTTTTAGCTGATCCTCAAAAAACCAGGGCTTTTCCCTTTGCAAAAAAAAAAAACTGCAAAACTTTTAGCTGATCCTCAAAAAACCAGGGTTTTCCCTTTGCAAAAAAGTTGCAAAACTTTTAGCTGATCCTCAAAAAAAACAGGGCTTTTAGAAGAGGAAAACCAGAAAAAATATTTTTTTCCCCTTGTTTCCTCCTCTAAAAACGAAGTGCGCCCTATGGTCCGGTGCTCCCTATGGAGCGAAAAATATGGTAATTTCCGTAAGGTTTATTTCTGCTTTTTAAAAAATCGCAAATTGCTGCAGAAATAATGGAGAATGGAATTTAAGAGTGGAAAAATTAGAAACAGAGAGAACCAAAAATTGACCGATCTTTCCGTCCTTGTTCGTCCCAATGGGTTTGTAGAGCGCCGAAGTGACGATTACGATTTCCTTCCTCATTCCCACATTCCCACCCTGCTTCCTACTCCAGAAACGCCTCTGAGCTTGTCCCAGCTCTGCCGACTCAGCCTGAGACGTGCCGTCGGCCAGCCAGCCTTGGAGAAGATCGCCCAGCTCCACATCCCTGCCAGATTGATCAGATTCCTCTCCTACCAGTGATGAACGGCGCAGAGGAGCCGCTCGAGGACGGCGCAGAGTCAGTCTCGCGCTAGGAAGCTCCGGCGGCCCTGCTAATCTCAGACAAAGAAACGAAAGAAAACGGCTTTAACGGGTGTAAATACTATTTATGAGACTTCCGTAGTTTAAAGGCTGACGCGTCGTCAGGCTGTTCCCCTAACAATGGTTTGTTTTGAGTCGCTTCTTTTTTCTGAGCACGCAAGATATTTTGCACAGCCGCCCGTCGTCCCTGCAACAAATCTGCCCGGCGTTATTATCACAACGCTCCAACTGCGGCTGCGAGCGGAGAGGCTGCCGTCTCCCTGCGTCGCAATGGGTGCGAACTTTGAAGCAGTGACTCTAGAGTTCATTTTCGTAGGTCAGAAACCGGGATCGTTGGGACCCTCCGGACATTGATGGACTCTCACATCCCAGCGTCAAGGATGCTGAGGGTGGCATTTTCCTTCCAAAGTGACCCCGAATGCTGTCCCTAGGGAAGGCGCTCCTGGCACCATCCTAACATATCTTTTAGGTGCCTCCCCCCCCCGCCCCGCCGGGCTTTTTCGTTCTTAATTATCTGTGGCCTCCTTTAGTGTGGGGGATGTTTTAATCCAGGCATAGGCGACCCCGGCCCTCCAGATGTTTTGGGACTACAATTCCCATCATCCCTGACCACTGGTCCTGTTAGCTAGGGATCATGGGAGTTGTAGTCCCAAAACATCTGGAGGCCCGAGGTTGCCTGTGCCTGTTTCAATCCTTCCTTGAAAAACAATACAATTATCTTTTAGGTTTCTCTTTCACAGAATCACAGGATTGCAGAGTTGGAAGGGTCCCAAGCGCCATCCAGTCCAACCCCCCCTGCAATGCAGGAATCTCAGCTAAAGCATCCATGACAGATGGCCTCTGCTTAAAAACTTCCAAGGAAAGAGAGTCCACAACATCCCGAGGGAGCCCGATCCACTGTCAACATTCGGAATCTCCTTTCTTCTCATTTGAATGCACTAGTTCAGGTCCTCCCCTCTGGAGCAGCTGAATAATAATAATAATAATAATAATAATAATAATAATAATAATAATAATTTATTTATACCCTGCCCATCTGGCTGGGTTTCCCCAGCCACTCTGGGCGGCTCCCTACAGAATATTAAAAAAACAATAAAACATCAAACACTGAAAGCTTCCCCAAGCAGGGCTGCCTTCAGATGTCTTCTAAAAGTCAGATAGTTGTTTGTTTCCTTGACATCTGATGGGAGGAGGATGTTCCACAGGGCGGGCGCCACCACCAAGAAGGCCCTCTGCCTGGTTCCCCGTAACATCACTTCTCGCAGGGAGGGAACCACCAGAAGACCCTTGGCGCTGGACCTCAGTGTCCGGGCTGAATGATGGGGGTGGAGATGCTCCTTCAGGTATACTGGGCCGAGGCCGTTTACAGCTTTAAAGATCAGTACCAACACTTACTGGTTTTCCCAGTAGTAATGTATGGAAGTGAGAGCTGGACCATAAAGAAGACTGATCGCCGAGGAATTGATGCTTTTGAATTATGGTGCTAGAGGTCTTGGCGGCTGCTCCCAGTCACCAGTCTAGCTGTCGCATTATGGATTAGTTGCAATTTCCAGATCACCTTCAAAGGTAGCCCCACGTAGAGCGCATTGCAGTAGTCCAAGCTGAAAACAAGCTCGTTCCATCTTCTATGTAACTTCCCTTCTGATATTTGAAGATTGCTGTCGTATCTCTTCCCAGTCTCCTCTTTTTCAGGGCAAACATACCCAACTCCCTTGACCATTCCTCATCAGGCTTAGTTTCCAGACCCTTGATCATCTTGGTCATCTTCCCCTCTGCACACCTTCCAGCTTGTCAATATCCTACTTAAACTAAGGTGCCCAGAACTGGACACAGTATTCCAAGTAGGGGTTGATCAAGGCAGATTTATTTGGTACTACGATTTCCCGTGATCTGGGCGCTAACTTTTGTTTTCTTTCATTCTGATTTTAACGTATGCATTCGCGCGTTTAACTATTGCGAGTTGCTTTGAGTTACCTGGGGGGGGGGGGGGAAGCAACCGATAAATTTAATAAATGATGTTGTTGTTCAGATCGTTCAGTCGTGTCCGACTCTTCGTGACCCCATGGACCAGAGCACGCCAGGCACGCCTATCCTTCACTGCCTCTCGCATTTTGGCCAAACTCATGTTAGTAGCTTTGAGAACACTGTCCAACCATCTCATCCTCTGTCGTCCCCTTCTCCTTGTGCCCTCCATCTTTCCCAACATCAGGGTATTTTCCAGGGAGTCTTCTCTTCTCATGAGGTGGCCAAAGTACTGGAGCCTCAACTTCAGGATCTGTCCTTCTAGTTAGCACTCAGGGCTGATTTCTTTAAGAATGGATAGGTTTGATCTTCTTGCAGTCCATGGGACTCTCAAGAGTCTCCTGCAGCACCATAATTCAAAAGCATCAATTCTTTGGCGATCAGCCTTCTTTATGGTCCAGCTCTCACTTCTGTACATTACTACTGGGAAAACCATAGCTTTAACTATATGGACCTTGTCCATAATTTAATAAATAATAGTTTGCAAAAATGACAAAACTTTAAAACAAAGTAGAACAACCAAGTAAAAACCTAGAAGCGCAAATGTGCAGATAAAATACAGGTCTGACAGATCCTGCCCTGCCAGAAATACTTGAAACTTTTCCAGTTCAGGCCCAAAAGCCCAGGTTTGAAAAGGAAAGTTTTTGCCTGGTGCCTGAAGATGTGTAATGATGGAGCCAGGCCAGACCTCCCTGGGGAGAGCATTTCACAAACGGGGAGCCACCACGGAAAAGGCCCTTTATTATTGTTGTGTAATGGCTGCTGGTCTCAGACTTGTCACCTGAAGATGGGCATCCTTCAGGGACAACCCAGTTGTAGGGGACAAGGAGTATATCCTTTGGTGACTACCTCTTCAGTGGATTCTGTGGAATGCCCTCCGTCTTAATGCGACACAAATAAACCTCAATTCTTCTAATAATGCAGCTGGCGTCTCGGGTTTATGTTGGCTCTACACTATGTCCCTCCTCATGTGGATGTTTTATTTGGTCTGACCTGAATCTATACATTGAGCCTGGAGTGGGGAACCGTCACTCAGCCTGAGGGCCGCGTTCCTTCCTGGGCCATCTTCCGAGGGCCACATGCCAATCGCAGGCAGGTGCGACGAGGTAAAAGTAGGTGGGGCAATGGATATACCATATTTTTCCGTGTATAAGACTAGGTTTCCCCCCCTAAAAAATAATGTCAAGAATTAGGGGGCGTCTTATACACAGATACATTTCCCCCCATTTTCTTAAATCTGAGTCCCCAAAAATAAGAGGGCATCTTACAGACGGAAATATACAGTATATTTTGCCTTTGTAACAATAGCTCAACATCAAAAAAACTCATGGCCACTGGTCCCATCGCCTCCTGGCAAATCGAAGGGGAAGAAATGGAGGCAGTGAGAGATTTCACTTTCTTGGGTTCCATGATCACTGCAGATGGTGACAGCAGTCACGAAATTAGAAGACGCCTGCTTCTTGGGAGAAAAGCAATGACAAACCTAGACAGCATCTTAAAAAGCAAAGACATCACCTTGCCGACAAAGGTCCGTATAGTTAAAGCTATGGTTTTCCCAGTAGTAATGTACGGAAGTGAGAGCTGGACCATAAAGAAGGCTGATCGTCGAAGAATTGATGCTTTTGAATTCTGGTGCTGGAGGAGACTCTTGAGAGTCCCATGGACTGCAAGAAGATCAAACCTATCCATCCTTAAAGAAATCAGCCCTGAGTGCTCACTGGAAGGGCAGATCCTGAAGTTGAGGCTCCAGTACTTTGGCCACCTCATGAGAAGAGAAGACTCCCTAGAAAAGACCCTGATGTTGGGAAAGATGGAGGGCACAACAAGAAGGGGACGACAGAGGATGAGATGGTTGGACAGTGTTCTTGAAGCTACTAGCATGAGTTTGGCCAAACTGCGAGAGGCAGTGAAGGATAGGCGTGCCTGGTGTGCTCTGGTCCATGGGGTCACGAAGAGTCGGACACGATTGACCAACAACAACAGCTTAGTATCTACACACACCCCTCTTATCTGTGGGAGGTGCTTGGATTGTCTGTCCCTTCCCAACTCTCGTGATCGGGAGAGATGCCTTGCTGTAAGATCTGGGCTCCCTCCGTGCAGACTGAAGGTGTAAAATAGGTGAACAAATCATTTCTTAAAGCTACCACAGCCCCTGCTCCGTCTTCAGTTCTCTCAAAGGAGCACAAAACCGGAGTGAGTGCCTGGGACCTCCCCCAGAATCTTGCAACCACTTGGCAGAGAGCGGGGATGGTGCCCAAGTTCTGCAACACGTGTCAGAAGTGGGATTTGCCTTTCCTGGAGAGATGGCCTAGGAGAAATGTGCGCCTGAAGCCAAAACTGGATGGAGGGGAGGACCGAGAGCCCTTGAGCTGGAGAGAAAACTAGCAAGCAAAGAAAAAGGCATGAGCACCTCACGGCATAATCATGGAGGTAGAAAAAACCCACAAGGGTCATCTAGTCCAACCCCCTGCAATGCAGGATTCTCTTGCCCAACATGGGGCTCAAACCCCCAACCCTGAGAGTACAAGTCTTGTTCTCTACCAGCTGAGCTATCTCGGTAGACTCCAGACTTCTGCAATCCAGACATCACCAGATGCAGCTTTGGGGCTGTCTCTCCTTACAGACCCTACAGCATTTTGCTGGTTCCTGCCTGAACAATTTGTTGACTTTGGCCCGCAAGGAGGAAGGGAAACTGGATCACGGTCTGCGGCTTCGTTCCAAAGTCGCCACCGTGGTCCAAAGACAACACGGTGGCCGGGTGCTGTGCGCCTCAGCGGAAATCTTCAAAAAAACGGAGAGGGACGAAGTGTTTGGTTCCACGGCTCACATTTAACAGGGAAGGGCAAGAGAGGTGTTTTTGCTGCTCCATTATCTGCAGTCCAGATGTGTTTGACGGTGTAGGTCAGGCTGATCTCCCCCATTCCACGTACCCCAGGCATCCTGCAGGGAGGGAGACAGGGAAGCAGTCCTCCAAAAACAAAAAACAAAATAACCAGAGGGAAGGGTCAAGCAGGAAAATGCCATACAGGTATGGATTTCTTTCCTTCAATTTTTTTAAAATTCAGTTTTACACTACACATTTAAATTCAAACATTAGACATAATCATCAACATCTAAATGTTCCCAGAATCCTTAGACTTCCCTCCACCCTTCCATGGTTTCCATTTTCAGTCTTTATCAACTGCACCATATATTTTCTCTAGGTAAAGGTAAAAGTAAAGGGACCCCTGGCCTTTAGGTCCAGTCGTGGACGACTCTGAGGTTGCGGTGCTCATCTCGCTTTATTGGCCAAGGGAGCTGGCGTAAAGTTTCCGGGTCATGTGGCCAGCATGACAAAGCTGCTTCTGGCGAACCAGAGCAGCGCACGGAAACGCCATTTACCTTCCCACCGGAGCAGTTCCCATTTATCTACTTGCACTTTGACGTGCTTTCGAACTCATACCAAGAACAAACTTAGTTGGTCTCTAAGGTGCTACTGGAAGGAATTATTTTTATTTTTTATTTTGTTTTGACTATGGCAGACCAACACGGCTACCTACCTGTAACTGGAACTATAGAAGGCACCACATTGAGCCGTATGAAATGGAAGTCCATAAACCTCACCAAGAAACTTGCACATGTACAGATCGACATCTTCTTTCTGACTAAATGCAAGAACCTGGACATTATACCTAAGGGACTTAAAATTAAGAACCCTCCACAATCCACATATCCTACTGAATATGCAAGGAAGACCAATTGCAGTCGTTAACAGTCATCAACAGGTTTTCCACACCTATCAGCCTATCACCCATTCCCAACAACCTTCTGAGTAATACCCCTCCCCACTCTCTCACTATACCGGATCCCCCACATGCAGCTGCTCAGTGACCTTGGGCTAGTCACACTTCTCTGAAGTCTCTCAGCCCCACCTCAAAGGTTAGCCGCTTTGAGACTCCTTAGGGTAGTGATAAAACGGGATATCAAATCCAAACTCTTCTTCTTTATCACTACCCAAAGTGTGACTAGCCCAAGGTCTCCCAGCAGCTGCATGTGGAGGAGCGGAGACGCGAACCCGGTTCACCAGATTACAAATCTGCTGCTCTTAACCAGAAGTTCACAAAGCTGGGCAAAGAAGGAGGAAGTTGATGCTCAGAGACAGGCTGCTCGAATGGGCATCACTCCTGTTGGTGCAATACAAAAAAAAAATTGCTCGTGGTAACATGAAATCACAGTGAAAGCTGAGCTGAAACAGCTGCAGGGATTTTCCAGACAGGAAGATCACGCACACACACAAAAACACACACACCGGAGAGAGAGAGAGAGAGAGACTGACTTTTCAGCAATGTTTAGAGGAGGGGCAAGCTGAGCCGTAATTGCCTGTCGGTCTGGGGGATCTGGTTTTCTCATTAATGTTCCGCACCACCTCTGGATTTCAGGAACTCGAGAGAGGAAGACACACTCGCGCACACAGGTTCACGGTCTGCCCTTTATTTGTTGCTTTAGTAAGTTAGAAAACGTGCGCCCCATCCCCCAGCACCGCTGTGCGGCTTAGATTGTCTAAAACCAATATATAACAAAACCATACGGAACAAATAGCTGCGGAAACTTAAAAACCAGGTGAAATATCGGAACCAGGTGTTTAAAAAACAACACCACCCTAAAATGGCAAATTAAAAGCTTGTCTGGATTTTAAGTTGCATTAATAGTTTCCAACTTACAAATAATTGCTCCATTTTATTCTGCGCTACTGAGACCTGGACCAATTCCGTACTTCGCATTTAAAGCACTGTTAAGACCAGTTTTGTCCAGGACGCGGGTGGCGCTGTGGCGCCGTTCAGAAGGTTGGAGGTTCGAATCCCCGCAACGACGGGGTGAGCTCTCCCATTGCTCGGTCCCAGCTCCTGCCAGCCTAGCAGTTCGAAAGCACGTCAAAGTGCAAGTAGATAAATAGGTACCGCTCCGGCGGGAAGGTAAACGTCGTTTCCGTGCGCTGCTCTGGTTTGTCAGAAGCAGCTTAGTCATGCTGGCCACATGACCCGGAAGCTGTACGCCGGCTCCGTCGGCCAGTAAAGCGAGATGAGCGCCACAACACCAGAGTTGGACACGGCTGGACCTAACGATCAGTGGTCCCTTTACCTTAAGACCAGCTTAATGCTCGTGGCTTCCCACCCCCCAACGGATCCTGGGAGTTGTAGTTTGTTCAGGGTGCTGAGATTTGTTAGGAGACGTTGCTTCCTCGCCCAGAGCAGGGCCGGCACACCCATGAGGCAAGATGAGGCGACTGCCTCAGGCGGCAAGATCCATGGGGCAGCAGATAATGATGTTGATCATTCTCCCCTTGTCCGTGACGGAAATCTTCCCTCACCCTTTCTTCCTTGGCGGGGAATGGAGGTGTCGTTTTGGGGTCTACCTAAGGTGGCAAAATGTACTGAGCTGGCACTAGCCCGGAGCTACGATTCTCTGAATGAACAGCCAATCCCTCTTCATAGGGAAGTTGAACAACGCTGGCTATCTATGCATGCACCTCCTCTAATATCAGAGTCAGTAGGCCTTTGGATTTGAATTTTGGGGGACTGTTATTATGATTTTTTTTAAAGAAACTTTATTGAAATTTTAAATTAAAATATACAAATCCATAAAACAAGTTAAGAAAAACACACATACTAATCAAAACAAGCAAATCTTACTCCCATAACCCCTCCCCCCCTCTGACTCCCCTCCAGCAACATTTCTTCTTCTGTCATAAATCCTTTTCTCTATATGCATTCTGTATTATCATTCTTTATAATACATTTTCTTATCCTCTTAATCTCTTTATTTTCCCTTTAATAATCTCCATATCTCTTAATCCAGACATGCAAGCACATCGTCCCTTGAGTAATGTTTGGCCACATATTCCTCATAACATATCCATTCATTTTTTAAATTTTGCTTTGATGTATTCCTTATTACCGCTGTTAATTTTGCCATTAATAGATATTCAATTTACAGATCCATTCCTCTTTCGATGGTGCCTTTTCATCCTTCCACTTAGCTGCTATAACTACCCTGGCTGTTGTACTAGCATATAAAAATACTTTTTCCTTCCCTTTTGGTACGTCTTCATCTATTATGTTATTATGATTTTATTGCCTTTTATTGTTATGCTATGTTAATTATTGTTTTAATGTTGTACAATGCCCTGGGATCATCCGATAAAAATAAATTAATAATAATAATAATGAATGTTGGAAAATTCAGGAGAGGTGGAAGAAAAGACTTCTTCGTGCAGCACAGTTAATCTATGGAACTCAGTCCTGCAGGAGCCCGTGACGGCCATCGATTTGGATGACATTAAAAGAAGATTGGGCAGATTCATGGAGGAGAGGGCTGTCGATGGCTATTAGCCAGGATTGCTACGCTCTGCCTCCACAGCAATGCTTCTGAATATCCGTTGCTTGAAACCACAGGAGGGGAGAGTTGCCCTTTCGCACACCCTACGGTCAAAATTCGGGACGCCATCTTCCCGGATGCCATCTTCCT
This sequence comes from Lacerta agilis, assembly GCF_009819535.1. Lineage (NCBI taxonomy): Eukaryota > Metazoa > Chordata > Lepidosauria > Squamata > Lacertidae > Lacerta > Lacerta agilis. The sequence goes on along the minus strand of NC_046321.1, from coordinate 4,600,514 downwards.
GCTTTTTCTCATGAGGGCACGCCGGCCATTTGGGTTGCCGTGATCTCGCGCCATGGTTTCCTCCCCCCACCCAAAACCACCCCCCACATTTTCCAGGCACGGTGCCCCTAAACACACGTCTGGGGTGACGTGCAAGACCTCTGCCACAGAAAAGCACTTTTTCCGAGGGGAAATCGTTCCGCAAAATTTTGCGAGATGCTGGCAGCCAAAATGGCTGCCGTTTTCTTGTGATAAAAAACGGGATTTTTTTGGGGGGACATTTTTTTGGGGGACAAATTTCTGGGGATACGCTTGCCGGTTTCCCCCAGAGCTGCCTGTTTCAGGGACACATTTTTTTTGGGGGGGTGGTACACATTTCTGGGGATACGCTTGCCGTTTTCCCCCAGAGCTGCCTGTTTCAGGGACACATTTTTTTGGGGGGGTGGTACACATTTCTGGGGATACGCTTGTCGGTTTCCCCCAGAGCTGCCTGTTTCAGGGACACATTTTTTTGGGGGGGTGGTACACATTTCTGGGGATACGCTTGACGGTTTCCCCCAGAGCTGCCTGTTTCAGGGACACATTTTTTTTTGGGGGGGGGGTGGTACACATTTCTGGGGATATGCTTGCCGGTTTCCCCCAGAGCTGCCTGTTTCAGGGACACATTTTTTGGGGGGTGGGACACATTTGTGGGGATACGCTTGCCGGTTTCCCCCAGAGCTGCCTGTTTCAGGGACACATTTTTTTTGGGGGGGGTGGGACACATTTGTGGGGATACGCTTGCCAGTTTCCCTCAGAGCTGCCTGTTTCAGGGACACATTTTTTTGGGGGGGTGGGACACATTTGTGGGGATACCCTTGCCGGTTTCCCTCAGAGCTGCCTGTTTCAGGGACACATTTTTTGGGGGGTGGGACACATTTGTGGGGATACGCTTGCCGGTTTCCCCCAGAGCTTCCCGTGTCAGGGAACTTGCTTAATCGTTTCTACGCTTCCCCATTCACCTTGCCCCATAGATTGGCCTCTTCCTGCAGGCAGGCTGCAGCCCCCCTCCCCAATTTCCCCTTAACCAGTTTCATCTGCGAACTAAACTCTTTGTTTAGCTTGGACGCTGTCAGGACAAGAGAGCCAAGCCCCAGATAGGTGCGGCCCGACATTTTTCCATTGCCGTAACCCAGCCCCTTTGCTAGGCCTTACAGTAAAGGAGCTGTTTGCGTGCCAAATTATATATATATATAAAATCTTCATGCAGGGGCGGAGGGGAGAGCAATTAAGCCTCCTGGATGGGGCCCCATGTCATGTGTTAGCATTTAAGAAAATTCAGGAGCTATGAACAGGCTGCAGCTCTCAGCTCTCAGGCTCAAACAGCTTGATCCAAAAAGATGAGAAAGGGAGAATTCTAATAGTCCAAATTAAAAATCAAGGAGTGAAAATAATTCTGGTCGGAATATATGCTCCGAATGAGAAAAAAGCAGGGTTTTTTTGTTTGTTTGTTTTACAAAAAAAAACTGCAAACAGTGTTACATGAATTTTCTGATCAAAAATTGATTTTGATGGGTGATTTGAATGGCGTCCCTTCCTTAGAAAAAGATAGATCAGCCAGGAAAAAAAGCTACAAAGAAAGGCAGGTTACCAAAGGCTTTTTTTTTTTTTTTTGGACATGGCCCAAACCTTGGATCTGATTGATATATGGAGAGAAAAACATTTGTTTGGTAGGCAGTTCGGTTATTATTCCCATGTCCATGATAGCAGTTCGAGGATAGATGCCGTTTGCATCTCTAGAGAATTGGAACCCAAAGTAAAATAAATAAATAAATAAATAAAAATAGAAATTAATCCAAGAACCTTCTCGGATCATAATTCTATGATAATGGGAATTCAAAAGGAAAGTCAAACGTCATTTAGATGGAGACTGAATGAAGATTTATTTGATGATTAAAATGTGCTGGGAAAAGCAAAAAATGGCCCTGGAGGATGGGACCCCATGTCATGTGTTAGCATTTAAGAAAATTCAGGAGCTCTCTCCCTCAAACAGCTTGCGTTTAAAGCTTGCTTTCTGGCTCGGGTGAAAGCGTGGAACTGCAAGATCTAGGGTTCAAAGGAAAGGGACCTTGCATCGAGAGACACAACTCTCTTTCTCTCTCTCTCTCTCTCTCTCTCTCTCTCTCTCTCTCTCTCACACACACACACACACACACACACACACACCCTGCCACAGAGCATTTCTTTTTCTTTATCAGGCGCGTACCCAGGATCAAAACTGGGGGGGGGGGGAGCAAGCCATGGTCGTTCAGGTTCAAAAACAAAAACAGCTCCAAAAAACAGAAAAACTTCCTCCCCCAACAGAAAGCCCCAAATGGCTGAAAAACTCAGTTTCCCAGGATCCTCAGTCCTCGCAAAGGAACTAATCACCACAGGGGCGTAGCAAGCCTCTGCGCTGCCCGGCGGCGGCGACGCAGAGGCACCCCCCTGGGGGAGGGGCACGACACGTGCGTCGTGACGTCTTCATGATGTCACGACGCACATGGATGCCGCGGAAAGGGGGAAATCCCCCCTTTCGCGGCTTTTTTTCTTTGTGAGGGGTGGATCAGCAAGGAGGGGGTGTCACACTTGTCCATGGCATGACGCCCCCTCCTCGCTGGCCCACCCCCGCCGAAAAAAACTGCTGGGGGGGGGGGGAAGGGAAGCAGAGCAGACGTGTTCAAGTGTCTGCTTTGCCTCCCCCTTTCCCCCTTCTAGCGGTTTTTTTTTTCTGTGAGAGGGGCCAGAATCTGGAAGTGACTTTTTTTAAAATGGCAAAAACCATCCTAAAACAGCACAGAAAGGGCGAAAAGTCATGGAAACGGTGCCTAGCACTCCCATGAGCCCTTGCACCGAACATTGAGGCCCGTGATGTTTGAGCAAGGAAATTTGGAGGGAGCGATTGTGGCGGAGTTTGGCTCCTGGCAAATGCTGCTGGTTTTTAAAAGGGTTTTTCAAGCATTTTCAGAGGTTTAGAGGATGTTGGCCGGCTTCTCCATTGGTGTTTTAAAGAAATGCGATTTCTCGTAAATGTGCGGTGCCTCCGGACGTAACCCCCACATAAATGGGGAGCTGCTTGTACCCAGAATTCTTTGAGAGAAGCAACATCCTTCGAATGTGCTTTGGAAGTATAGAGTGCCAATGTCCCCTAATCTCCCTGCAAACAAATCCGGACAAAGTCTGCATAACAGGTCATCTGGGAGCACCCTGGGTTGCGAATGAATGCTTTTTCCAAAATGATTTTTGTTTCCTTGGGAAGAAGGGGGAAAGGGGTGAGCATTTAGCCCTTAAAACCGGAGACTTTTCCATAGCTTCTTCCTCCAGAATGCAGATGTGCAGCTTGTGCCTCCGCCTTATCTGTCTGCATCATGCCATAATACAGAAAGTCTCCAGCCGGATGGAGCCACCTCAGCAGTTTCCTAGCCTCGGGCTCAACACCCTCCGTCAAACAGGTTTCCCCAGATGTATATTTTATGGAGCAGAGAGGCCACAGGAGTTGCGCTGGCACGCTGTCACTCCGTGAAAAAATATCAAGGGGGCAACTTGCAAGCAGAGACAAGTGAGTTGTGTTGTTGTTGTTGTTGTTGTTTTAAAAAAGGAAATCTGAGTAATCCGGAGGAAAATGAAAAACCTCCACATCGTAAGGCCCTGTGGAACACCCTCCCACCAGATGTCAAGGAAATAAACAACCACCTGACTTTTAGAAGACATCTGAAGGCAGCCCTGTTTAGAGAAGCTTTCAATGTGTGGTGTTTTATCACGTTTTTAATATTCTGTTGGGAGCCGCCCAGAGTGGCTGGGAAAACCCGGCCAGATGAGCGAGGTATTGTAGCCTTATTGCAGACCTTTCCGTTAACCTTGGGTTCTTTGTTGCACCCGGGGGGGTGAGGGAGGAAGGAGTCAAAAAATGACACTGAGGATTTGAAATAGAGAAAGAGTTTTTATTCCTGTCATTTAGAATGGCAGGAAGGCACCCGCGTGATAATTCACAGCGAACTGCCCCGAGCATCAGTTGCATACAGTTTATATAATCTTCAAACCCCTCTTTCCCCCTCCCCAGGAATCTGCTTCTTGCACGTCACACCATTAGTACCATCCTTGAAAATTCCTGTTCTTACAATCTTATCTTTAGGCCAAAAGGTCACTTAGGTTGAGTTCGTTCCTGGTGCCTGCCTGTCTCCTTGAGTGGGCCCCTCTTGATCTATTCCTTTCCTGGCTTAATATGCCAGTAAGGAATGCACTACTAATCAAGGTTCATATCTATCAGAAAAGGTTTCATCTAAACAGGTTACAGAAAAGCTTTTACTTAAAGGGTTTCAGCCTTGAGTTCATTATTGGGTGAAAATTCCTGTCTCACACTCTTATCTCAAAGTGGGGGTTAAGCAGCCCCTGGCTGCCCCTGGTACCTCCCGCCTTTCCCTAAGAATTATCCTGTCTCTGGCTATCTGGCAACTCTCACATCCCTCGGCCAGGAATTCCTGTGCCATCCAGGGAAGGGGCGCTCCAGGGAAGGGGCGCTTTTCATTGATTAATGATATGCCAGAGAGGTATGCACTAAGAGCAAGTAGCACAAAGACAGAGCTTACAGTAAAAGCTAAATATTATGCCAATAACATAGAAATATTAAAAAGGCCATGCAAATAGTATCAAATAAAAGCCAGGCAAATAGTATCAAATAAAAGGGGCTACAGACAAAAGCCAAAGTTTTACAAACTCAGGTAAAGTCTAAATACTATTTATAGAGAGGCTAGGAATGCTACACATCAGTAGAAGCTACATGTCAAATAAAAGAACTTAAAAAGCATTAGAGAGAGAGACAAAGAATATCAGTTTAAAAGACTTAAAAGGGAGAAAAAGGAAGATCAGTTAAAAGGACTTAATTGCATAGAGAAGAAGGTAAAAGCATAGAGAAGAAGGTTAGTTGCATAGAGAAGAAGGTAAAACTTACATAGAAGAAAGAAGATCAAACTATCCAGGGGAGGCTTCCAGAACTCCAGTTATTCAGAGAAGGCTTTCCGTCTAAATATCAGTTAAAAGACTGACTTTCAGCTCAGAAAACTGAGAACTCCAGAGTAAGTTGAAAAACTCCTATTCAGAAAAAAGCTTGCGTCTGTATACTGACTTTCACAGAATAACTGAAAGCTCCAGTTATTCAGGGGGGCCTCCTCGTTCTACTCAGAGCCAGGTAAGAAATAGATAAGGGAGAGGAGAGAGAGGAGGAGAAAGGGGGAGGAAGCCCCCTCCCTTAGCTGCCCGCTTCTGGATTAACAGTATGTCAGTAAAGAATGCATTAGCAGACAAGCTCTTAGCTAAAAACTTTTTTTTTCAAGTTATACAGAGAGAGAGAGAAAGCTAACCAAGAAAGCTTGGTTACAAACAGACTTATAAACTTATAAACTAGAAAATTAAAACTCTCCCTCTTCATTCCCTCCTCTTCTTTTGGACAGCCTTACGGCTCGTCCTTGGGAAATGACCGATATTCTCTAGCAAGGGCAATAGGCTGTAGAATCTGTGACACAACTTTGTGAATCATTATATGCACGCATTGCATTAAGCAGGGAATACAGAAGCGTAAAAGCAATAAAACAGCAAGGGGACTTTCTAATATAATGAAAATACCCCTGAATCATCCTAGATTGGTTAACCTATCTGTAACTGGTCAACACAAATTAAGGCAATACAATCGTCCGGTCCTCCCATTCAGTGTTCTTTTCTTCCCTTTCTTCTATAGGCGTGCGCAGGGCCAATGGCTCCCGGTGCATTGGCAGCAGGCCTTTGTTGCCTCTGGAGACCGTGCTCTGACCCACTCCCGGTGGGGTCAGAGACAGGGTTTCTCTGGATCTTCAGCTTCTAGGGATATTCCGGCACACTGCGGCAGATTCACTTTCTGCATGAGCAGGGAGACACCTCATCCACTTAGATTTCAGAGCCGCTGCATAGGGATAAACTGGCTTATCAAAACTACACGGCGTGCATTAGAGGGTTTTCCTGTTAAAAGAATAGAAGACACGTGACAGAGATAATATCTGCACTTGGAGGGTACGATCGATAATGGCCACACCTCAGTCCTTCTACCTGTTTGAGGTAAGCTAGAATACCCTAAACAAATAAGGATGGCCTCCCATACACTCACAAGGTAAAGCTGACCATGTCAGATCACTATCTCCTCGAAATACAATGTTCTTCCGCAATGATTATCCCATAGCTCCACCCCTTGATCTTACATGGTCTACTCTTTGGCCCAGGGAAATAATTTGGTTCATTTTCCCAATCTATGCAAACACTCTAAACTTAGAATACACACAAATATAAACAAATACACAATACCACATATTTTTAGCCATTTCCCATCTATATTGATATTCAAGATAATATGTCTTCTATCTGTTAATACCTTCAGCACTTCCACTTGAATATCACATTCCAATCTTCATAGATGTGCAGTAGGGTAGATCTTGCCCTTAATGTCTATTGCTCCTGACTAATCATATTGATTAGATAATATTTTATTATAACCTTTATATCTTGAATCAACACACCAGCTTCCTGCAAAATTTATCATTTCAAGATGACCACCTAAAAATGCCAGTTAATCCAGAACTTTTAAACCCATAGCATTAATAACTCCCACTCCTGCAAATGAGATTGATATATAAACATATAAGTTATATATTCTTATCCATACGTTAACCCTTCAGTCATCCCACAGGGGATTGATTCCATTCCATAATACCATATTTTATAATAGTTGATACCTTCTTTAGACAAATATCCATACACTGAAAGGTAACATTCTATTATTATTATTATTATTATTATTATTATTATTATTATTATTATTATTATTATTCAGCCCAGTTTAGCATAAAACTCTGCTGATATCAAGGAACAGAAAGATACAATCTCTCCCAGATAAGATCCATTTCCCATCCCAATTATATTATGGTTCCAACAGCAATATCAGAGATTAACTTTCCCTCCTCTTCTGTTTGCCTGCATCCAAACAGACTGGAGAGTCCGTGTCAGCTAAGACACAATGCCTCCATCACCTGTGGATGACAGGTTTATACAATTACTCAGAAATCTGCTTTACACCTGAATCATGCCCAGCTGGATTTTGGTACAATCCGCCTGTATGAGCAATGAGAATCTGCAAATCCCGCCCAGGGACATTATTACCCACTCTTCAATAAAAAACAAAACATGGGGGAGAGAGACTGCACTTTGTGACATATGCATGTCTCCCGAAACCACCAGCCCATTGTTGACCCTCAGGAGAACTTAGGGTGGGATCTGCAAACAGGGCAGTAGGGAACAAGTCTAACAGACTTGGGTTGCCAGACAGAACTTGGCCTATTTATTTCGCTTCAGAGCCATCAATAGGTCACTCTCATCATCTCACGCTGCGTGGTAGCCAGCTTAGCAAGGTTGCCAACTCCACACACAAAAAAATGTTTCATTTGGACAATGGAATTAAAACCTCGATGTGCTCATTCAAAGGGTGACAATTTTCAGGGTTCTTTTAGGTTACAAGGAATTATGGACAGGGCAATAGGGAGAGCCCCTGTCTATTTAAAACAGTCTTTGAAGGATTTGCTACATCTTACCACCTCTGAAATATTAGAGCCATCTCCAGGCTCCTCTCATCGTCCCATGCTTCCACAGCGGCAGCTTGGCGGGCCGCCAACTCCTTGCCAGGCCACCAGCTCCTCTCCATGGTGCCTTGTTTGGGCGATGGAGTCACCCCTGAGATGTGCTCTGCAACCTGGGCACGGCGGGTGGTGAAGCACACTTCAAATCTGTAGGAGATAAATATTGCCTTCAATGTGTACACACATTCTCTTTGCCATCATCATTTTTTTTTCCTATCATTCCAAATTTCTGCCCCCTTTTCTCCTGAGGTTCAAAATTTCCCAAATCCTCACAGTGTCAGGGCTCCTGTAGCAATTACTGCTTGCCACGAGCCCTTCCTATTCTGCTTTTAACATTCCTTTTTTTTCTTTATTCCACATACTATATCTTCAAAAACTTCCTAGATAAACTTAAGACCTGGGATATAAAATAAAACTTTTCCTCTAATCAACCTTTAGTGAAGATCATCAGCCTGCTTAGAAGACATATCACCTCCCCTCAAGCCGGTGGGAGAGCCAATTCCCTTCCATGGTTTGCTGCTGTGAAGAGGAAAAATTTTGCTCTTTAAAAATGAGGCTTTTACTTTTTTTAAAAAAAAAAATGAGGCTTTTCTGTTTCCCCCACTCCCCCTCCTTTCCATTCCTGCTAGCGAGCTTTTGTTAGAGATTGTGGCGATCTCCCTGCCACATTCCTTTAGTGAGCACGTTACTCCTTTATTACTTAACAAATGTCAATTAAGAAACAAACAAGGACTGTATTAGCTTCAAAAACAAACAAACAAACAAACAGGCAGCCCTCCTTTCAATGCAAAACACACTCACATTCACCTAAACCTTGCAGAGAAATAGACTTTTACAGCCCGTTCTATTGAATATACAAGCCTTGGCATACAAACAGTTTATAAAACACACTCACCCAAACCTAGGTTCAAACAGATTCCTCGAAAGGAAGCTGGAGGACATAAAAACAAAACATATACAAAGGGACTGTCACTGTGCAGACACACGTCAATTTCAAATCCACCTGAGAAAGCTGCCGTTGTGCAGCCGCATATCAAATTCCTACAAGAAAAGCCAAGGGACAAGACAAAGGTCAACTTACAAGGATAAAAAAAGGAAAAGATTGGGGAAAGCCAACCCCCCTTCATACACAGAGATAGAGCTTTGCAAGAGGGTTGACTTTAATGAAAATAAATCTTCTCTCCTCTATCCCAGCCCTTCACTGGGACCCAAAGTTCTGTCTTCGACACAAAACACAGTTGTGTTGAGGCAAAGAGAGAAAGGAAAAACAAACAAACAAACCCACACACAAACACACAGAGCCTGCAGCAACGTAGCCCCCTTTTGGCTAATTCCTGCTGGCACAAACACAGTATGAGTGATCACTAATTATTGGAGGGGTTGTGAGGCCCCCCTTCTTCTTCTTCCCTCTTGCTTAGATTGTTATGTAAGAGGGGCTTCATGACAAAATAAAAACTAGAAATGAGAAACACAACACAATAGGTAAACAGGTGCAACTTGCTTCCAAAGTCAAAGAAACACACAACCAGAAGGTGTAAGTTGTCGTGGAGGTTTCAAAGACCATGCTCCCACAACAACGTGCACACAGATAGCCTGGCAGCCCGTAGCTCTTCCCCCTTCCAAGGCAGGGTCTGGGAATTTGATGGGGATGCGGGAACAAGCAGGTATACTGCTTGCTTTGGGGACACACAGTTCTATTCACACACTCTCTAAGGAGGTGGCAGCCCTCCCTTTTCACTTACTTAATGCCACACGCTTGGGGCTGCCCTCTGCACCCCCTGTTCTGAATGAAATGCAAGCCTCAAACAGAAAAGAAACCTTCATAATTTTTGCAAAAAGCAATAAGGAGACATAATCATTCACAGAGATCTGGAAGAAATAGGAGGAAAGGCGGGTGCCACCTGCACCCCCACTCACTCACACACACATTGAGAGGGAAGGAGGAGGAGAGGTCAGGCAGTCCCTGTCTGCTAGACAACTGGAGTAAAAAATTTCCCTTCTCTCCAAGGATAACACTTGGAAAGAAAGCATGGAAATAATCTCTCCCGTCCCAGTTTTTCACTGGAACCTTCAAACAGAGGCAACAGAAATTCACCCAGATAGGCTATTCTCCTAGAAACCCGCACAGACCCACACATAAAAAAAATTCATTTCACAAGGCATACTGGATTAGCAGTCAAAACAGCCTCTTGTGGCATCACTGCAGACACAGACGGACTCATACAAAATCACACAGCATGGCATCTTTGAGACACAGACAGGCACATACACACACACAAGAGGAAATTCACAATATCATAACATTATTACAAATCATAAATTTTTACACAGCAACAAAAATTCCAATTGACCTGGGACACTCCCCCCACCTAACCAAATTTCTCTCACGCCCACATTCACATTAAAGACCAACATTTCGCCTTGCCAGTGACTCTGAGTCCTAGCGTCTCATTCACTCAAACCATTCATTGGAGTGTCCCCATACACCCATTCACTTGAACAAAGTAAACCTCCCCTCTATTCCCTTCTTCCCAAAAACCAGCGGCATTTGCTGCTCACTGCTGGCCCTGGCGGCACGCCATGTGCTCACTGCCAGGTTAAAGGCGGCACTCACTGCTCACTGCCTTTGTGGGGTTGATCAAGCCCCGTACCTCCCAACCTCTGGAGCTTACCTTTTCCCTCCAGATTTCCCCCCGTGCGGCCGCTCTCTTTCTCTCATCTCTTGCAGCGTCTCCACTCAAGAACGGAGTGGCTAGCTCCTCCTACAAACTGGTAGGTGCGCGCAGGAGCGCCAAGCCGAACTGAGCTGTTCGCCTTGCAGAGATGCCTCAGACCTAGTCCCTCAACCCCGGGGAACGCCAAATCCCGGACGAGCCCCCAGGAAAATGTAGCCTTATTGCAGACCTTTCCGTTAACCTTGGGTTCTTTGTTGCACCCGGGGGGGTGAGGGAGGAAGGAGTCAAAAAATGACACTGAGGATTTGAAATAGAGAAAGAGTTTTTATTCCTGTCATTTAGAATGGCAGGAAGGCACCCGCGTGATAATTCACAGCGAACTGCCCCGAGCATCAGTTGCATACAGTTTATATAATCTTCAAACCCCTCTTTCCCCCTCCCCAGGAATCTGCTTCTTGCACGTCACACCATTAGTACCATCCTTGAAAATTCCTGTTCTTACAATCTTATCTTTAGGCCAAAAGGTCACTTAGGTTGAGTTCGTTCCTGGTGCCTGCCTGTCTCCTTGAGTGGGCCCCTCTTGATCTATTCCTTTCCTGGCTTAATATGCCAGTAAGGAATGCACTACTAATCAAGGTTCATATCTATCAGAAAAGGTTTCATCTAAACAGGTTACAGAAAAGCTTTTACTTAAAGGGTTTCAGCCTTGAGTTCATTATTGGGTGAAAATTCCTGTCTCACACTCTTATCTCAAAGTGGGGGTTAAGCAGCCCCTGGCTGCCCCTGGTACCTCCCGCCTTTCCCTAAGAATTATCCTGTCTCTGGCTATCTGGCAACTCTCACATCCCTCGGCCAGGAATTCCTGTGCCATCCAGGGAAGGGGCGCTCCAGGGAAGGGGCGCTTTTCATTGATTAATGATATGCCAGAGAGGTATGCACTAAGAGCAAGTAGCACAAAGACAGAGCTTACAGTAAAAGCTAAATATTATGCCAATAACATAGAAATATTAAAAAGGCCATGCAAATAGTATCAAATAAAAGCCAGGCAAATAGTATCAAATAAAAGGGGCTACAGACAAAAGCCAAAGTTTTACAAACTCAGGTAAAGTCTAAATACTATTTATAGAGAGGCTAGGAATGCTACACATCAGTAGAAGCTACATGTCAAATAAAAGAACTTAAAAAGCATTAGAGAGAGAGACAAAGAATATCAGTTTAAAAGACTTAAAAGGGAGAAAAAGGAAGATCAGTTAAAAGGACTTAATTGCATAGAGAAGAAGGTAAAAGCATAGAGAAGAAGGTTAGTTGCATAGAGAAGAAGGTAAAACTTACATAGAAGAAAGAAGATCAAACTATCCAGGGGAGGCTTCCAGAACTCCAGTTATTCAGAGAAGGCTTTCCGTCTAAATATCAGTTAAAAGACTGACTTTCAGCTCAGAAAACTGAGAACTCCAGAGTAAGTTGAAAAACTCCTATTCAGAAAAAAGCTTGCGTCTGTATACTGACTTTCACAGAATAACTGAAAGCTCCAGTTATTCAGGGGGGCCTCCTCGTTCTACTCAGAGCCAGGTAAGAAATAGATAAGGGAGAGGAGAGAGAGGAGGAGAAAGGGGGAGGAAGCCCCCTCCCTTAGCTGCCCGCTTCTGGATTAACAGTATGTCAGTAAAGAATGCATTAGCAGACAAGCTCTTAGCTAAAAACTTTTTTTTTCAAGTTATACAGAGAGAGAGAGAAAGCTAACCAAGAAAGCTTGGTTACAAACAGACTTATAAACTTATAAACTAGAAAATTAAAACTCTCCCTCTTCAGTATAAGTCACAAATTATTATTATTATTATTTATTAGACCGTAAGGAAGCCTGTCACGTACAAACGTAGACTTGCCGTGGACAAATTTTGCAACACAGCGGACGCTCGGGTTGCGAACGCGACCCGTGCGGGAGGCGTGTTCGCAACCCGCGCCGCTGTGCCTGCGCACGTGCGTGCCGCAATTCGGCGCTTCTGCGCACGCGGAAAGCAAGATTTAGTGCTTCTGCGCATGCGCAAGTGCCGAAAGTAACCCGTTCCGTTACTTTCGGGTTCGGTGCGGTGCGCAACCTGAAATCGGGCAACCTGAAGCGGCTGTAACCCGAGGTATGACTGTATTTGGAAACAATTACTGTATTATAAACGCTGCATTAGGTTAAGTTTAGGATACGTACAATAACAACCTTGTCAGTTGATAAGTTTTTCTTTCTGTTGTCCTTTTTTGGACGCGGGTGGCACTGTGGGTTAAACCACAGAGCCTAGGCCCTAGGGCTTGTCAATCAGAAGGTCAGCGGTTTGAATCCCCACGACGGGGTGAGCTCCCGTTGCTCGGTCCCAGCTCCTGTCCACCTAGCAGTTCGAAAGCACATCAAAGTACAAGTAGATAAATAGGAACCGCTCCGGCGGGAAGGTAAACGGCGTTTCCGTGCGCTGCTCCGGTTTGCCAGAAGCGGCTTAGTCATGCTGGCCACATGTCCCGGAAGCTGTACGGAAGCCAATAAAGCGAGATGAGCGCCGCAACCACAGAGTCGGACACGACTGGACCTAATGGTCAGGGGTCCCTTTACCTTTAAAGAGAGCCAGTGTGGTGTAGTGGTTAAGAGCGGTAGACTCGTTATCTGGGGAACCGGGTTCGCGTCTCCGCTCCTCCACATGCAGCTGCTGGGTGACCTTGGGCTAGTCACACTTCTCTGAAGTCTCTCAGCCCCACTCACCTCACAGAGGGTTTGTTGTGGGGAGGAAGGGAAAGGAGAATGTGAGCCATTTTGAGACTCCTTCGGGTAGTGAAAAGCGGGATATCAAATCCAAACTCTTCTTCTTCTTTACCTTAACTATTGTGATCCTTTTCATTTCTTGTCTTACCTTGTGCACTCATAATTTTATACTAGGTATTTATTTATTATTTATTTTCCAATAAAGAATGTGTGTGTGTGTGTGTGTGTGTGTGTGTGTGTGTGTGTGTTGGATAAGGCCAGTAGCCCTTCGAGACTAGCATCCCCTTCTCACGGTGGTCAACCAGATGCCTGAGGGCAGCCCCCAAACACCCTTCTGCCCCCTTGAAGGACATGGAAGATGGAGCAGCCTTGGAGGGGGACCTGGTTTCAAATTGTGAGATCTCAACTCAGCATCAGGAATAATGGCAAGAGCCGTTCAATGAGTGGCATGGGCTCCCTCAGAAGGTTGGAGTTTTCTAAGCAGAAGTTGGCTGGACATTGGTCACGGGCTCTTTAGCCATGATTCCTGCAGGAGGTTGTGCTAGATGACCCTTGGAGATGACACTACAATTCTATGAATTTCCAGCAACTGGTTTTCAGAGGTCTAATGCCGCTGGGGTCAGGGTTAGAGTACGATGGCAGAACATCTGGAGGGCATCAGGCTGGCAAAGGGTGATATACGGCGTTATCAGTGTCTCAAAAACCAAAACAAATCTGTTCCCGAGGCTCACTTACGCTAGGTACCATCATCGTGGCACCCTGTGGCAAGGAGTTCCACAGGCCATTCCCCCGCCCAGCCCTCACTGAATGAAGAATCGCGTGCCTTTCCTGAATCCATTAGGTAAGGAGAGTTGCTCGCCTTTGTTCCTAGAGTTTGAAACTAGGAGACAGCCAATATTTCGGCCGCCAGGAGGCAGACAAGTATCAGCTTAGCAAGATGGAAATGAACAGGAGCTCCAAGCCGCTCTCACACCCAGTCAGTCCAAATTCTCATGTCCAGCTGCCACTGAGTTACCCAAACCTCAAACCTTTGTTCCGACTTGCGTGCTCAATTGCAGAGTCCCCCAGCTTTTCCTTTCCCCCCTGGGGAACAGGTTGCTTCCTCTCAAATCCGGATCAAAGCTGGAGGGACTTTCACTCAGATAAGTAAGTCTATAGGGGGCCAGGGGGGGCTGTTTCTCACCAGATGTTGGACTCCAAATCCCTTCAGCCCCTGCTTCATTGGCCAATGGCCAGGGATGGTCGGAGGTGTAGTACGGACAGGCAGTGGTGGCCCAGTGGTTAGAGTGATGGACGAAGAGCTGGGAGACCCGGGTTTGAATCCTACCCCCAACTCCGTCATGAAGCTCACTGGGTGACCGGGGGGGCAGTCACTGCCTCGAAGCCTAGCCTACCTCACAGGGTTGTTGTAAAAATGAAAAGGTGAGCCAACATGAGGCTTTTGGCAATCCATTCACGATCCAATATAAAAGAGATGAAATATGCAGTTAGATCCGGCACTTGTTTTCTTTGGCTGTTTACTCTCAAGCAGAGAAAATAATAGAAGTGTGGAGTTGGAAGGGATTCTAAGGATCATCTAGTCCAACCCCCTGCAATGCAGGAATCTGTAGCTGTCCCATGTGGGGATCGAACCTGCAACCTTGGAGTTATTAGAACCACGTTCTAACCAACTGAGCTCTCCATTTCCAAAACATTACACAAACCGGAATCCTTCAAAACACACACTTCTCTGAATTTTGCAATGCACTTCTCCAGCTAAGCAATGTGGCCAAAAAGTCATATATTGGGATAAAGCATGGGTAGGCAAACTAAGGCCTGAGGGTCAGATCCGGCCAAATCGCCTTCTAAATCTGGCCCATGGACGCTCTGGGAATCAGTGTGTTTTTACATGAGTAGAATGTGTCCTTTTATTTAAAATGCATCTCTGGGTTGTTTGTGGGGCATAGGAATTTGTTCATTCCCCCACCCCCCCTAAAAAAATAAAGTCCGGAGCCCCACAAGGTCTGAGAGGCAGTGGACCGGCCCACGGTTGAAAAAGTTTGCTGACCGCTGGGATTAAGTGTGCCTCAAAATGCATGTATTGGTGAAAATGATGTATTAAACTGTATTAAGTTAGGGGAAATCGCTTTGCAAAAAGGTGTACGTTAGGCAAGATTGCATACAAGAATATTGGAAGAAAACATGTCGCAGGTGGTGCTGTGGGTTAAACCACAGAGCCTAGGGCTTGCTGATCAGAAGGTCGGCGGTTCGAATCCCTGCGACGCGGTGAGCTCCCGTTGCTCGGTCCCAGCTCCTGCCCACCTAGTAGTTCGAAAGCACGTCAAAGTGCAAGCAGATAAATAGGTACCGCTATGGCGGGAAGGTAAACGGCCTTTCCGAGCGCTGCTCTGGTTCGCCAGAAGCGGCTTAGTCATGCTGGCCACATGACCCGGTAGAACTGTCTGCGGACAAACGCAGGCTCCCTCGGCCAGTAAAGTGAGATGAGCGCCGCAGCCCCAGAGGAGAAGAAGAAGAAGAAGAAGAAGAAGAAGAAGAAGAAGAAGAAGAAGAAGAAGAAGAAGAAGAAGAAGAAGAGTTTGGATTTGATATCCCGCTTTTCACTACCCGAAGGAGTCTCAAAGTGGCTAACATTCTCCTTCCCCTTCCTCCCCCACAACAAACACTCTGTGAGGTGAGTGGGGCTGAGAGACTTCAAAGAAGTGTGACTAGCCCAAGGTCACCCAGCAGCTGCAAGTGGAGGAGCAGGGAAGCGAACCCGGTTCCCCAGATTACGAGTCTACCACTCTTAACCACTGCACCACACTGGCTTGTCCACAACTTGACTTAATGGTCAGGGGTCCCTTTACCTTTATGTCCTAAAATAATAGAATCCTAGAGTTGGAAGGGACCCCCGGGGGTCATCTAGTCCAACCCCCTGCAATGCAGGAATCTCAGCTAAAGCATTCATGGCACATGGCCATCCAACCTCTGCTTTAAAACCTCCAAGGAAGGAGAGTCCACAACCTCCGTAGGGAGACTGTTCCACTGTTCAGCCCTGATCTCGTTTCCTGCAAAATGCTGGTGAATTGTCCAATGAGGACTTTTAAAAAGTAAAAAAATAAATAAATTGCAAACCAGTGCAAAAAAGACTGGGAAAATCAGAAAGGGAGAGAAACCGTAAGGTATCGAGTTGCCCATCCTTCCTCGCAAGGTTGTCTAGAAAACAACCAGGGTGACGCCTTCCCCGCCTTCCTTGTGCCCGGACCCCCTCTCTGCTGCAACTCTCCATGCTCCTCCGGGTGAGTCAGGCATGAATCATTACCCTCAGCCTTGCCTCTCCCCCTGGCGTTGAGCCAGGGAGCTAATCTAATGTGGAACAGGGAGTTGCCTTGGAGGGGTTGCCAAGATAACCTCAACTTAGGAGTGTTTTGTTCAGGAGGGGCCTCCCTGGTTTTCAGTGCCTTCCCACTCTCACCTCTTCAAGAAGGAAACATGTCTTGTTTTGTTTTTCACTCAGGAGGAGTCGGGGAAGCAGATCTCTCCTTGTGCAAAAGAGCTGCAGCCTTCTGGGCCTGGCTTTACATTCATTTGTTGCATTTACACGACTCGTGGTGGGGAACCTTGGGCCCAGAGGCTAAATGTGGCCCTCAAGACCTGTTTGTGTGGTCCTTTGATTCATTTGCAGCCCAAAAACCTCTCATGAGCCTCGCTTTGCACCCACTGGCTGTAGCACAGCTGCTTGGGGCTTCCAGGTAAAGGTAAAGGGATCCCTGACCGTTAGGTCCAGTTGCGGACGACTCTGGGGTTGCGGCGTTCATCTCGCTTTACTGGCCCGAGGGTGCCGGCGTACAGCTTCCGGGTCATGTGGCCAGCATGACTAAGCCGCTTCTGGCGAACCAGAGCAGTGCATGGAAAGGCTGTTTACCTTCCCGCCGGAGCGGTACCTATTTCTCTACTTGCACTTTGACGTGCTTTCGAACTGCTAGGTTGGCAGGAGAAGAAGAAGAGTAGAAGAAGAAGAGTTTGGATTTGATATCCCGTTTTATCACTTCTCAAAGCGGCTAACATTCTCCTTTCCCTTCCTCCCCCACAACAAACACTCTGTGAGGTGAGTGGGGCTGAGAGACTTCAGAGAAGTGTGACTAGCCCAAGGTCACCCAGCAGCTGCATGTGGAGGAGAGGAGACGCGAACCCGGTTCACCAGATTATGAGTCAGGGACTGAGCGACGGGAGCTCACCCCGTCGCGGGGATTCGAACCGCCGACCTTCCGATCGGCAAGCCCTAGGCTCAGTGGTTTAACCCACAGCGCCACCTGCGTCCTGCTATGCATTAAAAAGCAAACATGTTGTTGTATTTGTTTGTTTCCCACCTTTCACCTAAAAGGCTCAGGAGTAAACCCTACACAAATCTGGAGTGGAGTCCCTAAGACGGTTGGGTGGCGCCTTGTATTTTTTCTTCCGGCAACTCCTGCAGCCAAGCTGGTGCCAAACATCTGCTTTCTTTTGGCCCACATCCATGAAGCTGAGAAAGGGGGGTTGGTTCTAGTTGTCTGGGCAGCCCAGGACCTCCAAACACACTGTCCGGGGTGGAAGGGGGTCACTTGGGTGCTGCTAGGGCAGCAAAAACAACGTGGGAGGCAGCAGTTATGATTCTCTAGTGGTTTGACTTCACCCCCCAGAGGTGCACTTTCTCTAGACGGATGCCAATGAAACCTTTTTCCTGGACCAGGAATCAAGGCTGTTTGCAAATTCTCTGTCTGTCTGTCTGTCTGTCTGTCTGTCTGTCTGTCTGTCTTTCTCTCTGTCTCTCTCCCACAGCTTTGAAACCCTTTTACTATACACCTGTCTCAGTCCATGAAAGCAGGACTTAGGAAGCTTCCTTGTACTGAGTCATACCACTGGTCCATCCAGCTCAGTATTGTCTACACGGACTGGCAGTGGCCCTCCAGGGTTCAGGCAGGAGTATCCCCTAGAGATGCCGTTGGGGATGAAGCCTGGGACCTTCTGCATGCCAAGCAGCTGCCCTACCACTGAGCTACAGCCCTTCTGCCAGAGAGTGAGCTGGCAGTAAATCACGCCGTCAAAGTTGGCATTAACTCTTGAGTGGCAAAAACATGATAGTCACATACTTGGCTGAGCGTCGGTCCTAATGAACACGGCAGCTCATTCCCGGTGGGTCTTCCTGCATGAAGTCAGTTGCTGAGACTGAAGGTCCCCTCCTTCCCACAGCTGTTAAAGTATCCTCCTCCCCAGGACTTTCCCCAAGCAATCGGAGACTGCGCCTGCGTGCTCCTCCCGTTTCATGCCTCTTCTGGTTCTTGTCGCAGCAGGAGAGAGAAACACCCTGGCTTCTTTACCAGCCTGCCTCATCGCTGCCTCTTGACCCCCATCTGCTTCTACCTCTGAGTCTGAACTGCTCTCTGCCACAGACTCTCCCAGCTCACTAAGCCCTGCAAACAGGGCCGGTGCGTCCATTTAGGCGGACTAGGCAATTGCCTAGGGCGCCAAAATGGAGGGGGCACTGGCCAGGCTTGGGCGGGACGGGCTAGCCAGCCCCGTCTCGTCCATTGGGGCTGTGGCGCAGTGCGCCAGGGTGCCGACCCCCCCAGGGGCGCCCCCGCGAGCCCGCCGGCATACCGGGCGCCCCTTCCCCAACCCGCCCCCATGGGCGGGTGGGCAGGCGGGCGCTCGCGCACCGGCGGCACAGCCGCTGCCGCCCATGCTGCTCCCAGGCGGGCTGCGAGCCGGCCACCCAGCCCCATCTTCGAGCGCAGCGAGCGGGGGGAGCTGTGCAGCCCCGCTGGTGGCCTTTCCCCACCCCCACGGGAGGCCGGGTGCTTGCGCCGCCTACGCTCTTCCCCGGACGCCCCGGACGCATGGGGCGCCGGAAGGATAGCCGCGCCACGGCGGCAGATGTGCCTGAGACGCTACAGCGGAGAAGCTGCTGCTAGCCCCCTACACCACCACCCAAGCTCCTGCTAAAGCAGGCTTTGGCGGGGTGGGGGGGGCGCCAGAATGTGGTTCGCCTAGGGCGCAAGAAGCCGTAGTGCCGGTCCTGCCTGTAACCTCCTCAGCTTCCGACACCTCCTCTTCCCAGTCCTCTCCCTCTTCTCTGTCTGACCACGCATCATTGTCCCACCACCAATCCTGACCCTTATTTTCTGATGTTTCCCCAGCTGGTTCCAGCCGCCATTCTTCTGCGTCCAACCAGCCCATGATCCCTTCCTCTAAGTCCAACCTCAGGCAACCTTCTGCTATAATTGACAACCAACCATGCTTTGCAAATCCCTGGAAATATATATATTTTTAAAAAACCCAGTACACACGATTTAAGAACAATGCAGCCCCTATCATGGCCTTTCGCAACCCTCTTCTGAGCATTTGCAGCCGCCGTCACCGGCAATCTACGGCGGTGACAGAAAGACAGCTCTGGTTGAGCTTCTCACGAGGAGCAGGTTGTTGTAAAGGGAAATCTTGGCCGGAGCTGGGTAAATTTGAAAGCGATGACATCTATATGGCCATTTCCCTCGGCTCTTGCGTTCCATCGGGAGCAAAACAAGATGTTCACTGGTAATCCTTCCTTGGCTGGGTGGTGACAGGGAAGATGGGCGAAGGAGTCCTGGCTTCAGCAAGCTCGACTTCTAAATATTTAGAGCGGAGCTGGATTGTCTTGTTAACACAAAGGCACGCAAACCCAGGCCTGCTATAAAAAGGTGGCAGATTTAACGCTGGGAATCCCAAACTTTTGAAGGCGGTTTGGGTTTTATGTCTTGGTAGAGTGCCTTACATAACAGTTTGGCCGGAAAGAGGGAATAATCCTCCTTCAGGGCCAAGTGTGGTCTTAGGTCACCTCCAGAAAGGCCAGTATTTTGCAGGGGGAATTCCAGCTCGAACCTGAAATTCCAGTTTCTGCAGTTAAAGTGCATTATTATTATTATTATTATTATTATTATTATTATTATTATTATTATTTGTTGTTGTTGTTGTTGTTGTTGTTGCTGCTGCTGCTGTTTATATACTGCCCTATACCAGCCCCTTATCTGTTTAATTTGTTTATAAGTGACATGAGAAATCCCTTAATCGAATCACAGGATAAAATCCATGCCCCCCTCTCCCATCTTACTTCTCATCCCTTACCACTGCAAAACATCGTTTTGCGTTTATTAAGGCAAGGTTTAATGCCTTTCCTTCCGGGGTCATGTCACATAGATTCTCTAGGGGCTGGGTATCAGATTTATGCTCGTGTGATGAGTTGTCAAGGGAATCCCTCCCGCATATTGTTTTTATCTGCCCTTTATACAGTGATGTCAGGAGAAATTTGTTGAGCCCACTGGTCCAAAAATTCTCTGGACTTCCAGTTGAGATCCAGCTTACCCTTTTACTCCAGGATTCTAACCCAACAGTAACCTTGCAAGTGGCAAGGTATCTGACTTCGGTTCTGAACCATAAGAGGCAAAATGGCCTATTACAGGAATCCTAATGGTTCTTTTCCACCCCTTTTGGGCCTATAACTCCTGATAGTATCATAGGTTGAATTTATATTTATTTCTCCTGATTGTAAATATTTTATGTTATTATTTTTATTTGAATGTAATTATTTTAGCTGTTTTTGCATGGATTGTAAGGCAGGTATGATTTGCGTGTCTATTTATGTATGAGCTTATAACTGCAATAAAGTTTTATTTTTATTATTATACCGCCCTATACCTGGAGGTCTCAAGGCAGTTCACAGAAAAGATCACATCATATATAATCAGAATAAAACCCAATAACTCCCCCTCCAGTACAACACAATAGTAGGCCTACAAAACTTTATTTGGTCATAGACCAGCATAGTGCCCCCCCCCAAGAGTCACATTTTAAAAGGTTATAGGTTGTCAAACAGATCAACCAAAGGCCTGGTTAAAAAGGAACGCTTTTGCCTGGTGCCTAAAGGTGCATAATGAAGGCGCCAGGAGAACTTGCCTGGGGAGAGCATTCGACAGACGGGGAGCCACTGCAGAGAAGGCCCTGTTCACGTGTTGCCACCCTCCAGGCCTCTCGAGGAGGAGGCACGCGAAGGAGGGCCTCAGAAGATGATCTCAGGGTCCGGGTAGGTTCATATGGAAAGAGGCGGTCCTTGAGGTATTGCGGTCCTGAGCCATTTAAGACTTTATAGGTCAAAACCACGGCTAAAGCACCCTGGGAGGCATTCATGGCTTCCTAAAAGCAGTGCAAATGGACACGGGTGGCGCTGTGGGTTAAACCACAGAGCCTAGGGCTTGCCGATCAGAAGGTTGGCGGTTCGAATCCCTGCGACGCGGTGAGCTCCCGTTGCTCGGTCCCAGCTCCTGCCAACCTAGAAGTTCAAAAGCACATAAAAGTGCAAGTAGATAAATAGGTACCACTCCGGCGGGAAGGTAAACGGCGTTTCCGTGCGCTGCTCTGGTTCACCAGAAGCGGCTTAGTCATGCTGGCCACATGACCCGGAAGCTGTACGCCGGCTCCCTCGGCCAGTAAAGCGAGATGAGCGCCGCAACCCCAGAGTCGTCCGCGACTGGACCTAACGGTCAGGGGTCCCTTTACCTTTAACCTTAAAAGCAGTGTATGGAGCTCAGGTTGGTGGGGAGAAAAAATCTATCCTGCCAGCTGAGCAGTCGATTCCACATGAACCTGGCTGCAGATCCTCATGATGTAATCCCTGCTTATGTCTGGAAACATTAGAGATGTTGGGGACGATCCAGTCTCCACCGTGCTGGTGTTTATAGAGGGAACCAGCTGCTTCCCCGGGGTTTCCGAGCACATCTGTCTCCCAGCTTTCCTCTCTCTTGGATGCGGTACGGAGGAAAAGCTGCGCGGTGGCCAAAAGTCAAAGCCCCCAAGCTAAATTGAACTACAAAGTTTATACGTATGTACATGCATATGCACACACATATATATGGGGGAAAGAGGGGGAGAGAGACTGACTCCCTTTGTTCAGTGGGGTCAGACTGAGAATCCATTACTGCTGCAGCGAGGCTTTCATGGAGAAAAGGGCAGTCGATGGCTACCAGCCACAAGGGCTGTGCTATGCCTCCTCATTTGGTGGCAGCAGTGCTTCTGAATAGCAGACCCTAGAAACCACAGTTTCTAGGGTCTGCTATCGCCGAAGAATTGATGCTTTTGAATTATGGGGCTGGAGGAGACTCTTGAGAGTCCCATGGACTGCAAAAAGATCAAACCTCTCCATTCTCAAGGAAATCGGCCCTGAGTGCTCACTAGAAGGACAGATCCTGAAGTTGAGGCTCCAGTACTTTGGCCACCTCATGAGAAGAGAAGACTCCCTGGAAAAGACCCTGATGTTGGGAAAGGTGGAGGGCACAAGGAGAAGGGGACGACAGAGGACGAGATGGTTGGACAGTATTCTCGAAGCTACTAACATGAGTTTGGCCAAACTGCGGGAGGCAGTGAAGGATAGGCGTGCCTGGCGTGCTCTGGTCCATGGGGTCACGAAGAGTCGGACACGACTGAACGACTGAACAACAACAACAAAGAAACCACAGTAGGGGAGAAGGCTCTTGTTGGAGCATGGAGGATGGATGGCGGCTAACAGATTGCGGTTGAATCACTTGTGGGGTGCCTCAGGGCTCCGTCCTCTCCCCCATGCTTTTTAATATCTATATGCAGCCGCTGGGAGAGATCATCATGGGGTTTGGGCTGGGGGTTCATCAATATGCAGATGGTACCCAGCTCTACCTCTCTTTCAAATCGGAACCAGTGAAGGCCGTGAAGGTCCTGTGTGAGTGTCTGGAGGCGGTTGGAGGATGGATGGCGGCTAACAGATTGAGGTTGAATCCTGACAAGACAGAAGTACTGTTTTGGGGGGATAGAGGCGGGCAGGTGTGGGGGATTCCCTGGTCCTGAATGGGGTAACTGTGTCCCTGAAGGACCAGGTGTGCAGCCTGGAAGTCATTTTGGACTCATAACTGTCCATGGAGGCGCAGGTCAATTCTGTGTCCAGGGCAGCTGTCTACCAGCTCCATCTGGTATGCAGGATGAAACCCTCCCTGCCCGCAGACTGTCTCGCCAGAGTGGTGCAGGTTCTAGTTATCTCCCGCTTGGACTACTGCAATGCACTCTCCGTGGGGCTACCTTTCAAGGTGACCCGGAAACTACAACTAATCTAGACTGGTGACTGGGAGCGGCCGACAAGACCACATAACACCGGTCTTGAAAGACTTATATTGGCTCCCAGTACGTTTCTGAGCACAATTCAAAATGTTGGTGCTGTCCTTCAAAGCCCTAAACGGCCTCGGCCGAGGGCCTTCTGGCGGTTCCCTCACTGCGGGAAGCCAAAACAAAATAAAAAGTAAAAAAAATTCCTCCCAGTAGCACCTTAGAGACCAACTAAGTTTGTTCTTGGTATGAGCTTTCGTGTGCATGCAGGGAACCAGGCAGAGGGCCTTCTCGGTAGTGGCGCCCACCCTGTGGAACGCCCTCCCACCAAATGTCAAAGAAATAAACAGCTACTGATTTTAAGAAGGCAGTCCTGTTTGGGAGGCTTTTAATATTTGATTAATTATTGTATTGTAATATTTTGCTGGAAGCCGCCCAGATGGGCAGGGTATAAATAAATTATTATTATTATTATTATTATTATTATTATTATTATTATTATTATGCTTGGATCCTGCTAGTGGGTTTCCCATGGGCATCTGGTTGGCAGTTGCGGACTATGGGCTCTCAAATTCCAATGGCGCCCTGTGCAACTCTCATATTCTGCCCCCTCTGCACCCCCTGCCCCTGCACTCCATTCTGCAGCATTGTTTTGGTGCCCTGTTTGAGAGCCAGTGTGGTGTAGTGGTTCAGAGCGGTAGACTCGTAATCTGGGGAACCAGGTTCGCGTCTCCTCTCCTCCACATGCAGCTGCTGGGTGACCTTGGGCTAGTCACACTTCTCTGAAGTCTCCCAGCCCCACTCACCTCACAGAGTGTTTGTTGTGGGGGAGGAAGGGAAAGGAGAATGTTAGCCGCTTTGAGACTCCTTTGGGTAGTGAAAAGCGGGATATAAAATCCAAACTCTCTCTTCTTCTTCTGTTTGATAGGTCTGCCATATTTCAAAAAGTGAAAATCTGGACACAAAAGCTGTTGGCACTTCTTTTGGAATTTTTTTTATAAAAATAAATTAGTCGAGCAATCAACACTTCCGACATGGGTTGTGCCACACGCCCGGGTTTTCCTGGACATTTCCACCAATTTCGGAAATTCCGCCCGGACACTATTTCTGAACCGGTTGCGCTGCCTGAAAACCGCCTCTGTGGCTGCCCACTGTGTGAACAGGATACTGGACAATGTGGGCCATTGGCCTGATCCAGCAGCGTCCTTCTGATCTTTTTTATGTTCTCCCGGGAGCAATGACAAAGCTGCAGGAGACCAAGATCACTATGCCGTGATACAAATCTATGGCGCGACCACACTTGTTGTTGCTTTGGGTCGCCTCTCCTCAGAAAGGAAATGTCAGAGCTAGAAAGGCTCAGGGAATGGCAACCAAAATTATCATGGGGCTGGACAACTCTGCTATTTTATTTTATTTTAAGCATCATCCCCTAGGCCAGCTGGCCAAAGAACACCCCAAAGTAAACCAGTACATACTGTACATCATGAAATGTAAACTGTGATTTGTGCACAGCTGAAAGCCACCCAGATGCTGGAGCAGCTTAGACTCAGCCTTCTGTAACTGGGGAAGTCCTTAACCCTTTCTTGGGGAGGGTGGCTGCCTTTACAGAAAGATTTTTCTTCCCGCAGAGGTTTGGTTACCTAGGCAGTACATCTTTATAATCTCCCCTGACCTTCAGGGAAATCTCCCTGTTTACATTCCCATCCCCAGAAATACAGCTCGGTTGAAAGAGTGGAGTTTACCCAGAGGAGATGGGTTGTTATGAAGACACAGGGCTCTCCTTCATCTACAGTCTGTTTTCAAGGATCACTCCCAGTGTGGTGTAGTGGTTAAGAGCGATAGACTCGTAATCTGGTGAACCGGGTTCGCGTCTCCTCTCCTCCACATGCAGCTGCTGGGTGACCTTGGGCTAGTCACACTTCTCTGAAGTCTCTCACCTCACAGATTGTTTGTTGTGGGGGAGGAAGGGAAAGGGGAATGTTAGCCGCGGGATATCAAATCCAAACTCTTCTTCTCCTCCTCACATCCCTCCCAAAAAACCCAGCCGCCTCCGCTGTCCTTCTTTGTGCTCACGACGGTATCGAGGAGGTTAGAAGTTGCCCTGCTTCCTTCTCAAACTTTTCACACCACAAGTACCCGGCCTTATTCTTCACCCACTTTTGTTGGGCTATAGCGCATGAGTGACCCTCCAGACAGCAATAATGAGGCCACACCGCAGAAACATTGCAGAACAACTTGCAAAATGGAATCAAGGTGTGGGTGGTCCAGTATAAATCCATCGCTTATGACTATTGTTGCAGAATACAGCACACAAAAAAACACAAGCCCGGAGGCACCCTAGAATCCTGGTTAACATAAGACTCGCCAAAAGACTCCTCAGAGGCACCAGAAGTCAGGTTCTGAGGCCGCGCGGCGCATGATGTCATGATGTCACATCACACATGCTGGGCACCCATAACCTGGGTTGTCAGCCCCCTCCCCAAACTACAATTTTCAGAGTGGCTTAACAATCAATCCCTCTTCTGAGGGAACTCTGGGAATTGTGGCTCTGTGAGGTGAACTGGGGCCTCCTGAAAACTCTCAGCACCCTTAAAAAACTACAGTTCCCAGAATGCTTTGGGAGGGAAGCCATGGCTGATAAAGTGGCAAAGCTGTGCTTTAAGGGTCTGGTGCCATTGTGGCTTAAATCTCCAAACTGCAACCCAGCAACACTCTGGCCTTCTTGTAAAATACAGAAGGGCACAGGAGAACCCAAAACAGGGATAGGGCGGAAAACTCATCCCGAGGGAATTCCAATTATAGAAATGGAAAGGGCGCGTTTCTGGTTTACTGGCTGTTTCTTCCCAGGGCCAAAAATACGTGACCTTTCCGTTTGCGAGTTGTTTGCGAAACAAAATGCCGTTCCTTGATGCCATCAGTAGTTTATGTGACACTGCAAAGGGAGCCATCCTGCGAGGCGGAGAACAGCCGCGAGTTTTCAGAGGCGTCAGGGGTGGGCTGAAGCAAAACAGAATCTCCTCGGCTTCTTAAAAGTATCAGCGCATATTTACAAGAGTGAGGCCAGGCAGCTCTATTTTAGGGGATGAGATGTACTGTTCGAGTGAGAGTGAGTGAGGACTTAGTAAAAACACGGGAGCTGACAACACATTGGACTAAAGCAGAAGTGTCTCTAAACAGGGGATTAGAGAAATCCGGGGAGCGAGAGGAGGAGGTGATCAGTGGATGATAGCTATAAGCCACCTTCAGGATCAGAGACAGAATGACACTGAATATCAGTTCCTGGGGGATAAGAGCAGGACAGAGGCCTATTGCACCCACGTTCTGCAGCAGGACAGAGGGCTATTGCATCCAGGCTCAACAGCAGGAGAGAGAACTATTGCACCCAGGCTCAACAGCAGGAGAGAGGACTATTGCACCCAGGCTCAACAGCAGGAGAGAGGACTATTGCACCCAGTCTCAACAGCAGGAGAGAGGACTATTGCATCCATATTCTGCAGCAGGACAGAGGGCTATTGCATCCATGCTCAACAGCAGGAGAGAGGACTATTGAACCCAGGTTCAACAGCAGGAAAGAGGACTATTGCACCCAAGCTCAACAGCAGGGGAGAGGACTATTGCATCCATGTTCTGCAGCAGGACAGAGGGCTATTGCATCCAGGCTCAACAGTAGTAGAGAGGACTATTGCACCCAGGTTCAACAGCAGGACAGAGGGCTATTGCATCCATGTTCTGCAGCAGGACAGAGGGCTATTGCATCCAGGCTCAACAGTAGGAGAGAGGACTATTGCACCCAGGCTCAACAGCAGGAGAGAGGACTATGCACCCATGCTCTGCTGCAGGACAGAGGGCTATTGCATCCAGGCTCAACAGTAGGAGAGAGGACTATTGCACCCAGGTTCAACAGCAGGACAGAGGGCTATTGCACCCCATCAGCAGAAAATAAAGACACTTAGCAGTAGCTTCTCCTGCGTTCTTTCAGGAAGAGAAGCACTTTGCACCTCTGCTCAGAGCAGTAGGGAGCATAGGTGTCCAATCCTGATTTCCAGTTGAATGCGGGCATGTTTAAAGGGGCATGTTCAAGGCAGGAGAGGCTGACTCAGTGCAAACTAGGCCTGAGCAGGAAGCACAATGGTCCCTCATGATATATTTGCTGAGACCTTCTTGAGGAGCTCACAGCGGTCTACGTGGTTCTTCCCATTTTATCCTCACAATGACCCTGCGAGGTCAAGAAGCAGCGGCTGGCCCAAGGGCGCCTAGTGATCTTCGTGGGGGATTTGAACCCCGGTCTCTCAGGCCCTCGTCCAGGATGCCACACGGCCCCTGAAGGTGTGCTAAACCGATAGGCTTGAGACACCCAAAATGCCAGAGCCTTGTGGAAAGGTTTGAAATGTTAGCGCTAAGAGAGCCCACATTTGTGGAGACAGTGCTGCCGTTTCGCTCATTCCTTGAAAAGGTGGGTTTTCTGTGGAAGAACCATGGAGAAAATGCGGGGGAGCCACAGTAAGGAAGACGACGTCATGTACACCATCCATAAAAACAGAAGGAACAAAGTATTCCCTCATTAACACATCATATGGACATACAGTGAGGGGGGAAAGTATTTGATCCGCTGCTAAATTTGCCCATTTGCCCTCTGACGAAGAAATGACCAGTCCAAAATTTTAATGGTGGGTTTATTGTAGCCATGAGAGATAGAATAACAACAGGAAAAGCCCCAGAAACCCAGAAGACAAAAGTCAGAGATTGATGTGCATTATAATGAGTGAAATAAGTATTTGATCGCTTTGCAAAACATGACTTAGTACTTGGTGGCAAAACCCTTGTTGGCAATTACAGAGGTCAGACGTTTCTTGTAGGTGGCCACCAGGTCTGCACACATCTCAGGAGGTATTTTGTCCCACTCCTCTTTGCAGATCCTCTCCAAGTCAGTAAGATTTTGAGGTTGATGTGTAGCTACTTGAACCTTCAGCTCCCTCCACAGATTTTCGATGGGATTAAGGTCTGGAAACTGGCTAGACCACTCCAGGAAATGGGTAAATTTAGCAGGGGATCAAATACCTTTCTCCCTCACTGTACCTCTGGATTCAAGATGGCCACAGACATACACATAGGAGCCAACTCCCAGGGGCCGAGGCCCCTTCAGCCCCCAAATAAAATATTTGAGGCAGCCAGACCCCCAAAGTTTATGAGCACTGCCATTCAACTGGTGTGCATGTGCCACGTCTTGTGGTTGATTACATGGGGCGGGGCTTACCTGCCCCCTGTATTTTATTCAAGTTGGACATACAGAAAGCAACCCAGAAAGCTTGGTGGATTCCATTTTCTTCTCTGTGAAAGTCTGGATTTCTACAGCCCCGTCGTTTATATGACCCCCTGCACTTCCTATAACTTTTCTAAAAGGTCCAACAGCCAGGGGGGGGGATGCAACTTCCATTGGGGGTCTGTGGGGGTCTCAATTTTCAGCAACTGTGTGGTGCCAAAATTTGGCTGCCACCGCCAACATACACGGGACGCCCCAAGGCTCCAGACCCGGTACGACCGAACTGGTCAGGATCCCCGAAATTCGCTTCTGTGCCTTTTCTTTTCTTTAAATAAATAAAAGGTTTTCACAGAATGTTTTGTCACTTGGCCGCTGCGTCTTGTCGGCCATCTTGCCACTTCCGAGAAGGGACTCTCCCTCAAACAACAAAAGGCTGATGCCAACGCCGCCTGCAGGGTCAGGTTTCCTCGGCAGTAAGATTTCCCTGAAGTGATGCCAGGGTGCAAATCGGATTATCTCCCGTTTGAGTCAACCCGAGACAGGTTGGTGGGAGCAGTGGAGGGAGGAATTTCTCTTGGAGCGAAGCAGAGAAGGAGAGCATTGACCTGGATTCCAAGTCTGTTACGCACGACACCAGGAATCTAGGAAGCCTCGATCCGCAGATCCTGGACGCTGACATCATAGCCGCCCGGCTTGCTATTTCGGAGAAGGCGGCTGACCTTCGGGCCTAAAGGCGCTGCTAATTTTAGCTAAATGGTTTTCTCCGGCATCTGGGAGTGTGACTCGGAAGAAAAGGACGGCAGAACGTAAAGTGGAACGTACTGATAATATCGGCATGTTAACAAACCAGGAGATGCAGGTCGCTCCGACCTGGGGGATGGTTTAACACTCATTTCACGCAACCGTCTCTCCTCCCTTGAGGGCTACATGGTGGTGGTGGTGGGGGGAATCCAGGAGGTCCCAGAGACAGGCTCCTTCCCACAAATAACACAATATGTTCAAGGGGCTGTGGTTGTGTATCCCAACCGCCACCAAGGGGGCAGCATCACCCCATGGCTTGTGGGCTTCCTGGCTCCATCAAGCTGTCCCTCGTTGGAAACAGGAAAGTGGGCTTGGTTTGCTCTAGGCAGGAGTTTTCTAGTGTCCTTATGGAGCCATGCTCATATTGTTGCATACAAGCATCACACAGTTATTATAACTTATTTAAAAATAAATAGTTAAAGCTATGGTTTTCCCGGTAGTGATGTATGAAAGTGAGAGCTGGACCATAAAGAAGGCTGATCGCCGAAGAATTGATGCTTTTGAATTCTGGTGCTGGAGGAGACTCTTGAGAGTCCCATGGACTGGAAGAAGAGCAAACCTATCCATTCTCAAGGAAATCAGCCCTGAGTGCTCACTGGAAGGACAGATCCTGAAGCTGAGGCTCCAGTACTTTGGCCACCTCATGAGAAGAGAAGACTCCCTGGAAAAGACCCTGATATTGAGAAAGATGGAGGGCACAAGGAGAAGGGGACGACAGAGGATGAGATGGTTGGACAGTGTTCTTGAAGCTACCAACATGAGTCTGACCAAACTGCGGGAGGCAGTGGGATACAGGAGTGCTCTGGTCCATGGGGTCACGAAGAGTCAGACACGACTAAATGACTAAACAACAACATTTAAACAGTGCCAATAATTATTATGCAGCATACATTATTGGCATCTGTTTCGAGAAACAATGGAGCGCGCCTCGGGGGGTGAAGTCAAACCACTGTGTTAGCAGCAGTGAAGTGACCTCCCCGGGACGCAAACCTGGGCAGTGTGTCTGCAGGTCCTGGGCTGCCCAGACGACAAGACCCCCCTCTCGGCCTCACTGATGTGGTCCAAAGGAAAACAGACCAAGACGTTTGGCACCAGCTTGGCTGCAGGAGTTGCCGGAAGGAGGCGTACAAGGCACAATCCAACTGTCTTAGGGACTCCACTCCAGATTGGTGTAGGGTTTACTCCAAGGGGCGTACCCAGGATCAAAACTGGGGGGGGGGGGAAAGCCATGGTCGTTCAGGTTCAAAAACAGCTTCAAAAAACAAAAACAGCTTCAAAAAACAGAAAAACTCCCCCCCCCCCGAACAGAAAGCCCCAAATGGCTGAAAAACTCAAGTTTCCCAGGGTCCTCAGTCCTTGCAAAGGAACTACTCACCATGCAAGGGAACTCAGTTTCCCAAGCTCCCTTGCAACAATGAATCCCGGCAAATTCAGAAACTGTTCCTCTCTTGTCAGCACGATGTAGCGTGGATACAAAAAGCAGGCAGACGAGGAAGGATGAGAGCCCAGGCTAAGACCATGGTCAGCCCTCGGATTCGCCCCCTGACATTGCCCAAGTCTCAGCCTGCATCCCCATTTGACCAAGCAGGGTGCAGGCTAGGATCCGGTCTCTGATAAGCACGCCAGCTCTTTGTCGGCATGAGGGAGGGGGAAACAGCCGGCGCAACACACACACACACAGTGGCCAACTGTGCCTCGGCAAGAGGGCAAGAGCTCAATTGTTATTGTGATTTTGGGAGGGGGAGAAAGACCAGTCGTTGAGCTTTTTTTCAGGAGGAGAGCTTTTTTTCCTTTTAGGTTGCCGATAACCATTTAAAATTTTTTTGCTTCTGGGGTGGCAGCTGCCCCCCCTGCCCCCCCTGGGTATGCCCATGTTTACTCCTAAGGAGTTTCCTCCTTAGCTTTCTCGTCTCCCAAAGAAGTTTAGGCAGTGGGAGTTTAGCACCAGAGATTTCCTTCAAGTTACAAGAGAGGAGATTCCAACTAAACTTTCTGACATTAAGAGCTGTCTGACAGTGGAACAGACTCCCACAAGAGATTGCGGCCTCTCCTTCCAATGAGCTTTTTAAGCAGAGGTTGGATTGGCCACCTGTCATGGATGCTTTAGCTGAGATTCCTGCATTGCAGGGGGTTGGACTAGATGACTCTGGGGGTCCCTTCCAATTCTTCCATTCTATGACGTTGTTCAGTGACTTTCGCTGTTGTGTCATGCCATGCCCACTGGTGTGAACTGAACTTAGCAGTGCCGGGGGCTGACATTAATCCAAAATGGAAGTCGTAGTTCAAAATGGCCGCAATAGGTAGGGATGATGGGAGTTGTAGTCCAGAAGGTATCAGGTAGGAGAAGGCCGACTGAGAAATAAACACTCTCGTTTTTAACCCCAAGCTCTTGTTTCTTGAATCGATACAACACAGGAACACAAAAAAGGACAGCGGTTCCTCAGCCACGAGTTTCGATGGATTTGGAACGGCGCTTTCAATTTACACAGAAGGCTCCCCCAGGGTTCAGAGCCGCAGCCAGCCAGCTAAACAATGGAGATGACGTGATGCGGTTAGGTCGTTCGAAACGGAGTGTGCTTTCAAAGAGAGCAGCAAACCTGGGTCAAATCGGGAGCCGCGTTCAATGGATTACAAACCGGCTGGAGGTATATGGTTACACCTTCCCAAAATAATCTCTCTCTCGCTCTCTCTCTCTGAACAAATAAGTTTTTGTCAAGGGGATAACTGCACAGGAACAAAACTGCATAGGAACAAAACACAAATGGCCACCTTAGTACTTCCTGTGTGGTCCCAATATAAGACTCCATCTTTTCTATTGTGCATTGTGGTTATTTTTGCGGTTAGGCACAATCCAGAGCTTCATTTCCAGCCGGCTCTCGCCTCATAGTTTCCTGCTGAAACCCTGCAACCTTTTATACCCCATTGCAGGGACCCAGGTGGCACTGTCTGTTAAACCACAGAGCCTAGGGCTTGCTGATCAGAAGGTCGGCGGTTCGAATCCCTGCCACGGGGTGAGCTCCCGTTGCTCGGTCCCAGCTCCTGCCCACCTAGTAGTTTGAAAACACGTCAAAGTGCAAGTAGATAAATAGGTACCGCTCCAGCGGGAAGGTAAACGGTGTTTCCGTGAGCTGCTCTGGTTCGCCAGAAGCGGCTTTGTCATGCTGGCCACATGACCCAGAAGCTGTCTGCGGATAAACGCCGGCTCCCTTGGCCTATAGAGCGAGATGAGCGCCGCAACCCCAGAGTCGGACACGACTGGACCTGATGGTCAGGGGTCCCTTTACCTTTACCTGCAGGGGGCTGGACTGGACAGTGGCGGAGAAAGGGTGCCATCCCTGAAGGGTGTGTGTGACCAAATCCCTCCTGGGTGGATCGGCACCGCGCCGATAGGTATGCGATGGGACACGCAGCGCCCATATGGGGCCTCAGCCGCCCTACAGCTGGGGGGGGGGAGGCAGCAGGTGGACAGTGGACGGGATGGGCCATCATGCGCACTGCGTCCCTAGAGGAAGCTGCGCATGCTGCGTCCCTATGGGTGGGGCACCCTGCCCCAAGTGCCGAAGAGGCTTCCTCCAGCGCTGGGACTGGAAGACCCTTTGTGTTCCTTCCAACTCTGCGATTCTATGATTCTATGAATCGTTTCCGGGGCTGTAGTGCAACAGGCAGATACCAACAGTTGCAGGAGGGCCCCTCCAGAGAGCAATAATACATTATCCTCGAAAAAGCACCTCCGAACAACTAGCAAAGCAGAACAATGTGTGGACAATCCAGTACGAATCCACCACAGATGCCATATTTTCACCTCAATGCCCTATTTCAAAAACACTTCCGCTTGGAGCATTCCGCAGGATCAAGCGCTCGCCATTGCACC
The DNA here is from genome assembly GCF_009819535.1 of Lacerta agilis. Classification (NCBI taxonomy): domain Eukaryota; kingdom Metazoa; phylum Chordata; class Lepidosauria; order Squamata; family Lacertidae; genus Lacerta; species Lacerta agilis. The sequence continues at coordinate 4,567,405 of NC_046321.1, read as the reverse complement.
AGCTTGTCTTTTAGCGGACGGCAAGAGATTCCTGCATTGCAGCGGTTCGGTCCGGATGACATTTGAGGGTCCCTTCCAGCTCTGTGATTCAATGAGTGATGGAAAAGCAGCCGGCAGGTAGCAGCCATGCCTCAGAAACGAAGAGCCACGATTGGCAGAAGAACAGATCCAGAAATCGCTGTGTTCTGTGGTTTTCTTTTTAAAGAACCGCACATCGATTTGGCACGGGCTTTGCCTTGAAGTCTGGAAAGAGTACATGCTCCCAGCGACTAGCGGCCAACCCCCTCCCTCTGATGCCGCCCCTGGGGCCACTTTATTCCTGGAACATGTGGCGTACAGACAGCCAGACAGACAGACAGACAGCCATCTCCCTGCAGGGTGACCTAGTGTCTCCAGAACAGCAACAGCGCCACGGGAAAGGAGCAGTTGTTTGCTTTTCCCCATCTAGCGCAATTGCCCCACGATCAACTTTCCAGGAAAGAAAGTATCCAAAGGAGTTTCCTTGCCCAGCAAATCTCCGAAGGCCGCCAGCATTCGACATCATCACTTACTTGGGAGTTAACCCTTCAACAAGTCTGGCCTGCTTTCTGGACCCCATCGCCGGGGGCAGCGTAGTTAAACTGTGGAACTCACAGTTGCTGGAAACCGCAAGAGGGGAGCAGGCTCTTGTGTTCGAATCCTGTTTGTGGGTTTCGCACAGGCAGCTGGTTGGCCACTGTGAGAACAGGATGGATGGGCCATTGGCCTGATCCAGCAGGCTCTTATTATTTAAATTACATTGTCGTTACATTCTTCATAGAAACATAGAATTGTAGAGTTGGAAGGGGACCCTCAAGGGTCATCCAGTCCAACCCCCTGCAATGCAGGAATCTCAGCTGAAGCATCCCTGACAGATGGCCACCAAATCCTCTGCTTAGAAACCTCCAAGGAAGGAGAGTCCACAACCTCCAAAGGCAGACCGCTCCATGGTCAAACAGCTCTTAATCTCCTTTCTTCGTAATTTCTTCCACCCCATTCATTTCAATGCAGATGGGAGTGAGGGGAAAGCGTAATAAATTGCGTCCTGTTTGCGGTTTGAAATCAGCAAGAACCGCCCATATTCACTGGGTTGATTTCCATTCTGAGCATGGGGTAAATATGAATATGAGGAGAGTCTGCTGGGTCGGGCCAAAGGTTGTTACAGTGGCCAACCAAATGCCTCTTCTGGTAAACCCGCAAGCAGGATTCGAACACAGAGCCCTCTCTCCTCCTGTGGTTTCTGGCAACCGGCATCCAGGAGCATTGCCACCTCCAACTGTGGAGGCAGACCTTAGCCATCAGGACTGGCAACCATCGATAGCCCTCTCCCCTGTGAATTTATCTTAACCCAGGGGTCGGCAAGGCTTACCGGGAATGGGCCAGATCATTCCCGTGGAGATCGTCCGCAGGCCGGACGGCGCAGCGCGATGCCGGAAATCACGTCTGCACATGTCCGCGGCGCCGGAAATCGTTTCTGTGCCTGCCCAGATGCCGAAAATCATGCCTGCGCAGAAGCGATTTCCGGCGCTGCGGACATGCGCCGAAGCTATTTCCAGAGAAAAAATGGTGCAGCCCAAACGATATGAATCAGAACCATGCAGCAATTTCTGGACCATCCGCGGGTCGTATCCAGAACCCATTCAGTCCAGAACCGGCCCGCGGGCCTTAGGTTGCCGACCTCTGTCTTAACCTCTTCCAAAGCCCTCCAAGTTGGTAGCCATCCCTGCTTCCTGTGGGAACAAGTTCCATAGCACGTGAAGAAGGACTTGCTTTTCCTCAGCCATTTCCGCTGCCATTTCTGTTTCCGTTGGAGTTCTCCAACCTCCTGACCCCCCAACCCTTCGCTGGGCTGTTCGCTTAATTACCGAGGCGACGGAAGGTCTTCTCCGGGGAAGATGGCCTCCCCAGAGGGGCTTCAGAGGCAACGGGTCAGATGGACACCTGTTGAGCACGGTTCATGCCGAGGGAATCCCGTTCCGGATCGGCAGAAGACCCAGAAGGAGGGGGTCTGGCCCTGCTCTCTGATTCCAGACCTCGGAACAATTTGTCAAGCCGGGGACGCCTTGTAGCTCGCAAGGGCTTTGTGCAGTTTTAATTCTCAAAAGCAGGTGGGCTCGTGGCCTTTCTGCTTTTCCTTTGCCCTGCCTGTTGTGCCTGTTCCGCCACCGTTTAGTCACGGCTAAGGAGAGCAGCTTCCGGCATTTCATGCAAAAGGCCAATTTGGGATTTTAACCTGGGAATCTCTCTCTCCCATTCTCTCTCCCCAAATCCCATGAAAGACTCCCTTTGTGCAGACTCGGGAAAGGCAAAGAGCCCCGTGAAATGTGGAGACAGGTGTTGGCACAGTTTTGAGATCGGCTTCCTAGGATATCCGACCGTGCAGCAAGCCGGGACAGCACATTCCAGCTGAGGAGTTCAGCCGCCGGGCCTTGCAGCCCAGCTCCCGGGCTACGTTTCATACTTGGAGTCGGCGTTCTGCAAGCTGGTGCCCCCCAGATGGTTTGGACTACAACTCCTAAAACATCTGAAGGGCAAAAGCTCAGAGAAGGCTGCTCTCCGGATAAAGGGCCAAATTACAGCGGCATTTTCTTAACTACCATACAAAACAATGACCGCCACTATGGTGGTCACGATGCAGAGAGACATAAAAGAAGGAGACATGTCCTCTGTTCTTCATTGAATTCTTGTTTTGGAAAAATTCAGTGCTGGAGCCAGGAAACCCAAACCAAGGACAAGAGTGCGTAGGCTTTTTAAACAAAATTCAATTGTGGCAAGGAGCAAAATTCAGAGGCGTGTAGTTCTCGAAGGATAACTCTGGTTTCAGTTTGTGAATTGCTTCAGGGTGTATGAATTAGGTAACAAAACCAAGTCTCCTCCCCACATATGGACTCTTATGTCCCCCCACCCCATATTCATTACTCCACATTTCCTCATCAGTTTGTGACCTTAGCAAAAATTCATGAAAATTCACAAGGGTTTTGAAATGAACTTCTCCTAATATACACCTGTTTGTATGCATTTTCCAACAGTTTGCACATTTTTGCAAAGCAATTTCTCCTAACAAGTTTTATTGGATAAGATCTTCCACAAACACATGCCTTTGTATGCATGCAGTGCACTAGTATGTGTGAGTTGTTTTGCACACTCGGCTGAATTACAACATTGCAAAATTCAGAGAAGTGCAAATTCCAAAGGACGTCCGTTTCTTAGTTCTCCACATGGTTTTGGAATCAGATAGGCTCACTTTTAAATGGGAACTGAACCAAATTTCTCCTCCATCCCTACTCAGGAGTATGACCCCCAGAGTGGGAAACCCAGCCAGATGGGCGGGGTATATTATTATTATTATTATTATTATTATTATTATTATTATTATTATGCCAGGGATGGATGAAGACCTTTAGAAGTCCTAAGCACTAAGATTTTGGTGCCTCCGTATATATTTACAGGCGTACCTCAGAAGTTGAACAGAATCCGTTCCGGAAGTCTGTTCGACTTCCGAAACGTTCGACTTCCAAAGCGCGGCTTCTGATTGGCTGTAGGGAGCTCCTGCAGCCAATCGGAAGCCACGGAAACCCCGTCAGATGTTTGGCTTTCGGAAGAACATTCGAAAACCAGAACACTCACTTCCGTTTGACTCCCAAGGCATTTGGGAGCTGAGGCATGACTGTAATTCAAAATGTAAATGAACCATGTATCTGAAGAAGTGTGCATGCACACGAAAGCTCATACCAAGAACAAACTTAGTTGGTCTCTAAGGTGCTACTGGAAGGAATTGTTTATTTTGTTTTGTTTTGCATAAATCATTAATCTCTATTATTTATTGTGTGTGTGTGTACATGCAATTTTTTCATTTATTGTGGGAACCTTTTTGTGGAACCTGGTTCAGCTGTAGTAGTAGTAGTAAAATGGGCAATTGTAGATTTCTGTGGCGCCCCCTTTCTCTCGATGCCCTAAGCTCGTTTCTGCGCCCGAGACATCCATGTGCCAGATTCATGCTGGCTCCTTCTCTCTCTCCCATGTGGCCCGCAGACTTCAGGGGGCCTGGGAGGAATTCAGAAGCACATGCAGCCAGCTATTCATCTCTGCCTGACGCGATGCCAGGCGCCAGTCTTACTGCATGGGCGGCTGGACGAGACACCTCTGATGGAACTCAGCTGACACCCGAGACCGGCGGGCGGCTGTGGTGGAGCTCAGCACGAGACAGATTTGGACCAGAGGGCTATTAATAGCTTCTCGATCCAGGCTGCGCTACCGGCCGATGAGAAGGACCGTTTCCCTGACTCAGACACCTAGGTTCCTTGCCCAGGCCTGGGGATGACACAATGGGCAAGGAAATATAGGGCATAATATAGATTTGAATCTCTGGGGGAAACTTTGGAAGAGTGATTTGAAGTTCACATCATGTTGTTCTCTGAAGGAGAACTATCTGAAAATGATCAACAGGTGGTATTTAACTCCTAATCGACGTGGGTGGCGCTGTGGTCTAAAGCACAGAGCCTAGGGCTTGCCGATCGGGAGGTCGGCAGTTCAAATCCCTGCAACGGGGTGAACTCCCATTGCTCGGTCCCAGCTCCTGCGGACCTAGCAGTTCAAAAGCACGTCAAAATGCAAGTACCGGTAGATAAATAGGTACCGCTCTGGCGGGAAGGTAAACGGCATTTCCGTGTGCTGCTCTGGTTCGCCAGAAGTGGCTTAGTCATGCTGGCCACATGACCCGGAAGCTGTACGCCAGCTCCCTTGGCCAATAAATCGAGATGAGCGCCACAACCCCAGAGTCGTCCGCGACTGGACCTAACGGTCAGGGGTCCCTTTACCTTTATATAGACTTGCTAAAATGTGTAAGTCTGAATTGGATAAGTGCTGGAGATGCAATGAGAAGAAGAAGAAGAAGAAGAAGAGTTTGGATTTGATATCCCGCTTTTCACTACCCGAAGGAGTCTCAAAGCGGCTAACATACTCCTTTCCCTTCCTCCCCCACAACAAACACTCTGTGAGGTGAGTGAGGCTGAGAGACTTCAAGGAAGTGTGACTAGCCCAAGGTCACCCAGCAGCTGCATGTGGAGGAGTGGAGACGCGAACCCGGTTCCCCAGATTACGAGACTACCACTCTTAACCACTACACCACACTGGCGGAGGGTACGTTTTATCATATGTGGTGGACTTGTAAAGGGGCAAAAGAATATTGGGAAATGATCTATAATGAATTGAAAAAAATGTTTAAAAGTGCCTTTCAAAAAAAAAATCCAGAGTCCTTTTCGATGGGAATAATTCAGATGGAAATTCCCAGGTGTCAAAAAAGGCTATTTACCCTGTTTCTCCTATAATAAGACATGGCCATAAAATAAGGCATAGCAGGATTTCTATGCATTTGCGAAATATAAGCCGTTCCCCGAAAATAAGCCATAGTGATGCGGCACCTCCCATTAAAACAGCCTGGAGAGGCGTGGGTATGCAGCGTACTGATGTGATGCGGTTAAAATAATACACCCCCTGAAAATAAGCCATACTGTATTTGTTGAGGGAAAAAAATATAAGACGGTGTCTTATTATAGGAGAAACACGGTATGTATGCGACTACTGCGGCCCATGTGTTGTTAGTCGAAAAATGGAAAACGGCCTATAGAGCGAGATGACCGCGCAACCCCAGAGTCGTCCGCGACTGGACCTAACAGTCAGCGGTACCTTTACCTTTTAACAACTCTCAGCACCTTGAACAAACTACAACTGCCTGCCACTGGTTCAAGGGCACATCTATATTGCTAATTCATTTTTTTTTAAAATCAGTTTACAGAAAGTTCTACGATAAAACAGTATTTTAAAAGTTGCAATCAGGAATCAGCTAACTATTGTAGAAATACATCTCCCTAACTGCCTGCATAGATCCAGTTACAGGTAGGAAGCCGTGTTGGTCTGCCATAATCAAAACAAAATATAAAATAAAAAAATAAAAAAAATCCTTCCAGTAGCACCTTAGAGACCAACTAAGTTTGTTCTTGGTATGAGCTTCCGTGTGCATGAACACATCTCAGCACACGAAAGCTCATACCAAGAACAAACTTAGTTGCATGTTGCCTGCCAGATGCCCCTATCAGCTGCCCAGACGGAGCTTCTGAACCGGGTCCTAGGGCCGTCCCATGCAGAGAGCATTGCGGTAATCCAGCCCCGAGGTTTCCAACCCAGTCAGGCTGTTCTTGTTTCTGCAAAAAAGGTGGCTCGTCCTTTGCTGCAACGTACATGCCGCCGTCGTGAGAAAAGCAGATCTCTCCTCCTGCAGGGCACTGGAAGCGAGGGCCACAGGTGAAACGTGAAGCTGGCCCACTCTGATTTCAAGCAAGCGTTGAAACCAGACCCCCATGGAAAAAGGGAGAAAGCAAGGGCAGGTCTGGAGGGGAGAGAAGTGAGCCGTGATATGTCAGCAGGTGGATATGGGGAAAGAAGGTCAGGCGGAGAGTGAGGAGGGGGAGCCAGTGCGAAATGCGGGGAAGAGATTGTTGTTGTTTAGCCATTTAGTCGTGTCCGACTCTTTGTGACCCCATGGACCAGAGCACGCCAGGCACTCCTGTCTTCCACTGCCTCCCGCAGTTTGGTCAGACTCATGTTGGTAGCTTTGAGAACACTGTCCAACCATCTCATCCTCTGTCGTCCCCTTCTCCTTGTGCCCTCCATCTTTCCCAACATCAGGGTCTTTTCCAGGGAGTCTTCTCTTCTCACGAGGTGGCCAAAGTACTGGAGCCTCAGCTTCAGGATCTGTCCTTCCAGTGAGCACTCAGGCCTGATTTCCTTCAGAATGGATAGGACTGATCTTCTTGCACTCCATGGGACTCTCAAGAGTCTCCTCCAGCACCACAATTCAAAAGCATCAATTCTTCGGCGATCAGCCTTCTTTATGGTCCAGCTCTCACTTCCATACATCACTACTGGGAATACCATAGCTTTAACTATACGGACCTTTGTCGGCAAGGTGATGTCTCTGCTTTTTAAGATGCTGTCTAGGTTTGTCATTGCTTTTCTCCCAAGAAGCAGGCGTCTTCTAATTTCGTAATTTCATGGGAAGAGGTTAGGCAGCCATAAACCCTTGGGCGGTGGGGGGTCATGCGGGAATAGAGAGTGGAAACATCCACAACTCTACCAAGGCTGAACACATCAATGGCGGCGTAATGGTTAGGGTGTTGGGCTAGGGCCAGGGAGAACAGGGTTCAAATCCCCTCTCAGCCATGAAGCTGACTGGGTGACCTTGGGGCCCAGGCACTGCCTCTCAGCCTTTCCATTTTTAAGTTTGGAATAGAGTATTTGCTTTGGAAGACTATAATCAGGAACCTGCACAATATGATCAATCCAACGAAGTCCATCGCTTCAACACTGGTGATCTTTGCTTCTTCCAGTACACTGGTGTTAGTTTGCCTGTCTTCCCAAGCGATGTGTAAAAATTTTAGGAGACACCGTTGATGGAATCTTTCGAGGAGTTGGCCCTTGCCGACAAAGGTCTGTATAGTTAAAGCTATGGTTTTCCCAGTATTAATGTACGGAAGTGAGAGCTGGACCATAAAGAAGACTGATCACGTAAGAATGGATGCTTTTGAATTATGGTGCTGGAGGAGACTCTTGAGAGTCCCATGGACTGCAAGAAGATCAAACCTATCCGTCCTTAAAGAAATCGGCCCTGAGTGCTCACTAGAAGGACAGATCCTGAAGTTGAGGCTCCAGTACTTTGGCCACCTCATGAGAAGAGAAGACTCCCTGGAAAAGACCCTGATGTTGGGAAAGATGGAGGGCACAAGGAGAAGGGGACGACAGAGGATGAGATGGTTGGACAGTGTTCTCGAAGCTAAGAACATGAGTTTGGCCAAACTGTGGGAGGCAGTGAAGGATAGGCGTGCCTGGCGTGCTCTGGTCCATGGGGTCACGAAGAGTCGGACACGACTGAACGACTGAACAACGACAACAACAAATCAGGTACCTGCACAATATGACCAGTCCAACGAAGTCCATCGCTTCAACACTGGTGATCTTTGCTTCTTCCAGTACACTGGCGTTAGTTCGCCTGTCTTCCCAAGCGATGTGTAAAAATTTTAGGAGACACCGTTGATGGAATCTTTCGAGGAGTTGGGGATGGCGTTTATAAGGGGTCCATGTTTCACAATCATACAGTAAGGTTGGTAGTACAATAGCTTTGCAAACAAGCATTTCCCTGCATTGCAGAGGGTTGGACCAGATGACCCTTGGGGTCCCTCCCAACTCGACAACTCTATGATTCCATGCTGAGATCTGCACCCTGCTAGAGCTATCTTTAGCCTGGGCTGCCTCCCGGGAACTTTTAAACCGAGCGACCTTAATTCTTTTTGTTTTAAAACAGATAATGCAGGTGTTGTGTGATACCCGCAGGTGTCTGCCTATTCAGAAATGTGTTACACGGTGTTAAAAGTAGCTACCTGCTCAGCGACCCTCGGGAAGTCAGAGAGTTCGCTGCAAAGTCAATGGGTTTGCTAAGGAGATTGCCAACCTGGCGGTCACGCTACTTCATTTCCACTGAGATGAACAAAACGAGTTTCCTGTTTTTCCAACTCTGAGCATACAGGGTTGTTGTTTATCAGGGTTGCTGAGTTCAGACCCTCAGACTGAGGCTTGAAAGGGCCACCAGTTAAAAATCTGCAACCGGCTTGCTCTTTTGAACTCGCAAGGTGATCAAGCGGTCATTTTCCGATCCAAGGAACGTCTTCCACGGATGCTGGCTGCAGTGAGAACTTATTTGGCCCAGAAATGGAAGACACTGCAAGACTGGTGTTGTGGTATAATAATAATAATAATAATAATAATTTATTATTTATACCCCGCCCATCTGGCCGGGTCTCCCCAGCCACTCTGGGCGGCCTCCAACAAATACCAAGATACAATACAAAGTCACAGTTTAAAAACTTCCCTAAACAGGGCTGCCTTTAGGTATTTTCTGAATGTCAGGTAGTTGTTTATTCCCTTGACTTCTGATGGGAGGGCGTCCCACAGGGCGGGCGCCACTACCGAGAAGGCCCTCTGCCTGGTTCCCTGTAGTTTTGCTTCTCGCAGTGAGGGAACCGACAGAAGGCCCTCGGCGCTGGATCTCAGTGTCCGGGCTGAATGATGGGGGTGGAGACGCTCCTTCAGGTATACAGGACCGAGGCCATTTAGGGCTTTAAAGGTCAACACCAACACTTTGAATTGTGCTCGGAAACGTACTGGGAGCCAATGCAGATCTCTCAGGGCTGGTGTTATGTGGTCCCGGCGGCCACTCCCAGTCACCAATCTAGCTGCCGCATTCTGGATTAATTGCAGTTTCCGGGTCACCTTCAAAGGTAGCCCCACGTAGAGCGCATTGCAGTAGTCCAAGCGGGGGATAACCAGAGCATGCACCACTCTGGCAAGACAGTCTGCGGGCAGGTAGGGTCTCAGCCTGAGTACCAGATGGAGCTGGTAGACAGCCGCCCTGGACACAGAATTAACCTGCGCTTCCATGGACAGCTGTGAGTCCAAAATGACTCCCAGGCTGTGCACCTGGTCCTTCAGGGGCACAATTACCCCATTCAGGACCAGGGAGTCCCCCACACCCGCCCGCCTCCTGTCCCCCAAAAACAGTACTTCTGTCTTGTCAGGATTCAACGTCAATCTGTTAGCCGCCATCCATAGAAATATGTGGACTTTGGCTATTGCAGAGGGAGAAAAACTCATAAATTATGTGTTTCTAAGGGTAACGAGGGACACAGGTGGCGCTGTGAGTTAAACCACAGAGCCTAGGGCTTGCTGATCAGAAGGTTGTCGGTTCAAATCCCAGCAATGGGGTGAGCTCCCATTGCTCGGTCCCTGCTCCTGCCAACCTAGCATCAAAGTGCAAGTAGATAAATAGGTACCGCTCCGGCGGGAAGATAAACAGTGTTTCCGTGCGCTGCTCTGGTTCGCCAGAAGTGGCTTAGCCATGCTGGCCACATGACCCGGAAGCTGTACGCTGGCTCCCTTGGCCTGTAAAGCGAGATGAGCGCCACAACACCAGAGTCGTTCGCGACTCGACCTAAAAGTCAGGGTTCCCTTTACCTTTTTAAGGGTAATGAAGACCTGGAAAGTTTTTACTTTTGTGGGAGTTCATTTCTTACGTGCCATATTCAGATACACTAAACTCTCCCCAATATACATTGAGAAACTGACTCTCGTGGTGTGTTTTGCTGCTTTGATTTTTCTACATTATTTGCTCTCTCTCCCAGTTTGGAAAATATAACCATTGCAGCGCTCTGATATTTTGCAGCTTTCATTATCCTTCCTCTGTGTCTGTACTTTTGATTTTACATTAAAAAAATCTGTATATATTTTTTAAAAAAATCTGCAACCAATACTCCCTGAACATGGCGATCTAATTTCTCTCTCCCCCTGCTTTGGGCTAACCCTTTCATCCTTAATCCCAGCTGCGACCGAGCAGAAATAAGTGTAACTGCTGCATTTGCCCACAACCCATTTTGGCTTGCTGGTGTTGCCAGCTGACCATGGGGAGCAAAAACAAACGGGTATGGACTACTCCCGTGTCCTTAAAATATATCTGATCTGCATAAATCAGTTTGTTGGCACAAGGGGACTAAAGACAATCACCAACACCTGCTAATTGTTGCAGCTCAAACCTCTGTTAAAGGGACAGAAAGCCTTGTTTTTCTTAAGGTGGGGGGTGGGGAACTTGCTGGACTCTGACTGGCAGCAGCCTCAGCCAGCATTGCCAGTGGTCAGGGATGATGGGAATTGGGAGTCCAGTGTTGTAAAAAAATTTAAGGTATTTTATTTATATATAATAATTGTTATTAATGTACCAAAACAAATAAGGCCACATGTCTGAAAAACAGCACAGGAAGACAGGCCTCACTCCATTTTGACTCCCAACTGACCAAGTATTTCTTTGTCTCAGGAACAAAGGGGGGGGGGTTGCCCCTCCAGCTACTCAGCAGCCCTCTGCCTGAGTGATAATCTCTGGCATCCTGATACCTGAGTGTCGAGACAAAAGGGTGTGATTAACTTGGCTGGGATATAGGGAAATGTAAATATCTTTTGTTTCACTTGATGGGTTTTTGGTGGAGGGCAAGAGGAGACATGGGGGCAGGGTCCAAGATGCTCAGATCACTGCTACCAGACCCTCCCAATTTGTGATGTAATTCTAATGTATGGAGGGGGTGGTCTTGAGCTGGAGGGGGGCAATTTCAAAAGTCTATATAGGAGCTTGCGAGCCTTTGTTCAGGGTCTTTTGCTTGCAAGACACCCTGCTGCAGCAGTAACAAATAAAGGGCTATCGCCTTGCTTTGGGAGATTTTGTATTGTCTCTATTTATTCATAAGTGCTCCTGAGAGGAGGGGAGCCCTACTAAGGCTCTCCCCCGGGTTCGTGGACTCCCTTCTGGGGTTGAACCTAATTTTTATAACACCAGCAACAGCAGAACAACAAATTTCCCTACTGCTGTCTTAAAGGAAAGGCTGCATTCAGACATCAGCTGTGTGCAGACTAGGCATTCTTTCCTTCAAAGGATTCTGGGTGTTGTAGTTTGCAGCTCACTGAATTATAATTCCCAGCAAGCCTTCACAAACTACAGGCCCCAGGATTCTTTGCAGGAATTTGCTTCAAATGTTATTGAATGGTTTACTGCAAGGTCTCCAGCTATTGTTGAAGTACAGCTGCTATTATCCCTGACCACTGGGTTCTGCTACCTAGGGACGATGGGATATATGTGTGTGTGTTTTGCAATTTAAAATACTCATTTTACATCATTAAAATATCAATGACTTCCCTTCTTCTCTTTCCATGGTTCATTTTACATATAATAAATTTTACAAAAACTGTAACCATTCAGTGTTCCATTATTGCTTCCATCAAAACTTACTTACGCTGTTGAATTTATCTTGACGCTGCCAGCATTTTCAGCTGTACACAATTGTTTCCCATATATTCAATAAACGTTTTCCAGTCATCTTTAAACGTTTGTTGTTCTTGTTCTCTTATTATGTTAAGTCTGCAAGTTGTGCATAATCTGTCAACTTAAGTTGCCATTTTTCTTTAGTTGGGACCTTGCTCGCTTTCCATTTTTGAGCTAACAAAACATGGGCTGCAGTTGTTGCATACATAAATAATCTTTTTTGGCACCTGGGAATTTCAGTCTGAATTATTCCCAACAGAAAGGACTCTTGTTTTGGCGGGAAAGTACTTTAAAACACACACACACACCCCAATTCATTACAGATCATTTCCCATTTCCACCTCTTTGCATCACCAGCAGGGATGATGGGAGTTGAAATCCAACATCAACAACTGGAGACCCAAGTTTGACAAACCATGGTTTAGCGTGCATGGAACCACGTTGCCAAACCATGGTTTGTAACCCCAAACCGTTCGGCTTTGTGTCTGGACCGACGCTAGCTAACAAACCATGGTTTGGAAAGGTCGGCCAAGGCAGGATATCAGAGCACAGTTTGCGCTAGCTGTGGCTTGCGTTTCGGTCTGAATTAACCCACGATTGACAAGCCACAGATTAGGACCCTGGTTCTGTTTCAGGAAGCTGTCGCGCCATAGAAACAGGAGGAAACTTCTGCCCCGAGGAAGCTAAGTGTTGAAAGGAAGGCGCCTCTGAACCATTGTTTGTCTGCTGGAAGCCCAAACCATGGTGTGGATTTTGAACCCTGGTTAGCATAAACCACCAGGGGTGGAAAAACCGTGGCCTTCCAGATCAGGGCTGGGCGAAGATATTTTGGCACCTGAGGCCTGTTGGGGTCAGAGCCCGACAATCCCTATGTTTCCCCGTGAAGAGTGATAGTTAAACCCAAGGTCGGATTTAGGTCTGACGAGACCCTAAGCTACTGAAGGTAATGGGGCCCTTGATATGTCCAGTTGTCAACAACAAATTGTCACTGTGTTTGTGTGGAATATATGCTACATGGTAGTTTATGGACCTAATAGGTATCTCAAGCCATTTGCACGTGTTGCCGTCCAACCAGTCCATGCAGAATGTAGGCACCCTATATATAGAAAGGAGCAAACCAGTGATATTTTAGGGAGCAGGCTAGCAAGCGGGGCCCATGACTTATATCATAGGAGCCTACACAATATAAAACACTGTTGCTGTATGTAGGTTTTATTTTATCTGTTTTTTTATCTTCTATTTTGGAAATGTACATCGAGTTTTTTCCCCCTTTAAATTTTTTTGGGGGGCCCCCAAAAGTGTGGGGCCCTAAGCTATAGCTTTTTGAGCTTATACATAAATCTGGCACTGGTTAAACCACTCAAAGAATCATAACTCCATGAGGCCACATTCACACCATACATTTTAATTTATTTTAATATTTGTTGGAAGCCGCCCAGAGTGGCTGGGGAAACCCAGCCAGATGGGCGGGGTACAAATAAATTATTGTTATTATTATTATTAGCGCTGTGATACCGCTTTAAACAGCCATGGCTTCCCACAAAGAATTCTGGGAGCTGTAGTTTGTTAAGGGTGCTGAGAGTTATTAGGAGGCGCCTCCTACAATTCCCAGAGCAGGTTAACAAGTGTAAGGTATTCTGAGAATTGTAGTTCCGGGAGAATTGTAGTTCCGGGAGAATTGTAGTTCCACTCTTAGCACCCTTTTAACAAACTACAATTCCCAGGATTCTTTGGAGGGAGGGGCCATGGTTGCTAAGTTACCTTGCCTTTCCCCGCCCTCCTCCCAACTTCTCATTGGGCCAGAGGGGTGTCATTCTACCCAAAGTTTGTGCACAGCTGCAGATGACTGAGATTGCTGCAGACTGGAGAGAGTTCTCTTTCCACCCAGATATCCAAACCTCTCAGGACACAGTTTAGTCTCCTTTCCTTCCTCCTCTTCCCCCGACTAACCTGAAGAAGAATTATTTTGTGCTGGTAAGGAGGGGAGGGGAAAGCCCCAGTTTTAAGTGGCTTTTTTGGGCTGGTTCTGCAAAGGGGACCCCTGAAAGGGTGTGGTTTATAGCCACCACTTAAAACCTGGGTGGTTTCTGCCTTCTCTGATAGTAGGCATAGATCTTCCAGCTGCAATGATAATTTTATTGCCTTTGCCAAATGATTTCTATTGCTTTTCAAAAGATCTAACAAACCCACTCCAAATTAATTCAAATTTAAGACAAATTTAAAAGTTGACTTCCCTTCTGCTTTCACGATGTTTCTCTTCCCTCGGTGTAACATACAGTTCCTAATTCCATTTCGTTACTTAAAATATTTTGGCATTTTGTCATCATCATGATTATTATTTCGCAATGATCCTTTTGTTCCTTTGTTGCACTTCCAGCACATGGTTTTCCCCTACTCCTCCATTTAATCCCCACAACAGCCCTGTGAAGTAGCTTAGGCTGAGACAGTGACTGGACCAAGCCACTGAGCATCGTGGCTGGGTGGGGATTTGAACCCGGGCCCTAGTCCAACACTCTATAACCACTGCACAAGGCTGCCTCTTATTTCGCACGGTGCTTCCCTTCCCTGCACCCTCGGTACTTTTCTAAAAAAATAGTTTTTATTAAGTTGTACATTTTTATCTTTGTCACAATAACACCCCCCTCCCAACGACTTCCCTCAGCTTCCTCTTCTGGTTTTTTGTATATTAACTTCTCCTTCTTATTTTATTGAACCTTAATGTTGTATTCTCTAAATCAAATGCTTTCTGTATTCTTTTTGTTGATTGTAAGTCCTTAGTCAAATCCTGCTAGTGAGTCCGTTCCTTTACAATGTTTCTGTAGACACAACACAAATGGTTCCCAATCTTTTTTGAAGTCTCTAATGGAGACAGTGAGAGATTTTACTTTCTTGGGCTCCATGATCACTACAGATGGTGACAGCAGTCACGAAATTAAAAGATGCCTGCTTCTTGGGAGGAAAGCAATGACAAACCTAGACAGCATCTTAAAAAGCAGAGACATCACCTTGCCGACAAAGGTCCGTATAGTTTTCCCAGTAGTAATGTATGGAAGTGAGACCTGGACCATAAAGAAGGCTGATGCTTTTGAATTATGGTGCTGGAGGAGACTCTTGAGAGTCCCATGGACTGCAAAAAGATCAAACTTATCCATCCTTAAAGAAATCAGCCCTGAGTGCTCACTGGAAGGACAGATCCTGAAGTTGAGGCTCCAGTACTTTGGTCACCTCATGAGAAGAGAAGACTCCCTGGAAAAGACCCCGGTGTTGGGGAAGATGGAGGGCACAAGGAGAAGGGGACGACAGAGGATGAGATGGTTGGACAGTGTTCTTGAAGTGACTAGCATGAGTTTGGCCAAACTGCAGGAGGCAGTGGAAGACAGGAGTGCCTGGCGTTCTCTTGTCCATGGGGTCACGAAGAGTCGGACATGACTGAACAACAACAACAACGTCTTTGTCTCTTAATCTTTCAGTTCCTTCCACCATTTCAGCATAACCCACCAGTTTTTCTTGCCGTTCTTCTTTAGTTGGCATCTCGTCACTTTTCCATTTTAGAGCTAGCAGCATCCTAGCCACGGTTGTTGTAGCATACATAAAAAAGTTTATTTTTCTCTTTTGGCAATTCTTGACCTATAATGCCTGAATAAAAAGGCTTCTAGACTTTTAGCAAAGGTTACCTTAAACATTATTTTCATTTCGCTACAAATCATTTCCCAGTAATTCTTAATTATTTTGCATTCCCACCACATATGAAAAAAGTGTCGTCTTTTTCTTTACACTTCCAACATCACCCTCGGTATTTTTTTCTTTAATGTATTTTTAATAAAGATTTTATTGATTTACAAATGTATGTGCAATGTCTCTCTCGTATTTTTGCCCATGTAACATTTTTACAAATTAGTTTCATTTGATGAGACATTAGGAAGAAAGGGGGGAAAGATTTGGAGAGGGGGAAAGATGGGTGGCAGTGGGGTCGATGGCGATATTTCTATTTTACTTAATATATGTAGGGTTTGGTGTCAGCGTTGCTTGTGCAGGTTCTCTGCTGTTCACTTGCGGCCACACTCTAGGTCAACCCCAACCTCTCTCACCCTTGTTACTTTTAAGACTCTCGGTTCGCCCATCCTACCCACCTCCTGTTTTCTTGTGTGGTGTAGTGGTTAAGAGCAGTAGACTCGTAATCTGGGGAACCGGGTTCGTGTCTCCACTCCTCCACATGCAGCTGCTGGGTGACCTTGGGCTAGTCACACTTCTCTGAAGTCTCTCAGCCCCACTCACCTCACAGAGTGTGGGGGAGGAAGGGAAAGGAGAATGTTGGCCACTTTGAGACTCCTTCGGGTAGTGATAAAGCGGGATATCAAATCCAAACTCTTCTTTGTTTCCAGGGTTGCTAGAACGGATTTCTTCCTGGTTGGTTCCACAGCAGCATCATGATGACAGTGGTGAAGAAGAAAACACCTCGCAGGCAGGTGGAGCAATATCAAAGGTGAGAGTCCTGTCCAAATTCTCCCTCAGGTGACAAACCAGTGTCTGCCCTGTGCTGCTTCAGCCTGCGAGGGAGGGCTCACATAAGAACTCTAGGGAAGTGCCATGGATCATTGGTAGAGAATCTGCCTTGCATTCCCAAAAGAATGCAAGATAGTTTTGGGGATTATAGGGACAAAACTACCTAAATTGTACAGTGGTACCTCGGGTTACAGACGCTTCAGGTTACAGACACTTCAGGTTACAGACCCAGAAATAGTACCTCAGGTTAAGAACTTTGCTTCAGGATGAGAACAGAAATCGCATGGCAGCAGTGGGAGGCCCCATTAGATAAAGTAGTACCTCCGGTTAAGAACAGTTTCATGTTAAGAACGGACCTCCAGAACGAATTAAGTTCTTAACCCGAGGTACCACTGTATAGAAATGTATTTATGTGTGCTACTACAGTAGCAAGGTGGGGCGCAGGTGGCACTGTGGTCTAAACCACAGAGCCTAGGGCTTGCCGATCAGAAGATTGGCGGTTCGAATGCCCGCAATGACGGGGTGAGCTCCCGTTGCTCGGTCCCAGCTCCTGCCAACCTAGCAGTTTGAAAGCACATCAAAGTGCAAGTAGATAAATAGGTACCGCTCCAGCGGGAAGGTAAACAGCGTTTCCGTGCGCTGCTCTGGTTCGACAGAAGTGGCTTAGTCATGCTGGCCACATGACCCGGAAGCTGTCTGTGGACAAACACCGGATCCCTCGGCCTATAGAGCGAGATGAGCGCCGCAACCCCAGAGTCGTCCGCGACTGGACCTAATGGTCAGGGGTACCTTTAGGCCTGTAGTTGTATGCTTTTAATGAGATCTAAACTAAACACCTCATGACAGAGCCATGAGATGCCATCTCACGTAATCATTAACTGTTAGGCTCTCTGCATCTGTAGTTTAGCTCAATGGAAGTTTCCCTGCCATACATACAGACACATTTTCCATTTCAATGTGTAATTAAACAATAACAACCAGGGTGTCCCACTTGGCCTGAAAGACCATTCGCCTCTCCCAATCACACCCACCAGCTGACATGACTTGTGGTGTCATTTGACAGGCGAGATGGCGGACTTAGATCCTGCCTTGCCTCTTCCAATCAGGGAACAGGGGTGCATAGCCAAATGGCGCAGGATTTAATCTCCACTCATCAGTCGGTGAGCGGGGGGTTAAATCCTGCTTAGTTCAGCAGGATTGGCTCAGGAAAGGGGTCTCAATGGAAACCCCTGCTAAAATGGAGGAAGCACCTCCTTGCAAGGTGCTTTGAAGTCCCAACTTGGGGACTTCAAAGCACCTTGCACCTGTAATGTCAGGTGATTGACAGCCCTGCCCACCAGTAAACTCTGGCCCATGGAGCCAAATCCCTGTAGAAAGTGGACTGGCAGCCCCCGATTTTTTGTTTCCCCCCCTGCCTGCTCTTCTAAACAGTCATTATGTTGTGCTTTGCAGATACGTGACCCAAGCAGAGCAAGAGTCCATGAACGCAAATCTGGAAGAATCCCTCAAACTTTACAGCCCAGCTGATGAAATTCAGCCCAGCGAAAGTCTGAAAGGGTGCATCAAAAACCTGGAGGAGAAGCTGGTGACCCTGGATTTGGACCAGGAGTCGGATGAATATGTGGACGTCTGCCGGAGTGGGCTCCTGTTGTACAAGGAGATACACGACAAGCTGTTTGAGCATCAGAAGGAAGGTGTCGCCTTTTTGTACAGTCTCTTCCGTGATGGAAGGAAAGGTGGCATTCTGGCCGATGATATGGGTTTGGGGAAGACCATCCAGATCATCGCCTTTCTTTCGGGGATGTTTGATGCAGACCTGGTCAGGCATGTCCTGCTCGTCATGCCGGTTACCTTGGTTAACAACTGGGTTCAAGAGTTTGTCAAGTGGGCCCCGGGAATCCGTGTGAAGGTTTTCCACGGCACTAGCCGGAAGGAACGGCGCCAAAACCTGGAACGAGTGCAGAGCAGAAAGGGGGTCCTTCTCACCTCGTACCAGATGATCTTGGCCAACTGGGAACAGCTCTCCACTTCGGACCAGCAGGAGTTCGTCTGGGACTACATCATCTTGGACGAAGCGCACAAGATTAAATCGCCGTCGGCTAAGACCACCAAATCGGTGTATGCCATCCCCGCCAAAAACCGCATTCTCCTTACAGGGACGCCAGTGCAGAACAACCTTCGAGAGCTGTGGGCTCTCTTTGATTTTGCTTGCCAGGGGGCACTACTTGGCACAGCCAAAACCTTCCGGATGGAGTACGAAAATCCCATCACCAAGGCACGGGAGAAGGACTCAACTCCCGGAGAAAAAGCTCTAGGCCTTAAGATCTCCGAGAACCTGATGACCATCATTCAGCCATATTTCTTGCGGCGAAGTAAAGGCACGATACAGACGCTGAGCTCAGAACGAGAAAGCTGCTCGCCCGGAGAGGAGAACAGCACTGCTGTTCTAGAGATGCCCTCTCTCCCGAGAAAAAACGACTTCATTGTGTGGGTTTACCTAACGCCCATGCAAGAAGACATCTATAGGAACTTCCTCAACTTGGATCATATCAAGGAGCTGTTAATGACGACTCGTTCCCCGTTGGCTGAGTTGACCGTCTTGAAGAAACTCTGCGATCACCCCAGACTTCTGTCGGCGCAAGCTTGCATCCAGCTCGGCTTGGAGGTCTCGGGCTACTCTGAGCAGGAGGAAGATGAAGCTGAGGCCGTTTCTGACATGACCCGGGAAATCAAAAACATGCCCAGTCAGGTTCTGATCGAGGAGTCCGGCAAGTTGAGGTTCCTCTTGGCGCTGCTGGAGAATCTGCGGGAAGAAAGGCACCAAACTCTGGTGTTCTCCCAGTCGAGGAAAATGCTCGATATCATAGAGTGCATCTTGACTCATCGCCATTTCAAGGTGATGCGTATCGACGGGACGGTGACTTGTTTAGCGGAGCGGGAGAAGAGGATTGGCGCATTTCAGAACGACAAAGACTATTCGGTTTTCCTCCTGACCACGCAGGTGGGGGGCGTTGGGCTCACCTTAACTGCCGCTTCCCGCGTGGTGATATTTGATCCCAGCTGGAACCCTGCCACGGATGCCCAAGCCGTCGACCGGGCTTACAGGATCGGGCAGAAGGAGAACGTTGTGATCTACAGGCTCATCACCTGCGGGACGGTGGAGGAGAGGATCTACCGGCGCCAAGTCTTCAAGGACTCGCTCATACGGCAAGGCACGGGCGATAAGAAGAACCCCTACAGGTATTTCACCAAACAGGAGCTGCGGGAACTGTTCACGCTGGAAGATACCAGGAGCTCGGTGACGCAACTGCAGCTCCAGTCTTTGCACGCCAACCAAAGGAATTCGGACCTGCAGCTGGACGAGCACATTGCGTACCTCCACTCATTGCACATGTTCGGCATATCGGATCATGACCTGATGTACTCGCGTGAAACGGCTCACGAGGAGCAACCGGAAGACGAGGAGGCCCACCAATACATTGAGCACAGGGTGCAGAAAGCCCAAGAACTGGTGCAACTGGAGTCGTCAGCTCGTAGACGCGAAACAGCAGAAACACCCATCGAGCTGTCATCCATGTAATTTGAGGCCTTCTCTAGATCTTTATTGCAACGTTTGTCTTACCGGGAAGGCCGGCTGCCGTAGGACTTTGGCGATCGCCGGAGCTGTGCTAGAGATTTCTGTTTTTCTGCCCCTCCAGATACCTCTCTCTGTTTATAAACCAACTTGCTTTCTACTTCACTCATTTCTGGCCGGCCTGCTTCAGGAAGGGTCAGCTAAAGACGTACGTTCCCCACGGTGATTTTTGGTGGTGCCAAATTTCCCCAACTCACCTTGTCCCAATAATTTATTTGACTCTCCTGTTGGTTTTCCAGTAAACTTCATTGGGTGTTATTGGGGCGTTATTAGAAACCAGCGGCCACACAGAAAAATGGAGGGTGAGAATATATTCTCGGTTCAAGGTTGTAATTCTCCTTATTAAAGAACAAGGAGACTTCGGGGGGGGGGGGAATGGCAGGTAGCTGAACAATCTTCTGGTTCCAGGTAATAGTTTGCATGTTACCCCGCAAAGTTTAGCAAGGACCAGCCATGCCTGTTTCTCTCCAAAAGGAAATGAGAGGGACAAATGTTGTATTAGACACAGTGGAGCACATTAAGCTCAATAAGTGACTGGATATAATCCTTTGGAGCTACCTTTCTGCAGCTGGGGGGGGGGAGGAAATGAAACGAGCCCCAAGAAAGTGAAACGAATGGCTCTTTGGGGTTCTTCCTATTTGCCTTCTGAGCACTTGTTAAAAATAATTACTTGCATAAACTTAGATGCATCATAACTGTCTTTTCTAGTAGTAAAGTTTTTCAAATTAAAAAGCCTATATGGGAGTTGAGAACATTATTTGGGGCTGTTGAAAGAGGGGGCTGGGTTGTTATAAGGGGGCAATTTTCATAATGTTTTAAGTGTAGGTGAGTTCCCACGAAGCAAGACACAGCGATAACAGCAAGAACCTTTATTGAACTAACAAAACTGGACTACGGGGGCAACTGCTTATATATATTTCTGAAGGCCGGGGCCACTCCCACTCCCAATGTGATTGGCTGTCTAAACTACCATGCTGCGAATCACGACTCAGAGTTTAAGGGCCAATGGCAGAGGCCCAAATCCTGAAATGTTCTGTGATTGGATATCATGTATCGAATCAGAACATGGGCTCAGAATCCTTAGTCCAGACTCAAGCTCAGGCAAACACAGACCACCAAATACATAACAATGATTAATCTCTTAATGCCAGCGTTGGCTTCTAAGGAGACCTGGGGGGAAATCACATCTGCCAAACAATGTGCCCCTTTGGTTTCAGATGGTGCACAGGTAGACGAGTCTAAAAAGCCTGGGGTGCACATTTTCATGGCCCTCTAGCAGCTATGGTGGCTCATTCACCGGAAGAAATGTATGTAGCATTAACACTAGAAGTGTACACTCGATTTTGACCAAACTAAGCCCCTGTATGTATATTTTGCTCCAAGTGGCTAAGTTGACTGATATGGTAGCCCTCTTCAAATATCTGAAGGGCTCTCTTGTGGAAGGTGGAGAAAGCTTGTCTTCTGCTGCTCTGGAGGGCAGGACCCAAACCAATGGATTCAAAATACAAGAAAGGAGATGCTAACAAAGCATTGGCAAGAACTCTCTGACATTAAGAGCTGTTCAACAGTGCAAAAGAGAGCCAGTGTGGTATAGTGGTTAAGAGTGGTGGACTTGTAATCTGGTGAACCGGGTTCGATTCCCCGCTCCTCCACATGCAGCTGCTGGGTGACCTTGGGCTAGTCACACTTCTCTGAAGTCTCTCAGCCCCACTCACCTCACAGAGTGTTTGTTGTGGGGGAGGAAGGGAAAGGAGATTGTTAACTTGGATCCCAAACACTGCAAACCTGGAAGTAAGTGTTCCAGTTTGCAAACTTTATTCGGAAGCCGAAAGTGCTCCGTTTTAAGTGTTACGCTTCCGATTTGAGTGTGACGCTGAGGTCTGTTTTTGCTATTTATTTCGCATTTTTGTTTTTGCGGCTCTTTTCGTTTTGTTTTTGTGACGGCGTGGAACCCAGTTCAGCTACTGATTGATTCATTGTGTGACTGCAGTACTTCGTTTATAGCTTTCATTTTATGGATTCACGGTCTCGTTAAGATAGTAAAATTCATGTTAATTTGCTGTTTCAGGGGTTGTTTTTAAAAGTCTGGAACGGATTAATCCATTTTGAATGACTTTCTATGGGAAAGAAGAAGGCCTTGGTTTTGGAACTGACTTCCGGAATGGGTTAAGTTTGAGAACCAAGATACCACTGTATATGATTCTATGACCATGGAGCAGGACTTGGCCTGGAATCCTACCTAGGAGTAAACCCTCGCTGAATCCTGTTTTGCTTCTGAGTGGACAAGCGAATTACAGAAGGGAAGGGTTGAAAATGTCCTGTGAAGGGTGGAAAATTCTCTTTGTGCGTTTTTCCCCTGAGTGCAGCCTTTTTTTTTTATCATTCGCTCTGAAATGACGCCAATTTTTCTCTCTGTGTGTTTTTTTTCCAGCCAGGCTTGGGCTGGGCTTTGTGTTGTTTCTGACCTCCTCACCTGCCCTTTACGCCGGCCTGAAATGCCTTTTATAAATAATTTGCAGACCCCATGCCTGCCTTTCTGAGATATTTTCATCCCATTTATTAGAGTTTCCTGGCGTGCTCCCGGACCATTGTTCTCCGGTCCTGGCCAAGGAAAGCAAAATGTGGTTGGCCCAGGGATGGAATCCTGTTATCACAAGGGCCCACGCCTCTGGCAATGCGGCTGGCTGCAAAGAGGGCAGCAGGGAAACCAAGGAAGAGGGTCTCACCTGGGTCCCAAGGGAAGGTTGTGGAACGCTCCCCCCAGCTGAGATAAAACGAAGGCCCTTGACTTTTGCAGGGTTTTGTCGCAGTTTGGAATAGATGCTGCAAGCCACGGGCGTCGCTGGGGGGCGGTGTGCGCGGTAGGACCCGGGTGCCAGGGGAGGGGGGTGACAAGCGGCAACCCCTCCCACCACTCCCACGAACCGCCGGTCCCTCCGTCACCCCGGGAGCAGCAGCGCACGGCCCGGCGACGGAGTGCGCCTGCGCGACATTTCACGCAGGCGCACTCCATCGTCAGACCGCCGTTTCCGCGGCCCCCTTTTGAGCTGCAGAGCTCTCGGCAGCCCCACGAGCCGCATTTTCGCTCTGCGGCTTAAAAGGGGGCTGTGACGTCACAACGCCCCGCCCCCAGGGGAGCATCGTTTCGCCACCCCAGGTAACGCGGAACCTTCCTTCGCCCCTGCTGTAAGCGCAGGGCAGAAATCAATTGTTAAGGCTTCTTTAAGGAATAAAGGGACGCAGGTGGCGCTGTGGGTTAAACCACAGAGCCTAGGGCTTGCCGATCAGAAGGTCGGCGGTTTGAATCCCCGCGACGGGGTGAGCTCCCGTTGCTCGGTCCCAGCTCCTGCCAACCTAGCAGTTTGAAAGTACGCCAGTGCGAGTAGATAAATAGGTACCACTCCGGCAGGAAGGTAAATGCCATTTCTGTGCGCTGCTCTGGTTCACCAGAAGCGGCTTTGTCATGCTGGCCACATGACCCGGAAGCTGTATGCCGGCTTCCTCAGCCAGTAAAGCGAGATGAGCGCCGCAACCCCAGAGTCGTCCGCGACTGGACCTAACGGTCAGGGGTCCCTTTACCTTTACCTTTTAGCTGTTATATAATCATATTCCTGCCAATGATTTCAGCTGTTTACAGTGATCTCTCAAGTATGTTAGAAAGTTATTTTAAAAATACTTGGTCTTCCTGGTTTCTGATTCCCCCCCCCCCAGAAATTCAATTGCACCCTTGAAATGTATGGCAGCCCTAGTTATGGCACAGGGGAATTATGGTGTCATGGAATCACACAATTGTAGAGTTGGCAGGGACCCCGGGGGTCATCTAGTCCAACCCCCTGCAGTGCAGGAATCACAATGAATTATCAGTGGCCATCTGGGTGGGGGGCAGGCTGGGGGTGACAGGAGCCGCAGTGCAGCTGGTTGGGAACACCTGATTTGGACAGGTAGTGATTTGCCGAAGATTGCTAGGCAGAATTTGTGGTTAAGTATGGCTTTGAACCTGTGGTTTTTAATCCAAAAGTGTTTTCTCTTGGGAACGCCAGAAGTGTGGGGTGTGGTTGTAGCTTTTGCTAGCTGCTGTTTTTTTAATTTTTCGGTATCGTCAGGTAAACACCTGGGAAACTTGAAGGATACCAGATCGGACCACTGGTCCATCCAGCTCAGTACTGCCTACTCTGACCGGCAGCTCCTCTCCAGGATTCCAGACAGGAGCTTCTCTCATATCTACCTGGACTCCGACCCTGGGACTTCCTTCATGCAAAACAAATGCTGTCCCACTGAGCTGCAGCCCTCCCCGGTCACCACCGCGGTCGAAAGCCAACTTTCCGCACAGGACCTTCCTGAGCACGCGGCTCGGAGGAAATGGTGAATGTTGAATCGCTCGGAGTGCTAAAATGTTCTTTAAAATTGCCGGGTGTGGCTTTGTGGTACAACTGCAGGAAATGTACTAATGTAGGTGTCTCTTGAGAGAACAGTCCCAACGAGGCAGGAGGGCACCTGGGGCAAGTGTGGTATTGTGACGACTGCAAGTTGGAACTGCAGTAAAATGTTGCAGTAGAGAGTATACCTATGGGTTACTATGCTCCTCCATTCCACTCCAGTCTCCCCTCTTCCCAGGTTTCAGTCGGTATTCTATGGGCGCTGAGGACCACCAGTCTTCATTCATCTGACTATCTTAGATCACAGCGCCAACCGCGTCCCTCCAAATTAATAGATTTTTATTAGTTTTTCATAAAAGTTATACACCATAAACATAACATTTTCACACATGAAAAAAGGGTTCTTCTGAACCTTGAGACCCCCTTCCTTCCCTCCAGGGGTTCCAAATCTAAATTTTATCCCTGCATCTTTTACTGTAACTTAGCTATTATATAATCATATCCCTGCCAATGATTTCAGCTGTTTACAGGGATCTCTCAAGTATGTTAGGGACGCGGGTGGCGCTGTGGGTTAAACTACAGAGCCTAGGGCTTGCCGATCAGAAGGTCGCCGGTTTGAATCCCCACGACAGGGTGAGCTCCGAAGAATTGATGCTTTTGAATTATTGTGCTGGAGGAGACTCTTGAGAGTCCCATGGACTGCAAGAAGATCAAACCTCTCCATTCTGAAGGAAATCAGCCCTGAGTGCTCCCTGGAAGGACAGATCCTGAAGCTGAGGCTCCAGTACTTTGGCCGCCTCATGAGAAGAGAAGACTCCCTGGAAAAGACCCTGGTGTTGGGAAAGATGGAGGGCACAAGGAGAAGGGGACGACAGAGGACAAGATGGTTGGACAGTGTTCTCAAAGCTACTAACATCAGTTTGGCCAAACTTCGGGAGGCAGTCAAAGACAGGAGTGCCTGGCGTGCTCTGGTCCATGGGGTCATGAAGAGACAGACACAACTAAACGACTAAACCAACAACACAAGGAAAAGAGGGCCTTTCCAGGATCAAATCAGAAACAGGGACGGCTTCTGTAAAGGCAGCTACTTGAGAGACTTTCAAGAAATACGTAAATCCGGGACTGTCCCTGGAAAACTGGGACACTTGGAGGGTCTGGAGGTGTGTGTGTGTGTGTTTGTGTGTGTGTGTGTGTGTGTGTGTCTGAGTTCATCCCCACCACCACATCCCAACCCTTATGGAGACTTTCTTCAAAGCGAGACCCGTCTCTCGTTAATATCATTACGCGCTTGCTACGTGCTGTTTGCCCGTTCTTTGCCGGTCCTAAAGTACTTAGAGGGAATCCCAGGCCCCAGTAATGAGTTCCAAATGGTGGTGCTGGGGGGGGGGGGCTGGGGGAGAACAGCATCCTTGATTCAGAACAGGCACAATTTGCGAAGCCGAATGCCACGTGGCCTCCACCCCAGCGAAGCAGCGTCGAAAAAACAACCAGCTTGCTCTCTTTAGAAAAGCACAACAAAATACTGATTGGGGTCTCTTTAGGTTCCTGGAAACTGCAGTTTTCTTTTGTTTAAGCTCCGGGCATTTCTTGCTTCTGCCTTTGTAGGTAGACACGTCGGAACGGCAGGTATATAATTATGCACAGGTGAGCTGCCAAATGCTCAGGCTTCACAACGAGCCAGGAAGTCCCTTTGATGGCGACCATGCACTGTTGCATGGGAAAAAAACCCTCCGTGCTGCGTGGTTTAGAATATCTGCCCGTTCGTGCTTATCCACTGTCTGAGTCTAGCGATAACAACTAGAGAGACATCTGCGCCAAGGAGAACTCCACCGTGGCTTCCAAATGAACCAGGAAGTTCAGGCTCCTCAGACCAGGAGACCTCTCTTTTCAGAGAAGCAGAGAGTTGGAAGGGACCCAAGGGCCATCTAGTCCAACCCTCTGCAATGCAGGAGGCGCCACGCCTTGAGCAGCTAGCTGCAGGACAGGCAGAAAACCAACAGGTGAAGCTGATTCGCTTCATTTCCAGTCTGATAACGGTAAGGAGGGAGTATGTGGATCCAGAGGTTCACGTTAGTAAATTGTGAGACTCTTAATCTCTGGTCTGTGGGTTCAAGCCCAATGTTGGGCAAAAAATTCCTGCATTGCAAGAGGGTTGGACTAGATGACCCTCATGGTCCCTTCCAATTCTACAATTCTATGACTGTACCATTTGCGGGAGTCTTGGTTTTTTTTAAGGGGAGATGGAACATACCCATTTCTTCCCTCATCCTTTAAGTATTTCTTATTACCCATTTGGTTCCCGTTGCTGATTGGCTGTTGGAACAGCCTTCTGATTGGATGCTCATTTTATATAAAAAAACTGCCCCATCAGGAGAGTCATTCTCAGTCTTCTTGACTGGTTTATAAGTAGCACTTAAACTCCCAGCGCAGCCCATTGATAGCACCAGTTCATAGGTCTCAGCAGCCAGTTTCCTGGACTCTATAATCACATTAATGCAGCTAGGAAAGAATAACAAACAGAAATGGCAGGATGCTGGGCTGTGGGTCAGCCTTCTCTGTCCCACCCTCAACCCCCCCCCCCAATCTAAAAATAAAAATGAGGGGAATCAAATCCCATCTCTTCTCTTCTCCAGGCTAAACATACCCAGCTCCCTAAGCCATTCCTCATAAGGCATCGTTTCCAGGCCTTTGACCATTTTGGTTGCCCTCCTCTGGACACGTTCCAGCTTGTCAGTATCCTTCTTGAACTGTGGTGCCCAGAACTGGACACAGTATTCCAGGTAAGGTCTGACCAGAGCAGAATATAGTGGTACTATTACTTCCCTTGATCTAGATGCTATACTCCTATTGATGCAGCCCAGAATTGCATTGGCTTTTTTAGCTGCTGCATCACACTGTTGACTCATGTCAAGTTTGTGGTCTACCAAGACTCCTAGATCCTTTTCACATGTACTGCTCTCAAGCCAGGTGTCACCCATCCTGTATTGGTGCCTTTCATTTTTTTTTGCCCAAGTGTAGTACTTTGCATTTCTCCCTGTTAAAATTCATCTTGTTTGCTCTGGCCCAGTTCTCTAATCTGTTAAGGTCATTTTGAAGTGTGATCCTGTCCTCTGGGGTATTAGCCACCCCTCCTAATTTGGTGTCATCTGCAAACTTGATCAGGATGCCCTCAAGCCCATCATCCAAGATATTGATGAAGATGTTGAATAAGACTGGGCCCAAGACAGAACCCTGTGGCACCCCACATCTCTCCAGGATGAAGAGGAGCCATTGATGAGCACCATTTGGGTAAAGGGAGAGGGGTTGGCGAATGGAGCAAGCAGGAGCAGAGCTCTCTATCTGAGTGTTCATTCATTGAGGACCTAACCTGTTCACCTGGCAGCAATTTGTTTTAACTGTTTTTAACGTCGTATTATCACTTGCCACCACAGTCTCCAGGTGACAAAAGATTCCCGTGTTTGCAGGTGCTTCCCCGGGGCCCTGTTTACAGTGGCACCTTGGTTCTCAAAATTAATCCATTCTGGAAGTCCGTTCCAAAACCAAAGCGTTCCAAAACCAAAGTGCACTTTTCCATAGAAAGTCATGCAAAACGGATTAATCCGTTCCACACCTTTAAAAACAACCCCTAAATCAGCAATCTGAATGGATTTTACCATCCAACGAGACCATCGGTCCATAAAATGAAAGCAATAAACGATGTACTGCGGTCACACAATCAAGCCATCAGAAGCTGAACTGGGTTCCACACAGTCACAAAACCCCAACAAAAATAGCCACAAAAACAACAACGTGAAATAAATAGCCAAAACAGGCAGAGCTCAGCGTAACACTCAAAATGGAAATGTGGCACTCAAAACCATGGGTAGGCAAACTAAGGCCCAGGGGCCAGATCCGGCCCAATCGCCACCTAAATCCGGACTGCAGATGGTCCGCGAATCAGCGTGTTTTTACAAGAGTAGAATGTGTCCTTTTATTTAAAAAGCATCTCTGGGTTATTTGTGGGGCATAGGAATTCGTTCATTCCCCCCCCCCAAAAAAATATAGTCCGGCCCCCCACAAGGTCTGAGGGACAGTGGACCGGCCCCCTGCTGAAAAAGTTTGCTGACCCCTGCTCAAAATGGAAGCGTCACACTCAAAATGGAGCACCTTCAGCTTCCGAAAAAGGTTCGCAAACCAGAACACTTACTTCCAGGTTTGCGGTGTTTGGGTTCCAAGTACTTGGAATGAAGGTCACAGGAGACTGTGGTGTCTTTCGCACCCATACACCACCTGAGAATAAGATGGAGGGGCTCACAGCATTAACACCCCCCAACAAATGTAACTTCTCCATTAGCCACAGCTTTGGATCCATCTCAGAGCAAGCAGGTCTCTGTGGCTCCAGATTCTGACATCCTGTTCAGATACCCCTGGAACTCCTTCCTGCAGGAGGCAATGGTCGCCACCAACCCAAAGTGCACTTGTGATTGCGGATTTCCCACAAGCATCTGTTCAGGCACCGTGAGGACAGGGTGCTGGACTTGATGGGCCATTGGCCTGATCCAGGACTCTCTTCTTAGGTCTTTATGAAGCTCACCTTTCCCTTTTGGCCTCTGCCCATTCCTCTCTGCCACCGTTTGTGTGTCTAGCCTCAGATTATCAGCTCGAGACCTTTAGAGTGGCGCAGGCATTCTAGAAGGACGAAATATTAGCAATGCCATTGTTGTGCCGTCCAGGGCAGCGTTATTGTTGGGTAACGAAGTGCAACGAGACACTTTTCTAATCTCCTTATGTAACCGGATCTGAAAGCACAAGAGTGCCCCTGAATTCCTCGCTGTCTCAGTCACAGAAAAGGAGGATGGAAACGGCCGATTGGGACATCTCCCTCACCCATCCCTTGTGACTCACGATGGGCTCACCTGTTCACTCAGCCGATGCTCAGATGATCCCACCCTTCTCATGCCTCCACTGAAAAGGACAGCATCGCTGCTGAGCTTTCAGTGATTCAGCCAACAGGATCTGACCCCCTCCCCCCCGCCTCCCCTTCCATTGGGGTCGGCAAGAGCCGGAAACCCTGTGATGGATTCACGGTGGCTGGGCTTGTCTGCCAGGGAATTTCTTGCCATCGGGTGTAGAATTTGGATTCTGGGATTTGGGAAATATGCTGTGCCTCAAGAGAGCCAGTGTGGTGTAGTGGTTAAGAGCAGTAGACTCGTAATCTGGGGAACCAAGTTCGCGTCTCCGCTCCTCCACATGCAGCTGCTCGGTGACCTTGGGCTAGTCAGACTTCTTTGAAATCTCTCAGCCCCACTCACCTCACAGAGTGTTTGTTGTGGGGGAGGAAGGGAAAGGAGAATGTGAGCCGCTTTGAGACTCCTTCTGGTTGTGCTAAAGCAGGATATCAAATCCAAACTCTTCTTCTCTTCTTCTTCTTCAAGTGCTGGGACACGTGTATTGCATGCAACTCTGGGGTTGCGGCGCTCATCTCGCTTTATTGGCCGAGGGAGCCGGCGTACAGCTTCCGGGCCATGTGGCCAGCATGACTAAGCCGCTTCTGGCAAACCAGAGCAGCGCACGGAATCGCTGTTTACCTTCCCAACAGAGCGGTACCTATTTATCTACTTGCACTTTGACGTGCTTTCGAACTGCTAGGTTGGCAGGAGCTGGGACTGAACAACAGGAGCTCACCCCGTCACGGGGATTCGAACCGCCAACCTTCTGATCGGCAAACCCTTAGCTGTGTGGTTTAACCCACAGCTCCACCCGCGTCCCTTCATCACACCTGTTGCATTCTGAAAAACAATACAATCTCCCAGCAAACTATGGTTTGAAATCTTGCGCAGGGAAGGAAAATAAAGGATTTATCTTGGTTTTTGTGGGCAAGGGCTGTGGAGCAAATGGCAGGTGGGCCAGGCGGCCGCCGTGAGCCGCACGATAACAGGTGAGGTAACTTCTTGCGCTCGGGCGGCTGGGATGAAAGGTGAGTTGTGACTGCCGCCACACTTGCAAAGGATGGAGGGGACAACGCGCCTCTCCTTTCCCCTCTTTTTTTCTGGCTGCAAAGCTGCAATTTCTGGACCTGCCCTACGACCACATCAATCCGATGGGGCCGGAGGCTTAGCTCTTAATGAGGGCATTGCTGGCCCTGCGGCTGGGGACAGCGGTCGCCTGCAGTTTGCGTTGAAAACACTACTTATCTCTGGTGGGGTTTTAACTTCGGGGAAAAACAAACGGAGAGCCCAAATAACCGGTTTGGCGTAACTTTGGGGCCTAAAGAAGGGAGGACGACAGGCGTGTTTGTCAAGTGCTTGGCCTGCGTGTCTGAAAGGGGCCTTGAATGTCCACAGAACCAAACACAGTTTGGCTTACACTGCCTTATGTCCGTATGCTGCATTCATTCATTCATTCACAGAGTCATTGAATTGTTGATTTGGAAGAGACCCCCAAGGCTCATCTAGTCCAACCCCCTGCAATGCAGGAATTATTATTATTATTATTATTATTATTATTATTATTATTATTATTATTAATTAAATTTGTATATCACCCTTCAGCTGAAGATCACAGGGCAGTTCACAAGGCTTTCATCTGACCCACCCACCCTCAAACATTTAAAGTGCATTGAACACCAATGTGAAACACATGGCCTCCCTGACATCACGGATCCTGGGAACTGCAGTTTGCTCAGGGTAATGGGAATTGTAGTTTACAGGGGGTGTAGGGCGGTGCAATGGTAAGATCCTGGAGAGAGCAGGGTTCAAACCCCCACTCAGCTGTGAAGCTTGCTGGGTCTGTGCCACTCAGCCTAATCTACTTCGCAGGTAGGGTATAGGGACATGGGTGGCACTGTGGTCTCAGCCACTGAGCCTCTTGGGCTTGCCGATCAGAAGGTTGGTGGTTCGGATCCCCGCAATGGAGTGAGATCCCGTTGCTCAGTCCCAGCTCCTGCCAACCTAGCAGTTTGAAAGCACACCAGTGCAAGTAGATAAATAGGTACCACTGCGGCGGGAAGGTAAACAGTGTTTCCGTGCACTCTGGTTTCCGTCACGGTGTTCAGTTGCGTCGGAAGCTGGCCACATGACCTGGAAAGCTGTCTGTGGACAAACGCTGGCTCCCTCGGCCTGAAAGCGAGATGAGCGCCGCAACCCCATAGTCGCCTTTGACCGGACTTAACCGTCCAGGGGTCTTTTACCTTTAGGTTGTTTTCTGCTGCTCCAGAGAAGCGGACATGGGGCAATGGATTCAAACTACAAGAAAGAAGATTCCACCTAAACATTAGGAAGAACTTCCTGACAGTAAGAGCTGTTGGACAGTGGAATTTGCTGCCAAGGAGTGTGGTGGAGTCTCCTTCTTTGGAGGTCTTTAAGTGGAGGCTTGACAGCCATCTGTCAGGAATGCTTTGATGGTGTTTCCTGCTTGGCAGGGGGTTGGACTGGATGGCCCTTGTGGTCTCTTCCAACTCTAGGATTCTATGAACTAACTGAGCTCTTGGTTCCCTTTCAGCTCTGCGACTCTATGTGCTTTAAATGCATGATGTGTGTACTGCCTAAAAGGAGCTAAGGTGTATCAATTGCATATTATACCCAAAATCTTTCGCCCAGTGTATCATTACAGATAAATCTGTAAATCTGGAATGGGTGGTGCTTATTCTTGTTTGTGTGAGTCCGCAACAGGTAACGCAACTTTGAAAGGCTGTGGGTGTCAGGAAGCTGCTCTCTATGACTCCCCGCTGACTTAACTCTTGGACCAGACAGGGGCAAGTTTCCTCAAGAGGATTTGCTTGGCTTTCCCTGAAAAAAACAAAAAACAAATAGTTGGTGGTCGAATGGGTAGCTGTGCCTTGAGGGAGAGTCTCTCTCCTGTGGCTCAAGCCTGAGTCACCAAATCTTTCTGGAATCTCTGCTAACATCACAGTGGTTAGCCCCACTCTTTTGCAGAAAAGTTTCTTCTAGGATAGATGAAGCGTGAGAAGTTTTCTTAGAGAGCTTGGTCATATCTGAGGCTGCCCCTTTCTTCCGTCATCTGCCTCGAACGACAGCCAGACACGGCAGAATTAAACAAGAAGAGGCCACGTTTCCAGGGAAGAGAAATGAGAAATCTGGTTGTTGTTGTTGCTGCTGCTGCTTCTATCAGGTTTAACCCTAAACCCATGTCCATGTTAGGAGTTCTCGTTCCCCAAAAGGAATAGCTGTTGGCAAACCATCCAGGCATTATGTATCTCCCTAGGAACAGTTACAGGTAGGTAGCCGTGCTGGTCTGCCATAGTCAAAACAAAACAAAATAAAAAAATTCTCTTCCAGTAGCACCTTAGAGACCAACTAAGTTTGTTCTTGGTATGAGCTTTCGTGTGCACTGCAATGAAACCATATTTCTGGAGATAAATGAGAACCAAAATCCAGCTTCCTTTCTCGCACGACTGAATGTTCCATTCTCCTTGATTCTTCTGTGATGGTTTCAAGAGGGGCAGAGGTAGGAGTTGCTGGGAGACGCCAAGTCCCCTTAAAGATGTACAATTCCAGGAATTCCACACGACGAGGGATTGACCCGGGTGGGCATTTGTTCTGGAATCGGCCTCAAGCCTGGAATACCATCCTCACCTAGGCTCCATCGGCTATATTTCGTAAAAATTTGTTTGTAAAAAGAATCTCAAAGCGGTTTACAAAAAGATAGAGCGATAAAATCGAGGAAAATCTTATTCGGCTACGAGGGATCGCCAAAGAAGAAGGTTTCAAGAGGGGCAGAGGTAGCCCCAGAAACATCTGGGTTGTTTTAACTCTTCCCTTCTCCAACCCCCCCCCCAGCTCCTCTTTCCAAAATTGTTACCCAGAAATATTCTGGGACTAGAGGACAAACTGCTCCCTAAGAACCACTCTTTGATGTGGTTGTTTTCTGTCCCGTTTCCATTCACAAGCCTCCAGTTGTACAGTTCGATCAAACACACCGAGACGGTTGTCTTGTACATTTCCAGATGTTCCTTAATCCTTTTTGGCTGCTGGTAGCAGATGCAGCTGGGAAGACGCGAGGCGGGTCTGCGAAAATACGACGGCTTGCAAACTCGGATGGGGTGGTGACATAACAGCGCCTCTCTCTTCTTACTCTTTTCAGAAAGGACGGTGTTATTATTTGTTATGCTTAATACTTAATTCTTTCCATTTTCTAATTTAAACATCTTTTTATGCAACAAATTTCACATGCCAATTATTAATATTGACCCCCCCCCTCTTTCTGCAGTTTCTTAAGTTATATCTTTTCCTCTGCATATCCAAGTTAAACCTAATTATTTTTCGTCCAAAACAATCATATTTAAAATATTTCACTGGTCATTTTTTATGTCAATTCTGCTATTGATTTAATTCATTTACTTTTTTAAAATATTCAATAAATGATCTCCAGTCTCAATTTAATTTTTTTTTATATAAGAATTTTATTGGTTTTTCAAAACAAAGAACAATAAAACACATACAACAACACAAACACAACAATCAAAACATAATGAAAAACAAATACAAACCACCACTAGAACACCAATAATTCTTTTTCTTGTTTAAAACAAACAAACAAAAAATTTCTTGTTCGAATCTTTACTGGGGTGACTTCCCCCGTTTTCTCTCCTTTGGTTCCATTTCTAATTTACTTTAATAACTTCTCATCTCCAAAATTCAAAACATTCAAAAAAGAACATGAAAAAAAATCTAAGCATACTTATTACTTCAAACTAACCTGTTACTTCTTATCTCACATCATACATCTTATTTCACTTAAACTGCTGCTGATAAATAAAAAATTGCATATCTCTTCACTAATTCAAAATCTTAAAATCTTAACGCACTGACTTCAGGTTACCATTATAAGCCATCCTAATTATATTTAAGATATTTCACCCTATCCCTTTTCTAACCATTTTCCTTCGCCATCTCGGGGTTTCCCCCCCAGACAGTTCTCCATCTCCCTCCAACACCATTGTCCAGAATGTCACCTTTTTCTATAAGTCCATCAGTCCAGACGCAGTCCACAAATGTCCTTGCAGGGATCTCAAGGGTGTACAAATCATCGCCTTCCAGCCTCTCCATTTCAAAGTTCCGATCATCTTCTGACTGTAAATTCATAAATCTTCTTCCCATCATTTCTGGGCTCTCACCCCAGAAATTGGATATAAATAGTTTTCTAATCCTGGGTCTCTCACCCCAACAGGATTTTCCATCTTCTCGGAGTTGCATGGACGCTGTACTTTGCTTCTCAAAAATTCCCTTAAGTTCTCTTCCAAGGTTTCCTTCCAGATTAACAAGATTCTCAAAAGTCTTTCCTGTAGGATATGACTTTTCCTTGACATCCTGGTTCAACAGATTTAATTTCTGATTTAGCAGTTCTAAGTTCAAAAGGATAGTCCTTTGTTCGTGGGTCAGTCCTGAGTCTAGAGCCAGTTTAAAAACGAAACCAAGCATGGTAGAAGTAGGCATAGGGTATCAAGTTTCAGTATTTTTCCATCTTTAACAATAAGTTTCAGCAGCCATTTTCCCCGGAGTCAGGGTGAAAAGATTGCATTCCAGCTACTTCAAAAAGAGATATTTCCACAACTTTAACACCCCTAAAAGGGATTCAGCCAGTCTGACATGTCAAAAAAAAACATACCATCGAAACTTTGTATCCACTACTGCAGCAGCAGTCGCAAACAGAAACAGTTATTTTCTTCTTTAAACAAAGGGAGGAACGGGCTTCCTGTTTAACGTACCTCCCGGAGCGCCAAATGTCAAAAAATTTAGTTCCAATTGTTCCCGTACTCACGGCCTGCGGGTTTCTTCTTTTTTTCTTCAGAATCAGGTAGAACGAACTCGCACAGTGCAGGCGGCGGCCGGCGCTTCACCAGCCCGGTTGGGGCATGCCTCCATAGCCCGGCGCCGTTGTCCCTTCACCCCCGCGCCCCTTTTACAAGGGGAACGGGGGAAGGGTTCAGCGCCATAGTGGGCCCGCCGGAGAGCCCATGCCGTGGGACGCTCGACCCGCGGTTTAGCGGAGCCCCGCTGTGCGGTAGCGGGGCTCCTACCCCCGGGCTGGCCTGGGTCGCTTCGCTGCCGAAACGACCCACGACTGCCCGCAATGGCGTCCTCGCCGGAAGTCTCCCAGTCTCAATTTAAATCTTTTTCTTATTCTTCCGGTAAGTTTTGCCATTTTTGCATGCTCCAGTAATTTCTGCTGCCAATCTTCCTTGGTTGGGATTGCTTCTTCCTTCCATCTCTGGGCATATATCATCCTCGCAGCTGTGGTCGCATACGTAAATCTTTTCAGAAAGGACTGTAGGGTCCAACGTCCAAGCAGCATGCCGGACAGAGAACAGAGCAACCTCTGTTGATTTACACCAAGAGGTTAGGCAGTGGTGAGTGTTACAGAACATCTGATTGGTTGAATTGCTCTCGTGTCACAGAGGCAGGTAGGAGGGGCTTGGACTGCCATTGGCAGAGGTTCTCTGGTCCTACAGGAGGAGAAGGAGGGCAGGAAGTCCATTGGTAGAAAAAGGAAAAAGCCTGGGTAAGGAATAGGCATTAGCCTGAGAAGACACCAGGCCAAGGTCCTAGGGCTTGTTGATCAGAAGGTCGGCAGTTCGAATCCCCGCGATGGGGTGAGCTCCCGTTGCTCGGTCCCTGCTCCTGCCAACCTAGCAGTTCGAAAGCACACCAGTGCAAGTAGATAAATAGGTACCACTCTGGCGGTAAGGTAAACGGCGTTTCTGTGCGCTGCTCTGGTTTCGCCAGAAGCGGCTTAGTCATGCTGGCCACATGACCCGGAAAAACTGTCTGCAGAAAAACGTCAGCTCCCTTGGCCAGTAAAGCGAGATGAGCGCCGCAACCCCAGAGTCGTCTGCGACTGGACTTAACTGTCAGGGGTCCTTTACCTTTACCTTTTTTAAACAAGCTATAGGTTAGAGCCCCACTCTCTTGGTGCCCCCCAAAAAAGATTCCTTTAAAGGAAGAAAAACCTGGATGTTAAACTGTGGAACTCCCTCCCACTGGAGGCAGAAATGGCCACAAAACTGAACAATTTTAAAAGAGGATTCGACAAATTCATGGAGGAAGAGGAAGCAATGCTTCTGAATGCCAGTTGCTGTAAACCGCAGGAAGGGAGAGTTGCTCTTGGGTTCGAATCCCGCTTGCGGTTTTCCCATTGCCCACGGTGAGAGCAGGATGCTGTACTTGATGGGCCATTGGCCTGATCCAGCAGCTTCTTCTTACGAGTTAGAAGAACCACTCTTGTCACTTGGCACCTTCCTAGGTTCCTAATTCAAACATTTCCCTTCTCGGGCTGCACAAGATCCTTAGTTTCTTTTAGGTAGATTTTGTTCCTTTCTTCCGAAAGCCCATTTCTCCTACGCAGCGGGAGTTTTTATAGTCATTCCGGGACGCAGACGGCAGAAAAGTCCACCTCCCTCCCCCTCCTCTTGCCTGTGCCGAACAGTACAATAAAGAAACGAGACATGGAAAATTGTTGTTTTTTTAATTAGAGAAAGTGATGCGGAGAGGGGCTGCGAGGCATTCGAATCCATTCCCCCCCCCCGCCCTCCAAAGGAACAAAAAGAAAAAGAAAAGCAGGCAGACTTGGACAGATTCCTTCCTGATGACTTTTCCATGCCCTACAGCGACTTGTTTTCAAACAGTCTGCGAGGAGCCAAATCTAGTTTTTTGGCTAGTAGGGGCCTTTGTTCCTGGGGTTCCCATGCAAGTCGTCTTTCTCACTCTCCAAAGGTGTTGCTGTTAAACGTCCCAGACTGAGGAGGACCGGCCTTCCAACTCGGTGGGATATCTGCATTTCTCGGGGAGTGTGTAATGTTTGTTCTGCGTTACACTGGACAAAGGGCGATAAACTCTCCATTTAAAAAATGGCATGCCTGTTTCTAGCCAGGATCCCATTGCCCACACCTCTTGAGCGCAAGGTCTGGCGCCAGGGCTTGGCACCTGAGAGCCCCCTCGCTGCTAATGCTGCCCCCAGAGGCGTAGCAAGCCGTTTGGGCACCCGGAGCGGCAAACACAACGAGCACCTGGGGCGGGGCGTCGCTACGTAGCACGCATTTGCAGTGTCACTACGTACGACGCATGCGCTGCTACAGTTATGCTGTGCATGCGCGCTACGTGGGGGGTTGCTGGCGGCAGTGCCGGCAAGCCGCGGAGCGAGGCTTTTTTTCTGGGCGGTTAGAACATAAGAACATTGGCAGGATTATTGTAATAACCTGCAGTTTTATAAGAGTATATATTTAAAGTAGACGAATAAATGAGCAAAGTTAATTTGGAGTATGCGGAAAATAAAAAAATAAAAAATTTAAGGAACGCAGAAAGGGGGGGAAGGAAGTTGAGTTTTGAAATGTTAAAATTATTGAAATGTATAAAATTGAAAATTAATAATAATAATAATAATGTTTGAAGGTCTGCTTTTGTTCTGCTGTCCTGCATCTCATTTTGGGAGGCTCTTCCTCCCAAACATAGGTGGCGCTGTGGGTTAAACCACAGAGCCTGGGGCTTGCTGATCAGAAGGTCGGCGGTTCGAATCCCCGCAATGTTGGGGTGAGCTCCCGTTGCTCGGTCCCAGCTCCTGCCAACCTAGCAGTTCGAAAGCACGTCAAAGTGCAAGTAGATAAATAGGTACCGCTCTGGCGGGAAGGTAAACGGCATTTCCGTGCGCTGCTCTGGTTTGCCAGGAGCGGCTTAGTCATGCTGGCCACATGACCCAGAAGCTGTACGCCAGATCCCTCGGCCAGTAAAGTGAGATGAGCGCTGCAACCCCAGAGTTGGACACGACTGGACCTAATGGTCAGGGGTCCATTTACCTTCACCTTTCCTCTCTCTCTCTCTCTCTCTCTCTGTATATAAATTTTTTAAAAAGCCACTTCTTCAGCGACCCTTCCTGGAGCAATCTCTCCTCTCAACCGGCATGTTTTTACCTGCGCAGGCTTTGGATTATTAAAGCAGAAAGGCCGTTGTCAAGCCAAACATTGAGATACACACCCACTGGGGCCTCCATCCCCTCCCTGTTATGAGGAAACCTCCTTGGCTTGTTTATTTTCCTTCCGGACAAGCGAGGACTTGCTCCCTCACCCCCCCCCCCCCGCAGAGCTTGTCATTTGCAAGAACATTTCATAAGGCTCACCAGGAGCCACCGTGGCAAACAGAGGGAGAGAGAGAGAGAAGAAGACAGTTATTGGACACGGCTGGGACAAAAACCGCAGAAACGGACGGCGTCTCCTTTCTTGCAGAGCTCGCCCGGCACCGTCACGCCCTGGATTTCGGTAATAATGAAGGGCTTACCTGGAGCTCTGGGTGCAAAAGTTCAACCGCGAACCCAACACCTGAGACGTTTCTCTTCCCGCCTTGCTTCACCTGCTCTTACATGAGACTGGGTGGTGACAGATCACCCCGGGACCGAAAAGGGAGGCCTTTTTCGGAGCCAAACTCCACTGCGGTCGTAAACATGCAGCTGATGGCCAAAGCGATGCCCTCATATAGCTGTACAGTGGTTCTCAAACTTAATCCGTTCCGGAAGTCCGTTCCAAAACCAAAGCGTTCCAAAACCGAGGCGCGCTTTGCCATAGAAAGTCATGCAGTAAAAGGGAGATCCTTTGAAAGTGCACTTGACAGCTCACCTTCAACGACTGCTCACAGAACCCAGCACCCATCAGCTGATGGGTGCTATGCTATTGTTGTTCAGTCGTTCAGTCATGTCCGACTCTTTGTGACCCTATGGACCAGAGCATGCCAGGCACCCCTATCCTCCATTGCCTCCCGCAGTTTGGCCAAACTCATGTTAGTAGCTTCGAGAACACTGTCCAACCATCTCATCCTCTGTCGTCCCCTTCTCCTTGTGCCCTCCATCTTTCCCAACATCAGGGTCTTTTCCAGGGAGTCTTCTCTTCTCATGAGGTGGCCAAAGTACTGGAGCCTCAACTTCAGGATCTGTCCTTCTAGTGAGCACTCAGGGCTGATTTCTTTAAGAATGGATAGGTTTGATCTTCTTGCAGTCCATGGGACTCTCAAGAGTCTCCTCCAGCACCATAATTCAAAAGCATCAATTCTTCGGTGATCAGCCTTCTTGATGGTCCAGCTCTCACTTCCGTACATTACGGTGCTAAGAGCAGCCCAAATGGGAACTCTGGAGTGCAGCCACCTTCGGCCAGGTTTTCACCTGCCCTACACCTTGACTCCCCAGGTGACATCAAGAAAGGCAGACATGGCTATTTGTGCTGTCAAAGCAGAGGTTCTCCACCGCCAGTGTAAACCTCTTAGCTAATGTTGCACAGTAATGGGTTTCAGTCAGGGCAAAGCGGCAGGGGGGTTGGGTGATCACCGATGGTGCCTCAATCTGAGGAAGGACCCCTTTTGTTTCAGAGTGAGGCATGTGTCGTCGTCCTCCTCCTCCTCCTCCTCCTCCTCCTTCTTTGGCAATCACTCTTAGCAGAGTAAGATTGTCTTCCATAAACACAGTTTTAATAGTGAGTCCGTAAGGAACTGTGGAGGCCAATTCTGGACCCACACATCCTTCCACAGTGGAGACATTGGTTTCTGGGCGGGAGTTTATCACTGTGTGGATTTGCCAAGCATGCCTTCCTCTTAGCACGTTTCTCCCTTGCGTCCTGAGTTCGAGTGTCATAGAATCATAGAATCCTAGAGTTGGAAGAGACCACAAGGGCCATCCAGTCCAACCCCCTGCCAAGCAGGAAACACCATCCAAGCATTCCTGACAGATGGCTGTCAAGCCTCCGCTTAAAGACCTCCAAAGAAGGAGACTCCACCACACTCCTTGGTAGCAAATTCCACTGCTGAACAGCTCTCACTGTCAGGAAGTTCTTCCTAATTTTCAGGTGGAATCTTCTTTCTTGTAGTTTGAATCCATTGCTCCGTGTCCGCTTCTCTGGAGCAGCAGAAAACAATCTTTCTCCCTCCTCTAGATGACATCCTTTGATATATTTGAACATGGCTATCATATCACCCCTTAACCTTCTCTTCTCCAGGCTAAACATACCCAGCTCCCTTAGCCGTTCCTCATAAGGCATTGTTTCCAGGCCTTTGACCATTTTGGTTGCCCTCTTCTGGACACCTTCCAGCTTGTCAGTATCCTTCTTGAACTGTGGTGCCCAGAACTGGACACAGTATTCCAGGTGAGGTCTGACCAGAGCAGAATACAGTGGTACTATTACTTCCCTTGATCTAGACGCTATACTCCTATTGATGCAGCCCAGAATTGCATTGGCTTTTTTAGCTGCTGCATCACACTGTTGACTCATGTCAAGTTTGTGGTCTACCAAGACTCCTAGATCCTTTTCACATGTACTGCTCTCAAGCCAGGTGTCACCCATCCTGTATTTGTGCCTTTCAATTTTTTTTGCCCAAGTGTAGTACTTTACATTTCTCCTTGTTAAAATTCATCTTGTTTGCTTTGGCCCAGTTGTCTAATCTGTTAAGGTCATTTTGAAGTATGATCCTGTCCTCTGGGGTATTAGCTACCCCTCCCAATTTGGTGTCATCTGCAAACTTTATCAGGATGCCCTTAAGCCCATCATCCAAGTCATTGATGAAGATGTTGAATAAGACTGGGCTGTCTTCAATAATAATAATAATAATAATAATAATAATAATTATTATTATTATTATTATTATTATTATTATTATTATTATTATTTGTACCCCGCCCATCTGGCTGGATTTCCCCAGCCACTCTGGGCGGCTTCCAACAGAAATCAAATACAAAAATATCAAACATTAAAAACTTCCCTAAAAAGGGCTGCCTTCAGGTTTTTTCTGAATGTCAGGTAGTTGTTTATTTCCCTGACCTGTGATGGGAGGGCGTTCCACAGGGCGGGCGCCACTACCGAGAAGGCCCTCTGCCTGGTTCCCTGTAGTTTTGCTTCTCGCAGTGAGGGAACCGACAGAAGGCCCTCGGCGCTGGATCTCAGTGTCCGGGCAGAACGATGGGGGTGGAGACGCTCCTTCAGGTATACAGGACACCTTTGGTAAAGGCTGTTCTCCAACTGGAGCGCTCGCAGGCCAGTGTTTCCCAGTTGTCGGTGTTTATACTACATTTTTTAAGATTTGCCTTGAGAGAGTCTCTAAAACTCTTTTGTTGGCAACCAGCACTACACTTCTCATTTTTAAGTTCAGAATAGAGTAGGCATCTGCACAACATGACCAGTCCAACGAAGTTGATGTTGAAGAATCATTGCTTCAACACGGGTGATCTTTGCTTCTTCCAGTACGCTGATATTAGTTCACCTATCCTCCCAAGTGATGTGTACAAATTTTCCTCTCTATGTCACCAGTGAGATGGCAGGAGCAAAGGAGCCCTGGAAGGGAAGGAAGGCATGGCAGCCACAGTGGAAGGGAACCCCAAGGGTCCTCTAGTCCAACCCCTGCAATGCAGGAATCACAACTACAGAACCCTTGACAGGTGCCCATCCAACCTCTGCTTGAAAATCTCCAATGAAGGAAACTCAACCAACTTCTGAGGGAGTCTGTTCTACTGTCGAAGAGCTTTTACCATCAAAAAGTTTAGTCGGGATCTCCTTTATTGTCGTTTGAATCATGCAAGCAGTCTGGTTCCAAGCCGTTAAGGAATTTAAAGGGATTTGAACTGAGCCCCGGAACAAACTGGGAGCCCGTGTAAACGGAACAATTTGATTCTACCTCCCAGCCCCACTTAGCAAGTTCCGTAGTTTCCAAATTCAGGAGTTTCCGGTCAGTTTTCAGAGACATCCCCACTCGCAACCCTCTCGACAGAAGGGAAAATTGTTTGTTTTTATCTTTATTGCCTTATATTGGCCTTGTGAGCAAAGTGGATTTAGGTGTGGCTGATAAAGGCTTGTTTTGATGAGCTTTGGCGAAGAGGCCGGAAGTGCGGTGACTCAGCGGGGCTTTCTCTATCAATCCTCACCACCACCCTCCCTCAATTCCTTGCACCCAGCACAACTAGCCGGAAAGGGAAAGTGATGACAAGGCTCCGAAGTTTGTTTAGCCTTTGCACGGAAGACCAGATGGTTTTGTCTCTGCTGTTATCTTTCGCACGCTCCCACGCTGGGTGGAGCTGGTCCCAAGACGAGCTGCAGAAGCAATAAGCTTCTGGTGGTTAGCTGGGGGGGACAACCCAGGAGGAGAATTGCTGCAATGAAAAATGAGATTGGGGCACACAGAATCCAATAGGCGCAAGCCCCTCCCACAACCCTTGCAATGGCACAGGGCCTTCTCGGTGGTGGCGCCCACCCTGTGGAATGCCCTCCCATCAGATGTCAAGGAAATAAACAACTGACTTTTAGAAGGCATCTGAAGGCAGCCCTGTTTAGGGAAGTTTTTAATGCTTGATGTTTTATCGTGTTTTTAATATTCTGTGTGGTGCAGTGGTTAAAGTGTTGGACTAGGACTGGGGAGAGCAGGGTTCGAATCCCCACTCAGCCATGAAGCTCACTGGGTGACCTTGAGCCAGCCACCATCTCTAAGTCTAACCTAAGATTCAATGCAAGACAAGGTGGGGAAGAACCATGTACACCATCCTGGGATCCTTGGAAGATTAAGTTGGTTATATAAATGTATATTATTATTATTATTATTATTATTATTATTATTATTATTCTGCCACCTTCTCAAAGGCTCCTGGGAACCGTAGTTCGGTAAGGGTGCTGATGGCTGACTGCCGCCCCCCAGGTCTCTCTAGCTGGCCTTTGGCCACACCCCTTCTCAGGCCACACCCCTCCCCAAAGGCCACACCCTTCGCCGGCCCTGTTCCGCACCCTCCTGGACTGCTTTTGCCTGGCTGGAACGTGCCCTTAGCCTGTGATCATTGCCTCTGGCTCACACAAGAGAAGTTAAGGAAATCCTCCTGTTGGATCTGTCCCCTTCTCGGTTCCTCCCTCCCTCTCCTAACACAAAACAGGACTGAACATTCTCTCCCCCCCCCCCGTCTCGCACACTCCCCAAAGTGAATGGAAGTACACAATGAAGATTCGACTCAGCTGTTGTTAGGATTACGCGGCGCAGGAGATTGCATGACATCTGGCAATTAGCTAGGCTGGGACTGGGCGCCGCAGAGATCTGGATCGGAGAGATATAAATACGAGGGCTCTCAGACCCCCCCAAACAACGCAAAGTGTTTCGGTACCTGGGGGCAGGGGGGCGGGAAGCAACAAATTTGTAAGAGGGTACAAAATAATGGGCTCATTCAAAGGGATTTTTAAAAATGCATTGTGGAGCCCAGCAAAACCCACCACACATTTTGCAAAAGGAAGGGAAGTGATATTCACTTCAGGCAACATGTTAAGGGCGAAGATAAACAGATCTCAGCTTAACATTAGCCACTGCGAGACAATGTGAGACGTTGTGAGACAAACAAACCCAGCAAAACCAGTTTCTAAGTTCCTACCCACTCCTGTTTGGGTTGTAGCGGGCGGTTTTAAAAGTGCTGTGAGTTGCTCTCCAACAGCAAATCAGCATAAAATCTCTTTGGCAGCAAAGAGGACTGGTTTAATATAAAGACCCCATCTGCACTACTACTCTTTTGAAGCAGTATTATACCACTTTAAGCAGTCATGGCATTCCCCAAAGCATCCTGGGAACTGCGGGTAAGTTAAGGGGGCTAAGAGACTTGTTTGGGTAAAGGGACCCCTGACCATTAGGTCCAGTCTCGGACGACTCTGGGGTTGCGGCGCTCATCTCGCTCTATAGGCCAAGGGAGCCGGCGTACAGCTTCCGGGTCATGTGGCCAGCATGACTAAGCCGCTTCTGGCGAACAAGAGCAGCACATGGAAATGCCGTTTACCTTCCCGCCGGAGTGGTACCTATTTATCTACTTGCACTTTGATGTGCTTTCAAACTGCTAGGTGGGCAGGAGCAGGGAATGAGCAACGGGAGCTCACCCCACCACGGGGATTCGAACCACCAACCTTCTGATCGGCAAGCCCTAGGCTCTGTGGTTTAACCCACAGCGCCACTCTCGTCCCAGAGACTTGTTTAGGAGACCCCTATTCCTCTAACAGAGATACCGTTTTTATTTATGATTTATTTCTTGCATACATAGCCCCCCCCCATTTTCCCCCAGGAGCTCAAAGTGGCACAACTGATTCTACCTCTCATTAAATCCCCACAACAACCCTGTGAGGTAGGTCAGGTTGCGATGCAGC
The DNA here is from genome assembly GCF_009819535.1 of Lacerta agilis. Taxonomy (NCBI): domain Eukaryota; kingdom Metazoa; phylum Chordata; class Lepidosauria; order Squamata; family Lacertidae; genus Lacerta; species Lacerta agilis. The sequence goes on along the minus strand of NC_046321.1, from coordinate 4,522,847 downwards.
GACTGGCCCCAGGTCATCCAGTGAGCTTTGTGGACGAGCTGGGATTCGAACCCTGGCCTCCCAGGTCCCAGTCCGACACCCTAACCACTGCGCCATGCTGACTCCCAAAGCGGTTTAACAATCTTCGCATGAAACTCTGGGAACTGGAGCTTTCTGCGAGGAATGGGCGTCTCCCCTAACAACTCTCAGCATGCTTAACATGCTACAGCTCCCATAATTCTCTGGGAGAATCTATGGCTGTTTAAAGGGGTATAATGGTGTTTTAAATGTATAGTGCAGATGGGGCCTAAATCCACCTGCCTGCTTCTCTTATAGAATCATAGAGTTGGAAGGGCTCCCAGGGGTCATCTAGTCCAACCCCCTGCAATGCAGGAATCTCAGATAAAGCATCCATGGCAGATGGCTACCCAACCTCTGCTTAAAAACCCCCAAGGAAAGAGAGTACACTATCTCCCAAGGGAGTCCATTCCACTCTTGAACAGCTCTTACTGTCAAAAAATTCTTCCTGGTCTTAATCGGAATCTCCTTTCTTGGCACTTGGAGCCTTTGGTTCGAGTCCTACCCTCCAGAGCAGGAGAAAACAAGCATGTTGCATGTGACAGCCCTTGAGATATTGGAAGATGGCTCCCATATCTCCTCTGAGTCTCCTCTTCCCCAGGCTAATCATGCCCAGCTCCTTCAACCGTTCCTCATCAGGCTTGGTTTCCAGACCCTCCGTCATCTTGGTCGCCCTCCTCTGCACACCTTCCAGCTTGCCAAGATCCTTCTTAAATTGCCAAGATCCTTCTTAAAGTTGGACACAGTATTCCCGGTGTGGTCCAGCCGAGGCAGAATAGAGTGGGTCTGTTACTTCCCTTGTTCCTTGGGCACTAGACTTCTGCTGATGCAATCTAGGATAGCATTAGCCTTTTTTGCTGCTGCATCACACTGTTGGCTCATGTTCAGCTTGTGGTCCACTAAGACCCCTAGATCTTTTCCACATAAAGAAGAAGAATTTGGATTTGATATCCCACTTTATCACTACCCGAAGGAGTCTCAAAGCGGCTCACATTCCCCTTTCCCTTCCTCCCCCACAACTAACTCTCTGTGAGGTGAGTGGGGCTGAGAAACTTCAGAGAAGTGTGACTAGCCCAAGGTCACCCAGCAGCTGCATGTGGAAGAGCGGAGGCGCGAACCCGGTTCACCAGATTACGAGTCTACCACTCTTAACCACTACACCACACTGAACAACACCAGCAGCTAGGCAGGGTTGGATATTTTGTGGACCAGCTTCTAGGGGGTCATCTCCCCCATCCATGTCTCTGCTATGGGGTGGCTTTCAAGTCCTACTTTACAGAGCTGTCCTCTGTCTGAAGCACTTTCAGGATCACCTGCTCCGAGCCTGACTTATACCAGGTCAGGCCATTGGTCCATCTAGCTCAGTGTTACCTACACTGGCCGGCAGCTGCTGTCCAGGTTTTCAGGACAGGGTGTCTCCCCGCCTTTCCTGGAGATGCTTGGAATTGAACCTGGGACCATGTAAGTGCAAAATTTGTACTCTTTGCCGCTTATCTCTGGCCTTTCCTCTGTACAAGAGGGTATGTCAGTCCAAGTACATTTTAAAGATGGAGAGCTGGAGGAATCCCTGAGGGCTTATCTCTTAGATAAAGAACAGAGCTTGCTCATTCACTGTTACAGCCCAGGCTGATCAGGCAGGATGGATTGGGGGGGGGGGATACGGAAGGCGTCCAACATGCTACTGGGGAAGAGCGGAGGACAAGTACAAGTAGATTCAGAGCTGATGAAGCAGCTGGGCCAAAGCCGAAAGGACGCTCAGTTGCGGATATGCCTGGAAGCGAAAGGAAAGTCCAATGCTGTAAAGAAAAATATTGCATAGGAACCTGGAATGTCCGACAAAGGTCCGTATAGTTAAAGCTATGGTTTTCCCAGTAGTAATGTACGGAAGTGAGAGCTGGACCATAAAGAAGGCCGAAGAATTGATGCTTTTGAATTATGGTGCTGGAGGAGACTCTTGAGAGTCCCATGGACTGCAAGAAGATCAAACCTATCCATTCTCAAAGAAATCAGCCCTGAGTGCTCACTGGAAGGACAGATCCTGAAGCTGAGGCTCCAAGACTTTGGCCACCTCATGAGAAGAGAAGACTCCCTGGGAAAGACACTGATGTTGGGAAAGATGGAGGGCACAAGCAGAAGGGGACGACAGAGGATGAGATGGTTGGACAGTGTTCTCGAAGCGACTGGCATGAGTTTGGCCAAACTGCAGGAGGCAGTGAAGGATAGGCGTGCCTGGCGTGCTCTGGTCCATGGGGTCACGAGGAGTCGGACACGACTGAACGACTGAACAACAACAACAACAACAAATTCAATTCAATTCCTTTTTTTTATAAACATTTTTATTATTTTCCAATTAAATCAAATTACATCGAATAAAACAATTATAAACATACACACTTAAATCTTTGCTCTGCCGAGCTACGACTCCCCTCCCTCTCGTCAGCAGGTTTTCTAGTCCAATCCTATCGCGCAGTTTTTACAGTTTAAATCTATTGAACTTTTGTCAAAGGTTTATTCCAACCCTACTAGTGTTTTCAAACTTCCTCGGTTCAATCTTAAATAATCCACAAATTTACTCCAATCTCTTTGAAACCTTGAATCGTCCTGGTTTCTGACCTTGCCGGTCAGTTTTGCAAGTTCCGCATATTGCACCATCTTCATCAGCCACTCATCAATCGTTGGTAACTACTGTAGTTTCCACTTTTGGGCAAGAAGTATCCTCGCAGCAGTTGTTGCATACATGAACAATCTTTGATCCCTCTTGGCTATCTCTTCTCCCATCAAGCCCAGCAGAAAAGCCTCTGGCTTTTGGGGGAAGGTGTATTTAAACATCTTCTTCAATTCATTATAAATTGATTCCCAACATACCTTAACCTCATCGCATGTCCACCACATGTGATAAAATTCTCCATCCTTTTGTCTACATTTCCAACACAATTTGTCATGCATCCTGTACATCTTTGAACAACTTAACTGGAGTCAAATACCATCTATACATCATTTTATATACATTCTCTTTCAGGGTTACACATGCCGTGAATTTCATATTCTCATTCCACAATTTTGTCCATGCATCGAATTCAGTTCAATTCCTAATTGAACTGTCACCCTACAATGGGTTTTTCTAATTTCACCAGTTCTTCAGGCCCAAAGAAAACAGCAGCATGCGGAAAGAATTCAGATTTATTGCATGCAGCTGTGTAAATAAACTGAACCCCCATTGGACAACTCCAAAAGGAACTGGGCCCCAGAACACAAAATTCAAGGCACCTTTATAGGATCTAGATACACGATTAGCTTTTGTTCATCACCTGAGAGCCAGTGTGGTGTAGTGGTTAAGAGTGGTGGACTCGTAATCTGGGGAACCGGGTTCGCGTCTCCTCTCCTCCACATGCAGCTGCTGGGTGACCTTGGGCCAGTCACACTTCTCTGAAGTCTCTCAGCCCCACTCACCTCACAGAGTGTTTGTTGTGGGGGGAGGAAGGGAAAGGAGAATGTTAGCCGCTTTGAGACTCCTTCGGGTAGTGATAAAGCGGGATATCTAATCCAAACTCTTCTTCTTCTTCTTCTTGTGCCTCCTCCACAAGAAGTCCAGAGGGTGGCCACGCAAGAACGGGGCCTTTTCTGCAGTGGCACCCTGTTTGAGGAATGCTCTCCCCAGGGAGGCTCACCTGGCGCCTTCATTGCGTAACTTTAGGCGCCAGGCAAAAATATCCCTCTTCTCTAGGAGTGCCAACTTGAATAAAATAGGGGGAGCAGGTAAACCCCATCCGGCATAATCAGTCACACGACGCAGCACACACACCCATTTGAATGGCAATGCCCATCAACTTTTTGGGGGGCCCTGCACCCTCCAATATTTTTTGGGGGGGCAAACACCCCTTGACCCTTAGGAGTTGGCTCCTATGCTCTCCTCCCAGACCTTTGGTTAATTAAACCAATTTGATTTAATTTAAATACACAATGGCAATAAGGATAATGTTTGGAATGGTCTCCCCAGGGAGGTTTGCCTGGTGCCATCATTATATATCTTTTGGCGACAGGTGAAAATGTTCCTCTCCAACCAGCCATTTGGTGGATTGATATTCTACAGCCTTTTAAATGTGTCGGGGGACGGGGTTATTGTTTTGTTGCTTCAGGTTTTTATCTTGTGAACCTCCCGAAGATATTATGGTATGGCTGCCATACATTTGGGATTTCCCAGAAGTATCCGGGATTTGTCTGTCAGAAATTGTGCCTGGGCAGAATTTCTGAAAATCGATAATAATGTCCAGGGAAAACCAGGCATATGGCAACCCATGTTGGAAGTGGGGGGGGGGGGTTGGGAGGGGGGTTCTTTTCAAATAGCTCAAAAACTTCAATTTTGGAGATTTGTGGGGGGTTTTGGGGAGGAGCTCAAAAACTTTTACATCTGAATTTTCACTTTTTGAAATATGGCACCCCTGTCTTATGAAGAAGGGCAAGATTTAACTCCAATAAATAAAATAGGGGAATCTAACGGGTTTGCCGTTTCTGAAATGATATGCAAACAGCCATGCGTCAAAATCCACGCTTCTCCAAATTCTTCGGCGCCATTCTCCAGCCAAGCAGCTTGGAGCATTTGTCTTGAAATGCAAAATCAAAAAAACTGTAGAGTTGGAAGGAGCCATGAGGGTCATCTAGTCCAACCCACTGCAGTGCAGGAATCATTCACCCAACGTGGTGCTCGAACCCACGACCCTGGGATTAAGAGTCTCATGCTCTACCGACCAAGCTATCCAGAAATGGAAACTTTCGTATTCAATCCCCGGTATCTGCAGGTAGGGCTGGGAATGTCCTCTGCCTGAACTCTGAAGAGCTGCTGCCAATCAGTGTGGGAAATACTGGGCCGGATGTGCCAATGGTCTGATTTGATACAGGGCAGCTTCCAATATTCCCTTGTAAACCACAAACTCGCAGCATCCCTGTGTCCTCCTTGAGCTCTAACCAGGTCCTGGACATCACTGTGCCGTAATTTTGCCTTTCTGATGCTGTAGTCGGCAACTATCTAATCCAGGGGTCAGCAACCTTTTTCAGCCGTGGGCCGGTCCACCGTCCCTCAGACCATGTGGTGGGCCAGACTATATTGGGGGGGGGGGAATGAACCAATTCTTATGCCTCACAAATAAGCCAGAGGTGCATTTTAAATAAAAGGGCACATTCTACTCATGTAAAAACACGCTGATAGTACTGTGTCCAGTTCTGGGCACCACAGTTCAAGAAGGATACTGACAAGCTGGAAGGTGTCCAGAGGAGGGCAACCAAAATGGTCAAAGGCCTGGAAACGATGCCTTATGAGGAACGGCTTAGGGAGCTGGGTATGTTTAGCCTGGAGAAGAGAAGGTTAAGGGGTGATCTGATAGCCATGTTCAAATATATCAAAGGATGTCATATAGAGGAGGGTGAAAGGTTGTTTTCTGCTCCACCAGAGAAGCGGACACGGGGCAATGGATTCAAACTACAAGAAAGAAGATTCCACCTAAACATTAGGAAGAACTTCCTGACAGTGAGAGCTGTTGGACAGTGGAATTTGCTGCCAAGGAGTGTGGTGGAGTCTCCTTCTTTGGAGGTCTTTAAGCGGAGGCTTGACAGCCATCTGTCAGGAATGCTTTGATGGTGTTTCCTGCTTGGCAGGGGGTTCGACTGGATGGCTCTTGTGGTCTCTTCCAACTCTATGATACTATGATTCCATGATTCCTGGACCGTCTGTGGGCCGGATTGAGAAGGCGATTGGGCTGCATCCAGCCCCCGGGCTTTAGGTTGCCTACCCATGATCTAATACATTTCCTTCCCACAATGCTCTTTGGCACCAGAATTGCAGTCCCAAGGAGGACGATGCAAAAAAATTAAAAATCCCTCTGGGTGGCCCTTAAATCTCTTTCCCGCTCCTCCGCTTCTCATGGGATTAATCTGTCCAGGACAGCCAGACAAACAAAACTCACGAGGACTGATGCCACAAAAAATAAACGAAACAATTCCTTGGAACAACGTTGTCATTTCTGGATGCAGTCCATAATACTTACCACCGCCGGCCACCCCCCACCCCCCACCCCTTTCCGCTATCCACATTGAAAGCAGCAAACCGTTTACTGGGAACCATTCATGGTGATGTATTTGGAAGAATCCAGCTCAAACCCACGTCAAAAAGGCTTCGCTAATAAAACATCCCAAAATTAGAAAGAACAGGAGCTTGGAAAACGAGGTCTAAAAATAAAAGGGAGCTTGTTTTTCTCTCCTTTTCCCCTCCGGAGAATTTCTGCAAAAATGCCATATTTTTGGAAACTCTAAATTTAGGTATTTGTCACTCCTGAAAACAAGGTTGTTGGTTTGTTTTGTTTTCCATATTGATTTTGGAATATTTCTCATCACCGAGGCTGAAATTTGTGGTCGTCCCCCCCTCCCCATATGAATTGAAAGGTTGGGGGGGGAATGTGAGTTGAATTTGCATTTAGGCAAATCTACTGAATTCACTAGAGACGCGGGTGGCGCTGTGGTCTAAACCACAGAGCCTAGGGCTTGCCGATCAGAAGGCCGGCAGTTCGAATCCCCGCGACGGGGTGAGCTCCCATTGCTCGGTCCCAGCTCCTGCCAACCTAGCTGTTTGAAAGCACGTCAAAGTGCAAGTAGATAAATAGGTACCGCTCCGGCGGGAAGGTAAACGGTGTTTCTGTGCGCTGCTCTGGTTCGCCAGAAGTGGCTTAGTCATGCTGGCCACATGACCCGGAAGCTGGACGCTGGCTCCCTCGGCCAGTAAATGAGATGAGTGGCACAACCCCAGAGTCGTCCGCAACTGGATCTAACGGTCAGGGGTCTCTTTACCCTTTACCTTTACTGAATTCACTATGTTTCTAAAGCACTATGGCAGTGATGGTATAGCTATCAAGCACATTATTTGTATGCAAACCCAGCAGGGAACATTTTAGATCTTTCGGAGTCCATTTGTGTCCTGTGTCCAATTCTAGGCACCACAATTTAAGAAGGATGTTGACAAGCTGGAAGGTGTGCAGAGGAGGGCGACCAAGATGATCAAGGGTTTGGAAACCAAGCCTGATGAGGAACGGTTGAAGGAGCTGGGCATGATTAGCCTGGGGAAGAAGAGACTGAGAGGAGATATGGCCGCCATCTTCCAATATCTCAAGGTCTGTCACACGGAGGATGGAACAAGCTTGTTTTCTCCTGCTCCGAAAGGTAGGACCCGAACCCATGGTTTCAAGTTACAAGAAATGGGAACATTATTTCATATGTGGTGGACCTGTGAAAGGGTAAAAGCGTATTGGGAAATAATCCATAATGAATTGAGGGGGGGAAATATTTAAAAGTACTTGAAATATACTCGGAGCCAAGTGTGAATTTCATGCTCTTTATTCAGCTCATAGTAGTGAGGAATGCAGTTCCCCCAAAACATTTGCTTTATATACACTATTTACACAATGGGCCCCACGTGATTGGCTAATTCCGGGATACTCCTGTGCCAATCGGAGTGCGGATTCACTTCCACCTGGAGCTGGATTGGGTGGCTCCTGTGGACCAATCGGACTGCAGGAATCTCAATCCTATTGTTCTGGGACCAATCAGACTGCTGCAATCTCAATCCTATTGTTCTGGGACCAATCAGACTGCTGCATTTTGGATCCTATTCAACTCAGTACATAACAGTACTTGTTTTAAAAAAACAGAGTCCTTTTTGTTGGGGATAATTCAGATAGAAATTGCCAGGTGTCAAAAAAGGTTATTTATGTATGCCACTACTGAGGCCTGTGTTCTGTTAGCCCAAAAATGGAAAACAAACGAGGTCCCAACTAAAGAAAAATGGCAACTTAAACTGATGGAATATGCGCAGCTTGCAGACGTAACATATAGAATAAGAGAACAAGAAGAACATACGTTTAGAGAAGTTTGGAAAACGTTTATTGAATACATGGGGGGGGGGGAATTGTGTACACTTGAAAATGTTGGCAGAATAAAGATAAATTCAACAGTGTAAATAAGTTTGGATGGATGTAATAATGGAATACTGAATGGTTTAGTTTAAGTAAAATAAGCAGGGATTTATGATATGTAAAATGAACCATGGAAAGAGAAGAAGGGGAGTCTTTGATATTTTAAGGATGTTTAAATGAGTAAACTAAATTGCAAAACATATATATATATATATATATATATATATATATATATATATATATATACAGGTGAAACTTGAAAAATTAGAATATCGTGGAAAAGTCCATTTATGTAAGCAATTGTTTTCATTAGCTACTGGAGTTTAATATATAAGATAGACTCATGACATTGAAAGCGAGATATGTCAAGCCTTTGTTTGTTATAATTGTGATGATTATGGCATCCAGCTGATGAAAACCCCAAAGTTGAAATTGTTAAGTTGGGGTTCTCACCAGCTGTATGCCGTAATCACCACAATTATAGCAAATACAGGCTTGACATATTTCGCTTTGCATGTCATGAGTCTATCTCACATATTAGTTTCACCTTTTAAGTTGAATTACTGAAAGAAATGAACCTTTCCACGATATTCTAATTTTTCGAGTTTCACCTGTATATCCCATCTTCCCTAGGTAGCAGAACCCAGTGGTCAGGGATAATAGCAGCTGTACTTCAACAATAGCTGGAGACCTTGCACTAAACCATTCAATAACATCTGAAGCAAATTCAAAATGGTGAGAGTGCGTGAAGATATGAGAATTCTGGGACATAATATATAACAAACTCAAAAATATTTTAAAATTCTCCTTCAAAAAAACCCAGAAGCCTTTCTGTTAGGTGTTATGACCACCAAAATACAAAAAAAAAAAACTTTAGAACCTTTTTTATGCACGCATCAAGGCGGGAATTTTAAAAATTGGAAAGGTGACTCAGCCCCCACAAAAAACTGACTGGCAGGTGAAGATGATAGAATATTTAGAACTTGTGAAAATGACTGGGAGATTAAGAGGAATATTCAAAGAATATCTTAAAAAGTATTGTGATAATGCAAATCTCCCGACAGGTCTAGACTGAACCTTGAATACTAAGCAAATTCCAAAAGCAAAAATCTCCTTTTGACATGTAATAGTTAAAAAATAAGGAAGTGCGAATAGACCAATAATGTGTAAAAAAGTACAATGAGGTGAATCGGAAGTCAAAAGTGTGTGTGAAGTCAAATGATATATTGTTAGTTAGTGTTTAGTTCTTATAAGGGTATGGTGTTGCTGATCAGAAGGTCGGCGGTTCGAATCCCCGCGACGGGGTGAGCTCCCGTTGCTCGGTCCCAGCTCCTACCCACCTAGCGGTTTGAAAGCACATCAAAATGCAAGTAGATAAATAGGTACCACTATGGTGGGAAGGTAAACGGCGTTTCCGTGAGCTGCTCTGGTTCGCCAGAAGCGGCGTTGTCATGCTGGCCACATGACCCGGAAGCTGTACGCCGGCTCCCTTAGCCAGTAAAGCAAGATGAGTGCCGCAACCCCAGAGTCGGACACGACTGGACCTAATGGTCAGGGATTCCCTTTACCTTTTTAAAGCTTTAATAAAAAAAAAACCCAGAAAATTTAATAAAAAGTATAAAAAAGAAAGGAATGCAGTAGCACTTCGAGGTTTCAGGCAGGGGTCTCTCCTATCGTTACCTGGAGACAATGCCAGGGATTGAACCCATGGCCCTTCCCCCAAATTGTCCTCACCTGCAAGGTTTGTGTTGTCACACCTGACACCAGAGTCTTGAAACTCCGGCTGGTTTCAGGGAGAATCTGCTCCTCAGGCTCTAAGTCTTGTAGCTTCAGGGGGTGCAAGACCTTTCAAGCAGATGTTTCAAGCTCAAGGTTGATCTGGGAGAAGCAGTTAGGAGCCTGGGGCGGGCTGGGTGGGAACAGATCACAGCCGTCCTCCTCCATCGCACGCAGCAGGGATCATTTGAAGTCAACCTGAGCAGGCGGAAGCGAGATCGGATCAAGCCAGCTCAGAGTTTGCTGCTCTGCTCTGTTTTCTGAAAGCCCCTTTGATGTGGAGCCAGAACATTCCCAGCTACGCAATCGTCTCCCCGCCGGCACATCTGAGATCTAGAAATGTGCCCCGACAGACCAGGCCTCGGACCTGGTTTCGATTAAGAAGTCAAACAGCTGTTAACCGGCTCCCCTGAATTAAGGTTAAGCGTAGAGAAACTTTAGCCCAAGGTCTCTGAAGGAAAGCTAGGAGAGGAAAGAGAAGAAGAAGAAGAAGAAGAAGAAGAAGAAGAAGAAGAAGAAGAAGAAGAAGAAGAAGGAGGAGGAGGAGGAGGAGGAGGAGGAGGAGGAGGAGGAGTTTAGATTTGATATCCCACTTTATCACTACCCGGTGGAGTCTCAAAGCAGCTAACATTCTCCCTTTCCCTTCCTTCCCCACAACAAACACTCTGTGAGGTGAATGGGGCTGAGAGACTTCAGAGAAGTGTGACTAGCCCAAGGTCACCCAGCAGCTGCATGTGGAGGAGGGGGAAGCGAACCCGGTTCACCAGATTATGAGTCTACCGCTCTTAACCACTACACCACGCTGGCTCTCTTTTTCTCCATGAAATTCAGGGAGGGCTGAAGGCAAAGGGAAGAGAAGGCAAAAGGGAAGGCCCCCTTTCATTCTCATCGACTTGAATCGGCATGCTGGTTGCGGTGTTCCTACAAAACGTGGCTGCCTGAGGCAGAGGACAAGAGCCCCCCAACGCCTTGGTTCCATGTACAGAAGCCAACCGGACTGGAATCGTAGAACCATCGCTTCATAGAGTTGGAAGGGGACCCCAAGCATCATCTAGTCCAACCCCCTGTAATGCAGGAATCTCAGCTAAAGCATCCAGGACACGTGGCCATCCAACCTCTGCTTAAAAACCTCCAAGGAAGGAGAGACCACACCCCCACAAGGGAGACCCTTCCCGCTCTTACTGTCTTCTCTACTCCCGGCTAAACATACCGAACCCCCTCCATCGTAGGTGTGCCACATTTTAGCACTGGCAATCGGACCATGTCTGAGGGAACAGGCTGTTTTGGAGGCAGGGGCACCCAGAGAGGGGATCGGCCAGGGCTGGCCCACCCATGAGGCGAGCTGAGGCAATTGCCCCGGGTGGCAGGATCTGCAGAGGCAACAGATCCTGATTCAGATCGCTATTCCCCAATTGCTCCTGATATAGATCTGCACTCGCCGCTTCTTTCCCCCTGGTGGGGAGGAAGAGCATCATTTTGTCATTCACCTCAGGGGCCATAATAATAATAATAATAATAATAATAATAATAATAATAATAATAATGTATTTATACCCCTCCCTTCCTAAGGCCGGGGCCGGGCTCAGAGTGGCTAACACCAAATATGAATTACAATAAACGTAATAGGAAACAAGAACAACAAACAAACAAACAAACAGTTAATTAAAATACGGCTTAAAATACAGCTTAAAAGTTTGATAAGGAAAATAGATTCAGAATAAGATTAGATATTATCGATGATTGTATAATGTTAAGAATTTACTAAAGATGTTATACAGTGAACGCAGAAGGAGAGGATGTGAGGGAGTCAACTAAATATGTTAAGGAATAGAATGACTTTACTTATTATAGGTATTTTTGTGTTTAATCTTTTTGTATTTTTGTATTTCTTTTTTAGTTTCTTTTTCTATTTTTTGTATTTTTGTACAATTTTTGTTATTGTGATGTTTATGTGGATTGTCGGTGTTTTATGTTTTGAAAACTTAATAACATTTATTGGGAAAAATAAATAAATAAAATACAGCTTAAAATACATCCTCATTTTAGCAGTAGCTCATAAATCAAGACCATAAAGGGAGGAAATATCAGATATTTACCCAAGCCAGCTATCCATGCTGGTCCTACATGGGTCAGCTGGCAGAATCGGAAGGTACAGGTAGGGGGGCTACCAGCTGCCCCCTGCCAAGCCTCCGCAACCTTATCTCTCTCTCACTCTCTCTCTCTCTCCAAATAAACTGCACAAAAAAAAATAATTCTGCCAATGCCATCAAGCCGCAATAAAATGCAACTCCTCCAAGCAACTTCAACAAAGGTTGAGTGTGCCTTTGTTCCCAGATTCTGGGAACAAGAAGATGTGAGAGATCCTATCAGCAAAGGGACTTGCAAACATCTCCAAGTGGGAGGTCGAGGACTAAATCTTCCAGCGTCTTTGATCTCTTACTTCTTAGACATGTTACGCAAGCTAGTCAGAGACTTGTTATGCAAGTTTCGCACACCGCATCAGGCTGCAGGTAGTGGTTGCATTTCTGAATGCCCTCCCAGGTTTGTTTGTTCTTAAAAAAAACAAACCACAAATCCTCCTCTTTGCATATAGAAATCTAGTACCAGAGAGTGCAAGGTTTTGCAAAGGCTTCTGGCTGATGTGCTAGCTTACTGTGAACAGGGAATTTTTTTCACATGGGTAAAAAGGTAAAGGGTAAAGGGACCCCTGATAGTTAAGTCCAGTCGTGGACGACTCTGCGGTTGCGGCGCTCATCTCGCTCTATAGGCCGAGGGAGCTGACGTTTGTCTGCAGACCGTTTCCGGGTCATGTGGCCAGCATGACTAAGCCGCTTCTGGCGAACCAGAGCAGCACACGGAAATGCCGTTTACCTTCCCGCTGGAGTGGTATCTATTTATCTACTTGTACTTTGATGTGCTTTCGAACTGCTAGGTGGGCAGGAGCAGGGACCGAACAATGAGAGCTCACCCCGTTGCTGGGATTGGAACCGCCGACCTTCTGACTGGCAAGCCCTAGGCTCTGTGGTTTAGGGGACAACTAAAATATAGGGGTGCTGTTGAACACTAGTCCTGTTCAGAGCATACCCACCATAGATAGCAGACAGGGTTACCTTAGGTTCATTGATTTCAATTGGTCTACTCTGAGTAGGACTAGCACTGAATACTACTCAACCCTGGTCTGAAGTTGTAGAGTCCAGGCTTCACTCACATTGCTGAGAGCCAGCGTGGTGTAGTGGTTAAGAACGGCAGACTTGTAATCTGGTGAACCGGGTTCGCTTCCCCGCTCCTCCATATGCAGCTGCTGGGTGACCTTGCGCTTGTCACACTTCTCTGAAGTCTCTCAGCCCCACTCACCTCATAGGGTGTTTGTTGTGGGGGAGGAAGGAGAATGTTAGCTGCTTTGAGACTCCTTCAGGTAGTGAAAAAGCGGGATATCAAATCGAAATACTTCTTCTTCACAATGCCAGGGTTAGCTAATGTGGTGCGAGATGCTGGACTCCAACTCCCATCAGTTCCTGCCCATTTAGCCAATAGTCAGGGATGGTGGAAATTGGAGTCCAACATCTGGAGGCCACTATGACAGGTGCCCTGGAGAGACGCTGCCGGTCAGGGTAGTACTATGCTAGATGAGCCAGGAGTCTCACTCAATCTACAGCGGGTTTCTGGGTTCTAGGTTCAATCCTGCTGCTTGATTGAACCACTGCTAGTCAGAACCAGCAATACTAATATGACTTAGGTCCAAGCTATCTGAAAGACCTGTTGTCTTTGTCCATGGAGTTTTCTTGGCAGGGATACTGGAGTGGCATGCCAGTTCCTTCTCCAGGTGGATCACGTTTGGTCCAAACTCTCCACTATGACCTGTCCATCTTGACCTGTCCATAGCTTCCCTGAGTAATTCAAGCCCCTTCGCCACAACAAGGCAGTGATCCAAGGCATAGTTAAAGCTATGGTTTTCCCAGTAGTAATGTACGGAAGTGAGAGCTGGACCATAAAGAAGGCTGATCGCCGAAGAATTGATGCTTTTGAATTATGGTGCTGGAGGAGACTCTTGAGAGTCCCATGGAGTGCAAGAAGATCAAACCTATCCATCCTTAAAGAAATCAGCCCTGAGTGCTCATGGGAAGGACAGATCCTGAAGCTGAGGCTCCAGTACTTTGGCCACCTCATGAGAAGAGAAGACTCCCTGGAAAAGACCCTGATGTTGGGAAAGATGGAGGGCACAAGGAGAAGGGGATGACAGAGGATGAGATGGTTGGACAGTGTTCTTGAAGCGACTAGCATGAGTTTCGTCAAACTGCAGGAGGCAGTGAAGGATAGGCGTGCCTGGCATGCTCTGGTCCATGGGGTCATGAAGAGTCGGACACGACTGAACGACTGAACAACAACAACAATCTGAAAGACTGTTCCCCCCCCCCATATACCTGCCTGGGTTCTGAGATTTTTGGGGGATGCCCTTCTCTTGGTCCTGCCACCTTCACAGGTACGCTTGGTGGGGATGCAAGGGAGGGCCTTCTCGGTGATGGCTCCTCCCAGAAAACTCTGGAATTCCCTCCCTAGAGAATCCAGACTGGCTCCCTCCTTGCTATGCTATCTTTCTGCTGGCAGGTGAAGAAGACCTGCTTTTTCCAACAGGCTTGTGGGAACTGATGAAAGTGCTGGCTCTGTTTTTATTGTAATTATCTGTATGTTTTTAATATAGATTATGAATGCTGTTGTACTTTGTGACCCTTGCAATATGACTTTTATTGAGAAGGCCCTCCCATCGCTCTCCTAACCTGTTGAATCCTTTTTCCTGTATGGGGGGTGTTGGGTTTCATTTTTTGCCTCTTTGTTTTTTTGTTTGGTCTGGATTTGTCCCCTTTGCTGCGGCAACGCGGCACAGGCTTTTAAAATCTTAAACCTATTTTAATAATTTTATTGTTTACTTTTTAATGGTGTTGTATGGTGTTTTGTGTAAAGGCATGGACCTCACAAACCTAATAAATGTTGTTGTTGTTTGTATTGTAATTGTGCTGTTTAGCTTGTTCTTTTAGTTGTTTTTCAGAACGTCATTGTTCTACTGATGATTTGTAATTGTTTTAATGGGAACTTGTTAATCATTACATATGATTTACGTTGCATTTGCGATGTTCTATTATGTTATTGTTGCTTGTGAGCCGCTTCGTGATTCACGAATGAAACACGGTGGAAAGCAGCATAAAAAGACGAGAAATGTAATGAACGAATGGAAAAATGAAATGGATGAATGGATAATAGATCTTACATGCTGTATATGAAACAGGAACAGCTAGAAACGCAGAAAATAATGACAATAATTAGAAAGCTACTTACATAGTTTTAAAAATATTGCTGTTGTTGTTTTCTATGTTTTTAGCTGTTCCCTTTTTATCTGTATGCTGGCTTGAGTCCCTGCTAGGGAAAAGAGTGAGGAGGAGGAAGAAGAAGAAGAAGAGAAGAAGAAGAAGAAGAAGAAGAAGAAGAAGAAGAAGAAGAAGGAGGAAGAAGAGAAGAAGAAGAAGGAGGAGGAGAGAGAGGAGGAGGAGGAGGAGGAGGAGGAGGAGGAGGAGGAGGAGGAGGAAGAAGAAGAAGAAGAAGAAGAAGAAGAAGAGGAAGAAGAAGAGGAAGAGGAAGAAGAAGAAGAAGAAGAAGAAGAAGAAGAAGAAGAAGAGGAGGAGGAGGAAGAAGAAGAAGAAGAGGGAGAAGAAGGGGAAATTATAACAACCTAGATCCAGGCTGGTGTTCTCCAGATGTTGTTGGACTCCAACTCCCATCACCCCCCAGCCTGCATGGCCAAGGACAGGGGTCAGCAATCTTTTTCAGCCGTGGGCCAGTCCACCGTCCCTCAGACCATGTGGGGGGATGGACTATATTTGGGGGGGGGAATGAACGGATTCCTATGCATTTTAAATAAAAGCACACATTCTACTCATGTAAAAACACCAGGCAGGCCTCACAAATAACCCAGAGATGCATTTTAAATAAAAGGACACATTCTACTCATGTAAAAACATGCTGATTCCCGGACTATCCGCGGGCCGGATTGAGAAGGCGATTGGGCCGCATTTGGCCCACGGGCCTTAGGTTTCCTACCCCTGCCCAAGGATGAAGGAAAATCATAGAGTCATAGAACTGTAGAGTTGCAAGGGACCCCAAGGGTCCTCTAGTCCAACCCCCTGCAGTGCAGGAATCTTTTGCCCAACATGGGGTTCGAACCCACGACCCTGAGATTAAGAGTCTCCTGCTCCACCGACTGAGCTATCCCGTTGGGTCTCCCAGGCATGATGTGCAGCTGGGGGGAGGGGTGAGGAACCTGTGCTCCCCCCTGTAAGGTTGTTGGACCACAACTCCTTTCACCCCTTTGACCCTGGGCCATGCTGTCTAGGACGGACAAGAACTGGAGTCCTTCAACATCAGGAGAGCTGCGGATTCCCCCCTCCGCAATGCGGAGAAAGAGCTCTGAAGCTCTCCATCTGTCAGGACACAATACTGGCGGCGAAGGCGGACTCTCCGAATGCCAGGCAGCAATTAACTAGGCCCGGCAGGCGCAGATCACGGGGGTTAAGGAGCCGTTGCACCGACATCCTTGCACGGCAAGAATCGCTCCAGATGATCCCGGCGCAACGAGCTGCTCTCTGAAGAACCGTCTCCAATTTTCCTTTCCCCCTTCTCTGCATCTGTTTCTGTTTTGGGGTTGTTGTTTTTCCAGTCCCGGGGCAAGAGAGGCTCTCCGGAGGAGCCCAACTTTTTAGGCCAGTGGCATCCAGATAGAAAACAGGAGGGCCGGCGTTATTTGTTTAGCTCCGAAAACACAAACGCAGAGGGATGGCAAAGGCCACGCATTCCGAGGGGATCTCCGAGGGTTTAAGGGAAAGGAAAGGGAGAAGCGAAGCCAGAAAAGGATAGAATCTTCTGGCTCTCGTTCCCAAGACATTGTGTTTGGCTGGGAGGGGGTCAGGGGGAGGGGGCCATTCTAGGAAGGAATGGGGGTGGTTCGCCTTCATGCCTGGAGATTTACCTGGATCCAGAGCCCAGAAAGGCTGTAGCTCACTTGTAGATTATCTGCCTTGCAAGATAAAGGTCCCAGGTTCAAACCCTGCAGGTATCTCCAGGTAGCAGGGAACCCTGCCTGAAACCCTGGAGAGCTGCTGCCAGTCAGTGTAGGCCATACTGAGCTAGTAATAATAATAATAATAATAATAATTTTTTATTTGTACCCTGCCCTTCCCAGCTAAAAACCGGGCTCAGGGCGGCTAACACTAATTAAAATCACAGGAAAACATAAACCCAATCAATTTAAAATAACAGATTAAAATACAAATTTAAAAATTCAATATTAAAACTGCAGTCTCATTTTCAAATAACCCACCAATAAAAGAATGAAGCATAAATATCAAACAGAAGCCAACCCAAAGGCCAGGTGGAACAGCTCCGTCTTACAGGCCCTGCGGAAAGATACCAAATCCCGCAGGGCCCTGGTCTCTTGTGATAGACTGTTCCACCAAGTCGGGGCCAATACTGAGAAGGCCCTGGCCCTAGTTGAGGCCAACCTAGCATCTTTGTTGCTCGGGACCTCCAAAAGATTATTATTTGAGCACCTTAAGGTCCTACACGGGACATACCAGGAGAGGCGGTCCCTTAGGTACGAGGGTCCTAAGCCGCATAGGACTTTAAAGGTCAAAACCAGCACCTTAAACCTGACCCTGTACTCCACCAGGAGCCAGTGCAGCTGGTAAAGCACTGGATGAATGTGGTCCCGCGGCAAAGACCCGGTAAGGAGCCTCGCCGCGGCATCCTGCACCCGCTGGAGTTTCTGGGTCAGCCTTAGGGGCAGCCCCGCGTAGAGCGAGTTACAATAGTCAAGTCTGGAGGTGACCGTCGCATGGATCACTGTGGCCAGATCAGGGCGAGAGAGGTAGGGGGCCAACTGCTTAACATGGCGGAGATGGAAAAATGCCACCTTTGCTGTGGCTGCAACCTGCGCCTCCATGGAGCAATGGTCTGACTCGGGATAAGGCAGCTTCCTGTGTTCCTATGGCTCCGGCGCACTGTTGCAGAACAGCGGAACTTGGCGACGTCCAGCAAAGATGAACGTTGCAGGATCCAGCCAAAGGAAAGTACTTCTTCACCCAGTGCAGAGCTGAACTGTGGAACTCACTCCCACAAGAAGTAGTGATGGCCACCAAGTTGAATGGCTTTGGAAGAGGATTAGGCCAATTCCGGGAGGATAAGGCCATCGTTGATGGGCTTCTGATCAGTATCTGATTGGCCACTGGATGCTGACCAGAAGAGCCACGGGCCTTATGAAGTGAGACCACCATAACCGCCACAATGACAGTAGTGGATTTGTTTTAATTCTATTATTGTTGTTTTAATTCTATTAGAGTTTAATTACACTGTTATCATTAGTTAATGATAATAGCTCAGTCGGTAGAGTATAAGACTCTAAATCTCAGGGTTGTGGGTTCGAGTCCCACATTGGGCAAAAAGATTGTTGCGGGTTGGACTAAATGATCCTCGGGGTCCCTTCCAACTCTATGCATCTATTATTACTATGATTTTATATGTTTTTAGCTTTTTGTCTTTTATCTGTGTTGTTTCGCCTGTCTGGAGGAAAGGCAGGATATTAAGAAATATCGCCATCTTCATCACATGACTTTGGGCCTCGGACGTGTCTCTCGGACCCACTCAGGGAGACACCATGAATAAATGCCCCCTGCCTGGCTCAAAACACAAGGCGATGCTGGGACTTGTCAAAGCTGCAGCTTCTGAGACGTGTGCGTTGTGGCACATCAATCTGGCAGCATCAATGTGCTTGAGTGTCAGACCTCAGGGAATCCTATCCCTCCCACAGTGGCAGCCAGGAAGCAGCAAAACAAGAAGGAGTTCTTACCGAAGTAGTTTATTCAATATTCACAGAGAGAGACGAAGGAATGCGGTCTCTCTTAGAAAATGACCGTTGCTCCGAGTAAAATCCTACCCCCTCCATCTCTCCTATTCTACGTCATCCCTGCGATGACTGATCTGTGCTTTCTGCCTCTGAGCTTTCTGTTCTACTACTCTTAATGCTCGCCTTGTCCTGGGAGACGGGGGGGGGGGTCAGGAATGCTTCCCAAGGACACTGAGTCGGTCAGCTGTCTCTCTCCTGCTTCTGCTTCTTCCTGCTTCTCTCCCAATATTTCCCAGCTTCTCCGCTCTGCAGCCTCTGAACTATGCCCTTCTGCAAACCGCTGTTCTAAATCTATACTGCCCTCCACTTCTCGGGAAGGTGCAGGAAGATTTTTTTTGGGGAGGGGGGGGTTCCCACCATTCCTCCTCAGTCCAGTCCCTGACATTGAGTGAGCTGGCATCCACATTGTATGGTGCTAGTGGCAGAGGAGCCTCTGGTGCTGATTGTCTTATTGCAGCCAACAAATCTGCACGGATTCCATGAATGGTCAGCATGGATTACATGAATGAACAGCAAAGTCAGGGCTTTTGGGTGGGTGTGTTGGCAATGGGTCCCTTTGGTAGGGTGCAACCCCTGGAAATGCCTTTGAACACCCCCAGGGCTTAGCCTTGGGTAGCTCAGTTCATAGAAACAGAATTGGAAGGGGTCCTGAGAGTCATCTAGTCCAACCCCCTACAATGCAGGAATACGCAGTTGTCCTACAACCTGCAACCTTGGCTTTATCAGCACCGCACTCAAACCAGCTGGGCTACCCGGGCTGGTTAGAGCATGGTGCTGATAACGCCAAGGTTGCAGGTTCGATCCCCATTTCGGACAGCTCCCTATTCCTGCAGAGGTTTGGACTAGATCAGTCACAGCCAACAGGCAGATCGTGAGCTACCGGTAGATCACTGGACCTCTGCGGTAGATCACTGGTAGATCATTGGCTCCCCCCAAAGAAGCTGAACAACTGTGGCTCCCCTAAAAAAAGCTCAACATTTTACCTCCTCCCTGAAAAAACTCAACAACTTTGACCTGAACCCCCCAAAAAGAAGGGAGTAGATCACTGCCAGTTTTTAACTCTGCTGTGAGTAGATCGCAGTATCTTGGGAGTTGGCCACCCCTGGACTAGATGACCCTCAGGGTCCCTCCCGACCCTACAATTCTGTGATTCTCCTACAACTATGTATCACAAGGGACGTCTTCTGAGTGATGATGACTCTCTGCCTGCTAAGCTTCCAAGGAATTTGGGGGGCCCCGGAAACACGGCCAGAAAAGGAACCAGATTTCAGCCATTCTGGCTTACTCACTTCCCACCCGTCACTTGTGGGTCGGGAGCCAGAGTCGGCGATCTTTATCATCAGCATTTTCAATGTACACTTGGAAAACATGTCCGTGTGACGCACTCCTTCTCTCCTTTCCCTTTTATTCTTCCTTGAGCAAGCAAACGGGTGTTTAATATCTGATGCCGTCAGAGTTCAGGGGCAGACCGCAAAAGACAAAACCCGACAGGCTTGGAGGCCACTTAAAATAGCACAGCCCTTCCATTGTATTTCATCTGAATATATCTCAGCGCTCTCTTTTTATAGCCTCGCCGAACCTGATGTTTTGGTTGGCTGTTCAAACCCTGCGGACCAGAGAAGCCAGAGGGACGGCGGCCATAAAGGCAGCTCCTCTCTTTCTTCTCGAGGAATCCCATCTGTCCACAAAGACCTACTTTGAGCTCTGTTTCTTGGTCACTTGAGAGCGTGACAGAAAAGTTGGGAGCTGAACTCAGAAGCCAGCCGCCAACCTTCCATCCCTTCCCACGCAGGGAGATTTATTTATTCATTCATTTAAACAATAAAAATTTAACTCATTACATTACTCTGCTTAGGGAGGGAGGGGGGGGTAAAAGAGTTTTGCGAAACCCTCAGCCCCTTACACTGGTACTCCCCATTTGTAAGAACACTTCCCCACGAAACTTTCCAAGTCACTGCTATGCCCATTTCACAGAAACAGGAAGCAAAGGCATCGGGATTCTTTCGGGGTTGTTTTTTTTAACAAAATCTCCAAGGTGCACCTATCAGAGCCAGGTGCAAAATGGTGGTTTGGGGGGGCGGAGCCAGTTACCACCTGCCCCCATGACTCGTGCACCGGAATGACCTGCATTCTACAAGTGCAAACCTACATTTGACATACGACTCATCGGTTAATCTGGCCCCAAACTCTTAATATTGGTTAGCAGTGCTGGAAGGGGTGGGGTGGGGGGAGAGAACAGATAGGAAACCAATTAATAATACTTGTATTCCGCAGATGAGGTTGAGCGATTAGTACAAGACCAGCCACGGCAAAATTTATTTTCACTTGCTGATGTTACACTACCAGGCATCAGAAATATTCAATTTATTATTTGTACCCGTCCCACCTGGCTGGGTTGCCCCCTCGCCAATCTTCTACAGTCCACCCAGTAGATCATAATCTGCCTTCCATCTGTTGGCTCCGTTCTGGACTGTGGCTGGCAGCCTCCTCTCAATTCGTTTTGTAGCAAGAATGCAACGTGATCCCATTTGCCGGGCCACAAATCCCTCTGGGCCACAGAGAAAGCGAAAGGAAAAAGTGCATTGGAACTCCGGATTCTCCCATCAAATTAGTGCTGTTCCCCACCGCTCGTTATCCGTTTAATCATATTTGATCAGCCGCTAAGCCAAACCACCTCACCCAGGCCATGCAAAGGAGAAGAAGACATGTCCAGTGAAATAGCCAGAAGTCCGACTGTCCTCGGGTACACAGACCCAAGTCCCTCAGGTGCGGTCTTCACTTGCAGGACATGATCTTCAGGAATTCCTCGTAGTTGACCTGCCCATCTCCGTCCACGTCAGCCTCCTTGATCATGTCCTCCACCTCTTCGTCCGTCAACTTCTCGCCAAGGTTGGTCATGATGTGGCGCAGCTCCGCGGCGCTGACGTAGCCGTTCCCATCCTTGTCGAAGACCCGGAAGGCGTTCCGGATTTCTTCCTCCCCATCGGAGTTCTGGATCTTCCTTGCCATCAAGGACAGGAACTCTGGGAAGTCCACAGTGCCATTCCCGTCAGCGTCCAGCTTATCGATCATTTCCTTGAGCTCGGCTTCGGTCGGATTCTGCCCAAGAGACCTCATGACGGTGCCCAGCTCTTTGGTGGTGATGGCACCATCTCCATCTTTGTCGAAGATCAGGAAGGCCTCCTTGAACTCAGCGATCTGCTCTTCCGAGAGATGTTCAGCCATGGCTTCCTCGTTGCTCCCAACAACTTCCACGGTCGCCCTGTGACTGCCTTGGCGTTCTCTGGCGCAATGAAGAACTTCTTCTCTTCCGTTTTTTTGGGAGTTGCCAAGAACTGTGGGTGTCTTCTCTGGCCCTCTGCCCAGGGATGATCCACAATTTGGGGAGAGGTTAGGCAACACCCAGGTTGAGCTTCTGTTGGAGCCAACTGAATCACGGGGAGGTACAAGATCCACACCCTTTTAAGTTACACAACCTGCCAGTCCCGTTTGGGTAGCAAATGAAAGAGGCAAGAAGGTAGTGAACATCATCATCATCATTATTATTATTATTATTCAGATTTCATGTAATTGGAGGAAAGGGAATCATGAAGTTAAAAGTGTGGTTTTATAAGGCCTTCATTTGTGGGCAAAAGCAGTTTGCAGAATCTTGGGTTGCTAGAGGTAAAAGGGTAAAAGGTTAAGGACCCCCTGGATGGTTGAATTTGACTATGGGGTGCCTCATTCATCTTGCTTTTCAGGCCAAGGGAGCCTGCATTTGTCCACAGACAGCTTTCCAGGTCATGTGGCCAGCAGGACTAAACTGCTTCTGGCGCAACGCGACACCGTGACGGAAACCAATGCGCACAGAAACACCGTTCACCTTCCCGCCAATAGATGACATGATAGGAGTTTATAACATGAATGTTGGAAGATTTGGGACAGACAGAAGAAAGTCCTTCTCCACACAGCACAGAGTTAAACTGTGGAACTCCCTCCCACAGGAAGCTGTCATGGCCACCAACATGGATGACTGTAAAAAAAAAAAGGATTGGGCAAATTTATGGGTGGCTAATTGCCGTGATGACATTTGCTCAGCCTCCACAGATGAAAGTAGTGATGCTTCTGAATACCAGCTGCTGGAAACTTCAGGAGACGGAGAGTTGCTCTTGCACTCAGATCCTGCTTGGAGGTTTCCCTAGAGGCACAAAATTGTTAGGGGTGCAAAATTTCCACACCCGGTGCTGCCTCAATACAGGTGCAAACTTCTGACTCCATTGCAAACCAGGAAGCAACCTCTCCAGACAATGGAATGACTCTTCTTTTATGATCTCTGTGGTTTCGGACTCCTGGGTGACACGGGCACCCTGAGGCAGTGCTCCCTCCATTTCCTTTCCTCCCACCATCCCTTCCACAAAGCCCCGGGCACTGGCAACCCACGCTATGCCACTGACCACCGGGATGATGTCAAACCTAGACCAGTTTCCTAGTACTTCCTCTTCAGCTGATGAGCTGCTGCCGCTGAAAACATAACCAAGTATATCAAGGATAAATTTGCATTCATTGCTCCATGCACTTTTGTCTTTGGCCCATGCATCGCCAGCATGCGGCCCCCAGATGGCTGCCCAACAGGGAATGCGGCCCTCGGGCCCTCATCCACATGAGTATATCAAGACGGCCTGCCTGTTCTCTGAATCTAATGTCCTCCCTTTCCTCCCTCCCTGCTTCACTTCCCAGCAGGCTGTCTGGAGAAAAGATCTGGTAGCTCGGCGTGGTCCTTCTGATCTGACCACCATTTGTCCTTTTCGTTTCTGGCCCCCAGATGGGATCATCTGTCACCCTCCGACATTTTTCGTAGGAACCCAAAGGCCTCCGACGGTGTTGTGTATTGATTCAGTGGTTTTTGTATCTGTATTACTATTGTCTGTATTCGCATTAGGGCAAAGTAACTGCCTTTCTGTTCCAGAAGGAACAGCTACTATTGGTTCAATTAAGCTGCTGTATTTGGATCCTCACTCTTATTGGTTCCCACCAAAAGGCAGCTTTGTGATTGCTTGAGTTTGTTCCCTCCAAAATGTATCCTTTCTAGCCAGTCTTCTGTCCCTATAAATGTAGCTTCCCTCTCCTCAGTCTCCAGTCTTGTTTGCGTGAACAAAGAGTGTTACATGAAGAAGCTGTCTCCTGCCTGCTAGGTCAGAAAGCTGAAATCACTAACCCCACGCTACAACAGACAGAACCTGAGTCATTTGCTTTTTCTCCTCCCTTCTCAGGGAACACGTGTTTGGCTCAGAACTACTCTGAGAGGGTTATTTTTCACATGCGTCGGGGAATCAAGTTCTTTGGGGTTGTCCGATGCTCTGAAACCACCATCTCAAGACTCAGAGGTGGAGCCTTGAAGCTAAATACCTCAAGGACTGCCTCTCCACATATATCCCAGACCCTGTGATCATCATCTGGGGCAGGGGTCAGCAACCTTTTTCACCTTCCCTCAGACCTTGGGGGGGGGGACGGACTATATTTTTTTGGGGGGGGATGAACAAACTCCTATGCCACACAAATAACACAGAGATGCACTTTAAATAAAAGCACACATTCTACTCATGTAAAAACATGCTGATTCCTGGACCATCCGTTGGCTGGACTGAGAAGGCGATTGGACCGCCTTTCTTCAAGTGCCTCTTCCACAAGAGATCAGGAGAGCAGCAACCTGAGAACAGGACCTTTTCTGTGGTGGCTCCCCGTTTGTGGAATGCTCTCCTCAGGGAGATTCACCTGGCACCATCACTACAGATCTTTAGTTGCCAGGCTAAAACACCCCTCTTCTCCCAGGCCTTTGGCTAATTAAACATGGCCTTCTGACCTGTGGGAGGGTTGTTGTTTTCGTTTGTTACTATATGGTATGTATTTTTGTGTTTTTATATTGTAAACCACCCTCTGATCTTCGGATGAAGGGCAGTATAAAAAATATAATAAATCATAATGATGATTCTCCCTGGTTGAGATGGGTCCATGTCCTAAGTTTCACTGGAAATGAAATTGCCTATGAATTGCCTATGACTAAAGTTTGGACCGGAATGGGAAGACCTTCCGGCAAAAGGGTCAACCCAATAGCAAGGGAGGATCAAAGCTCTCAAAACCTGCTCTCCCCGGATTACAAAGGCATGTGACCCAAACCTGGGGAGGTCTACTGCACAAGCTCCGCTGAACTGAATGGGAGAACCTCCCTGGGGATTGTGCTGAGAGATGGAACGGCCAGGTATTCTCCCGGGGAGCCAGCTCTGCCAAATAATAGACTCCACAACTGAAAAGAGTACCATGAATTTATTTTCCCCTGGGGCCAGAGACAGCACTGTCAACAAGGAGCATCTGCCCCAGATCTTTCTCTCAGGCGTGCCTCCTTCAACCTGGCCGCGAAGAGGAAGCCGCTCGGGAATGTTCCTCTGCAAGCTCCTCCAGTTCTCAGGTTGCAGTTCGGGGTCTTAAGTGTCGACGGGGATGGTGGCGAGACGCATAGCATTTCTCTGCAAATTTCAGCCAGCGGGTAAACCGAAGTCTCAGCTCCGCTGCAGAGAGAAAAGCAGGGAAGAAAGAAATGGTAAAATAGAGAATATGGCGAGGCCCATTCGTCAACCCGCTTGGGGTCATTATTATTATTGTTATTATTTAATAGAATTTATATACAGCCCTATACCTAGGGGTTTCAGGGCCCTTCCATCAGATGTCAAGGAAATAAGCAGCTATCCTGTTTTTAAGAGACATCTGAAGGCAGCCCTGTTTTTAATATTTAATGCTGTATTGTTTTAACATTCGTTTGGGAGCCGCCCAGAGTTGCTGGGGAAGCTCAGCCAGATGGGCGGGGTACAAATAATAAATTATTATTATTATTATTATCACAGAATAAAATCAAGATATAAAACCACAAAATACCTAATAAAAATACAAACAATGACCCAATAGCCCCCCATCCCCCCAAAAAACACATAGGATGTAAATTGGATCAGCCAAAGGCCTAGTTAAAATGGAATGTTTTTGCCTGGTGCCTAAAGGGGTATAATGAAGGTGCCAGGCGAACTTCCCTGGGCAGAGCATTCCACAGATGGGGAGCCACTGCAGAGAAGGCCCTGTTCTCGTGTTGACACCCTCCGGACCTCTCGAAGAGGAGGCACACAAAGAAGGGCCTCAGGAGATGATCTCAGGGTCCAGGTAGGTTCATATGGACATACTGCGGCCCTGAGCTGTTTAAGGACTCATGGAGTTGGAAGGGACTCCCAAGGGTCCTCTAGTCCAACCCCCTGCAATGCAAGAATCTCAACTGAAGCATCCATGTCCGATGGCCACACTGTACCATTATCCCTCACCTGTTCTGTTGTTCCCATCCTATGAGAAGGATACTACTGAATCGGACATTGTATTAAAAACGTCCTTTAACATGCACTTTAGAGATGTGTAACTAGCAACTGCTGGACAGGCCGATAATGATTTTAATCACAGCAGGGGGAGTGGAGGAGTTTAACCCTTTCCCTCCCTCACCGCCACTGCCATTCTGATGAAAAGGACTCCTCTGAAGCTGCTGTTTGCACGGGAAGGGCAGGCACACAATCGGGTGCCAATGCGAAGAAGACACGTTCCGTCTCATGCCCGGATTCGTCCAGGTGAAGCCGTTTGTAAGGCTGGGGCTGTGAGGAGAGCTCTGCGGGGCCGAAGCAGAGTATGTCTCTCAGCCTGCATCCCTTTTCCAGAAGTGGCCGGCCAACCAGGGGTTTCCAGGTAAACCCACAAGCAAGACAGGAAGGCAGCGTGACTCCCCATCCTCTCGTCCGGAGGCTCTACCGAAGAGCGTTGCTCACGCAAATCCTAAGGACTCCAACTCCCATCAACCCCAACTAGGGTAAGGCTGCCTATTAACAACTTCAATCTCAGCTACAAGATACATTAGCTGAGATTCCTGCATTGTGGGGGGTTGGACTAGAGGACCCTTGGGGTCCCTTAAAGCTCTATGATTCTAGGAGATCACCTTGCCCCACATTAGCCCATTCACAGGTGCCACAAAATACCTGCCTCCACATTTGTAATAACTCGATAATTCAGCATGGCAGCATCTATACCAGGGGTAGGCAACCTAAGACCCGTGGGCCAGATGTGGCCCAATCGCCTTCTCAATCCAGCCTGCGGACGGTCCGGGAATCAGCGTGTTTTTACATGAGTAGAATGTGTCCTTTTATTTAAAACTAGTGGGTATTATGCCCGTTAAATTAACGGGCACTAGGACACCGCGTCAAGCTCGGCTGCACGATCTCGAGCCGCCGGCAGGGCTGCAAGAAGCGAGCGGCGCTGTTGCTGGAAGGGGGAGGCAATGTCAACGCTCTCAGCCTGGTCTCTTCCGCGCGCCCGCCCAGCCTCGCAGACACGCCCCCTCGCTCTCGTCCCCGCCCCTTCCCGCTCTCACGTCCAGGCATTCCCTGGCTGGCTTGCCGCCTCCTCGCTTACTGACAGCCAGCCGGCCCGCCCTTCCTCCCTCCCTCCCTCCCTCCCACCTTCTCCTCGCGCCGACCTTTCCCGAAGTGTCTCTGCGTTCCAAGTCCCAACGGCTGTCCGTGGGGCACATGCGCAATAGCGCAATCCCACGGACACAGGGACTGGATGCAGAGACACTTGCACTTTATTATTGTAGGTGCACCTCTGGGTTATTTGTGGGGTCTGCCTGGTCTTTCTACATGAGTAGAATGTGTGCTTTTATTTAAAATGCACCTCTGGTTTATTTGTGGGGCATAGGAATTCATTCATTCCCCCCCCCCAAAAAAATATAGTCCAGCCCACCACATGGTCTGAGGGACAGTGGACCGGCCAGGGGCGTTCCTGGCCCCTTGGCTGCCCAGGGCAGGAAGCCAAGAGGCACCCCTGGGGTTGGGCATCGCGGCGTGTGCATGTGTCATGACGTCATGACGCACATGCACAGTGCGACACCCCGCCCCTGGGGATGCTGGGTGGCGGCTCCTGCCTCCACAGGGGGGTGGAAAGGAAGCAAAGCGGGTCCGTTAACACACCCGCTTTGCTACCCCCCTTTTCCCTTTCAGCCGCTTCTTTCGGCACGAGGGGTGGGCCAGCGAGGAGGAGGCGTCATGCCAGCGCTGGGAGGGGGGGAAAGGGAAGCAGAGCAGGCGTGTATAAAAGATCTCAAAGTAGCTGTCTTAATACAAAGGAATTTCGGAAATCGACTGGAAAGAGAAGTGGCTGAATTGCAACTAAACACCAAACTTAAAACCATGGAGAAACCTGGTCTGAACAAAGACATTGGATTCTTATCAAATTATACATGACAAAGCTATCTTTAGCCATCTCACCCCTTGCCTTTCCCTGTAAGACCAATTGCAGTCGTTAACAGTCGTCTACAGGTTTTCCACACCGATCAGCTGATTCCCACCATTCCCACCCATTCCCACCACCCTTCTGAGTAATACCCCTCCCCACTCCCTCACTATATTTAAGGGTCTGGTGACTTCCGTTTCAGTGTATCTGAAGAAGTGTGCATGCACACGAAAGCTCAGACCAAGAACAAACTTAGTTGGTCTCTAAGGTGCTACTGGAAGGAATTTTTATTATTATTTTGTTAAGATTTTTCGAGTCAACCTTTGATATTTGTGTCTGTACCTCTGATATTTACATCAGGAAAATGGCATGGGAGGGGTTAAGCCTCTCCCCTCTCCCCAAACCTCCTGCTCTGGTCAAACTCAGAGCCCTCAAAAACTGCGTGTTTCGGATTGTCGCCAGCCAAGCATTTCTCAAAGTAGATGCATCAAAATTCACAGGTCAAAGTTAGTCACATCCATACATTTCAGGGCTGCCTCTGAGCATGATATCACCCTCAGTTTTGGTTGTTCTTTGAAAGCTATTCTGTGCATCTCAGATATCTTGAAACGAAAGGTAGTTTGAGAGCTGAGGATTAAAGAAAAAGCAGAGGAAAGAAGCAAGAGAGAAGGCCTGGAAGAAGCACATTTCTGATTCTGCCCAATCTTCATCTCAGAATGGGAGATATGGAACGGGCAAAAACATCCACATTCTTTTCTCTTTGTTTTCCATCCTCTGTATTTCCACATTTTTTCTGAGAGAAACCCATGCTAAAGTTCTGACAGATATATGCCTAATATATACATGTTTTGCTAAGCAAATTCTCTTAATATAATGCATCTTTGCATCTTGTCATTTTCACAAGATCACATTATTTGGGGAACAAGCAGAATGCAAAATTCAGAGAAGCGCAAATTTCAAAAATAGGTACGAATTGAATCGAATTCCTGCCCCGTCCCTAAGAGATGGCTCCCTGCCCTTGGTCACATCTCCCCTCCTCCTTCATCCACGCGTCACTGCCAAACTCTTGAACTGGAAGCTCCTCGGGGCAGAGAACTCTCCTGCAGCTGTGCATTTAATGTGAGATTGTTAACCTGTACCTAGAATGGAGGGCCTCGGGGGTCTCTGGCCACCATCAGCTTCTCAAACTCCTCGTAGGTGACTTTCCCATCCGAGTTGGCGTCCACCTGTTTCATCATCTCCTCCACCTTCTCGTCCGTGAACCTCTCCCTCAGGTTGACCAGCACGTGCTCGAGGGAGCGCATTACCTCTCCCATCTCCGACGAAGTGATCACCCCATCGCCGTCCGTGTCGAAATGTGCGAAGGCCTCTTTGACCACGTCGAGTTCTGCTTCTGTGAATCGGTAAGCCATGGCGTGTCCGTCCTCTGCCCAGCACAGCCTCTTCTCTCTCTCTCTCTCTGTCTCTCGTCTCCAGGAAATCACTCTCTCATTATCCCTGCTGAAATGGGAAAATCTAGCGTCTGCCGGAAGGAGGAGATGAAGGGACGGATTGCTTCGGTCCACACCCTGGCCTGGAGAGGGATCTACTTGTTTGTGGCGAAACCAGTCAGAGGAACATCTTTGCCCCAGTGTAGGTTGGGCTCTTATAGGGTTGGCAGAAGCAGTTCAGGAATGCAAATCGGGTGGAACTGTCGCACATTGCAACTTTCATCGCATTATCCATCCGGTTTCGTGACACCAGGACAAAGCCCTGAGATGCCCCTAGTTGATTTTGCACATGTGTGTGTGTGTGTGTGTGTCGGTGTGATAAATGCATAGGAACTTAGGAGTCCAACCGACGGTATTCGTCTCAGAGAATCGCAGAATTGCATTCTTTCCTTGTGTGGAAAGAATGCGGTCTGTCACTGAGCTACATAGGTAGGCCAAATATGAATCCTCCACACAGTGTTTCTGCTGCAGGTGCAACACATTTTCTCAACTCTCAGGGAAAATGCAGTTCCCTCTCCAGCTAGTCCATTGCTATTGCTGATCCTTCACTCACAGTTTTGCGATGGACTCGACAAAGCTTTAGGGAAGCTTTGAATGTTTAATAGATTATGGCATTTTAATGTTCTGTTGGAAGCCGCCCAGAGTGGCTGGGGAAACCCAGCCAGATGGGCGGGGTATAAATATATTATTATTATTATTATTATTATTATTATTATTAGCGCAGATTCTGTCAACTTAAGTTGCCACCCTGCTTGTTTCCATATTTCACTACACTGGGCTTTGCCCTGATTTCAGAAGATGAGAGCATCAGAGGATGCCTGTAGCAGGATCAGGCCTGTGGCCCTTCATCCAGCATCCTGTTCTTCCAGTGGCCAGCCAGATGTTTATGGGAAGCTCACAAGTGGCACCTGCGTGCAACAGCTCTCTGGAAGTAAGTGAATGAGCAACAAGGACATAGGGTGGCATCCTGAGCTTGCCCTGCTCAGATTTGCCCTGTTGAAATTATTTGATTCCTGCATTGCAGGGGGCTAGACTAGAACGGCGCTTGGGGTCCCATCCAACTCTACAATTCCATGTTTCCCATGGCTAGCAACTTAGATGGATACTATCCACAGGATAGACAGCATCTTAAAAAGCAAAGACATCACCTTGCCGACAAAGATCCGTATAGTTAAAGCTATGGTTTTCCCAGTAGTAATGTACGGAAGTGAGAGCTGGACCATCAAGAAGGCTGATCGCCGAAGAATTGATGCTTTTGAATTCTGGTGTTGGAGGAGACTCTTGAGAGTCCCATGGCCTGCAAGAAGATCAAACCTATCCATTCTCAAAGAAATCAGCCCTGAATGCTCACTAGAAGGACAGATCCTGAAGTTGAGGCTCCAGTACTTTGGCCACCTCATGAGAAGAGAAGACTCCCTAGAAAAGACCCTGATGTTGGGAAAGATGGAGGGCACAAGGAGAAGGGGACGACAGAGGATGAGATGGTTGGACAGTGTTCTTGAAGCTACTAACATGAGTTTGGCCAAACTGCGAGAGGCAGTGAAGGATAGGCGTGCCTGGCGTGCTCTGGTCCATGGGGTCACCAAGAGTCGGACACGACTGAACGACTGAACAACAACAACAACATCCACAGGAAGAAAGGCAACTGAGTCCGGCCATTGGCCCATCTTGCTTGATATTGCCCACACTGACTGGCAGCAGCTCTCCAGGGTTTCAGGCCACAGTCCTCCCCACCCTTGCCTGGAGATGCTGGAGATTGGACCTGTGATCTTCTGCACTCAAAGCAGATGCTCTGCCACTATGGACTTTCCCCAATGCTCCCTGTCAAAGCTCTGCGGAAGACTGGCACCCCAGAGGAGAGGAGTGGCCTGCTGGATCAGGCCAGTGGCCCATCTGCTGCAGCATCCTGTTCACGCAGCAGCCAACCAGATGCCTGTGGGAAACCGGCAAGCAGGATTCGAACACAAGAGCCCTCTTCAATGCTTGTTTAAATTACTAGATTGATCTGAGATGGCAAAGCTGACATGCCTAATCAGAGAAAAGTCGTCGTCAGCATTTACTAAAGATAGGGGGGAAATCTTCGTTTGTTTGTTTTTTTGCACAAAAAAGAAAAAGAACTTGTGATATTTCAGGTTGAGGATTGAAGATAATGTGGGCATATAGAAAGTAGTTTTGCTGGCTGTTTGGATGTGTTGAATAGTTTTTATATACAACTGACAGAAGAAGAAGAAGAAGAAGAAGAAGAAGAAGAAGAAGAAGAAGAAGAAGAAGAAGAAGAAGAAGAAGAGTTTGGATTTGATATCCTGCTTTCTCACTACCCGAAGGAGTCTCAAAGCGGCTCACATTCTCCTTTCCTTTCCTCCCCAACAAGTGAGGCTGAGTGAGGCTGAGAGACTTCAGAGAAATGTGACTAGCCCAAGGTCACCCAGCAGCTGCATGTGGAGGAGCAGGGAAGCGAACCCGGTTCACCAGATTACGAGTCTACCACTCTTAACCACTACACCACACTGGCTCTCGGAAGTTCTCTTTTCCCCCCTCTTTTCCTCTTGCTTTCCCTTTTTTCTTTTTTTCTTTTTTCCTTTTCTCCTTCCCCTATTTCCCTATTTTCTCTCTCTCTCTCTTTGGTTTGTGTTTTTACGTTTTTACGGTCCTGTATACCTGAAGGAGCGTCTCCACCCCCATCGTTCAGCCCGGACACTGAGATCCAGCGCCGAGGGCCTTCTATCGGTTCCCTCACTGCGAGAAGCAAAACTACAGGGAACCAGGCAGAGGGCCTTCTCGGTAGTGGCGCCCGCCCTGTGGAACGCCCTCCCATCACAGGTCAGGGAAATAAACAGCTACCTGACATTCAGAAAAAACCTGAAGGCAGCCCTTTTTAGGGAAGTTTTTAATGTTTGATATTTTTGTATTTGATTTCTGTTGGAAGCCGCCCAGAGTGGCTGGGGAAATCCAGCCAGATGGGCGGGGTACAAATAATAAATATTATTATTATTATTATTATTATTACTTGGTCATAAACTTTGTATTCTTTCCCCCCCCCTAAATCTTAATAAAACCGATTCAAAAATAAAATAAAAAAGAGCCCTCTCCCCTCCTGTGGTTTCCAGGAAATGTCATTTAGAAGGATTGTTTGCTGGTTCCAGCCGTTTGTGAAGCCTCTCAAATTCGCTGGGTTGCAGAGAAACGGAGCGCAGGTTGTACTTTGTCCTAGTTTGATTTGTCAAATTTCTCCTGCCCACAATACCACCACCTTCCCAGGAAGAAAGGCTTCTGGCCAGGCGAAAGAAGAAGTGAGAGCAGAGAACAGAAGTGAATGACTACTAAGGGAAAGTGAAATTTGCAGAGCTCCGCCGAGCTCCCTGTGAATTAAACAAGGAGCTCCACGAATTAGTGGTCATCGTTGACCACAGCAAAGTCCACAGGCCTGCTCCTGCCCATCCCTGTATCACCCTGGCCTCTCCCATTCCTCCTTTCCCTTCATTCTCTCTCCAGTCGAGTTTTGGGACTGTAGGCACCTTGGGGCAGGGAACTCCCTCCTGCACCCCACCGCAAGGCAATGTACCGTCGTGAAAATTGTAACGGTTTGTTACCTAGGGCCTTCACTTCTCCATCATCACCCGCACGAACTCTTCGTAGTTGACTCTGCCGTCTCCGTCCACGTCGGCCTCCTTGATCATCTCGTCCACTTCTTCGTCCGTCAGCTTCTCCCCCAGGTTGGTCATAACGTGACGCAGCTCTGCCGTGCTGATGTATCCGTTCCCGTCCTTGTCGAAGACCCGGAAAGCTTCCCGGATCTCCTCCTCGCTGTCGGAACCCCTCGACTGCTTTGCCATCAGCGAGAGGAACTCGGCAAAGTCCACCGTGCCGCTGCCGTTGGCGTCCACCTTGTTGATCATGCCCTGCAGCTCGGCTTCGGTCGGGTTGTGGCCCAGGGAGCGTATGACGGTGCCCAGCTCCTTGGTGGTGATGGCCCCGTGGCCATCTTTGTCAAAGAGCGAGAAGGCCTCTTTGTACTCAGTGAGTTGTTCCTCCGTGAGCCGCTGAGCCATGTTGTTGCCTCCAATCTCGCAGCAAGCAGCCTCTCTCCCTCTCTTTCTCAGCAAGAGAAGCGTTCGGTCGCGATCCCTGCCAAAACAGGAAAATCTAGCGTGGTGTAGGGGCGTAGAGTGACGTCAGCCCACACCCTCATTCGTGGCCTAAGGCCTGGCATTGGATCGTGCTCCTTTCTGGAGAAACCTGCTGGGTGGATAGAAGACTCATCAGGCGTGGTCTGATGCCAGAGATGGAGGGT
The DNA here is from genome assembly GCF_009819535.1 of Lacerta agilis. Taxonomy (NCBI): domain Eukaryota; kingdom Metazoa; phylum Chordata; class Lepidosauria; order Squamata; family Lacertidae; genus Lacerta; species Lacerta agilis. Next base: position 4,489,046 of record NC_046321.1, on the reverse strand, counting down.
GCTCCTCAGGGAGGGGCTGTAGCTCAGTGAGAAAAGCATCTGCCCAGCAAGCAGAAGGTCTCAGGTTCAATTCCCACTGACATCTCCAGGAAGGGCTGAGAGGGACTCCTTTGAGCTAAAAGCACCAGTTTGTTACTGTGACTGGCCGTAGTTCCTAGGATCATAGAATTGGAGAGTTGGAACGGCCCCCGGGGGCCATCTATTCCAAGCCCCTGCAATGCAGGAATCTCAGCTGAAGTATCCATGACAGAGAGCCTTCCAACCTCTTCTTAAAAACCTCCAAGGAAGGAGAGGCCACAATCTCACAAGGGAGACCACTCCCCCCTCGAACAGCTCTTCCTGTCTGGCAGATGAAAATGATGGACTATATGGAGCTTGCAGAAATGACCGGGAAAATCCGTGACCAGAGAGACGACGCAGTGGAGAAAGAATGGGGAAAATTTAAATTGTATTTAAAAGAGCATTGTAAGATTGAAAATTAGATATATTCTGAGGATAGGATAGGCTGTAGAGTTGAAGTTAGATAAGTTTGAGTTTAACTGTTAGGATTAGGATAAGAGATTCAATTATTTCGATAAGTTTGAGTTTAACTGTTAGGATTAGGATAAGAGATAGATTCAATTATTTCGATACCGATACAATATAGGTTAAGAGATGTTAAATGATAAGTTGTTATTAGAAAATAGATAGAATTATCAGATTTTGGAAGTTACAAAAAAGGTATTCATAAGGGACGCAGAAGGAGGAGATAGGAGGAAGTCCAACCAAGATGTGAGGAAAATACATTTTTTTTAAGATGATAAGTTGTAATTATTGTAGTGTGTTTTTTGTTGTTGTTATTGTAGTTGTTGTGTTGTTTTTTGTTATTTTGTTATGTTAAAAATTTCTTAATAAATATTATTTAAAAAACAACAACGAACAGCTCTTCCTGTCGGAAAGTTCTTCCTGATGTTTTCTCAGAATCTCCTTTCTTGTAATTTGAAGTCGTTGGTTCAAGTCTTACCCTCCAGAGCAGGAGAAAACAAGCTTGTTCCCTCTTCCATACAACAGCCCTTGAGATATTTGAAGATGGCTGTCCTATCTCCTCTCAGTCTCCTCTTTTCCAGGCTAAACATACCCAGCTCCTTCAACCGCTCCTCATCAGGCTTGGTTTCCAGACCCTGGATTACCTTGGTTGCTTTCTTCTGCACACCTTCCAGCTTGTCAATGTTTTTGGGCACCATGTGAGCCTGGTCTTGGGGGGGGGGGAACCATGTCTTTTGGACTCCATGATCTTGCACAGGTACCATGACTCACGCAGGAGCAAGGGCAGGAAGACGTGTGTCCCAAAGATGTTGGTGGCTATGATATTTGTGTGAGAAAACCAGGTTGAATTGTGAATAAATAGGTCATCTGTTTAGGAAGATGTGTGGCCTCTTCTGTTAGGGCGCCAACAAGTTGGCGTGCTGAAGTGCAGCAGTCAGTCAGATAAGCCAAGGTCGAACAGTCTGGGTCAGAAGCCAGCTGAAGTCAGGTATCAGTATGGGGTCAGGAGAAGCCGAAGTCAGAACAGTCCAAGTCAGGAACCAGCCAAGTCAATCAGGGAAAAGCCAGGAGCCAGGAACAAGCCCAGGGTCAGGAACAAGCCAGGAGTCAGGAACAAGCCCAGAGTCAGGAACAAGCCAAAGGTCAGGAACAAGCCCAGGGTCAGGAACAAGCCCAGGGTCAGGAACAAGCCAGGAGTCAGGAACAGAACGAGCAAGAGCAACCACGCACTCAGCATAGCAGTTGCAGGTGCTAGTGAAGGGAGCATCCAGCCTTTCTTAAGTAGCTGGCCTGCAACCACGTCTCTTACAAGTTGCAGCTGCCTCTAATTGTTCCCTGCGTCTCTCAGCTATACGCTCTACAGCTGAGAAGGGAGGAGGGGAAGGGCCCTGCCTGTTTCTCTCCTCACAAGGGCCTGATTCTGGCTCGACTTCCTCCTCCTCCTGTTCTGGTCTTTCCCCCTCTCCATCTGACTCTTCCTCTTCCGAGGAGTGCCGCCACCAGTCTTCTCCAGGTATGAACTCCTCCATTTCCCCAGGTTCTTCCATGGGTGCAGCCTCACCAGGGGGGGCTTGCCACCACTCCTCCTCATCTGGCTCAACCCTGACATCTTCTGCCTTTACAACTGACTCCAGTTAGCGCTCAAATAAGAAGCATGGCGGATCCTGCAAGCTCGAGGTCTTCCTAGCGCTGCCCTGAGTGACAGCAGGTATGTTACTTCCTGTCTCAAGCCCTGCAGGATGAGGGGGTTCCAGGCTGCAGTTTCTGGGTTTCATTTCCTCGCTTGCATGAGCTCGACGGAGACCTCGGCGTCCTCGTCTCCAGCTACTTACTGGACACGGCGCCAAAACGAAACGGAGAGCCTGAACTCGAAACCGAAGGCATAGTGGGTTGGCAAGGGTCACATCCTGTTTAGAAGTGAGTCATCTTCGTCCTCCGTGTGCCTCGGAACAGCAGGAAAAGAAGTGAAACTGAACAACCCAGTCGCTGCTTGCGTGATATTTCTGCACCAGCTTCACGGGGAAATAAAGTTGGATTCTGCCTGGGTTGTCAGCGACACTGACAACACCTTGGTTTTGTTTCATGAAAAAGAGCCCTCTGGGGAATTGCAAGCACAGCTCAGGATCAAAATACACTTCTAATTTTCTAATATGCCATCAAATGCCAACAGTGGCCTTCAGCTCTCTATATTGGGCAAACAGGCCAAGCCCTACGCCATAGGTTAAATGAACACAAATCTGACATCAGGAATCACAAGACAGAGAAACCAGTAGGAGAACACTTCAGTCTCCCAGGACATTCTATACAAGATCTCAAAATAGCTGTCTTATTACAAAACAGTTTCAGAAATAGACTGGAAAGAGAAGTTGCTGAATTGCAACTTATTACCAACCTAGCAGTTCGAAAGCACGTCAAAGTGCAAGTAGATAAATAGGTACCGCTCCGGCGGGAAGGTAAACGGCGTTTCCGTGCGCTGCTCTGGTTCGCCAAAAGCGGCTTAGTCATGCTGGCCACATGACCCGGAAGCTGTACATCGGCTCCCTCGGCCAATAAAGCGAGATGAGCGCCGCAACCCCAGAGTCGTGCGCAACTGGACCTAATGGTCAGGGGTCCCTTTACTTTTACCTTACCAAATTTAAAACCATGGAGAGACCTGGTCTGAATAGAGACATTGGATTCTTATTTCATTAGACATCATATGCCTATTTTTAGCCATCTCATCCCTTGCCTTTTCCTGTAAGACCAATTGCAGTCGTTAACAGTCATCAACAGGTTTTCCACACCCATCAGCCAATCCCCCATTCCCACCACCCTTCTGAGTAATACCCCTCCTCACTCTCTCACTATATATAAGGGTCTGGTGACTTCTGTTTCAGTGTATCTGAAGAAGTGTGCATGCACACGAAAGCTCATACCAAGAACAAACTTAGTAGGTCTCTAAGGTGCTACTGGAAGGAATTTTTTTATTTTGTTTCGGCTATGGCAGACCAACACGGCTACCTACCTGTAACTAGAACTACGGAGAGAAATACTGTAGAACTGAGTAATAATGGGAAACAATAGCATAGAGACAGGGGAAACCCTGCTTGTTCTTGAGCCACGGAATCTGGTCCGGTGCCAGGATCTGTTCCAGGAACATGTGAAGCCCTGTTGAAGCAGGGAGTTACAGGCCCAGCTTGCCATGAGGGGGAAGGAGGGGGAAGGAGTGCACAATGGTGTTTATCAGGAAGAGATCCATCACTGTTGCTTAAGCTGGGTGGAGGAACTTTATCAGAGGGCTGTGTTCCCTCCCAGGCAACTTTCCAGGGGCAAGAGCCATAACAGTTAACACCTGTGCTGTAAAATCCCTGCTGCTCAAACTGCTGTGAAAGGCGCAGCTACCCAAGCTGATTTAAAAGTTGGCAACCTTAGCCTGAACCCGGGTGATTCTCAGGAGCCGCCTGACCTGAAACCCTTTGCAGCTTGCTCCTAGGTGGAGGGGTTGGGAAAACAAACAGACAAACAAACAAAACACGGCATCACGGGGGGGGGGGGTCTTGGCCCCTGGAAATTTCCACACAGCCCAAAGTGTTTCTTCCCATGTAACAGAGGGGTGGAGCAAAGCTGCTTTGTTTTCCTTCGGATGTCCCTCCTTCCCTCTTTCCCTCTTGATGGAGCAGCTCTCTTGCTTTGGGAAAACAGAATGTTAAAAGTCATGGGTAGGCAACAAAGTATTGGCACACGAATGGCGCTGTGGGTTAAATCGCAGAGCCTAGGGCTTGCCGATCAGAAGGTCGGCAGTTCGAATCCCTGCGACAGGGTGAGCTCCTGTTGCTCAGTCCTGCTCCTGCCCACCTAGCAGTTCGAAAGCACGTCAAAGTGCAAGTAGATAAATAGGTACCGCTCTGGCGGGAAGGTAAACGGCGTTTTGTGGTGAGAGCCACAACCCAGAAGAAGAAGAAGAAGAAGAAGAAGAAGAAGAAGAAGAAGAAGAAGAAGAAGAAGAAGAAGAAGAGGAGGAGGAGGAGTTTGGATTTGATATCCCGCTTTTCACTACCTGAAGGAGTCTCAAAGCGGCTCACATTCTCTTTTCCCTTCCTCCCCCACAACAAACACTCTGTGAGGTGAGTGGGGCTGAGAGACTTCAGAGAAGTGTGACTAGCCCAAGGTCACCCAGCAGCTGTATGTGGAGGAGAGGAGACGCGAACCCGGTTCCCCAGATTACGAGTCTACCACTCTTAACCACTACACCACACTGGCTCTTTGTCTGGACTTAACTGCCCAGGGGTCCTTTACCTTTACTTCACTGGGTGACCTCGCACCAACCACTGCCTCTCAAGATAAAGTAAACCCTACACAAATCTGGAGTGGAGTCCCTAAGACAGTTGGATTGTGCCTTGTATGCCTCCTTCCAGCAACTCTTGCAGCCAAGCTGGTGCCAAACGTCTTGGTCTGTTTTCCCATGGACCACATCAGCGAGACCGAGAGGGAGGTCTTGTCGTCCGGCCAGCCCAGAACCTCCAGACACACAACCCAGGCTTGTGTCCCGGGGAAGTCACTTCGGTGCTGCTGACGCAGCGGTTTGACTTTACCCCCAGAGGCGCACTCCATTGTCTCTCAAGACAGACAGACGCCAAGAGCAACAACTCTGAGTTGTCTACTACATGTTGTTTGGGGAAACTCACACTACCTTTCTTCCCTTGTGCCCTGGATTTATGACAAAGACTGGCTTTGCCATTTCAAAGAATCCTAGAATGGCAGAGTTGGAAGGGAAGCCATGTTAAGCATAGTAGATTTAATTGACATGGAAATGGAAAATGTATGTGTATTAATGAAGGTTTAAAACGGGAAATGGCTGTGTGAATAAGACTTGGCTTTTGTCTGTCCTGAAGCTTCCAGGGTTCAGTTTCATGGGATGTTCTCAATGAAGATACCATTGTATCATGAGAGTGAATCATCTTATATCCCTGCAGGGTGTTGTTTAGTGGTTTAGTCGTGTCCGACTCTTTGTGACCCCGTGGACCAGAGCACGCCAGGCACTCCTGTCGTCCACTGCCTCCCGCAGTTTGGTCAGACTCATGTTGGTTACTTCGAGAACACTGTCCAACCATCTCGTCCTCTGTCGTCCCCTTCTCCTTGTGCCCTCCATCTTTCCCAACATCAGGGTCTTTTCCAGGGAGTCTTCTCTTCTCAGGAGGTGGCCAAAGTACTGGAGCCTCAGCTTCAGGATCTGTCCTTCCAGTGAGCACTCAGGGCTGATTTCCTTCAGAATGGATAGGTTTGATCTTCTTGCAGTCCATGGGACTCTCAAGAGTCTCCTCCAGCACCATAATTCAAAATCATCAATTCTATCCCTGCAGGGTAGGTCATGAGTTTAACCCAACATCCCAGATGGCCTCTAAGAGAGAGAGAGAGGGTTTGCTGTTGAGTTTCTGGGCTAGGTGATAATTGAGAACTTGGAGCAGGGCAAAGATAGGTGAGGAAAACAGGCAGACGTTGTAAATAATTGTGGGTTAGTCAACGAATTGCTTTAATTAGCCATGTGATTAATTAGGATATAGTTCAATTATACCTAGGACCTCATGCAGCTGGTATGCTTAAAAACAATAGCATCAAGCAGGTATGTCGCTTATACATTGGCACATGATATAATTGCGATAATGATAGAGGAACGATTCCATTCTTGGATATTTGGGGGGTTTGGAGTGGAAGTCACTGGGTTGGGATTAGAACTCAGGGCCATCGCCCTCATGACAAGAAGAACTGAGTTCAAATGCCGCCTCAGGGACTTCCATCCAAGGAACCCAAATTATTTACCAATAAGCTGTTGGCTGTTTGCAGTTTTCACGATCCAGGGCATGGAGCGAGGAACCTCTTAGTGACTGCAGCTTAGGAACTACTGCAGTGCTCATAGGCATTTTTAAAATTAAATCGATACGTTTATTTGCATGCTGCGTTTTAGCACTGCCCACTCAACAAAGCTCTCTGGGCGGTTTGCAAAGCGACATAAATATGCAATCAAGTCACATCCAAGCACATGTTAAAACTATGTTAATGAAGAATTAAAAAAACAAAACAAACGCAGGGTGGTATCCAACATTAGGTGGTGCGCACACCAGGCTGGTAACACGCACACTTATTTTTTTTCCTCGAGCACTTCAGTGTGTTTGTTTGCACACAAGAGCTTTCAACTTAAACTCTGACTCAGTGTTTCCAACCACACTAGTGGCTGCTGGTGGTGTATTCGCATTTCATGTGCTGTTGTCCCTGCCTCCCCCCCCCCGGGGGGGGGATTAGGACTTCCCCACCCTCTCCGATTTCTGAAAACATGAAACGCAGTCTGAACATGTATTTTTTAACCTACATGCATGGCCAATTTTTTAAATTATTATTTCTTTTAGATACAAGTTTTCTGATGTGTCAGACTTGCACAAAACAGGGGATTGTTGTGTTTTTTAAAAAACAAATAAATAAACAAATCAAATCTCCTTGTGTGTTGCAGCCAGCCCCACCTGCGACCCACCAAGGAGGCCCTCGCCAATGGATGGAGGGGATGGGGTGTGATTGATGCCACCCAGCAAAGGCCAAAACAGCTGCCCAAACAATGTGCTTTGGTTACACCTGCAGTTAAGAACACAAGAAGACCAGAAGAGGCTGGCTGCTGCATCAGGCAGAAGAGATCTAGCCTAGCATCCCCTTCTCACAGTGGCCAACCAGAAACACTACTGACTCAGCAATTGGAGGGAGAACATGGCCATCAGGGTTAGTAGCCCTCGATAACCTTCTCCTCCTTTGTGGATTTGTCAAATCCTCTTTAGAAGCTATCCAAAATTGTGGCCATTCCGACCTCCTGTGGCAGAGAGTTCCATAGTTGAACTACATGCTGTGTGAAGGACTTTTCTTGTATCTGTCCCAAATCTTCCAGCATTCAGCTTCATGGCATGTCCACAAGCCCCCCAGCGTTGTGAGAGAGGGAGAACATAGCCATCATTGCTAGTTGGGCTACCTGTGGTTCCGTGCTGGATTTTCCCTCTGCTACCAGACTGGGGTGGGACGCAGGTGGCGCTGTGTGTTAAACCACAGAGCCTAGGGCTTGTCGATCAGAAGGTCGGCGGTTTGAATCCCCGCAACGGGGTGAGCTCCCGTTGCTCGGTCCCTGCTCCTGCCAACCTAGCAGTTCGAAAGCACGTCTAAAGTGCAAGTAGATAAATAGGTACCGCTCCGGCGGGAAGGTAAACAGTGTTTCCTTGTGCGCTCTAGTTCGCCAGAAGCGGCTTAGTCATGCTGGCCACATGACCCGGAAGATGGACGCCGGCTCCCTCGGCCAGTAAAGCGAGATGAGCACCGCAACCCCTGAGTCGTCTGCGACTGGACCTAATGGTCAGGGGTCCCTTCACCTTTACCATACTGGGGTAGGGTGGGATGCAGCTGGGAGATGCAAAGGGAGGTCGGTAAAGCTGTTGCACAGCTTCAAGAAGGAATGGCGCACGAGCCGCTAGTGGTACCCGCAGCCTCATTACAAACCAGCTCGGCGTCTGACTTGCGGCTCAGCAGCTGAAAACAATTAGGCTTCAATTGTGTCGTCCCCCCCTTTTTAAAAAATAAAACGTTTCTGGACCAGATGTTTTCCAAAAGCACATCACGCACAGCGAGACACAAAAGCCAGACGCTGTTTTGAACAGAGCGTGCCGATTACAACTTGGGCAGAGGGAATAACTGCGTGAGCCTTTCGGGTTCAGAGGGCACTTTCGAACAGAAGCAAAGCCTCGTGTGCTTTCATTTCGGCTGAACGTAAAAGGTTGGGGGTGGAGAAGTCTGGAGGCTTTCTCTTGCTCCGGGAGACCCACTCTTCCCCTTGGTGCAGGCAGCCCAGACCAGCATGGAGTCAAGGAGTGGGACTGCATTTCCAGCTTTCCAGTGGGCAGCTTTCTCTTTGAAAGGTGGTTGGGAGAACTGTGTACCAGATTCAGCTGAAGCCAGACTGAATCGGGCCTGTTTGGGAAAACCATGCTTCAGCCAAGGATGCTGGTGACAGCTCCAGATCACCCCGAGATAGGTTGAGCCACCTGGAGTGTTCTAGGGATGTCAGGGAGCAGGGCAGACTGATACAGGAGAGACATGTTTTGTTGCAGCTGGGGCAGAGTAAGGCGTCCAGTTGTGCTGCTGCAGATGCACCGTGGCGTTTCTTCTCTCTGCGCTCCTCCCAGCGGTCATTCCTCCTCTGGTCACTGCTGTGGACGCACAACCTTTCTGCCTGTCTCCAGGCAACCGCAGTCGTCTACAAGGGATTCCCACACGGCGGGGTTGATGCAGACATCTCTGTAATGCAGTGCTGGCTATTAAGCGCATCCCTATGTTATTATGTAGGCATCATGCCATCAGTTTCAAGCAAGAGGGATTTTTAAAAATGCAAATATTTACAGCCAGGTTCCCTCGGACTGTTTGCGTATGCAATGCTAGCTTCTTAACATGCTGGGAATTGGGGAAGGGTGGTAGTTCAATGGTAGAAATCATGCTTTGCACGCATAAGGTCCCAGGGTCAATTCCCAGAAGCCGCAGGTAGGACTGGGAAGGTGGACTATTGGTTTGACTCCACATAAGCCAGCTTCCTACATTCCCTTACTGTCAACAAGCATTGCTGCCACATCCAGATCACTCAGTTGGCTAGAGCATGAGACTCTTAATCTCAGGACTCTGGGTTCGAGACCCACGTTGGGCAAAAGATTCCTGCCTTGCAAGGGGCTTGGGCTAAATAACCCTTGTGATCCCTTCCCAACTCTATGGTTCGTTTCCCAGCAGCAAAGCCCATATAGTTTGTAACAAGCTCATCTCGACTTTTAATTATGGATGGAGATATTTTTTGAACTAAAACCATCAGCTTGCTGAACTTTACTACTATGGGCCCACAAGAGGCCAATGGGCTCAGTAAAGAGACCGATAATCCAGCCTACTGTAAGGGAATACGTTTCACAAGATAAATATGTGTGTTGTTTTCAGGTGACGCAGCCTCAAAGCTGTGTAACAGAGCTCACATCAAGTGCCATTTTGCTTTACTTTCTGTGCTTACAGAAAAGGAACCCTCTCAGAAAAATCAAAGTAATAAGGATAGTACAATACACACCAACAGGTTTGGTTACAGGTAGGTAGCCGTGTTGGTCTGCCGTAGTCGAAACAAAATAAAAAATAAAAATAAAAATTCTTCCAGTAGCACCTTTGAGTCCAACTAAGTTTGTTCTTGGTATGAGCTTTCGTGTGCATGCACACTTCTTCAGATACACTGAAACCGAAGTCACCAGACCCTTATATATAGTGAGAGGGTGGGGAGGGGTATTACTCAGAAGGGTGGTGGGAATGGGCGATTAAACAGGTTTGGGTTAGATGTTCCCATTGGGATAGGAACCCAGGTATCTGAACCACAGCTGTATCTGGAGTTAAAAGATGCCAGTGATAAACCTAGACAGCATCTTAAAAAGCAAAGACATCACCTTGCCGACAAAGGTCCGTATAGTTAAAGCTATGGTTTTCCCAGTAGTAATGTACGGAAGTGAGAGCTGGACCATAAAGAAGGCTGATCGCCGAAGAATTGATGCTTTTGAATTATGGTGCTGGAGGAGACTCTTGAGAGTCCCATGGACTGCAAGAAGATCAAACCTATCCATTCTTAAAGAAATCAGCCCTGAGTGCTCACTGGAAGGACAGATCCTGAAGTTGAGGCTCCAGTACTTTGGCCACCTCATGAGAAGGGAAGACTCCCTGGAAAAGACCCTGATGTTGGGAAAGATGGAGGGCACAAGGAGAAGGGGACGACAGAGGATGAGATGGTTGGATAGTGTTCTCGAAGCTATTAACATGAGTTTGGCCAAACTGCGGGAGGCAATGAAGGATAGGCGTGCCTGGCGTGTTCTGGTCCATGGGGTCACGAAGAGTCGGACACGACTGAACGACTGAACAACAACAACAGTGATATTTCTCTGGAGAGCTGGCGACTGATGTGCCTGATAAACCACTCTCACCCACCCCTGACATCGAAGATGAAAGACAAGGAAATATGCAGGAAGTTTTAATTGTACACCACACTTAACACTGTACACAAAAACAACACATTTTTACAGAGTCGTTGTGCTTTGGTTGTTTTATTATTTACATTTGTTTCCAGAATTTCATCCCCATTCTGGCCAGATGGTTCTTCTGCACCAGAAATTCCCCCTCAAAAAGAAAACTTGCAGAAGTCGGCTAACTTATGGAAGTGCTTCAGACGCATTGCCAGAAGCGCTCAAAGTTTCTTCCTGCTAATTTGCATTACGCTAAGGTAAACTGCCCTCCTTCCTTGAAATTAAGCAGGGGGGACGACCTCAAAACCGCAAGTGAAGACTTCACCTGTTTCCTTCCTTCTCCTCGCTAACACGACCTCCTACCAAATCTCACAACATACACTGTACCTCCTCTTTGCTTCCAAATGCATCTTTCTGATGCTCCCTTCTAAAGACCTCATCCCTTCTGTGCTCACTGTAGTATAATCTCCTCTTTACCTAAACCTTCTGCGACATTCCCTAAGCCTTCTGCGCCCACTGCAATCTGCTTTCAGTAGTTCAGAGCACACAAGGCACTCTGTGTGGCCAACCCAAAATGCTACATCAAAACGGACCTCAAATCTTCCCTCCCCCCAAGATTGCCAAATTTGCGGACCACCTAAGTTCTCCTGTACCTTTAAAAGGAAATACAGAATTCTGCTTACTCAGCACCTTCTCTCGTCTTAAGTAGAGCTGTTTTTAAAGGCACAGGCACCCCAGGTCAGTTTTGGGGATGGGGGTAGGAACTCTGTTCTCCCATTTTCCCAATGGCTCAAGAACATATGGCTTTGTTTCACCTTGAAAAGTCCTGAACTGGCTTTTAAATATACATAACATACCAACACATGCTCTCTCTCTCACACACACACCCCATCAAGTACTTAAAAAAAAAAGGAAAGAAAAACGCCAATTCGGATGTTGAGAAATACAATGAAATCAAAGTACAAAAGTTCTCTACAAATGTATTCAGGTAATAATAATAACAAAACAAGATTAAATACTTGGCAGGTCATGTCAATTCACACGAGGAATGTACAACAAACAAACAAAAATTAAGTACAGAATTCCAGTCAGTAAAATGGAAACCTGTTGAACTTGGGCGTCTGTTCCTCTGAGAAATGTGGGTTGCAGGTCTCAGACCACCTACAGTAAGGGTTGGAATAAACCAGATTTAACAACCTAGGGGGAACTGCATCAATCAGAATCACTCCGCAAGCCAAAGAAAACTCAAATTTTAAAAAATAATGAGCATTTTTCCATGTGGAGAGAAAAAAACAACACACTTTTAAAGATGGGTCTGCTCTATATTCTTTGGGAATCAAGCCTCAAAAATTCACAGTTCCTTGGTGACAAATCCTGCAACAGCTGAAGCTTGCTCCAAAACGTTCCTCACAGACGCAATGTTTTCAAAACCCACTTTGTAACCCCAAAAATCCAGAGTCCTTACTTTTCAGAATCAGACTCCAGTTCAACAGTGTTTGCTGAAAACCAGTAGCTGCCATAAAAGGAGAACAAAAACACAAACAAAAAGACCACAGACATTTAGATTCAGAAGGAGTAACCATCCTCACATTACAGGAAAGAAAATGTACACTTTTTTATTTATAAATAAACAGTGGGGTGAAGGGCTTCCGAACCCTTCAAACGAGTGTCTCTTTCCGCTTGCCACTGAGCTGGGCTCTCTCCCTCGTCCTCCGGAGCCCAGAGTGCATCCGGTACGGCTTGGGGTTCTTGGCCTCATCTGCCGCCATGTCCGTGACTGAGCTGCACTCCACGCTGTTCTCGTCCAGCTCCATGTGGAGACTGCCGGAGAGGGTGGACGGCCTCCTCTTGATTTTGGCACTGGGCACAGAGGGATTGTTCTCCTCCGCCTCCTCGCTGAGCTCCGGCAGCTCTTTGAGCTCGCAAGGCGCAGCGCTCAGCTGGTAGGGCCCAATGGCCGCCCGGATGCAGTTGAACCACTGCTGCTTGTGGAAGATGTCGTTGGCCTGCAGTGTGTGGGACTGGCCGGGGGCAGGGTCTCGGAAGCGGACCCGGAAGATGTTCTTAGCTGCAGAGGGGGGAAACCAAGGGGAGGAGAGATGTCATCAGAATGCAGCTTCAAGATTGCTGATTGACATGAGCTAACTGAGCAATGGTCATCGAAGTCCGCTTGCCTGACTACTTTGACACACATTCCTGGGTCAGCCAAAGTCTCCCTCCCAGCGGTTTTCATTTGCTGAAAGGGTTTCACAAATGTTTCACCTACATCCAAATCATGAGTCACATTCAGGACCGATGCTGATATTTTTTCAGGGCCTGGCAATTCCCCATCTGGATTTGTGTTGAACTTTATGCCAAAATCCAGGGGAAAGGGGACTAACCCTCACAAATTCCCATTAAAGGAAAGACAGCTTGCATACAAGCCAGCCTTCGGACAGACTGCGGGCCTATTTGCTTCATACCTTTATCGGAATTGCCAAAGGCACCTCGAAAGGAGCCTCCCATTTTCACGTCGCCATCCTGCAAGTCCTCAAGCACCAGGTCCTGAGCGGGTATCGGCTGCCGGTACACTTGGTAAGAATGACGCTCGTTGCGTGTCACAGGCCGAGTTAGAACCAAGATATCTTGGAAAAGGAAGACGTAGAGCTTCTGGGGGGGGAGGAAGAGCTTTGGTCAAGATCTTAAATTGGAACACACACACACATGCTACGTGCAGAATTATTAGGCACTTCTCCAGTTGAAAGGATCCAAGGGGCCCTTGCTTGAAAGACCTGCCCAAGGCACAGGAGACTGGGCTGGCAGTCAGAGAAAATGCTCGAGCAAACTGGGTCAGTGGCATGACTCAAAATAAGCACCAGATCTCCTCTCCATAGGTAGACAACCACGAGAATGCTACAGGACTAGCATTGCCAGAGCAACTAATGATGCAGGGTTGCCAGCCAGGGAGACGCAAGATAGTTTTGACTACAAAATAGGTTGAGCTGACCTATGACAAGACGTTTTGCTCATAGCTGGGAGGAAGGCCAAGCAACCCCTTCAGGTTCCAGCTTCTATTTCTGAGAAGCAGCACCGGCCAAGCTTGTAGAGAGCCGCTTTAGACTCCAAGTTGTCATCAGTTTTCTTCAAGCCCAAAAGATTACATACTTGGAAGAATCTAAGGGATGCATTACATCACCGGGAGCACGCAGGAAATACCTCTTGACCCCCCAGCAAAATGCATGCTGCGCTTTCTATAGTAACTTTATGCTAATTATTTTACAACCATCTGCAATGTGGGCAGGTGCCAGCCCTGCTTTCGGGTGCCTAAGTGTTGCCTGATGCCTCTTAATGGGTTCTTTAATGACCCAGCACTAAAGTCAAGGTCTGGAAAGAAAGTGGGGGAAAGGGGTGCCAATTCTGTCACAGCAAGATAGTCTTCTCTTTTAAAAAAGAGAGAACCAATAAAGAGATTAAAGTGGCAGGTCCTGGACACTTATTTCTAGAGGGTTAAAAGATGCACCGCCATCAAGAATTTGAGACTGGCCAAGTTCTGGACCATTCCACCCTTTGCTTTAAGGTGGTGCCGTTTCACTCTGCAATCCCTTGGCAGGTGTTGTGGCTGCAAGATGGAAGCATTTGCAGCATCACCTCTATAAAATCAGATACTTACATGGCCGTTCTTGTTCTTCAGCTCCCCGTGGCAAAGCAGCACTTTGCTCGCTTCGATTCGTGGGTCTCTCTGCTTCTCGTCGAGGTACTCCAGCTTGTCAATGTAATACTGACATTCAGATTCCCCTTTCTTCAAGTTGATGTCAGAGAGGACTCCTTGGATTATGGAGATCTACAAGCAAAATGTCCACCAATTAATACTGCTTGATAACTGAAGTCGGGTGGTGAGAGCACAGGCAGGCCTCAATACAGGCAATGGATCGAGAAGATACATAGGACAGGGCCTTATTCAACCAAGGACCACAACACAAAACAGAAACAGAATGTTCAATTGCTTGAGCCAAGCAGGACTGATCAAGACGTTTTGGGGCTGGGGTGGAAACTCCAACCAGCACAGAACCTCTTCCACAAACACACAGTGGAGTACAACACACAAAGCAGTTTCCTATAACTGCACTGAGGTGAGCAGAAGCCCTTGCAAGAGCACTGCTTTGTGCTTGCAATGCTCCCAGCACAATTCAATTGTGCAGGAGAACTTCCTGGCAGCTGGACCCCAAAGGGCCAGACCTCCCTCCTTCTTCCTTTGGTTTCGTGCCTGGTGTTGGGCCTGACACATTTAACAACGTATTTAAAAGAACGTCAACTAGTACTAATTCAGAGGAGCCATTTCCACCTAATCTGACCCATCATTCAACAAACTGCATTTACGTTTGCTACTTCTTATTGCAAGAAAGATAACAGCTTGTAGGGTGGGACTTGGTTTTAAAAAGCTACTTTACTAAAGAAAGAAGATTCCGATTATCTTTCTGACAGCAAGAGCTGTTTGACAGTGGAACGGAGGTGGTGGACTCTCCTTCACAGGAGGTTTTTAAGTAAAGATTGGATGGCCATATGTCATGGATGCTTTCGCTGAGATTCCTGCATTGCAGGGGGTTGGACTAGATGACCCTCGGGGTCCCTTTCAACTCTACAATCATAATATTTTAGAAGCTCCGTGCAGAGAATCCACAGGCACTTACTGCTTCTTCCAGAATCTGAACGTCGGGGTGATCGTTGGGTGTATGCCTCAGGATTTCCTTCAGGAGGAGAGGGTACTTGACCAACCGGCTCCGAGGGATATCCAGAAAGCTCCAGAGGTCCAGCTTGCGGCTGAAAGGAGATTCAAGGCAACGCTGGAGGAAGTCCTGGACTCGGCGGTCTTGCTTCTTCTGGTCCAGGAGGGCTTTAGCTGCCAACTGGTTGCTGCAATAGGCCTTGTATGCATTCAGTCCTGGTAGCTAGAAAGACGATGGGACGGCATTTGTAAACTGCTGCATCAGAACTGCTGCCCCCTCCCCACTTATGAATGAGTCAGGCAATCTGCTAGGTGCTCCACAGTGTTATGTATGAATGTGAGGAATTCCAATTATGCAGCTCCCACTGTGAAGAATATAGCAGGGGGAGAAGAAAGCAAGGGGCACATTCCATATCCAATTCCTCTGGAGTTCATAGCTGCCTTTTGGTTAAGTGAAGCCCGTCTAAGCTCATGTGAAGATCTTCAAAAGTGCAACGCTTTATGAGAGGACTTATGAACGCCATCACTTTTTCAGCCTGGAGTGCTAATATACATGTCACATTTTAGCACCATTCATTTCAAGTGTCCAGGTTACTTCATATAGATTATTCCAGTAACCCTTACACAACAGCCCTGTAAGTTAGGTTACTATCATTCTCATGTTGTAGATGAGTAACTGAGGCTGGGAGGAGGCGAATAACGTGAGAAGCAGGCCTCAGATGTTAGTTATTGCTGCTCATCTCAAATAAACTGGCAAGCAACCAGACAGAAATGCAAGTCAATTCGGCTTGAAAAGTTCTTTATGCAAATGAAATGCAGAGCAACACACATCAGCTTAATTATAGGATCTCATGACTTTCCAAAGCAAATGTTCCCATGAATTTTGGATGGTTGATCTCCCGTAAGGAGCAGAGGGAGAGAGATCCGAGGGTTACTCACCCATTTCACAAGAATGGGTCCAATTTGCTCCACTGTCCCATCTGGCCTTGTTGCTTCCCCCAGCCTTGCCAGAAAGTCTGCAAGATAAACACAAAAGGAGATTGGTACCAGGACACTCTTCTCAACATATTGTACACATATTTTTTTTTTTTAAAAAAATCACATTTACAACAGTAATCAACACAAGTGCAGAGTGCTGGGGATGATGTTCAAAGCCTTCCACCTATGTACCATAGAGAATGCTTCTTGTGTGGCTTTAGATCTGCAGAGAAACCCTGCTCCACATCGCAGAAGAGGTCTGCGGGAGAAGCTGGCCGGCCCCTCTCTCTGCAGTAGCGCTCATGCCCTTTGCTGGTGGGTGTATGAAACAACCCTTGCCACGGAAAATTTACAGTCGGGTAAAAACCCAACGCTTTCAGAAAGCTTTTGCCATAGGCAACCCTGTGCTGTCTGCACATGGAACTTTACGTGAGTATTTTGTGGCAGATGCGTTATGGTTTTAACATTTTATAGGTCGGGTTTTTTGAGCTACTTTGATGTGGTGGGCAGAGAATGTGGCACGTTTAGATGAATTCAAGAGTGCTGGAGGTTTCTGTTTTGTTTTTGGAAGTAGGGGGTGGAGAAGCTCACCTTCATGCAAAGGGATATAGGAATCCAAGTCCCCAAAGATGTGAGTGAGCTCTTCTTCAGACATGATAGACAGCTTCAGCATGGGGTCATGGTAAGCCTGTCAACAAGAAAGGATGGGAAATTACAAAATAAATAAATAAATAACAGCTTGTCATGGCATTGCAGTGCAGCTGCATGGTTTGGAAAGGGTGGTGACAAAGCCGTATCTCAATGGTAGAGGCACATGCGTCAAACGCAGATGCTTCCAGGATCAGTCCCCAGCACTGGTCTCCAAGGAGATCTGGGAAAGACTCAAACACCAGACAGCCACTGCCAGTAAGCGGAGACAAGGCTGAAGTCCTGACTCGTTATATGGGCAGCCTCCTATGGGACTTTCCATGCAACAGGATTGCGACCTCAAGGCAGTTGAAGCAAGAGCTCCCAGAGCACTTTGTGTCTGCGGGATTCACTGCCCATGAGAAAAGCTGGTGCACTTGCTGACTGTCAGGCTGGGAATGGCAGATGAGCCTATATCTGAGTTCTCTCCTCTTACATCTCCTCCCCTTCCAAAGGCTGTAGCTGCAATTCCTGCATTGCAGGGGGTTGGACTAGATGACCATTTCTATGCAACTTTATGTTTCTAAGAAAAAATCTCAAAGCAGCTTTCCACACATTAATGGTATATCCTTCCAACAAAGGTGCTGCTTTGAGATTTTTTCTTAAAAATATTAAGTGGCATAGAAATGAAATTATTATTAATATTATCGCCACCATGTGACTTATTTCACTGAAAAAAATGAAATTGCCAGAGGAGCAACCAGCACAATTACGTCCACAGGGAATACATTTATCCAGGGACCTTTCATGGAACGAGCAAAGTCCTTTCCTCTCCAGAAAGTCTGAGGCCTAATCCAGTATATCCAGTGCATTTAACCGTTGCAAAGTGGGGGTGGGGAGCTAACATAATATATCGATTTGCAGTGTCATCAATATAAAGAAAGCAGAGAAAGATACTGACCTTTCTGGCAAGCTTCAGGTCCTCAATCAAATCCTGCTCACCCCGAGACATTTCGTATATCGCCTGTGAACAAAAAGTGGGGGGAATATCAGAACTGTCTCCATTTTATTGCCCTAGAAATAACAGCTGAAGCAAAAAATGTACCACTTCCGGGTTTCTGAGCTTTTGCTGACCACAGACTATTCGACCAGCCAGTTATGTTGAAGCAGCAGCAAAGTAGCAGCCAATCAAGCCCCACCAGTATAGCCCAAACCGTTCTGATCAAGAAGCCAGCCATTCTACAGCCCCAAAGGGGGGGAAGCTCAACCGTTGAGCTGCATCCGCCCACCTGGGCTTAAGGGCCAAAACGGAAGGGAATGGCTTGAATCATTGCTGTGAAAAGTAAACTCCCTTGTCATGAAAGGAGGCTTTGAAGCTGCGACATCATGCCAAATCAAATATTGGGACACGTTAGACTTCAGTGTGAAGTGCTGAACTCACCCAGAGGGCTGAACTTTGGCCCTCTTTTTCTCATTTGCTGCTTAAGCCATTTGTATTAATGCATAACTTTGGTCTGGATCACCAGCTAGCATGAGTCATAAAGCTGGAGTTTCAGAATTAATCATTTTTTACGCCCGATATGAAATATATTGTCTCCCATGTTGGGGGGAGGGGGGATAATATATTATCAGTCAAGATTCAGAGGGGAAATTTATTATCTGTTTTTTAAGGAATGTGGCAGGACAGAAGCACCTTCTTTCTGGAGAACAGAGCAGTTCTTCAAACACTCCTGCCACTATCTTTTACACACTGAACTGATGCCTCTTCCCCCTCCTGTCCTCTCCAACCCCCCAAAAGCTGCATCATAGAAACGCAAAACCAGAGAGCACACCATTTATGCAATCTTCTTTTCATGTCTCCACTTGCCCGGTTTCCTTGCCTTATTCTAGGCAGAAAAGTAATGCCTTCTGCAGATCTGGGGATATGGTGGTGGCAGGAGGCTAGCTGTCATAAATGGGGGACTGGAAACATGATTGCTGCCTCTTGAACACCGGGTGCTTCTCCTTACACTGCCGACAGGTCGTCAAAACATGCCTCCGGAGACCATGAGGACTAGAAACATATTGCTGTTTTCCCTCTCAAACAACAGCCAAGATGCTCAGAAATCCCAATTCAGTGCTGAATTCTAGCAGCCCCATCTGTCTGGGGCTGGCTGTTGGGGTTGCCCCAATGGAGGCATACCTCTTGGCGCTTGATTTCTTTGGTGCTCAGCGTCTCTTTCATGTTGACATCCAACGTCTCGGACCAAAGCACACTGTTTCTTCTTTTTGGTGGCGTGGGGGCAGCTGACCGACTGCAGAGTTTCTGCGCGCTACCAGGAGATTTGCTCTCGCCGCGAAGAGAGAATGACTGCAGGACACCAGGGAGAGGAAGGAGATGGTTTGCATTCAGTCATGAACCTTAGGAACTCAGATGTACTTTAACAGACACTGCAGTACAGAAAAACAGCTGCGAGGCATTTCATGCTAACCAGGGATGTTGCACAGCCCAGCAAACTGTGTGCATACCGGTAGGCACAAACACACAACACAAGTCCCGGTTGATGCAACAGCCTCTCGAAGAATGCCTGTGGGAATATTCTTGAGATCAGGCCCACATAATCTGTCACAAACCCATTCATGCGAGCCAAAGGCAGCCCACTGGGATGCAACAAGTCACCTGGCTTTGCTGCATGTTAGGGAAGTGACAAATAGGTGAGTTGTCAAGTACCTAGCAGGAGACAATGCCCTGGAGGTGGATTCCAAATTGTGCAGGCCTGCCTTAAGAAACTTCACCCTTAGTGGCTTCAGTAACCAGGGTGTGTGTAGCCTTGAGAGATCTAATTTGCAAATGCCCTCTTTTGCTTAACCTTCCCCTTCCCATACTACAGATTTTGGGATAGCTGGAGAGGGTTGGGGTTAAGCTGGCTGAGAATCTGGTTTCAAGTACATAAATAGTGTAATTCTACCTCTCCCAGCTCTGGTAACATTAACAAGCCATGTGTGCTGTGCTCTTTGTGGCTTGAAACAGCACTAGCATCCAGAGCGAGCAGTATTTACACAGTTGGGGTGGATGGTATATCTTCCATGACAGGCTTTGCTGATGTCACGTTTCTATTATGAACAGCCGGGTAAACTCAAGACTTCAGCACATGCTGCAGTATGTCACATGCAGCCATCAAGTGTTGGCACAGGCGGCAATCTAATGCTCCCCCCTCCAGCACATTGGCCTCAGTTTATAGGCTGCTCCTTGTAAAACTGCACCAAGGTCTTGACTCTACACAATTATCTGCAAAAGTAACCAGGGGGAAAAGAATTCTGCACCCAAAGCTTGCAAATCTCATTTGTTCCAATGACTTGCTTATAGGTTTGTGCAGAAATGTGGACTATAAGGCAGTTGGGACACAAAATGCCAGTTGGTATGTGGAAAACCTGAGTTAAAGTATTTGTGGGGAGGAAAAATTCTAAGTCCAAGTTCTGCAACTGTAAGAACTGAGCAAGTTTCTATGTCCCCCTCACCCTGTGGCTTCACTAGAGGTGCTTGAAGACTGGAGAAGAGAAGGAAGACAAAGAAGCCATCCATACCCTCAAACATCCACTTCAATTTCCCCCCTCTGAGGACTATAAACTTGTTCCTTTTTAAAAGTAAAAAGAGGAATATGAGGCTCAGTTCTGCAGGCTGTAGAAATCTTTTCTACAGCAGAACTGTGGTTAATACTTACCCCATAGTCGCCCCCACCAAAAAATAAAAATAAAAATTGCAACATCAAACCCACATGCTTATCCACTCTCTTACCTGTATTGTCTGTCCAAATCTTCGCACTGCACCATTTCTCACAGGAGAAATCAGGTTTGCCAAGGAGGTGACCCGAGCCAGAGGTCGGACGCGCTTATTGCTAGGCTCCTGCAAATAGATGAGAGAACAAGTTGTACTGACTGTTTACTCAAGACTTAGCGCATTGACAGTATCCAGACTCTCTTGGAGGAAGGGGATAAGGACTGCACAGAGCATCAAGGCACCCAATCCCAAAGCACACAAGCCCCATCTAAAGACAAATATATTTTGTTTAAACACTAAAGATATAACCATAGTACAAACCAATTGCTCAGGTTAGCAAGAAGCAAGAATAACAAAGTCCACTATAGCTGGAACAAACAATGTTGTTTTCAGGGCCCACTTTTTTTTTGGCCTGTGTCCCAGGGGCAATGAGGTGTGAGTTTTTCTCTGACTCTGCCCCTAAATCTATGCTGGGTGCTAAAACAAAATCTAGCACGACAGTTTTAAGTGTCTTAATAAGACAGGCCACCACAGCAAAGTACATGAATAAAGGAAGAGACTAGCTATCTACTGAGAGGTGTGGAAGAAGGTAGAGTGTCTCTGCCCTGGAAGATGACTCCACTTTGCTAGAAGCTCACATAGAAAGGTTTGTGTGATTAGGCAGTCACTGGCATGTTAACTCCTGTGTATCACTACAGATGTGTTGCTACCTCTGCCAGGCAATGTGCTGGAGGCAGAGAGCAGGGATACATCCTTGTGTTCCTATGCCTCTCTCAGAAAGACACTCAGATTCCCAAAGCAAAAACAAGGCACAACTGTGCAGAGAGGGAGAGAGGGAGATGTTCAAAAGCCTGAACTAAAGAGAAATAGGCTGCTCAAATACCTTAGGGCTGCATAGCTGAGGTCTGTGTCATTGCTAGGGCTGACTTTCAAGAGATAATGCTTTAAGCTATTGTAAAAGTCTGTCCCAAAACAGTATCTGCACTTTGAAGTTGCAACACAGGGATTTCCCCTCCCTTGGAAATGCAATTGTGATCTCATCTAACTTCCCTCCCTTTTTTCTGTACTTTTGATTTAGTCTATCAATTCCAACCGTTTCCCTTCCCCAATGGATTTTAAGCCCTTGAGGCAGGATCCTGTTGCTTTTAATGTTTGATGGATTATTGTATTTTAATATTTTGTTGGAAGCCGCCCAGAGTGGCTGGGGAAGCCAAGCCAGATGGGCAGGGTATTAATAATAATAATAATAACAATAATAATAATGATAATAATAATTTTTGTTTTGGTACAGCACAGAGGACACATTGAAAGGTTGCCCACAAATGCTGTGGCCTTATACACTTTTATTTTCGATGGGGAATTGACAGGATGCCGTAATTTTACAGGAAGCCAGAACAGAAGGCAACCCCATCACAAGACTGTGTGTCAGCTGGCTCTGCTTCACACTAGTAAAGGGTCAAGTTCGTTTGATGTTTTCAGTCCAGGAGATTTCTCCCAAGAGAAACCAGAAAGGTGGAAGCTATTGCCATGGGGATTAAAAGTGGGACCAACTTCATTCCTAGGTGCACAGATAGTAATGGCTGTTGGGGGTTGGGAGTTTACACATGCCGCCCAGAGGAAGTGGTAGGACTAAAAAAGGAGAAAGACTGTGTCGGTCGGGCTTTACTGTCATGTCCAGGAGTGACGATTCAGAAATAGCTCTGCTGGAGTCAGTAAAGCACAGCCCCAGAGAGCAACAATGCTTTGCTCTCCCATTAAGATACCAATGAACACAGAGGAATGATGTCATGAATTCCACAGAAGGGGTGGTGGTGGTGGCAGAGTGCAGGATCCACTTTCAAGGTGAAGGAAGGAACATGCACATCAACAGCCCTTCTGACAGAGGAAAGTCCCATTGTTGCTTGCTTGCAGTTTCATAAAGTATCTCATTGGGGGAGGGGGGAATGGACCAAAAAAAATCTACAGTATATGAAATTGTTTTATATATAGGTTTTATTTTTAAAACGCTTTGAGATGTTTCATAGGAAGCAATGCATAAACAAATGAAATAAATAAAAGTATGTCATTTTAATGTCCCTGGGTGTATGCAGATCTCCTTTCATACAGACCTGCTAGGTCACCAAAACTCAGGATAGATAACCATGTTTCCTGTTTTATTTGTTCTTGTGGTTAAAGATGTGAAGCAGGGTGCTGTTATTTCCAGTTCACATATGTTGAACAGAGGCTTGGGAGACAGTGAATTTAACCTATTTAATTTTCTCAAGATGCAAGATTTCAGCTACAGCCTAAAGAACAGATCCTCCCACCATGTCTAGCCCAGAGAACAGCAGGTTGGGGTTGGGTCTGGGAGTGCCCCATTTGTCTCACTGTATAGCCTTGGGCAAGTCACTCTCCCTCATGTAAATGTTGTGTGCAACCACTGTCTGACAGGGGGTACTGCTGATATAAAGCCCTCTGTAAATCAAAAAGTCCTATATTAATGGCTTAGGTGGGTGAAGCAAACTTAAGTTTGCACTACTAAAAAAGAGGAGGTGCAGATATTCCCCCACATTTGCTCAATGTGGAATGTATTACAGTGGGTGCTTTAGTTTGTGGGCCTGAAAAGGTGGACTAGACACCAATTCTTTAAAAAAAATAAGCAAAAAGTGATGAATGAGTTTTTCATGGTGGCTTCTACATTCTTTAGGCACTACAATGCATTCCACAGCTGTGCTGCAACATGATATTTCAAGTGGAGAGTAAGGAAAAGGTTTACAGGGGTATATGCTGAATTCAGCACTGTAAAATAAGGTAAAAGAGGAGCAACCAGAAACTAGAGCTCTGCAGAGGAAAAACTAAGAACTGGCAGGGCAGCTCCTTTTCTCAAGGGCCTGTTGCAGGCATGTATCACAGCACCATGCTGTTGGTGTGTACATTAAGTTTTCACAGATGCCTGTGTAGCACAGCACTGCCAATATGAAGCACACACATGTGGCAAGGCTGGCAAAAAAAAAATCCCTTTTTTACAGAGCACAAAGGATTCCACACACACACTCCCCAATAGGCTTAAGTTGCCACTCAACATCTTGGCAAATTTATTCCAAATCAGACAGACACTGGGCAGAAACAAAACTGGTTTTCTTCAGATTGGGGGGAAAGGATCTCTCCCCCCCTTTCTTATTTTCTTTAGGCTTAAAAAAGGAACAACACCTCTTTTAGACAATTATTGCTCTTCTGGAAACCTCTGTATGAATAGCAGACTGCATACATTTTGAGTTCACTGTTCTCACACCAAAATAGTTCACCAAGTATTTTTTAATTGTGTTTTGAGCCAATTTGTTCATTGTTCCTGATGGGAGATCGGGAGGCAAGCTTTGAGTTTCGGAGTTGCATCAATGCAGAGCATGACTGAACCAGTTTTTCAAGTTGTGAATTTTAAAGAGAGAGCATTATCTGACACCCTTGCCTGCTCTCATGTAGAAAATAGCCTTCACATTTCAGCAGAGAAGCAAGCAAAGAAGAGAATATAAAATATTCTTCCAGAGGCTTCTTTTGCTTCAGAAAACAAATCAGTCGCGTTCAAATGAGGCCTTTGAACTGAACCTGAATGCCTCCCAGGCAAGCAAGTACAAATGCTGAGAACACCTGGGAAACATAGGCTTTCAGTTAATGCCAAATGAGATGTGAGCTGAAGAGCTCAGAGGCACAGGTTTTATATCAGCTGCCTGGGAGAAGAAGCTGCCACTTGATAGCCACATCTGGAAATTCACTTCTAAGTCTGATCCCACAATATGCTTCTGTTTGTAGTTAGATATCCATTGGAATAAACCATGTAGGTGGTTCCTCAGCACTCATCCAAAGGTGCTCATGTGACAGTAGTTTCTCTCCACCATTTTGCCATATCCAGGGTAACAAAGGATTTGGGATAATGAAGCTGTTCATCTCTGAACCCAATAGAGAAACGACAAGGTTTTTCTGGAAGCAGAAACTCTTCTCTGTCACAAATTTATGTATGACTTAGCCACAAACCCTATACATACTGGTGAATCAATGAAGAATCTGACTTAATCTCCACTCCTCAAAACATCACTGACATCTAATTTATGGAGCCTCTTTCACCAAGTCAAGATGTTAATCCTAAGTGCCTCTGTGTCCATTTCTAATGGCCATTATCTGTTCAGCAAGAAAGAACAGAAGCAGCTCACTACATCTATTAATATCCACTTTAGGAAAGTTATGGCAATATCCCAAATTAAGACAGGTTAACAAATGGCAAAGAGACACACCCTATTGTCTTCAATTCAGCCATCTCAGGTTGGACATCCAAGCTGTGTTCAAGACCTACCGTATATAACCTGTCAGGACTCACAATACTGAGCCTTTAGGTTGACAGATAACATAAAAACCGTCTCTTTCCCTGTCCTCTTAACTTAATAAAGTCTCCTGTACATCACAAACATCCAGACAGACAAATTAAGGCAAGCTTACTGAGAAATATCCTGAAGTTTGCTTTCAGTTGGTATATTTCACCTCCACAGCTGCCAAAAATCCTTGCGTGTATCGTACCAGAATGTTTAGACTCTAAACTTCCAAGTTCTGCCTTATTAAAGCTGAACTGTTGAATCATAAAGAAACCAACAATGCTTCCGGACAGGATGTCGTATGTCACAAGGCATCACTTATACTGTAGTTGTCTTGACTTTTGAGTTCTCATAATTCCCACCATCCTACCAGAAGACACCTTGAGGTATGCATTTCAGCAGGATTAAAGTACTTTCGTTATGCCTCATATCACCGTCCATACAAGCAATAATCCTTTAGGAATGTCTTGGAGACCAATTTACTCAACAATAAGGGAAATGCCATTAAAGTGTACAACTAAGCACCCACAGTGGAGCTTGATCCCCTGAAAAACGCATACCCAAACAAGTAACCCTACTGGCAGTCAATGAAATAACTCATTTGTGTCTGCTTACTCCGTTGCAGGATACATACACACAATATCACAAGATTGGGAGGTGGACGGAATTAATGTAAAAGAGGAACGAGCCATGAAGGTGGGGGAGGAGGGGAGAGAATGAGCTACCAAATTCCACTGACAAATGGCTCAGTTGCTTCAGGTTCCTTAAATGGTAAACTAATGGGGGGGACGGGACATATTTCTCTTTTTTGTAATCATTTTTATTAAGTTTCCAATTTTACATTTCAAAACAAACATTTTACAAACTTTAGAATATCCAAAGACTTCCCCCCTTCTCCTTCCATGGTTCATGTCTTTGTCAGCGTGCAACTTTAGATAACATGCATAGTATTTTAGGACTATACATTCCTGGCTCCTCAACGCCATTGCTATAAGCAGTCCCTCCCTCTTAATAAATAAAGCAGGGTCAATGTCTAGACCTCAACAAATACCCAAAGGGGTTCAACACTCCCCAGCAGCTTCCTTTTAACAGGAAAGGCATGAGACACAAACTTGGCTCCCTATTAAGGAGTTCAGGACTGCCTGCCGCAATTATACCTTTCCTTAACAGCGCCTAGTTGTAAGAGAAGCTTTTCCTGAAAGGGCTGTGTTAAGTCATGCTTAGCTAGCAGCTTCAAATAAAGTATACAGGACACAAAAGGACAAATAGTACTACTGACTTATCCGTCTCTACTCACTGACTCACACCTTAGCCTACGGAGAGCAACCCAGAAACTCCGACCGTTTTCACTCTCTTTTGCATCTCTCCCAGTAAGCTGACGGCATTTATACAGGACTTCCACGTTCGCCTGCTACAGGTGACTTCATTTCAGTCATTTTTAAACAGACGCGTTTAGGAGCAAGGTGCCAAACAAACCAGCGCTTCCACCACTTACACGAGCAGTGTAATCCCCTGAAGGCTTACTCTGAAGTAAACCTCCTTACGTTGAAAAGAGCGGACTTCTTAGTTAACGCTTCGGGCAACTATGCAGAACCGTGCCACTTAAGAAAACCCTTTATCGTTCTTCTGATTGCTTAACGCTTTTAACGCACGCCTTACCTCTTGCTCCCTGAAAGACTGGTTCTGCGCATCTATCACCCGAATAGTCCTCTTAATGGGGAGCAGCCCCCCGGCGTCATCGTGCGCCACCATAGCCCCTCTTCTTTTCCAAGGCTTCCTCGTGGTTTGCGCTGACGGTAATCCGCCCTCCCCACCCCTAATACTGCGAACGAGGCGGTTACTCAGGCACGACCTGCCCTTCGCCGAGGTCTGAGCTCTGCTGGGGCTGCAACAGCTCCATCCCGCTTCCAGGTGACTCACGCAGACTCGCTCTGAGCCGGCAGCTCCGAGGAGAGCCGTCCAAGAGGCAGTGGGCGGGGCGCCCGAGCTGGATGGTGGGCGGGGCTTCCTGGCGCCCGGGAGCCATTGGCTAGCCCGCGGCTAAGTGGCACGCCCAGCCGTCTCAGGTTCCCCACGGCAGGGGAGAACCGGCGCTGGACCACTGGGCTGGAGCCCCCTGTAGGAGGTATCCTGAACCGTCGCGGCACCAAGTAGCGCGTCCCCTTGGCGCCCGGTCGTACTCTGCAAACGTCCGAAGGGAGACTGGCTTCGCGTGTACAGCCCCTCCCCTTCTCTTCAGACGTTTGCCTTGCACAGGAGGACGCCAAGGGGAGGCTAGCGTGTTCTCCTAACTTGTAACAAACTGTCAGTATAACATCCACGCACCCTGGAAACGTAGGAAGAAACTGACTCGAAATGCTGAGATCAGAACCGAATGTAACAGCCTTTGCAAAAACGCCCCTCGCTAAAACTGGTCGACGCGATCCCGAGGAATAAGCTTGCAAACCGCATGCATGTTCTACCGAGCAGCAAGTGACTCACGCTGGGGCTCACTTGCAAGTAAACGAGCTTAACAGCGGGTTGTGAATCGCAAAAACAAAGGCTGCGAGCCTAACCGTGTCTACTCATAAGTAAATTATTGAATCCAGTGAGGCTTACTTCCAGGAAAACGGAATTAGGTTTGCAACCTAACGGGCAAAATAAATGCACGGGATCGCGGCCGAGTAACCCGATCCAGTGCATGCTTTCGCAGAAGTAAGCTCCGCCAAGATCCGTCGCACTTTACTCCCAAAGTAGGTTTCACGGGATGTACTGCACACATACTTGAGGGTTAATTTCCGAGTTAACATGCATACGATCGGGTTGCACGACGGCAATCCTATACACGTTTACTTCAGAGTAAACCACGCTGAACCCCCAGCAAAAGTCAAGTTACACAGCAGCAAAAGGATGCACGTATCTGGAAGTAAACCCTACCGGTGGCTGTGGGATTTGCTTCTGAGCAAACAAGCACAGGCTCAGGCCAAAGATTTATTGCTTAAACAATGAGACTTCGCAAGTAAGTAAACAAGAGTCGTGGCACTTTGCGGGAGGCGGAACTAGCTTCGCAAATTGCTCTTTGCAGGAGGAATTTGTGGAGGCGTCAGGTTTCTCACCTCTGCGCGACAAGTGACACCTGCTAAAATGCTTGCTTTTAACACCACCTTTTTTGCATCCTTAACACCTGGGTTATTCCTATTTTTCTTGCGTGGCACATTTGATGCAGCTTTATCGGAACTGTTGCGGGGGGGGGGGGAATCGCTGGAAATCCAGAGCGTCTCTATAAAAATGAGCTTTAATTTACTGTATGTGCAAATATTTTTAAGAGTGCAGCAACGAGCTCCGCAAGTAGTGCTAATTCCAAAGCAACTGAACTTCAAGCACAGCACTTGTGCAGCTTAGGGGAAATTTAAGGCTGCAGTTTTGGGAACACTTACTGGGGAACAACTCTATGTCAGATCTGCTTCTGCTCAGACCAAGGTTGGGGGCAAACTAGGGGTGTGTGGCATATACCAATGGTGGGCGGGACCAGAAGCAAAAGTGGGCAAGGCAACTAATGTAAATTTTACCTTTGTCCAGACGACTGATTTCTACACACACACCCCTCTCTCTGTCCTCTACCCAGGCAGGCGAGAGGCGTTATCAGAGTTTAGGATGCATTCCAGCCTGGGAAAAGAGGGATGTGGCCTGGGGAGAGTTTTAAGGACCAGGCAAAGAGGCCATTTGTTTCCCAGGTCTGAGGTGGCCCACCCCTGGTGTATAGGGCTGGGCTGAAAGATAATCAGATGCTAAAGACAACAAGGCTTCTTCCTGTATCTTTAATAGTGAAGGCCAAGTGTGAATTTTAGCAGGTGATTGATATTTTTTTCTCACGGGGGGGGGGGGCAGCTGCACCTGCACCAATTGCCTCTTCTGCAGCACCCTGACCCTTGGGACAAGCCCTGCCTTCCTTTTCATGTGGCAGCCCCAGGTAAAGCAGCCCCTAAATACCGGTATGTTTATGAGCCAGTATGATATTGCTAGACTTTGACAAGCAAGAAGGCATGGGTTCAAATCCCTGCTAAAGTCGCCAAGTTCACTATGTGATCTACGGCCAATTGCCCAACTTAACCTAACAGGATTAAACAGGATATGAGGATTAAACTGGGGGGACGGACTGGGGGGAATCATGTGGGTGGTGATGCTCCAACCACCTTAGAGGAAGGTGAGGTGCAGATGTGATGGCTAAAACTGAGTTAAATAGCACAACTCTAATGACCTGAGTTAACGGAGCTTACTCCTGAGAAAGTGAGGATTTCAAGCTGTGTGTGTCTAGAGCAGGTGCAGAGAACCTTTTTGGCTCCAGGCCACACCTTTATCAGACTGTGGAGCCACATATGCATGGATCACCTGACATCAGGCAATTGAACTTGAGGACTCCTGAGTGCCCAGATTTCAAAGGCACCAGAGGCTTTGGTTTTACTGCCCATGAAGTGAAGGGCAGTAGTCAAAGCTTTCCTTGGCATAATACATATACAGTAGTATCATATCCCAATCCTCAATTTGTTGGATTAAACAGGTTTTGGCCCCAATCTCATGCCTTGGCCCATTTCTACAGTGCCAGAGTAATTATGCACCCAGGTCTTAAAACGAAAGACGTGAAGCAACCCCCTTCACATCTCAACAGGACTTGTAGCCCAGTAAAGATGCTCAGGGCTCACAATATTCAACCAACCTGTAGCTCACATCTGTGCATGATTATTCAAGGGGGAAACCCCACCAAGTTCTATGGGATTTATTCACACATGAGTGTGCATTAGACTGCAGCCTTGCAACATGATTTTTCTTGTATGGACATTGTCCTCTGCTGCTAGAACCTTCAGCTTTTCTCTCAAAACTAGATAACAATTATTTGTTTTAGATTAGACAGCTTCCTTAGGTGTTCAAATATTCAAGATTTGCAAAACCCACATGGAATAAGAGGGCAAAACCAACTAAGATGTTGAGACATTTTCTCTTGCAGCAAAGCAATTATGTGCTACAGTATTTCTTAATGAAACTGGAACCCCTGATTAATATATCCTGCATTCCACCTTCTTTGTTCTCAAAGCAGCCCCAGCCAGCCATCAAACTGGATATGTTAACATCCTCTGTTTTATTTTCTGCTGTAAACAACTGTGCCTGCTGTAGGGATTAAAAAAACCCTACAAAAATCCAAACCTTAGGATGGTCCAAGGCAGGAAATAAATTCAGTTATTGTGGATATGTGCTAAACATTACAGCCATTCTGTGCAGATGCCCACATTTCAAGCACTTTCCCCCACATTGCTCCCTTACTTGAAAATAAGAGTCAATGCCAAACATTTTGCTTGCTTTAAAGAGTGTGGCAATGTACATCGTTCAGATTGTTTAGGGCTGAGTGACCCATGGCGGGTCCTCAGCACCCTCTGCAACATTAAAAGGGAACCCAAGGCAGGGGGGCAAAGTTCAGATGAAGCAGCTGCTTCAATGGTACCCATGGTCATAGCAAGGATTTTGTTGGGGGGCAGAACCTCAGTTAAGTGTTTTTATTGATTTGGGAGGGGCAGCTGCCCCCCTGAACCCTCTTGGCAACACCCAGAGGTACCTAAAATATTTCACATGGCTTGTGAAGTTAGATTGATCCTGGACTGAAGGAACATATCTTAGTGGCTCCCTCTGGCAAGCATGGGCGCATCAGAGGGGAGAATGTTTCTACACTTAGGGGACACTTCCTGAACTTTCGGGTGGACACCACTTATATGGAACTGCTCTTCTTCTAGAAGTCAACATGACTGCATTTGCACTTCTTTGGTTTTTGAATTAAGCATATCTCTTCATTCTGTTTAATGAGACATGCTAACTTCCTCCTCCGCCTCCTCTCTACGCTCTAGAACAGGCTCCCCCAACCGGGTACCTCCAGATGTTTTTGGACTACATCAACTCCAGACAGCACAGCAAAAACAGCCAGAAGGCACAGGCTGGGGAAGGCTGCTCAAGAATGTATTATTTTTCTCATTTTGCATCTCAAGGTCACACAAGCATCGCTGTAATAACAGCTCATCTGTTTTCCAGTAATTCTCCCACCCCCCATCCCATCTTCAGTGCATTCAGTTCCTAATAAATCTGTGTCAAACAGGGCCAAAGAACTGGTCCTATATTTAGGTATTTTAAAAGGATGAAGGAAGTTCTCGTGAAACTGAGAGGGGTGAGGCAGGGGAAACACCCTAGGCATTCAGCTGGGCTCTTTTTAATTAATGAATGTTCTCAATTTTTGGCCTTCCCCAAAGTAATGAGATGTAGGCCAAGCCCTTTCAAGGTGTAAATAAAACCACATTAAAGCTTAATTAAAAGGTGGTGGACAGCAAGGGTTTAGATTATAGTTAAAATAAGGAGGACATGATGCAATCACAGAAAAGCAAACCTCCATTGCTTTCTTGGGGATTATTTAGACAGAAGCTTGATTAGACTTTGCAGCCCACCCCTATGCATACTTGCCCAGAAGTAAATTTCACTGAATTTACAGGTGAAACTCAAAAAAATTAGAATATTGTGGAAAAGTCCATTTATGTAAACAATTGTTTTCATTAGCTACTGGAGTTTAATATATGAGATAGACTCACGACATGCAAAACGAGCTATGTCAAGCCGTTGTTTGTTATAATTGTGATGATTATGGCGCACAGCTGATGAAAACCCCAAAGTTGAAATTGTTAATTTGGGGTTCTCATCAGCTGTACGCCATAATCATCACAATTATAACAAATATAGGCTTGACATATCTCGCTTTGCATGTCATGAGTCTATCTCATATATTAGTTTCACCTTTTAAGTTGAATTACTGAAAGAAATGAACCTTTCAACGATATTCTAATTTTTCGAGTTTCACCTGTATATGTGAAGGGACTGTAGAGAATATAAGGACACAGGAAAGAACATAGCAAGCTGCACACTACCAAGTTAGACCTTTAGTCAATCTAGCTCAGTATTACTGTATCTACATTGGCAGCAGCTCCCCAACATTTCAGACAAGGCTCTCTCCCAGCCTCTATGGAAGATGCCATGGATTGAACCTGCATGTAAGGCAGATGTTCTCCCACGAGGCCATAGCCCTTCCCCGATGTAGAGGTCCTTCTAGCCAAAAGGATCTCAGCTACCATGGATGGGAAAGAACTGTGCTGGAGCCTTGGGAGAGCCACTGCCAGTCAGAGTAGACAGTACTGGGCTAGAGGACAGTGGTCCGCTGCAGTAAGATGGCAGGGGCCACAAAGTAGGGCTTGCATCTTAAATAGGGACAGGATTGGAGCCTTAAGCTGGGTCTTCTTGTGCTGTTCCAGCTTCACCACAGCAAACGAGGCAAGGGAACACCTTCAAACCAAAGAATAGTGGGAAATACTTATACCAGCATCACATGCTATCCTATTGGCACACCAGCAGTACAGATCCCATTATTTATTTGTGTAGGAGCATGCAGTCAATACACAATTTTGCACCCAGTTTAGTTAAGTTTCTTTTTCATTTTCGGCTTTGCCAACCCCTCAGACTCTATTGCTTTGAGAAAGGGAATGGGCAACTTGAGATTGTTTGTATAGCTGCAAAGTGTTAGGGGCTATAAACCCATTTCAATCATATTCTCAAATATTTCAAGGAGATCAAGGGGCAGATGAATGGCACAGCTTTCACAAGTGACACAGGGTCTCACAGGTGCCATTTCTCTTTCTCCAGGGGTGTGGCATGTGATTTGTCTTGCTCTTGGGAAGCTAGGTATGAAAATTCCAGCTTCTACTATGAAAGCTTGACAACATGTATGAGAGAAAACAAACCCATTCTCTTGAGTTATTTCAATTTCATTTATTTCAGCTTTTCATCTGTGCCATTCTGGCTTAGAGAAGGTAACAGCTTAAAATCAACAACAACAACAACAACAACAACAACAACAACATCCTTCAGAAAAGGCATTACCTAAAGAGTAAGGTTATTTCCCCCGTCTTAAGGGTTACACTTTGGTAACAATTAGGAGGAACATATAATAAGGGGATAATATCAAACGACCTCACAGAGCAGTCATAAATATTATCAGTAATGTATATTCTCTAAACAATCACAAGAAATGCAATATAAAAGCTAAGTAAATAGGTTTTGGGTGCAGTGCACTTGTATTGACTATATGTGCTGGTGTTGCTTTTGTTTTCAAAGGAAAATTGTTTAAGGTGGATTTGTAAATGCAACCATTTTTGAAAGGAACCATATCAAACTTGGTTCCCAGTTCTGAAACACAATTACCGCCCCAGCATTCATTCCAGCATCACTCTCACTACACTTCTTTGCTAGGCTTCCCTCACACCCACATAAATCCCTGTTCCAAGTTACCTACTTCAATCTAGTGATAGGGATGAGAGAATGAGACAACTGAGCCTTAGACTCTCATACTTCTTTCTTCCTTTCTTCTATATGAGGGTAGGAGGTTAAACTCTTGTACTTCTAAGTTTGTGTCAAACCATAGCTTTGACACAAAATCAATCAAAAAGCTTGCCACATGAAGACGAAATGATAAGCTATGGTTCAAGTCTGGCATCTTCCCATCACATCAAAAAGGAGGGGAGTGAAGAGTGTATGAAACAAAGGTTCTTATCTGTTCATTTTTAACAAATTAGCATGGTGTCTAAATTGAGCCTGTTCTCCTATTGCTAGATCCTTGCCCCCCAACCCGGCCCCACATAACAGGCCCAGTTGTAGAGGAAACCAGTAGAATATCTTGTATTGGAGCCTTTTTCTATGATATAAAATATGATGTATTTTCCTTACCCCATCTCAAAATATTAGCTGTTTTTAAAAAGAGCACATTACTTTAAAAACTCACTTCAGAGGACCAAGTAGACATCACCAAGGAGCTTTTCTAATTGTACTGGTTCTTCAGATGCTCAGGAAGTTACCACATTTTCCCATCAGCCAAAACATCCTCTGGTGGGCAGGAGATCATCACATCACAAGATTTGTACAGCTAGTGTCTAAAGAGAGTCCCAAAGATATCCGCAGCACAAACATCTAGCCAACAGAAAGGCTAGCACAGCAATGTAAATGTGGTGAAGAAAAGGACAGAGCTACTAGCAGAAGAGCAGCTCCATGGAGTCACACAGGAACTTGTCATTAAGTAATTAGTGTTAATTACCTAATACAATGAACTGATGTTCTGCCTCTTAAACATGCTTGGCAATGGATTATGTAAGCTTGGGCATATTTTGTGGATGTGAAGTGTTTTCTTGTTACCAAGGGCCTTGGTAGGGAAGAACTGTTCCTGCTATCTTTGCTGACCTGGGATTCGCCAATGCCTGCCAACTTTCACCTACCCAAATGCTCCAAGCTCATACTTAAATTAAACTAGCACGTGATCAATGTTAGTTGAACTGCAAAAGAGCCCTAATCTATTGTGACACAATCTTTTGCCCCTGGGAGGTATAAGAGGCGCTGAAGAATCATTTGCAGCCTGTGAAGTGCCTTGGGAGGGGACAGCAGGTGATGATTTGATGCTGCAAGGTACACACAGGCAGGTATAAGTAAGTGGATGTGATGATTCTCTGCAAAGGCATTTATGGAACTAAGCACATGTGAACAATCTCCAGGCATGAGCAATAAGAGGCTCTTGCAAGCATGGGGGTGGGGAATACATTGTTCCTCCCTAGCTGTGGCTCCAATGTGCAGTTATTACATTTTGATTGACTATTCCCCCAAGGAGTTCAGCATGGCATGCATGTTCTCTCAACCCCCACTTATGGAGTAGGTAGGTTGGGCTGAGTAGCCCAAGATCACTTAAGTAGGTTTTGGGCTCTACATTTCCCAACACTAGTTTAACCACTACACACACTGACCCCTGTTTACTCAGAAACAGAGGACGAACAATCAAATGGAACACAGCAAGTCAGCAAATGTTCCTATTTTCATCTAAGAAATGTTGGAGGGTATGGTGTCTTCTAACCCCCGAGCAGGCTGAGGCAATCCTGTATAGGGAAGTTTTTTAATGTTTTATTATGTTTTTATATATGTTGGAAGCTGCCCAGAGTGCTGGGGCAGTGTGTGGGGTATAAATAGTAAAAGTATCATTAAGGAATGGGACATCCATATTTTCATCAGAGAATCGTTGGAGAATATGCATTTTGGGCGTACAGCATATGCTAAACTTCTCTTTGCTTCTCACCATTCCGTGACCCAAATGCCTGGGACTACAGAAACAATGTTAACTCTTAAGGGTGGACCCACAACTTCACATTACTGTATAGTGTTTGTGCACAACAGCATCCAAATTGCATGGGGAGCATTGGCAAACAAACCTGGTGGCTTGCTGAAATAAAACGTCCATGTCGTGACCAAGTTTTAGAAGGTTCTCCCCAATTATTACTTTTTATTCCTAATTATTATTTTGCAATTTGTGGATTGACTCTAAAGGTTATTAAAGTTATACCACCTTCTAAGGATCTCAAGGTAGTGTACATGGTTCTCTTCCTCCCCATTTCATTCTTACAACAATCCTGTGAGGTAGGTTAGGCTAAGAGATGGTGACTGGCCCAAGGTCACCCAGTGAGCTTCATGGCTGAATGGGGATTTGAACACGGCTCTCCCAGGTCCTAGTCAAACATCTCATGATTCTACCACTTTATTCTGCTTTCTGTCCTTTAAAAAAATGCAATTTTATTCATTATCTACTTATTCTAGGTAGAACTTTTAAGAATTTACATTTCCTTGTAGTAGGGTTTGGGGGACCACAGCTAGTTTAAGCTGCTGCCTTGTTCAAAGGTGTCATCTATCAAATGCTATGACCAGAATGCACATATACTGAGAAAATTACTGCTTGCTTTAGCTCTTCGGGAAAATACACAGCTTTGTTTGAATGAGTACTTATAGGAAGTCAGCCCATATGACCTGCTTGACCACATTACTTCTTGGCTATAACCTGCTTTTAACATTCCAGCAATAGATATTTATGTCCCTGTCAAAAATGTAAAGCTGTGTTCTTGTAAGCAGACAAAGGGGTTGCTTGGCTCCTATAATGTATACATGCAGTCTGGAACACAGCATTTTATTAGGCTGATGGGATGTCTCTGCAGTTAAGATGGGCTATATAAATAAAAAGCTCAACTACAGTGGAGCAGCACAGATGTGTTTTTTCTACAATTCATTCCCCCACTGAAATTCAGCAGTATAGACCATCACTAGTACCATTCAAATATCAACATTCAAGATGGATGAAAGCACAGAAAATCAAATAAAGCCTTCTCTTTATTCTTTCACATTCTGCCTGTGTTAATACAAGAGCTTTGCAATAAGCTCCTGATGTAAAAACAAGCTGAGATTTACATGAAAGGAAGGGAGAAAAGCAGCCACCACACTACAAGTTTGAAACTACTTTATATTCTTTATTTAAACTTATATGCTAACCATACACTCATAGTTATTTTCTCCTCATGACTTGGGTGGTCCAGTTGGCCGTTCATCCTAAATGCTGATTTCCAACTAATCATTTATCTTTCAGGGCTGGCCAAGACAAATGAGTGAGTTTGAGCTGCCATGTCTGACTAGGGTTACTATAATTGTGGGCCCTGAAAGTGGTACCCAACAAAGGAAAGGATGCTATTTTTTACAGCAGCATCTATCTGGTATAAGAGTAATGGCCATGCTTTTAAGAAAGTCATATACTCTAAACCCACTGGTTCTAAAACTGTTTTTCTCTTGGCTACACTTTCAGAAAAAAAATCTGCTCATGGCCACACCAATACTGTATTTTTCGCTCCATAGGGTGCACCAGACCATAGGGCACACCTCATTTTTAGAGGAGGAAACAAGAAAAAAAAATATTTTTCTGGTTTTCCTCCTCTAAAAGCCCTGTTTTTTTGAGGATCAGCAAAAAAATGCAGCTTTTTTGCAAAGGGAAAAGCCCTGTTTTTTTGAGGATCAGCTAAAAGTTTTGCAGCTTTTTTTGCAAAGGGAAAATCCCTGTTTTTTGAGGATCAGCTAAAAGTTGTGCAGCTTTTTTTGCAAAGTGGGAAAAGCAAAGCTCCTTTTGCAAAGGGGGAAAAGCAAAGAGGAAAAGCCCCGTTTTTATGGGGTTCAACTCACATTTCTGAAAAATCTTAAGGAAAGGGAGCGTTTCTACTGTTTCCAGACAGATAATCTAATCAGCCAGTCACATGTCGGTGGGGAAACAAACAACCTCCCTCTGCAGCACATTCAACAATGGAGGCCTAGGCAAGGGGGCAGGCCGAAAGGGAGCTGGGACTCTTATCTCTCTCCCAATGTCTTGCTGATCAGCTGCTGGGCGGGGTCATTTCAACACCCCCTTTTCTCTTTGTAAAATAAAAAGCACAATCTGCTTTTGGCCCCTTGGCAATTCAGCTCCAGGTACCACCATTCGCTCCATAAGACGCACAGATATTTCCCCTTACTTTTCAGGAGGAAAAAAGTGTGTCTTATGGAGTGAAAAATACGGTAGTTTTATCGATAAGAAATACATTGTAAAACAAAAAGAAACAACTCCTAGCAGTGCTTGATTTGCAACACAGAACACAACTACTTTATAATATGATCATGGGACACCCATACAGTATAAAAGAAGGCAGCTACATAAGAACATGAATCATTCCCAAAATATAATTATAAATGAGCCTCTTACCTTTAAGTATATATACAAACTCAGTGAGAGGTGTGAGCTTGCTTTTTTGCCGGGTAATCTCATTTATATTAGGTCTAATTTGAGACAAACTCTCATCTCATTGACACAAACAAACCTTTCTCTTTTATTATCTTTCATATTTGTCAGAGTCAAAATTCCCTGTTCGCTATATGCAGCGAGCAGGGATTTCCGACTCTGACAAATATGACAAATCCCTGTTTTCTACTATATGTAGAGGAGAATAGCAGAAAAATAGCCAATGCTCTTGAAGAGAGGTGTGGATACTGTTTCTGGTTGTATATCAAAAAAATACTTTGATACTATACTATATTATACTACACTGAATTGTTTAAAAGTTTCATTGATTGTCTTTGAATCTTCCTGCCACACTTGCCATCCTTTCCTGCCACACCCTTTGAGAACCACTGCTCTAACTCCATGAAAGGTTCATTTAGTCTCCCCAAGGACTGGTTTATGTTACTACTAACAGCGACCATTTTACACTCATCCAATTGATGCACAATCATGCACACGCTGGTCTCTGCCAACCTAGAAGTGGTCTGAAAGGGGGGGCAGAATGGGGTGGACTTAATGTGTGCTCCACTGATGCACACAGGAGTCAGGAATGGAACTCCCGTGCAAAATGGTTGCCACCTGTATTTTGCTTGACTACTGCAAGTTTCATAAAGCAGCAACAGCCGAGATGCTAGTTTACCATGCAATATAACTTAATCTGGACAAATCTAGTCATCTTAATAAAAAGGGGGGAGGGGCAATTAGAGAAAAAAGTCCACCTACTCCAGCACCTCATTTTCTACAGAAGTCTGCAGAAAGTTTAGGCACAGGGCTTGATGGTAATGCCCCTCTACTGTAGTCCCGTTTGGCCATCACGATTAACAGCCATAGATAAGAGATGCTGCCCATAAATTTGTCTAAACTCCTTTCAGATGGTTTAAACAACCGCCTACGTTTGCGGTAGTCACATCTTGGATCAGCAAATTCCATAATGGATTATGTGCTGCATTAAATACTGTCATCCTTAGGTCTACAGCCCATCAATTTGAATGGCCCCAAGTTCTAGAACTGTGGGCAAGGGGGGGGGAGGAAATCATAGCCCACTTTCTCCACACAATGTCTAACTTTAGTACATTTCTCATGTCTCCTCTCATGTTGCCTTTTTTCTAAAGCAGTGGTGGGGAGTCTCTAGTATGCAAACCTATTTAGGTATGGCACAGGCCCAATTTGGCCTGTGAGACTGTTCCCCACAAATTATGCCCATATGCCCCATGCCTGGTGCTCTCAATTGTTCCTTTACAAGTGAGGGTCCCTGTCAGTGCCCATCAGCTGACAGGTGCTGACAGGAATCCTCACTGAGACCAGATGCACTAAGGAGTTCCCCTAGAGCG
Organism: Lacerta agilis; assembly: GCF_009819535.1. NCBI lineage: Eukaryota > Metazoa > Chordata > Lepidosauria > Squamata > Lacertidae > Lacerta > Lacerta agilis. The sequence goes on along the minus strand of NC_046321.1, from coordinate 4,450,043 downwards.
GCCAAGGGGACTTTCTTAGAAGCTGAGAAAGAGCTTTTGATACTGGGAGCTCACTTTTATATAGATTTGCTCTGTTTTCTTGAAGTAGTTTGCATTCAAATCACTTGGCTAAAATAGTGCTTCAAGCAAATGGAGCATGCCCCTTGGAAGATGCACTTCCAGCACCAATTACAGTAGCTGATTAGTGATTCCCACTGAATCATTTTGACATCAAGTGATTGACAGGAAGGTGATCCCACCCACCTATCAAAGTAGGCCCACAAAAGGTGGGGGCATTAGGAATCTGGCCCATTGGCCAGATCCAGTTCCCCACCCCGGTTCTAATGCAAAAAGCCAAAATGCTTTATCTTTCTCTTGTAATAAATAAAGGTGCTCCAGCCCTTCGTGTGCTTCACACAGTGGATAGTTTATGGTAAGGGCTACTGGTTCAGGTTGCTCTAAAGCAGGATTAAACAAATTCACAGAGGATGTCAATCAGTTATTACTCATGCTATCTAACTGACCTTTCATGGTAAAAGGCAGTATCTTCCTATAATAGTGATCTCAATTCCAAGTGCCGTTTTTTTATGTCGTTTGCTACATTTAGTGTACTAAACTTTTTTTTATAAAAAAACAAACACACACACACACTCAAATTTTCTTGGCACAGAATTCCTATGTCTTTTACATAAGAAATTCTTACAGTACTCCTTACCAGGCTTTTGAGGATCTAGAACACAGACTAGACTGGGGATTACTAACGATAGCTTCATCATGCCCTTTGCAAGCTGCACTGTACTTCTCTTCGACTCAGCGCTGGATACCGAGGCCCCTGCAATCTTGTTGCTAATAAACATTGGGCCCACACCTTCTGAACATACATACACCTTAGGCTTCACCTGGCATGAATCATTAGTTTGCAACTTACATAATAGAAGAGCTTAGCATTGTAACACAGTATGCACAATGAAGACTTTATCTAATGCCAAGTCATAGGGTTGCTAATAAGTGCCAGTCCACTTAGCTCATGAGATCCCTCAAAGAACCAGAGGAAGCCTAGTTTTATGACAGTGCACAATAAGAACATAAGGCAAGCTTGCTGGATCAGGCCAATGGCCCATCTAATCCAGTACAGTGGAACCCTGGGTTACGCACGCAATCCATTCCGGGTTGCTATGCGTAACGCGGGCGTGCATATCCCGAACGTACAAAAAACCCCGGAAAACCAGAAGTAGCACGATTTGAGTGCTTCTGCGCATGTGCGAAGTGCGCATCCGGGGGTCGTGCACGCTCCTGAAACGCTTCCGGGTTGCGGGCGTTCTTAACTCGAACGTCTGCAACCTGGGGTGTGCGTAACCCAGGGTTCCACTGTATCCTGTTCTCGCAATGGCCGGTCAGATGTCTGTGGGAAGCCAGCAAGCTGGACATGAGAACAACAGCACCCTGCCCATTAGGGAGTCCCAGCAACTGGCACCTAGAGGGACAACGCCTCCAAAAATGGAAGCAGAACAGAGCCATCACGGGTAGTAGCCACTGATAGCCTTGCCCTCCATGAATCTGGGTAATCCTCCTTTAAAGCCATCCAAGTTGGTGGCTATCACCATAATGTTAGCAAGACAGGCTATGGCACGTCAGAGGCAGTTTTACTGCAAGTATAGTAGAACTCCGGCTTCAACAAGGAGTGAAATGAGAATGCCGTGGAAAGATACACGTGCATGGGTTCAAGTACATAATTTTTCAAAGATTCCTGCCAGCTTCACATAACTACATTTCCTAAGAGAAAGCTAAGCCTCTAAACCATATATTTTATCTTTCACAGTGCAGCTGTAACCATAGCTATGCTTACAAATTTGGCAGACTACTGAAGCTTGTAAAACAGTGTGGACTGGGATGCCCATGAGTTGGGGAGGAGTTCACCAAGGACTAGAAAGTTGTCTCATATAAGCCGGGGAGAATTAGGAAGCAGACAGCCTGTATTTCTCAGTTTTAGTAATAAAGAGAGAACCCCTGAGTGAAGTGTGACACTAAGAAGGTACCCCAACCTTTCAGAGATTCAAGACCAGGGTCTGCATCAAATATGCTTTGCCACCTTTATCAATCTGAGGGAGAATTCACAACGCCACAAGAAGTTCAAAACTTCCCAAGTCAACTGAAGTCAATGGAATCTAAAATGGCCATGCATTCTTGTCTCTTCAATCCACCTGCAGTGCTGCAGCTATCTCCACAGCCTCACTCTTCACCGCTCAGAACAGCCGCTCATTTATTGAATTCTAGGCTCTCGATCTTCACTGTTTGGCCATTCACCAGTTAATAACCAGCATTAATGAAGAACACATCTGGATACTAGCCCCAATCAGGATGAGACTTCTGGAAACGTAGTGGGACCAACAGGGCCATCATGGGTCACCAAGCAACCTTCACCCATTAACCTTAAAGGCAAAGGGAGCAAACACTTGAAAGTTACTGTCATCAGCTTAAAATAGACAAGATATTTTGCCATCAAGGCACAGACCTTCACCAACCTCATGCTCTAATAAAAATAGTTTCTCTCTCTTTGTTTCTCTCTTTTTCTCCAAATGTGTCAGCTTGAATGCTGGAGGAAGGTCAGGGATTTTTACAATCCTACAGTGACGTCAGCAAGACAAACTTGAACTGCTGAAAACTAAGACCTAACCTTCCACCTTGTTGGCTTTGAATGTTAACAGTTGTGCATGTTCAGAAGCAAATGTCATTCAGACAGGACCTTTGCATTAATTCGTACCAGCTGCAAGAGAGATGGAACCCAGTTACTGTGGGGTGTATGAGATATGTACTACTGAAAATAGCAGCATTTTTGCTTAAATCGAGTCAAAATGAAACAATGCCATCTTAATGTAGACAGCCACACCTTTTCAAAACAAATTTTGAATTATAACCACTAAGCATATATATTTGGTTTGGTAGTACCACTGCACTTAACTGTGTACAACAGAACAGAAAGCCACTTCAATGAATTAAAAGCACACTCTGTTGGATTCTATCAAGCCAATTAATACTGATGTCTACCCTTTTGGTATTAAGACTACACTAAGCCTTATGCAGAACATACAAATGGTTCACTTAGACCAAGGCTGGAGACCTGGGGGTCCTTTAGATATTGTTGGACTCTCATCTCCCATCAGACCCAGCCAGCACGACCAATTATTATGGATGATGTGAGCTGTAGTACCACAGCATATGCAGGGCCTCGGGTTCCCCATCCTTGAATCAGTTGGACAAGCCAGGAGAGGTGAAAAGACAGAGACTAGCAGCAGGAGGACAAGCCAGAGAAGTATCAATTAGCAAACAGGTACAGTAAGAATATGCTGATTCAGCAAAGGCTTTGTTGCTTTCTGCGACGAACCTCCACCTCAGACTCTCCCCTTGTTACTAAGTTACGTTTTTACTCAGGTATTCTGGGTTAAATTAACACTCACCCCACCTGTCCCTTTGAGGTCCATCTGTTACTGTCTTTCCCTTTATTTAATAAACTGGGAATTTCTTAGTAACAGGGGTTTTTACTGTCCAGCGGTCGTGGCCGGTTATTTTCACTGCTCTGGGCTTTGGGGTTTAACCTCTCTTTTGCCTATAGTTCGGGGCCTCTCTTTGTTAGATCCCCTCACTATACCAGTTGACTAAGCCCTCTTAGCAACTCTGTGGCAATCCCAGGTTTTTCGCCCACTAGCCCCTCCTGAGGGAACTTAAGACACAAACTATCTCCTTTCAGATTAGTTTTGCCCTTTACCTGAATTCCCCTCCTCAAGAGCTTAGATAACCTGCTGGACCAAAAGAATGACGACTTGGCTCAAAAACAAGAGATCTTTATTTAGTACAGAGCATAGCGGTTTCAGTATAGGTTCATAAGCTTAGTTTGTTATCAGTATATATTCTTCGTTTCATCAACATAAACATAAGCACATCTTTAACGTTCCTAACCTAACCTAAACCTAACCTCGCCCCACACCCTCCTTCTTCAGTCACCACTCTCCAACCCTCTCACACCCACTCAACCATCAACCAACCAACCCTAACGGCTGCTCCCTCCTTTTAAATAGCGGAATGTCCCGCCTCCTAAGGGTGTCTGTCACTCTAACTAGGGGCTTCCATTAACCCTTAAAACTCCATGGGTCTCTAAACAGCCCCTAACTATAACCTGATTCATCACACCTTCAGAGTGACAGGAGGATAGTTTTGAGGAGGAGAGTGGGGAAATTTATTTCTTTATTGACAAAAATTATTATAGACCACCCCTCCACATATATCAGGGTGGCAGACAACAACATTTATAAGTGCAATAAAATATAAAATGCAATTAAAACAATGTAAAATAATCATAAAAATGAAATACAAACTAATAATAAATGACTGGCTCACACTGAATAAGGCCTGTTGGCATAAAAGGGTTTTAAGAGATATCTGAAAATTAGTTGCAAGGCTGCCTGCTGAATCCCCACTGAAGAATATTCTACATATAGCATGGGACCCATGACACTAAACAGCCAACTTCTAGCTGAAGCCAGTCAGGCTTCTGAAAGACAGGGGCAATTAACAATGCTCCCCAGGACTATCTCAGTGACCAAGCTAGGATGTAAGTGCTCAGGTGGTCCTTAAGGCATCCTGGACTCAGGTTGTGCAAAGTTTTGCATAACAATTCAAGAACCTTGAACCTAGCCTAGGAGTGTAAGGGCAGGCAGTGGAGAAGTTTTAGCTGAAGTGTCTACACTTTAGCTGGAGTGCTACGTACAACAACAACAGCAGCAGCAGTGGGTGAAGGCGGTAAAAGTGGTAGATTATTATCCACCTGAGAAGAGGCACGTATTTCTTTCAGTGGTTATCTCTGGATACTTGTATATTTACTGAGCTGATACTAAGCCTCATTTCTTCCAAGGTTTTGGGGAGCCCGATGAACAGGGAGATTTGTGCAATCCGATATGAAGCAGACAATCGCTGAAGAGAGCAACAATTGTGCTGTCTGAGCCTGCTTTGATAATCACTTGTTCTGAGCTGAAGGAACCTACACGTGAACCTTAGATAAAAAAAACAGTTACAGCCATCCACAGGTCAGTAAATCCATTTTTGAGAAATAATAAAACTGAGGCTGATAAAAAGACCAAACAATAGAATCATTAATTAACAAAGGAGGCAATGATTGGGGATCAACCTCCCATAAATCAGAATTAGCATGCCTCAGTCTCATAGTGTTTACTTCAGTTACGTTGCTCAGGTAAAGATAAAGCCATATACAGGAAAAGTACTGCATATACTCTTAATGCCAGTTGCACTCAAGGGGCAGCACACTGCAAAGTTTCACCATTACAAACATTTCACCATTGCTAAGTTCTTGCTTTTGGCAGTGGGAGGTGTTCTTTCATTTATAAAATGTCTAAGTTACCTTTCCATTTTGTGCTCAGGATGCTATGCAGCATACATTTCAAATTGCCAGTATATATTTTTAAATATTGTAACACACATTAGAATTAAGATTACAAAACCAACAAAAGGAAGCAATTTTGAGCAGAACAGTCTTAAAATATTCTCTTCATCTTCTGGAAAAACATACAGTGGAAGAGCCTGGTGGGTTTTCACAGGGAAACATTATTCTGCAGCAGGAATAGCCAATGTGGTACTACAACTCCCGTCAGCTTCACCAGCAGAACTAATGGTCAGGGCTGATGGAAGTTGTAGTTCAACAACATCTGGAGGGCACTCTGTTGGCTACCCCTTATCTACAGCATGGATGTCATTAAAAAGCCCAGAGAAATGAAGCCCATCCTAGGAAAACAGTTGGCATTTTACAGTCCCTGCTAGAAAAATAGGGAGCAGAAGGTGGTCTTCAACTAAGTTTACTCAGAGTACACCCACTGAAATTGATGGACATGACTAGGTTAGGTCTAGAAATTTCTATGCGTCTAGACCAAGCAAAACCTGGTTTAATATTATTCCCTAATGTCAGGCAGTGAGAAATTGGTTGGAGGTGGGTCGGGGAAAGCTTGAAGGGAGAACAGTTGGATGTCTGTTGATAAATTATATTAGTTGTGGAAGGTACAGAAATAATTATTCAAAAAAATTGCCCCCTTTTATGACATTTTGCTAGAAGAATGCACAAAAGCAGGTATTGAGAATCTTCCATCTTACTGTATATCTTGAAGGGAAACAATTTTTATAGCAAAGTTTATTCTTGCCTCTTGTAATTGCTCAATAAAGTTAGAATTCTGTAATAAAAAAGTGAAGTAGCAACATTCTAGGCTTCACGGTCACAGAGATAGGTTTGGAAATAAACCAAAAATCTCCAGGTAGTAAAGCCTCTGGTGATATCCAATGCTCACCATACGAAGGGCAGACTCAATGAAATCACTGGACCTAAATCCATCGCTTTCAACTATGAGGACAGAGTAGGATACCACCCTCCAGGTCTGGAGGTCTCAGAGACGATAATTTTGGGTTCTTTCAAGTGTTGGGATTTGTCAGCACTGCCAAGTAGGTAGGTGTGCTGAGCCCGAAGCTGGGCAACTGAAGTTCAAATGCCAGCTTAGCTGGAGACTTGGTGGGTGGAGCCTTTGGAAAGTTGCAATCTCTCAGTTGCCATTTCCCATCAGTTAAATGGAAACAGCAATATGCTCTCAACTACCTTGGATGGTTGGTCAACAGAAGAAGGAAAACAATCAAACCCACCACAAGCCTTCAATATAAGGTAGACCAGAAATCTCAATGAATGCAGCACCTTTGCTTATCAGTACAATCATGTGAAAAATGTTTTAATTACCTTAAGATCGAGGCTACAAATACTGACAACATCATCATCTCTCTCTCTCCGCTTCCTCTTCTATAAGGAAAGAAAACACTGGTTATATGAGTTACGTGCCTGGCTTTGATACCCTTGAAAGGAACCAGCTTCCCCAAGTGTTACGTGCCCCAAAGCTGCCCTCATTTTTACAACTATGATGTAAACAAGCCGGAGGAATTTCATTCTGGCAATTAACGTCATTTGACTTGACATACAAGCAATTCGCCTAGAAGTTATTGCCTCCTTTGTGCTCCTACGAGAAACAGATTAAAAAGAGAACAATGAAACTCCAAAAGGAAGGAGAGCAACATGCATGAATGTCGCTATTGACACCTGGAATTCTTTCAAGAATTTACTTAATGAAACAAGAAACCTGTTCGGATGCCACACTTCTCAGTTATGCTTACCATTATATAAGAGCCAATGTGTGCTATCTCCCACTTCTAAGTTCTATACACCACAACTATCCCATAATAATGTCCTTACCAGTTCACCTCTAGTAGTGGCAAGTAAAATTTCCTCCCAATGACCAGGCAAGTCCCCTTTGTCAGAGGAATACAGGCAAGTGTCCCACCACCAGAGCATGGTCTTGTGTTCATGAAGGACCATTCTCTGAGAACAACACATATGGCTCTCATTCCCCCTTCCGAACTTAAAAATATTTTAGCCTCATGTGGGATCCCTGTAGCACAGCCCTCTTTAACACAAGGCAGTGTTATTGTGGTTGCGCCCACAGTTCTATCACAACACAGGACTGTGTGGTGTAGTGGTTAAGAGCGGTAGTCTCGTAATCTGGGGAACCGGGTTCGTGTCTCCGCTCCTCCACATGCAGCTTCTGGGTGACCTTGGGCTAGTCACACTTCTCTGAAGTCTCTCAGCCCCACTCACCTCACAGAGTGTTTGTTGTGGGGGAGGAAGGGAAAGGAGAATGTTAGCCGCTTTGAGACTCCTTCGGGTAGTGAAAAGCGGGATATCAAATCCAAACTCTTCTTCTTCTTACAGAGGCTGCATGTGGCCCTGTTTCTCTCCCTGACAGATTAATGCTTTGGTGTGAGTCTCCAGTTCATGCATGCATTGTGGGTTGGGGCAGGGGGTGGACGGAGTGAAGCATGCAGGAGAAGCAAAGGAGAACAACCTGAAAGATACCCCTTTCTCCACCAAATGACTTTCTAAAACATTGTTCAAAAAAAATTATAATGCCATGATATTATGAACATAGAAATGAGTGTTTTTGCACCTTAAAGTATTTCTAACCATATCTATTACATATCTGCAAATTATTCAAAGGAATGATTTGCAAATTAACTTTACAGACTTGGTCAGAATATCAATAAAAATAGACATTGTTTTCTTTTTATTAATCTTGCAACGCTACCAAGAATTTCAGATTGTGCTTTTTACTCAGAAACCCTAGTTTCTGCAATTTAGCTTTACTCCCTGCTTATAGCCAACCTATAGGCTTTAGTCTCATCCAACTCCAGACTCTAAAGGAAGTCCAGAGGTTTGTTTTTAAGACTGGCTAGACTAGTTTTAATAGGTCTTGCCTTGGCTGGGCCCTTCATTTTTCTCAGCCCAGTTGCGATTCATACAGACAGCAGACATTTGACAGCAAAGCCAGCTGTTTTACATCTGCTAAATCAGATGCAGACTCTTAAAAAAAACTGCACTTGAATGGCTCAGAGAAACAAAGGGCTAGCCGGATTGATACGTTCTTCTCAGACTAGATGACACTTCAAAACCCTCCTGAGATCAGCTCATGTGGAAAAGTATTTCTGAGAGTGCACCAGACTGAAAAAAGCAGGACATCTAAAGACTCAGCAAAAAGTGTTCATCGCCTTTTTATAAAACAAAAAAAAACCCTAATTAGAAAGTAAACCCATCTTTCTAAAATGGGTGATTCAAAGATTGTATCAGATAATAAGAGACTTCTTATTTGTAAGGAAAGTTCCTTTGAGTGAGGTTGGCTTCTTTTTATTTCTACACCATATCTTATTTTAAAATAGCCTTTATAACATGCCTCTCCTCTCTGGAACTCAAATGTGTGCACATATCACACACATGCCACATTTTGTCCTCACAATTTGGAGGTAGATAGGCTGAAAAATGGTGTCTAGCCCAAGGTCATCCAATGAGCTTCACGGTTGAGAAGGGATTTGAACCCAGGTCCAAGTCTGACAGTCCCTCACATTGATAAATCCAGGAACCAGGAGATTCTGAGGTCAGGTTAATCATTCCCTTTTATGATTTACAGGCTCATCTTGCTACAAGCTTAAAATCACCTTGTCATAATCTCCCAAATCAGGAAACCCTAGGAGTTGTACTACCCAGGTGAGGTCAGGATTCTTGGCAGCCTCATGTCATTGGGGACAATTCATGTCTGTTAAACTTGTATAAATACAGTTTCAGGTTTGTAATATATAGCATCTAATCTTGTTACCCTCTTCTACTGGAACTAGCCTCTATTAAAAAAACATTTACTTACCCTAAGCCTTAATAACATAATGAACAGAGCAAAAAGTATACAAAAGCAGCTCCTCAAGAGATTAGGAGTGTAGAAATAGTCTCATTTTGAGAAGTTATTACCAAGGGGCTGGAATTAAAAGCAAAGGAGTATTTCTAGGTTTATAGCGCACAGACTTCTGTCAAATAGCACTTGTTACAGCTATTATTCAGCATCGGTAGCCTGAAGGCAAGGTGGATTTTCTGATACACAGAAGTGTGGGATGAGCCAGTGTACTCCATTTACCTTATGGCTAATTTCAGTCACTTCCACTAATCCCATACAAGCAAACTGAGCAGCAAAATTTAATAGACCAGACAGGCACCAACTTTTGCTTCTCGATTTCATACTTAAGGGAGACTTGGCACTTCTTTTTTATGTGTTCTGCATGGGTGCATATGCAGATGTGCATTCATCAAGTTTCAAAAATCTTGCTTACAATTCCTCACCAGCTCAAAACAGGGGGGAAATCAAGTTCTTCCATGACCTCATGCTGCATTTGAAACACGGCACAAGGTCGGGACCAGTACCATGAAGCAAGAGAAAACTTAGACTATCGGTGGCTAACCTATGGAACTCCAGAAGCTGCTGAATTACAATCATTACCCTTGACTATTAGATATCCCAGGCTGGAGCTGATGGGAGTTGGAGGCACATCTTAACTTACATAAGTTAGGGTAAGGCCTGCAATATTTATTAAAATAAATATTGCTCCTGCCTCAACCATGTTTTCACATAAAAAGATAAAAAAGCATATACAGTTTATAGGTAAATAGGGAAAACACAGATTAAAATAAATATTGCTGCCCATATTCCTATCTACTTTCACTCCTTTGCTTTTAGGACAATAATAAAAAATAATGGCCTTATTGTACTATCATCATTTTCTTGTACCGCAATCAACCTTAAAACTGAACTTATGTGGCTTCATTGTACAGGGGCAGCCAGATCGCTAGTCCGTCCAACCAAGTACTCTATTAATTGGCAGCGGTTCTCCAGTCCTGTCTAGCCTTGGTACCTCATGACCTTTTGGGTGAAGATGTCAGGGATTGAATCTGGAACCTTATCCATGCATACCATGTGTCCTACCACTACAGCTCTTTCCTAGTATTTGCTCTGGTTGAGAAAAGTGAATTGTTGTTGTTGTTTAGTTGTGTCCGACTGTTCGTGACCCCATGGACCAGAGCACACCAGGCACTCCTGTCTTCCACTGCTTCCCGCAGAGCTATGAAAACCCCAGTGGACAAGTGCCCCATGCCTCAAAGCAAATAGAAGAACTTGAGTGTGATCCAGCTTGGTATCCGGTCAATGCTCTGTATATAGGCCTCTATTCCACAAGATCCAAAATAATTTGAATTGCATCCAAAGTTACTCATACTCAGAGCAGACGCACTGAACTCAATGGGTGTGGCTAACTTAGTTTGACTTAAGTTCAGTGGGTATACTCTGAGTAGGGCATGGCTGGATATAACCCTTAGCATCCCTATCTAGTTTCTGCAATTCATGAAGAAATGGAAGTGGTGGGAAGATAAGGTTCAAGTAGGCAGAGAGGGAGCATAGCTTTGTAATCACTTTTTTGGTTGTTGCCTTGAAGGAAGGACCAGTCTTAGCTAGTCACCGCAGGATCAAAACTGAGACAACAGTTAAGATCACAATAGTCAGTCACCCTTGAGGAACACATTTCCCCCTAGATAAACAGCATGAACTTCTACTTAATGAGCCGGGTACGTCTGCAAGGACTTGTTGTGATTGCTTGAACATGAATATAGATTTCCATGTGACTGGGGACCCTGATAAAGGGTAACATGTATGGAGACATTAGGGGCAAGACTTGTACGCCCCTGCCTCCCACCACAGATACAGCATTCACATGTTCAGGCAAATGCCTAAACATACCTTCTGTGTTCCAAGTTTGAAATGCACCATCTCCAATAAGCAGGATGGGGGTAAATATACTATTTTCTCCAATGATGCCAATAGTCCCAGGCAAGAAACAAATGTGTAAGCAGAAAGTGCCATTGGAAGATAAAATTACTTTAGCTGTCTAGCTACACAGTGTTCCTGCTAAAAGCAATATGCTTTTCTGAGCCGCAGGAGTGGAGGTAGCTACTACATGTAAGGAAATCAAGACACAATGGGAAATACAGTGGTACCTCGGGTTAAGAACTTAATTTGTTCTGGAGGTATATTCTTAACCTGAAACTGTTCTTAACCTGAAGCACCACTTTAGCTAACGGGACCTCCCACTGCTGCTGCACCACCACAGCACGATTTCTGTTCTTATCCTGAAGCAAAGTTCTTAACCTGAAGCGTTATTTTTGGGTTAGCAGAGTATGTAACCTGAAGCGTATGTAACCTGAGGTACCACTGTATCTTTTTACTGGATGATTTTTTTGGGAAATCAGTTCCTGACTGTAGGTGCTGTATATGTCACATTGACTTCGGCAGGTCTTGTTTAAATCCTACTCGATCCACAGCTGGTCAAATTATTCTGTTACAGTATGCAGAAAGAATAAACTAATGGCAGATGTTGTTCTAGCACATGGAAATACACTGCTACACATCATGTAAGTCTCGCAAAGCAGATCAGGTGCACTGACTACCATTTGAGAGCTAGCATAGCTGGTTTAACCAGCAGCAGCATGCAAAAAGGAAAAAAAGTGTAGCTGTCTGTCTGGGCACAGAACAAACTTTTAGTTGAGAGAGGAAGAACATGAACTGTTTCTTTGTTCATTATTCCAATTGTGAATTAATACGCTGTTTGCTTTACTCACCAGAGTAAAATCCCAATGTGGCCCAGGAGTTAGAAATGTGAATGAGCTTCCTCGCCGCAGAGGGTACCTGTGGACAGAAAATGTTTTCTTGTTTATGACAGCGGTTACAAGGAAAACCCTGAAGCTCCTACAGAGTTCCAGGCTACTTTGCCATCAAGAACATTTAGCACAAGATATACATACACATGTGTGCATGTGCCAGTGTGCCAAGTGAGCCTTGCCCCCATGCAAGGCAGAGAGCTTTTAAGCAGTTATGTGTCATCAGCATATTGCTGACAACCTACTCCAAAACTAAATGATTCCACTCAGCAGTTTCATGTAGATGTTAAACAGCATAGGGAATAAAACTGAAGCCTGGGGAACTCCACACTGATGGCTCCACAGGGCCAAAGAGCACTCCCCAAGCATCACCCTCTGGAAAAGACCATCCAAGTAGGACTGGAACCACTGCAAAGTGGGGCCACCCACCCCTAACTCGCACAGCCAGTCTAGAAGGATACCATGACTGAAGGTATCGAAAGCCAGTGAGGGGTTGAAGAGAATTAACAGGGACACATTTTCTCTGTCTCTTTCCCAACAGAGGTCATCATACAGGGTGACCAAAGCAGTTTCTGTTCCAAAACCGGACCTAAACCCTAGTTGAAATGAATCTATAAAGTGAGTTCCCTCCAAGTACACCTGGATCTAGTCCTTGACCACCACTCAAGAACCTTACTCAAGAAGGGGAGATAGGTAACTGACCGGTAAGTTACACAAATGTTTCTCTAGATCCAAGCCTTTGGCTGATTAACATTCTATGGCATTTTGTGGGAAGGGGGTTACTGGTTTGTTTTTGTTTTACAGCATTATGTATTCTGTGTTCTCATTTTGAATTTTTATGTTGTGAACTGCCCTGTGATCTTCAGATAAAGGATGGTATACAAATTTTAATACAGTGGTACCTCTGGTTGCGAACGGGATCCGTTCCGGAGGCCCATTCACAACATGAAAAGAGTGCAACCTGAAGCGCCAAATCTGTGTATGTGCGCAATGCAATTTAGCGCTTCTGCGCATGTGCGAAGTGCCGAACCAGGAAGTAACCCGTTCCGGTACTTCCGGGTTCAGCGTGTTCGTATCCCGTGATGAACACAACCCGCAGCGAACGCAACCAGAGGTATGACTGTAATAATAATAATAATAATAATAATAATAATAATAATATCATGAAACTGCACCCTACTAAAATGCCATCACAAGTAATTCCAGGCCAAGAACTGAGAAGGGAACACTCCATTCCTAACATCTTCCATCTCGGCACCAGTGCTTTGTTTCCAAAATTAGATCTGACTCTGCTCAGGTCTCTGCATGCTTGCTCTCATCAGAACAGAACAGCTGTTTCTGGCTTTCCAGTGCAAGGGATGGAAAATCTCTTATTTCTCTGCATGATCACTACCTGAATTTTCATAAAGGTACAAAGTAAAATAAATAAATATTGTTATTCTTTCTGTGCTTCTGAACATCTGCCATACGTCAGTGAGTTCCATGGAAATTGCAAGTTTCTGACAAATATTCCAACTGCAATGTTGTCTCAGTATTTCAGAGGCCAAGGATGGAACATTGCCAGGGAGTACTTCTCACAATATCACAGTTGTGTGACATACACCTTTTAAGGGTGTTACATCCACTGCCTTAAGTCATTCTCCAGGACTAGAACAGACTTAAGCAAATACGTTCACTTCCAAGTTTCACTGTCTAATAAGCTTGAGGCACAGACCTTTTCATTTATTTTGGACACCGCAGCTTTTCTCCAAAACTCAGATTTTTAATATCTCAGAAGAGTAGTTTTATATAATTGGCCAATGACAACACCTAATTTGATCAAATAATGGATTTTTTTTTTTTTTTACATAAAGCTCCAACAACTAGCAGGCTGTTTCCACTCTGTGCTTCAGTTTACATCATAGTATCTGGGTGGGAGGAAGTCCTATGAATGCTATAAACTGTATAACTTCATTCAGTGCTCTGCTGAATCAATCTGAACACATGCCTGTTCTACATCATTTACACAGGAGACATACAGGAACCTGTGCAGGTACAATCTTTAAAAACTGGGAAGAGAAGTCATAGATGGGTGATCTGTGGGGGATGTGGAGACGATTCTGAGACGACAAAAACATCTACCATTTAGCATGTACACTGATGTTGCTGCTACAATGCAGAAGAAAATATTTGTTCACCATCGCCAGTAAGATGATAGTTACTGAACATGGCTCCCCTCTTGCTACTTCTGCTGGGTAGAATTCAGAGGGCCAGGGCATAGTTCTGTTCCTTTGTATTTACTGATGCTCAGAGCTCTTTGGTGTTAAAGGACAAGCCATTTGAGCATACTAGAAACTCTTAAATATTTACTTGCGGAAGACTGAACAATGGCATGACTTCCTCCAGCAAATAGCTGCAATCACTCTGGGATTTGACAGGAAGCTTCTGAGCCATTCCATTTGTCTATATCAATATGCTAATTAGTCAGTTGCTCACTTTCCCCAGAGTCGGAACCACCGACCTCCAAATTGGTGTGGAGGGACTGGATAACTTTTACATCTCTCAATTTCACAGACGAGTTGTTCTTAAGTCCGTCCTGGAATACAGCCATAATTTGCAGTTACCATCATCCCAGCCTCTCCTCCAATTTGGAGGTGAGACAGGTTTTGATCCCTAGGAACATAATACAAGGCAGCTTCCCGAGTTATTGCTCCGCCTAGCTCAATACTGCTTACACTGATTGGTAGCAGCTCTCCAGGGTTCCACAAAGATCTCTACCAGCTGGGACATTTTGCATACAAAACACATACTCTCTACCAAGTTTAGGTCATCCCTAGGAAGCCCTAGTACTTTCCAAGTGTCTTTCCAAGGTTCTTAACCAACTTGGGTCTAGGACACCTCATGGAACACCTGATTCCTTACAGTCCTTGCTCAATCCCAGCTGTCTTCAGGGGAGTCACTGCTAGTGGTCCCCAATGGCTCAGATGTACAGTTTATATCCAAGCAAGAGCCATTGTGGGCCCAATTTTATGGAACTCACTTCCAGTTGAGGTAAGACAGGCCCCCTTCCCTGTTGAACTTCTGGCACTTACTGAAGACTTCTTTAATCCAGCAAACTTTTATTTGGGATCTGATTTTATTGTTTCAACTTATCTTTAGCCTCCTGTACATCACTTAGAGACAACTGTGATCAAGCGGTAGACAAGCTGTTGAAATAAATATAAATATATTAATAAACTGTGGGTGTCTTGCTCCATAATCACAACTTGCACAAGTGCAGTGGTATGAGGCCTCCCTATGCAGCAGACCATGGGTAAGTAGGGTAAGACAGCGAACTGAATCCTGTCATTGGCAGATCCATCATGGAGCAGCAGTGCACACCATCCACTTGGATAGAACAGAACAGGATATTCTCCTGTTGAGGTTGGATGGTGCCTTTGCTTTGCAAGCAGCCAGGAGTCTGGCCAGCATATCTCAATGTTTATGCCATCTGGTTCTTTTTCTAATTTCTGCTTTGCCTCTCCAAAGATGCTTTGACAGCAAGTTCCTTTTGGCTGCCTGGCTGGAAGCTCAGCTTGTTTGTTTAACCTTCCCCACCCTCTCCCCTTCCAGAATTAATCTGCACCAAGGGAGGTAAACTGAAGAAGGAAAAACAAGAGTGTTTCCCTTCAGCCAAATATACTGGACCCTTGTGGTAGGTTTCCTGTTCTGCCTGCTTAACTCAAAGGAAAGCCTGCTACCCATCCCCACTATATGCATATCTTGTCAATCTATTGTTGTGGAGGAAGCATGCTGGGAACATCAAACAGAACAATAAGCTTGGATTCTTCCCAAAATATAGATAAGAGGACCCTTTGAAGGTCACAAAAGCCGCAGATGTAAAAAAAAATAGCAGAGCTGTCAGGTATTCAAAACATTTTTAGTTAATCAGTCATCTGCCTTTGAAACAGATGGATCAACTTTAATAAATCTGCATATTACTAAAAACTAAATATGAATGCCTTATAATTCAACAGAACAAAGTTTTCTTCTTCATTCCCTACTTGAGCAACACACATTGGTCCATTCAACCTGAACATTACAGCCTGGGTACCTAACACTATTAGATGAGAGAGATGGATACTCCCCTTAGGTAGCAGTCTATCTTCCAGTCCAGCTTCTCCTCCAAGTCACCTAAATTACTGCAAGTCTCAAAAGCTTCCATCAGCATATTCAACCAAACTTTGGTAGCTGTTCTGCTTGAGGGTTTGTCCAGAGAGTTTAACCTGGTAGCCCTGTTAACCTTAAAACACCCTTCAATGTCCAAAATAAATTGGGTAGCAATTCTCTATTTCCTTCCTCTTTGGCTTCTAACCAGCTTTGTTTTTCCAGTTTTAAAACACTGGCGCACAGCTCTATTCAATGATATTAAATGCATATTGATTAATGCATTTTCAGGCAGCTAGATTATGCTAATGACAATTTACAATTACAACAAGGAAATAACCTTCAGCACCCTCTAACTAACAGTTGTAAACAAGGCAGAAATTGAGTAAGCAGTTTTTACTCCCAGGTTGGAAAGGGAGTTATTTCAGCCCAATGTATTTGTATCTAGTTTGCAACTTTTAAGACCACAATTCTACATGTTTACTAAAATGTAAGCCCCACTGCACACAGCTTATACTTTTACCCTACTTTTGTTGTTTCTTAACACACACACACACACACACACACACACACACACACACCATAAAACATAATGTTAAAATTCTTAAATTGTTAGGAGTGGGAAAGGTAGAAATCTCAAATCTAAGGGGGAATTCTACCCTCCCAGAGAAGCAACTGCTCAAACACTGGCTGAGCCACTATTTGGCAATTTGCAACTCTGAATCAATTAGCAATTCTAGTGGCTGCTTCTAATACAGCAAAACTATGAAAGTGGCACAACTGGGTGGAAAAGGTTAAATAGCAATTGGTGGGTGGGTCCGTGTGCAAAACAAAATCTGACCACCGAAACAAAGTAGACAGGACACAGACTGCTACTGTTGATTTCAGGACTTCTTGTACTTTTCATACAGTCTACAGCAGCCACTACTTTGATCTTTTTATATCCTTTGGGGTTTCTGGGGGAAGGGGCTTTAGGCACCTCAGACAGGTTTCAGCAATACTGTGCCTGTGCTCCCCCACCTCCTTTTAAATAGCAAAAACAATAGCTGTAATCATAAACACACCAGCTTTTGAACAAGTCCCATGGCACAGCGGGACAGACTTCCAAGAACATTTGCCCTCAACTTCTTTGTCCAGCTTGAAAAGGTGAAGCAACAGAGTTGAGCTAATCAGAGAATATTAACAAAGTGTCATTATCCACGAGTAATTTATATGATGGGCAGTGGTGATCTGGCATGCTTCCCACATCATCATGGCAGCATGCATGCATCAACCCCGAACTCACCATTTAACTCCTCCACTATCTCCCAACAGCAGACTTCCTATATTGGCAAAGGACCTTCCTTTCATGTTCTCTCCGGATTTTCCTCCCATGGGACTTCTGGTCCAAGTCAAATGCCTAGCAACCTGTAATAGGTTCAGGCCAAGCTACTCTGCAAAGGAAATTAATTCTGGACAGAATTCCAAGCTTGCAAAGAGTCACTCATTTGGATCTCTGGGTAGAATATGAGCCACCTACAGGTAGGAAAGCCTGCACCTTATGGCTTTATTTGCAGAGCAGCAATGTTACAGTCCTGCTCAGACAACTGTAAGCAGGCACTTGCTTGGGGATGTCTGCTTCCGTGGCTTAAGGTTCTCACAGTGCCAGAGTCCAGCATACTATTTCAAACCACAAAATGTACTCAAAAGATATTCTGAGCAAAGTGTTATGATGGTGTGACCTCTGCAAGACTTAATTCTGAGTACACACAAAAGATTTCCCTGGTCCTTCAGGGTCCCATCCTGTCTCCCAGCTGCACCCACCCCATGCACTGAAATTAGACTTCAAAGGACCTTTCTATCTGAGTCAAAGGCAGCTTTATTCAAACCTAATTGTGGCACATGGGTATGAGTAGTAAATGGAGCACATGAGTAGATGTGTGGTATATGCACATGCCTACCATGCATATATTGTGGCATGAGGGCAGTGCCCACAGGCGCCACTCCCCCCAAAGTTAGCCATGCCCATTAACCTCAGTAGGATTACTCTGAGTAGTATTGTGCTGAATACCTCTCACAGTGATACCTCTAAACCAGATAGGAAAACAAACCAAGTTTGGGAGAAATATCAGATACTTTGTGAAGGTAAAGGTAAAAGGACCCCTGACCATTAAGTCCAGTCACAGACGACTCTGGGGTTGCGGCGCTCATCTCACTTTACTGGCAGAGGGAGCCGGCATTTGTCCAGACAGATTCCGGGTCATGTGGCCAGAATGACTAAGCCACTTCTGGTGAACCACAGCAGCGCACGGAAATGCCGTTTACCTTCCCGCCAGAGTGTACCTATTTATCTATTTGCACTTTGACGTGCTTTCTAACTGCTAGGCTGGCAGGAGCAGGGACCAAGCAATAGGATTCGAACCGCCGACCTTCTGATCAGCAAGCCCTAGGCTCTGTGGTTTAGACCACAGCACCACCCGCATCCTCAGATACTTTGTAAAGGTAAAAGGTAAAGGGACCCCTGACCATTAGGTCCAGTTGTGGATGACTCTGGGGTTGCAGCGCTCATCTCGCTTTATTGTAGCCTGCATTAAATCTCCAAGAGTCCAAAAACATTCCTGGCTCTGCTCCCAGTTATCCCCATTTTACAAACAGGGAAGCAAGCAGAGAAACTGCAACGGAATCAAAGGCATCTAGTGAGTCAACAGCAGAACACACCACAATACTTCACAGGTCCAAGTCCAACCCACTCTGTTGGTGCTAGCTTATCAGTTAGGACATGTTATCTCTTGCCTCCTACTCTTAAAAAAAATAAAAAGCAAGCAAGCAAGCCTGGGCACACAACTGAAAAATGAAGGTAGACAGTTAGGACCAACAAAACCCAAGACCTAGCACTAAGCAGCTGTTACAGCCTCAGCAATAAATAGGATTAATATATGGCCAATGCTCAAGGAAAAAAGTGAACTCTAATTCCAAAGCAGAACAGCAAACAGCAGCGTTGATGGGAAAGGGCAGATTGTGCTGTACTCATTCCTGTAGAAAGACGCACACCAGGTTGTTTCCACGTGGACCGTGGCACAGCCCACGATTCCTTGCTGCCATCCACCGGCCCCTTGGGATTTGCTCTACCTCCTTTTTAAGTAAGCTTTCCAGCTTACTTAATAGACTAGAATAGAATTCCAGACTAATAGCATGTTTCCAGTTAGCAGGCAAGAGGCCAATTCTAAGGCTAGCTGAACTTGATGCACATTTTTTCCTACCTATTTCAAGTGCTCCCACAGACGAACAGCAACGATCAAATAAAGGCACCGTGCCAAATCCATGAGCAAAAACCCCACTCGCAGATCATGCCGGCTCAAAAGAATTACCAGTTGTGGTGTGAGGGTGAAGTTCAAGAGACATTTTAAGTTCTTGTGGTAAATTATGCCCAACTAGGATCAACAGAAGTCATGGCATGAGATTTGTCACAAAACACATTTCCCATGATTAAGACACTGTTTTCCATTAGCTACTTATTTTAGATGATCACCTTGTTTATGAGACAAGTATTCCTTTAGTTTCAAGCAGTATTTTCAATGAATAGCAGCAAGATTTCGGCTATACGTTTAGTTACTGGAATATATAGCGGATGGATGCACAGAGGTCAACTGTATTCTGTACAGTAAACAAGTTTCCATATTTTTATCTTTGGGAAATAAATCCATACATAATAGGCTGAACTTTGTCCACTGTTGGTAGGAACATATTGCTAATCCTTTCTAGACACTGGAAAGTTATCGAGTGTTCACTCATATGGAGTGATGAGATGGAAGCTGACCATCAAAAGGATAGTCACAACCAGTTTGCATACTTAAAAGGAGGCAGTTGGGGGAAGCAGTTGTGTTTGACTGGGAAAAGCCCCACAGAGAAATAGAAAGAGCTTGTGCTCAGGGCAAGCAGGTGGGAGAGAGGGGAAGACTGAGAGGTTAGAAACAAAGAGCAAATTAATGAATTAGTAGTAGTAGTAGTAGTAGTATACCACCCTGAAGATCACAGGGTGGTTTACAACATAAAAATGCAGAATGAGAACACCATAGCAGCCCCCCAAACTAGAACTTTTAATCAGCTAAAGGGCCTAGTTATAGAGAAACACTTTCATCTAACAGCTAAAGATATGTAATGAAGGCACCAGGCGAGCCTCCATGGGGAGAGCAGTCCATAAACAGGGAGCCACCGCAGAAAAAGCATTTTCTCATGTTTCCACTGTCCAGACCTCTTGAGGAGGGAGGCACATGAAGAATATAATAATAATAATTCTTATTTATTCATTTATTTATTTATTTATTTATTATACCCCGCCCATCTGGCTGCGCTTCCCCAGCCACTCTGGGCGGCTTGCTTCCAACAAAATATTAAAATAGAGTAATCCATCAAACATTAAAAGCTTCCCTAAACAGGGCTGCCTTCAGGTGTCTTCTAAAAGTCTGGTAGAAAAGCCTCATATGATGATCTGTAGACAATGAGTTCAAGCACATGAGCCTAAAATATATCTTGGATGCAGAATGTACAGGCCTGAAAGAAAGAGGGCAAATAGAAGCTGCTCAAGCCTTTAAAGCACCCCATAGTCGCCTTGGACTGGTCTTAACCATCCAGGGGTCCTTTACCTTTTTTTTTACCATTTACTGGCATATTGGAATAGCCAAGAAATAAACTTTCAGGTCAGAGAAGAGAAATAATTTCACATGTAATTCAGATCTGAGTGGGACAGAGGAGAAAAGCAGTAGCAAGACATTTAGAAGAGATAAGTGGGAACTACAAGAGCAAAAGGAGTCTTCCGGGAAAAGGCTGAGGCAGCAGAGACAGGCAGCTTGGAGGATGAACACAACTGGGCTGGGTCTGCTAGGAGTAATGCCTATATCATTTAGAAAACCTTAAAGAAAACAAAACAAAACAAAAAAATCATTGTGTGGGGGTGGCCAAGCTATGTTCATGGATCCTTCATTTTAAAGGTCCACAGTGCTTATAAAAGAACAGCCATATCTATGTCTACTGTTATGTACATACATACAAATCCTTTATTCCAGTGTTTTTCAACCACTGTTCCGCGGCACACTAGTGTGCCGCGAGATGTTGCCTGGTGTGCCGTGGGGAAAATTGAAAAGGTTGCAGGCGCGGATGCCGAAGCGGCGCTCGCAGCCGCCCAAAGGCCGGCTGCGCCCAAAGGGCTCCCACCGCATGAGGACGGTCACCGGCTCGTCGCCCTCATCGTTGCCGCGGCCCCACGCGGGCGGCAGCTCCTGTAGGCTGCTGGCAGCGTAGAAGGCCAGCACGGTGCAGCAGGACAGCCCGACCGCCAGCAGACGCCGCTTCAGCCCCGGCACCCCCGGGTAGGAGAAGCCGTGGCACGGCCAGGGCGCACAGCGCGCAAGCCGGCCTCTCAGCCGACACAACAAGCCCGGCTCCGGGGCTCCATCACGGGCCGCCGTCCCCGCCGCCGGCGGCCGAGGGGATGAAGAAGGTGCTGAGGGCACATCGTAGTCCTTTGGCGGTGTTTGCCACCGCCTCCTGCCCAGCCGTGCCTGTGAGGGCGCTGAGTGGTGCATCCCGATGGGTCCGGGGTTGCAGGCCCGCCTTCCCCAGAGGGGGCCGCGGGCTCTCCGGCCTCCTCCAAGCCCTGCTTCTAGCGGGAGGGTGGCCACTCCAAGGATCCGAACTCCTTGGAGAGCCGCCGGACACGACCTGGTTGCTCCTTGTCCCTTTGTTTGTTTGTTTGTTTGTTTGTTTGTCTATCTGTCTGTCTGTTTGTATATGCCGATTTCCTTGGGACGGGCAGAGATTCAGCCGGGACAGCTTCCCCCTCCGCCAGCACAGCGGGAGAAGGGATGGCATGCACCTGTTGGATTTCTGCCTGCTGTAAGAGGTGGAAGGTGTGAGCCCGCGAAATCGGATGGCTTCTGCTGTGCTGTTGCCCTCTGCCTGCTCGGAGATGCAGTGATTTAGTTGGGAGCTGGAACGGCTTTAGTTGGAGTTGGAACGGCTTCTGTCTTGCCTACCCGGGAGGGAAATGCCCAAAGCTCTCGCTTTAACAGCGCGCTCCCAAGCATGGCATACTTAGAAGTCAGCCTCTGGTTGAGTTAACCTGCTGCGGTATTGCAACCCGAAGCACGGAGAAGTACGACGCAAGTTGTGATCACGATGCAAGAATGAATTTTTTAAAATTAAATTTCTGTTTTACATTTTAGAATATTCACCTTAAAATGTCAGTGACTTCACCTCCTCTCTTTCTGTGGTTCATTTTGCACAACATAAATCCCTGCATATTTTATATAAACTTACTAAACCATTCAGCTTTCCATTATTACATCAGTAAAAACTTATTTGCACGGTTGAATTTATCTTAATTTAAGAGAATTACTTTATATATAGTCAATATAGGCACAGAGTTAAAATTTTTAACATTTTCTAATGGTGGTGTGCCTCGTGATTTTTTTCATGAAACAAGTGTGCCTTTGCCCAAAAAAGGTTGAAAAACACTGCTTTATTCAACCGATAGTCAGAAAGGTCTACTGTTATGTCTCCACCCTCTCTTCTTAACCAACAACCAAGTAGTTTGCAAATTGCTAGAGACACAAAGCCCGCAACTTTTGGTCTGCACAAGGATTTGTGGTCAAGTAAACAGGTGTGCTGAATTGGCTATCAAATTTCAAACAAGCTATCTTTTTAAATGGAGCAGTAAAAAAGCCAAATGTTCAGCACCTAATTTATCCCCTTGCCCAACAGTCTTTTCTCATATCTGGCATTTTGCCACTGACCTTTGTGCAGATACCCTCCTCAGCCACTGACAGGTTGAGTCAGAAATATTTTTTTTCCTTTTTACCAAACAACCGTATTAGGACCATGAAGAAACTTTAATGTTAAACTGCAGCTTATGGTAACAAGAGACAATGGAAAATTAAAATGCCTGGGACAACAGAGCTGTAAGATCAAGAGTTAAGTGTGGCATGAGACACAAAATTTGTCTGTTTGAAGATAAAAGTTTGAAAGGGGGCAGCCAAAGCCAAAGATGAGGAAGTTCTGTGCCTCATCTCCAGTAGCTCATTTTGAAACTGAATAGCATGAAGAGCTGGTAATAGTCTTCCCTTATTCCAGTTCCTGTCTCAACTGCAGGCCACTTTGGGACCCAAATGAGGAAATGCAGGGCGTCAATTCTCTGCTAAATAAATAAGCAAGTCTTTAGATGCAGTTTACTGTGGAGCACCTAGCAAGTGATAATGTACCAGTAGGTCTCTTTGCCATGCATAGCTCCTCCTTCTAATTCCTGCATATCACCTTGCTTGTAAAACACATAGCTACATGAGATGACTGAAAAGCTAGCAACCACATCCCATTTCCCCACCCATCCTGCTTCATTACCACAGCCCCTCCCCTTTAACATTTTAAGAGCTGGTGTGAGGCATAGCCACCCTTTCGCCATAGCCAGCTTCCTAATTTCCTTCTGTGAGAGAAAAGGGTAGTTTCTGAACTTGCATAAGCCTAGCTATTTCTGTCTCTTCCTTCATTCCCTTTTTCATACCACATCAAAATCTCTGGTGAAAGGATAGATGCACAGGTGTAATTGTGCACATTCAGAAAGGTTTGTTTTACTATTTGATATGTAGTATATTAGATGTGTATATCCAAGAAGTTATGTTGTTCTTAGGGGGGGGAAGTGAGAGAACCTGCAGGTCAACACTGTTTCAAGTCAACGTTGTAGCATATTCCCTTTCATATTCACATATACATTGGGTGTCACATTCTATCCATTTGTGGTGGCCTTTTGGTATGGCCATAAGCAAAAAAGTTTGTGTGTGCATTTTATTAATTAAAGACAACACAAATGGGAAAAGCAGACCTCCGGTTTTGAGTTAATCTACACAGAGATGTGTTATTCTCTGACCAAGCAGCCAGATTGCATTTTCATGTAAACACCAAGCTGCTGGTATTGTGGTCTTCCCAAGGAATAGTAATCCCTGTTTCTACACTGTGTTCAGATCAAGGACAAGATGAACCTACCATCTGTAGTGCGCAAGAACACTGCTTATTAAGTCAGTTGTGAAGGAGCTGTTTTCCATGCACTTGGAACCACAGAATTGTAGAATCGGAAGGGACTGCAATGGACATCTAGTCCAGCCCCCTGAAATATAGGAATCTTTTGCCCAACGTGGGGCTCAAACCCATGACCCTTAGATGAATTCTACTGATTGAGGTATCCTGAATTCTGTTGATGTGCAAAGTGTCTTCCAAACACTTTGAGATTAGAAGAGAATGAAGAAGGGCATTTATTTCCATCTGAACACATTACAGAAAATGGCTTGCAGTTTTCCAATACATTAAGAGTGCAGGGTGCTTCCCACCCACCACCATACCCCCAGGTTTATTAAGCCACCACAATCCAGTTAAACACAACCACAGCATAACCATCTGCATAATTCACTGTTTTCATGTTACTTGTAAGTCTACTAAAATAACAGTCCTCAACAATAGATTGTTGTGAGAGTGAACAATTCAAGTATTCTGTGGCTGCAACCCAAGCACACTATCAGAGAATAATCACCACTTAACACAGTGGGATTCATTTCCAGGTAACCATACATAAGATTGCACTATAAAAACTTTTCTGTTCTGAAACAGATGCAGAAATATTGCTGCAGCACAACCTGTTTGGTGTAGCTTAGGTTGAAGCTTCAAGAATGCTTCCGAATAACATGCCAAGCAACTTTTACTATAGGGGAGAAGCTGGGAAGGGAAGAATGCACAT
Source organism: Lacerta agilis (assembly GCF_009819535.1). NCBI lineage: Eukaryota > Metazoa > Chordata > Lepidosauria > Squamata > Lacertidae > Lacerta > Lacerta agilis. The sequence goes on along the minus strand of NC_046321.1, from coordinate 4,425,069 downwards.
TTTTTCTATTCAAGAGGGAAATGGCCTGTGGTCAGGAAGAAAAAATATTGTACAGCCAGACACAGAACAACCTTTGCAAACACTCACATTGTTCTAGCTACTGAAAACTGAAAGACTTTCCATACAGAACAAAATATGCTGTTTTCCACAACACTGTCCAAAAGCAGCTCCATACAAGAACCAAGTTGGTCAAAATACAAAAGCAGCATCATTTGCGCCACCTTGTGCTCATGCATATGCAGCATGTTAAGATACATGCCATAATCTGCTTTAGTAGCATTCTCTTTAAGAACTGGAAAAAGATGTGCAATATAAAATGACGTGTTTAAGCAATTAATTCTGATGCCAGTAACTAAAAAGATGGGGCCTTTTCTGATAAGAAGGGGAAAGAAACAGCAACAACAAAACACATCCTTTCAGACTAAGATAGAACCAAATATAGTTTGCCCCCAAGCAATGGATGGTTGGCTTTTCAAGCAATGACAAGCTTTTGGGACAAGGGGTGGGGAATATTACAAAATCAGGCATCAATGGTAAAATCTGATGCACTGTTTGGAATCATCATTTGTATTCATGAAGTCCACATGGCTTCCTGGAAAGCATAGAGCTTGCTCTTCGTTCCCCACTTGCATCATCAGTCATAGCCATAGCCATTTTATAAGCAAAGTATGTACTTTGCCTCTGAGTTGAAGCCTTTTCCCAATTATCTGTTTATTCTTCTCTCCCAAGAAAGGAGGTAGGACACTATCTCACTACAGGCCAAAACCAAAGTGAAGGGATCGTTTTTTATTGTGTACCAAGGGGGAAGCATTCAACCTCAAGAATACCAAGAAACACCAAACCCAATATATAGTTATGTTGTTCTCACAGTTAGAATCATAGAATTGTAGACTTGGAAGGGATCCTGAGGGTCATCCAGTCCAACCCACAGCATGGAAGAATCTCAGCTAAAGAACCTAGGACAGATGGTCACCCAAAACTATTATTGCTAGCTGGGGGAAAGAGCAGAATTTCCCTTTGAAACCCACAAACATGTGTGAACACCTGTTTGATGATATTTTCTGTGAGTGATCTGAGTGTATTTCCCTCATCTAATCTTTGACACTCAAATTACAGCTTGCATTTCTGGGAAATGCTGTCAACACTTTAAAGGAAGAATCATAGTTCTTGGTGGTTCGGGCCACAGGTACCCAGGAGTCTTAATATCAGAAGACATACACCGTGGTATTTTCCTTGTAATAATTTTTGTTTTTTAGTATATTTTCTCTCCTTTGCTTTTACTAGCCAAGAGGTGGGAAACCTGTGGCCCTCAAGGTGTTGTTGGGCTCCCTCATTCCTAGGCAGCATGGTGAATGGTAAGGGGTGACAGATTTGGGAATCCTACAGCCTTTTAAAAGGCCCAAGTTCCCAATCCTTTAGGAGTTCAGTACCCAATTTTGCTTTGTTCTGCATCCAGCCTTCCTAAACCATGTCTGCCTTACCTAGTTTACACTGCAAACTGCAGGCAGGGGCTGCTAATGTAACAGCTAATTTTTAGTCTCTATAATTATCACTATCATCTACTGGCATCTAGTGGACAGGAGCTGACTTACAGTCAACACTCTACAGATAGGCTGGCACTGTTACGTGTCTCACAAGGATTAGTTAAATCTAAGCCTATGAAGCATAGGTCTGCTTGTCAGGCCTCATTTCCTAGGTCTAAAAAGAACAACTTGCACCCCATGCTTTCCTGTTGGAAGACATTTTGACACCATACACCTTACATTAGGTAGGAGAGACTGAATAGCTAAGGAAGTCCAGACTATAAGAACAAAATTGGTTATGCTGAAACAATCATCCAGAGCACTTAGGGGCTAAATAGAGCTGTATTTTGTAATTTTACACCCTAATTAAGGCTCCTGGGACTAATCCCCAATGAATACTGTGGGACATATACTTCCAACTAAGCATGCCTCATATTGTGTTGCATGAAATGTCCTTAAGGGAATGATTGCACCCAATCACCTGCTAATTTCTGTAAGGAGTTTTGTGCCCTTGAGCTTGAGGTTGTAAGAAGTGCCCCAATGTGAGAGCCTGAGTGTATTAAAAAAAAACCCTCTCTGCATCATTACAACAGACATTCATTCAGTTGGAATAAACAAAAGAAGAAGCAAGTTGAATATTTCAAAATGCAATTGAAGGGATGGGCTGATTTCTTAACATATACCCAAAGTGTATTTACAAAGAGGTCTACAACTGGTTTGAATCTCTCCAAAATATTATTATAGAATTTGTATTGTGGAGTTCTGGGCAGTGGTTGGACACTGGCAACTCTCTTCCATATGACATTGGAACAGTGCTTCATCTTACAATGTTTCAATAACCAACTAACCAGCCTCATTTTAAACTTAATATTGACTTGCTTTAAACCTGGGATTCAGAAAAATGGGTAAGATGCAGACTCAAGCATGCATATTTTTGAGGGTTCCACAGACTGATACTCAAAATCCCAATACTGCGTATTTGGAAAGTAAAGCACATGTGGTACACATATCTGAGCCACTTTTAAACATTCTGCCATTAGTAAACTTGTACAGGATTGCTCCAAAAGTGGCTGGCAGAATGGTAAACCTGTTTTGTCACTTTCTCTCACCCTAGAATAGTTTTGCTATAAAATGGATGAGTGGTTTTAATGTTCTCCTAGCTTACACAAAGAGGACACAAGCACTGCGACCCATAAATGCTAATACAGAATTTGTGTAAAATAACTTTATACCAGCTTTGACCTACCTTTTAGTAATGACAAATGTTTCATCCCATTTCAACATTGCCAGTTGGCACTCCATCCACAGAGTCAACTGGCTGCCTACTTGATTGGGGCCAAATATTATGTGAAGTTGAGAATATCCTTGCATAAGTGGCAGCTAACCTTTATTATTACATCATGGAATCATTCAATAGGAATGGCAGGAATGAGGGCACCTTCCTTCACCTTAGAGGCAGCACCTGAAATTTCCCAGGACCTCTGAAAAGGTACATAAGAATTCAAGACAAAGGATGCCATAGCCATCACTGGCTCCAATAATGGAGACCAACTCTACCAATTCAATTTTTACCCTCCATTAAGCCAGCTATTGGTATAAAGTACTGTGCAATGGGAGCAATCTTGGACAGGGCAGAAATGCTTTAAAACAACCCTGTTTGTCCTTGTATGCCTCAAGAAAACTTGACCTACTTGAAATAAGTAAAAGTTTGTTGCTGGATGCTGAATTTTAATTGGAGTTACAATAAAAGGCTAGAAGGCCATCTAGCAATAAAGGAAATGTTGCATGTTGAAGGCTTCATCTGCAGATGTTGCAGCATTATGAGGTCAAGGTTAGCAGTGGTAGAATGTACTGCACAACTTTAGGCTGCGGGGAGGGGGTGGTTGTCAGATTTTGAATGTGTACAAAGTATCAGGTGTTATAACGATTATAATACAACAAAACCAAAACACCAAACCGGCTTGCAAATATAAAGGACAATTTTACTTAGTTAAACACACTAAAGTGCAACGTGCATGTCAAAGCCTGGAGATACTTATAGACAAACAGTCAACTAGTGGCACAACTCTGCCAATAACGTATATAATAATAGTGTCATAGCACAGTGAAACAAGCAAATCGTTCTGCAGATAGTTCTCTACTGGAAGCGCAAAGTCATGTGCCTGTGAAGATCTTATATTCTTGATTGTACTACTTTCGCTGAGGGACGGTGAGGAGGTGCTCATCTGCAACCACTACTCACGTATGACCCACATATAGCTATGTGAAGAATCCTTTCATGCGACCGTTCCCACTTACAAGACTTTGTGTTTAGATTTTGAATGTGACCTGGTTTTAAAAATTAAAAAACTCCACCCCACTAGCAGACAACTAGCACAACAGCAGGGAGAAGGCTGGGTTAGAACTTTTCTCCTTAGTGTGCTAGTGTGTTTGCTTGTTATTTGATTTCTCCCTCATCTGCAGTTACACAGTCTATTTTATCCTATCATGATTCTGCCACCTCATTCTGCTGCATAGGTAGACCAGACCTAAGGTCGGATTTAGACATAATATCAGGTTTACAAGAAAAACTTATCCCGTGCATCATTCCACACAACTAGCTTCCCTAAACTGAGAAGAGAAGGAGCCCAGGGCAGCAAGCACAAATTCTATCAGCTCCCAGTTAGCATGAGAGGAATATGTCAAACTTTGTTTTATATAATGCAGCCATTTTAGTGCTAAACCTGAAAACTGCCTGACGTGCCTGGGCAGAAAAGCAGTATATAAATCCAAAAAATGAAAAATGAACTGTTTTGAATGGAATGTGAGTGACGCTTGCCTGGGTCATTGATAGAATCACAGAACTGCAGAGATGGAAGAGGCGCTCTATGTGGGGCTACCTTTGAAGGTGACCCGGAAGCTGCAATTAATCCAGAATGCGGCAGCTAGACTGGTGACTGGGAGTGGCCGCTGGGACCACATAACACCAGTCCTGAGAGATCTACATTGGCTCCCAGTACGTTTCCGAGCACAATTCAAAGTGTTGGTGCTGACCTTTAAAGCCCTAAACGGCCTCGGTCCTGTATACCTGAAGGAGCGTCTCCACCCCCATCAATCAGCCCGGACACTGAGATCCAGTGCCGAGGGCCTTCTGTCGGTTCCCTCACTGCGAGAAGCAAAACTACAGGGAACCAGGCAGAGGACCTTCTCGGTAGTGGCGCCCGCCCTGTGGAACGCCCTCCCATCAGAAGTCAAGGGAATAAACAACTACCTGACATTCAGAAAACACCTGAAGGCAGCCCTGTTTAGGGAAGTTTTTAAACTATGATATTTTAAATGTATTTTAATGTTTGGTGGAAGCCGCCCAGAGTGGCTGGGGAGACCCAGCCAGATGGGCGGGGTACAAATAATAAATTATTATTATTATTATTATTATTATTATTATTATTATTATTAGAGACCCCCAAGGGTCATCTAGTCCAACCCCCTGCAATGCAGGAATCACAGCTAAGGAATCCCTGACAGAAGGCTAACCAACCTCCGTTTAAAAACCTCCAAGGAAGCAGAGTCCACAGCCTTCCAAGGTAGTCCGTTCCACTGTCAAACAGCTCTTACTGTCAGAATGTTATTCCTGATGGTTGTCAGACTCTCCTTTCTTGTCATCTGAAGTCATTTGTTTGAGTTCGACTCTCTGGAGCAACTGAAAACAACTTCACTCCATCTTCCATGTGACAGCCCTTGGCTCTCATGTCACCTCTGTCTCTTCTTTTTCAGGCTAAATACTCCCAACTCTTCCTCATAAGGCTCGGTTTCCAGACCCTTGATCATCTTGATCGCCCTCCGCTGCACACATTCCAGCTTGTCAATATCCTTCTTAAATTGTGGCACCCAGAACTGGATACAGTATTCCAAGTGTGGTCTGACCAAGGCAGAATAGAGTGGTACTATAACTTCCCTTGATCTAGACAGTGTACTTCTGTTGATGCAGCCTAGAATAGCATTCACTTTTTGTGATGCTGCATGACTCTGTTGACTCACATTAAGCTTATGGTCCACTAAGATCCCCATATCCTTTTCACATATAAATGTACTTACACAGCTCAGGACCTCAATACCGTAAGGACCACCTCTACCCATACAAACCAACCCATACCCTGCAATCATCATCTGAGGCCCTTCTCTATGTCCCCTCTCCCAGAGAGGTTCAGAGGGTGGCAACAAGAAAACAGGCCTTTTCTGTGATGGCTCACCATCTGTGGAATGCTCTCCCCAGAGAGGCTTGCCTGGTGCATCATTACATGTCTTTAGACACCAGGCAAAAGCATTCTTCTTTACCCAGGCCTGTGGTTATTAAATAATCTATGGCCTGCAAAAGTGTTGGGGATAGGACTCGTCATGATTATTATTTTACTTTTTATTATGATTTTATCATTGATATTGTGTAATATGTTTCTAATGTTGTACACCACCCTGATCTTTTGATAAAGGGGGGTATATAAATTGAATTAATAGTAATAAAAACAATAGTACTGGTAATCCAGATGTCCCCTATCTTATATTTGTGCAGCTGGCTCTTCCTGCTTAAGAGGAGGAGGAGTTTGGATTTGATATCCCGCTTTATCACTACCCAAAGGAGTCTCAAAGTGGCTCCTTTCCCTTCCTCCCCCACAACACACACTGTTGTGAGGTGAGTGGGGCTGAGAGACTTCAAAGAAGTGTGACTAGCCCAAGGTCACCCAGCAGCTGCATGTGGAGGAGCAGAGGCGCGAACCCCGTCCCCCAGATTACGAGTCTACCGCTCTTAACCACTACACCACACTGGCTTAAGTGTAGAGCCTTACATTTGTCCCTATTGAAATTCATTTTGTTAGCTTGGGCCCAGTTCTGCAATCTGCTAAGGTCATCTTGAATCCCAGTTCTGTCTTCTGCAGCATTAGCTATCCCTCACTGGGCACACATCTTGAGCGGCAGGGAAAAGACTTGCACCTTGAACACACTCCATAAGGTCTAGACAGCTTCTGTGTCATCAAGAAAGGTCCACTGGGCATTAATCTAAAACATGCAGTTTTGCCAGTTGCTGGGGAGCAATACTATTGTGTTTATGCCCTCTTTCTGACCTTCCCAGGGGTGGGGTGGGACAAATCTGGCTGGCTTTTGTGGGTGACAGGATGCAGAATGAGATGGATTTCTGCTGTAATCCAGTAGCGCTCTTGTGTTCTTGTGGATGCTTGCTGTGTCATTATTATTTTTAAACCACACACATCACACATCAAGTGCCCACTTCAAAAATCCGTATGAAATATACAAAAGAGCTGGCTGGCTGCGTCACTCTGATTTTAGGATTTTTCCCATACTGCTACGGGTGGTGCAATAGGGGACTGTCGTATTTGCTCTGCTTCTTCACCCGCCGTTCATTTTCTTTTATTTGAATGCAGAGGTGGCTCGAAATCCATTTAGATGAGGGCGGAGGGGAGGGTGATAATAACAATACAACACGAATAGTTTGCACTCGACTCATGATGATACAAGGATATAATACAAATAGGGGCTCATCCCTTTAACAGGTGGGGGGGCTGCAGGTTCTCACGCTCAGACCCCCCTCCATCCCCCTTTCAGGTGGAAAGCTGGGGCTGGGCATCAATAACATTACTACTACTACTACTATCAATAATAATAATAATAATAATAATGGCATACAGCAATGTGAACAGATTGTACTGGACTCATCCCTTTAACAGGTGTGCCGTGGGGGAGGGGGGCCACTCTGCAGGTTCTCAGCTTTCTCTCAGACCCCCTCCATCCCCTTTTCATGTGGAAATCTGGGCCTGGGGTTCAATAATCAATAATGGTGGTGGTGGTGATACAATCGGATCGTCCCTGTGACGTGAAGGGGGCTAAAGGCTCTTACGAATAATATTGGGGAGGGGGTCAACACCCCCAGCACCTCATACCGCCCGCCCATCGTCGATTACTATTATTCCTATTACTACCATGAATTTATTCGTCACCCGCCCCTCACCCTAAGGACCCATGGCGGGGGTGGGAGGGGGCACTTACCGCCCGCAGGAGGAGGCGGTGGAGGAGGAGGAGGCCTGCCGGGCCTCTCCGGGGGTCTCGAAGAGAAGCGCGCCTCCGTCGCTGCGCCTCACAGGCGCTCCCCCCGAGGCGGCGGCGGGCCTCGCCGCTTGCTGCTGCTGCTGCCGCCGCCTCCCCTTCCTCCTCAGAGGGGGCTTCTCAGCCAAGGGGCCGCTCTCCATGCCGGGCGAGACCAGACTCGCCTCCGCTTAAGCCCGGGACAAGAATGGTTAATGGCGGCGGCTGAGGGAGGAGGGCCGCCCGGCCGCCTCGGCAGAAAAAGCCGTTTGAAAATGGCGGCGGGAGCCGCGCCGGCCAATCAGCGCCGCCGACGGCCGGTTGCTAGGAGACGGCGCGGGGTGCGAGTGGGGAAGAGGCCTAGCTGTCAGTCCTGAGGCCTTCTTCGTTTTGGGGGTTATTTATTTTTTCAAAAGAATGAGGGTGGTTCTCCCCCCCCCCCACACACACACACTTCCTCGTATCGCCTCGTCTCCGGGAACGTGAAAGGAGTAGGATTAGGGCTCGAGAAATGAAGGGAGCTGAGTTAAAGTCGCGGCTTCCTACGGGTTTCAGTGGGTCTGCTCCTGAGTATGCTGTATTACTCAGATATGCTGATGATACTACCTTGATGGCAGAAAGTGAGGAGGAATTAAAGAACCTGTTAATGAGGATGAAAGAGGAGAGCGCAAAATATGGTCTGAAGCTCAACATCAAAAAACTAAGATCATGGCCACTGGTCCCATCACCTCCTGGCAAATAGAAGGGGAAGAAATGGAGGCAGTGAGAGATTTCACTTTCTTGGGTTCCATGATCACTGCAGATGGTGACAGCAGTCACGAAATTAGAAGACGCCTGCTTCTTGGGAGAAAAGCAATGACAAACCTAGACAGCATCTTAAAAAGCAAAGACATCACCTTGCCAACAAAGGTCTGTATAGTTAAAGCTATGGTTTTCCCAGTAGTGATGGATGGAAGTGAGAGCTGGACCATGAAGAAGAAATCAGCCCTGAGTGCTCACTGGAAGGACAGATCCTGAAGCTGAGGCTCCAAGACTTTGGCCACCTCATGAGAAGAGAAGACTCCCTAGAAAAGACCCTGATGTTGGGAAAGATGGAGGGCACAAGGAGAAGGGGACGACAGAGGATGAGATGGTTGGACAGTGTTCTCGAAGCTACTAACATGAGTTTGGCCAAACTGCGAGAGGCAGTGAAGGATAGGCGTGCCTGGCGTGCTCTGGTCCATGGGGTCACGAAGAGTTGGACACGACTGAACGACTGAACAACAACAACAAAATGGTGTATTACAGGCATGTCCAACAGGTAGATCGTGATCTACCGGTAGATCACTGGACGTCTGCAGTAGATCACTGGTAGATCACTGGCTCCCCCCAAAGAAGGTGAACAACTGTGGCTCCCTTTAAAAAAGCTCAGCATTTTACCTCCTCCCTGAAAAAACTCAATAACTTTGACCCGAACACCCCAAAAATGTGCCTTCCTCCTTCCTAAAAAAAAGTTCAACAACTTTGACCTGAACCCCCCCCCAAAAGGGGGTAGATCACTGCCAGTTTTTAACTCTGTGAGTAGATCGCAGTCTCTTGGGAGTTGGCCACCCATGGACTGTATTATGTAGTTACTTGTGCAAGCCTGGCAGGGACTCAAGGCGGCTTACAGATAAAAGACCAGAACACAGCTAAAAACATGAAAAAGACTATATTTCTATATTTCATAAAATAACATTTGAAATTTCAGCTCCCATTATGGCAGCATCCATGGTTTCGATCTCCACTAGCGTCCAGTTTACTCTAATAATACTGGTAATAATAATTATAATTATAATTATAATTTGTTTGTACCCCACCCATCTGGCTGCGTTACCCCAGCCACTCCAGGCAGCTTCCTTCAGGTGTCTCTAAAAGATATAGAATTACTCAAAGCTAAGAAATGAATCAGAAAGATATGGAGGTCTCATACACCCCAGGTAATGTGGTTGCTGACCTTGAGCCAGACATCCTGGAGAGTGAAGTCAAATGGGCCTTAGAAAGCCTTGCTAACAACAAGGCCAGTGGAAGTGATGATATTCCAGCTGAACTATTTAAAATTTTAAAAGAGGATGCTGTTAAGGTGCTGCACTCAATATGCCAGCAAGTTTGGAAAACTCAGCAGTGGCCAGAGGATTGGAGAAGATCAGTCTACATCCCAATCCCAAAGAAGGGCAGTGCCAAAGAATGCTCCAACTACCGCACAATTGCACTCATTTCACATGCTAGCAAGGTTATGCTTAAAATTCTACAAGGCAGGCTTAAGCAGTATGTGGACCGAGAACTCCCAGAAGTGCAAGCTGGATTTCGAAGGGGCAGAGGAACCAGAGACCAAATTGCAAACATGCGCTGGATTATGGAGAAAGCCAGAGAGTTCCAGAAAAACATCTACTTCTGCTTCATTGATTATGCAAAAGCATTTGACTGTGTCGACCACAGCAAACTATGGCAAGCTCTTAAAGAAATGGGAGTGCCGGATCACCTCATTTGCCTCCTGAGAAATCTCTATGTGGGACAAGAAGCTACAGTTAGAACTGGATATGGAACAACTGATTGGTTCAAAATTGGGAAAGGAGTACGACAAGGCTGTATATTGTCTCCCTGCTTATTTAACTTATATGCAGAATACATCATGTGAAAGGCTGGACTGGATGAATCCCCAACCGGAATTAAGATTGCCGGAAAAAATATCAACAACCTCAGATATGCTGATGATACTACCTTGATGGCAGAAAGTGAGGAAGAATTGAAGAACCTTTTAATGAGGGTGAAAGAAGAGAGCGCAAAATATGGTCTGAAGCTCAACATCAAAAAAACTAAGATCATGGCCACTGGTCCCATCACCTCCTGGCAAATAGAAGGGGAAGAAATGGAGGCAGTGAGAGATTTCACTTTCTTGGGTTCCATGATCACTGCAGATGGTGACAGCAGTCACGAAATCAGAAGACGCCTGCTTCTTGGAAGAAAAGCAATGACAAACCTAGACAGCATCTTAAAAAGCAAAGACATCACCTTGCCGACAAAGGTCCGTATAGTTAAAGCTATGGTTTTCCCAGTAGTAATGTACGGAAGTGAGAGCTGGACCATAAAGAAGGCTGATCGCCATAGAATTGATGCTTTTGAATTATGGTGCTGGAGGAGACTCTTGAGAGTCCCGTGGACTGCAAGAAGATCAAACCTATCCATTCTCAAAGAAATCAGCCCTGAGTACTCACTAGAAGGACAGATCCTGAAGTTGAGGCTCCAGTACTTTGGCCACCTCATGAGAAGAGAAGAATCCCTAGAAAAGACCCTGATGTTGGGAAAGATGGAGGGCACAAGGAGAAGGGGACGACAGAGGATGAGATGGTTGGACAGTGTTCTTGAAGCTACTAACATGAGTTTGGCCAAACTGCGAGAGGCAGTGAAGGATAGGCGTGCCTGGCGTACTCTGGTCCATGGGGTCACGAAGAGTCGGACACGACTGAACGACTGAACAACAACAACAAGAAATGAATGCTGGTCCGGGGAAATTTTTGCTAGGATAAACTTGCTGACAAGTTTATTTTGTTAGTTAATTAATGCATTTATATTTCACCTCTACTCCAATGAGTTCAAGGTGGTGTACATAGTTCTCCTGTTGCATGCAATATTATATATTGCATCTATTGTCAGCATATAAGCAGTGCTCGGAGATCTGCAGTGTTCAAGGTGTTACTATTAGCATATACGGTGTTATGCATTGAAGTTCTCACCCTAGGCCACTAGGGGTGTGTGTATATAGTTCATTCTGCTGCAGTTTTCACTCAGGTCCGCACATGCAAATGAAGGATTGAAAAGTGACATTCAGGGATTGGTTAACTACAGAAAGTTGTTACTGTTGCATTGTAGCTGAGTTCTATATAAGCAGGCTGCTGAACCCTTCAGCTCACTTCTGTTCCAGCCTGAGAATAAACAAGAGCTGCTTGGAAATCACTGTGTCCTCTGCTGTGTTTACCCACAACTTAACATACAGCTCTTGATAACTTGGGACCAGTTTACCTGAAAGTTCGCTTTAGCCCATAATATGCCTTCTTGACCACTTGGGATCTGCAGAACTGGCGCTGCTTAGATTCGGTTCTCCACATCTGCACACCGGTTGACGATTTATTTGTTTTTTAAGTCCCAAAATCCAATTTTGCCTAACATTTTTTTTTTTTTTTGCCAAGCAATTTCCCCTAACATATGCATTTGTACTCACACTTTACCCTGCTGTGTGCATCTTAGTACACATGACTTGGCTGGAGAACTGCCAAAAAGTGTGAATTTTGGAGGATGGCTGTGAATCAAGTTTCTCCCACAACCCTCTCTCACTATGGAGCTATGGTCTGCCCCCCACCCACCCCCATCACCTGTGAGCCAGGCCTGTGTCAGGTCTGCAGTTGGTACAGAATACCCCTTTCTTTGGAGGAGGGCTGGTAAGGTGGTCTTTAGAACTGCCTCATGCTCAGTTTCTGCATTTTTCACCTACTCCACCCCCCATGTGTTACATGTCTGGCCAAAGTCTGAAGGCTCCTTTCAGGTACTGGAGCAAATCTCTCTTGCTGGAGTGAGCAGCCTTGGAAAAGAACCACCTGACTCTGGTTTCATTTCTCCACAAAAGGGCAAGGAGTGGAGGGGGGAAGCAGTAAATGAATGTCATCTGGTGCAAAGCAGTTTTGACTGGTTCAGTTATTTTAAGCCAAAGTGTACAGTTTAGAATCTCTGTACCAATGCTAATGAGTTTTGTTTATTGCTTGGCATGCACACAGGGCCATTCTAACTTCTCATAACACATTTCTGCAAAGAAGCTCCGTTGCAATCTTGTACTGGGTTGACATGTTTGGCTGACTTAACCCTCTTACCAGCTAATATTTCCCATTTCCCCACTGTAAACATTTGCATATGCAGCCTCAAGGAGCCCCCAAAGTGCTGTCTGTAGCTCATATTTGTCTCTACCGTTGAAGGTATTACTGGGTGTGTACAAGAAGTAGGAAACAGACAAATACTGAGCCAGCTTCCCAGGGTGTCAGGACAGACAACTCTCCCAGCCCTTCCTGGAGAGGCCAAGAATTGAACCTGAGTGTGTCTGCATGCAAACTGAGCTACAGTCCTCCTCTTGATCTAACATGGTTCGTCTTAGGTCCTTAAGGAACAATTTCTCCTAATCTGAGACATCCATGTTCCTTTCCTTTCATCTCTCTACCAAGGCACTGGCTCATACCAGGGAACCAGGCAGAGGGCCTTCTTGGTAGTGGCACCCGCCCTGTGGAACTCCCTCCCTTCAGATGTCAAAGAGATAGACAACTACCAGACATTTAGAGGACATCTGAAGGCAGGCCTGTTTAGGGAAGCTTTTAATGTGTGATATTTTTGATTTTTGTTGGAAGCCGCCCAGAGTGGCTGGGGAAATCCAGCCAGATGGGCGGGGTACAAATAATAAATATTATTATTAGTATTACCTTATTAGCCCAATCCATAACTCCTTTCAAATATTAGTGAAGACCGACTGCAAGTAATTTAATCTCACTCAACCCTTCAGAAATAGCTGGGAGTTTGCAGAATCATTTTCCTTCAGAGCGCTGGAGATTTGTGATCATGTGGAGGGCATGAATCTGGAACACTGTTGACTGGTAAATATCAGAAAGAACTTTCTGACTGTAAGAGCTGTTCAACAGTGGGACGGTCTCCCAGTCCCTTGGGAGGTGATGGACTCTCCTTCCTTGGATGTTTTCAAGCAGCAGTTGGATGGCCACCTGTCATGGATGCTTTAGTTCATTGCAGGGGGTTGGACTTGATGACCCTTGTGGTCCCTTCCAACTCTACGATTGTATGATTTTGCTCTTTGGATCAAGTCGGTTAGCGTTCTTCCCTCCACTTCTTTTGTGCTGGAAGACAAGTTCTTTTGCCACTTAAAGCTCTTGCGGAGAACTTTAGAGGATGGATGCGGGGCAGCTTAGAAATTTGTAACATTTTAAAATCTCGGGTGACAGGCAGGGCTTGTGTTTTAGCCGCCCTGAGCCCGGTTCTTGGCTGGGAAGGGCGGGGTATAAATAAAATTATTATTATTATTATTATTATTATTATTATTATTATTATTATTATTATTATTTTAAAGCTGTTTTCATAAGATGCTTTCAGAAGGTAAAGGTAAAGGTAAAGGGACCCCTGACCATCAGGTCCAGTCGTGTCCGACTCTGGGGTTGCGGCGCTCATCTCGCTCTATAGGCCAAGGGAGCCGGCGTTTGTCCGCAGACAGCTTCTGGGTCATGTGGCCAGCATGACAAAGCCGCTTCTGGCGAACCAGAGCAGCGCACGGAAATGCCGTTTACCTTCCCGCTGGAGCGGTCCCTATTTATCTACTTGCACTTTAATGTGCTTTCGAACTGCTAGGTGGGCAGGAGCTGGGACCGAGCAACGGGAGCTCACCCCGTGGCAGGGATTTGAACTGCCGACCTTCTGATCAGCAAGCCCTAGACTCTGTGGTTTAACCCACAGCGCCACCTGGGTCCCTTTTCAGAAGATAGTGCTGCTCAAACTATTCAGATGCCCAACGGCCAGCAGCAAGAAACATACAGAGATAATCATCTGATGAGGGTGGAGGCTGTTCCATTAGGGCAAATAGGACACTGTTCCTACTAACAGCCTGCCCTCACTTGCCTGCTTCCATTTTTAATAGATGGAGTGGCCTGCTGTTGACTCTGGCTTCACCTTCTGTTGGTCTCCATCTTCCCCGGTCCCTACCAGTCTCAATGGGTACCATTGTCCGACAAGCCACAATGCCATACTCCATTTGTCTTTTTGAAATGGTACAACTCTGTAGCCACCAACACAGGAATTCTGTTTAGTTAACGGAAGGATGGGGCTGAAGATGGCTATTAGCAATGCCAGCTAGCACCATAGCTGTCTTCGAGACTATTCATCTGGAGCAAATTCCCAATCTGAGTTGGGATTCTGCCCATTTTCTGCCAGAAATCCATACACACATGTGCTTTCTGCCCCTGAAGGTGCTCTTTCAAATAATCTGCACATCTGTTTTTATTTTAGTTTATATCACAAAATTTATACACCGCTCAATTGTAAAAAAAGAACCCTCAAAGCAGTTTACAAAAAAAGATAAAACAATAAAAGTATCAATAAGATAAAATAGCAATAATATGAAACTTTCAGAAAGATAGAAGAATAGACTAAAACCAGATCCAAACTCCCATCCGCTTTCTAAAAATCTGGGTAGGTAGGTGCCTGATATCAATAGGTAAAGGTAAAGGGTAAAGGGACCCCTGGCCATTAGGTCCAGTCGCTGATGACTCTGGGGTTGCGGGACTCATCGTTTAATTAAACTGCACCTGCCCCTTGAACTTGGAAAAAAAGTAGATAAGAGGTTTTTTTAAGTCACATTTTAACTGCTTGATTTTATATTAATCCTGCTAATGTGTTTAATTGTTTACAATGATTCTTTAGATAATAAATGTAATAATAATAAATGTCTATTATTATTATTATTATTATTATTATTATTATTATTATTATTATTATTAAACTGCCACTCTGGGCAGTTTACAGCATATATAAAACAGAGTAAAATATCATACATTAAAAACTTCCTGATACAGGGCTGCCTTCAGATGTCTTCTAAAAGGCAGCTGAATCCACTGGCTCAGAGGCACCCCAAGGTCAGCTTAATCTGGCCCCACAATTTGCAGGATGGTGTGATGCTGCTTTAAATGCCCATGGGGGGTGGGAGGAGGAAGAGGTTTAATCCGCAGGCATGCTGGCAACTGCTGGATGACGAGTAACAGCCCCCAGTCCAAAGGAGGAAGAATGTGCACCAAGATCCAACTTCAAACACTCTGCAGTTACTGTTTACATAGCGCCATTGACGCGCCTGCTTCTTTGACATGTTTCAGCCTTGGCACCAATGCAAGTTGTGAGGATCGGGCCCTGGCTTGAGCTAAACCATAAGCACAGTCTGTTTCAGCTCCTTTCGGACAGTGCATTTAGACTCCTGTTTGGAGTAGAGATTGTAACATTTGGTGTATGCTTCCAGCTGCACGCTGCACCACCAAGCCCTTTTTAGCTCTGCTTTAATGGAATAGCATTGGAAGTTAAAGTCACGGGAATCTTGCAGATACAGCTCCAAACTTTAAACTCCCCCTCCTCCTCCTCCTCCTCCCTGCTATTGCGTCCAGATTAAGATCCCGTTAACCTTCTGCTTCAAGACATTTTACTCACCACTAATAAGAACACCTGAAGAGCTGCTGGATCAGGCCAATGGGATATCTAGCCCAGCATCCTGTTCTCACAGCAGCTTCAGATGGATGGTACAGGGGTAGACTAGTCCCAAAAGCCCGGGACACAAATTTTCAAGGCCCCCTTGCAGCTATGGTGGCTCATTTACCAGAACTGATGTTTGTTGTTGTTGTTGTTCAGTCGTTCAGTCGTGTCCGACTCTTCGTGACCCCATGGACCAGAGCACGCCAGGCACGCCTATCCTTCACTGCCTCTCGCAGTTTGGCCAAACTCATGTTAGTAGCTTCGAGAACACTGTCCAACCATCTCATCCTCTGTCGTCCCCTTCTCCTTGTGCCCTCCATCTTTCCCAACATCAGGGTCTTTTCCAGGGAGTCTTCTCTTCTCATGAGGTGGCCAAAGTACTGGAGCCTCAACTTCAGGATCTGTCCTTCTAGTGAGCACCCAGGGCTGATTTCTTTGAGAATGGATAGGTTTGATCTTTTTGCAGTCCATGGGACTCTCAAGAGTCTCCTCCAGCACCATAATTCAAAAGCATCAATTCTTCGGCGATCAGCCTTCTTGATGGTCCAGCTCTCACTTCCGTACATTACTACTGGGAAAACCATAGCTTTAACTATACGGACCTTTGTCGGCAAGGTGATGTCTTTGCTTTTTAAGATGCTGTCTAGGTCTGTCATTGCTTTTCATTTAGTGTCATTTAGTGTTAACTCTGGAAGTGTATACTCGATTCTGACCAAATAAGCCTCCTAGAGCCCAATATAGATCATGGGAGATGCAACTTCAGTGCTGGATTTACGTATAAGCTAAACAAGCTATAGCTTAGGCCCCCCAAAAAAATTAAAGGGGAAAAAACATCGATGTACATTTCCAAAATATAAGATAAAAAAACAAAGAAAACAAACCTACATACAGCAGCAGTGTTTTGTGTTGTGTAGGCTCCTATGATGTAAGTCATGGGCCCTGCCTGCTAGCCTGCTCCCTCAAATATCACTGGTTTGCTCCTTTCTATATATAGGGTGCCTACATTCTGCATGGACTAGTTACATGGCAGCATGTGGAAGTAGCTTGAGATACCTATTAAAAGGTAAAAGTAAAGGTACCCCTGACCATTAGGCCCAGCCGCAGACGGCTCTGGGGTTGCGGCACTCATCTCACTTTACTGGCCGAGGGAGCCGGTGTACAGCTTCTGGGTCATGTGGCCAGCATGACTAAGCCGCTTCTGGAGAACCAGAGCAGCGCACGGAAACGCCGTTTACCTTCCCGCCAGAGCAGTACCTATTTATCTACTTGCACTTGATGTGCTTTTGAACTGCTAGGTGGGCTGGAGCTGGGACCAAACAACGGAAGCTCACCCCGACGCGGGGATTTGAACCGCCAACCTACTGATCGGCAAGCCCTAGGCTCTGTGGTTTAGACCACAGCACCACCCACGTCCCGCAATATACCTATTAGGTCCATAAATTACCATATAGCATATATTCAACACAAAAACAGCAGGAATTTGTTGTTGACAAAGGACAGCTGGACATATAAAGGGCCCCATTACCTTCAGTACCTTTGGGCATCATCAAACCTAAATCCGGCCCTGTGCAACATGCCCAGCAAGCTGTGATGTGGAAACCAGTTCTAATGGTAGGAGCGATTTAAATTGGGAAAAGGATATGGGGAGAGGGTTAAACCCTGCCGCACCAAGTTTCACACACCATAGCTGTCAAGTCTCCCTTTTTTTGCGGGAAACTCCCTTATTCCAAGCCGTTTCCCGCAGCTATTCCTTATTGTTGATAACCCTTAAATTTCCCTTATTTCCGGGAAAGAGAGTTGGAGTCCGGGGACTCCTTGGGTCCCTGCCTTTCTCAGCCCTGCCTGCCTGCCTACCTACCTCACAGGACTGTTGTGGGGATTAAATGAGGACTAGGACCAGGGAGCTCCTTGGAGAAAAAGGTGGAATATAAATACCTAATAACAAACAGACAGACAGATATATAAAGAAGATAAAATAGACGAATGTTTCTCGGCAACAGGTTCTCAGATTAAGCATTGCTGCCCCTAACTGGAGGCAGGGCAGAGCCAACCTGGCCAGAAGCCATCAGTGGTCCTCCCCTCCTGCACGAATTTGCCTAATCCTTTTCTAAAGCCATCCAAGTTGGTGGCCATCGCTGCTCCCTGTGGCAGGGAGTTCCAGAGGTTAACCGTGTGCTGCGTGAATAAGTGCTTTCTTTTCTCTGCCCTGATTTCTCTTTCCTGGGAGCTCTTTCCTGGTGTAAATTAATTTGTTGCCTTGGGGGGTGGGATTACCACGGCGTGGACTGTCCCTGAGAACTGTAGACTGTCCCCAGGACAGGTGAGGGTGCTGATCCCTTATTTTCAAATCCGAAACTTGACAGCTATGTCACACACACAGAGGCACTGCGAACTGCGAAGGGGCTCCCCACCACCACTTTGCCCGTTCAACTCATCCGGGGCATCTGACTGAGGTGTCCCGAGACCACCCCACTGATCTCCCATCAGCTTTGGCCCTCAAACAGATCCACGGAGAGACACCCACATTATGAAATGCTCTTTTCTTTCTGCTGCATGCTGGCTTCTGAAGCAGGTTCATAAACATCGCCGAATGCTTATAGAAAGTGTTCTATAGAAAGTACGGCCGGAACAAAAGCAAGAGTGAAGAAACATGCCATCAAACATTCTTAAAAAGGGAAATTTACTCTGGTTCGTTTATGATCCAGATAGGCTCTTTACTGAGAGGAGATGCAACGGAAACAGATCAATTCCACAGCCAGGCACACAAGTGTCTCTGCAGCATGCGCCCTGCAGGCAGGATCAATCTGCGCATGCACACACACAGTAGGGTTGCCAGGTCAGGAGCATCCCAGCCCCTGAGATTTCAGGGCCCAAACCTGAAACCCAGGGGCAGCCCCCAGTGATGTCAGAGGAGACAGGGCCCCGGAGAGTCTATGCAATAATTTGCAGAGATGGGTGTTAATTGGGTGACGGGAAGAGGGAGGGGAGGTGGGAATTACCCCTCTCCAAGAATCTGTGCAGTGATCTGCACTCAGCTCCTACAGGGCTGGAGGTGGCAAGCGGCACGCAGTGTCTTCTTAAGCAACTTTAAAAAATAAATGTAGCGTCAAAAGTAAAAAAAAAAAAAGAAAAGTTACAAGACAGTTTCTTTAATATTTAGCATTTATACAAATCCAGGGTGTGCAAAGATTCAGGATCCTTGCAAGAAGCCAGGAAGATTGTTCGTTGATGGCAGATATGTGAGGGTTAGAGCAGAAGGTGGAAAGTTTAATGTCTTACCTAAGGCCCCCACTATGCGCTTGTGGCAATAAAGGCAGCGTTTTATTGGGGGGGGGGGCTGCCCGATTCACTGCTCAACCTTCCTGCAAAAAGACAGCGCCTTTCCAAGCTTCAAAACAGATGGTTTTAACTTAATCCTTGGAAAGAAATTTTCTGGCTAGATGCCGTTCAAATTGACAAGAACAGCGGGGGCTGGCTCGATGGCTTTGACTCATACGAAAGAATCGGTTGGGAAAGCCATTACTCCCTTATAAGTACTTGTAATCAGAGTCCTTTTATTATATATACAGTCTGCGTTTATGCAGGCTTACTCACGAGCAGTGAACTACTCCTATACATGTCTGCTCAGAAGGGAATGCCATGGAGTTTGATGGGATGCACTCCTAGGTTATGTGCCTATGGGATCCCGCCATAAGTCCCACTATATTTGGGAGTGTGGGTTTACTCCAAACAGGGGAGTCTTAAAGGGATCGGCCGCCATGGCGCAACGATCCCTCGGCGCCCCCCGGCGTGCCACCTCTCCGCCTGCCTCCCTCCCGCGCTGGCCGCCCCTCGGGAGGGGGGGTTGGCGAGCGGGGGATGAGGGGCATGGCGCTGGAGCGGCGCGGGGCTTTGCGCGCCCTTCCCAGCGCTCCAGCTGGGGTTCCGGAGGGCGGGCGGCTTGCAGCTCACCCGCCGGCGCATGAGCGCCCGTCCACCCGCCCGTGGGGGCGGGGGTGGGTTGGGGAGGGGGTGCCCGGTATGCCGGCAGGCTCGCGGGGGGCGCCCCTGGGGGGCCCGGCGCCCTGGCGCGCCGCGCCACCCAGCATCTATGACGAGACGGCCCTGACTCCAAAGGAAGTACAGTGGTGCCTCACCAGACGAAATTAATTGGTTCCGCGAGTCGTTTCGTATTGCGAAAAATTCGTCTTGCGAAGCACAGTTTCCCATAGGAATGCATTGAAATTTAGTTCCCATAGGAATGCATTGAAATTTTCGTCTTGCGAAGCACGACCATAGAAAAATTCGTCTTGCGAGTCACCCAAAAAATCGCAAAACCCTTTCGTCTAGCAAGTTTTTCGTTGTGCGAGGCATTCGTCTTGCGAGGCACCACTGTAATTGTACAGAGAACTGCATTCTTATATTGCAGCCTGATTGTCGCAGTGGGTTCTTTGTGTAGGTGTCAGGACAGGCGACAGCAGGCTTCAGAACTAAAGCCAATTTTTTAGAAAACCTTGGGTCAGTGCTGCCTCATGGAGAGTCCCTCCAAAAGGTTTGTACCTCATTGTATAGTTGCAGAGTCGGCCCATCCATGAAACACCCGCCTCAGGCAGCGGAAGTGCAAGAGGCGGCACTCTGCCAGCCGCGTCACTGTTGGCAGAACTATTTAGTTCTGTTTACAGATAGGTAGCCATGTTGGTCTGTCATAGTCGAAACAAAAAAAAAAATCCTTCCAATAGCACCTTAGTTTGTTACCCCTGCCAACCTAGCAGTTCAAAAGCACAAAGTGCAAGTAGATAAATAGGTACCGCTCCAGCGGGAAGGTAAACGGCGTTTCCGTGCGCTGCTCTGGTTCGCCAGAAGTGGCTTAGTCATGCTGTTCACATGACCCAGAAGCTGTATGCCGGCTCCCTCGGCCAGTAACACGAGATGAGCATCACAACCCCAGAGTCATCCGCGACTGGACCTAATGGTCAGGGGTCCCTTTACCTTTACCTTTAGGTTTGTTATTGGTATGAGCTTTTGTGGTATCTGAAGAAGTGTGCATGCACACGAAAGCTCATACCAATAACAAACTTAGTTGGTTTCTAAGGTGCTACTGGAAGGAATTTTTAAATTTTATTTAGATCTGTGTAAGTCACTTTGGAGAGTCCCATGGACTGCAAGAAGATCAAACCTATCCATTCTTAAAGAAATCAGCCTTGAGTGCTCACTAGAAGGACAGATCCTGAAGTTGAGGCTCCAGTACTTTGGCCATCTCATGAGAAGAGAAGACTCCCTAGAAAAGACCCTGATGGGACGACAGAGGATGAGATGGTTGGACAGTGTTCTCAAAGCTACTAACATGAGTTTGTCCAAACTGCGAGAGGCAGTGAAGGATAGGTGTGCCTGGCGTGCTCTGGTCCATGGGGTCACGAAGAGTCGGACACGACTGAACAACTGAACAACAACAAACTCACTTTTGATGCCATCTAAACAGATGGCCGTCTCTGCATGACAAGCCAATGAATGCACACTTTGCGAAGACCTAATAACCAGCTTGCCTGCTTGCTTGCTTATGTGATAGCTACATACAAAGAGAGAGAGAGCTAGCTATAGAACAGCTGTTTGTATAACACAGGAAGTAGGTGGTTTCTTCACAGGAAGTAGCTGCAAACAGGAGGAGACCGAGCTGCATGGGGGGGAAATGCAGAACTGCAAGCAGGAAGGAAATGTCCATGCCAGAAGGACAACAACAACAATTGCCTGTGAGGCTGCCCAAGATCGTGCTCTGGTTTCTGGTAGATGCTCTGCTGAATCTGTACATTCACAGGCTTTCCTCTGCATCCGAGAGGGGGCATAGGAAGATCTCTGTTGGATCAGAACCAAGGCTCCTATCGCCCTATGAACATAAGAGCCAGGCTGCAGGATCAGACCAAAGGAGGTCCACCTAGCCCAGCACCCTGTTCTCACCATGGCCAAACAGATGCCTCTGGGAAACCTGCAAGCAAGACTCCTGTAGTTTCCGGCAACTGGTTTTCAGATGTATGCTCCCTCCGACAGTGGAGCCAGAACATAAGCCATTGAGGCTACTACCCCATTACCCTCCAGCATTCCTCAGATGAAAATGGGGACATTTCTCACTCCCTGCAACTGATCCTCCTCAATCCCCCATTTTTGGTCTGCCCCCCCCCCCGAGCATTTCCTATCAGAAGAAGGGCAAGTGCCACCGCCGTTACACCAATGTGATACAGCAGCCACTGCAAGCTGCCCAAGGGAGGAGGCTGGCAGCGAAGGCCATGGAGAGGCAATGGGATGGCTCCATTGCAGCCGCCACAACTGCCATCGCTCAGGACAAGTGCCAGCTCACCCTCCTCCTTGTGCTCTGGCGGGGGAAATGAGGACATTCCGAGCTCAAATCAGAATCCGGGATGGCTTTCGTAATTCCAGGACTGTCCCTGGAACAAAAGGGACACTTGGAGGGTATGGGGCGCATTCATAGCCTTATGAAGAAGAAGAAGAAGAAGAAGAGTTTGGATTTGATATCCCGCTTTTCACTACCCGAAGGAGTCTCAAAGCGGCTAACATTCTCCTTTCCCTTCCTCCCCCACAACAAACACTCTGTGAGGTGAGTGGGGCTGAGAGACTTCAAAGAAGTGTGACTAGCCCAAGGTCACCCAGCAGCTGCATGTGGAGGAGCGGAGACGCGAACCCAGTTCCCCAGATAACGAGTCTACCGCTCTTAACCACTATACCACACTGGCTCTCAGTTATGAGCCTCCATCAATTTCTCTAGTCCTTTTAGAGCTGTCCAAGTTGGTGGCCATGGCTACCTCATCAAACTGTTTGAGATGCTTACATCAGACGGGAGTCAGCCCCGAATCTTGCGGGGTGGGGCATTCCACCCCAACCTTTTTCAAAAAGCAGCTTTCATACTTCTCAGCTGCCTACATTTGAAGCACATTGAAAGCTCATATACCCAACAGGGGAAGCGATGTGCTTTTAATTGTATTCGGTGTATGCGGCCCTCATTGTATTCAAGAGTCAGCTGTTCTTTACCGTACGGTTCGTGGTAACCGCCTGGGAATGTTCTTCGGGAATCTCCTCTCTTGTGATTTGAACCTGTTGGTTTGGCTCCCACCCTCTAGAGCAGTAGAAGACAAGTTTGCTCCATCTTCCATGGGGCAACCCTTCAGATATTAGAACAGGGGTCGCCAAACTAAGGCCCGTGGGCCGGATACGGCCTGAGTGAGCCAATTATCTGGCCCCCAACACCTGCCGCCCGCTCTTACCGGCGCGGCTACCTATCTCCGGGTTGGCGCGGCAACAGAAATAGCTTGTGCGCATGCGCAAGCGTCATTTCCGGCACATTTCCGGGTCTGTGGAGGCCCGTGCGCACGCACACAAGATATTTCCGGTGCTGTGCCGTGCTGGAAATGATGCTTGCGCATGTGCGCAAGCTATTTCCAGCACCGTGCCATGCCAGAAGTGCACCGGAAAAAGCAAGTGCGCGCGCATATGGGCGCGCACTCCCCCACCCTCCGGGGGCCAGCAAGTTTGCCGACCCCTGTATTAGAAGATGGCTATCATATCATCTGTCTCCTGGTTAAATACCCAACTCCCTCAACTGTTCCTCATGCAGCTTGATTTCCAGACCCTTGATCTGCAAGGATCAATATCCTTCTTAAACTGTGGTGCACAGGACTCTAGGTGGGATCTGACAAGAGCAATACATGTTTTTATACGGCTGTTCTCTCTTTTTATGTGTAGAATAATTTTATTTAATTTTTTCCTTTATTGATTTATTTATTTAATTGATATTACACGTTAGTTACTGTACAATTTCAGCACTGTACATAACATATATTAATTATAATTAATTCCCCACATCTAACCCTTTACCCTATTCACCCTTTACCCAAATACACATGTGACTTCCCCCATCCACGTCCATGATGTCCTTCTCACTACATTAAAACTCTATCATTGTGTTCGTATTTATTCATCACATTAATCAATCCTCTGTTCTAGAATCATTGCATCTTACCTTAACGAACTCCATCAGTATTTATCCAAAGATTTCCATTGAAGTAATACTGTACAATATATTCTTCAACACACTTCCATTCCTTTCTTAATTCTTGTTTAGATTGCATTCTAATTAGAATTCAATTAGAATTTATACTGCTGTTCTATTGGTTCTGGGCTATATTTATATTTTAAGGATATCGTTTGTTTTTTATATGGCACACCACTTAGACTATCTTCTTCTTCTTCTTCTTTGGCGATCACTCATAACCGAGTAAGATTATCTTCCATAAACACGGTTTTAACCATGAGTCCGTAAGTGACTGTGGAGGCCAATTCTGGATCCACACGTCCTTCCACAGTGGGGACATTGATTTGTGGGTGGGAGTTGATCACGGTGTGGATTTGCCAAGCATGCCTTCCTCTTAGAAGAGTTTGGATTTGATATCCCGCTTTTTCACTACCCGAAGGAGTCTCAAAGCGGCTAACATTCTCCTTTCCCTTCCTCCCCCACAACAAACACTCTGTGAGGTGAGTGGGGCTAAGAGACTTCAGATAAGTGTGACTAGCCCAAGGTCACCCAGCAGCTGCATGTGGAGGAGTGGAGACGCGAACCCGGTTCCCCAGATTACGAGTCTACCACTCTTAACCACTACACCACACTGGCTCCACCACACTCTTAGCATGTTTCTCCCTTGTGTCCTGAGTTCGAGCATCTTCAAAGCCCATGACACCTTTGGTAAAGGCTGTTCTCCAATTGGAGCGCTCGCAGGCCAGTGTTCCCCAGTTGTCAGTGTTTATACTACATTTTTTTTAGATTTGCCGTGAGACCATCTTTAAACCTCTTTTGTTGACCACCAGCATGACGCTTTCCGTTTTTAAGTTCGGAATAGAGTACAGTGGTGCCTCGCTAGACGAAAATAATTCGTTCTGCGAGTGCTGCCGTATAGCGAATTTTTCGTCTTGCGAAGCACCAACGAGAGAATAGCGGTTTGACGAAAAAAAGAAAAAAAAAAAACGGAAATTTTTTCGTCTTGCGAGGCAAGCCCATTGAAAAATTCGTCTTGCGAGACAGCCTTCCGCTAGCGAATGCCTTTCGTCTAGCGAGTTTTTCGTCTAGCGAGGCATTCGTCTAGCGGGGTACCACTGTACCGTATTTTTTGCTCCATAAGACGCACTTTTTCCCTCCTAGAAAGTAAGGGGAAAAGTTGGTGTGTCTTATGGAGCGAAGGCTCCCTGTCAAGCAAGCGGCGAGAGGCAGGGGGCAGCGGAGGAGATGCTGCTCTTTCCTCCCTGCCGCCTCCGTTCACAAAGCAGACTTGTTTTTGTGAACAGAGGCCGCGGGAGGATCCAGCTGCATCTGCTCCGCTGCCCGCCACAACCTCTCACTAAACACGGCGAGAGGCGAGGGTGGGACCTAGCAGCCCGGAAGGGGAGAAGAGGGGCGGACCCAGGGGCGGGCCGCCCCGGGTTCCAGGGGAGGGGGGGTGACATTTTGGCCACCCCCACCCCACCCCACCGGGCAGGCCCCGAATGAGGGCATGCCGCCTTTTCCCCCTTCCAGCGGCTTTTTTTCGGTGTGAGGGGTGGGCCAGCAAGAAGGGGGCGTCATGCTTGTCGCTGGCATGACACCCCCTTCTTGCTGGCCCGCCCCTCGTGCTGAAAGAAGCGGCCGAAAGGGGAGGAAAAAGGAAAAAAGGAAGCAAAGCGGGCACTTGAATGCGCCCGCTTTGCTTCCCCCCCAAGGGAAAAGGGGGGGAAGCAAAGGGGGGAAACAAAACGGGCGCATTCAAGCACCCGCTATGCTTCCCTTTTCCCCCATGCGCAGGCAGGAGCCACCTCCCGGCATCCCCGGGGGCAGGGTGTCGCGCTGTGCACGTGCGTCATGACGTCATGACGCACGCACACTCCGTGATGCCCCGCCCCCAGGGGTGCCTCTTGGCTTCCCGCCCCGGGCAGCCAAGGGGCTAGAAACGCCCCTGGATGGACCATAGCATCCTCCCCTTCTTCCCAGCTGGCTTTAAAGCCAGCGTCAAAGGGGCAGGGGAGGAAGGATGAATGTTCCCCCCCCCGCCCCTTTGCTGCTGGCGGCTGCGGCTGCGGAGGAGGAACGTGCAGCCCAAAAGCTGCTTTCTCCTCCTCCGCAGCCACTGCCGCCAGGTTTGGGGCAGAATGTTTTTTTTTACTTTTTTCCCCCTTTAAAAACAGGTGTGTCTTATGGTCCGGTGCATCTTATGGACCGAAAAATACGGTGGTTGCTTTGGAAGATGATCCCCCCAGAGAAGAAATCATATATCGAGCAGATGGAAAGCTCTGCCATCTAAGCAGGCTAAAGGCAAAAGTAATGTTACCGTAATTTCCGTCATAGAGCTTCAGTATGCTGATGACAACGTAGTGTGCACATGCTCAGAGGATGACCAAGGAGTCCACCAAGGAGTGTGGTGGAGTCTCCTTCTTTGGAGGTCTTTAAGCGGAGGCTTGACAGCCATCTGTCAGGAATGCTTTGATGGTGTTTCCTGCTTGGCGGGGGGTTGGACTGGATGGCCCTTGTGGTCTCTTCCAACTCTATGACTCTATGATTCTATGATTCTATGACCTCCAAACCATCCTAATTATCTTTGCAGAAGCTTACAAAACTTAGACTATAAGAGCACCTTGACAGTGGAATGGTGGTGGAC
Source organism: Lacerta agilis (assembly GCF_009819535.1). NCBI lineage: Eukaryota > Metazoa > Chordata > Lepidosauria > Squamata > Lacertidae > Lacerta > Lacerta agilis. The sequence goes on along the minus strand of NC_046321.1, from coordinate 4,398,521 downwards.
CCTCCTTCAATGGAGCTTTTAAAGCAGAGGTCCTATGGTGTCCTAGACTGGCTGGATGCAGAGGAACGGTGGGAGGCACCAACCAGGGAGCCCCCAAAGGAAGAAGGTTCATAGCCTGGGGATTGGTGGTGGGGCGATGATGAGTGGTCAGAGGGAGCAGAGTGCGAGGACGGAAAGGAGGTGTCAGAAGCTGAAGAGGTAACAGGGTTTAGTGCGCAGGAAGAGGCTGTGGTAGAGAGAAGTCCAGAATCGGAGGCAGAGGTTGAGGATGGAGAGGACGGGGTGGGGTGGGGTGGGGGTGGCAAGAGGCAGAGATGAGACAGTGTCACAGGAAGACCAGGGAACGACCTTGAGTCGGGGGAAGGAGGAGAGTCAGTGCAGGAACAGTCAGAAGGGGGAAACAGGGAAATGACGGAAGAAGCAGAGGAGGAGAGGGCAGAGAGCGATCAAGTGGTGTCAGGGCTCTGCTCGGGAACAGAAGGGGAAGCTGTGCCTTCTGCACAGGCAAGGGGAGAGTTAAAACGCAGGGATCAAAGGTGTAGATTTTCACGCCTGCTGTGTTGGAGAAGGAGTCAAAAGAAGCCGCTCCCCGAATCTGACTCGTCGGATTCAGATGCTTGATTTGGAACTGTTGCTGTTTGTACACTGCATGTAAATAAAGAACTGTAAATATCTCTCTGAGTGAGCAGAGGGTGATGATTGCGAAGAGCAGACACCACCTTGACAAGCAGGTTGGTGAAGAAGCCAGGGTGTCTCCTCCTCCTGCTGCAACCAGCTCCCCTCTCTTCTGGTCTCCTGGAACCAGAAGAGATATGAAGAGAGAAGAGCAAAGACAGGCACGGCGAGGGAGCCACAGATTGCTAGGAAGGAGCCAGGGGAGGAGGAGACTTAGACAACTGTGGGAAGGTGGGGAACTTCAGTCCCTACAACTGCCTCATCATCATCATCATCATCATCATTTTATTTGTATGCCGCCTTTCCACTGAGAGCCAGTGTGGTGTAGTGGTTAAGAGCAGTAGACTCATAATCTGGTGAACCGGGTTCGATTCCCCGCTCCTCCTTGGGCTAGTCACACTTCTCTGAAGTCTCTCAGCCCCACTCATCTCACAGAGTGTTTGTTGTGGGGGAGGAAGAGAAAGGAGACTGTTAGCCGCTTTGAGACTCCTTCGGGTAGTGATAAAGCGGGATATCAAATACAAACTCCTCCTCCTCCTCCTCCCCTTCTTCTTCTTCCATAGTGAAAACAATGCTCAAGGCGGCTTACAGCATGACAAGATTTACATAATTACCAACTTAACAAAAGCCATAAACAATAATTAAAGCACCTCAAAAGGTACACAACCAAATGGAAAACCATTTCCACATAAATCGTAAAATTTCTAAAAGTAAAAAATGCAACATTGATATCAATAACAATTTAAAATGACATAGATAAAAATAATAAAACAATTTAAAATAAAAACAATTTATAAATAGGGGCAAGAGCTACTGGGACGAGTTGCTGAGCTCACTAGGCCTGGCATCCAGAGTCAACCTTGTTTCCTTGAAGAAAGAGCCAACTTCACTGATGCCGTGTGATTTATTGCTAACCTGTTCACGACTCCCGCTCCTGAAAGATGGCCACCTGCCAGGGTTTCTTTCGGCTATGGTTCCTGCATTGCAGGGGTTGGACTAGATGATTCTTGGAGTCCCTTCCAGCTCTACGATTCTATGATTCCAAATAAATGTATGTTTTAAATGATTTTAAAATAAACCGGCAGCCAGTCCTGCTCCCTCAGGGAGGGTGCTACGCCCTGGCATTGCAACGGGGGGGCGGCGTACCCTGGGTGCCATGTCTAGGGGGGTGACAAGAAGGCACCCTGTGGGGGCTCCCCCTGCCGCGCCAGTGCGAGCAGCCATCGCGCCACTGCAGCCACATGTGGAGGATCCTCCGTTTGCGGCTGCAGCCATGAGCCGAGGATCCCGGCACTGTTCGTACAGCACTGGGGCAGCAGCGGCAAACCGCTATGTACAGGCATGTGCGGCGTTGCTATGTACGCTAAGAAAGGCCTTTACACTGGCTCGATTTCATGCCATCCCCACAGCATTCCTACAGGGTGTATTCTCCAATACCCCTCTGGATCTTCGACTCTGCCCATGCAACAATGGAAAGATAGAGACCTTTATTCACTTCTTCCTCTACTGCCCACTATATGCCTCAATAAGATCCAGGCTTCTCCCTCTAATCCTGCCGACTATCGCCAGGGACGATGACCGCATGAAATATCTACTGGTGGATGCCAACCCCTTGGTTTCACGTGGAGTGGTCATCTACATATTACAGGCCCCAGGGGCATTCCTAGCCCCTTGGCCGCCCGGGGCGGGAAGCCAAGAGGCACCCCTGGGGGCGGGGCATCGTGCTGTGTGCGTGCGTCATGACGTCATGACGCACGTTCACAGCGTGACGCCACGCCCCCAGGAAAAAAGAAAAAGAGCAGCTTTGCTCCCCCCCCTTCCCTTTCGGCTTCTTTCAGCGCCGAAAGGGGCGAAAAAAAGGAAGCGAAGCGGCGCGTTTAAGCGCCAGCTTTGCTTCCCTGCCCGCTTTCTCTTTCGGCGCTAGCTGGGCTGTGACTCTGCAGCGCAGCCAGCGCCGAAAGAAGCCGAAAGGGAAAGGGGGGGGAGCAAAGCCGGCGCTTAAACGCGCCGCTTTGCTTCCTTTTTTCGCCCCTTTCGGCTGCTTCTTTCACCATTGGCTGGGCTGCGACTACACAGCCCAGCCAGCGCCGAAAGGGGAGAAAAAAAAGGAAGTGAAGCGGCGCGTTCAAGCGCTGGCTTCGCTTCCCCGCCTGCTTTCTCTTTCGGCCGCCGTTCGTTCCGTCGCCCCGGGAGCAGCAGCACCGCACATACTGTGCGCTGCTGCTCCCACGGCGACGGAGCGAGCGGCGGTGCGTGGGGGTGACAAGCGGTGGCCCCTCTCGCCACTCCCACGCGCCGCCGCTCCCTCCGTCACCCCGTCCGTGCTCCCGGGGTGACGGAGGGAGCGGCGGCGCGTGGGAGTGGCGAGAGGGGCCGCCGCTTGTCACCCCAACCCGCCACTTATCACCCTGTCACTGGGGGCGTACCGCCCCTACCGCCCCTCCCCAACGACGCCCCTGACAGGCCCTGAAACTCAGGACCACCTTTTTGGCCAACTTCCCTTAGCCTTAGTCTTATGTATATTCCCAACATGGAGACTGTTGTCACGCCTGCTAGTGCTTTTTATTTTTATTTTATTTGTTTTAACCTGTACGATTTTACTTCCAATTGTTTTAACTGTATCTGTGTATTCTCTGCATAATCGTGTCAGGCTACTGCCTGGTCTTTTACTATGTGCTATGGCCATAGGGCTAATGCAATAAATAAATTGATTGATTGCTATGTACGGCGCATGCGTCATACGTAGCGACGCCGCACGTGCGCCCTACGTAGTGACGCCCCGCCCCGGGTGTCACGCCTTCATTCGCCCCTGGTGTCACGTGCTCAGGATCTGCTGCTACAGTCCAACAATTCGGGGAGGCAACCAAGGGCAGCCCCGCACAGAGAGCATTGCCGTAATCCAGTCTCATGGTAGCCCGCATAGTATACTGCAGCTAAGCTAAGAGCAGGAACCGCAATATGTTCCTAGCTGTAAAATAAACAATTGGCAGGATTGGAAAACCGACATCTGTAGGTTCCCCACCACCACCACCAAAAGTGTGCACAGTGCAGGAGCCTTCCCGGGGGTGGGGTGGGGGTGGGGAGATGGTAGTCATTCCCTTCCCTGTTTTCTGAGGGATGCTCTCAGAAAGGATGTGAGGATTTCTCAGCAGCCGTTCAACTCCGAACCTGACAGCAAGCAGAGGCATAAGCCAGCAGCAAACTATTACGGCCAATTCCAGCCTTTTCTTGGCATTTTTGGAAAAAGCGCCTCTGTTTCTTTAAATGAGGAGAGGACTTCATCTTCAGGTGGAGTCAATTCTTGCTGGGTTATAAATTTGCTGGGAGCAGAGAAAGCAGCTGGTTGTTTTATTTTTTGCTGGAATCTTAGCAAGCATATAGAACCACGATGGTAAGCCGATGCATTGTAGTTTCTCGTTTGGATTTGAAACTGTAGCTTGAGTGCTGTATGTATTGATTTTATCTGGGCTGTGCATCTTTTTGATAACTTTCAGTTAACTTTTCTGGAAGGGTTATTGATGAATACTTAAGCTCATTTCGGCTGGTGTTTACTCCTTATAAGGTAAAAGCTAGGCTGCAGCAAAAGGGCAGTTTAGAGGGAGGGGGTCTTTTTCACACACACCCTCCCCTTATTTTTTTCTCTGTTCAGTGGCTTAGCTGATCTTTCTTGCAAAGTTGTGGGTCTCATTTCTGACAGCTGAGATCTCTTTTCCCTCTGGATCTTTAGAGGCATAAAATGTGTGCTTCTTCTGCTGTATAAAGTCCTGCTCTCATTTTCCCACCTCCCCTTTTCTCCTGCCCTTTACCCTACATTATTTCACACTTCAGCTATGAGCATGGTTTTAGGTAGGAGATTACTGTACTTTTGCAGATTTCTTCCCCTTATTCCCCTCCCCTGTATAAGAGGAAACTGCCATATTGCCTTTGTCTACTGTAATCCCAAGGGCTGATATGCTAAAAGAATACAGCAAGAGTTGTTCCCCCTTTCCAGAAAAAAATACAGTATTATATATATTTGTGAATGTTTCAAAACTATAGACTCTCGGACAACCTCAAAAAAAAGTTTAGCTGAAACTTCTGGGAAGCTCTTCCAAAGGACTGCTGCTTGCATTTCATTTATTTATGCTAATCTTAATAGATTTTAATTAAGATAGCTACTTAGGGGGTGTGGGGGGGGAGTCCAAAAATCTGGAGTGCTTTAACCCGAAAAGGAGATCCATTGTTGGTCTTTACTCATGAGTAGGCCCAGGTCCATTGACAGGGCAGTTCTGGAAGTCTATATTGCATGAGCTGAATTTCTGAGCTGTGACTTCACTCCTTCCCCGGCAAAAATTTTTGGATTCAAAGACCTATTGTTCTCTTGTTATCAAGTTGCCCAGTTGAGTATTTGCATGGAAGTTTAACTAGGAAAACCTGCCCCAGTCCAACAGTGTTTGGTCGGAATTCCTGGAAGGGGGGGGGGGGACCCTGTACAATTTTGAGATCTTGTATGGTCCTGGAGCAGAAATGGATTGAGCTTTTTTTAATCATTATTTTAATTTTTTTAGTTGGGGCGGGGGTATGCTCTAACGGTTGCACGTGGAAGACAAGAGACGGCTGTCTCAGGCTGCGGATATCTTCTGCAATTCTAGGCTGGCTTCCTTGCTGTGTTGTGGAAATACCAGTATCGGCGGAGCAGGTGGTACCACTTGGCAAACTGTTGAGAGAGAGAGAGAAAGGGGAGTGGGGAGTTCTCTTCTTTGCTGGCCGCAAGGAATGTCCCCTGAGTGACTCGAGCAAATTGGGACAGAAGAGCCACAATTAGAACTCCCATCACACATAAGATGGGACGGGGACTGTGGCATGTTGCGGAGGGAGGCGTGAAAAGCAGCTGCCATATCTGATGAGCAGATGCTGGTGTGGCCATCTCCGTTTTGTTCGCCTGTAGGCTTCCCGGGGCTGGCCATTGTAGGATGCGGGGTGGGGTGGGGTGGGGGGAGAGAGAGAGAGCGAAGGACTGGACGAACTCTCTTCTGATCCTTCGCAGGCTGGCGTTGTGCTCTTGACACATGACTCACCGTGTGCGCATAATCTCGCTGCAGTCGGAAGAACGCGGGTCAGTCAGGCTGTGGCCGACCGTAGTCATCTCACTGGGATAAAAGATCTTTTTTTTAAAAAATAAAAAATTAATGCTCCTTCTGTTTTATTTCTCCGCCCAAAAAGCACGCATGTGTCATGGTCGTGGCATCTCAAATATGTTGAACAGATTTTGCTGGGTTTTACACCTGTTATTGAGGCGCTGTTGTCTCTCGGGCCATTTCTGGGCTCCGAACCAAAGTCTTGCCACGACTCCCTCTTAAAAAAACAATGCAAAAAAAGGGAAGGCACTGTGTGGAGTCATCGAAAGTAACTGCGCGAGTTCAGGACGGCTGAATGGAAGCGGTGCTGCGTTTATTGTCAACCAGCATGATCGGCCTGCTTTCATCGGTTTGGGGGAGCTTCCAGGATGTTCCCAGTTTGGGGTAGGATTCCATTGTATTCCAGCCAGTCCGGCTGGTGCAATTATAATCGAGCCGCAAACCTGCTTTGCCAAAATCTTGGGGGTTTTTTTTTTGCAAGAAGGAAAATGTCAGGGCGATGCGCTTGCTTTGATGCAACATCATCTCGCCTCCCTGCATAGCTGTCAAGTTTTGGATTTGAAAATAAGGGATCAGCAGTCTCACCTATCCCGGAGACAGTCACATGTCAGTGGTGGGCGGAGCCAGAAGCAAAAGTGGGCGGAGCAGCAATGTAAACTCCAAGCGGGCTCGGGCTCGGAGCGGAGCAAAGAGTAGGGCAGCCAGCAAAGAGTAGGGCAGCCATGTGCTCTGCGCAATGGAGCCCCATCGTCTTCTTGTCTGATCCCATCAAAACAGGACAGGAAGCAGCAGCTGCTCAAAGGCAGCCAGGCTCCGCCCGCCAGCTAACCCTATTGGCCGGCTGAGGCGCTTGGCGGCAACAGATAGGGACAGATGCAGGGGGAGAAATACCCCCCCCCCCCTGTAAGCACAGGAAATGTCTCCCACTTGCTTTGAGGGCTGAGGCTTTTCTCTCCAAGTAGGCGAGGTCTTCCCACCCAGTCCCTGGCCAGCAGGGGAGGAGCTGCTTCCATTAAAAACGGGAAATTTAAGGGAAATAAAAAATAAGGGAGAGCAGCGGGAAACTGCTTAAAATAAGGGAGAATCCCGGGGAAAACGGGATACTTGACAGCACTGCCTCCCTGCAAACAAGCCAGGACAAATGCACACCGACTAGCCAATGTTATCTAATCTCCTTGCAAACAAATCGGGATGAATGCTCAATATAACAGGACATCTGTAAGTGCCCTTGGTTTGAAAAACACAGAGCTCTTCAGCCAGCCAGATGTTTATGATCTGCCCTTCACCCCGAGGTCCCAGGGTGGGTTACAACAATTTAAAAACAAACTTTTAACGACGATTTAAAGCAAATTAGGTCCAGTGCCGAGGCCTTCTGGCAGTTCCCTCACTACGAGAAGCCAAGTTACAGGGAACCAGGCAGAGGGCCTTCTCGGTAGTGGCACCCGCCCTGTGGAATGCCCTCCCACCAGATGTCAAAAAGAAAAACAACTACCAGACCTTTAGAAGTCATCAGAAGGCAGCCCTGTTTAGGGAGGCTTTTAATGTTCAATAGATTATTGCATTTTAATGTTCTGTTGGAAGCCGCCCAGAGTGGCTGGGGAAACCCAGCCAGACGGGCAGGGTATAAATAATAAAGTATTGTTGTTATTATTATTATTATTATTATTATTATTATTATTATTATTATTATTAAATGGTTAATGTTGCTAGCTATGAAATGACCCAGATCCTGCGATTCTCTGAGGCCCTTCTTTGTGTGGCTCCTCTTCGAGGGGTCTAGAGGGTGGCAACATGAGAACGGGCCTTTTCAACGGTGGCTCCCCGGTTGTGGAATGCTCTCCCCAGCAAGGCTTGCCTGGCGCCTTCCTTAAATATCTTTAGGCAAAAATGTTTCTCTATAACCAAGCCTTTTGGCTGATTAACATTCTATGGCATCCGTCTGTATCGGGAGACAATGGAGCAGGGCACCTCTGGGGGTTGTTTTCTTCTTCTATTTCTTCTTTTTTTATTTGTATTGATGAGGCTGTAAATATTTTTTTAATGTGTGTAAATAAAACCAATAAAGATTACTTAAAAAAAAAAAAAGATTAGGAGCAGGGAGAAGCGGGTTCAAATCCCCACTTGGCCATAAAGCTCGCTGAGTGACCCTGAGCAAATCATGTCCCCCGGTCAGGATTTTGTGGGGATCAAATGGGGTGCCCCCCATCTGTGCACTCTATCCTGAGCTCACTGGGATTTCCCCCACCGTTAAATAAGAGAGAATCGGTGTTCTGCCAAGAATTCGCCCCAAGGTGATGCTTTGCTGGTGAAACCTGTTAAAGGATCTTTCTCCCTGTCCCCTTCCATTCCAGAGGGAGTGCCTGTCGATCCACATTGGCCAAGCTGGAGTTCAAATGGGCAATGCCTGCTGGGAGCTCTACTGCCTGGAGCATGGGATTCAGACAGACGGCACCATCGCCGGGAACCAGGCAGCTCCGAAAATCCTGCCAGAGACGGAGCAGGTGGACGCTTCTTTCGAGACTTTCTTCTGCGAGACTGCATCAGGGAAGCACGTGCCAAGGGCAGTCTTCATTGACTTGGAACCGACTGTCATAGGTAATATAATCTGCAGAGATCCATTGGGATGAAAACGACCTCTGGGACGTTTTGTTGATGTCCAGTAGCGGGTGCTGCCAACTCACCTAAGCGCAAGATGCAGAGAGCTGCCTTAGGGCTCACCAGTGCTGTCAAGTATCCCGTTTTCCCCGGGATTCTCCCTTATTTCAAGCAGTTTCCCGCTGCTCTCCCTTATTTTTTATTTCCCTTAAATTTCCCGTTTTTAATGGAAGCAGCTCCTCCCCTGCTGGCCAGGGACTGGGTGGGAAGACCTCGCCTACTTGGAGAGAAAAGCCTCAGCCCTCAAAGCAAGTGGGAGCCGTTTCCCGTGCTTACAGGGGGGTGTATTCCTCCCCCTGCATCAGCCCCTATCCGTTGCCACTGAGCCCCTCAGCCGGCCAATAGGGTTAGCTGGCGGGCGGAGCCTGGCTGCCTTTGAGCAGCTGCTGCTTCCTTTTGATGGGATCAGACAAGAAGACGATGGGGCTCCATCGCGCGGAGCACATGGCTGCCCTCCTCTTTGCTCCGCTCCGAGCCTGCTTGGAGTTTACATTGCTGCTCCGCCCACTTTTGCTTCTGGCTCCGCCCACCACTGACATGTGACTGTCCCTGGGATAGGTGAGACTGCTGATCCCTTATTTTCAAATCCAAAACTTGACAGCTATGGGGCTCACCCATACTTCTTGGTTTCCAAGAACAGGTCTGTGCTTTAAAACACCGTGTCCAAGCACTCCCTGCAGCCTGGCGCTCTCCCTGGGAAAACACACTCTTTACCATAGCAAATGGAGCAAACAGCAATCCACAGAAAAACCCAAATTGCTGTTTCTTCCACATCAGCATTAAAGAGCAGGTTTTCAGGCAGGAGTCTTTTCCAGGTCTACCAGTACATGCAGGGGCTAGATCCAGGAACCTTTTGCATGGGAAGTATGTACAGGGCCACTAGGCTACCGGTACTTCCGTCCTTGCCACTTTTTGCTGGCAAGGCTGCTGTGCCTTTAAAATCTGTATTATTGGTGGGAATGTGAGTCGTCCAGCTATTTTTCTGTTTGGAGACTTCAAGTACTGTACAGTTGTGCCTTGGATCCCAAACGCCTTGGTACTCGGATGTTTTGGCTCCTGAAAGCCGCAAACCCGGAAGTGAGTGTTCCAGTTTGCGAACGCTCTTTGGAACCCGAATGTCCGATGGGGCTTCCGTGGCTTCCAATTGGCTGCAGGAGCTTCTTGCAGCCAATCGGAAGCTGCGCTTTGGTTTCCGAATGTTTTGGAAGTCGAACAGAATTCCGGAATTCCGTTCAACTTCCAAGGTACGACTATAAACTACTTTCCTTGCATTGCCCCCACCCCTTGCTATGATTTGATGTCGCTACTTGGGTTTTTTGCCCCGGGGGGAAGCCTCCAGAGGGGTGCTATTGAGGCTCCCAGCTTGTGTGTGTGTGTACGTGAATGCAGGTGGGGGGGGAGTGCCAAACTGGGTCTTTGACCTGGATGAAGTCAATTCCTGAAATAAAGGGTTGCAGTTCTGGGGGTGGGGGATTGGGCTAATGTAGAAGCAAACTACTGTACATCACACCTTTTGGATTTTCATAAAAGTAGGCAAACTGTTAGAGGCAGGACAAACATGGTGCCCTGCAGATGTCGAGGACTCGAACTCCCAACAACCCCACCCAACAGGGTCAATGGCAAGGGTACTCCATGTTGGAGTAACAAAGGGCATTTTCCTATTTATTGTTCCTGTGGACTCCCTCTTATCCATGGGTCAGCAAACTAAGGCCCAGGGGCCGGATCCGGACCAATTGCCTTCTGGATCCGGCCCTAGATGGTCCAGGAATCGCCGCGTGGATCGGCGTGGGGATTCTGATCATTCGGGCTGCGCCATTCCCCCCCCACGGCGGCGCCTCCTCCCTCCCTCCTCCTGGCTTCTTCCTGCCCTGCCTAGAGGAGGAAGGGGGCTGGGCTTTGTTGAGCCACAGTTGGCTGAGCGCCATTTTAAGCAGCCCCTCTCCGGAGCCAGCCCTTTCGTGCCGCTTGTTGTCTCGCCACTGCCACCAACCCGTCGCTCGCAAGGCCCAGGTAAGCAGCCACCAGGGCTCGTCTGGTGCTGTGGAGAAGGGAGGGGAGAGTCGTGGGGGGGGGTTCTGTTCATAATATAGTCCGGCCCCCCACATGGTCTGAGGGACAGAGGACCGGCCCCCTGCGAAAAACGTTTGCTGACCCCTGCTCTTATCTCTCTCCCAACAGATGAAATCCGCACAGGGCCTTATCACTCCCTCTTCCATCCTGAACAGCTGATCAGCGGCAAGGAAGACGCAGCCAACAATTACGCCCGAGGCCATTACACCATCGGGAAGGAGATCATTGACACAGTTCTGGGCAGGATTCGCAAAATGGTTAAGTTCCTCTCCACACACACACTAACGCCCACGCCATAGGTTGGCATAAAGCTTAATTCACAAATGTTCATAGCCAGGCTGGAGCTGAACACAGGAAACTGCCTTAATAAGAAGTCAGGCCATCTTGTCCGTCCATTCCAGAGTCGTCTACTTTTTTGGGCAGGCACGGCCTTCCGGTGCCTTGCTCAGAGGTCCTTCCCATCACCTGCTCCCTGAACTGGAGGTACACGGGGCTGAGGGAGCCGGCGTTTGTCTGCAGACAGCTTCTGGTTCATGTGGCCAGCATGAAAAAGCCGCTTCTGGCGAACCAGAGCAGCGCAAAGAAACGCTGTTTACCTTCCCACTGGAGCGGTACCGATTTATCCACTTGCACTTTGATGTGCTTTCGAACTGCTAGGTTGGCAGGAGCAGGGACAGAGCAATGGGAGATATAAAAGGCAGATAGGGGCCTTTTATAGAGAGCCAGTGTGGTGTAGTGGTTAAGAACGGTGGACTCGTAATCTTGGGAACTGGGTTCGCGTCCCCGCTCCTCCACATGCAGCTGCTGGGTGACCTTGGGCTAGTCACACTTCTCTGAAGTCTCTCAGCCCCACTCACCTCACAGAGTGTTTGTTGTGGGGGAGGAAGGGAAAAGGAGAATGTTAACCGCTTTGAGACTCCTTAGGGTAGTGATAAAGCGGGATATCAAATCCAAACTCCTCCTCCTCCTCCTCCTCTTCTTCTTCTTCTTCTTCTTCTTCTTCTTCTTCTTCTTCTTCTTCTTCTTCCTCTGTATCCAGGCTCCTCCCCCTTGAGAGAGCTTCAGAGCCTTAAAGAGTCAACCTCTGGCCTGAAGGTGGTGGCCACTCCTCCAGCATGCCACAGCCTCCCTCCTAGTGTGCTGCTGGGCTGGTGATGAGCAATGCAAGGCATCCAGGCTCTGACCCAAGAGGCCTTGGTGGTCTGGGAAGTTCCACTGAAAGTTCTTGTCCAGCTGCCTCATGTGCAGGGTCCTCCCTTGTTGGAATAAGCCGGGGGGGGGTCCACGCAGCCCCCGAGATGAGACAAACCTCTCCGGGCGTCTTCCTGAAGTTGCGCAGCTCTGGGACATCCATAAATCATAAGTCCCGGCACGCTCCAGTGACACATAGCAGATGCCTATGTGCACGCACACTCAGCCGAGTTTAGCGGAAACAGAGTGGATATTGGTGTGCCCATTCTAAGCTTTTATTACACAGTATATTTTATTACACAGTATATGCACAGTATATATAGGGCTTGCCGATCAGAAGGCCAGTGGTACAAATCCCCGTGACGGGGTGAGCTCCCATTGCTCGGTCCCTGCTCCTGCCCACCTAGCAGTTCAAAAGCATGTCAAAGTGCAAGTAGATAAATAGGTACCGCTCCGGCGGGAAGGTAAACGCCGTTTCCGTGCGCTGCTCTGGTTCGCCAGAAGCGGCTTAGTCATGCAGGCCACATGAACCGGAAGCTGTATGCTGGCTCCCTCGGCCAATAAAGCAAGATGAGCGCCGCAACCCCAGAGTCGTCCACGACTGGGCCTAATGGTCGGGGGTCCCTTTACCTTTACCTATATACAGGTCAAAGTGATCATGGCGTTCTCGTACGTCAGCTCTGAGAGAGAACGGCAAGTAAAAAGTACAAAAACACAACAGAGCGGAAGAGATAAGGCTAACTTCCGTTCTCAGGATTTCCAAGCCTAGGAAGTAAACACAGACATGTGATATAACAATCACATATCAGCAATGGAGGGGTGAAATGCTAACATCCCGATCTTCAGCAGTCAGCTCTGGGTCCTGACCCAGACCCTGCTCCACATCTTGTGCCCTCCAGTCTCCGACTCTGTGTCCAGGTCACTGCTATGTGTCATGACACACTATCTGCTTTGCATTTCACCACTCTGGGCTCCTTCCAATGTCCAGAAGATCAGTGATTATGTACCTAGAGGATCCCACTTCCGGTGTTTCTAACATCTCAAATGGCTTGCTTTTAGGAGTAACGGTTAAATGGAGCTCTGACTTAGAAGAGGTACTCCTTGACTCTTGGAGTCAGCGAGTGTTTTCTCTCAAATCCCCTACTGCTTTAAGGTGGGCTATATTCAGGTGCCACAAACCCAGTCCTTCAAACCACGGTTTGGCAACTTGGGAATGTGCCGTGGGTTCCCTCCTCCTCTACTTCCTGGTTTTCTCCCATCACAGTTTGCTGTGATAATACCCCAATCAGGCAAACCATGGTTAGCACCTAAACCTGGTCCCACTTATTTCCTCTGGCGATAGGTAGAGCTTTGTGCATATGTACATGATTGCATAGCTGTTGTCTGTAAGGCCTTGAGTGCACAGCTTCAGGAAAAGACGAGCAGGGCTCTTACTAATCGAGCTGTTATATTGCCAACAGCCATCGCTAATAACCAAATTTCTCTTGCTGATGCAGGCTGACCAGTGCAGCGGCCTCCAAGGTTTCTTGGTCTTCCACAGCTTCGGCGGAGGAACAGGGTCAGGCTTCACTTCGCTTCTGATGGAGCGGCTCTCAGTGGAGTACAGCAAGAAGTCAAAACTGGAGTTCTCTGTGTATCCTGCCCCGCAGGTCTCCACGGCCGTCGTGGAGCCCTACAACTCCATCCTGACCACCCACACCACCCTGGAGCACTCCGACTGCTCGTTCATGGTGGACAACGAAGCTATCTATGACATCTGCAACCGCAACCTTGACATCGAACGCCCCACCTACACCAACCTCAACAGGTTGATCGGGCAGATCGTCTCGTCTGTGACGGCTTCCTTGAGGTTCAACGGCGCCTTGAACGTCGACCTAATAGAATTCCAGACCAACTTGGTGCCTTACCCCAGGATCCACTTCCCCTTGACCACCTACGCCCCCATCATCTCCGCCGAGAAGGCCTACCATGAGCAGCTCTCCGTGCCGGAGATCACCAATGCCTGCTTCGAGTTCTCCAACCAGATGGTGAAGTGTGACCCGCGCCGGGGCAAGTACATGGCTTGCTGCCTGCTGTACCGGGGGGACGTGGTGCCCAAGGATGTCAATGCAGCCATTGCGGCCATCAAGACCAGGAGGTCCATCCAGTTTGTGGACTGGTGTCCCACGGGCTTCAAGGTGGGCATCAACTACCAGCCGCCCACGGTGGTGCCCGGGGGGGACCTGGCAAAGGTGCAGCGGGCTGTCTGCATGCTGAGCAACACCACCGCCATCGCTGAGGCCTGGGCCCGGCTGGACCACAAGTTCGACCTGATGTACGCCAAGAGGGCCTTTGTCCACTGGTACGTTGGGGAGGGCATGGAGGAGGGGGAGTTCTCCGAAGCCCGGGAGGACCTGGCTGCCCTGGAGAAGGATTACGAGGAAGTCGGGAGGGATTCTGCGGATGGGGAGGAAGAGGATGCTGAGGAAGAATATTAAGCCCAAGGCCATGCGTCTGTATGTGCCAAACCTGCATGTAACTGGGCTAAGATGGGGAGATGAACCAAAACTGTTGACTCTTTAAAAAAAAAAAAAACCAACACCCCATAATAAACATTACTGTATCTCTTACAAGACTTGTGTAGTGTAAGGACTCTCTAACACATTGTACTTTGTTTAGAAGGCACTTCCTTGTAGCTTTTTGAATCTTTACTTCCTATCTTAGAATTATGTGAAATTAACTCTTTTGAGTGTGGATCTTTGGAGGGGGTGGGTGCAGGAGAGGCTAATGTGCTTGGCTGTCCTGTATCACGTCTGTGCACTCAAGAATGGGTAAGGGGGGGGGAAGTACCCTTTATTATTAGAAGATGCTGTGATCTGCTTCTTTGTACTTTTAATAATAAAAACATGGAACAACTCTAGTATTGGAGCTTCCTTTCCAATGCAAATAGCCGGCATGAGGACCCTAATCTGGTTTGGGATCACACCAGCAGTGGGGGGGGGGCATGTTAAAACCCCTTAACCCGCCCCCCTCCGCAACGCCAGGGTCCAAATTGAGGCTCCTGTGCTTGATTTTTTAAAAAAAACCAATTTGTGCTGTTGTGTCTAGTTTGGCCCTTATATTCATTAACACAGTGTTCTCCAAACTTAAAGTATTGTGTATTCCTTTTGAGAGTTTAGTCTTACCAGCATACCCCTTCTTGAATGATGACGATTTGGGAGTACTTCTAATAATACTATTTTGTCTTGATTAGTTCAAAATACAGTATCACACACACACACACACACACACACACTATAAGTTATGCTAAAGTAAACCAATTCTGCCATGTACGCTTTGAAATCCTTTCGCATGCCTGCAGGGATGTGCGCAGCACACTTTGGGAAACACTGCATTAGTGTACTGCATCTCCCTGCATTTCTGTGCAATCATAAGGACTAGGAACTTGTAACGAAAGCCAAATTTTGTGCTGGAATGGCACACTTGGTGCATGCCAGTCATCACCCCAAGTGGCGAAAATTGTAAAACTATCACTCCTGCTTTTCAGACCTACCTTGTGTCTTTTCAAGTCCTGTAAGGAATTCAAGTTGATCTCTCACTCTTGCACCCAGTGACCCAAGGAGCCATATGTAGAAGAAAGCTCTCTTATTCTGCATCTCCTCCTTACCTGGGAATTGCCACTCACTGTGAATTTAGAGTGTCCGAGAACCTTTAGGCTGCCACTGATGCTGAAACTCAAAAATTGTCACTACCCTACCTCTCTTTCTACTCAAAGGCCATTTCTCTTTTTAAAAAACCCAGAAAAATGCACTTGGTGCAGACTAGAAAATTCTTTCTTGGTGCAGACTAGAAAATTATTTCTTGGTGCAGACTGTGCAGGATGTTAACCAAGCAGGTTAACCTGTAAATCCCATTGTGTTCAATGGGACTTACTACTTAGCAATGGTGCCTAGAATCTGTTTATTTTTCATTTGCATGGAAACCTTCTAAAAACATTACCTTTGAGGCTTGGCTTTTTCTAGCCGTTTGTAGCACTGTTTTCATTGAGATGGCTTGATGGCAGGAGCCCTTAATTGCTACAAGAGGAGACAGGCCTTTGGTCAATTTTCCGTGGTGATTACTGGGATTATTGGAAAGGGTACTGGATCTCTGCCTGGCCCAGCAAGACATATCTACACGCTTAAAGAAAAGCACTTGCCCTGTATCACTTAACCTAGAATAATTATGCCTTTCAAGCAATGTATTCAGTGTCTCTAGATGGGAGGTGTGCCAAAATCCTTGTTAGCTGCAATTTATCTGGAGAGGGGTCTTAAGAGAGAGTACAGTGCATACTCCATATTACTAAAGGTGTAATTATTAGGGAAAGATTTTTGGAGGGACATTCTCTTGTTCCTAAATCTTGATGTAGGGGGGGAAATAATGAATTTGGGTGATGCTCAGTAGGAGGAGGATGCGGGTGACGCTGTGGTTTAAACCACTGTGCCGCTTGGACTTGCCGATCGGAAGGTTGGCGGTTCGAGACCGCTTCTGTTGTTCAGTCCCAGCTCCTGCCAACCTAGCAGTTCAAAAGGACGCAGTGAAAGTAGATGAATAGGTACTGCTCCGGCGGGAATGTAAATGGCGTCTCTGGCTTTGCCATGCTGGCCACATGACCCGGAAAAATTGTCTGTGGACAGTTACAGGTAGGTAGCCGTGTTGGATATATATATAGGAATAGGAATAGGAATAATTTATTATTGGCCAAGTACATTTTCCAACATACTTGGAATTTGTTTCGGCTACATTGCAATGTAAACATACAGACACTGTTCCTCATACAATACAAAGAAGCAAAGAAACCCCACCCATATTTTACCTCCCCTTAAGCTATACAACTACGAATTTAACAATTTAATGGATGCACCCCGACCGGGCTCTTGAGCAACGGCCATCGACTGTGGTGCGGGGGGCTCCTAGAGGGTATATATATATCCTTCTAGTAGCACATTCAAGACCAACTAAGTTTGTTCTTGGTATGAGCTTTCGTGTGCATGCAAACATTTGCATTTCTGTGGACAAACACCAGCTCCCTCGGCCTGTAAAGCGAGATGAGCACCACAACCCCAGTGTCGTTCGCGACTGGACATAACTGTCAGGGGTCCTTTTACCTTTTACAGCAGGGGAAAGGAGTTGGTTACCATCCAACTTATGCTTTTTCTCTGGCCAATTCAGGAATAAAAACTGATGCAGTGCTTACTGTAACATATTAGGCAGATTAAACATTTTACAAGGTGGGGTAAATACTGCTGCTGAACATTTATGGCAAACTGTAGAAATACTAAGTTTGGTCCTTTGCTGTGTGCAAAATGATGTTTTATTCCCATGCATGCATTCATCAGCGGTTTTTAGCAAATAGTTCCTTATATCTTAGTTAAAGGTTTTTGGTATGCAACTTGTGTTACAATGCAGTGATGGGCTATGGGAAATCTAGTTTCAGGGGGGAAATGTAAATCCCAAAGGTTCCAAAGGAATCCCTATGTACACTGGCTTTAGCCTAATTCCTCGTGGGACTTATTCTCTAATGTTCGCACAGTGGGTACTCTGTTGTGCTGTCAATTCTGCAGCTTTTCTAACTGCTAAAATCCACAGGTGCTATTATTAGGGCCGACCAACCAAAACGTTCCTAAAATGACGAGTAAGTTTGTGAGTTCTTTAAAACTCTGCAGTAGGCTGCCTGTTATGCAGAGGGAGGGAGAAAGAAAGCTGGCATGGTATGAAAAGCAGGAGTCACCAACATTTTTAGGGTTGCGAGCACATTTACAAGCAAACCTATGGGCACGACACCTAAGCACACACTGCAACCTATTCAGTTTCTTTGGTCTCCAACTCTGAAGCATCTATTGTCCCCCCCCTCCCCACACATACATTTTAACATGGCTCGAGCAAAGGACAGGTCCCACCTGTCAATTATGTAATGGCGTAGTGATGTCACGTGGTGGCCTGTCAAATTTGGCCCACGGAGAACAAAAAAGGTTCCCTGCCCCTGAACTTAGTGGGTCAGGACCCAGTACAGTCATACCTCAGGTTACAGGCGCTTCAGGTTGTGTGTTTTCGGGTTGCGCACTGCGCCGAACCCGGAAATAGTGGAACAGGTTACTTCCGGATTTCGTCACTCACTCATGCGCAGGAACACCAAATCGCGACCCGCGCGTGCGCAGATGCTGCAAGTTGCAAACACGCCTCCCCCACGGATCATGTTCGCAACCCGAGCGTCCAGTGTACAGTGGTACCTCGGGTTACAGACACTTCAGGTTACAGACGCTTCAGGTTATAGACTCCGCTAACCCAGAAATAGTACGTCGGGTTAAGAACTTTGCTTCAGGATAAGAACAGAAATCGGGCAGTGGCAGTGCGGCGGCAGCGGAAGGCCCCACTAGCTAAAGTGGTGCTTCAAGTTAAGAACGGACCTCCAGAACGAATTAAGTATGTAACCAGAGGTACCACTGTACTGTGCTGTGGTCTAAGGGAAGTCACAGCTGCACTGCTACTGTCATCTGTAGTAAAGAGAGAGAGAGAGAGAGAAAGAAATGTTTCACAAATGAGCCTTTGAATTAAAAGTGGCTCCCATGTCTGAGAAATATAAATGCTTATTTTGAATCTAATTTCATAAAGAGGTGGGGGGGCTGGGTATAAATAAATTATTATTATTATTATTATTAAAGCCACAAAGATCAGATTTCAGTTTGAATGGAAGAGGGCTTGGATGAAGAAACAGGCGTGACCAGGCACAGGCAAACTCGGCCCGCCAGATGTTTTGGGACTACAACTCCCATCATCCCTGACCACTGGTCCTGTTAGCTAGGGATGATGGGAGTTGTAGTCCCAAAACATCTGGAGGGCCGAGTTTGCCTGTGCCTGGTCACGCCTGTTTCATTGAAACAAGAATATACTACTTTCAATTGTTTTTTTGAAAACAGGACACAGGCAGCCCCACAAGGTCTGTCTCCGGCTGTAAGCCGAATTTGAATGTAAAAAAAGAAAAAGGAACACAGTCTTATGAGCAAAGTTTTAAGTAAAGAGCCACTGGAAGACAAAGGGTTTAATATTACCTAGTGGTTGGAGGGTATGACGTCACCCCACATTTAAATTCCCACCTGCAGCTGCAAAAAGCCACTTCCCTCTTATTAGGGCCGCTGTCGCTTTAAGCAGAGTGCGGCTCGCCCGCTCGCCCCCCGCCCATCAACTGTGTAAGGGGCGTGGCTACAGCCGCCCGAGCCGGGCGTGCCCCATGCAAATGAGGGCCAGTACTCCCTCCTCTCGACGTTCGGAGTCGCCCGTCAGCTGTTCGAGGGAGAAGAGTGGGCGTGACCCCACCCGCCCTGATCGGCGGCCCCGCGAGCCAATGGAGCCGCAGAGAAGTAGGCCTCGAAGGCGGGACTTCCTCCCCGGGCCGCGAGCGTGTAGGCTGAGGTAAGCGGGAGGAGAGCAGCTTACCCGGCCGCCGCTGCCATGATCAAGAAGTTCGACAAGAAGGATGAGGAGTCGGGTAAGAGAGCCTGTGGGGAGGGGGGTCAGGCGCCGTGCCTCAAGCTAGGCCCCGTTGCTAGGCAGGGAGGGCTGCCCTTTCCGCGGGTGGGCCGGAAGCCCCGTAGCGGCGCCGGAGGGCGCTTGCCCCGCCCACTGTCTCGGGACGGTTTAAAACGGTTTAAAAGTGGGGGGGACGGGGGACGGGACGGGCGCTACCACTTCAGGATAAGGGAAAGGGGGGGAAGATGGTAGTGTGAAGAAGAGGCCCTTCTGGATCGTACCAAAGGCCTCTTTCGGGGGTGGGCAGCCTGCGGCCCCTCCAGATTTTCCCACTGGCACCCCCCTCTGAGGAGCTCGAGGTGGCGCCTATGGTTCCCCCCGTGCCCCATTTTATCCTCACAACAGCCCCGCGAGGTAGGTGAGGGGGCCTGAGGGGAAGTTGCCATTACGCAGTGTGCTTGGGCTGCCACTCCCGGATGAAGGGCGCCCTGTGGAAAGTTATTTAAAACAAAACAAATAATGGTCTCCCTTCTCCGTGTCCAATACACAAGCGGCTATTTCTTACAATAACAACAACAACAACAACACAACAATGGTTTTTATTGATTTTTTTGTTTGTTTGTTTGTTGTTATGTTTATTACAGTGGTACCTTGTTTCTCAAACTTAATCCATTCCAGCGCGCTTCCCCATAGAAAGTAATGCAAAACGGATTAATCCGTTCCATACTTTTAAATTAAAACAACCCCTAAAATAGCAATTTAACATGAATTTTACTATCTAACGAGGCCATTGATCCATAAAATAAAAGCAATAATCAATTTACTGTACTATAAAATAAATAAGACAGTATTGTAGGTGATAAAAATTAAAAATATTACTATTTTCTTACTTGCGCTGATGATAGTCATTGTTTGGATGGGGGGCTTTTATCCATTTCCGCAGTCACACAGTCAATCAGTAGCTGAACTGGGTTCCACACAGTCACAAAAACAAATGAACCGAAGAAGCCTAAAAAACAAAAGCGCAAAATAAATAGCAAAAACAAAAGCGCCAAACTTAATCTGTTCTGGAAGTCCATTTGACTTCTGAAATGTTCGAAAACCAAGGAACAGCTTCTGATGGGTGCAGGTGCCCCAGAAACAATAGCCGACAGCTGCATCGGACATTTGGCTTCCAAAAAGCGTTTGAAATACTTTGGCTTCTCCTCAGATCGTATAAATCTTTCGCCTTTTACCAAAAAGCGTTTGAAAACCAGAACACTTCCAAGTTTTCGGAGTCTGAGAACCAAAGCGTTTGAGAACCAAGGTACCACTGTATATTATATCAGTGTTTTTCAACCTTTTTTGGGCAAAGGCACACTTGTTTCATGAAAAAAATCACGAGGCACACCACCATTAGAAAATGTTAAAAAAATTAACTCTGTGCCTATGTTGACTATATATAAAGTAATTTTTCAATTTTCCCACGGCACACCAGGCAACATCTCGCGGCACACTAGTGTGCCGCGGAACAGTGGTTGAAAAACACTGTTATATCACAGCAGTTTGCAGACAAGACAGCCTTTCCCAGGGGTTAACCCAGCGGGGGGCTGCATGAGAGGTTTGCCATTACATTGTGTGTTCTTGTGGTTTTTGTACTGTGAACCCCACTATGTAAATATTTATTTACCGTAAATGAAACAAGTAACAGTCTCCCAGTGCTCCAAGCCTAATGCATAAGAAGCTATTTTTAAAATAAGAATAAAATAATAGTAATAAATTGTTGTTTGTTTGTTTAATTTTGCCACCTCTGTGTCCGTAGAGCTATATCACAGCAGTTAACAAACAATATTGGAAACGTTAAAACCAAACAGTGACATAACGGTTCCTGCATTGTAGGTTCCCTTGTGGTCCCTTCCAACTCTAAAATTCTGTGATGCATCAGCAGACTGTTGTGGGGTGTGTGGGTGTGCTCTTAATGGCCTGCGTATATATTAAATAGGTATACAAGCAAACATATGTAACTTAAGAAAAAAGGAACATGGAAGCAGGGAGGGTGGAATAGAGTTTCCCATTTACATTAGCTGACAATTTGCATTCAGGAGTTTGAAGAGAAGGGAGAAAGGAGGGAAAGAATTACAGCAGAATTGTCATCAAGGAATTTTGTGGCTAGCATCTGCTCCCCTGCCAACATTGTGTTTTGTTTTTCAGGTAGCGGCTCCAACCCCTTCCAGCATTTGGAAAAGAGTTCTGTCCTCCAGGAGGTACGACTACACCTTTCTAGGATTTCCCAAACTCGGGTCTCCAGCTGTTTTTGAACTACAGTTCCCATCATCCCTGACCACTGGACCTGCTAGCTAGGGATGATGGGAATTGTAGTCCAAGAACAGCTGGAGATCCAAGTTTGAGAAACCCTGCTCTATAAGATCTCTTTTTTAAAAAATCAAGTTTGGGATTTGCGGGCTAGAGTGTGTGGCTGTCTAGGGCTCTGATTCTTGGGGGGGCACTGTAGGTCCACTGAGTCTCTGCAACCTCTCTTTTTGTGGCTGCCAAAGATGTGGTTGCACCTCCCTTTGGTGTGTCTGGAAGCAGCTGGCGTCTCAACCCCAACCACCATGTTTCCTTAAAGAAAGATGGCAGCCTGAGCTGGAGAAATGGGTACATGGGGTGGATAAGAGGGCAGATCTATTCAGCGTGAACTAATTTACATGAATCTCGGGCTTGGACATGTGAACCACAACAATGGGTATGCCATGGGATCATCAGCCACAGGGGTGCTATATGGGTGTCAGAGAGCCTAGCCTTGTCTTATTGCACCTTGGGCATCTCTGTACAATTGGGATGTTGTCTGCCTGCATAGTTTCTAAAATATCTTGGAACACGGGTAAGTGATGTGTCATGCATGAAACCTCCCCTTTCTTGGAGGCTCTAGAAACTGCATCCTTAATGCAAAAGGATACACTTGTGTGCAGAGAGTTTGGGTCTTGGGTTATAACCTTGCAGTGGCTGCTGAGCAGAGATGCTCTGAGAGCACTTCCCAAAAGTAGAAGCATGCCACAAACTCTGGTGCTTCTTGTCCTTGCATCTAGGACAGAGGCTTGTGCTTCGTGTGAGCCTGGCTCTGCGACAGCATTGACTCCATCAGGGACTCAAGTTCATGCCTGGACCTTGCTTTCTGGCTAAAACAAAATAATAAAAATAAAAAATTCCTTCCAGCAGCACCTTAGAGACCAACTAAGTTTGTTCTTGTTATGAGCTTTCGTGTGCATGCACACTTCTTCAGATACGAGGGTTTATCTGTGATTAGAGCTGCCTTCAGACCCAGAAGGAAACAGTGGGTTGTATCCAACAAAATAATACCATTAGTACAAGGGTTTCTCTTTGTGCAATTTTCCTTCCCTCTCCTCTTGCTCCAAATCTGCTCCCGAGGGTTGGAGGAACCCCCAGAACAGATTCAGGGAAAGGAAAAGAGGGAGAAGTTATTTTGTGCAACCAGAGGTCCTTGCTGCATATTGGTTTCCCCCCATTTTGTTGAAAAGGAATTTTTAGGGAACTTCAGAATGAAAATTCCTAATATCCGTCTTTGTTAACTGCACAATTCCTGTTACTTTTGCATAGGCTCGTACCATTGCATAGGCTCGTACCATTAGTACAAGGGTTTCTCTTTGTGCAATTTTCCTTCCCTCTCCTCTTGCTCCAAATCTGCTCCCGAGGGTTGGAGGAACCCCCAGAACAGATTCAGGGAAAGGAAAAGAGGGAGAAGTTATTTTGTGCAACCAGAGGTCCTTGCTGCATATTGGTTTCCCCCCATTTTGTTGAAAAGGAATTTTTAGGGAACTTCAGAATGAAAATTCCTAATATCCGTCTTTGTTAACTGCACAATTCCTGTTACTTTTGCATAGGCTCGTATCTTTAACGAGACCCCCATAAATCCAAGAAGATGCCTGCATATACTTACCAAGATCCTTTACTTGCTGAACCAGGTAAGTGCAGCTGCTTTTGTGCAATTGAGTTGCAACCTTTGGCTAATGAGGAAGCATGAGTTGAGGCGGGACTATAAGTTAGTGTTAGGCCACCTGCTTTGCATGCAGAAGATCCTAAGTCCAGTCCTTGGCACCTCCAGGTAGGGTTGAGAGAAACCCCTCCTGAAACCTTGAAGAACCACTGCTAGTCAGTGTAGACCAGGCATAGGCAACCTTCGGCTCTCCAGATGTTTTGGCCTACAACTCCCATGATCCCTAGCTAACAAGACCAGTGGTCAGGGATGGTGGGAATTGTAGTCCAAAACATCTGGAGAGCCGAAGGTTGCCTATGCCTGGTGTAGACAGTACTGAACTAGATGGGCCAGTGATCTGACTTGATATAAGGAAGCTTCTTCCTGTGCTGGGGATTGAACCTTCTGTGGCTTAGGTTTAGGGTGATAAAGTGAAAGGAACTGCCACCACCCACGTAGTATGGCCCTAGGAACACCAAAAGCCAGCAAATGCTTAAATGTTACTATTGTTCCCCCCACCGTGTTCCGGCAGATGGCTATACAAGCATGTTTAGCATCAGCAAATGGGGTGGATTAATTCATTCAAAAAAAAGAGACACAACAGCAGTTTAAAAAACTAACAAACGCTTCCCTTCTGTTAGATTCTATTTTAGATAATTAATTTCTTATAAGTATTTGATACCCACTCTTCTGTCCCAAGGACTCCCTGACAGGCTGTATTTTCTTTCAGAGCCCAAAAGGTTATAGTGGATTGGTGCTCCCTTTTTTGTCACAGGAAGAAGACCCAGGCCCAGGGGAGCCATAGCTTAGTGGCAGAGCACCCTGCCTGGAACCTCCAGATAGGGTCGGGAATGTCCCCTGTCTGAAACTGGAGAGTTACTTCCTCTTAGTGTGGGTAATGTTGCAAGTAGATGGACCGAGAGTTTGACTTGGCTTAAGACAGCTTCCTCTCTTCCTTATGGAGGCAGAGAGCCTAGCATTCCCAGAGCTGATCCCAGACATTTCTTGGACACTGTGCAGTGGCTGTTCCTCCATTCTCCTTGAACTGTCAATACAGTGGTACCCTGGGTTGTGTACGTAATTGGTTCCGGGTTACAGTTTGTAACCCGAAAAGTACACAACCCAAACAAGCGCACGAAAAACCCGGAAGTAGTGCTTTGTGCATGCACAAACGTGTATGCGCGAACTGCGCAGAACGCTTCTGCGCATTGCGCGCACTCCGGGTTGCGCTTCCAGGTTACCGGAGTTCGTAACCCAAAAAGTACGTAACCCGGAGCATATGTAACCCGAGGTACAACTACGCTTTTTGTTGATTTAAAGTTTGTACCGCTTGATATAGTAATGATCGCTTAAGCAGTTCACATGAGAACAATAAAAAACACGAACCAGAACATTTAACAACATTTCCTAAAAACTAAGTAAACAGAAAACAGCACTGTATATCGCAAATAAAACTGCACGGTTCATAAAACAAATTTGCTAATTAAGAAGAGTTCGGAAAGGCTAATGGGTGGTGGATGGGGAGGCCAAGGCTGAGGCTTCCCTGAATTGGCAGATGAGAATCAGGGTCACGTGGCAGAGAATCCCACTCAAGAGAGCATGCCAGGCATTAGATTGTCCTGGGATCACCTGTGATAAGCATGGCTGGAAGTGATCTCTGGAGCTAAAAGCAGGTCTTAGTAGAACATTGTCAGCTTTTCATATACGCTGGCTTAATTTTTGTCACATATTAATTCGTTTCTCTCTAGGGTGAACATTTTGGAACAACAGAAGCCACAGAGGCCTTCTTTGCAATGACAAGATTGTTTCAGTCAAATGATGTAAGTTTCCAATACTCCAGGAAAGGGGTTTCCCCTCTGCCTGTGTCTCTGGTTGCTTGATGGGCTATGGAGGATTAAGGAAAAAAATATTGTATGGGATGCAAAGCAGCTTCACGACAGAACATTTCTGAATTTTGCACAAAAATGTAAAAGGCAGCAGTACAGATTAGGTGGTGGTGGGAATTTGCTTCTTTTTTTCTTGTACTGGGATCCAATGTAGATCCTTTGGGACCAGTGTTAACGTGGTTCCAGTGGCTGCTCCCAGTCACCAGTCTAGCTGCCGCTTTCTGGATTAGCTGTAGTTTCCGAGTCACCTTCAAAGGTAGCCCCACGTAGAGCACATTGCAGTAGTCCAAGCAGGAGATAACCAGCACGTAAACCACTCCAGTGAGACAGTGCGTAGGCAGGCAGGATCACAGCCTGCGTACCAGTTGGAGCTGATAGACAGCTGCCCTTGACACAGAATTAACCTGCACCTCCCTGGACAGCTGTGAGTCCAAAATGCCCCCCCCCGGCTGGTCCTTCATGGACACAGTTACCCCATTCAGAACCAGGGAGTCCCTCACACCTGCCTGCCCTCTGTCCCCCAGAAAGAGTACTTCTGTCTTGTCAGGATTCAACCCCAATCTGTTAGCTGCCATCCATCCTCCAAGCGCCTCCAGACACTCACACAGGACATTCACCACCTTCACTGGTTCTGATTTAAACGAGAGGTAGAGCTGGGTATTCTCATAGCTTTGATGAAAGTTGGTGTTCCCATGGCTAACTTCCTGGGGGATGACAGTTACTGTTATCTTGCTCTTTCCACAGCAAACATTAAGGAGAATGTGTTACCTTACCATCAAAGAGATGGCTAACATTTCGGAGGATGTCATCATTGTCACTAGCAGGTATTGATGTTCTTGTTTCAATGAGTGGTGACTCTCGAGTCTTTACGCAAGCATTTGGTTGGGTGTTGAGGATCTGGCTCCAGTCAGTAAGACTTATGTCCCTCCTATCATGTTATGGTGTGAACTCTGTTTTGCCACCCCTAACCACCGTTTCACACACCATGCAAAAGTGGACTTGCCTTTGCCACTGAGTGCCTCTTATGTTTGCTTCCTGATGAGTTGACTGACTAGTACAATATATGCCAAAGACGGTCCCTCCAGACATTGAGGGACTCTTAATCCCATCAGCCCCACCTAGCATGGCCAGAGATAATGGGAGTTGTACTACAAGAACATCTGGAATGGTGCAGGTTTCACTTCCCTGATATTTGAAATTGCATCATGGTCAAATGTAGACTTTACATTTTTACATGTGCACTTACATCCGCAGAGGGGTGTATCTAAAAATATAGGTGAACATAAGCTGCTGTAGGGGTAGGAAGTGTCTCACATTTAAACTGACCAGCTAGTGCCAGACAAAAGTGTGGTTGCCCCATTTTGTACCAATTGAAGCCTCCAGGCTGTCTTCAAGGGCTGCCCCAGAACTGAAGCCAAGTCCACTTGTTTTCTACAAAAGGTCTGTGTTAACAGAAGTTTGCCTTAACTCTTCTAGCCTGACCAAAGACATGACTGGGAAAGAGGATGTGTACCGAGGCCCTGCCATCAGAGCCCTTTGTAGAATCACAGATGTAAGTATTGAATTTTTCAGTCATGAAAAGGGGTCTTGCTGTACCCATTTTTAATGCCAAGTGTTATCTTTCTAACATGCCCAGAATGATTTCCCCTGATCCCTGTCCTCCAAGCTATTCTTTCCCCAGTGACCACATGTAGTCACTGTAAGCATTTGTTTAAGTTTAGTACTGTCTGTTTTCCAGCAAATGGGTTGGAGTCAAATAATAATGTTGATGAGCTTTCATTGGCTGTTCCACTCCCCCTACAGCCGTGTACAGACAGTGGCAGGAGCAGTTGCTCATTTAGAGCTCAGTTTTATGAATGGGATACTAACGGGTTGTCTCACCCACACGAATATCTGTACATACTAAGCTTGGCACATTAGCCTGTGTTGCCTACGCAACATAGTACTTCAGTGTACTGAAATTTGCTTTTTAAGGAATGTTTTTCCTAAACGTTAAAACTTATTAAAACCAGCCAGATTGGTGAGGTATAAATACAGTCATACCTCGGGTTGTGTTCGCTGCGGATTGCTTTCGCTACAGGATATGAATGTGCCGAACCCAGAAGTACCAGAACAGGTTACTTCCGGGTTTGCCGCTTCGTGCATGCACAGAAGCAGTGAATTGCAACCCATGCAGATGCGGTGCTGCGTGTTACAGACGCTGCGGGTTGCGAATGCGCCTCCCGCACGGATCACGTTCACAACCCGAGCGTCCACTGTAATAAGTTGTTGTTGTTACCACCACCTGCTGTTATTTTTAAACAATAAATGGTAAGAAAGGGTTAGGGGGTGTTTCAGGAAGAATGGTGGGAGGTTATGAAAAGAGTGATGGAAGAAAGTGCAGAGTCCAGAATCTTGACCTATTGAACGCTGGAGCTCTTTGCAGACACTGTTTCCTAGCATGAGGACTAGAAGCTTTTATTTTAAAACGGAAAGTGAGCTAGATAGGAATCGATACCAGGTATCAGGTTCCGCCTGAACTTGGAGAACAGAAGCAATCCCAAGAAGATAACATTCTCTGTGTTGGTATCTCTGGCGTCTCTGTGTGGTTGGTACCTCTTGTTCTCTCCCTCTCTCTGGATTCCCAGGGCACCATGCTGCAGGCCATTGAGAGGTACATGAAGCAAGCCATTGTGGACAAAGTCCCCAGTGTCTCCAGTTCAGCGCTGGTGTCCTCCTTAGTAAGTGAAGGAATCTCTTTGCTGTCACCTGCTTGGATTAATTACATTCAGGGACTGGGCAGACCTGAGCAGCTCAGACTTGTCAATATCTTGGCCAGGCCACCACCTTCATCTTTCTTTACTGTCTTGGCCATGTTGCACACGGTCTTTTGCTTTCTGGGTCCTTTCTGCCCTGTCCCAATTTTGCAGCAAAATGCTTTGCTGGGAACCACCGACATTCTCAATGCCTGGCTGGGATTCCTGCCACCGTCCCCCTCCCTTGCTCCGGCAGTAATTCCAATTCTCCCTTGGTGTCCCAGCTTTGCAGGATTTTAAAAAACGAGAAAAGCAAACCCCGAAAGAAGATGTTGCCGACTAGTTGCTAAAGCTCCTTCTCCACAGTTTACATACGAAGCTGCCTTATACCGAGTCAGGCCCTTGGTCCATCTAGCTCAGTTCTTTCTACACTGACTGGCAGCACCTCTCCAGGGTTTCAGGCGGAGGACCTTCCCAGGCCTGCCTGGAGATGCCAGGAATTGAACCTCGGACCATCTGCATGCAAAGCAGATGCTCTACTGCTGAGCTACAGCTCTGGCTTTCCCTAATACTGGGTGCCTATAATTGCCCTGGTGTCTGTGAAGCCTCTGAACTGGCCCCATATTATTATTAATAATAATTTTATTATTTATACCCTGCCCATATGGCTGGGTTGCACCAGCCACTCTGGGCGGCTTCCAACATATATAAAAACATAATTTCCTGTACAGGGTTGCCTTCAGCTGTCTTCTAAAAGTTGTGTAGTTCTTTATCTCCTTGACACCTGATGGGAGGGTGCCACTGCTGAGAAGGCTGTCTGCCTCTCCACCCTCCCCATAAAGGTGAAAACGGAACTTGGAAGAGGGACGCTTTTCCCCACTTCCTCTTTCAGCTCTATGTGCTTTTTGAAGGTCTGGTGCATCCCCTGCTTTTGGGGCGGCAGCAGGCAAGTGACCTGCTCCAGAAAAGCTTGTCCTTCTGATCTCTTCAGCCACAGTAATATGCTACTTGGTTTAAATTACCTGCTAAACAGGTTGGTACCCGCTAAACTTGGTTGGTAGATGTGCCAAGACAGGAGCAGGGCTAGTATTATTGATTCTCGGCCATTATTTCCAGCACATGATGAAGATCAACTATGATGTGGTCAAACGGTGGATCAATGAAGCCCAGGAAGCTGCTTCTAGTGACAACATCATGGTGCAGGTATGAGGCTCCCACCTTCCTTGAATACATGCTTTTAGCACTGCAGGTGGCTTGAATTGGCTTTGTGCAGTTGTAATACATGATGCGGTTAAATAACAGAAACACTCCCTCCCCACCCCCCCACTTCCAGAGGAGTCTTTGTGTCAGTCTGCTGCAGCAAGTACGGTCGTATCTTGGTTTTCGAAAGCCTTTTTTTACTCTGACGTTTTGGCTTCCGAACGCCGCAAACCCGGAAGTGACTGTTGCGGTTTGCGAACTATTTATGGAAGCTGAACATCCAACAGGGCTTCTGCGGCTTCCGATTGGCTTCAGGAGCTTCCTGCAGCCAATCAGAAGCCGCGTTTTGGTTTCCGAACATTTTGGAAGTCAAACGGACTTCCGCAACAGATTCCAGGGTATGACTGTATTCCTGTGGCACCTTAAAGATTATAACACATTTTATTGTGGCATAAGCTTTTGTGGATTGAGCCTATTTTTTTTATTTAAGTACTTCAGAGAAGCTTCATTTGAAAAAGCAATCATATTTCGTTATATTTAGCACAGTGTTTTTCAACCTTTTTTGGGCAAGGGCACACTTGTTTTATGAAAAAAATCACGAGGCACACCACCATTAGAAAATGTTAAAAAATTTAACTCTGTGCCTATATTGACTATATATAAAGTAATTCTCTTGAATAGGAATCAAATAAACACAATTTTTCCCACGGCACACCAGGCAACATCTCGCGGCACACTAGTGTGCCACGGAACAGTGGTTGAAAAACACTGATTTAACACAACAGTAATCATGGATTTATTTGCTTTCTCTCTCCCCCAATTATTTTCCCCCTGACCTGCCAGTACCATGCCTTAGGGCTGCTCTACCACCTTCGGAAGAATGACCGCCTCGGTGTTTCCAAGATGCTGAATAAATTCACTAAATCTGGGTTGAAATCCCAGTTTGCGTACTGCATGCTGATTCGGATTGCCAGCCGGCTTCTGAAAGAGTCTGAGGAGGGGTAAGCGTGTTTGTTTGTCAGGGCTTTTAGCGGAACAGCCGTGCTCAATTCCTGCAGCACCATAAAGACGCAAATAGAGTTCATTTCAGACTTTCTCTCTATGGCTTCAAGGTCCTCAGGAGATATTGAAGCTGCTAGGTAGTGTTGTGCTCAGGGCTGCATGTGAGGGCACGGCAACCTGGGATTGTAGCTGCAATTTCGGAGAGCAGCAGCTCTCAATTCTGACAGATCCATAAAGGCAGGTTCCTTTCTCTCTGGCAGGCATGACAACCCGCTGTTTGATTTCATTGAGAGCTGCCTGCGGAACAAACACGAGATGGTCATTTATGAGGCTGCTTCCGCCATCATCCATCTCCCAAACTGTACACCCAGGGAACTGGCACCGGCTGTCTCAGGTGAGCTTCAGGAAGGCATGACCTTCGCCGAGAGCGGTTCCCCCCATCCTGGTGCCCTCAAGATGTTTTGGACTACAACTCCCATCAGCCCCTGCTGATGGGAGTTGTAGTCCCATCAAAACATTGGAAGACCGGGGGAGGCTGATATGGCTGCTGGCCACCATGGGAGAATGAATCTCAGCTTGCTCTCTGCCTAAAGTTTGAAGGGGCTGAGATTGTTGTTCCCTCTGTCCTAGTGCTGGCTGCTGTGGCTTGCGCTCCTGTTCAGGAGTTGCTAGGGACGGACCCTAGGACCTTGGGCGCACAGAGCGGTAAAAGTGCCTGGGATCGTGCCCTCACACGTGACTTCTTTTTCGTTTCAGTGCTCCAGCTCTTCTGTAGTTCTCCCAAGCCTGTCCTGAGATACGCCGCAGTCAGGACCCTCAATAAGGTAAGGGTTTCCAAGGCACCTTGCACATCCTAGGGGTCCTTGTCCGAAACAGGTGGCTTGTCAAACTTCTCCAGTGGGTTTTTACTGTTTTACTCCCCCCTCCCCGCAAGGTGAGAAGGGGACTCCTGTTGGGGCAGTGGGCCTGCTGGTGGTCTTTGTGGGGTGAGCAGCAAAGTCTTGACTCACAAAGCTCCAGGACAGGCCCTGGGTAACTATGCTGCAATTTTAGCTACAACCATACAGTGGCGTGCCGAGGGGGGTTGATGAGGGCAGAGCGCCCCGGGTGCAAGCCTGGGGGGAGGGTGACACTGGGTGCCACCCCCCCCTCCTAAGCCACCACCCTGCACCCCTTCCGTGCGGCGGCGGCAACTTTTAAGGCTGCAGGGCACGAGCAGCAGCATGTGCTGCTGCTGCTCGCGCGCTACAGCCTTAAAAGTTGCCACCGCCACGCCCGGCATCTTAGGCGGACTGCACATGTCCACACATGCGCACTCCACCCTGGATGCTGCACATGCATCATGCTTTTTTTTTTTTAATAAAATTTTATTGGTTTTCCATATAAACAAAAACACAAAAACAATACACAAATACAACATACAACTTTTTTCAAACAAACCTAAACATAAATACATCTATAACAAAACACCTACATCCCTTTACATTTTACAGATAAAAGGAATTCTTGTTCCAAATCTTCTTAAAAAAAGACTTCCCCCGTTTTCCCTCCTTTGCCTTCAATACTAATATACTTTGATAACATCCATTTTTGGCTTTAAAATCCATTATCCATATCCACTTTTATTAAAATATTCCAATAAATTTCTTTACCTTAATAATCATTCAGATATCTTTAGTTCAAAATCATAAAAACTTAACATCTTATAATATCACATAATAATTCTTAAATCAATCTTATAATTCTTCTTATTTAAACTGCTGCTGATAGTCAATCACATATCTCTTCACTAATTCAAAATCCTATAATCTTAACACGCTATCATCAGGGTACCATAGAGCCGTCCTAATTAAATTTCTATCATTTTCACCCTATCCCCCTTCTTACCATTTTCCTACACTCTCCCAAGCTCACCCCCCATTCATCTTTGCATCTCCCTCCATCATCCTTGTTCAGTGTCAGCTCACAATTTAGCGGGGACGACACAACGGGGACCCACGAGACCGCGGTCCACGGGACGCTCTTCCCGTGGCTTTAAGGGGCCCGAGGCGCAGGCTCGGTAACCCCTAAAACCCCTCGGGGAACCGGAGCTCTTCAGCTCCCGTCCGCCATTACCCGGCACCAAACCGGAAGTGCTGCACATGCATCATGCTGTCAGGACGCACGCGCTAGGGAGCAGCATCCCGCCCCTGGGGGGATGCCCCCGCGTTTGCCGCTCTGGGCGGCAAAGCGGCTCCCTACGCCACTGCGACCATAAAGCCAAAATACTATGTAAAATCCAGCAGAGTTTCAAAACAGAACACAGAGGTGTGCAATCAAAACAATTTAAGAATCATAAGAAGCTGGTCTTAGCAGCGGGGGGTCTCATGAGCCACACACCCTCCTATTCACCGGACCCCTGGACTGCTGCCGTACGGTTATTTCATTCAATGAGTTGCTTAGGGTTGCCAACGCTTGACTGCCCTCCCAGGTGGCGATGAAACACCCGTCGGCAGTAACCGCCTGCAATTTGGACCTGGAAAACCTGATCACAGACTCGAACCGCAGCATCGCCACCCTGGCCATCACCACCCTCCTGAAGACGGGGAGCGAGAGCAGCGTGGACAGGCTCATGAAGCAGATCTCGTCCTTTGTGTCCGAGATATCGGACGAGTTTAAGGTGAGGCGGTTTCCCGTCTGCCCTTCGGCCTGCAGAGTTCGTAGGTGGAAGGAGTTCCTAGCTGGCAGGGTGACCTTCGTCTCCCTGGAGTTGGGCAGCGGTCCTGGGCTAGGTGAGAGCAGGAATCGAAGCCTTTCAGAATCTACAACGAGAGAACACTTGTAGTTTGTGAGCCCAGCCAACATTCAGCATTAAACAAAACCAAGGATCGTTTGGGAACAAGAATACAGTGGAACCTCGGAAGCTGAATGCCTCTAAACTCAAAACGTTTCGGCTCCCGAACGATCGGAACGATCTGGTTTTCGAATGATTTTCGGAAGCTGTACGTCCCCCGCAGCTTCTGCGGCTTCGGATTGGCTGCAGGACGCTCCCGCAGCCAATCGGAAGCCGTGCCTTGGAAGTCGAATGGACTTCCGGAACGGATTCCTTTCGACTTCCAAGGTGCGACTGTATTGTTTTTGTTTTATGAAATTATTTCCTGCCATTCGGCCCTCACAAGGCCAAAGTGGCATCAAGGCTGCCCATGGCCTGTAGAGATCTTTGCTGGAATGCAGGTGCTGGTGCCCTTCACTCAAACCTTGTGCTGCTCTTGCCTTAACAGGTGGTGGTGGTCCAAGCCATCAGTGCCCTGTGCCAGAAGTACCCGCGGAAACACAGCGTCATGATGACCTTCCTCTCCAACATGCTCCGGGATGATGTAGGTTGTGTTCAGCATAATGCTCACATTTTTGTGAAATACCGTATATACTCGAGTATAAGTCGACCCAAATATAAGCAGAGGCACCTAATTTCCCTACAAAAATGTGGGAAAGCTTATTGACTCAAGTATAAGCCGGTTCACCTTTGCCACTGTGGTAGAGGAGGAGGAACGAGCAGCCCGAAAGCAGCCCTTTGGGCTGCTCCTTCCTCTTCCTCCTTTGCTGCTGTGGAGCTCACCCCGTCGCGGGGTTTCGAACCGCCATTCTTCTGATCAGCAAGCCCTAGGGCTCTGTGGTTTAACTCACAGCGCAATGTTCCCTTGTGTTATACAGAGAAGGCTGGGATCCTGTCCTGTTTAAGCAGGAGCCAGGGAAAGTGAGCACCTGTGGGGTTTTAATACTTCCTTAACTGATAGGCTTTCTGCCTTCTGGGGTCTAAAGTTTGCATTTATATGAGCAGTTCAGGAATGGAACAAGCTGCCTGGGGAGAGTAAAGAACCACCGTTCTTGTACACTTCTTAAGGAATGGTTGACTCGAGTATAAGCCGAGGGCAGCTTTTAAAGCACAAAAAGTGTGCTGAAAAAACTAGGCTTATACTCAAGTATATACGGTAATAATAATAATAATAATAATTTTTTATTTATACCCCGCCCTTCCCCGCCAAACCGGGCTCAGGGCGGCTAACACCAATAAAATCACAACAAAAACATAAAACAGTTCATTAAAATACAGATTAAAATACAATTTAAAATTACAGTGGTGCCTCGCTAGACGAAAATAATTCGTTCTGCGAGTGCTGTCGTATAGCGAATTTTTCGTCTTGCGAAGCACCAACGAGAGAATAGCGGTTTGACGAAAAAAAGAAAAAAAAAAATCGGAAATTTTTTCGTCTTGCGAGGCAAGCCCATTGAAAAATTCGTCTTGCGAGACAGCCTTCCGCTAGCGAATGCCTTTCGTCTAGCGAGTTTTTCGTCTAGCGAGGCATTCGTCTAGCGGGGTACCACTGTAAATCTAAACTTCAGCCTCATTTTTAAGTAGCCCACCAATCACCCCAAGAGAACGAAACATCGGGGTTAGACTGAAACCAACCGAAAGGCTAGGTGGAACAGCTCCGTCTTGCAGGCCCTGCGGAAAGATGCCAAATCCCGCAGGGCCCTGGTCTCTTGTGCCAGACTGTTCCACCAAGTCGGGGCCAGTACTGAGAAGGCCCTGGCCCTAGTTGAAGCCAACCTAGCTTCCTTGTGGCTCGGGACCTCCAACAAATTATTATTTGAGGACCTTAAGGTCCTACCTGGGACATACCAGGAGAGGTGGTCCCTTAGGTATGAGGGTCCTAAGCCGCAAATACAGTTAATGTATCCATTATATATTTTCATGCAAGCTAAAAGGTTGCTCTTGATGTGAAGTTGCCACAGTGTGACATTGACCCAGCCTTTCCCTGTATCATGGAAACTTTTTTTCCCAAAGAGGCCTCCATGGTCAGATTGGGGGAACGTCACATCCTTGAGACCTCCTGCTTTTGGTATAAGCCTAGGACAGGGGATGGTCGTGGTGAAGATTAATAAGTAGGGCTTGTGGCCAGAGCAAACATACTAGCCTTTGAACGATCTGAAAATCAAGGATGTTTGTTTTAGTCCCTGCAAAGTTTCATTTTTCCTGGTTATCTGTTACACTAGATTATCTGCTGCACAAGCACAAAGGAATTTAGATACTGTTTCACCACAGACAGCTAAAAGTCAAAGAAGCCTCTGTGTGTGTGTGTGTCGATCATTGTTGTTAGCACAGCGGAAACTCAGTATTCGGAGCCTGTGAGTAGCTGACGAAGAAAAATATTCTGTGCTAGGATATAGTAAACCTCAGATCTTTTTCTTTGGGAGCGTGTTCAATGCAGAAATGACGGGTAAACGTTGCATTGTGGCATTTTTACTTGTGATAAATATGATGGTGGGAACTGGGCTTTCAGAGGCCGTTCCAGACCATCCCTCTTCCCAGCCGCTGCCTGTGGCTGGTCACGGTTGGCTCACATACCAGTTTTCCCTGTTCCTGCTTTGGGACTCGTTTCTACGACTTAGAAGACGCCAAACAACACTTGACAAATTTTGGTCACCTCATTGGTTTGGCACATGGACAAAAAATGACAGGAAGTTTTGTTTTGTTTTTAAACCCAATGAATTTAGTTTTGCCTCCTTCTCATTTGTTTTTGTCATTCTTTTTTTAAAAAATCTGAATTCTCTGCCTGTTCGGATAGAGAATTTCTCTGCTCTTTTTGTTTGATTCTGCCCAAGGACCCTCTTGCTTCCATAAAAAAAGCCCATTGGGAACAGCAAGTTGCTGTTGCCCTTGCAAATGCGGGGAATCCCTAGGAGGGTGTGTTCCTCAGTTGATTAAGTGCATTTGGAAATAGGATCTAAGCAGGATGGATGGATGTCTGGGCTAGGCTGGTCTTCCAAGCCCCCTTTGACTCGTGCCTTCCCACCCCCTCCCCAGGGTGGCTTTGAGTACAAGCGAGCCATCGTCGACTGCATCATCAGCATCATCGAGGAGAACCCGGAGAGCAAGGAATCCGGCTTGGCCCACCTCTGCGAGTTCATTGAAGACTGCGAGCACACGGTGCTGGCCACCAAGATCCTCCACTTGCTTGGCAAGGAAGGGCCCAGGACCCCCTCCCCTTCCAAGTACATCCGATTCATTTTCAACAGGGTGGTGCTGGAAAACGAAGCTGTGAGGGCCGGTGAGTTGGCAGGCTCCAGACCTGTCTTTGCTACGTAGCCAAGAAGGGGAAGGGAGCAGGTCTTCCCGGGGGAGGCTGCCGTGAATGGGGCCTTTGGGTCCATCTGGCTTCGTTCCAGAGTTGAATACATGCCCCAGATCCTTCAGCTTAGCAAGACTGTTTGTAGGAGGCCCATCTGCTGCTGCTGCTGCTGCTGCTGTGTAAAGATAAGCTTGGCTTTTTGTTGGGAAGGCTAAGGGAGCAAGATGCCAAGCTTCAGCCGTGAATTTTAAAGGTGAGGAGTTGTTGCTTTGGTTTATTAGATTGGCAGTTCACAAGACAAAAGCACAATAAATAGTTAAAACAAAAGCAACAAAACAATAGCCTGGCGCCTAAAGATATGTAATGAAAGTGGCAGGCAAGCAGTCCTGGGGGGGAGCATCCTGCAAATGGGGAGCCACTGCAGAAAAGGCCCTGTCTCATGTTGCCACCCTCCGGACCTCTCATGGAGGAGGCACATGAAGAAGGGCCTCGGATGATGAACACAGAGTCCAGGTTGGATTATATAAAGAAAGGCAGTCCTCGAGGTATTGAGTGTGCAAGCCTTTGTGGTGACTCCTAAAGCAACCACAGGATAATAACTTACTGATCCAGGTAAGCATCAGCAAGAATATGAGGAAGACGAAATCAGCAATGCTTCTGAATACCGGTTGCTGGAAACTGCAGGAGGGGAGAATGCTCTTGTCCGCAAATCCTGTTTGCGGGTTTCCCACAGGCATGTGGTTGGCCACTGTGAGAACAGGATGCTGGACTAGACGGGCCGTTGGCCTCATCCAGCGGCCAGGCTCTTCTTATGTTCCCATGCAAACTCCCAGTGCAGAGGCAATCTATCTGGATTACTAGGTTCTTTGGGGTATTCGGTCACTGTGAGAAGAGGATGCTGGACTCGATGGGCCATTGCCCTGATCCAGCAGGCTCTTCTTATGTTCTTATACAAGTGAGAGAAGTCTTGGAGGCAACCTGGTCCAAGCTTGCTTTAAATAAACAGGGAATAGTGGGTGCTGCCTTATACCAAGTCCACCTAGCTCCATACAGTGGAACCCCGGGTTACCCATGCGATCCGTTGCGGGTCACTGCGCACGTAAAAAAACCCGAAAACCAGAAGTCGCGCAATTTGAGCGCTAGTGCGCAGATGCGTTCTGCGCATCCGGCAGTCACGCGCGCTCCGGAAAACACTTCCGGGGGTGCGGGAGTGCGTATCCCGAGCGTACACAACACAAGGTATGACTCCCCACTCCCTCACTATATTTAAGGATCTGGTGACTTCTGTTTCAGTGTATCTGAAGAAGTGTGCATGCACACAAAAGCTCATACCAAGAACAAACTTAGTTGGTCTCTAAGGTGCTACTGGAAATAATTTTTTATTTTGTTTTGTATTGTCTGCAGTGACTGGCATTGGCTCTCCAGCATTTTAAGATGAGAGTGTTTCCCAGCCCTGCCTGCATATGCCAAAGACTAAACCTGGGACCTTCTGCAGTAAAAGCTACGTCCCTTCCCCACTTTGGCTTCCCTTTATCTACAGACTCTTGTTTTCTTCCGCAGCTGCCGTCAGTGCACTGGCAAAGTTTGGGGCCCAGAATGAGAACCTCCTTCCCAGTGTCTTGGTGCTCTTGCAGAGGTGAGTTCAAAACCAGGGAAGAGACTTTCAAAGCAGGTTCTTTCCTGTCCCTTGAGCGTTAGATTCCGTTGTGGCATCTTGGAAACAGCCATATAAGGGGTGTTTGCCCTCTTTGGCATCTGTGAGGGCTGAGCTGAACTGCGGTAGAAAGCAGGCATCTTAATGTTATGAAAACTTCCCGCGGGGGCAAGTTGAGAGACTGACCCCCAAGGCGGACGAAGCTTCCGTGCCCTCTGGCTTCTGGAGTCCAGGGGCACAATTGTAATATGCGGTTGTTCCCAGCTTGAAAACAACACACACAACAGCCATTTGGCTAAGATCTACTTTATTGTAGAATTAGAGCAGAATGTCTCTGCGTAGCAGCTCATAATTCAGAGCTGTGTCTTAATGCGTCTTGCATCTCCTGATGCAAAACAGAAAGAAAGAAATACAATAGTAAAATACAATGACATCACATGTGTGGGAGCTGGTATGCCCAGTGTAATTCCCACAGAGAGGAAACATGACTCTTGAGTCTTGTGACCTTGCTGCAGCGTTCGCAGCTCGTCATGTCACAATATCACAACATCCTCCCCCGATATTAGACAATGTGAGAGCGGCGAAAGTTAAGGCATTATTAACAGAAGTAAACAAACAGTTATCATATACACAGTATGAATCTGATGTCTTTGTTCCATCCTTGGAACTCTCTGAGACTGGTTCTACCAGTTTGAGCCTTTGATAACCAACTCTCCAGGGGACCAGAGCACTTGCTCTGTTTGTGTTGGTAGGAACAGTGTTGAACTTTGCAACCTGTTGTGGTGGCTTTTTCACACCTGTGAAATGAGCCTGAGTGTCTCTGTCTTGAGTGCAAACTACAGCTACATTTGCAACAGCTGAGATTGCAAACTCTTTGGAGTAACGTTTGGGCGCCTGACCCTTTGTTACTCTCTCAGATCTACGCATAAGATGTAGATCCTCTTTGCTGAGTTTCTCCTGAACAGGACTTTTTGGAGAAACTTTACCAATTGTAAACAGTGGCTCTAAAGATCCTAGCACATCATCATCTGTTGATGGCCTGGTACTATCATGAGTTCTCTCAATGACAGTTTCACCTGTGTCGGAACTAGCCGTGGTTGAGCTTGCACTGCTACTGCTGGTGTCAGAATCCTCATATGTATTGACATCAATGGGAAAGCTTTGGAGAATCTGTGTCTCCGGCTTTACAGTAGGTTCTACCTCCTGAGTAAGAATTACTGTGTTTGAGGAAGGCAATAGTATTCTGTATTGACCTTTCTCATAGCCCATAAAGATGCCTTGGATGGTTGCACCTTCAAGTGATTCCACCCACATTTGAGAACCAAAAACCTTAAGATGCTTAACAGAAGGTTTTCTGTTAAACAGTATCTCATAAGGTGAGCATTCCATTCCTTTTGGAATACTCCTGACCCATGCATATGTGAAGGCAGATAGGCTTTCAGCCCAATTCTGGTCAGACAGCTTTGCACTTAGCAATTGCGCCTGCATACCCTCACGTAGTATTGTGTTAATTTTAACACACAAATCTTTGTTCCACGATGATTGGCTGACAGCAACTTTGTGCCGAATGCAATGTTGACTTAGAAAGTCCTTGAACTCCTGTGAATCAAACACTGGTAATTGATTAGTATACAAACATTCAATTTTGCCATCATGCATGAAATCTATCTTAGCACAAAATTCAGTGAACTTGGCCAAGACTTGCTGCGGACTTTTCATAGTATAAATCCAAGAAAATTTAGAGAATTGATCACACAGCAATAAATAACAGGTAGCTCCGCCTCTAGATTTTGGCAGAAGTCCTATTACATCAGCAGAAACCTGCTGGAAACATTTTGTGACCTTTTCTCTGCGTGGCTGTTTGGTAGTCTCCTTGGACTTAGCAGCACCTGCAAAATAAGAGTCAACAACATCATAACAACAGTCAGTATTTTCAAAAGACAGTAAGTACAGTCCATCTTTGTTCTTCTGAGCTGTAAAGATAGCTTCTCCATCTTTAAAAATTGTGCACAGTCCTTTGCGCAGTCTGAGCTCGCATCCCTTCTCGGTAAGCTGCGATGCACTTAGCAGATTGTAGGCAATTTCTGGGACATATAGCACGTTGCTAATAGATAGCTGGAGACTTTGAAGATAAACAGTTCCAACTCCAGTCGATTTCAGGTGTGTTCCACTCACCTGCGACACGGTGGAGTCCAGCCTCTTAAAAGTCTTAAATAAACGCTTGTTTGCGGTCATGTGGTGACTGGCAGCTGAGTCAATGACAAAAGCCAGGTCAATGTCAATGTCATCCTGCTCCTGCACGCCTTGTGTAAGCAATGCAAATGTGCGCCCTTTTGAGACTTTGGCTTGTGCCTTGCCTGTAGATCCACCGGCTTGTTGGTTAGATCCTTTCTTGGGCTTTCTGCAGGTCTGGAAACTGTGTCCTCTCATTCCACAGTTTGTGCAGCGTATGACTTTAAGAGCTTGCACATGCTCAGTTGGACCACTAGGTGGGGTTGAGGACGCTCTTGCTTCACTCCCCCTTCCATTAGCCTCATTTTGAGCAGCACAACGATCTTGCTCATTTAGCAAAGTTGAGAAGACTCTGGCAACGGTTAAGTTTTGAGCATCCAGGGCACCTAGCTGTGATGCAATAGCACTATAACCGGCATGGAGGCTATTCAAAACCATGAAACAAAACACATCTTCGTTCAATTGAACGTTGCGTTGTGCGAGTTCACTTCTTAATTCTTTCATATGGTTAAGATGCGAACGCAAATTGTCTCCCTCCTTTAACCTTAGGTTGGTGAGACGTTGGAAATGCAGCATGGAACTTCCTGCCGCAATCCTTAAATGTTCATTTTGCAAAACAACCCAATAATCATTAGCGTGGACCAAATCTCTGACGTGTATTAACTGAGATTGGTCAAGATGCAAAACAATGGTCGCCTTCGCCTGATTATCCCTGTTCAGCCATCGAGGGCCAGGGAGCAGTGGAGGGGCATTAGTGACCACATCAAGCAAATTCTGCCTGGTAAGCACAGCTTCCATTTTAATACGCCATGTCTGATAATTTTCATCAGTGAGAAGTGGACAAAGGGAGCTGCTGCTCTGCTTGCTATCCTTTGCCATTGTGGCGAAAAAGCAGGCTTTTCACTCTCTGTCTTCAGAAAGCAATTTAAGCAAACAAACCTAGCCTTCTGAGGTTTATTGCCTCGTAAATCAGTCCGGCTACTCACAGTCCAATTAACGCGTCTTCTTCTCACAGCGGGAAACGGCCGTCTTCAGCACGAAATAACTCCCCCGGAACGAAGCACACAGTTTAAGGCTGCTTTCTTTGCCGGCAGATAAACATCAGGCAGAAGTCAATCAGAGGTCCGATGTTCGGAAACCATCCTCTGCTACCAATGTTATGAAAACTTCCCGCGGGGGCAAGTTGAGAGACTGACCCCCAAGGCGGACGAAGCTTCCGTGCCCTCTGGCTTCTGGAGTCCAGGGGCACAATTGTAATATGCGGTTGTTCCCAGCTTGAAAACAACACACACAACAGCCATTTGGCTAAGATCTACTTTATTGTAGAATTAGAGCAGAATGTCTCTGCGTAGCAGCTCATAATTCAGAGCTGTGTCTTAATGCGTCTTGCATCTCCTGATGCAAAACAGAAAGAAAGAAATACAATAGTAAAATACAATGACATCACATGTGTGGGAGCTGGTATGCCCAGTGTAATTCCCACAGAGAGGAAACATGACTCTTGAGTCTTGTGACCTTGCTGCAGCGTTCGCAGCTCGTCATGTCACAATATCACAACACTTAATACACCTTTAATTCACTATTGAATTTTTTTTAAAAAATCAGCTGCCATAAAGATAAATATAATGTTGCTGTAATATTGCAAAACTATATCCAGCTTTAGGTGGAAATTCGAAAAACTGGGAAGAAAAGGGAGGAGAAAACTCATCCATGTATAGGTGTAGAAAAAGTAGGGGTGGGATTCTTGCAGGAAGTTTAGTGGGCTTGACTGTGGAGCCCCACCCCATCAGTGTTTTAGCCACACCCACTTAGCAAGCCACTCCCCCAGCTTTGGCCCCGCCCTTTCTTCAAAACTACAAAGTAGGAAAAGGGAGTTGAGCTCTCGACCACCAAAGCTTGCCTTCCCACTCTCTTAGGACCTGTGATGCAGCTGTGATTCCTGAATTGCATGGGGCTGGACTAGATGGGCTTTGGGGGTCCCTTCCAACTCTACAGTCCTGTGACACTTAACTAAGGAGCAGGGTTCTCAGGGCTCTCTGCATGTGGACCTGGGCCCCGGCCCCTCTCTCTTCTGGAAACAAGGGACTACCTCAGCATCTGAGGACACACACTTAAAAGCATTCGTTGGAAACTTCCAAAACTCTGATAATTTATCGCTGTGCCTTTTTTTGTGGGAAGGGAATGGCAGTGGCCGTCCCCCCCCCCCTTTCACCAGCCTTCAAGGGCTTTCTCCCCTCCTTTGCCATGCAGGTGCATGATGGACAGCGACGACGAGGTCCGAGAC
Organism: Lacerta agilis; assembly: GCF_009819535.1. Classification (NCBI taxonomy): domain Eukaryota; kingdom Metazoa; phylum Chordata; class Lepidosauria; order Squamata; family Lacertidae; genus Lacerta; species Lacerta agilis. The sequence continues at coordinate 4,356,252 of NC_046321.1, read as the reverse complement.
CGAGCAACCTTCTACCTGAATGTGCTGCAGCAGAGGCAGCTGGCTCTGAACGCTGCATACATCTTTAACGGTTGGTGCTGGCTGGGAAGGGCGGATCTGCACCTGCGAGTCCTGAAAAAAAAGTGGGGGGGGGAGCAGGGGCCATTGGTTAAGAACTGGAGACCTTTGCAGGATATCCAGGGAATTGCCACACTTCTTGGGGCTGCTCTTGACAATGGATAAAGCTCTGGGGTTTGGTGTGTCTATTGGCCCTTCCCCATCCTTGATGCTACTGCCAGCAAATCGGGCCTCTGAGCTCCACGTGATCTTTCTTTGAACACCTTTCACCCCTCCCTCTTTACAGGCTTGACCGTCTCCATTCCCGGCATGGAAAAGGCCCTGCACCAGTACACCCTTGAGCCCACAGAGAAGCCTTTTGACATGAGGTCTGTGCCTCTGGCTACTGCCCCCACCTTTGAGCAGAAAGCAGGTAATGGGGCAAAAACAGACTTAAGGGGGGGGGAGGTCTTCTGCTCTGGATTTGAAACCCCACTGCCTTAACTGCATGCAATGCCCACCTGGGTGCCAAGTATAAACAGTGGTATCTCTGGTTACGTACTTAATTCGTTCCAGACGTCCGTTCTTAACCTGAAGCACCACTTTAGCTAATGGGGCCTGCCGCTGCGCCGCCAGAGCACGATTTCTGTTCTTATCCTGAATATTTCTGGGTTAGCGGAGTATGTAACCTGAAGTGTATGTAACCTGAGGTACCACTGTGTGTGTGTGTGTGTGTGTGTAGGTAGGTTTGGTGACTTGTTTCAGTGTATCTGAAGAAGTGTGCATGCACACGAAAGCTTATACCAAGAACAAACTTAGTTGGTCTCTAAGGTGCTACTGGACAATATATATATATATTAGGTGTGTGTGTGTACACACACACACACTGTCCAGTAGCACCCTAGAGACCAATTAAGTTTGTTCTTGGTATAAGCTTTCGTGTAAGCAAGTCACCAAACCTTTATATATAGTGGGAGGGTGGGGTGGGGTTTTCTCAGGAGGGTAGTAGGAGACGGATGATTGACTCAATGGGTATGGTAAACCTGTAGGAAAAAGCAAAGGATAGCATGCAGATGATTAGCATGTGTAATGAGTCAGGAATCCAATATCTCTATTAAGACCACCGCTACCTACCTGACTTTAGAGATGCTGTGAGCTTTCCACATCTGAGTGTTTATTGGGTGCACGACCAAAAGTTTGGTGTATATAGATATATATTTAATCTGACCACAGTTAATTTTGTGGAATACAGTGGTACCTTGGTTCTTGAACTCAATCCATTCTGGAAGTCCATTCAACTTCCAAAATGTTCGCAAACCAAGATTGATTGGCCCCGGAAACAATGGCAACAGCCGGAATGAACATTTGGCTTCCGAAAAACGTTCGCAAACAGAACACTTACGTCCGGGTTTGCGACGTTCCGGAGTCAATTTGTTCGTCAACTAAGCCGTTCAGGAACCAAGGTACCACTGTAATGGTCTGTACAGGCTCTGACAATAATATTCTGTTCCGTTCTGTTAAGTACTTACATACTGCCTTTCAAGGCCAAGCCATCCCAAAGCAGCTTACGAAAGGCAGTTTTTCTTACAAATGGAGGTTCATGCACACAGCAGAGATTCTCTGCTGCAGCTCTTCTCCAGGCAGGATGGAGGGTTGCCTAAGTGCTGCTTCCTTCCCTCTTTATGGCCTCTGAAGTGGCAGACGGAAGCAGGATTGGGTCTGGAGGGCTCTCAACCAGAGCTGTGTCCAGTCACAATGGATACATGCAATATATTTTCCATGTTCTTTTGGAGAAAGCTATCCCATGTTAAAACACTGTGTGTTTTAAGCAATTTTAACCCAATCCCTGCCTGGAGCCTGTGGCAGTCACTGTTTGGAACTTCGCACATGCCCTGGGACTTGGGTGGATTTTTTGCATGTTATGCCTGGAGTCGCCAGGGTGGCTCCCGGATGCCCACATGAGCCTGCAAAAGGCCTTCCCTGGTGCATAGTAAAATAAGATGCAGTGTGTGTGATGCCCAGGACAATTTTTCTGGTCTGCAGCCATGCCCACATGCTCACACCTTTGCATTATGGATTTGTCTTGGACATCCTGGGTGGAAATTTTAATGGCTGTTTCTCGTTTCAGAGATTGCCCTGGTGGCCAACAAACCTGAGAAAATGGCTCCTTCGCGGCAGGACATATTCCAAGGTAATAAAAGACCCCAGAGCCGTGCTCTTAAAACTTTGAAAGCTGCAGAAGGTTGTGTTTTAACTGCATTTGCTATGGCAGTTTGCAAGGGGGTGGGGGGGGGGAGAGAACATGTCTCCCCATGAGCTGAGTCTGTTTCTTCCCCTTTAGAACAACTGGCTGCCATTCCAGAGTTCAAGAATTTGGGCCCTCTCTTCAAGTCATCCGATCCAGTGCAGCTGACCGAGGCCGAGACGGAGTATTTTGTCCGCTGCATCAAGCACGTCTTCTCAAATCACATTGTCTTCCAGGTACAAGAAGCCTCAGTGTTGTTGGCAGAGGGCACAGAGGATGTTAGGTGCAAGTTAAACCCCGTCCATGCCACGTGCCCTGGAAAGGAATTTCCGATGCTTCTTTCTAGTCTCAACCTTCTGTGGGCCACTGTAGTAAAAGTGCTGAACTCTGATTCAGAAAACCATCAGTCACTTCCTTGCTCAGCTGTGAAGCTCTTTCTGGAAGGCTTTGGGCGGTCATGAGCTCTCAGGTTTTTTAAAAATGATGTTACTTTTACGGAGGAAAACACGATTGGGCTTATGACAACAGTGGGGATGCACTTCAGTCTGAGGTGACAAAAGATCCCTGACTCTGGAGTAGTAATCACAGAGGTCAACAACCTTATCTAAGGATGGACAGCACACGCTATTTCTGGCGCTCCTCTGACCCGGAAGTGCACTGGAAATAGCGTATGCGCCCGTGCGCTTCTCCGTCCCGCACACGTGCACACATGCTATTTCCGGCGCATATTTGGGTCGGAGGAGCACCCATGTGCCATCAACCCGGAAGTCAGTCCCCACGCCGCACCAGTAAGAGCGGGCAGCAGCCGGCGCCATGGGCCAGTTAGACAAGCCTCGTGGGCTGCTACCAGCCCATGGGCCTTAGGTTGCCGACCCCTGAGTTATCACTTCATGCATTTGGACCACTGTGTCCGCTGTGGAGAAGAGGCAGAGCTCTTCTGAATTCATTTTCCCAGCAGGGCTGAGACAGAACCCCTGCCCCAAATCCTCAAAAGCAGCTGTCTGTCAGCCAGTGTATTTATTGATTTATAAAAATATTTATATCCCGCTGTATCCTAAAAATACATCTCGCAGCAGTTTATAACAATATAGAAACGCAGACGATAAAACGACAAAATGTTGAACGCAAAATGAAATTAAAAGCAAACCTCAGTAGACCATTGTGGGTGGGTGGGATGTACTTTTATAGAACCCTAGAGTTGTAGAGTTGGAAGCGATCCCAAGGACCATCTAGTTCAACCCCCGTCCATGAAGGAATCTTAGTTGCCTGCGCCGGCGTGGCAGAACAGAAAAGTTTTCAGCAAGCGTTTACAACATCTGCCTTCCCCAGATGTTTTGACCACACTTCTGACGAGCCCTGTGGCCGTGCTTGCTCAGGCTGAAACATCTGGTGAGCACCAGATTGGAGAAGGTTGGTGGAGTGTGCTGTGCTTGAGCCCTGGAGAAAGGGTAGCAGAAGAGAAATCCAGGCTACAAGCAACCCTCATTTTGTTTCTCCCCCCTCTCTCTAGTTCGACTGCACAAACACCCTCAACGACCAATTACTGGAGAAGGTGACGGTGCAGATGGAACCCTCTGACGCCTACGATGTGCTCCGCTGCATCCCCGCCCCCATCCTCTCCTACAACCAGCCAGCCATGTGCTACACACTTGTCCGGCTGCCCCTGGACGACCCCACAGCAGGTATGCTGCTTTTTCAGTTTACCAAATCCAGACAGAAACTCTTAGGGAACAAAAGATGTCTCCCGCTGGGTATCAGTTTCATGATGGATTTTTAAATGGATTTTTAAACCACAGAGCCTAGGGCTTGCTGATCAGAAGGTTGGCGGTTCGAATCCCCGCGACCGGGTGAGCTCCCGTTGCTCGGTCCCAGCTCCTGCCCACCCAGCAGTTTGAAAGCACATTAAAAATGCAAGTAGATAAATAGGTACCGCTCCGGCGGGGAGGTAAACGGCGTTTCCGTGCGCTGCTCTGGTTCGCCAGAAGCGGCTTAGTCATGCTGGCCACATGACCCGGAAGCTGTACGCCGGATCCCTCGGCCAGTAAAGCGAGATGAGCGCCGCAACCCCAGAGTTGTCCGCGACTGGACCTAATGGTCAGGGGTCCCTTTACCTTATTCTTTGCATGGTTTATTTTTAGTCCCTGGGTAATTTTATGAACGTCACTTAGAAATGTTAATCATAGAATCGTAGAGTTGGAAGGTCCCCCGAGGGTCATCTAGTCCAACCCCCTGCAATGCAGGAATCTCAGCTAAAGCATCCATGACAGATGGCCATCCAACCTCTGCTTAAAAACATCCAAGGAAGGAGAGTCCACAACAGGCATGGGCAAATTCGGCCCTCCCAATGTTTTGGGACTACAACTCCCATCATCCTTAGCTAACAGGACCAGTGGTCAGGGATGATGGGAATTGTAGTCTCAAAACATCGGGAGGGCCGAGTTTGCCTATGCCTGGTCTACAACCTCCTGAGGGAATCCGTTCCAATGTCAAACAGTTCTTACTGTCAGAACGTTCTTCCTGATGCTGAGTCCGAATCTCCTTTGATGTAACTTGAAGCGGTATAATGATTAAGCAATATAAAAATGCCTAAAATAAAGAAACACAAAGCACCATTCTGGGTGTGTCCAGCACTAAAACTTCCACCAGGTCCTTCTTGCAGGCTTCCCTTTGAGGCATCTGATCGACCACAGTGAGGACAGGACGCTGGCCTGGACAGGCCAGTGCCCTGATCCTGTGCAGCTGCTTGTGTGTTCTTAGATGATCCTGACATGCAGCATAGCTTGGCTCTTGCTAGAAATGGTTTAGCCACCTTGTGGAGTAGTTGCCCCGAGTGCTTAAGGCAGGCATAGGCAAACTCCGGCCCTCCAGATATTTGGGACTAAAGTTCCCACCATCCCTAGCTAACAGGACCAGTGGTCATAGATGATGGGAATTGTAGTCCCAAACATCTGGAGGGCCGGAATTTGCCTATGCCTGGCTTAAGGCACCCACTGGGCTTCCAGTGGTTTCCAAAAGGCTGTTTTCTCCTCCCTTGTGCCTATCGGTTTGCTTTTCAGCACATGCAATGCAAGTGGGAGACTTTTAAAGCAGAGCTTGGATGGCTGTCTGCCAAGGATTCTTCCGCTGTGGTTCCTCCATTGCAGTGGGTTGGACTAGACGGCCCTTGAGGGTCCCTTCCAGCTCTGCAATTCTCTCATTCCAAGTGGCTGGTTGAAGGGATCAGAGCTCCTGCCAAGGGCGATTGCCGCAATGTGAGTGACAAGCCCTGATTCCAACCTTGAGAGCTGTGGCTCCGTGTTTGGGACCAGATCCATACGTTCGAGTTGCGACCTGGCATGCAGCCACTTCCACATGGAGTTGTCTTGTAACGTGTAAACCGATTTCGGGGCCATCCTGCTCAGGATGTGCCTGGGTTTTAATTCCTCGGCTGTCTGTCATCGGCATTTGTCCTTCCTGGCTTCGGGTTTTGCTCAGAGCAGCTCTCCCTCTTAACATGGACTCCTTTCTCCCTCGCCCCAGTCGCCTGCACTTTTAGCTGCACTATGAAGTTCACTGTGCGAGACTGCGACCCTCACACTGGAGTGCCGGACGAGGACGGCTACGACGACGAATATGTGGTAAGTGAGCCCAGGGCAAATGTTCTGTGGGCAGGGCTGAGCAGGAGGAGGAACGGGCTCATTTCCACCTTGGAGATTTGCATAAAAATCTGTCTTTGATGCCTCCGACTGTTTTTAAAATAAGAAACACACACACACCGTGGTAGTCTGAGCTACCTACTATCCACATTCTGTCAGAAATGGTTGTGGGGGAAACTTACTCAGTAGACTCAAATCCTCAGCTAACTTCACAGACCTAACCAGGCCTCGAAGTCTGAGAGTTGTGGAAAGTGGCTTCCCTCCTTCCACATAACTCACCCCAACATTTAAGACCAGCCACGGTGAGGCCTTGCTTCAAATCATTAGTTGTACCCCCTGGAACACCTTCTCGTGGGATGTTCCCTTGTCTCCTTTGTTCCGTAAATAAGGAAAAACTTTCACCTGTGGGAGATAAGCACACTTCATTGTGCTACTCATTTCTTGCTGTTCTTATCTATCTTAGCCGGAAGAATTTTATACTGATTTTTAAGTGTATAATTGTGCACTGCTTTCACTCAGCAGTGCAGAAAAGTGGTGTATAAATATCATCATCATCCTCAGTGCTTTTTTTTCTTTAAAAATGTTTAGGGGTACTCTCATTTTGACTCATTTATAGTTCAAATCGGGGAAAATACAGTAAATGGACAAAAATACAAAGGTTCACAAAACGTTTAGGGGTGTGCATGCCACTGCGTACCCCCAGAAAAAAGCACTGATGATGATGATTCCCTTCATCATACGATCTTAGGCGGTTCGCAAAGAAAGATACAAGATGAAAACACAAGTAAAAACAGCAGAACAATAACCCCCATTTCCCACTGGCTGTAGAATATTAATCAGCACTGTAGTTTGAAAGCACATTGGGATTTTATCTTTTCTGTCAAAATCCTATCATTCTGGATAACCTGCATCTGTGGCCATTGAACACGTATGGAGGCCAGTAAAGAGCTTTCTTTGGGCTCATCCCTGCCAGTCTTGCTCCCACCTTGGCCAGCTACCGCGTGGCTTCCTCGTTTCCAGAGGAAGCAGATTTTACGCCAGTAGTAGGAAAGAGGAGGATGCACACATGGGGCAGGTGTGTAAGGAGCCCCTTCTTTGGTAACTTTGGGTTGCTGACACTTTCTTTGGCCTGAAGGCTGCCAGCGGATCACACCGAGGCCAAGTGCTGTATCCATCTTTGCAACAGGCCGACGTGGGTGAGCTTGCCCTCCTTTGCATCTTGAGGGCGTTCCCCCACCCTGAGGACTAACCTCCTTTTCTCTGCCAGCTGGAAGATCTGGAGCTGACTCTCTCCGACCACCTCCAGAAGGTCTTGAAGCCCAACTTTGCAGCTGCCTGGGAGGAAGTTGGGGATGACTATGAGAAAGAAGAGACTTTCTCTCTCAGCACTATCAAAACCCTGGACGGTGAGATACAGCAGCTTTTCCCCAGAGAAGACGTGAGACCTAAGATTGCATGTTCAAACCAATTTTAGAAAAAACATTCCCAGGCTCCCGAGTGTCTTCTAAATAAGACAGCCTTTTAGCTTCTGCTCCAAGAACAGGGTATATGGTCCTTCTAGTTAGTACATAAGATTCAATAAAATGCAAGGCTGTTCTTTTAGCTGAGAGAACAAGAAGGGTTATTCTAGATCTCCAGTTGTCAGAAGCAATTCTGACTTCCCCACTTAACAAGGTAGCTAGAGGCAAGAAGTTCTAACTCAGTGGCTCAATCCCCTGTATCTCCAGCTAGGGCTGGGTGATACCCTTGTCTGAAGTCCTGGAGAGCTGCTGCCAGTCAGTATAGAGCAGGGTTTCCCAAACTTGGGTTTCTGGCAGTTTTTGGAGTACAACTCCCATCATCCCTAGCAAGCAGGACCAGTGGCCAGGGATGATGGGAACTGTAGTCCAAAAACAGCTGGATACCCAAGTTTGGGAAATCCTGGTGTAGACAGTGGTGAGCTAGATGGGCAGTTGCCTGACTTGTCCAAGACTGCTTCCTAGGATCCTGGGGTGACTAGCTGCTCCTTTGAAAGATCCCCTTTGGATCTGACCACACAGCTGAGACAACGCAGGACTAACCCTAGGCCTTCTCGAAACCTCCTCTGAATGCAGAAGCTGTCAGCAACATTGTGAAGTTCCTGGGCATGCAGCCATGCGAGAGATCCGACAAAGTGCCCGAGAACAAGAATTCGCACACGCTTTACCTGGCCGGTAAGAATCAGCCTGGTTGGGGGTGGGGGGCTCAGTGGTGTCTGGGCAACCTGTGGCTGAAATGGTGCCACCCCAAGAGAATTAATGGCACGGGAATTGTCCTGTCCCAAGAACTGCAGCAGGGACCTTCTGTGAAGCACTTCTCTCAGGAACAGCATTCATTCTCATCCAGCAATAGGCATCACTCAGCGTAGAGCTGGAAGTGGCTTTAAAAGCTGCTACTCCTCTCTGAGATCACTTCTGCCCAAATGCTCGTCTAGGCTGCTCTTTAAAGGCCTTCAGAACCAACATCCCAAGGATTATATAACTAGTTAACAAAGCACTTCTCTTAATAGCTAGGCTAAGTATTTTTGGCTGTGGGTTGTGAGTGAATTGCCTTGGTATTTGTAGGCACAGAACAGATTTTTACCTTAAATGCAGAACCAGGTATCAGAATCTGGTCGTAGTTACACAGTGCAGCATAGGAAACTGCTGTGTTCTCAGCAGCTGTCTAGAAGAACTGTGCAACTTTTAAGAGTTGGCATCAGAATTTGCTTCCCCCCCACACACACACTTCCTTACTCCTTCTTTTAAAAAAGATAAGTCTGAGCTTACGGCCAGGGACTGTAAAGGAGATAAGGCATATTTGACCATCTTGATGTAACTGGATTCCCAACCTCCACCAGTCTTGACCGCTGGTCTGGGGCAGATGCGAGACCAGCCATGTCTGGAAGGCAAGAAGTTCCCCATCGCTGCTCTGAATCACCCCACAGCACCCCGCTTCATTCCTTGCCTGGACGATTGCAACTTGTTAGCATTTCTGCAAGAAAGGATGTGAGCAGGCCTGAGCCGGTGCCCCCGCAGTGACTCTCCTTGTCTGCCTCCAGGTGTGTACAGAGGCGGCTCGGATGTGCTGGTGAGGTCCAGGCTCGCTCTGGGAGATGGCGTGACTATGCAGGTGACTGTCCGGAGCACAGAGGAAACTCCCGTGGACGTCATCTTGGCTTCCGTCGGTTAAGAGTCTTGGCAGCTCATTCTGGGAGTCAACTCACCCTCTCGCCTCCTCCTGCCTCAAAGCCACTCCCGGGACCTACAGTCCTGCATGCCTCTTTCATTTTCCCTCCTCTCGGTCAGCAGTTTTCCGTGGCAACGGGGGGGGGGGGGGCTGGCAGCCACCCTGCCTTTTCTTCCACACAAATGGAGCTGGGCATTCAGGCCCTTGCCCACAACTCCACCTCCACATTCCTGTAAGAAATTTCTTTCTGTGCTGCCCGTAGAGGCAGAAAAGCTGTTAGAAGATCCTTTTTTTAAAAAAAAGAAGAAAAATCAGCTTTTCTTGAATGGGCTTTTATTAACAGAAAATAAACATAGGCTATCCCAAAACTGATGCATCTTTTCCCCCCAACTTGTGCCGTTTAATAAAATACATTCTGTAGTAACTGTCTGCCAAATACTGTGTTTCATGTGCCCCTTTCGCAGAGCAGCAGCAGCTTGCAAAGGATCTAAACCCCGGATTGCAAGGGCAGGTTTTGCCTTGAGAGCTGCTTCAGATCTCGGCACTACCAGAAAGGAGGTAGTGGCAGGACAACTAGGCTTACTCTTGTCCTGCTACCTTTCGCCCAGTGTGCTCAGAGCAGTATATCAGCTTCACACCAACCCTGTGATGTAGGGCAGACCAAGTGCAGATGGCCGCCTGCCATGCCTTTTATCGCATGCCAGGTTTCTAGGTGGGCAGGGAAAAAGCTCCCCTCCCTTCTTGGCAGGACACTGTAGATAACTAGTTTCCCACATGGTTGGTTCTGTGCGCAGGATGGTAAATTACATGCCTTGATAATTTCCCAGTGCAGTACTGCAGGGGGAGCCAGCATGGCACTCCTGGATCAGTTGGTACCTTAGGAGTTGGTACCTTAGCCGTCTTCCCCTGGCACCCATGAAGCCTCTGAGCCCCTCATCATTGCCCCCTTGGTCATGGGCTGCTGACTTCCTTCTCCTTTAAAGTACACAGAGCTCAAATATGAAGTTGGAAAGGGCGACATTTCTTTCGGTGCTCTTTACTTTGCAAGGTGCGGAGCAATTCTGATTATTCAGAATATCTAGTCCAGCAAACATTGTAAATTAGATCCAATTTCTTTCTAAAAATACAGAAGAACCTCTGCTCACAATGGCTGTGTTGGGACGAGAACCAGGTAGCCAGGTATCAGACGATCTGCGAGTGGAGTGGGGGGTTGCAAGGACATTTAGCCTCATTTATCCTTGTTTATTTATGGTCCACAATTGGTCTCCGCTAGCGTGGGTTCTGCCTCCATTATGGCAGAAAGCACCAAACGTCCTGACTTGTACCCCCCCCCCCCGGAGAACCAAAATGTGTGCACGTATTTCCTCTTTCAGAGGGAGGAGGTCGAGAAGTGGCCAGAGGTGGCGGTGCCCATGGTCACTTGCTTCAAAATCCAAACTTACTCCAGGGCCTAAAAAGATTGGCAACCCCTGTTCTAGAGCCTCTTGTTTCATAGGTAAACAATGGTTTGAAGCTACACTGGCCAAGCTCGGTACATTGCCCTCTGCCTTAAAGGCCGTATGAATGAAATCTCCCTCTTGGCCCAGGTTCAAGTTGCTAGACTTGCTCCACAAATGAAGTTCTAGAGCTGCCTCCAGCTGTCTGGATTTCCTTTCAACTGGACCTTTTAAAGTAAATATATCTGAAGCAGAAATGCCAGTTTAAAGCCATCTGGGTTTGAAAAGCTGTTCCTTTCAGCCGCTGTGTTACTGCAACTACTTTGCACATCTGTACCATGGAAGAGGATGGGAGCCTATAAATTCCTAGAGGACACCAAATACCAGTGGAACAGTTTGGGCTGCCCCATTAGCAACAGACCAGATCCTTTATGTGGCTCTTCCTACTTAATTTCTTCCCCCTTTTCTGTAAGAGATGACAGCACTATCAAACCATGACTAATCAGAAGTGAATCCTACTAAATTCAACAGGGCTTACTTTAAGGTAAGTGAGGTTAGGATTGCAGCTGTAGTTCTTGATTTTTGCAACTTCAGAGCACCAAGTATTCCTTTAACAATCCGTTTTCTGCTTGGCGACTCTGCATAGCAAATAAACTTTAAGATGGATTAATTTCGGCATCTTCCTGTGCATTATTTTTTTCCTTAATGAACTAAAAACAGGATTCGCGGTCACCAAGTAGGCATGAGAGTCAACCAAGCGGAAATTGCACATCAAGGATATCCAAGCTGGTGCTGCAAACGTTTTATATACCTGAAGGAGCGTCTCCACCCCCATCGTTCAGCCTGGACACTGAGGTCCAGCGCCGAGGGCCTTCTAGCGGTTCCCTCACTGCAAGAAGTGAAGTTACAGGGAACCAGCCAGAAGGCCTTCTCAGTGGTGGCACCCGCCCTGTGGAACGTCCTCCCGTCAAGAGATAAACTACCAGACTTTTAGAAGACATCTGAAGGCAGCCCTGTTTAGGGAAGCTTTTAATGTTTAATAGACTGTTGTATTTAAACATTCTGTTGGAAGCCGCCCAGAGTGGCTGGGGAAACCCAGCCAGATGGGCGGGATATAAATAATAATAATAATTATTAGAGGGCCTGCGTGAGAGTGTCTTATCACTTATTGCATTCCAGGGAACCAGGCAGAGGGCCTTCTCGGTGGTGGCACCCGCCCTCTGGAACGCCCTCCCATCAGGTGTCTTTTACAAATAGGATAGCTGCTTATTTCCTTGACATCTGGAGGCAGCCTTGTTTAGGGAAGTTTTTACTGTTTAATGCTGTATTGTTTTTAACACTCAATTGGGAGCTGCCCAGAGTGGCTGGGGAAACTCAGCCAGATGGGCAGGGTATAAATAATTTATTATTATTATTATTATTATTATTATTATTATTATTATAGAAATTGGCTGCCGCCGCCACACTTACATCAGGCAGGCTGAAGACGAAACCCAAGCGGTTCACCACACCCCTCCTTCAGTCAGCCCACAGGCATTTTAATCAGTGACTTAACCGAAAAAAGCAAAGTCCTTCACACAACGCATTCGTTAAACTATGGAACTCCCTCCCACAGGAGGTGGTGACGGTCGCCAACATAGATGGCTTTAAAAGAGAAGTGCACAAATTCATGGAGGACAGGGTTGTCGATGGCTCCTAGCCATGATGGCTCCCTGTACCTTCTCAGTTGGACAGCGATATGCTTCTGAATACCAGTTGCTGGGAATCACAGGAGGAAAGAGTTGCACACTGGAGAGCCAGTGTGGTGTAGTGGTTAAGAGCGGTAGACTCGTTATCTGGGGAACCGGGTTCGCGTCTCCACTCCTCCACATGCAGCTGCTGGGTGACCTTGGGCTAGTCACAGTTCTCTGAAGTCTCTCAGCCCCACTCACCTCACAGAGTGTTTGTTGTGGGGGAGGAAGGGAAAGGAGAATGTGAGCCGCTTTGAGACTCCTTCGGGTAGTGAAAAGTGGGATATCAAATCCAAACTCTTCTTCTTCTTCTTGTGCTCGGGTCCTGCTTGCAGGTTTCCCACAGGTTGGCCACTATGAGAAGAGGTTGCTGGACTAGATGGGCTGTTGGCCTAATCTATCATACTGTGTCCTAATCATCTCCCAGCGGAGCTTAAACACTGTGCAACCCATCTCTCGCATGCCAAGGTTGAGCTTATAGGGTGAGAGGAGCCTCCTCCCCGCTATTAGCAAGAGGTCTTTTTCCATGTTGGATGTGGAAGGGATCACGGCAGAAGACCAGGAACAACCCAAAATCCCCTATGTGACTCCCCGAGTGTGGTGTAGTGGTTAAGAGTGGCAAGACTCGTAATCTGGTGAACCGGGTTCGCGTCTCCGCTCCTCCGCATGCAGCTGCTGGGTGACCTTGGGCTAGTCACACTTCTCTGAAGTCTCTCAGCCCCACTCACCTCACACTGTGCTTGTTGTGGTGGAGGAAGGGAAGGGAAAGGAGAATGTGAGCCGCTTTGAGACTCCTTCAGGTAGTGATAAAGCGGGATATCAAATCCAAACTCTTCTTCTTCTTCCCCCCCACCCTGGTGGACCATGAACAAAATAGAACTATCCCTCACAAGAAGCCATATAAGACCACACCTCATAAAATACCGGGAACCATAGTTTATGGGCGATGTGAACAGCTCTGCGAGGGGTGAACTACAGTTCCCAGGATACTTTGGAGGAAGCCATGTGGCTTATATGCACGGTGTGGCTGTGACTATAGGCACGATTAAGTCCACCCCTTCATCTCTGCTCGCCTCCCAGCAGGGAAGTAAAACAAGCCATGCAAGAAGCAGGACCTCTCCCCCTTCCAGAACCTGGCGAAGGTCCCTGCCATCTTCGGAAGAACCAAGACAAGGATGCAGAGAAATTATGCACCTGTTTGTACGTCTCGGTCTCTCCCCTCGGCACCCTTCCTTCTCTCCTTAAGCAACACAGAGGAATCGTCAGCAGCTGAGCGTACAAGGAAAAAATCACTTTTGTCTCTCTCCATGCCAGCCACTAGAGAGAGGGACTAGTCAGGAGTCTTATTGCCTCAGTTGCCAAGGGAGAAACCGGTTTCCTCCTCCTTTGGACGGAGCGGGTTTTGGGGAGAGACCCGAGCCCACGATTCAGCCCTCTTGAAAGAAAGAACGCCTCTTGGGAGCAGGGGAGCGGCACTCCCGCTCTTCCTGCCCGCGGCTCAGAAGGAGTTGATGAAGTTCAAGTAGGCGTTGAGGAATCCGAGAGGGTCCTCCAGCTGTGGGTAGTGGCTGATGTGGTCGTCTAGCACAGAAACAGTCGACATGGGAAGCACTTGCCTGTGGGGGAAGTAATAATAATAATAATAATTTTTTTTATATCCCGCCCATCTGGCTGGGTTTCCCCAGCCACTGTGGGCAGCTCCCAATCGAGTGTTAAAAACAATACAGCATTAAACGTTAAAAACTTCCCTAAACAAGGCTGCCTCCAGTTGTCAAGGAAATAAGCAGCTATCCTATTTTTAAAAGACACCCAACAGAATATTAAAATACAATAGTCTATTAAACATTAAAAGCTTCCCTAAACAGGGCTGCCTTCAGTTGTCTTCTAAAAGTCTGGTAGTTGTTTTTCTCTTTGACGGGTGCACGCAAGAAAGGGCTCTTTAGAACACCCCACAACTGCTACAGGGAACAAAGGAAGAAAGCGGAAATAAGGTTCGCGGTGAAGCTTATATAATAATAATAATTTATTTATTATTTATACCCCGCCCATCTGGCTGGGTTTCCCCAGCCACTCTGGGCAGCTTCCAACAGAATGTTAAAATACAATAATCTATTAAACGTTAAAAGCTTCCCTAAACAGGGCTGCCTTCAGGTGTCTTCTAAAAGTCTGGTAGTTGTTTATCTCTTTGACATCTGGTGGGAGGGAGTTCCACAGGGCGGGTGCCACTACCGAGAAGGCCCTCTGCCTGGTTCCCTGTAACTTGGCTTCTCGCAGGGAGGGAACCACCAGAAGGCCCTCGGAGCTGGACCTCAGTGTCCGGGCTGGACAATGGGGGTGGAGATGCTCCTTCAGGTATACTGGGCCGAGGCCGTTTAGGGCTTTCAAGGTCAGCACCAACACTTTGAATTGTGCTCAGAAACTGCGCTTCTCATCAGTATAAGGCAGCTTCCTAGGATGTCAAGCCTGGTTTAAAAAGTGTTTTCTTTTTTGACGAGTTATCAAAAATGTATAGAACAAGTACAAATACCTGCTGGAAATGTAAAGAGAAAGAAGGTGCCAATTACCATACAGGTATGTGGTGGCCGTGTAAGGTAATAAAAGGTTTCTGGGAGATGATATATAATGAACTGAAAAAAATGTTTAAAACAACTTTTGTTAAAAAAAAAGTTTTTTTAATTAGGAATTGTAGGTACTGGTAGGTTGATTTGCTAATCCTATGTCTTTTGCTTTCATTGTGATGCTTAGCTTATTTTTTTAGTTGTTTGCTTTGCTAACAGTGATCTACAGATTGCAGTGGTTGCTAATTGTTCTCCACGATTTACGCTGGTTTGTGATGTTTTATTAGGTTCTATCGTGTTATTGTTATTTATTGTTTGCAAGCCGCTTAGGGATTCATCTGAGTGAGAAAGAGGCACAGAAGTATATAAAAAAGCAAATCAAACAAACAAACTACGTCCTTAACAGGCAGGCAGGAATTCAACAGGGGGTGCTTTTCTCAGCCGGCAATGCAGGGGAAGACGCGCCTGTTGAACTTCTGCCCTATGCCCTGGTTAAAATGTAAAGAGGGTCTCAGAGAGAAAAGGCGGCAACCTCCAGTGTGTATTTGGAAATCCTCGCTGGTGCTCAAAGGCTTCATTTTGTTTCAGACCAATAGCGAAATTTATGAAATAACCCCCCAGGTATTATATGGCACAGCTGAGCCCACCCCCCACAAGAAGCTTACCTGTAGAGCTGAAGGAACTCTGGGTATGGATTCACAGGGTCCAGAGGCCCATAAATCAGATGTACTGCAAGAGAGGAAGAAAAGCATCTTTGTCAAATTCCAGGATACAGGCCACAAAACTACCCCACCCCAATGCCCCACAAGCAGCAGAATTAATCTTGGCTCTTCCGTACGGCCCGAGGCACAATGGCAGCCTTTGCCGTTTCCTACTCACGGGGAACAGACGTGGATTGCAGAGCTCCCACCCAGCGGTCCCTGTGCTTCTTCCGTTGGTTGATGAACTGCAAAATGCTGAAGAACAAAATTCATCCATTGAGACCGATTCCAGGCACTTGGCAGCTGCCTCCGGTCGCTGAGAGGCAGCCGCTGTCCGTTTGGGGGGAAAGGCTCAAGCTCTCTGGTTGAGCATCTCCCCAGTTCAATTCCCCAAAGGGATCTCCACGTAGGACTGGGGGGGGGGGAATCCCTCATCAAAACCCTAAAGGTTTTGTCAGTGCTGCGAATACTGACAAAATACGCGAATACGGAGCTGGTGTAAAGCACTTTCCGAAGAAAGAAGCATCTCTGTGATGAGACCCAAAAGCAGGCAGTTCTGGAGCTGAGTTTTCAGCTGAGGTTCCATAAGGCTATGTCATAATTAGAGCTGGGCGATATATCGTTTGGAGTCCATATCTGTGATATTGCAGATCAGGATTTTGGTGTGTGCTTATTCAAAAATCACAATGTGGGGGAAACCGTGAAGCCAGCCAAGGCTTCTCTCGATTCCTGAAATCCCTGTAAACGCTGCTGGCTCAGCTCTCCCCTTCCTCATGCAAGGGTAGGGGCAGCAAATCCCAACAGCAGGCGCCAGCAATAATCACGTTGCAGGGAAAACCATGGATCCTTATGTCAGACATCGTGATATAACGGTATATCGCAGTGCTTAGCTGGTGATATATTGCAATGTTGAAAACCAGGTATCGCCCAGTCCCAGTCATAATCTCACCTTATACAAGTGAATAAAGCCAACGGGCGTTTTGCAGGGTACTAACACTCAGATTTAGGGACACAGGTGGCGCTGTGGTCTAAACCCAGCAGCTGCATGTGGAGGAGCGGGGAATCGAACCCGGTTTGCCAGATTACGAGTCTACTGCTCTTAACCACTACACCACACTGGCTCTCCGAGCAGTGATCTCGGAGCCTCCAGCATGTGCAGCTTTGGAGCGGGCTAAGTGAGCATCCTGAGCCACTACGGTGGGGGGTGCCCTGTATTTCAGGGGTGGGGTGGGGGGACTTGGGAGAACTCCTCAGCTGGCAGCAGGCTCTTCCCGCAAACCTTGAGCTCAACGCTCCAGGTTAATTCAGGTGACGGTAACATTAACCCGGCAAGCTTGCTCATCTGCAGCCTCCAACACAAAACAGAAGCCCAGTCGCTGAAACAGGATAGCCCAGGTGCCAAACCTCCTGCAAGGCCCTGAAAGGAGAACTGGAGTCGGGAGGAAGCCGAGCTCCTGCCAGGTAAACATGAGACTCCGGATGCTTTAATTGCGCCAGGAAGAATGGAAAAAGGGTTCCACGTTCATTGCAAGGGCCAGTATTGAGCCCCATCACCAGCACGGCCAGTGTTAAATTCTCTCGGTCTCCCAAGCACCTTCACAAAAAGCTCTTCGCCAAGCTGGTGCCCCACAGAGGATGTAGTCCAAAACCTCTGGAGGGCACCAGGTTGGCAAATGGTGACCTAAGGCGATGGTGGCCAAACGTGGCCCTCCAGCTGTCTTGGGACTACAACTCCCATCATCCCTGACCACTGGTCCTGCTGGCTAGGGATGATGGGAGTTGTAGTCCAAAAACAGCTGGAGGGCCAAGTTTGGCCACCACTGACCTAAGCCTGCAACTTCCAAAGTCCAACTCGCAGGGACTTAACTTCTGGGTAAACAGGCAGAGGAGTGAGCTGTTAGCTGCAAAGGAAGAGTTTTTTTTTTTTTGAAACCTACAAGCGATATACCAATATATCACAATGTCTGACATAAGGATGGTTCTGCAGAACGGGCTGCCTCGTAAAGCAGGAATATCTAACAACAGAGCAACATAAATGCCTCATCTCTGCAGACGGATGGGCGGTTTTGAAATGCTCTCGAAATCTACCGTATTTTTCGCTCCATAGGGCGCACCGGACCATAGGGCGCACCTCGTTTTTAGAGGGGGAAACAAGGAAAAAAATATTTTTCTGGTTTTCCTCCTCTAAAAGCCCTGTTTTTTTTGAGGATCAGCTAAAAGTTTTGCAGCTTTTTTTGCGAAGGGAAAAGCCCTGTTTTTTTAGGATCAGCTAAAAGTTTTGCAGCTTTTTTTGCAAAGGGAAAAGCCCTGTTTTTTAGGATCAGCTAAAAGTTTTGCAGCTTTTTTGCAAAGGGAAAAGCCCTGTTTTTTTGAGCATCAGCTAAATGTTTAGCAGCTTTTTTTGCAAAGGGAAAAACCCTGTTTTTTTGAGGATCAGCTAAAAGTTTTGCAGCTTTTTTGAAAAGGGAAAAGCAAAGCTCTTTTTGCAAAGGGGGAAAAGCAAAGAGGGAAAGCCCCATTTTTATGGGGTTCAACTCACATTTCTGCAGCTTCTAAAGGCAGATATTTCCCCTTACTTTTTAGGAGGAAAACAATGTGTCTTATGGAGCGAAAAATATGGTATCTCCAGTGGTGGGCCTTCCCCTGCATGTGGACAAGACTAATCATGGGTCCAAGGGTCAAGGAGGCGAATATTTGCACAATCAAACTTTGCTTTTACAACTCCCTTTTTTCACACCCCTTTGCGCGCACGCACACTCTCTCTCTTAATGTAGAATGTAGTAATTTGTTAAAAACTGAAATAAAAAAACAAACCAGCCCTATTTCAGAGACCGCAGCTGATTCATGGACTATACTGTCCACTCCTCGCTTACAGCTTGCCTGGCTCCACAGTGGTCCTTAGGAGCAGACCCCAAAAGCAATCCTGTGTCCGCTATCGTTCCGTTTTTTTCCGTGGTGGCCTTACCTGTCAATCACAAGGTTGCCGTCGTTTGTTCGGACTGCTGTCCACATGTCCCAGTATTCGGCATCTGAAGGCTGGGTATATGGGCCGAAGACAGCCGCAAGTCTGGAAGATTCGAAAGAAGAAGGGGAAGGACTATCAAGGAAGACAATCTGCTCAAATTTAGATTGTTAGAGTGAACTACTGTATTTTTCGCTCCACAGGGCGCACCGGACCATAGGGCGCACCTCATTTTTAGAGGAGGAAACAAGAAAAAAAATATATTTTTCTGGTTTTCCTCCTCAAAAAGCCCTGTTTTTTTGAGGATCAGCTAAAAGTTTTGCAGCTTTTTTTTGCAAAGGGAAAAGCCCTGGTTTTTTGAGGATCAGCTAAAAGTTTTGCAGCTCCTTTTCCAAAGGGGGAAAAGCCCCATTTTTAGGGGGTTGAACTCACATTTCTGCAGCTTCTAAAGGAAAGGGAGCCTTTTCTACAGTTTCCAGACTGATAATCTAATCAGCCAGTCCCATGTCGCTGGGGAAACAAACAACCTCCCTCTGCAGCACATTCAACAAAGGAGGGCGGGGCTGAAAGGGAGCCGGGACTCTTATCTCTCTCCCGATCTCTTGCTGATCAGCTGCTGAGCAGGGTCCTTTCAACACCCCCTTTTCTCTTTGTAAAATAAAAAGCACGGTCCTCTTTTGGCCCCTGGGAAATTCAGCTCCAGGGACCACCATTCGCTCCATAAGATGCACAGATATTTCCCCCTGCTTTTTAGGAGGGAAAAAGTGCGTCTTATGGAGCGAAAAATACGGTAAACGCTCTCCAGAAGGGGTTTCCTAAACCGTACAGCATCCCTTGAGCAACAAGTACGTTCTCTTCCCCTCTTCTCGGAGAGGGCAGGAATGATAGCATTTGAGACCTCCTGCTCTCAAAGGGGAAGAATTCAAAGATTCAGAATACCAACTCACCCTCTGGCAAAGAAGAAGTAATTTGATAATCGGGCGATAATGGGTGAGAGCAGGCCGCCATCTTTGAGAATCTTTAAAAGGAAAAGGGGAAATTAATCACTGTTTAATTGGTTTAGGACTACAAATCCAACAGCCCCAGAAAGCATAGCTTCTTCACTGGCTACGAATTAGTTTCCGGGCCCAATTCAATAGTGGTAGTTTTGACCTATAAAGCTTTAAACGACTCAGGACCACAATACCTCAAGGACCGCCTCTTCCCGTATGAAGTGAGCCAGATTCTGTGATCATCACCTGATCGTCTGAGGTCCAGAAGGCGGGAACACGAGAACGGGGCCTTTTCTGTGGTGTTTCCCCACCTGTGGCTCTCCCCAGGGAGGCTCGCCTGGTGCCCTCGTTGCATATCTTTAGGTGCCAAGCAAAAATATCTCTCTCCTCCCAGGCCTTTGGTTAATTAAGTGAACTTAATTAAGTTTAATAAATAACAATCATGACGATGATGATAATGTTTCTGGAATGCTCTCCCCAGGGAAGTTTAACTGGCGCCTTCATTATAAATCTTTAGGCTCCAGACAGAAACGTTCCTCTTCAACTAGGCCTTTGGCAAATTAAATATATGACTATTTCAAATGTGTGTGTGGTGGGGTGATTGCTTTTGTTTGTTGGTGTGGTATGAATTTTTGTGCTTCTATACTGTAAACAGCCCCATGATCCTCGGATGAAGAGGAGCATAGAAATGCAATAATAAGTAAATAATGGAACAATTCTACAGTATCCATAAAAGAAGCTCGGTGTTTTTCTGCAAGAGCAAATGTGCTTACCGTTTGGATGAATCTGGGGTGGTGAGTTTCTGGGAAAATACCTGTGGGAAACAGGAGGGGGGAGTTGCTTTTGTGTTCGAATCCTGCGTGTGGGTCCCATCCCCCCCGGCATCTGGTTGAAGGCTGGACTAGGTGCCCATTGTCTCTTCTTACACAATAATTCTCCATGCCATGAAAGCCACTTTTACCCACAAACTTACTGCTGGTCCTATTCAGGATCTCAGCAGAATTTCAAGCCCAAGTCCCAGGTTCAATCCAGGCAGCAGCTTATTCATAGAATCCTAGAGTTGGAAGAGACCCCAAGGGCCATCCAGTCCAACCCCCTGCCAAGCAGGAAACACCATCAAAGCATTCCTGACAGATGGCTGTCAAGCCTCCGCTTAAAGACCTCCAAAGAAGGAGACTCCACCACACTCCTTGGCAGCAAATCCCACTGCCAAACAGCTCTCACTGTCAGGAAGTTCTTCCTAATGTTTAGGTGGAATCTTCTTTCTTGTAGTTTGAATCCATTGCCCCGTGTCCGCTTCTCTGGAGCAGCAGAAAACAACCTTTCTCCCTCCTCTACATGACATCCTTTTATATATTTGAACATGTCTATCATATCACCCCTTAACCTTCTCTTCTCCAGGCTAAACATACCCAGCTCCCTATTATTGTTGAAATACTCTATACAGTAGTACCTTGGTTCTCAAATGCCTTGGTACTCAAACAATATGGAACCCAAACACTACAAACCCAGAAGTAAGATTTCCGGTTTGCGAACTTCTTTCGGATGCCAAACGTGCTCCGATTTGAGTGCCACACTTCCGTTTTGAGTGTTACGCTGAGCTCTGTCTGTCTTTGCTATTTATTTTGCGGTTTTGTTTTTGCGGCTCTTTTTGTGATTGTGTGGAACCCAGTTCAGCTCCTGATTGATTGATCGATTGTGTGACTGCAGTACATTGTTTAGTGCTTTCATTTTATGGATCAATGGTCTCGTTAGACAGTAAAAATCATGTTCAATTGCTGTTTTTAAAAGTCCGTCAGATTAATCCATGTTGCTTTACTTTCTATGGGAAAGCGCACCTTGGTTTTGGAACGCTTTGGTTTTGGAACGGACTTCCAGAATGGATTAAGTTTGAGAACCAAGGTGCCACTGTATTCTTATTGAACTATTAATAATAATAATAATAATGCGGAGGACGTTCTTTGCAATAAAAGCCTTACCTCCATTTGACAGGCACAGGCTGTTGATGAGGACACTTCCTGTCATATTCTGCTCATACCTGAGGACAAAGAAGAGGCTAAGGTGGCGAGAAGTCAGGGCAGAGCCACACTGCTTCTTGTGGCAGTACGGTGCAATGGTTAGAGCACTGGACTAGGGCCTGGGGTTCAAACCTCTGCTCACTGGATGGCCTTGGGCCAGTCACCACCTCTCAGCCTAACCGACCTCACAGGGTTGTGGTGAGGATTAACAGGGCAAGGGGCAAACCACGTACACCACCTCAAGCTGCTTGGAGAAAAAGGTGGACTGGGATGCAATAAGTGACAAGACACTCTCACGCAAGCCCTCTAATAATAATAATAATAATAATAATAATAATAATAATAATAATAATATATTATTTATATCCCGCCCATCTGGCTGGGTTTCCACAGCCACTCTGGGCAGCTTCCAACAGAATATTAAAATACAATAGTCTATTAAACATTAAAAGCTTCCCTAAACAGGGCTGCCTTCAGATGTCTTCTAAAAGTCTGGTAGGTGGTTTTCTCTTTGACATGTGGTGGGAGGACGTTCCACAAGGCGGGTGCCACCACCGAGAGGGCCCTCTGGCTGGTTCCCTGGAACCTCACTTCTCGCAGGGAGGGAACCGCCAGAAGGCCCTCGGAGCTGGACCTCAGTGTCCGGGCAGAACGATGGGGGTGGAGATGCTCCTTCAGGTATACTGGAGTGCAGCAGGTTGCTTTCTGGAATCTAAATATTTTTGTAGTACATACATGCAATCTTGAATGATAGTTTCAAGTAAAATCAGATAACAAATATTGTTTTTCGATTAGACAGAAATGATATTAAAGAACGCAAAACTGTGCGGGGAAAATAACGACAGTACAAAACAGTATAATGAGAATGATTGGAAGGTTTACATCCAGAAGTTTTATTTAAATGTTAATCACGAAGATAATGTTTCTTTTTGTATATAGCTTTTCTCTTCTATTTTTTTTCTTACTTGTTTTTATCTTCTGTGGTTTGTTGTAGCAATGCATTTGTATTTTCTTGTATATGTTTGTATTTTTTAATCAATAAAGGACAAAATAATTGGGGTTTTTTTTAAAGGAAATTAGTGATTGCTATTATTAAATGTCTTTATGCCACACCTTTCTCCCCAGGAATTCCAAGGCGGCTCACGGCATTTAAGAACGACAAAATAAAAAAACAAACTAGCTAGAAACAGTAATTAAAATACATCCAAGCACATTCAGAACCAGCAATTAAGAGTTTGCCCTGACGGCAGCCCAGCAGACAGAACTACACCTGAGCCCAAGTTTCCTAGGAAGGTCTTTGCCTGTCGGCAGATGGAGGCAACTGGTCTATCCTCTCTGGGATAGAATTGAATTCTGAAAGCGGCTCGGGGAGCCTCAGAGGGCAGCGATATGAATGCAAGGAAACAGCAAATCAAGCTGTTAAAGGGCGCCAGTGAAAACGCAGAAGTGCCGGGGCTTCCACTCACCTGTGGAGAAGCTCCTGTGCAACCGTGTCCCCGTAGTCGTGCGAGAGGAGGTTGACCCGCTGGTTCAAGAGGCCCAAGTGGCCCAGGAGCCCTTCCACAATGCTGGCTTGCTCAAAGATGGAGTACTGGTGCGGCCTCTGGGAAGTAAAGGGAAGAGCCCAGCTGCAGCTCCAAAACACGCCTCTCCGGCTTAAGCCCGGTTCATCCCATCAGGATTGTCCTACTCACAAGTAGAACATTGGCAGAGACGCATGCCCGACTGGCATGTTCCCTCCCTCCTGTGGGATCGTTCGGGAGCTTCAAAAGCATTCCTCAGCCCGAACATCACAGCGACTGATGCCAAGAAACATCAGCACACTTAGGGATCCGCAGAGGTTTGCGCAGTTGCGTAACAGAACTCAGCAACTCAGCATTTAGGCTAATCTACTTTATTTGCATATAAACACACACGGAGCACTTCAACATGGCTCCCTCTCTCTCTAGCATCAGGCAGCAAAGAGAGAGAACAAAGGACAATAGTCCCACTTCAGGAAACACAGTAAAACAAACACCCTGTCTTCGACACATCCCATTCCTGTGGAATCAAAACACACACCGTCATGTGATAGACAACAATCCCATGACTGCACACGGGGAATGAATCTCAACACATACAAGCCATGGGTAGGCAAACTAAGGCCTGGGGGCTGGATCTGGGACAATCGCCTTCTAAATCCGGCCCGCGGATGGTCCGGGCATCAGTGTATTTTTACATGAGTAGAATGTGTGCTTTTATTTAAAATGCATCTCTGGGTTATTTGTGGGGCCTGCCTGGTGTTTTTACATGTGTAGAATGTGTGCTTTTATTTAAAATGCATCTCTGGGTTATTTGGAATTCGTTCATTATTATTATTTTCGACATAGGAATTCGTTCATTATTATTTTTTTCAAAATATAGTCCGGCCCCCCACAAATGTCTGAGGGACAGTGGACCAGCCCCCTGCTGAAAAACAAGAAGATAATGCTTAACCCTCAGGGATGGGGAACAGTTTTTTTGGGGGGGAGGGGAAACACACAACATCCTTATTGTATCACACGACTGATGGACAGGTCATCCCACTCACCTGTTGGAACCCCTTGCGCGGAGATTGCTTACCGGTTTGTCGCTGAAGCCAAATCCCACGAAATCCAGGGCGATCACTCGGTTAAATCGCTGCGTCAGCCCTTCCCAAATCTGCAGCAGGGGAGAGAAAGGTGAAAATCAGGAGGCGTCTCAGCAGAACTGGTGAAACTGACAGGAAGAATCCGGAACCAGCGAGATCAAGTGTTCCAAAAAAAGACCGGAACAAATTTATATTATATTTGAAAGACAACTGCAAGCAATTAACATCATTAGCGGGGTTATCTGAGGATCTGCAAGATGAATTAGTTACCTATTCAGGTGGAGCAATTTAATATTTTAAGCAATGACATAACAAGAATGGGAAAGGAACTGAAATGCAGAAATGCAAAATTTAATTTTGTTAGCCGTTTGGCGGGAGGGAGGGAAGTCGTTTAGGCTCGGCTGAGCCAAGAGATTTAGTAAGAGGATACGATGTTACGTATTGTGATTATATGTAAAATTAATAAAATTATTTTTAAAAAAGAAAATCAGGCGTCTCCTCTCTATCTATCTCTCTCTCTCTCTAACAGGGATCTCCCTTTATAACCAGTCTCCAAATTTTCAACGCCTCTCGGGGGCAGCCTCACCTTGCACCAGTCGTAGCTGGAGGTTGGAAAGCCATGCAGGAGGACCACAATGTCCGAACTGCCAACGGCGCCCGAGGAATCTGCAGAGAACAGAACATCCGTTAAGGCACTGGCCCACCTCTCCCCAGGGAGGTTCTCCTGGGTGCCATCACTGTCTATCAAGGACTGTCCTGGACTCTGTGGTCAACATCTCAGGCCCTCCTTTGTGTGCCTCCTCCATGAGATCCAGAGGGCGGCAACACGAGAACAGGGCCTTTTTCTGTGGTGGCTCCCTATTTGGAGAACGCTCTCCCCAGGGAGACTCGCCCGGCACCTTCACTACGTATCTTTAGGCACCAGGTTAAAACAATCAAGCCGTAGGCTTTTAATGATCCTGGACCTTTTAGAGGAGGTGGGATTTTTAAACATTTTCTTTTCTGGTTTTAATATATGTGTGTGTGTGTGTGTGTGTGTGTGTGTGTATGTTTGTGTATGTGTAAGTCATTTTGGGTTGATTGTGGCCACACACAAAAAAGCGAGCAAACATTTTAATGATAAAAATAAAATGCCACTTAGGTTTTAACTCTTATTAACCAGCAAAATGCATATTGTTATGGGAAGCAGGAATCATTGCCAAGTACCCTTTCAAAACCATTTCCCGGTTCCATCTTTCTATAAATTTCCCTTCCTGTGGATTGTATGTTATTACTGATCAATTAACGGTGCCTCCCTGCCCCCCCCCCCGGCCCCCGGTTAACGGAGGCAGGCTTCTATTTTTCCAATATTGTGCAATGCAATAAAATGTCACACATTAAAAACTTCTCTAAACAGGGCTGCCTTCAGATGTTTTCTAAATGTCAGGTAGTTGTTTATCTATTTGACATCTGATGGGAGGGCGTTCAACAGGGAGGGCGCCACCACCGAGAAGGCCCTGTGCCTGGTTCCCTGTAACTTCGCTTCCCGCAGGGAGGGAACTGCCAGAAGGTCCGGTCAGGATTCAACCTCAACCGATTAGCAGCCATCCATCCTCCAACCACCTCCAGGCACTCACACAGGGCCTTCACTGGTAATCGCCGAAACATTATTCACAACCTTGTGCTTATTTTCAAGGCCCTCTTTACTGCAAGCAGCACTGAGTATTTTACAGAAAACACAGAGGGGCATTTCGGAAGCAAAACACATGAGAGGAAACCTCTGTAGAAGATGTTTTGGTTCTGGAAGGTGAAATAGCTTCCCGACGACCTCCATGACTGCAGAGCCGGCGATAACTTGGGGGGCGGGATGTGCAGGTAAACGGCAATGAGGGGCACAGTCAACAGGCCCACCTGGAGCCACCACTCTCTCATTCTGGGAAGAGAAAGAGGTGAAACGCAGTGTTTAAACTTTACACGGGGAGAGAGCAAGAGAGCAGTGCACTCCTATTCCACAGCGCTGGACTTTGCTCCGCACTCCAAGGTTCAGAGTTCGAAAACCACACATGCACACTGCTATAGGAATTCTAAGGTCTTATAAAGGGACCCCTAACCATTAGGTCCAGTCGTGTCCGACTCTGGGGTTGCGGCACTCATCAAACATTCATGGCCGAGGGAGCCGGCGTACGGCTTCCAGGTCATGTGGCCAGCATGACAAAGCCGCTTCCGGCGAACCAGAGCAGCGCACGGAAACGCCATTTACCTTCCCGCCGGAGCGGTACCTATTTATCTACTTGCACTTTGACATGCTTTCGAACTGCTAGGTGGGCAGGAGCTGGGACCGAGCAACGGGAGCTCACCCCGTCGCGGGGATTCGAACCGCCGACCTTGCCATTTTGACTCTCCCAAATTGACCTCAAATATTTCTCTGCGAGGAGGAAGGAAATGGGAAAAGCTTTCCAATGGTCTCTGGACTGCAGGGGCTTACACCTCCCTGTAAATACAGTCCGGCAAGAATCTGTTAAGCTGAGCACACTATCAATGTGCATTAAGAGATTCAGGAACTAAGTATTGACCATCTCCAAGGAATGGCCAGGCTACCCAGAAAAGGCAATCAGATAATAAGAAGGCATTATCAGGTATCCTGGCAGACAGGAGAGAAGCAACACACTCAGATTTCTGCTGGGGACCACCTCTTTCTGTAATGTGTGTATGATGTTTTGGGGGACGTTCTTAAACTGCAAGGTAATTTCAAAAGTCTGTATAAGGGTTTGCACACCAATGTTCTGGGTTCATCTCCTCCCTCTCTGTGTGGGGCAAGTGGGGAACCCTGTTGCAACAGTTTAATAAACATCAGGCTTCCTAGCTGCTTTGCATCTCAATATTCTCTGGTTGGCCTCTGTTATTTTCTCCTACGGATAGAGAACCTACGTAAGGACCCCATATGGGCTCTTGCTGACCAGTAAGGGATAAAGGAGAAGTTTTTTTTAAATAACACACACATTTATCAAAAGGCTGCCTTCGTGAGCCAGCCAGCCCCCAATGAGAAAGAGATCTTCCATTAGCAAAAAAGAGAGAGAGAGAGAGAGAGAGATTTTAAAAAAATGGAGGAACTCCTACAGAGATTTGTTTGCATTAATCACAATGGGACACTGGGCAGGTTTGGGCAAGATAATCCACACCCTTCCCTCTTCCCCATAAAATTACGCATTGACACACTGAACCAGATAATTGTAGAGTCGGAAGGGCCCCCCGAGGGGCATCTAGTCCCACCCCCTGCGATGCAGGAATCATGACAGATGGCCACCCAACCTCTGCTTAAAAACCTCCCAAGGAAGGAGAGCCCTCCGGAGAAAGTGGACCAAGTTTTCCTGCCTCTTAACCAGGCATAGGCAAACTCGGCCCTCCCGATGTTTTGGGAC
Organism: Lacerta agilis; assembly: GCF_009819535.1. Taxonomy (NCBI): domain Eukaryota; kingdom Metazoa; phylum Chordata; class Lepidosauria; order Squamata; family Lacertidae; genus Lacerta; species Lacerta agilis. The sequence continues at coordinate 4,328,747 of NC_046321.1, read as the reverse complement.
TACAACTCCCATCACCCCTAGCTAACAGGACCAGTGGTCAGGGATGATGGGAATTGTAGTCTCAAAAACATATGGAGGGCCGAGATTGCCTATGCCTGCTCTTAACGCTAGAAATCACGGACATCGAACAAAGCTGAATTGTGGAAGATTCAGGGCAGGCAAAAAAGAAGTCCTCCTACATGCAGTTAAACTGTGGAACCCCGTCTTTCTGGGTGCCTTTCAACAGAACATTAAAAACAGAATAAAACTTCAAACATTAAAAGCTTCCCTATACGGGGCTGCCTTCAGATGTCTTCTAAAAGTCGGATAGTTGTTTATTTCCTTGACATCTGATGGGAGGGCCTTCCACAGGGCGGGCGCCACCACCAAGAAGGCCCTCTGCCTAGGATGGCCTCCGACCTAGATAATTTTAACAGAGGACTAGACAAAGGAATAGTTAAAGCTATGGTTTTCCCAGTAGTAATGTACGGAAGTGAGAGCTGGACCATCAAGAAGGCTGATCGCCGAAGAATTGATGCTTTTGAATTATGGTGCTGGAGGAGACTCTTGAGAGTCCCATGGACTGCGAGAAGATCAAACTTCTCCATCCTTAAAGAAATCAGCCCTGAGTGCTCACTGGAAGGAAAGATCCTGAAGTTGAAGCTCCAATACTTTGGCTACCTCATGAGAAGACTCCCTGGAAAAGACCCTGATGTTGGGAAAGATGGAGGGCGCAAGGAGAAGGGGACAACAGAGGATGAGATGGTTGGACAGTGTTCTCGAAGCTCCCAACATGAGTCTGACCAAACTGTGGGAGGCAGTGGAAGACAGGAGGGCCTGGCGTGCTCTGGTCCATGGGGTCACAAAGAGTCGGACACGACTGAACGACTGAACAACAACAGACAAAGGAATGGAGGAGAGGGCTGTTGACGGCTACTAGCCATAATGTCGCTCTCTCTGCACAGTTGGAGGCAGAAACGCTTCCGAATCCCAGTTGCTGGAAACCCAACGAAGGAGAGAGGGCTCTGGTGCTCTGATCCTGCCCGCGGGTTTCCCACAGGGATCTGGCTTGCCACTGTGAGAACAGGATGCCGGACTAGATTGCCCTCTCCTCAACTGAACAGATCCAACAGGTCCTTCTTATTTTCCTAGGTTCTTATGAGGACCTGTGTGGGCAAGGAAATGTTAATAAGGAATTGAAGAATGAGGGGCGAGGGTAGAACCAGGAACTAATCCCGTGCTGCCCCAAGCTGCCCAGCCCAGTGGAAGATCGCAGGCAGCTCAAGTTGGGACATATTAAAGACCACAATTCCCCTTTTTTATAGAATCAAAGAACTGTAGAGTTGGAAAGGGACCCAAGGGTCATCTAGTCCAACCCCCTGCTATGCAGGGAATTTTCTTGGGTGTCAGGGGATCCCACAGAGATGCAATCTCATGCCAGGGCCTGATGAATAACTCCAAAGTCTTTTTCACTCAGACTGAGAAACTTCTTGCTTAGGAGCACAGGAATGTTGTCAGTGCCAAACTCTGAGTCTATTTCAGCATAATCCACACAGACCAGGAGCGGCTCTCCAAACATTTCTGCAAACTGGGAGATGCCAGAGTTTGAACCTGGGGCCTTCTGCATTCAAAGCGATCCGTTTGACCACTGCCCCTCTCCAGAGGCGGGGGCCAAGCTCTGCCTGCCCTCGTCCCGGGCGCCTGACAGGGAGCAGCGCCCAGCACAGTTGTGCCAAAACAATTCTGGGATAAGAGTAGGCGTGCAATCTCAAGAAAATTAATGCCGCTCGCTGGGCAAGAAAACTTTGCAGCGCTTGGTTTACAAACGTTCTGTTTCGAAAGCTCAGCGCTAACAATGAGCAACACCATGGAACACCCTTGAGCTGCTGGCAGGAAAAGGTGGCAGAGACAAACAAACAATTAAACAAACAAACAGTTAATTAATTAATGGATGCCCCGACCATCTGGTTGGGTTTCCCCAGCCACTCTGGGTGGCTTCAAGCAAAATATTAAAACGCAATAATTCATCCAATATTAAATATTAAAAGCTTCCCTAAACAGGGCTGCCTTCAGATGTCTTCTCAATGCAATAAATAAGCAAACAAACAAACACCCCCTCCTGCAAGACCCTCATGCTTTTCTCCCAAATTTCAAAAAAAAAAAAAACCCGCCTGCAAATGCATTCTCTCCCCCACCCAAAAAATGCCCCATTTCTTTCCAAAGGCTGCAAAGAAATAAAAACCCAACAATTGCTGCTCCTGCCCCCCCAACCCAGACCCCTCCTTAGAGAAGGTGGGGGTCACTGCCCCTCTTTCCGGTCCCTAGAGAGGGCGCGCATGCGCTCTCCGCTCACCTGCGCTCCAGGCTGCGGGCTGCGGGAAGGCGCGTCCCATGCTGCTCCCGCGGAAAGGAAAGGGCTTCTGGAGCCAGGGGACGGGGGAAAGCGCATGCGCGCCCTGGGCGCGGCTCGGTTGCCACGCCCCCTCTCGAGAACGTCCGGCTATTGGGCAAAACGCTTCCTGGGTTTGAGCGGGTGTGAGGGCTTACCCTTCGGCGCCCCCTAGAGACGGCAGGCGGTAGTGCGGCCCGCAGGGAGAAGCGGTTACGCGGCTAAGTCACCCAAAGTTTTTATTACAGTATTTGGGGTTTGTGGTGGGGGGGTTGCAATGTTTTTTCTGGGTGGGGGGCATGTATGATGGCTGTTGCAGGAGCATGCAACGGCATATAGCATTCTGTGCCATTGCCATCTTCCGAAAAGCTTCCAAATGCGTCGTTTGCAGCCTTCCCTGCTGTTTTTTTTTAACTATATAATTTGTTTAGAAGCTTTATCCCACTCTTCAGCCGAAAAAAGGCTTCCAGAGTGCCCTAGAAATATCATTGGTCAGTCCCCACTCAGGCTTGCAATCTAAAATGTTTGACAGAAGAGGAGGGAGGCCATAGTTTAAGGTTTCTCAGCTGAGTCAAAGGAGGCCACTTCAATTACAATCATAGAATTTGTTAAGTTGTGGGTGGACACAGCAGACGACACAGTGATTTCCAAGCAGCTCTTGTTTATTCTCAGGCTGGAACAGAAGTGAGTTGAAGGCCTCAGCAGCCTGCTTATATAAACTCAGCTACAACGCAACAGTAACAACTTCCCACAGTTAACCAATCCCTGAACGTCAGTTTTCAATCCCTTATTTGCATATCCTGACCTGAGTGAAAACTGCAGCATGATGAACTATATACACACACCCCTAGTGGCCTAGGGTGGGAACTTCAATACATAACAGAATTCGTAGAATTATAAAGTTGGAAGGGACCGTAAGGATCATCTAGTCCAACCCCCTGCAATGCAGGAATATGCAGCTGTCCCATACGGGGATCGAACCTGTAACCTTGTCATTAACAGCAAGCACCACGATCTAACCATCTATCCAAAACAAAAAATAAATAAAAAAAAATCCTTCCGGTAGCACACCGGAAGGAATTTTTTATTTTATTTTGTTTTGACTATGGCAGACCAACACGGCTACCTACCTGTAATTTGTTCTTGGTATGAGCTTTCGTGTGCGTGCACACTTATTCAGATACTATCCATTATTTGGAAGGGGCCACAACCAGGGCCGGATTTAGGTTTGATGAGGCCCTAAGCTCCTGAAGGTAATGGGGCTCTTGATATGTCCAGCTGTCCTTTATCAACAACAATTTTTCGCTGTTTTTTCTTTGTGTTGAATATATGCTATGTGGTATTTTATGGACCTAATAGGTATCTCAGGCCATTTGCACATAACAAATAGGAGTCTACACAACACAAAACACTGTTGCTGTATGTAGGTTTTATTTTATTTGTTTTTTAAATAATAATAATAATAATAATAATAATAATAATAATAATAATAATTTATGTATATCCCGCCCATCTGGCTGGGTTTCCCCAGCCACTCTGGGCAGCTTCCAACAGATTAAAATGTAATAGTCTATTAAACATTAAAAGCTTCCGTAAACAGGGCTGCCTTGAGATGTCTTCTAAAAGTCTGGTAGTTGTTTTTCTCTTTGACATCTGGTGGGAGGGCGTTCCACAGGGTGGGTGCCACTACCGAGAAGGCCCTGTGCCTGGTTCCCTGTAACTTGGCTACTCGCAGCGAGGGAACCGCCAGAAGGCCCTCGCCGCTGGACCTCAGTGTCCGGGCAGAACGATGGGGGTGGAGACACTCCTTCAGGTATATTGGGCCAAGGCCGTTTAGGGCTTTAAAGGTCAGCACCAACACTTTGAATTGTGCTCGGAAACGTACTGGGAGCCAATGTAGGTCTTTCAAGAGCGGTGTTATATGGGTCTCGGTGGCCGCTCCCAGTCACCAGTCTAGCTGCCGCATTCTGGATTTGTTGTAGTTTCCAGGTCACCTTAAAAGTAGCCCCACGGAGAGCGCATTGCAGTAATGCGAGAGATAACTAGAGCATGCACCACTCTGGCAAGACAGTCTTATATTTTATCTTATATATTTTATCTTATATATTGGAAATGTACGTCCAGGTTTTTTTTCCTTTTAAATTTTTTTGGGGCCCCCAAGAGAGTGGGGCCCTAAGATATAGCTTGTTTAGCTTATATGTAAATCCGGCACTGACCACAAGGCTCATCTGGTCAAACCACCTGCAAAGCAGGAATCTCACACGCTGTCCAGCCTCCAATGGGAAACCAAACCACACTGAGCCACACTAAGAGTAAAAATTTGCTAAGCCGCACTGAATTTTTTATTGATGAGAAATATATTGGAAAACAAAAAACAACCACTAGCAGTGCTTGATTTACAACACAGAACACAAATACTTTATAGTATGATCACAGGACATCGAGAAAGTACAAAACAAATACAGCTGCATAAGAACACGAACCATTCCTGAAATATAAAGACTCTCTTACATATGTACTTTAAGTATGTATACACACTCGATGAGACGTGTGAGTTTGATTTTGGAGATTTCACTTTCTTGGGTTCCATGATCACTGCAGATGGTGACAGCAGTCACGAAATTAGAAGACGCCTGCTTCTTGGGAGAAAAGCAATGACAAACCTAGACAGCATCTTAAAAAGCAAAGGCATCACCTTGCCGACAAAGGTCCGTATAGTTAAAGCTATGGTTTTCCCAGTAGTAATGTACGGAAGTGAGAGCTGGACCATAAAGAAGGCTGATTGCCAAAGAATTGATGCTTTTGAATTCTGGTGCTGGAGGAGACTCTTAAGAGTCCCATGGACTGCAAGAAGATCAAACCTATCCATTCTCAAAGAAATCAGCCCTGAGTGCTCACTGGAAGGACAGATCCTGAAGTTGAGGCTCCAGTACTTTGGCCACTTCATGAGAAGAGAAGACTCCCTAGAAAAGACCCTGGTGTTGGGAAAGATGGAGGGCACAAGGAGAAGGGGACGACAGAGGATGAGATGGTTGGACAGTGTTCTCGAAGCTACTAACATGAGTTTGGCCAAACTGCAAGAGGCAGTGAAGGATAGGCGTGCCTGGCGTGCTCTGGTCCATGGGGTCACCAAGAGTCGGACACGACTGAACAACAACAACAACAAATAATTTGAGACAAACTCTTACCTCCTCCCCAACACAAAGAAGCCTGTCTCCCCCCCCCAATGTTTCCTATTTGTCGAAGTTGAAAATCCCTATTCCCAACAATATTGTCCTCAGTTATTATTTTATTTTATTATTATTTATACCCCGCCCATCCAACTGGGTTTCCCAAGCCACCCTGGATGGCTTACGATACATATAAAACATACTGTAGTTACAGGTAGGTAGCCGTGTTGGTCTGCCGTAGTTGAAACAAAATTAAAAAATGCCTTCCAGCAGCACCTTATAGACCAACTAAGTTTGTTTTTGGTATGAGCTTTCGTGTGTATCTGAGAAGTGTGCATGCACACGAAAGCTCATACCAAGAACAAACTTAGTTGGTCTCTAAGGTACTACTGGAAGGAATTTTTATATTAAAGCATCAAACATTTAAAAAAATCCTCCCAGTATTGCTTGTTGCTCTTCCTCTCATTTTAAAAACACTATCTATCCATATGCTGCAAATAAAAAGTATTCTGATACTGTAGTACACTATACTATACTATACTATACTATACTATACTATACTATACTATACGATGAAATGTTTAAAAGTTTGATTGTCCTTGAATCTACCTGACACATGGCCCTCCTCTCATAGAATCATAGAATCCTAGAGTTGGAAGAGACCCCAAGGGCCATCCAGTCCAACCCCCTGCCAAGCAGGAAACACCATCAAAGCATTCCTGACAGATGGCTGTCAAGCCTCCGCTTAAAGACCTCCAAAGAAGGAGACTCCACCACACTCCTTGGCAGCAAATTCCACTGTCCAACAGCTCTCACTGTCAGGAAGTTCTTCCTAATGTTTAGGTGGAATCTTCTTTCTTGTAGTTTGAATCCATTGCCCGTGTCTGCTTCTCTGGAGCAGCAGAAAACAACCTTTCACCCTCCTCTACATGACATCCTTTTATATATTTGAACATGGCTATCATATCCCCCCTTCACCTTCTCTTCTCCAGGCTAAACATACCCAGCTCCCTAAGCCGTTCCTCATAAGGCATCGTTTCCAGGCCTTTGACCATTTTGGTTGCCCTCCTCTGGACACGTTCCAGCTTGTCAGTATCCTTCTTGAACTGTGGTGCCCAGAACTGGACACAGTATTCCAGGTGAGGTCTGACCAGAGCGGAATACAGTGGTACTATTACTTCCCTTGATCTAGATGCTATACTCCTATTGATGCAGCTCTCCTGCCACAAACTTTCAGAACCAAAGGTATATGTGCATTAGTTTCTCTGCCCAGCAGACCTTAATTATTGCATTAGTAAACAATAAATTTATTTATTTATTAAATATTAATATGCATTCTTTTTATTTGCATGCTGCTTTTCCACACAAACAAAAATCACGCTCAAAGCGGCTTCCAGCAAAGAAACAGGGGTGCCTTTCAAATAAGCGCTACAAAAGCAATTTCATTATAGGACCAGCAACAAAACCACTCGCATGTGGCTCCCAGAAGGCTTCACAGAGGGGAATGCGGCCCTCGAGCTGGGAGAGTAGTTCAACATCCTGCTCTCGGGAGATGCAACCCAGTATCCCAGCTGGAAGCCCACGGCCGGACACAAGGCACCAGAAGCATCCCCGGCCCGGCCGCCCCCCAAAATCCTCCGGCACTATTTTTCTAAAGGACCCTCTTCTTAATCTAATAGCCTCCGGCGGAAGGACACCAGCGGCACGACGCATGGCGTCACAATTACACCTAACGCGGAGGCGTCCTCGCGTTGCCGCGGTAACCGCAGACGCCTCTCTTTTTTTTTTTACGGTCATAAAAGGGAGGCGGGGTGCGCACGCGCGCGCCGGGACTTTAAACACACGTAGAAAAAAAAGAAAAGCCCTCACAAAGGATTTTAAGAGGGAGAGCGCGCGGGAGAGCGCTGATTGGCTCTCAGCGCGGCTAGAGGCGGGCCAATCGGGGCGGCGGCGTGGTGGCCGGCGAGGCGGGGATTGGTCGAGGAGGCGCGGCGCGGGGGCGGGCGCAAGAGGAGGGGGCGGGGCGGTCGGAATGCGACGCTGACAGTTGGGCAGGATGTCGGCGAGGAGGCGCATCGGGGACCCTGAGGTGAGGGCTCGGTCCCTGCGGGGACCCCCGGGAGACCCCGCGGCCGAGGGACCCCCGTCGCCCCTCAGCTTCCCTTCCCACACAGGAAGCCAAAAACGGGGTTGTTGTGTATGGGGGGGGAGTCGCCCTTCGTTTTGGGGGGTCCCCTACCGACGACCCCCCCTCCTGAAGCCCAGCTATGGCGCCTTTTCTCCCTGCTTTGTGGGGGCCTCGCTCTCGACGTCGCTCCCTCAAACCGCACCTCATCCCTCCTTTTTGGGGGGGGGGTTGTGATTCTCATTTTAGGCGGGGTCCCCTCTGTATCTCAAGCAACACTGGACCTGCATAAGAAAAAGAAGGGTAGCCTTTCTTTCTCTCACACACATATTAATGTCACATGCAGACCTTGGATTTTGTAATGGGGGGGGGCTCCCCAAAGAGGCTGCTCTCCCCCCCCCCTACACACTTTGGGAGAAGGGGTGGGGCAAATATTTTTCTCGTTCTTTCTTTGTTGGGGGCTCCCAATAAGCCCTGGATTTGAGTCCATAGGGAACCCCTCCTATAGACTCTTTCATGGGGGGAGGGGGGCTCTTATTGTCTTGTTCTCCTTTTCATTATGTGTTTTTATGCTGTGAATCCGCCTTGGAGCTTTGGATGAAAAGTGGTATACAAATTTAATAAATAAGATAAAATAAAAATGTTTTTTGGGGGGGTGGGGGGGTTGTTTCCCGAAACCTATGGTTCCCAAAGGGGACTAGAGACAATTGTGGAAGGGGAGAGGTCTTCTTGTATCTATTAGCCACTCTGGCTGTATGAAACTTCCACAGTCAGGAGCAGTATACCTTCCAGGAGCAGTTGCTAGGAGACAAACTTGTGAGCTTCTCAGAAGCATCCTATTGGCTCCCTATAGGAAGCAGGGTGCTAGACCTGTTGTATCCAGCAGGGCTGCTGTAATATCTTGTCTTAGGTTTCTGAGTTGCACATTCAGAGCTGCTGCTGCTGCTGCCACCCTCATTCTGACTTTTAAAAAAACATGTTTTGGAAAGAAAGCTCTGGCTTTCTCATATTGATGCTTCCTACTTCCACTGATGTGGAAGGCAGGTACCAAACCATGGTAATGTTTAAATTTCCTGCTGTTACCCTGGTGATGCCAACTGAATGTGAGATTTGAGTTCCAGTCGGCGATCTGGGGAAGAATTTTCTCTGTCATTGTCTCTGGCTGGAGACATCATACTTGTAACTCACTGTGATTGATGGAGGCTTACTAGGTTGACCACGTTGGTGGGTAGGTAGTCATAACGCCTAGTACGTGATTGTTGCATCCTTTTGACTGAGCTCTTGTCTTGGCTTTGGGTTTCCCTTTGCCCTGCATGGTGTCTCCACCTCATATTGGTGATTTAATTGATGGATGTTGAAATTGCTTTATGAATGACATTTTCTGGAAAAAAGCTCTCTAAGTCTGGGTGGGAAACCTGTGGCCCTCCAGATGTTGTTGCACTACAGCTCCCTCCATCCCTGACCATTGATTGGCCAGACTGGCTGGGGCTGATGGGAGCTGGAGTCCAGTATCATTTGGAGAGCCACAGGTTCCCTGACTCTGCAGTGACTTTGGAGGGTCAGGACTGAGATGGCAGTGGGCTGGTGGCAAAGTCCTGCTGAAATATTGTTCTACTCAAACAAATGCTTTCATTAGTTATATTGTCAGACATAACTAAATTAATGATTGGTTGTGACTCTCTGTTCAGAAGGGAGACTGCAACTCAGTGGTGGAGCACATGATGCTATGAATGCAGAACGTCTCTGGTTCAATCTCTAGCATCTCCAAGCAGGCCTGGAGAAAACTCCATTGTGAATGTACCAGTATATCAGAATTCTTGCTTCTCTGTGCTGCTGCAGAGTTTTGGGTAGGGATCTGTGGTGATATGATGTGGTGTGGTGTGTGTGTGTGTGTGTGTGTGTGTGTGTGCATGAGCATGAGAGAGAAGCAGTGACACAAATACTTTGCCAACCTACCTCATTGTGTGGAGGGGAGAGAGAGTAGTTTAAAACAATTTATTTGATTCAGTAAGTGCCATTTTAACAGGATCATGTGAATGGACCTTTGAGGCAGTTGTATATACAGTAATACGGCATTACCAGTTGGACAAGTGAACAAGGCTGCAAAGCTACTGGGTACCTCTTTGTACAGGCACCAATAACTTTTATGCTGGCTTCTAGGGATCTGGGTTATTTTTTTCAGCCCTACATTTTTGCTGAAAGTTGATAGGAATCAAATTGAAGAGAATTGTTTCCAGGGCATGTGATTGCCTGAGCTCAAGCCACAATATCTGTGTGCTGTCTGGCAGTCTACGGTTCTGTGCTGATGCCTATTTGCCTTTGCAAGCCGTGAGTACATTTGGAACCAGGAGATCAAATAACCCAGCCACTCTGGTCCTTCCAGTGCTGCTCTGACTGAGTGGTAGTTTGAACACCACCTAGCCAGGATCAGCAGTCTTCGAGCCCCCTATTCAAAGGAACGAAGCCCACTATGATTAGTTAAAGTAGACTTGCTAACTCCCCAATGCACAGCATGAAGACAAGGCCCTGATGTTCCTGGGGGCCTGTTAAAACCACTACTCTGTGTCAGTCTGGCATTACTGGAAGCAACAGGGCATCTGGGTTGTTAGACCATCTCCTCATCCCACATTCCCTGAGGTGCACTGGGAATCTGAGGGGTCACATTGGTACTGACAGAGCACTGTGACCTGTAGTCCTTCATGGCGCTTGGACATTGTGGAATGGGCCTACAATAATAAGACTTGCTTTTCCTTTCTCCCAGACTCAAATCTAGACCAGGGGGAGGAGAAAGGGCCAGCATAATAAGCTCTATAGTAAGGATGGATGGCCTATTTAGTAAATACTGTAAATAAAAAGGATCCCCTTGGTTAAACTCGGTGAATGAAGTGGAAGTAAAGCTGTTAGAGTAGGGGTAATAAATGTGTAGCGTTGGTAGAGGCTGGAGGAAGAAATAAAGTTTGTGTTGTGATAAATGTGGTCTTATGCCTTTTGCCTCTTTGCATATCTTATTATATTGGCTCTTGGGTTTAGAACTACTACTGCCCAAATTTTCTTTCTACACTCTGTTTCAACAATTATGTGCACATCTCATCTGGCATTCCAGTTCTTCACACCATACTTGGGATACCTGTTGTGTATACTGAAGGTTTCTTTCTCTTTCCTTTTTTCTTTCAAAAACACAACAGTTTTGACCAAAAGGATCCCACAGAATCCTAAATACCAGCATGTAAAACTCGCCTTGACACAGGTAAGTGAACATCTCTCTGCTTGGATAGAAATATATAAATCAGAGAAAAGTGAGACAGAAACCTTTCCCTTGCTATGTCCAACCAGTGGGTTTTTTTTCCCTATATCCTGGAGGTTTTTTTACCTTTCAAGTGTTGTGGGTTGTGATGTCAGATCATGAGGTAATAATGTGCTTTTGTGACTTAGATCTCAGAGTAAATTTAGTACAAGCTATTAGAAAGTCAGCACATTTGATTATCTTTTTGTTAGAGAAGGCCTGTAAACATAAGTATTTGGTCACCTATGATGAATAAGAATTGCCGTGAGTCAATCAGGAGTGGAAGTATTAGAAAAGTTGGTTCTTATTTCTTTTAGCCCCACTTATTAATAGGATTGTTGTAAGAGTCAGATGAGACAGGTGAAAACACATTTGCCACCCTTGGAAGAAGAGCAGGACTAAAATGCAATAAATAAAATATGTATTTCGAGCCTCACAGGCCCAGCATTAACTATTTTTGGGTGCCTATGATTTTCCAGCCCTACTAATCCACATTAAGGATTATGAGCATAGGATTAATTTGGAATGAACAGGTGAGGTGAGGCCTTGATAACAGTTAAGATTTTTCCCAACATTTTTCCAACATTTATATTGCTGTGGAATGAATTAATCGTACATCTTCGGTGGGAAAGGATGCATCACTGGGCGTATGTTCTCTTGTAGGTAGCAGTATGACCAAATACACTGAAAAACTGGAAGAGATCAAAAGAAGTGAGTAACATCAATCCACCACTTAGATTTCTGTAATCCACTCACTCAGGCCCGCAGGTTGAGCTTTGTGGGGGGTGGGCAGTGCAGGAGAACTTGTTGTAGTGGGTTAGCACTTTGAGGCACTGCCTTGTGACTTGGGATTTCTCCCAGCCAAGCAGGGGTCAGGGGTCCTGGAATTAACACGTTGTTGGCATCTTTGCAGTTGCTGTCATGTATGATCTGGCTGAGATTCCTACATTGCAGGGAGTTGGTTAGATGACCCTCAGGGTCCCTTCCAACTCTACAATTCTATGATTCTGAGATCTCCCGCAACCCAATTCAAAGCATCTCTGTTCGGGGAAAGTCACGTTCAGGGATTAATCTTCACCAAAGTGTGCTATGTCACTGTGTGCATTTTCAGAACATCATTGTGCAAAAATGGGGACTGGAAGCTTTCCAAAACGAATGCTAAGATCCTCATTCTTAATTAATTCTGAGAACGTCTTTTTAAGCTTTGTATAGTTCAAGTAGAAGTCCATTAATACTTAGAATACAAAGGGATTCAGGTGTATTTTTCAAAACAAACTGTTTGGCTTTTCCTCTACTCTGCACTCCTTTTTTTTAGTTGCAATTGCTTTGGTCAATAGAAGTGAAGTTACTTTGTTCCACAACATTCTTTTGTTCAGAGATGCTTTTGAGTACTGAAATCTTAGCAGTGGTCTCGTTGTATCACTGCTACAAAACTTGTTGTTTTTCTGTCCACTTCTTCATCTGCCACTCCCTGCTGTGCAAACCGAGTGCCTCTTTTGTGTCAGACTCTTTCTCTCTCTTTAAATACACTTCAAGAAGCTTAGATGCAGCTACCTCTCACTGGGCCGGTGGTGATAGCACCTTGGTGTGTTCAGATAATTGCTAACTATCTTTGATTATTCATGGATAGATGACACCAGTTGGACACAGGCTTAAATGCCTGGTACAGTGTTGCCTCTGTCTCTTCTGTAACTTGAGACAAACAGTTACGAGGCTAGAAAATCAAACTGAGAAGCCAGCAGGTGTTAGTCCTCATTTGCCTATCTAGTGGACACGGGTGAGAAACAAACCACCTAGTTTCTTCTCATTGTAAATATTGTTTTTGCTGCTTGCTGAGGAGTTCTAGACTCTTCTGAACAGTCGTACGTTGGTTGTCTCTGAATCTTTGCTTCAGGATGTCAGGAATCTTAAAGGGACCTTCTGAATTAGCTCCAGGTATGTTGTTCTGATGTTGTGGGACAAAGTGGCTCTGTTAATTGTCTCTTCTACCTGATGCCCCGAACTGCTTTGGACCACAGCTCCCTGCTGGCTGGCTGGCACTGATGTTGTGGGACAAAGTGGCTCTGTTAATTTTCTCTTCTGCCTGACACCCCCAACTGCTTTGGACCACAGCTCCCTGCTGCCTGGTGCTGATGGGAGCTGTAGATTTTCTTCCTTCCCTTGACAGCAAATTGTGGGAGCTGTAGATTTTCTTCTCTTCTCTTGACAGCAAATTGTTGGATATCCATATCCATCCTTTTTATAATGCCCTGGGACCAGTCTGGCAGGGAAAAATAATAAATAAATATTTACTTTGTGGCAGGTGATGCTAGATTGTTTCATTTAAGGTGTTGGTAGCTAAAAGCAAAGTTCAGTCATGGTCAGTTTAGCCGCATCTTGTATATGTTGACCTGATGAATATCCATGGAGTGGTTGTGATGCTTGTTTGCTTTCTCGCGTCATTCAGAGTTGTATGTAGGCTTGTGCTTCAGTGTGCTCAGTCCTCCGCTTGTTAGCTCAGTGTGGGCTGGATTGCATGAAGTAACTGGTACTGCTGATTTGAGGAAGGGCTTTCTTTGGTTAGAAGGAGGTCTTAGGTGACCTTTGGATCCACACCTCCAACCCTTTGTGAAGGCAGCAGCAGATAGTGCAGGGCTGAGGAACCTGTCACCCTCCAGATGATGATGGCGTGCAACTCCGAACAGACCCAGCCAGCCCATATGGCTAGTGATCAGGGATATGAAGGGAGTCCAGTAATGTATGGCAAGCCACAATTCCCCACCTTGAGAGAGGAGGGAATGGCCTGGGAATTGGGCGAATCTTTAGTTGGATAGATCTGAGGGGTCTGGGCTCTGTTCCCTGCACCAATCCCATTCAAGGTGGTTGGAGTGAGATTAGATTTCGTTCTAAGACAAGGTTACCAGATTTTTTTCACTAAATCCGGGGACACTTTTCAACTTCCTACTAAATAGATGGATTTTGTCACGAGACCTGATTTGTAATCTGGGGACTTTCCCCAGGAAATGGGGACGTCTGGTAACCTTATTCTAAGAACGGTTCGTAAATTTTCATACATCCTTGGAAGAAGAGCAGAATGCAGGTATAATACATGGAACGAATGCAATGGTACTGCCAAAGTTTTCTCATAGATTACACCTCTTCACTGTTTTCCAGATTACAGATACAAGAAAGATGAGCTCTTCAAGAGACTGAAAGTGACTACTTTCGCCCAGCTGGTATGTTCTGTCCTTAAACTGCATTTTTCCTGGTGTCCCACTGTATTCACAGTAGTTTGAATGCTTCTCATAAGCTCCTATTGTCCCCTGCTCCCACCCCAGCTCTTGTATAGCAGACGATCAGATCTTGAGCTCACCATACTTCTGCAAATGAGACTTCCATCATTTAATATCCTGGACAACAAGCAGGATTCAAGGGTTCTTGGGCCCCTCAGGTGTCAACCCTGATATTAAACTATAATATGTGAAGCAGAAATAAAGATGCCTCAGGATGTGTGCAGCATGTCTTATCCCTGAAATAATCCCAACCTAACACTCCTCCCCACCAAACACACATGTTTTAAAGACATCATGTATGATTTAGTTGAGATTCCTGCATAGTAGGGTTTGGACTAGATGACCCTCGGAGTCCCTTCATGCTCTACAGTTCTGTGATTCCATGAAAACTCACACTAGTGTTGGCCTTCCTCTGGACTGATGCTGCTTCCTGAGTCCCAGAACAACCCTTTTGCCGAGCTGCTTTTGGTCATGTCCTTGCCTCAATCCACAGGTGACCCAGGTTGCTTCCTAGCTGATGAAAACTCAGAAGTACCATGTGAGGAAAATCAGAAGTTTGACGGTAAGGTCCGGGGCTTCTAAGTACAGTGGTACCTCTGGTTACGTACTTGATTTGTTCCAGACGTCCGTTCTTAACCTGAAATCGTTCTTAACCTGAAGCACCACTTTAGCTAATGGGGCCTCCCGGTGCCGCTGCCCGATTTCTGTTCTCATCCTGAAGCAAAGTTCTTAATCCAAGGTACTATTTCTGGTGTTAGCGAAGTCTGTAACCTGAAGCTTCTGTAACCGAAGTGTCTGTAACCCGAGGTACCACTGTAATGACTTTTTAAAAGGTTCTTGGAAATGGTAGAATTCTGCGACAAGGAAAGAAGTGTAGGCATAAAGTCCTGCCCTGTAACTTAGTGCCAGTGGTCCATTTTGTCTGGCGCTGGCTACTTGGTTTCCCCCGAAGTATGACCTGAGATCCTGTTTTAGTATCAACCTGGGGTGTTTTGCATATATAAAGCATGTCCTCTGCCGCTGAGCTATAGCCTCTCCCCACATAGAGGTCTGCTTACCACTCCCCCCGCCCTTATTTAAAGAACTGTTTGGCTTCTTATGTGACAAAATAAGCACTTGTTAAAGTTAAAAGATTGTCCCGGAGATAGATGCATGCCAGAAGTGGCTATGGTGGGCATTGTGTCTTGTCATCAGCGATTGTCACAAACACTGTCCAGTGGGTGCTGGTTCTGTTCCTAGCAGGAGGCTTTGGATTTGGCAAGTACGCTTGAAACATTACAGACAAGTCCTGAAAATTTGGTTTCCTGTGAGCAAATGAATGCAATATAATCATGTGCTACAAGGGGAGAAGAGCACTTCTACGTCTCTGAAAACTTAATGTCCATATAGTCTAGAGGCTTTGGAAGTGGCCTCTATCTCATTCTCTACAGCATAAATCCCAGCCTAACTTATCCCTGCACTTACCCTGACTCCTCAGACTTAAAAACCCTATTATTACCAAATTTCTGTCTGTGTTTTTCTCATTTTGTATACCACTGAGAAATTTAAAGGTCTTAAGAGATTCAGCAAATGCTTTTAGATAAATATCTTTTTCAATGAAACATCGGTCTTCCCCCACCCCTGTTTCAGAAGGCGATGCTGCTCCTTCAGATAACAGCCCTGACATGGCGGCAGAGACCAATGGCAAAAGCAGCCCTGGTGACAAACCAGCCAGTCCCATCCTGTTCATAAACAACACCGGTGCCGGGGAGTCGTATCGTTCCACCCTACAGAGGTATCCAAGATTCTGTCTCTGTGCTTGGGCTTCCTTCCTTCCACCTGCCATGATTCCCTTTGCTCCCTGCGAAGATGGGTTTGGGGGAAAGTTGGTGATGCAATTGATGAAGTCTGCTAATACTAATAGATGAGACTCCAAAAGCAACACATGGTATTCCAAACCATTGCCTTAGCTTGGCTTCAATGCTAAAGCAGGTCCATTGGGCTCTGGCATGTTTAGTAGCCTTTCAAAACATTGGATGAGACTTGATCAGTAAAGCTTCCAGGAGAAAGGAGTTGGAAAGCAAACAACTGTGATCATAGAAGCCTCCTCCTTGTCCTAGCTGGACACCCATGTCCTTTTCTATCAATGACTGTTAGCCATCCGCTAAATGGCATCTCAAGAAGCAGCATGCTTCAGACCAGCTGCTGGGGACAAACAGCAGGAGGAGGGCCACTGCTTTTATTCCTTCTGTGAAATTCTCACAAGCATTTTGGGGAGTGTTCAGTGGGCGAAGTTGGGAAAGCCTAGTGGGTCAATTTTGGCCCCAGGCCAGAAGTTCCCCACCCTAGGCTAGCTGGCTTTTGTCCTTAATTTTAACCTCACCTTTTTCCATGAAGTTCAAGGAATCATTCAATGTCTTTGCTCTCCCATTTATCTTCGCAAGAAACCCTGCAACGTAGGTTAGGGTATCTTCAGATGCTCTTAGTCATTGGCACCAGGAGCAGAACCTCCCCCCGTGATCTTAAGGGGTTACAAGATTCATCACCTAGGAAACTGGCTGGATGTGCTGTCTGTTCGAACTAGGCAGTGTCTGTCTGTCACTAACTTGGCTGGCTCCTTTGATCAGCTTCCGCCTGGCACTGGATAACCACAGAAAACATACTATTTTGACCTGACAGGCTGACGGTGGTCCTTATCGTGCCTTTATCCTGAAGTTAATGGCTCCTCTTTCTCCAGTGTCATCTAGTGGCGTGGGTGAGCTGGACCTGGGGAGAGATGCCCGAAGAAAGAACGGAAACTTTGCAAAGACAGACCTTACCCCGACTGCCCCTACCTGCTGCTGGACGTGCGACGAGCGAGATGCGTATGAGCAGTGCACACTAGTGGGAGGTGAGGCCGCCAGAGCGTCACCCCAAGGGGTTGCGGTGAGTGGGGGTGCCACCATAATCACCCCCCCTTTGCGGAGGT
This sequence comes from Lacerta agilis, assembly GCF_009819535.1. NCBI lineage: Eukaryota > Metazoa > Chordata > Lepidosauria > Squamata > Lacertidae > Lacerta > Lacerta agilis. Next base: position 4,311,582 of record NC_046321.1, on the reverse strand, counting down.
TAATCACCTTTAGAGAAAACCAGAATGGACAAAGGCAGCCTACAAACTGCAGAGAACGTTGTGGAGGTGTCCAGTTTGCTCTGAAGGCAAAAGTTGCTTCCAGTACCCCAACTTTCATCTGCTGATGCCTTTTGACTCCCCCGGCTTCTTAAAAAGAGCTCCAAGAACTGCAGGCTGGTTTTCTAGCTCAGGAGAAGGCAATGAGCGACTGACTCCCCAATCACCACTGCATGAATCAGTCTGTAAAGTTGTCACCAAAGTGATAATACACTATTTTATTTATATATTCAATTTGTATACTGCTCTTCATCCACAGATCTCAGAGCAGCCACCACACCTACCTGCTTAGGTGATAATTTTGTGCATCTGACAAAGTGGACTCTGGCCCACAAAGCATAACAATAACATTCATTCATTCATTTATATGCTGCCCATCTGACTGGGTTGCCCCAGCCACTTTGGGTAGCTCCCAACAAAAAATAGTAAAAAGATAATGCGACAGCTGACACTAAAAACTTACCTGAACAGGGCTGCCTTCAGATGTCTTTTAAAAATCACAAAAGGCTGTTTAAAGATTAACAAAGTGCTACAGGATTCTGAGTAATTTTTGCTGTCCACAAGTAACAGGCTTCCTCTGGGATTTGCTATCTGCAGACTGTGAGCCTGCTTAGAAGCAACTCTGTAAGACTGGGGGTCCTACCGCACTCCGTGGTACCAGAGGGTGACCACATCAGGAAAGGGCGGGGGGGGGGGGTGTACAAATGCAGTGCAAGCTGCAGGTCTCTCTGCTAGGCTTGGCCTCCTTCCTCAGTAGGAGAAGGCATCCTGGAAGAGGTATTTGGCCCATCTGCTTCAGCAGCAGATCTGTACAATTGGCACGCATATGTTGGAGTTCCACCCTCCCAGTTTCAGTCCCAGTGAGAGAAAGAAAGCAGGGCTTCTGCTGAGCTTTATGAAGAAAAAGAAATTCACTAGTGTGATCAGCCTTTTCTCTTTCCCTCCCCTTTCCCTGTCTTAGCTAGTGGACCGAGAGGGGAAAAAATGGTGCAGGTGTCTTCTCACTGGGGTTCTCCACCTGGCACTGCTGCTCTTGCTTGGAAGTGGATGAACCGCTAAGCCTCTGCTCTGGCTTCTTTTGTCCAGCATTGTCCTACCTTAAGAGCTAGAAAACCACCCTCCCATCTCCAATGGATGCTCACAATTCCAATATGATTTGTGGTGTGTGTGTGCTTTTTCAGCTGTAGAAAATGAGAACAGAACTATTTAGTTTCTCTCTTCTGTTCTAAGCTTGCTTTTCTCTTCCCTTTGCAGCTTACTCCTACCCAATCGCCACGCTATCCAGAACCATGAATCCCTATACGAATAACATTTTGGAATACGTATCCTTCATCCGAAGAAGCCCTTGGTGTTCTGCCACTATTTCCACTTCAAATGCACAGCTTGATCAGGAGCCCTGACCCTGCAGGAAGTGAATCTCACAGTCCCATAATGTTCGCTTTGACGAAAGCTCAGTTCTGTGCTCAGATCCACTTGATCATCACATTTCGCTGCTTTCCCCGCAGTCTGTCTTCCAGATCCATGTTTCCTTTGCATATGTGGTCCTGGAACCCCATGGGGATCAAAGCAGATGGGGGAATCTTCAGGGATCTGAAGGGTGGAGAGAGATGAGGCATTGGGGATCCAGGATGCCTGCCTGCGACGTGACTTGGACATAAGCCAATGTCCAATATGTGGAACGTCTGCTGCCCCCCACCTCCTCCTACCTTCCATGTTCTGATCCCTTCTCTCTTCCTCTCCACAACGTTCCCTGGCATGCACCCTCTCACGCCATTGAGGAGAGGATGTAATAAACTGTCCCCTCTTCTTTCCTCCCAGCCTATTCCTTACCCCTAGGGCTAAAAGGAGACACAGACTATCTCTCATTTAAAATGGCCAGGGATGTTGTCTAATTTAGCTCACTTCCAAATCCAGAATTTGAGTTTTAATGTTTTTTGATGGAGTCGAGAGCTGTTGCTTGCCAGTCTTTGACAGCAGCCAAATGTTGAGGCTACTGACCTTGGTTTCCCATCAGAGAAAGTGTTGACGCTTGTGTCCAAATCTCACTTCTCAAAGCCTAGGTGCCCCTCATCTGCCAATGGAGTGAGCTGTCATCCCTGAACGCTTGAGGGTGGGGGGGGGGGACTTTGCCACCATCTTGTTCTCTCCCCACTTCCATTGATTGTACAAGCCTTAGCATCTCTGCCCGCCAGAAAAACGCTCACGGAAAGATCATCATTCTGTACGACGACGACGAGAGAGTAGCCAGCCAAGCTGCCACCACCATGTGTGAAAGGGGTTTTGAAAACTTGTTCATGCTCTCTGGAGGTAGGAAGCCCCAGAATTTCCCCTGATAATTACCTGCTAGTTTCAGATATCATATCCATTCTCCCTCCCCTCCTGCCCTCACACACAAGAGGTCACCTTGTAATGTGATCTCTAGAGAACTGAGACATGCATTGCATATAGTACAGTGATGTGCCTTGGTGGCTATGGCTGCATATGAACATGCCTAAAGAGCTAAATTTCTGGAAAGATCAAACCAGTTTAATAGGCTCGGCTAATTAGGTCAAAACCACATGCCAGTTGCTCCAAATTCTGCTTTTGTGACCTGTCTAGTTATGCAAATCATCAAGCACACTTTGCATATATTCTTTAAAAGAGCCGTGCATAACACATTAGCCCTGAACAGAGAAACCTCATTCCGTCCCTCCTTCTTCAGTGTTTCAGTCAACAGGCAGCTGTATTTTTTTCCACCATATTCCCTCGCCCAGCAGGGCTAAGAGAGTAAAATGTGCACTGCCTCCCATTTCCAGTGCCAAATGTGCAATGGACCATGCCGATATAGGCAGAGGCTTCATTCTAAATCAGCCTCTAGCACGTTCAGAGTAACATTGGAAGGTGTCAGAGCCGGACTGTGTTGTCGGAATCTCCTTCTTCCTTGCCTACCAGGTCTCAGAGTCGTCGCCCAGAAGATCCCCGAAGGCCTGGTGACTGGCACATTTCCTGCCTCTTGCCTATCGGCCGGCCAGCCGGGGACCGCCCGGAAAAGAGCCACTCCCAGGCAGCCCCTCCCCCCGCCCGCTGAGAATAATGGAGATTACAGCAGAGGATCTACAAAAGATACAGTACTACCTAGAAGAGGAGCAACTTCCTACAGATTCCGCAAGTAAGACTTAGCTGTCTGTCTCCTACAGCTAGGGTTGTCACCTTTGGTCAGGCAAAATATGGGACAAGTCTGGGGGGGAGGATGGAGGGGGGCTGAAATTACTCTCCCTGGTGCAGAAATGACTTCAAAGCAATCCATTATACAGTGGTGCCCCGCTAGACGAAATAATTCGTTCTACGAATTTTTTCGTCTAGCGGTTTTTTTCGTCTAGCGACGCGGCAGTGACAACCGCGCTCCGCTAACGGAAAAAAGAAGATGAAAATTTTTCGTCTTGCGAAGCAGCCCCATTGACTTTTTTGTCTTGCGGGGCAGCTTCCGCTAGACGAATGCCGTTCGTCTAGCGGGTTTTCGTCTAGCGAGGCATTCGTCTAGCGGGGCACCACTGTAATGGGTTGTTTCCAATGCTAGTCATACTCGTATAGACCATATGAAATATTTCAGTGACTCACTTCCTCCCCACATTCTGAATTTCTGTCAGTCAGAAAGAATGGTAAATGTAAAACTTCTGAATTACTGCTCTGGTGTTTTTTAAAACACTAAAAATAACTTACAGTCAGTAATAAATAACAATGATGAAAGATTTTTAAAAAAAAAAATATTGAAAGATGTTCCAGTAGCACATTAAAGACCAACTAAGTATAAGCTTTCTAGGTATGAGCTTTCATGTGTATACACACTTCTTTACAGTCAGTAAAACATACAAGCTAAGAACATCTGTTAAAACCAACCAAACAATACAGCAATTCAATATATATATCAGGGGTGGCCAACTTCCAAGAGACAACGATCTACTCACAGAGTTAAAAACTGGCAGTGATCTACCCCCTTTTGGGGGGTTCAGGTCAAAGTTGATGAGCTTTTTTAGGAGAAAACCACATTTTTTAGGAATCCAGGGCAAAAATGTTGAGCTTTTCTGGGGGGAGCCAAACTTGTTGAGCTTCTTGGGGGGGGAGCAATCTACCAGTGATCTGCCACAGACATCCAGTGATCTACCAGTAGATCACGATCTACCTGTTGGACGTGCCTAATATATATCATCACAGTTAAGTTATTACAAAATAAATAAATAAATAAATAAAAATCCTTCAGTAGCACCTTATAGACCAAATAAGTTTGTTCTTGGTATGAGCTTTGTGTGCATGCACACTTCTTCAATTATTATTGAGGTTACAGGATCAACATAAGCCCCCAAAGACAGGTTCCTGCCTAAGTTTTAACATTGAGTGGAGCAAAGAGGTTCAGGGGCAAAAGAGGGGAAGGAGCCAGGCCTGGATGTGTCCCAAGCTGTGCCTTGTGGGTGGCGGTAGGAAATGGCCTGGGTTGCTTAGCCAGAGAAATAGAAATAGAAATACTTTGTTGTCACTGTACCACATGTTTACAGTGAGATTAAACTGTAATTAAAGAGGCCAGCTTGCCTGCCTCCCTCATCCTCCTGTTCTGCTTCCTCTCTTACAGCCCGTCTTAGCCGTGGTTCTTCAGGTCGAGACTCCAAAGCCACCGCTGTGAGGAGCAGTCAGAACCTGCCCACCACCACCACAACGGTGGCTCTCTCCACCCGTTCCCTCAGCAGCAGCAGCCTGCAAAGCAGGCCCTGGAGATAGACGTTTCCCACTCAATAAAAGAGAGTCCCTCTTCCTGGGGCCCTTTGATCACTACAGCCAGTCTTTCGCTTTTAGGAAGGTGATGTGCACGGGACAGAGAGGGGCGGAAGAGCAAATGTGGGCAAGGTATGGAATAGGAGAGGGGGAAACGCCACGGGCCAGGGACCTTTGGAGCAGAAAAGAAGCGCAGGGTGGGAAGGAAACAGGTTAACCTTATCTAAACCTCCCAGCTAAGACTCTGGTTGGTGTTTGTCATTGCCTCCCCCACCCCTAAAGGTGGAGGAGATGGGATTTCCCAACTGTTGGTACGTGAGCAATCCAAAAACGTGACTGGACTTTGAACAGAAATGGAGCAAAATGAGCAAAGTTAGTAGTGAGCGAAATTAGTTAAGTGCTTGAGTTATAATAACTAGACATTTGTGGTACAGGCAGGTGATGAATGGATGATCTGAGTGTTTAATTTGTGGCCTACTGCCCAGAGTTCTTCGCCCCCGCCCCCGCCCCCCCCCAAATACTCTTAAGAACAGAAGTTTTACATAAAAGGGAAAGAATGTAACTCCTCCGCTTCCTGAATTTTCAGAGCCATAAACCTTGTCTGGCTGTTTTTCCTGCTGTGGCCATTCCAGGCTATGATTGTGAATAAGTGGGCAGCACAGAGGGAAAGTTCTCTTCCCTAATGTTGAAGGATAACTTTGGGGACCGGATCATGAAAGATGGTGGATAGAAGATGCAAGGGATAGAAGGCAAAGCCATTCCATCACCTAGATTAAATCTCTTATCAATAAAACGTCCTGCTTTTTGGGAGAGTAGCAGAAGTTGTGGTGGAGGGGCATTGTGTCCATCCCACTTCATAATTCCATTGTTGTTTGCCTCTGAGGGTGATGCTGAGCATCACAATGGAGCAGTGTAATTCCACTCCGGTAGTTTTGAGGCCCTCATTCCTCAAAAGGGCAGCGTTTCACATACAGATAACTTCTGGCAAATTTGCTTGGCTTGTTGCGTTGGCAGAAAGGGGAGTCCTTTTGACCCCTTTTCTCTCCTCTCCCTCCCTCCCTCCCCCTGTGACATTTCCTTTCTCTTGCTAGGACACCTGAGATTAATGGCACATCGACTATCAGGCCAGTGGCACACTGTCTCTCTGCCAGCCATTCTCTTTTACAGTTTGTGCAGCCGGCTAGCTGTGCAGGGGGAAATGCCTTCACCTCTGCTGTGGTCTGAACAGCCTGGAGTGGCGTCAGTGCCAGATCAGCTCTGCCTTCCACCTGTGGTTCATTTTGCAGGAGGCAGAGAGGTCCTAGTGTTCCCCTACATTGCCTCTTAGGACAAGCTGGTTTCTTGTCGGTGTCAAATAGAAACTGGAGCAATTATCTTTTGGCTTGCAGTCCTAAGCTATGGTGCCAATGAGTCTGTGGCATGGACATCTCCACTCCAGAGGTCATGGGCAGCTTATTGCTGCAACTCTGATCCTGCTTAACAGCGTCGGAGCTTACAGCCTGCTTCTCCTAAGCCCCTTTGTTTTCCTCTCTCTCCTGACCCCAAATTAGGAGCTGTGTTGCCTCTGTTTCTGCGATGTGAACCAGCTGGGGGGTCTGTGGAAGCCATAATCAATGGTATCCCATTTTGGTCCCAGGAAGAGAGAGCTCCCCCTTTTTCTGTTCCCACTGGTTACAGAGGGAAGGTTCCACTGTGGTTAGTGCTGGAACGATTCCCTTGAAAGTATCCATGTGGGGACCATAAATGTACAATCCACTTTGAGCAAAGACCCAAGATTCCAGCTGCCTCCCATTTAGCAGACCTTTCCTAGGAGAAAATCTGCCCAGATTTCCAGTATGCTGTTTTCCAGGTACAGATCATCCCACAAGCTTTTCCCAGGGACGAAGATGATTCCATTAGATGTCCGAGGAGGCAGTCTTTCCTGGACTCTCCATCCCTGCCATTTAAAGCACTAAATTGTAGAATTGTCTCTGCCACATCAGTTGCATTTGTTGACCCCATACAGATACGGCTGTGTGTGGTTCCTCATGCAGGTGAGGGCTGCTGTCTCCTTTCTAATTTGACACTTTGGCCTTGTTTCTGTTCTTCAACTTTTCCCATATGGCACTGTCATAAAATAGCCCTGTAGCAGTCTTCCCCAACCTGGTGCCCTCCAGATGTTTCAGAACCATAGCTCCCTTCATCCCTGACCACTGGCCAAGTCGGCTGGGGCTGATGGGACCAGAAAGTCCCAAAACATTTGGAGAACATCAGGATCTATTTATTCTCAAGTTGTGACTGCAGCTGTCAACTCTACAAGCTGGTTGTATCCCTGGTGGCATTTTAACCCCTGTCTGCATTCATAAGCCCCTGGAAGCAACACTACAGCGTCTCGGTTTCACCCTGTACAAGGGATCTCCAATCTTAGAAGCAATGATCTTGCTAGGGGTTCTATGTGGCACACACATTTTTCTTCACCTCCAATTAAAAAAACTACCCTTTGGGGCTTTTCTTTTTATACAGATTTTTTAAGAGCTCTATTTTTATATGAAACGAACTTTGCAGGGTTACAAAAAGTGACCACTAACCCCGTAGCAACCAATGAGTTTGGGCTTGGCATTCATCAGCCACCTGGCTCTCTCTGGGAGTTTTCCTGCCTTTGCTTGTTCCTTGCCTTAGCTTTAACAGTAGCCTGGAATTGCTCCTCCTCTGTAGACTGGGGGGTGTTAAGATAGGCATGAGAGTGCTTCACTCCTCGGCTGTTGGACATCATCTGCAATATCCTTAAGCTATTGTGGACACCTTGCTGAGCAGTTCTCCCATTTGATTTTTGTTCATTGTGAGCGATCATCTTGAGCACTTTTAAAACTGATTGTCAAAGGGCAGCTGCTATTAAATAGGGCGGGGTCCAAGAATTGGGGGTGAGTATTCTGTCTGGCATCGGTCAATCTGCAGTGTTGGCAGAACCCTTCAGCTAAGCTTGTTTGCCTTACGTAACCAAATCACAGAAGTCTTCTGTGCTTCCTCTTCCCCGTATTTCTCTCGAACCCTGCCTCGCCTGGCAGTGATTTCCTGACAATTTGAAATGAGTTGTATTTAAATATCATGTATTTATTATAAATGGCAAGACTGATGGTTGGTTGACGTTTGCCCATGGCATATGTGTTGCTCCCTCTTGGTCTGCGGTGATCGTCTCTTTTTTTGCACAGTAGACTGATTGAGCTTTGTAGTGTTTCTCCTTTCCATCTGCTTTTTTTATTGGCTGGCAGTTCTTAGTCCTTTAAAAAAAAAAATCTGGAGCCTATGGACACTGCCTGCTGCCTAAGGAATTCTGGAAATGGTGCAAGTGAGCTAAGCATTTCTAGTAAACCTTTGCCAAAGTGCAATGTTCAGGATTCCTTGGGGAAACCCAGGAAGGCAAACTGGTTTGAGACCAAGTAAGTGTTTTTAATGGAAATGCAGGTACTACATCTTTTTTCTTAAACCCAAATACCATTTTGTGCAACTGCATCAAGAGTCTGTTTAGTCAACAAACCACATGATTCCCCATTTCCCCTGAGCATTTGATCTGAACCTCAGTTTCATCAAGCGGATGTTCCTTTAGTGTTGTGTGCTCGTGTGTGTTTTTGTCTCAGCTTCGTTGCTGTTCCCCCAAGACTTGATCTTTGTGGCCCTGGACTTCCAAATGCCATCTTGTGTATCAGAAAGGCAATCACATTTTGGATCCCACAACTTGAAGAAGAGCCTCTCTTAATCCTTGGCACTGGAAGAAGAGCAGCTCAACATCGCTTTGATCCTCTTATTGGCTTTGCGGATTTTGTATATTTTGCTCATTGGGTTAATTATGTCAAATGGTTTGGCCGGTCCTGCTTTTTATGATGGGTGGATTAGTTACTTCTGTGTATAGTTTTGCCTCTTACTTTATTTTCAGCTCAATAAAATAAGAACCGTCCACCATATCTACGAGATTCTTGCATGGGTTACTAGTCAAGTCACTGCAGGAGATTAACTGCAGAAATCATTTGACTTGTTGTTGTTTGGCATCTGTCTCGAGGGACAATGAAGTGTGTGCCCCCAGTAGTGAAGTCAAACCACTATGTTAGCAGCACCAAAGTGACCTTCCCAGGGTGCAAGCCCAGGCAGTGTGTATGGAGGTCCTGGGCTACCCAGATGACAAGACCTCCCCCCACTCTCGACTTGGCTGATGTGTTCCAAAATGTCTCTTGAGATGCATTTGTGTTTGGTAAAATAGGTATAAGGGTCCTCTTTGAATGACACCCACTTCTACATAAACTGATAACCAAATGGTGCCTAAGTGTTGAGTGTTTGCAGACAGGAAACACACACACACCCCATTTGCAAGTTTTCCCAACAGTGACCACACACAGGTGGTCATGTAAAGGACTCCTGAGCCACTAGCCTGAAAGGAAACATCCGTTGGAGTTATCCAAGGTGAGAAGCTTTGCTTGCTAGCACAATAGCAAGGAAACGCTTGCATGGAAAAGTTCAAAAGGACATTCCTTTCTTGGCTATGATTCCTGCATTGTAGGGGGTTGAACTAGATGACCCTCAGGGTCCCTTCCAGCTCTATGATTCTGTGATCACTCAAATTCTTTTGATTGAAAAAAGTGAGCGTTCAGGACACGTGTATAAATTGGAAGGGATTATTTGTAAGAGTAAGGCAATGGAAAAGCTACTCCTGTACTCATTCCAAGCGTTTATTATTAGCAAGGAGGCTCCTTTGTGTTGGCTGCAAAGTTGCCTCCTGAGATGACAGTTCCTATTTTGGTTCTAATAGGGGTGATCTCGTGTGTGTTCCATGATGACCATCAGGGCCAGCCATGTCTCCTCAGCGGTGGGGATGATTTGGCTCGCAGGGAGCATGAACCCATAACGGCCCGTGTCTCGCAGCTCAAAGGTGTAAGAGTATTTGATGCCTTGTTCGTAGGTCCAGTCGATGGTTCCACCACTTGCTTGGTCTAGATCAAGGAAATGGGTACACAAAAGAAAACAGCCGCATCACATCTCTTCTATACAACTCTTGCTACTCTTCCCGTCTGGAAAAGTTTAATTTCCGTCCTGTGCACGCTTTGAAACTCAGCGTTACTGCTGAGGTTCTGGTTGAAAGTAAAAGGTAGACTCTGTTAATCCTCTTTGCTAGGCAGCTTGGCATCCAAGCAGTTCTCAGCAGACATAAGGCGTGGACCCAGTTCAACACACGCTTAGAGGGGGGACTCTGGATTGTTTGCTATCTCATCTAGGAATATATTTGACTTCAGAAATAATAAAAGCATGTTGCCTTAAGAAGCATGTGCAACATTCTTAAAAGCAAGTGGGTTTCTAGTCCTCATGGTTATGAAGCAAACCTGGATCGTGTATGAGAGACTTTTAAGAGAAGCTCTTCAAAACCAGTGAAGGTCAGATGTTTCTGGTATCCAGAGGATGGGAATTCCTCTCTTGGCTCTTCGTAATCCATCTCTCCCCAACCAAGTCCCCTCCACATGCTCTTTCTAACCTCTTTTTCTCCTAGCAAAATGTCAGCAAATTAAGCATTACACAGGAATCTCTAGTTTTTCACCTAGACAGAGCACCCGCCAACCACATATGAATCTTGCAGGCGTAACCTAAATGAATGCTGTTGCATTTGGCCTAAAAAAAATTGTAGAAAAGACATGTCCAGGAAAGCCATATTTTGTGAGTAGACCATGCTGTGTAAATACCAGTTCTGTCCTGATCCCTGCCCATCCATGCTCAGCAACTGCTGCATCTACAACTGGGCCTGCCAGCACAGCATATTACGGGTTTGCTGGTATATCACCTGGATAGCTCAGTTGGTTAGAGCATGGTGCTGCTAATGGCAAGGTCGCAGGTTCAATCCCCATATGGGACATTGCAGGGGATTGAACTAGATGATCCTCAGGATCCCTTCCAACTCTATGAATCTATGATTCTATGATGTGCAATGGAGCACCACCAGTACTGCAGCCTTCATAGAAAACTACTCTTAGAGAAGGTAGAGTTTAATTCAAAATAGTTGACTGCCCCCTGGCGGCTTGGAAGACCACATTTGTTTTCACAGGTTGGTCACTTACAGATGGTGGTGATGATGCTACCATATTTGTATTTGGTTCCATGGAGAGAAGTAAGGGCCTCGACTGCCTTCTGAGCAAGAGCGTCCTGGAAGGGAACCGGGGGGCAGAAGGAGAGGAAGAAAAAGTGAGATCTAGAAAAGTCAAGCGCATGGGATGAGAATTGCTACATAACTTAAAGGTGGCGCTGTGGGTTAAACCACAGAGCCTAGGGCTTGCCGATCAGAAGGTCGGCGGTTCGAATCCCCGCAACAGGGTGAGCTCCCGTTGCTCGGTCCCTGCTCCTGCCCACCTAGCAGTTCAAAAGTACTTCAAAGTGCAAGTAGATAAATAGGTACTGCTCCAGCGGGAAGGTAAACAGTGTTTCTATGCACTGCTCTGGTTCGCCAGAAGCGGCATAGTCATGCTGGCCACATGACCCTCGGCCAATAAAGCGAGATGAGCGCCGCAACCCCAGAGTCGGACACGACTGGACCTAATGGTCAGGGGTCCCTTTACCTTTAAGAGATGCAGGCTTGTGGGGAGAGAATTTGCCCCCTTCTATTTTAATTTCTACACTTGTCGCTTTTTCCTTACAGTTTTCTCTTCTCTGTGCTACGCCAGCTCCTCTTTCCCTACAAGAAATGTTTTCATGCTTGGGGTCCCTATCTTTGTATGTCCTCCTGCTTTGGTGGAACTCCGCAAGAAAAACAACAACCCTTATATGCTGTCTCGCAGGTGTGCTTTTCTCTCTTTCTTCTTACCCCTCTTGTTCTAAAGAGGTCACTCTAGAGATAGCCCCATCACTTGGGGTTTCATTCAGCTGCTGTCAGAAGTAACTGCTTTTTAGTAGTTTAGTTTAATAGTTTAGAGGTTTTTTCAGTGACGGGAGACAGTCCCCTGATAGCTTGGGATTCATTCTCCAGTTTTTGGAACGGGATGTCCACTGGAGAACGTGGGGCAGTGACACACACCTCCAGTTGGATGGTGAGGTAGAGGAGTGATTTGATCTTACAAAGGCTGGGCGTTTTGGGTTGGGGTGTGGAGTTAGCTGAAATAGGGATTCAGCAGGAGTTGCCCCCGTCTGGGGGGGTCCACTGCTGGTTCCTTACAGACACCGTGTCCCTAAGGGAAGGGACTGAGCCATGAAGACCTACCAGCTCTGCCTGATCAGCTGCTTTCTTGCTGGTGTAGCCATAAGGATAAAGGAGAAGCTGAGAGTAGCTGTGGATGGAGATGAAGGCTTTGATGTTGCCGTGACTCTTCACAAAGTCCACGATGGCTTTCACTTCAGGCTCAGAGTTAGGGTAGGGTCCACGGTAGGTCTCGGTGCAAGGATTCCCGCTGGATCCAGCCTCTGTAATGCACAAAGAAAAACACTGTTTCTTCTTTTTTTTGTAAATATTTTTTATTGGTTTTTCCTCTGAATTTTAACAAAGATTGTAACAGAAAATTTGTAGAGACAAATAATACAAAAACTGATAATACAAAAGATTTATACCACTCTTGTCTTTTACATTTACAATTTACGTTCCCTTCTTTCTTCTTATGTCTTCTCTAAGTCATCTATATTTTACACATCAACTGTTTTTACACCGATTTAATTTTCTTTTTCTTTTCGGATTTCAATTAGTTCTTACGATCCCATTTCAAAATTATATATCTTTCCTTATTTCTTAAGTGTTCTCTTATAAAAAATAACTACACGCCATGTGTTTTGTGTCATCCTTTACGTCTTACACACCTTGTCCAAATATTCCATAAACTTTCCCCATTCTTTTCTAAACGTTTCTTCCCCCTGTTGTCTGACTCTCATTGTAATTTTTGCAATTTCCATATATTCTGTGATTTTCTGTTGCCATTGCTGCACAGTTGGTATTGTTTTTTGTTTCCAGACCTGCACTTTGGTTGCTGTAGATCAGGAACAATTCAGATAAGGCACTTCGGTGATGCAACTCTTCCATAACCCACTGATTTGGACATTAAAAACCCATGAATTGATAAGGGCAGGTCTTCACGATAAAGTTAAATGTTGATTTGAGACCAATATCATGGCTCACTCATCCCCTCAGTGCTTTTTTTCTTTAAAAATGTTTAGGGGGTTCTCTCATTTTGACTCAATAAAATCGCCATTTTATAGTTCAAATCGGGAGAAATAAATACAGTAAATGGACAAAAGTACAAAGATTCACAAAATGTTTAGGGGTATGCGTACCCCCCAGAAAAAAAGCACTGCATCCCCCCAGTCACACACACCTCAACGTTTGGTAGAGAATCAGAACTGCAGAGTTTGAAGGGACCCTGAAGATCATCTAGTCCAACCCCCTGCAATGCAGGAATCTCAACTGAAACCTCCATGACAGATGGCCACCCAAGCTGGAGAACTCTAGCTCCAATCCAGGAGTCCTGGTGGTGGAAGTTTTGCATTTTGCCATAATGAGTTGACAGGAAACTGACAATGGTGAATGTTATGGACTGGTTGGACACAGAAGAATGATGGGAGGAACCAGCTGGGGAATCCCCAAGGGTCCTGCTTGAGGTTTTCCAGCACGCATCTTGGTGACTTCCATGAGAACAGGGTGCTGGACTAGATGGGCCATTGGCCTGATCCAACAAACTTCCTGTGTTCTTCCTGTGTACATGCTCTGGTTATCTCCCGCTTCGACTACTGCAATGCGCTCTATGTGGGGCTACCTTTGAAGGTGACCCGGAAACTGCAATTAATCCAGAATGCGGCAGCTAGACTGGTGACCGGGAGTGGCCGCCGGGACCACATAACACCGGTCCTGAGAGATCTACATTGGCTCCCAGTACGTTTCCGAGCGCAATTCAAAGTGTTGGTGCTGACCTTTAAAGCCCTAAACGGCCTCAGTCCTGTATACCTGAAGGAGCGTCTCCACCCCCATCGTTCTGCCCGGACACTGAGGTCCAGCGCCGAGGGCCTTCTGTCGGTTTCCTCACTGCAAGAAGCAAAACTACAGGGAACCAGGCAGAGGGCCATCTCAGAAGTCAAGGGAATAAACAACTACCTGACATTCAGAAAATACCTGAAGGCAGCCCTGTTTAGGGAAGTTTTTAAACTGTGATATTTTAAATGTATTTTAATGTTTGGTCGAAGCCGCCCAGAGTGGCTGGGGAGACCCAGCCAGATGGGCAGGGTACAAATAAATTATTATTATTATTATTATTATTATTATTATTATTATTATTATTATTATTATTATTATAACTGGAGGCTGGAATTGAAACAATGACCTTTGTGTGCTCTACCTCCAAGTGATGGTCCTCCGCCCTACATCAGCATCCCAAATAGGGCACACGTAATCCTGTGCCATGGTGCATTGGATCCCTTCAGACCATCATATTCCGCTCGACCACACAAAGGTTCACGCCCGCCATGGGTGAGGGGGAAGCAAAACCCTTTACCTCCAAAACCTCTGAATCCAAGCCGTTTCCCAGGTATGACTCAAGTTCTATTGTGTGTACTGTATAATCCCTCCTTCTACCTGGCCAATCCCCCCACCTCCCCAGCCGGGATTGGGCGGCTGCTGGAGTAGGTGAAGTCCACAGGTATCCAACCTGGGAAGGTGGTGCCAGGCCCCAACTGCCAGGAGCTGCTTTGTGATCCAAGGGGGCTACTCGCGACCACGCAAAATGCGCACCCCATTACCTCCAAATCCTGCGTCCCAATTCCTGTTGGGGTCTACTCCGACGCAGGATGACCCGCTGTTCTGGGACCTTGTCTTCCTCCACATGCGATTCTGCAACAGCCAGGAAAAGGCCCATCAACAAAGTCCAGAACTTCCAGAGCCTGCTTCTGAAGCTAAATGCATTGCTGGTTGGTGATAATTAAATCTACCCACTTCATTCCAAACACAGAGGCTTGAAAGGAAATGAAATACCTTGGAGTGGGTGAAGGCAAACCCATCTGGGTTTGTGACAATTTCTAGGAAGATGTCGAAGTTGTCCAGGATGGAGGTCAGGGAAGCATCCTTTCCGTAGCCTTCAAGGATCTGAACAGGAGGAAAGAGAAGGGCTTAGGGACAGAGCCTTGGAGTCAGTCATCATTTGTGGACAGAGGTGTGTCTGGCTTCTTCAGACAAAGGCAAAGACACACTTCGTTTACAGCCTTCCATCCATCTTTCCTTTATTTCATTAATAACCCACCAGCTGTTCCACCTGGCCTTTGGGTTGGTTTCTGTTTGATATTTATGCTTCATTCTTTTATTGGTGGGTTATTTGAAAATGAGACTGCAGTTTTAATATTGAATTTTTAAATTTGTATTTTAATCTGTTATTTAAGATTGATTGTGTTATGTTTTTGCTGGAATTTTAATTAGTGTTAGCCGCCCTGAGCCCGGTTTTTGGCTGGGAAGGGTGGGGTATAAATAAAAAAATATTATTATTATTATTATTATTATTATTATTATTATTATTATTATTATTATTATCTTCTCCTCCAAGGAGCTCAAGGGGGCACAAATGGTTCTCCGCCATCTCATTTAATCCCAACAACAGCCCTGTGAGGTTGGTTAGGCTGAGAGGCAGCGACTGGCCCAAGGTCATCCAGCGAGCATCATAGCTGAGTGGGAGGGGATTTGAACCCTGGTCTCCCAGGCCAGTGCTCTAACCACTACACCACATTGGCTTTTGACTATCTGACAGGTGCATTTTCAGGACCCACCCTATTCTTGCGACTGTTCTGAGGCTGTTTTTAATTCTGAATTTTATATTCTTGCGACCCACCCTGGGACCTGCTGGTGAAGAGCAGGTAATAAATGCAGTAATAATAATAATAATAACAACAACAACAACAACAATAATAATAAATAATATATTTTTACAATTTAGTCTGTGTTTGCTAAATAGGGAGCATCTGCTCTAGACGATAATTGTGTTTGTTACAGTTAGGAGAATGAAAGCACAAATGCAGATGAGATAAATTTCTCCAGAAGACCTTTGATTTGATTTTTTATTTGGATGCTGCTTTTCTGACAGCACCACTAAGCTCAAAGGAGCTCAGAATGATAAAAGGGCATTAAAATTAACAATCAGCGTTCCCATAAATATAATCCTATCAATAAACACAGCAGCATACAAGGAAATAAAACCAAAATGCTCAAGTAGTTCAATACAAACTCATGGAAGAATGGGATATACCAGTAAACTGAATGAATAAATAAATACAACTAATAATTTATCATGAGAAAGGTCAGAGATCAAACAGGTCTGGAAGCCTTGAATCCTATGACTGGCATAAATATAAACCAACCAGAATGTATTTGCACTTTTGGATAGCTAGCTTCACTCTGGATTCCCATGGGAAGGGGCCAAGGCAATGCAAGAAATGGACGCTGTACTCCTTCTCTCTCAGAATCCTGGTGCATAGCTGCTGCCCCCCTCTGAGATTCCACACCAAGCCTATCTCAGCAGCCCTGAGGACTAGAAACTTCTAGCAGAAAGTAAACAATGACATTCTGAGGATGTTGGGTTCTGTGCCCCTGGTACATGGACACATTTGGGTGCATACACACCATCTAAAACCCACCCACACCCAAGAATCTTGGGAACTGTAGTTTATGATGGTGCCAGGAATTGTAGCTCTAAGCGGTAGACTACAGTTCCCATGATTCTTTGGGGAGGGGTGCTTTCAGTGGTGAATATGCAGCCACGGCCTCTTCATGGATCACTGCCTTGTCGTGGTGAAGGGGTTTGAATAACTCCAAGAAGCTATGCAGGGCCACCCAAGACGGACAGGTCATAGCCAAGAGTTTAGACTAAATGTGATCCACCTGGAGAAGGAACTGGCAATCCAGTCCAGTATTTTGCCAAGAAAACTCCATGGACATAAAAAAAGGAGAAGCTTTGAGAAGAAAGTGAGAGTTTCCAAGGCATGCTCTGGTTCATGGGGTCACGGAGAGTCGAACACGTCTAAGATGACTAAACAACAACAAATGCAACCAGTGGCAGAAGAAGCCTCTGTGCTGCTCGGGGCGGAGGCACCCCCCTGGGGGCGGGGCACGACGCACGCGTTGTGATGTGACGTCACGACGCACGTCGGATGAGGCATGGAGGCGAGGGGCGGGCTAGCGAGGAGGGGCGTCACGCTTGTCGCTGGCATGACGCCCCGCCTCGCTGGCCCGCCCCTCGCCTCCATGCCGCGGCTCCGCAGGGGGAAAAAGGGAAGCAAAGCAGGCTCTTGAATGCACCTGCTTTGCTTCCCCCTTTTTCCCTTTTCAGCGGCTCTTTTTCGACGCAAGGGGCGGGCCAGGGAGGAGGGGGCATCACGCTTGTCGCTGGCATGATGCCCCCTCCTCGCTGGCCCGCCCCTCGCACGGAAAAAAAACGCTGAAAGGGGGGGAAAGGGAAGCAAAACAGGTGCTTGAACGCGCCTGCTCTGCTTCTCTTCCCCCCCATTCAGTGGCTCTTTTTCAGTGCGAGGGGCAGGCCAGCGAGGAGGGGGGGGTCATGCTTGTCGCTGGCATGACGCCCTCTCCTCGCTGGCCTGCTCCTCGCGCCGGAAAAAAGCCGCTGAAAAGGGGGAAAAGGTGGTAGAGCAGGGCTGGCCAAAGTGTCACCCCCCCTCCCCTGGAACCCGGGGCGGGGCAGCCGCCCCCTTGCTCCGCCCCTGAATGCAACCATGGAGTCGTGAAATCCTTAGAGCATTGGCGCTGGGTATACTATCTCTGAACATGGGTGATTCATTCTTGGCCAGCAGTTGCCGTTGGACCTTTGAGCCCTTCCTCCTCCTCCGTATGAAATGTGTGCCTCTGATACTAAATTGCAGGCAATACCTTCTTTGCAAAGTAGACTCCGCTGGCTTGAGTGACCCATTCGCGGGAGTGGATGCCAGTGTCTATCCAGATCGCTGGCCGGTTGCTTCCCCCGGTGCTGAACTGTGCAGAAAGAGGAGAAAGAGAAATCTGAATTCCTACGTTCCCCTCCATAAGGCTGTCTCCAAGTCTGATGGGCTGCACCTGAACAAGGAGACATCTGGCAAGTCCACTACCACCCTGCCAGCTGTTGTAGCAATGCCCCATGAAGTTGGGGAGCTGGGTCTTGGGCATCCGGGTGTTGGGGGTCCGTGAAGGGTTAACCACCAAGGGCAGAACCCCTGAAGCGTATCAAGGGGAACTGCCCCCGTGATCACCGTTGGGGCGTGGTTTAGGCCCTAACCTCCCTAGGCTTCGGACGGGACCACGCCCCCGGAAACCTTTTACAGGAATACCCTTCCCATGAGGGGCAGGTGATGGCACTACCTCCCCTTTGAACCTCCATTGATGTTATCCAATGCCTAACCGCCAAAACCAAAGTTGTGACGAATTGCTACGAGGTAGGTGAAAAAACCCTCAATGGGAAAAAGACCTACCAGGCCCCCCAGCCAAGTGAGGCGACCAACCGGAGTCCATAGCAAGGTCAAAACCTAACCTAAAGGGTGGGTGGGCGGGAGAACCGATGCAGCTGGGAGCAGGAAGAAGAGAGGGGGAAGTATTCCCGCCACCTCCGTTTAAAGGGACTGTTGGCCCCTCCCCTTAGCTGACCGGATTGGTCAGCCATCGGGGAAGGGCCTGGGGAATCTACCAACCGCACAGGGGCTGAACCTCAGCCCCTGCACGCATGCTCGGGTCGTGATGCCCGCAACGCCACCTCCTGCCGATAGGCGGAAGTGGCTTTGCCGACAAAGGTCCGTATAGTTAAAGCCATGGTTTTCCCAGCAGTAATGTATGGAAGTGAGAGCTGGACCATAAAGAAGGCTGATTGCCAAAGAATTGATGCTTTTGCATTATGGTGCTGGGGGAGACTCTTGAGAGTCCCATGGACTGCAAGAAGATCAAACCTATCCATTCTGAAGGAAATCAGCCCTGAGTGCTCACTGGAAGGACAGATCCTGAAGCTGAGGCTCCAAGACTTTGGCCACCTCACGAGAAGAGAAGACTCCCTGGAAAAGACCCTGATGTTGGGAAAGATGGAGGGCACAAGGAGAAGGGGGCGACAGAGGACGAGATGGTTGGACAGTGTTCTCGAAGCTACCAAAATGAGTCTGACCAAACTGCAGGAGGCAGTGGGAGGCAGGAGTGCCTGGCGTGCTCTGGTCCATGGGGTCACGAAGAGTCGGACACCACTAAACGACTAAACAACAACAATCCCAGAATTACAGAAGCCATCCTGACTTCTGACTGGATCCTGGAATGTCCCGTTTTTTTGATCAAGCACTCTAGCATGAGTCCTTTGGCTTGCGCCAGAGCACTGGTCCAAAACACACTCGCTTTTTGTTCTTGCACTCTCACACAAATCAGCTGGCTCCCGCAAGAGCTTGGGTCGTAAAAACGAGTCTCCTGCTTTTGATCAGAGGGATGTTGGAAGGTATGAAACTGCTCGGCTGGTAGTGTGTGAATTAAGGGTGCCAAGGGCAGGAGCCCTGGGTCTGCAAGCTTCCTAGGAATGCTGGGTACAGAGAGTGGCATCTTAGCATCCAGGCCCATAAATCTGAGCACTTTGTTAAACCTCATGATTCCCGAAAGCTAGATCCGAGTCCTTTGGGGCCTGGGGACACATTTGAAAAATCTAAGGAAATGTTATGCATGCCACACAAAATGCCCATTTCACAGAAGGAGAATTGGTTGTGCTTGAAACACACACTCTCTTTCGAAACAATGTGGGGGGGAAGCACCCCAAAAACCAACCTCTCAAAAAACAATTTCCCAAAACATAAAAATTAGGAGGGATAAGGGTCCCATTGAATGCCAGAAGGAAGTATTTGATGAAGTCGGGGTGCCCACAGGTGCCGTGTTGGAGACCCAATATTTAAAGGCCAAAATATTAACACATTATATCCGTATGTGTTACAGTGGGAGTTCCGCCTCCTGCATGGCGTGGGAAGGTCAGGAGTGGAAATTAATGTTTGTTTGTCCAAATGCCCCAGAAGTGAGTTACCTTCAAGACGTTGATTGGGCGGCCCTCGTAACTCTTCCCAATCTGGATTTTACTGACCAGTTTGGAATTTTCACCCACCAGGAGGTCCATGAAATCGTAGATCTAGTGGGGGGGGGGAAGAGAGAGAGAGGGCTGGAGTGAAGCGTGTCTCTGTGTGTCTCAGTACGAGTCTGTGTTCTGAAATTAAACCTCAAGAAAGCAACCGTCAAGACTCCAGGGGTCCCTGAAATGAGGGCTTTATTTTCCATTGTGTTCTACACAGAAATGTTAGTCAATTAAATTGTGGGGTGGTCTAACTCACCTGACTTGCACATATACCCTGTACCGTGGAGTGGAGAGACCATTACTACCCCCCGCCCAATGATGACAGCTGCCATCTATTCTTATTTATTACAATTATATACCACTTTTGTCTTTCAATGAGCTCAAGGTGGGTGAGCCAGTTCTGCACACTTCCCCTCTGCACTATCCTCCGCAGCTTGAAAAGCATCCCCCTTGTTTGATGACATTTTGATAACACTTGCAAAAACGTTCACCTATCCACTACCATTGCCCTCTCTTGCTTGCTCTCTCAGTTGACTTTGCCCAAGGTGATGCCACGACATAACCACCCCTGATTGGCTATTTACACATCCTATTCACTGTATGGTCTCTGATTGGCTTGGACTGGTGAAGTGATGAGCCCAGGAAGCAATGCCCTCGCTCTCAAGTGGCTTGGTTAACCCTCAGTGTTGTTCCCACATTGGCAAACCTGTTTGACTATATAGCACAGTGGTCAGCAACCTTTTTCAGCCGTGGGACGGTCCACCATCCCTCAGACCATGTGGGGGGCTGGACTATATTTTTTGGGGGGGGGGATGAACAAATTCCTATGCCCCACAAATACCTCAGAGATGCATTTTAAATAAAAGCACACATTCTACTCATGTAAAAACACCAGGCAGGCTCCACAAATAACCCAGAGATGCATTTTAAATAGAAGCACACATTCTACTCATGTAAAAACACGCTGATTCCCGGACCGTCCGCAAGCCAGATTGAGAAGGCGACTGGGCCACATCCGGCCCCTGGGCCTTAGGTTGCCTAGCCCTGATATACCATAGTTATGACATCACCCCATCCCGTCCAATGAGATTACAAGTTCAGGAAACAATAAACAGGAGAGGTGAGGTATACCTAAAGCAGCAACAAAAAGTGATAGGTATTTCTGCTATCAAATCATTAACTGGAAAATATTTTTACCCTCTCTCTCCTAAATCCCAATTTTTGCTCCCCATACAAAAGAACCACATTGAAGTGGGATAATATTTGGTGCAGTTACAACAAGTATGCATTTCACTCACCTCATCCAGATTGTGGTAAGAAGCATAGTTAAATGTCTCAATCGACCGGGGCATAAAATGTTGGCGGGACATGAAAAGCTTCTCCTCATCCACCAGTGACTGGAAGGGACAACGGGAAGAGTCAGGGAGGAGTGGGGGTTGTTGGAGAAAAGTACACTCCCTTTTATTGAGTTTCTAGCTAATGCACATGTTACTTTAAACCACACGAGCCCATGGTTTGTCTCGCAACCTAGCCAGCACTTGCTTGTGAAATCTCTAAGTTAACACTGCCCCTAAAAGCTGAGTCTAAAAGCTGAGCCACTTTGTGGTTCTCTCTTATAACCTTTAAATAGTTCCTGCTCTTGCATGAATAAAGCCTTTGAACTCTCCCGGTGGAAACGGAAGTGTGTACACAGCATGTATCTGAGGTGTCAATGATTTGGACAGAATACACATAATACTTTTAAAGCACACTTGAAACACATTTCCCCCTTCAAAAAATTCTGGGCACCGAAGTTTGTTAAGCGTTGCTGGGAATTGTAACTCCGTGATAGATAAACTACCGTGCTCAGGATTCATTGTAGTGTGTACACAGCCTAGGTTAAAGAGGTTTGTCTCCAGCATGATAGTGGCGGTGAGAAGGTAGACTCAGTCAGGAAAAGGTGCCTGTGAAGGGAGGCTTGCCTGAGGTCCTGCAAGAACCTGCAGCCGGTCCTGGTGTCAGGTCTCAGGGATGACAACACACAGGTTTATACAGAAGGGTCGACCCTACCATTAGATGGTGGTAGAAGTGAGGTCTTGAAGGACAGAAGTGGACCAGGCCTGTTTTGCAGGCCACACACACCTGCACCCGTTTCCCTTGTCATCTGTGCAGGTCACTGACCTGAAGGTCCTCGATCATGATGGAATAACGGATGCCATTGGATTCCAGGAACACCTTGACTCCTTGGAGGCTGTCGAATGGGACACGCACGTCTATGGGGAACTCAGAGTGAATTGGGTGGCGCCAGAAATCCAGCTGGAGAAGAAAGGTATTAGTTTAATATATTTGTATGGCGTATGTTCTGTGATCTCTCCTGTGGTGCAATAATGTAAGAATTGCCTTGCTGGCTGTGGAACCTAGGGAGCTGCATGATATTGAGTCACACCGTTGGTCCATCTAGCTCAGTATTGCCTACACTGACTGGCAGCAGCAGCTGCCCAGGGTTTCAGATGGGAAATTCCTAGCCCTTCCTGGAGATGCTGGGGATTGAACCGGGGACCTTTTGAATGCAAGCAGATGTTCTGCTCACTTAGTTACAGCCAGGGGCGTAGCAAGGTAAATTGGTACCCGGGGGCAAAAAAAAAATGCCCCCCCCAGGCATGGGAAGGTCAGGTGGTACCCGGCGTGGAAAATTTCTTGTCAACCCCCCATTGATCCCCCCCGCCCGCAAAAATGGTTTTACGTTATTTCATATTTTCTTACAAAGGAATAATAACAAGTAATAATAATAAAAAACTTTTATTTATATCCCTCCCTCCCCGGCCAAAGTCGGGCTCAGGATGGCTAACATCAGATACATAACATTGGTATAAAATCAAACAATAATTAAATTACCTCCTAAAAACATCTCAAAATCAAATTAAAGTCTGTATGGCTTTCCACAGGGTTAGGGTTGGGAACAGTAAAGTGCTCCACTGGACTGAAATTTCAGCCTTCACGACATAGGAAAACAGCCAAGTGAACAGCTATTTTGGTGGAGGAGGGTCAAGATATTAACCGATATGCATGAAATTTCATATATAGCTATATAATCCCTAGTATAGTAAGATAAGACCTTCGGAGCAGGCATTTTCAATAAAAAATAAAAAATAAAATTCACAAATTCCCCCCCCCCCAAAATTGTTCCTTGATCATTTGTCACCCCCTCCATGATGGAACGCGGGGCGATCCAGCCCCCCTTGCTACGCCCCTGGTTACAGCCCTTATCTAACGTATTGGCCTGAATATAAGCAACACTCCACCCCTTCCCCCAATTCCGAATGTGAAACGTTATAGTGCGACTTAAATTCTCGACCTTACAAAAATTGGCATTTATGATATCGCTGCTGAAACAGGCATACAGCAAAACGGGGGGGGGGGGGGAATGTTTTATTGCCGATTTGCGAGCCTGAGACTGTTCATTTGCCATTTGCGGGTGTGAGTATCTGTGGAATTGCAGCAACTGAATAGCGATTTGCGATTTTAGCGATTGTACGGTAACTTTTGCGGGCTTGCAAGATCAAAGGCTTAAATTGGCTCAGAGTTACAATTCTACCAACCGAAGCGATTTTCAGCCTGTAACCCAATTTTAAGGGAGCGGCTTATATTTGGGTATTGTCTCTCCCCCCCCCCTTGAATTTCAAAGGTGCGGCTTATTTGCGGGTGCAGCTTATATTCAGGCCAATACGGTATCTATCTGCCTATCCATCCATCCCTCCATTCAGCTGCCATTCACTATAAGGTCCCAGGGTGGGTGTCAGGAGCAGGAGTCAGGCAATAAATCACATGGCATCAGTGAAGTCAAGTCTTTATTCATGAACACAAGGTCGACGCAGGAGGCCAGGCCTAGTGAGCACAGCAACTCGTCCCAGTAGATCTTGCTCCATGGGGCAGTTGTAGGGAATGAAGGTCCCCTCCTTCCTACAGCTGCCTAAGTCTCCTCCTCCTCCGGGTTGTTCCCAAGCAATTTGAGACTATGCCAGCATGCCACCCTTTGCTCCTCTTACTTCATCCCTCTCCTGGTTCTGGGAGACCAGAGGTAGGAGAGCTGGTCGCAGCAGGAAGGGAGACTCCCTGTCTTCTTCACCAGCCTGACTAATCTCTGCCTCTCAGCCCTCCTCTTCTCCAGCCTCTGATTCTACCTCTGATTCTGGACTGCTCTCTGCCACAGCTTCTCCCAGCTCACTAAGCCCTGTTGCCTCTTCTGCTTCTGACACCTTCTCCCCCCAGTCTTCTTCTCCTCCTTCTCCCCCTGACAACTCCTGGTCGTCCCGCCACCACTCCCCGGGCTCTGAGCCTTCTTCCCTTGGGGTTCCCCAACTGGTGCCTCCCTCCGCTCCCCTTCATCCAACCAGTCCGTGACTGGGGGTTACCTCGAACAGAGATAAACAACCCCACCTGCAGCTCTGCTCCTCGGCCATTACCTGAAGATGCTCGAGAGCTTCCAGCTCCTTCACCTTCTCCACTTGGAACTCATCTGCAGCAAAGATCCTCAGCACCTGGTGACTGCAGAGACAAGTTACGTGAGCCTGGCATACTTGAAATGGGCTTTCATGAAGGATAAACGTGGTTGTCATTCTGGGGCTGGCTAGCTGAATTTCCCCCACAGGCTTCCGTGCTTGCTGATTGTCTAAGCAGGCAGCATTGGTAGAATGGGACATGTGAATGTGTGTCTCCACGCCCCACCTCTCCAATGCTCAATATACATGCTTTAGTTCATGGGTAGGCAAACTAAGGCCCGGGGCCCAGATCCGGCCCAATCGCCTTCTAAATCCAGCCCACGAACGGTCCGGGAATCAGTGTGTTTTTACATGAGTAGAATGTGTCCTTTTATTTAAAATGCATCTCTGGGTTATTTGTGGGGCATAGGAATTCATTCTTTTTCCTTTCTTTCCCCCCCCCCAATATAATTCGGCCCCCCCACAAGGTCTGAGACACAGTGGACCGGCCCCCTGCTGAAAAATGTTTGCTGACCCCTGCTTTAGTTGATTATCTAAATTAGAGCTGTAATACTTGTGTTCCGTCAATAGGTGCCGCTGTAGTGCTGCTTTCTTCAGCAGATGCAAAAAAAAAAATTCACATCAAGCTACAAAAGAGCAGAGCACGAGATATCAAATAAATGCCTCCAACACAGCTGCTCCTCCAGTTATTCTAAATAGGGACATTTGGAAGAAGAGTTTGGATTTGATATCCCGCTTTATAACTATCCGAAGGAGTCTCATTCTCCTTTCCCTTCCTCCACCACCACAAACACTCTGTGAGGTGAGTGGGGCTGAGAGACTTCAAAGGAGTGTGACTAGCCCAAGGTCACCCAGCAGCTGCATGTGGAAGAGAGGAGACGCGAACCCAGTTCCCCAGATTACGACTACCGCTCTTAACCACTACACCTCAATATTTGGATATGGAATTGTTTTTTTGTTGCATGTTTATACTTTTTAAAAATCAAATAAATAAATATTTAAAAAATGAAATGAAAAGTGGAAACAAAAGCTATAAAATAAAAATGCACAACCAGCTGCAGGTTGGTTCAAGTGAAACAAAAAACCACACACAGAAAAACAAGTCATGCTTTTCCATGTCCCTGGACTATTCCATCTGTCTGTCTGTCTGTCTGTCTCTGCTACCTGGAGGTAAGTCAATCACGGTGCCCCCCCCAGCCTGTGTCTACATACCCCACAAAGGTCTCGGTGCCGAGCGCAACAGCCAGAATGGCACCAAACAACAGGAGACTCCTCATTTTGGCCAAGACGGGATAGCCACTAGGAACTGGGGTGCCTCCCCAAGGCGTCTTATATACCATCCACAGTGTAAACGCTGGCTTGAGCGTGGCCGGTGTCCGCAGGGACCAGCCTCCACCAGCCGCCCTCCTTCCCACAGCTCTGTCGGGAAAAGGGCTGACACTTCCAACCCCTTTCCCTGATTGATGCTTTGGGGAACGCAGCACCTGCCTTGATAAGCGAGGAGGTCGGAGACTCACCAAGTTTCCTTTCGTCTCTGCCAAGCTTCCACGCAATGCGAAGGGCTTGTTGAATCATCCGCAAAGAATGATCAAGGTATCCTTCATTAAAAAAAAAAAAAAACCCCGGAGGTTTTCCTCCTGGAGATATTAGGCCCAGACATACCCAAAATGCGAGAGAAATACTCTTGTATGCCACAGTAAGCTGCAAGAATATTAATCGCTACGAATTGGGAAGGAGAGAGAATTCCGACAAAGCTGGAGTGGCAAAGTAAACTGTTGGAATAGGCCGAGTTAGCAAAACTGAGAGGTCATACTGATCAAACATTTATTCAGAAATGGGACATGTACAAAAAAAAATACCTTAAGGCTTACTGCAACGATATGACGTCAGTGGCAGGCCTTGAATGACTTCTGTGGTATGATGGATAATTATAAGAGAATATAATACAGATGAAAATTAAGAAAAGAAAACGAAAATAAATAGTGCGCTAGGTAGGCTAAGTGGCAGATAACATGACGGGGTGGCGGGAAGCCATTAAAAACTCAAGAAGAACGTACTGTGATGTGATGTGAAATAACAAGTATCATTTTCTTTTCTTCTGGATAATCCTTATGTTTGTCATTTCTTTTTAATATCAATAAAGCATTAATTAAAAAAATAAAGTAAGAATTATCCGCACCACAGAGCTCAAACAGGGCAGAGGGCTTCAGACCCCACTGATATCCATGCCAGGGGATAGGTGAACAGGCTGTGACCCAAATTAACCCCCCTGACACACACACCTGAATTTGAAAGTGCTCCTAGATGGATATAGGGTGCTCTTTCTATGTATAAATTTTCCACAGTGCCTAATTCCCAATTTAACATTGAATTACCTTTTCAGCATTTTAAAAAGCAAAGACATCACCTTGCCGACAAAGGTCCGTATTAAAGCTATGGTTTTCCCAGTAGTGATGTATGGAAGTGAGAGCTGGACCATAAAGAAGACCGATCGCCGAAGAATTGATGCTTTTGAATTATGGTGCTGGAGGAGACTCTTGAGAGTCCCATGGACTGCAAGAAGATCAAACCTATCCATTCTTAAAGAAATCAGCCCTGAGTGCTCACTAGAAGGACAGATCCTGAAGTTGAGGCTCCAGTACTTTGGCCACCTCATGAGAAGAGAAGACTCCCTGGAAAAGACCCTGATGTTGGGAAAGATGGAGGGCACAAGGAGAAGGGGGCGACAGAGGATGAGATGGTTGGACAGTGTTCTCGAAGCGACTGGCATGAGTTTGGCCAAACTGCGAGAGGCAGTGAAGGATAGGCGTGCCTGGCGTGCTCTGGTCCATGGGGTCACGAAGAGTCGGACACGACTGAACGACTGAACAACAACAACCTTTTCGGGGGGAAACGGATAATTAAAAAAAACCTCTAGAATTGTAGAGTGGGAAGGCACCTCTGAGGTCCTCTAGTCCAACCCCCTGCAATGCAGGAATCTCAGCTAAAGCAACCCTGTTCCAAATGTCCCGTTTGTGCTATGACTCCTTTGCAACATTTAACCCTTCTCCAGAAGCACCCTAAGGGGAAAGACTTCCAGCTGAGAGGTTCCGACCTCGAGGCACGGTTCAGCCTTGGAGTTTCTCGGTTTAGCAAACAGATGCCCATATGAGCAGACTGCCACATCACACGGCAATGGCAGCTCGAGCGTCCGCACACCAGGCCAAAATCCACACTGCCCCTCACCACAAACGCTGCTTCCAGTAGCAACCGGTAAATATATTGCCCCTGACCATCAACTTTAGGATTCCATGTTGCTTGTGAAGCACCGGTACTTGTGGGTGAGTTCCTCGGGATGTGTTATAGGAATTCTAAGGTCTTATATACAGGGGAAACTCGAAAAATTAGAATATCGTGGATAAGTCCATTTATGTAAGCAATGGTTTTCATTAGCTACTGGAGTTTAATATATGAGATAGACTCATGACATGCAAAGCGAGATACGTCAAGCCTTTGCTTGTTATAATAGTGATGATTATGGAGAATGTTAGCCGCTTTGAGACTCCATTGGGTAGTGAAAAGCGGGATATCAAATCCAAAACTCTTCTTCTTCTTCTTCTTCTTCTTCTTCTTCTTCTTCTTCTTCTTCTTCTTCTTCTTCTTCTGCACAGCTGATGCTGAAGTTGAAATTGTTAATTTGGGGTTCTCATCAGCTGTACGCCATAATCATCACAATTATAACAAATAAAGGCTTGACATATCTTGCTTTGCATGTCATGAGTCTATCTCATATATTAGTTTCACCTTTTAAGTTGAATTACTGAAAGAAATGAACCTTTCCACAATATTCTAATTTTTCGAGTTTCACCTGTATATATAATAAATGTTCATAAATGTACAAGGCAAACACATACATAAGTATATAAACCATGTGTCCGAAATAGTTACAGGTGGGTAGCCGTGTTGGTCTGCCATAGTCAAAACAAAATAAAGCCAGTCATAAGCCAGTCTTCTTTCGTTGGGATTTTAATACAAAATAAAATAAAAAATTCTTTCCAGTAGCACCTTAGAGACCAACTAAGATGCTCTCTAAGGTGCTACTGGAAAGAATTTTTTATTTTATTTTGTTTTGACTATGGCAGACCAACACGGCTACCCACCTGTAACTGGGATTTTACTAGACTCTCAGGTCAAAGTGAATATCTGATGTCCTCCACATATGACCTTTTTTTGTGTTCCAGTGAGTAACTCGGCAGCTGTTGCAACCAGGGAAGGACACAGAGAGATTAGCCACTAACATTTTTTAGCCACCGTGCCAGAAGAAACGTTAACCTTCGGGGTTAAATCATATATACCACCTTGGACTCCTTTGAGAAAAAGTAATAATAATAAAAATTAATGTCCTGGTTCTTTTATTGGGAATTTGAGTAGCCTGCCTTGGACCCCCTCTTAAAGACAGTCATTTTGCAGTTGGCACTTTTCCCCATCCTAGGAAAAGCTACGGCTTTTTAATGTTTACGATCCAAGCTG
This sequence comes from Lacerta agilis, assembly GCF_009819535.1. Taxonomy (NCBI): domain Eukaryota; kingdom Metazoa; phylum Chordata; class Lepidosauria; order Squamata; family Lacertidae; genus Lacerta; species Lacerta agilis. Next base: position 4,282,769 of record NC_046321.1, on the reverse strand, counting down.
CTAGTCCACAAGCATCCGAGCCTCACCAGAAGGCTGTGGTGTGTGACCAAACCCTCAATCTTGGTTGTCAGGTGCCCCAGGGGACCACGGACTTCGTACGCTGATACAGAGGCCTGCAGAGCACAGAGCTGGGACGAACCGCAGCCCCCCACGCTCTAGAGACAAAGGTGATCGCAACTCTTTGCCACAAGCCTGTGTGGTGAATGCGCAAAAGGTGGAGCATGAGAGTTCCTAGAGTTCAGCCCCATTCCATGGAATCGATTGCCTTCCTGCCTTGTTTGTGTGCTTCCTGGTGTGGCATCTGGCTAGTTGCTGCTGGAAGCAGAATCATGCATGAGAATTGATATTTTTAGTCTGGGCAGCAGTGAGGGATTTGTGGCCTTCCTGAGGCTGTTGGAATACAGTTCCCATCATCCTGCAACATCTGGATTAGCCCTGCCATGAGTCAGAGTGACAGACTGCTTTAGGGGGCAGAGACTGGCAGCTTGGGTTGCCACCCGTCTTGCATAATACAGTGGCGCCTTGGTTCCCGAACGGCTTTGCTCCCAAACAAATCGGCTCCCGAACTCCGCAAACCCCGGAAGTGAGTGTTCCGGTTTGTGAATGTTTTTCGGAAGCCAAAAAGTCCGACATGGCTTCTGCAGCTTCCGATTGAGTGCAGGAAGCTGCGCCTTGTTTTTCAAATGGTTTTGAGAGTCGGACGGACTCCCGGAACGGATTAAGTTTGAGAACCAAGGTACCACTGTACAGGGTTGCCCCTTATTTGAGTGTAAAATGCTGTGACCTGTATTGATGCATTAAAAGGATGCGGTTCGTCCTTTATCTCCCCTATTTCCACCCCCCCTCTCTCCCCAATGCCGGATTAAACTCTATGGAGCCCCCTAGGCAGTTGAAATCAAGGGGAGGGGGCTCCCCTCTCAAATTATCTCCTAATTTTTTTTATTTTATTTTACCAAACAACCATTTTATTGAGCCAATTTTATTACACAAAACACTGGACTAAGAAAGCTTGGTTGTCATGATCTTTCAAGATCAAATCAATATTAAATCAATATTATTTTGATCCGCATTGCGGGGCCCCTAAAAGGCGTGTGGCCCAATAAGCCGGTGCCAACTGTGCCTTTTTGGTAATTGGGAAAACTCCTCTCTCTCTTTCTCCACCTCTGACTTCTTTCCTTTCCTTTTTTCTCCTCGCTGCCTCTTTTCATCCGGCTCCCAAGGAGCAGCAAAGCAGAGCAAGGCTTTTGTGTATATTCTGAATATAGTTATCTGCATTATATTTGGGAGTGGAGAGGGGGAGAGAGAAGCAGCGCCCCACAAGGCTTGTCTTGAGCTGGCCCCGGCCCCAGGGGTCCCACATCTTTGCACTGGACCAAAAGCTTCAGACACTGGATCAGGCATAGGCAAACTCGGCCCTCCATATTTTTTGGGGACTACAACTCCCATCATCCCCGACCACTAGTCCTGTTAGCTAGGGGTGATGGGAATTGTAGTCCCAAAACATCTGGAGGGCCGAGTTTGCCTATGCCTGCACTGGATGATTGTGAGACACCTCAAAACTTGCACCGCTTTTGAAAGATAAGATAGACCCTAAAATCTGGCATGGCTCCATGCTTTGTGGGCCCCTGGGGGCAAATTGTGGAGCAATGCAGTTTTCTGTGTGTTCTGCTTTGAGTGCATTATAATTCTGTTGGCTGCTTTATTATTAAATATGCCGTGTGGCTGTCCTTCAGTAATGAACGAAGTGAAAGATTCTGAGTCACGGGGTGGAGAGAGTGTGTGCTTAGATTATTACCATATTTGGTTCCTATTTTGCTCATGCTGTTAATATTGTTTTATAGATTATAAACGTACTGATTTATTAATCATATAATAGGACTTTTGCTGTAATTGTTTAGCTTATTTTTTAGTTGTTGTTTTGCCAGCAATGTTTTACAGATTGTAATTGTTTCATGGATGATTTGATAATTATTTTCTATGCTGTATTTGTGATGATCCATTATCTTATATCGTTGTGTTGTTGTTGTTGTTGTTGTTGTTGTTGTTGTTGTTGTTGTTGTTGTTGTTTATTCTTTGCAAGCCACTTTGGGATCCAGTTGAACAAAAAGCAGCATAGAAATATAATAACCAATTAAATCAAATTTTGAATTTGGTCCAAATGCAGACCTCCGTGCCCATAATATTGCATTCACAGTATTAATTTACAAGTCCCTTAACAGCTGGAGTCCAGGATACTTTAAAACACGTCTGCTTCCTTATATCCCTGAGGACTTTGGGGGTCACTGTTAAAGATCCCCCTTAGCACAGATGCACAGAAGCTATGCATTCAGTACTGGGTGCCAGGGACGTCGCTAGGGGGGGGGGCGGTGGGGGCGGTACGCCCCGGGTGCCAGGGGAGGGGGGTGACAAATGGTGGCCCCTCCCGCCACTCCCCAAGGGGAGCCCCACCGCCCGGCACCCTGTCTGTGCAGCGCTGCTGCTCCAGGGGCGACGGAGCGTGCGGCGGTGCGTGGGGGTGACAAGCAGCAGCCCCTCCCGCCACTCCCACGAGCTGCCACTCCCTCCGTCACCCCGGGAGCAGCAGCGCACGGCCCGACGACGGAGTGTGCCTGCGTGACATTTCGCGCAGGCGCACTCCGTCGTCGGTCCGCTGCTTCCGTGGCCCCCTTTTGAGCCGCAGAGTGAAAAGGCGGCTCGTGGGGCTGCCGTGCGCGATCGGCAGCCCCACGAGCTGCCTTTTCACTCTGCGGCTTAAAAGGGGGCTGCGGAAGCAGCGACGACCCACCGATGGAGTGCACCTGCGCGACATTTCGCACAGGCGCACTCCGCCTTGACGTCACAATGTGACGTCACGACGCCCCACCCCCGGGGCGTTTCCTTTCGCTGCCTTGGGTAGCGTGGAGCCTTCCTCTGCCACTGCTGGGTGCCCAATTCTGTGGAACTCCCTCCGACATGAGATCAGACAGGCAGCCCCACTCCCTGTTGAACCTGCAATAACTGGTTCTTTTTCTTTCAACGGGCATTTTAAAAAGTTTTCTGATTTTGTGATTAACTACTTTTATTTCTATCTATCGTAACATTACTGTATCCTCCTTAGAAACTGTGGCTGTGTACACAACTATATTTAAAGCACGCCCCTGCTCCCGAGGAATCTTGGGAACTGTTGTTTGTTAAGAGTACTGGGAACTGTAGTTTGATGGGCTAAACAGGGTTCTGGGGGGTGGAGGAGTGCTTTAAATGTATGGTGTGTTTCTCAGGCTGTTGAGCAATATTATTCACCGATTTATTCTCATTTATATCCTATCCTTTCTCCCAAAGGAGCCTAAAGCCATGATAAATGGCTGAAAGAAATATAACTCATATCCAGTCTTCTTTTTGGGCAGCCATTCTGTGTAAAACGTTTCCCATCGAAATGATCTGGAAAACTTGAAAGTTTCCTTGCTATTTTATGTCATCTCACGTCAGTCTCATAAAAAAAAATATATCGCCCAACTGTTACGTACTCAGTGGTCTGTGTTTGCCTGAGCTTGAGTCTGGGCTAAGGATTCTGAGCTCCTGTGTTCTGATTCGATACATGATATCCAATCACAGAACAGTTCAGGATCTGGGCCTCTGCCATTGGCCCTTAAACTCTGAGTCATGATTCGCAGCTTGGAAGTTTAGACAGCCAATCACGTTGGGAGTATGAATGGCCCAGGCCTTCAGAAATGTACCTATATAAAGCAGTTACTTTGCCTCTGTTGTCCAGTTCTGTTAATTCAATAAAGGTTCTTGCTGTCACCACTATGTCTTGCCTTGTGAGAACCCACCTACACTTCACCAACCATGGCTTTTGGCTTCCCCACTGCACCCTTTTCTTATGAGACTGTAAGACCATTCTGGGCTCTTGAGTGCAGGAGCATGAACACAAAGAGGCAAAACACCATGCAGGATACAACAGGTTTATTTTGGATTGCATATGCAAAGCAAAAGCCAAAAGGTGCAGGGGAATAATTCGCCAGACTGCACGCTGAGAGACTGGTGTGAGCTTAATTTATACATGACTGTAGGAATTCGAAACTTGGCTCAGTGTTCACGTGTTCTCTAGGAGTTCTGCCTCCCAAGCCTCCCCTAGCTCGCCCTCCCGTCTGGGAATGTAAAGGGAGTTTGTTCTTGGCAAGCCTCCTCCAAGGTGGCAACATAGAACCTAGCATGTGAGCACACAGATCCCTATTGTCTATTGAAGGTTGAGTCTTATTCATAACACCTGTGATTGCCAATCAACAAAGAAAGCATAACTTCAATTAACTGGCAATAAACTTATTGCATTAGGCTTTAGAATACAAGGGTATAAATCAATAAAACAATAATAGCAAAGGTACATAAAATACTCTAACAAGCTTGATGCTTATAATATGATTAATAAGGCTAACTCATAAGGCTTAATATTAATAGACACATTCCGGCTTCAAAGGGGCCTCTTCCCCCTCCCTTGTGATGCTATTTTAAAAGACTTCTTTAAGGCTCTTTGTTTTGCCCAGACGGCGCTTATCTTTTAACCTTGGCCGAGTCGGCCGATTCAGGCCGACTTCCAAGAGAGGCCCCTTGTCCTCCTCATGTCAATTTAAACTGTTCTTCTTTACAGAGGCTTGTAATATAAGCAATGATATACAGAGAAATATATGAATGCACAGTGCTGTGAATATAGGCTAAGGAATACATTTAAAAAGCATTAAAAGCATTAAAAAGCATTTCACAACAGGGAACTGACAACAGGGAATAATTAGCAACAGGGAATTGTCCCCTTCAAGACAACACAACTCCTTTGGGTTTTTTTGAAGACGCCTTTATTCATCTTTAAACTGAAACGTGTGGCTGATATCTCTCCCTGCCCCTCTAGGCTCCGAAATCCCTTCCTCTCAGTATGGATGGTCCCTTACATGCTCCATGATGGTCTTCAGAGCCAGCCAGGTCTCTTGCGCTGTCGGAATAATCTGGCTGGCGGGCAAGAGGAATCCGTACCGGCCGGTGTCTCTGAGTTCGAGACCAAAGGAGTATTTGATGCCCTGGTCGTAAGTCCAGTCGATACTGCCTCCACTGGCTTGATCTGGGAGGAAAGAAAATGCTCAGGATGGAACTCTGGCTGACCACCTATAATGCTCTGTACGCATTATACACATTGAAAGCACACCGAAAGCACATTTTCCTCTAAGTTTTCTGGGTATTGTAGTTTGCTAAGTCTGACCAAACTGCGGGAACAGGTGGGTAGCCGTGTTGGTCTGCCATAGTCGAAACAAAATAAAAAATTCTTTCCAGTAGCACCTTAGAGACCAACTGAGTTTGTTCTTGGTATGAGCTTTCATGTGCATGCACACGAAAGCTCATACCAAGAACAAACTCAGTTGGTCTCTAAGGTGCTACTGGAAAGAATTTTTTATTTTGTTCAAACTGCAGGAGGCAGTGGAAGACAGGAGTGCCTGGCGTGCTCTGGTCCATGGGGTCACGAAGAGTCGGACACGACTAAATGACCACAAGGTTGCTGGGAATTGTAACTCTTTGAGGAGTAAACTACAGCACCCAGAATTATTTGAGAGGGCCTTCTCGGTAGTGGCGCCCGCCCTGTGGAACACCCTCCCACCAGATGTCAAGGAAATAAACAGCTATCTAACTTTTATAAGACATCTGAAGGCAGCCCTGTTTGGGGAAGGTTTTTAATGTTTGATGTTTTGTTGTGATTTTAATATTCTGTTGGAAGCTGCCCAGAGTGGCTGAGAAGCACTGGCCAGATGGGCGGGGCATAAGTAATAAATTATTATTATTATTATTATTATTATTATTATTATTATTATTATTATTAGTATTCAATTTATATACCACACTCTATCAAAAGATCTCAGGGCGGCGTACAACATTAGATTAGAAACACATTGCAAAACATCAGTGATAAAAACACAATAAAAATACAGTCAAAAGCATACTGACAGCCTAATAGTAAATTAGTAGATTGTTTAAGAGGTTTTCCCAGTAGTAATGTATGGAAGTGAGAGCTGGACCATAAAGAAGGCTGATTGCTGAAGAATTGATGCTTTTGAATTATGGTGCTGGAGGAGACTCTTGAGAGTCCCATGGACTGCAAGAAGATCAAACTTATCCGTCCTTAAAGAAATCAGCCCTGAGTGCTCACTGGAAGGACAGATCCTGAAGTTGAGGCTCCAGTACTTTGGCCACCTCATGAGAAGAGAAGACTCCCTGGAAAAGACCCTGATGTTGGGAAAGATGGAGGGCACAAGGAGAGGGGGGCGACAGAGGACGAGATGGTTGGACAGCGTTCTCGAAGCGACTGGCATGAGTTTGGCCAAACTGCGGGAGGCAGTGGAGGATAGGCGTGCCTGGCGTGCTCTGGTCCATGGGGTCACGAAGAGTCGGACACGACTGAACGACTGAACAACAACAACAAGGCCTGGGTAAAGAAGAATGATTTTGCCTGGCGTCTAAAGACATGAAATGATGGCGCCAGGTGAGCCTCTCTGGGGAGAGCATTCCACAATTGCGGAGCCAGCACGCAAAAATGCCCCGTTCTCATGTGGCCCCCTCTAAACTTCTCTGGGAGGAGGAGCATGGAGGATGTTCCCCCTCCCAGATGACAAATGCACAGTCCGGGTCAGTTCACATGCGGAGAGGTGATTCTTAAAGTATTGAGATCCTGAGCCGTGTAAGGCTTTGTAGGTCAACACCAGCACTTTCAAATAATGTACTTCAAATGTGCTTTAAACACAGAGTGCCTACTCAGCCTAAACCAGCTTTATGGGTTGTAACCAGCTGAAGTTTTCTCGTTCAACATAAAAAAAATATGTATGTAAAAATGGCAAGGTATTAAATATAATTAAATGTACCTTATTAATTTCTGATAATTTACAAGGGATAAATTCCAATGACATCATTGTTGGGGAAGATTAATATTTGTCATGTTTTCTTTTAATAATATTTTTTATTACGTTTTCAACTTTTACAAATTCTTTTCAAACACAATCAGAACAAATCTCTCATATTATGTTCTTTCATTCCCTTATAAAGTTGCTCCGTTACTTACATTTTATCTATTATTTACGTTAACTCTAAATGATCAAACTACAAATTCTCATCTGTTGCTATACTTCAAAATCCTGTATACGTTTTAACATAACCGTAACGGTGGTTGTTTTTTTCCCTTCAAATATTCAACAAAGTATTTAACGTTTGTCATGTTAGGGTGTCAAATAATATTGCTAAGCATGTAAGCAGTTTATTGTGCAACTGAAAAACTGAAATGTTGATCTGTGCTACAAAAAGCAATTAAGGTGGGTGTGGCCTCTGTGGCTCCGCCCTCTTTCGCCTCTGGTCCCTCCCACCACCGAAAGGTGGCCCTTGGGCTGTAAAGCCGCCCCCATCCTGAGCTGGGGGAAGACCTCTGATGACCACAATACCAGGCATATACTCACAGATAATGTTGCAAATGGGGCCAACTTTATATAGGGTGCCGTAGAGAGAAGCAAGAGCGTCTGCAGCCTTTTTTCCTAGCGCATCCTAGAAGGAAATCAAAAGTCAGTCGAGGGAAATCACAAAACAACCTTTGAATCCCTGGAACATCTCCTACCAAAGGATGGAGAAAACAAAGCTAGAGGTGTGGTTGGTTGGTTGGTTGGTTGGTTGGGTTATACAGGTGAAACTCGAAAAATATGAATATCGTGGAAATGTCCATTTATGTAAGCAATTGTTTTCATTAGCTACTGGAGTTTAATATATGAGATGGACTCATGACATGCAAAGCGAGATATGCCAAGCCTTATAATTGTGATGATTATGGTGCACAGCTGATGCCGAAGTTGAAATTGTTAAAACAAAATAAAAAATTCTTTCCAGTAGCACCTTAGAGACTAAGCAGATGAGCCCGTGGGCGAGAGAGAGGAGCGGGTAGCCCAACAGAAGCCAGACATAGGTGCTGGGGCACCGCTGTTGGAGAGATGGGGAATGGGGTGGATCAGTGAGGGAGGAGAGCAGATCAGAAACACACAGGGGCGGAACCACAGAACTGTAAAGGTGGAAGGGACCGCCAAGTGTCATCTAGTCCAGCCCTCCCAAATGACAGGAACCACAGCTAAAGCCTCCTTGGCAGATGGGCACCCAACCTCTGTTTTATTTTTTAAAATATAATCCTATTAAATTTTCTGTTTTACAATTTAGAAGACTGCACTCACCTAAACATCCTTAAAATATCAATGACTTCCCTTCTTCTCTTTCCACGGTTCATTCTACGTATCATAAATCCCTGCATATTTTAGAAAATTCTTTCCAGTAGCACCTTAGAGACCAACTGAGTTTGTTCTTGGTATGAGCTTTCGTGTGCATGCACACTTCTTCAGAAAGCTCATACCAAGAACAAACTTAGTTGGTCTCTAAGGTGCTACTGGGAAGAATTTTTTATTTTGTTTTGACTATGGCAGACCAACACGGCTACCCACCTGTAATTGAAATTGTTAATTTGGGGTTTTCATCAGCTGTATGCCATAACCATCACAATTATAACAAACAAAGGCTTGACCTATCTCGCTTTGCATGTCGTGAGTCTATCTCATATATTAAACTCCAGTAGCTAATGAAAACAATCCACAACGTCCACCAGGGTGCCACAAAGACAAAGTTGCAAAGATTTGCACACTTGGAATCCTAATATGCTCTGGGTAGCAATGAAGGGGTCCCATTGAGTCCAGCATCCTGTTCTCACTGTGGCCAACCGGATACAGTGGTACCCTGTTTCTCAAACGCCTTGGTTCGTAAACAACTTGGAACCCAAACACTGCAAACCCAGAAGTAAGTGTTCCGGTTTGCAAACTTTTTTTGGAAGCCGAACATGCTCCATTTTGAATGCCACACTTCCGTTTTGAGTGTCTTGTCTGTTTTTGCTATTTATTTTGCATTTTTGTTTTTGTGGCTCTTTTTGTTTTGTTTTTGTGACTGTGTGGAACCCAGTTCAGCTACTGATTGATTGATTGATTGATTGATTGTGTGACTGCAGTACATTGTTTACTGTTTTCATTTTATGGATCAATGTTCTCGTTAGATAGTAAAAGTATGTTAAATTGCTGTTTTAGGGGTTGTTTTTGAAAGTCTGGAAGGGATTAATCCATTTTGTATTCCTTTCTATGGGAAAGCGCGTCTTGGTTTTGGAACGCTTTGGTTTTGGAATGGACTACCAGAACGGATTAAGTTTGAGAACCAAGGTACCACTGCAACTATGGAAACCCAAAGCAGGTGCTCGCTTTGGCAGACCATATACAAAATTGGAAACCCAAAGCAGGATCTGGGTTCAAGTGCAAGACTCTTCCAGACTTCTGATTCGCAGCAACTGGCATCCAGGGGTTTAATTCCCTCCACCAGCAAAATCACAACACTGCCATTGCAGCTGGGAGCATTCTACTCCATGATTTTCACCTAATCCCTTTTTTTTTAACCATCTGAATCAGTGGCTGTCCTGTGGCGGGGAGTTCCACCTCTGCCTCTGCCTCTGGCTGCTGGAGTCATAACCTTTGCCACTGTCATCGAGCAGCCGGCCAGCAGCGGGCGTCTCTGCCAGGACAGCCAAGTCCAGCCTGGGGCCTTACCAGTTCTTCGTAATCCTTGACGGCGGCGGTGCAATTGTAGCCGTAGGGGAACATCAGAAGTTGGGAGTAGCTGTGGATGCTGATGAAAGCCTTGAGGTTTCCGTGGCTCCTCACGAAATCCACGACGGACCTCACTTCCACCTCGGAGTTGGCGCTGGGGCCATGGTAGGAATCGGAGCAGGGGTTGTTGCTGGCTCCGGGTCCTGCCAAAGTGGGAAGCCCAAAGAACAAGGTCAAAACGAAAGCTCACCACTAGGCTGGGATTGCAGACCAGAAGAGGAGGAGGAGGAGGAGGAGGAGGAGGAGGAGGAGGAGGAGGAGGAAGAAGAAGACGAGGAAGAAGAAGTAGAAGAAGAAGAAGAAGAAGAAGAAGAAGAAGAAGAAGAAGAAGAAGAAGAAGAAGAAGTGGGGAGGGGGAGATGGAAGCAGGGAGTCGGGACAGGGGCTGTGTCAGGATCACAGAGCCTCAACACCAAGCAGGAAGTGGGGAACAGGGACCTTTTCCCGCGCTCCAATCACGAAGGGAGGAAGGACGTGGAAGGGGGAGGCGGGGGTTTAGAATCCCGCGCCTTCTGTGCTGGACCAAGAACCGGAAACGGTCATTCCTGGACTCTGCTGAGGGATGAGATGGACGTCTTTATTTGAGCTCCACTGTAAATATTTGCACAATAAAGAACTTAGTTGTTAGAAGTTCGACTTCTGGCTGATTACTCATGAGCAACCACCGACGATCTGACACTACCCGAAGGAGTCTCAAAGCGGCTAACAATCTCCTCTCCCTTCCTCCCCCACAACAAACACTCTGTGAGGTGAGTGGGGCTGAGAGACTTCAGAGAAGTGTGACTAGCCCAAGGTCACCCAGCAGCTGCATGTGGAGGAGCGGAGACGCGAACCCGGTTCACCAGATTACGAGACTACCACTCTTAACCACTACACCACACTGGCTCCAAGGGTCCCTATTTTCCAGGGACAGTCCTAGATTTACAAAAAACTGTCCTGGTTTCTGAATTGATCCCAGAATGTCCCACTTTTCCTTAGGACATCCCTATTTTCATTGGAGAAATGTTGGAGGTATGGTAGGATGTCCCTATTTTCATCAGAGAAATGTTGGAGGGTATGTGATGCACTTAAGGCCTCTCCTTGCTCCCATGACATCTGCCAATGGCCTAGTGGTTAGGGCAGAAAGCGACAGTTTTAATATGTTTTATATGTTCTTTAAGCCGCCCAGAGTGGCTGGGGAAACCCAGCCAGGTGGGTGGAGCCTAAATAATAAAATTGCTACTAGTAGTATTAAGGAGGACTAGAGCAGGGGTCCCTGAACTAAGGCCCGGGGGCTGGATGCGGCCCAATCGCCTTCTAAATCTGGCCCAGGGGCGGTCCGGGAATCAGGGTATTTTTACATGAGTAGAATGTGTCCTTTTATTTAAAATGCATCTCTGGGTTATTTGTGAGACATAGGAATTTGTTCTTTTTTTCTTTTCAAAATATAGTCTGGCCCACCACATGGTCTGAGGGACAGTGGACCCAGCCCCCTACTGAAAAAGTTTGCTGACCCCTGGACTAGAATCTTGGCACTACTATGGAAAAGGGCTGGGAGCCAAACTGATGGTCTCATGGAGGATAAGTGAGAGCAGAATCCCTTGGGAATTTTGAAAGGGATTTGCACATCAAACAGACACTGTCTTCGTGGACTATCGAGGACTATTTCAATACGCCTTTTAGGAGATCTTTCTTTCTGTTCGTATTGGATCATAAACTTTTTTAAATTTTTGTATGTGGGATTTGTCCTTCTTTGTTTCTAAATACAGAATTTTGCAGCTATTATTATTAACATGCTGTCACGAAACCCCCCTCCCCGCGATCGACGGGATCGCGGGAGCGTTTGCAGTATGGGGAACCCCCTGTGCATTTTACCAGCTGTTCCTCCCCCCTCCTCCGCCGGAAGCTCCCATTCCTCCAGTGGGGAGGGGGAGTCAGAAGCAGGAAGGCGGTGCAGGGGCTCTGAGAGGATCGCAGAGCCTCAGCACCGTGGGGATAGCGGGGAACGGGGTCAGGTTCCCACGCTCTGAGGGTGCAGACAGGAAGGACGTGGAAGGGGGAGGCGGGGGTTCAGAATCCCGCGCCTCTTTTGCTGGACAAAGAACAGGAAAGGATCATTCCTGGACTCTGCGGAGGGTTGAGATGGACGTTTGATCTTTTGCTCCACTGTATATAGCTTTGCACAATAAAGAACTTAGTTTTAGAAGTTCGGCGTCTGGCGCTTTACTCATGAGCAACCACTGAACGTCCTTACACATGCTATTTTTGAACTGTTGATGTTTTGCCCTTTGCAACGGCTCCAAGATGTTTTATGGAGGGCGATTCATAAATGGAATCAGTCGAACAAAGCATCGCCCCCTGTCGCATGACGAGCCCAAGATTAAATCCCTCTGCCTACCTCCAAAGCCGGCGTCCCAGTTCCTGTTTGGATCAGCCCCAAAACACAAGCTGCCAGGAATCTTGGAGCGAGTCTTCCTCCACATACGATTCTGAAAGTCAGAAAGAAGAATGGCGAGAAAGGTGGATAAAGGACCTCGGTGGCTGGATTAAGCTTCCCAGTTTGAATGAGAAGAGAAGACGGTAGGTTTTCAAGGACTCACTTTGGTTTGAGAGAAGACATATCCATCCGGATTTGCAACAGGCATCAGAAAAACATCCATTGTGTTTAACAGGGAAGTTACTGACGGATCGTTCCCATAGTCACTGGCAATCTGGAGAGGGCAGAAGAGGTCTTAGGGCTATTTTTTGTCTCAGCCTCTATATTATTATGATGATGATTATTTGTATACTGCCCTTCATTCCCACAGATCTCAGGGCAGTTCAGAACCTAAAAACCACAATGGAAAAGCCACAAAATACCTAGTAAAAATAACCTAGCAAACCAATAACCGCCCCCCCTCCTACAAACACATTTAAAAGGGCATTGGATGTCTTTCAGCCAAAGGCCTGGGTGAAGAGGAATGTTTTTACCCTGCTGCGTAAAGATGTATGATGAAGGTGCCAGGCGAACCTCCCTAGGGAGAGCATTCCACAAATGGGGAGCCACCACATAAAAGGCCGTGTTTTTGTGTTGCTGCCCTCATGGGAGGAGGCACATAAAGAAGGGCCTCGGATAATGATTACGGGGTTCATATGGAGAGCGGTCCTGGGGGTATTGTGGCCCTGAACCATTCAAACCTTTGTACTATGTGCACATACTCCTGTTTACTCTGCATGCAGCACACTCTGGTGTGGGAAGTGGTGCACACACAGTGTTAGCCACAATCCATATTTATCCTGCCTCTATTGTGGCGCTGTGGGTTAACCCACAGAGCCTAGGGCTTGCCGATCAGAAGGTCGGCGGTTCGAATCCCCATGACGGGGTGAGCTCCCACTGCTCGGTCCCAGCTCCTGCCCACCTAGCAGTTTGAAAGCACATAAAAGTGCAAGTAGAGTAAAAGGTACCCCTCTGGCGGGAAGGTAAACGGCGTTTCCGTGTGCTGCTCTGGTTCGCCAGAAGCGGCTTAGTCATGCTGGCCACATGAACCAGAAGCTGTACGCTGGCTCCCTCGGCCAGTAACACGAGATGAGTGCCACAACCCGAGTTGGACATGACTGGACTTAATGGTCAGGGGTCCCTTTACCTTTACCTTTTATCGGGTTGTATCTAACCCAAGGGATAGCTCAGTTGGTAGAGCATGAGACTCTTAATCTCAGGGTCATGAGTTCGAGTCCCACGTTGGGTGAAGGATTCGTGCATTGCAGGGGGTTGGACTACTAGATGATCCTTGGGTTCCCTCCCAACTTTGCAATTCTATGATTCTTAGGAAAAACTTTGCTTAGATGCATCCCCCCCCCAAAAAAAACCAGCTTTGAGATGAGGAAAAACAGCCGTTCCGTGTTTTTAGCTGGTAATCCTCTACACCTACAGGTGGCCAGCTTGAGTCGGATCTGAGTTTTGGTGGAACTCCAGGCAAAAAGGGCTGCAGTGGAACCTCCTTCCAAGAAACAGTTCTGCCCCCTTTTATTCTCCAGCGGTATGTTCATGAGGATGGGTCCCACTCATTTTGGCCATGCTCACCGCTGGCATGAGGCCCTCAGAGGCACGCCCAAGGCTCAATGCGGCCCTTAGGCGAAAAGGGATTAGCTATAGTTCAGCCGGAAAGAACAGCCAACCTTCTTCGCAGTCCAAAGGGCAGTGGCTTGGGTGACCCATTCTCGAGCGTGGATGCCGGCATCGACCCAGATCGCAGGGCGGCTCTTTCCTCCGGTGCTGAACTATTGAACGGAAAGGGGTGTTTAAGGGATGTTTACTTGCTGAATCTACTCCCTGCCTTTCCACCAAAATATGTGCAGGGTGGCTAACAAGAGAAAAATGCAACCATCGAAACATGGCAGCAGGCGGATTAAACAGGCAAGAAGCAGCTAGCTGCGGAGAAATTGCACCGTTTGCAGTTAGCTAATGACGTAGTAGTTAACATGAAATTGGCGCGTTTAATTCCTCCTGTCAAAATATCGGAAGATATACAGCAGCCAACCTCAGACCTCGGGAGGCATTATTCGCACACGGCCCCACGTGGCGTTTCAATGCGCAGACATGAAGCGTACCTTGAGGACGAAGAGGAGTCGTTTTTCATAAGACTCCCCAATCTGATGTTTGCTCACAAGCTGGGGGAATTCAGTCACAATATCATCCATAGCGCTGTAAATCTAAAATACAACATCGTCGTGTGTTTTATACCGCCGTTGGAGAGCGGAATGTTTATGAGAGAGAGAGAGAGAGAGAGAGAGAGAGAGAGAGAGAGAGAGAGAGAGAGAATGTTGTATCTAGAAACAAGTGTTGGGAGTAAAGCAACAACGCTTGCAATAATAATAATAATAATAATAATAATAATAATTTATTATTTATACCCCGCCCATCTGGCCGGGTCTCCCCAGCCACTCTGGGCGGCCTCCAACAAATACCAAAATACAATACAAAGTCACAAATTAAAAACTTCCCTAAACAGGGCTGCCAGTAAATATTTTGCCTGTATTATCCTGGCTGCTGCATGGAACCTTGCATGACTGAGACCTTGAATCTGTAAGTAAAGCATGTTTAACTTACTTAGCAGTGTGTCGCCTGTTCCTTGCAAAAGAGGGGAGTGTTGTAACGGGGTAAGAAAGGTTTAACAAACTATATTCCTAAGGCTACGCCGTTGTGCAACTTTTATGAGTTTCATTCTCTGCTACTGGGGCTGTGTGCTAGCCCCATTTTTCAAATCCAGGCGCCGTTTCTTTTTGCTGTCCACCCACCCACGTGAGTCCATTCAGTTATTTAATTCCCTGCAAATACTGACTTAGGCGGGCCAACAATCTGGCTCAGAACGAGGCATCTTCCTAACGTCTCTTGATCTTACAGATGAGTGACAGCACGTTGCCCTTGCTGTAGCAGCACGGCAGATTTGGCACGCCAGGCCAGGACACACAGGGCTGGCTCTCTGGGGCCACCTGATTGCCAGGACCAACTACTTGCAGTTGAAATGGGCATGATCTGACTCTCCACCATCTCCATCTTGAGTTTGAAGAGAAAGACAAAAGCGGCGGGTTAGAGGAGGCGAGCAAATCCTTATCCTGCTTACGGATTCTAAGGGGTGATATGCGGCATAGTTGAAACTGTTGCTGCCGCGCTCCCTCCGCTCGTTGAGCTTCATCTCTCGGGCTTCTTCATCCACAATAGCCTAGGGCAAAAACACCAGTCAGGATGGGGAAATCCTTTGTGCGTGTGTTTTCTCTCCCAAGAGCTGGAGCTCATAGCCTCATGCCCCACCCCAAATAGAATCTAATGGGTTTTTTTTTTTTTTGAGAAAGTTGCAGGATGGCACCTCTCTCCTTCCCTGCAGAAGTGGCATAAAGGGATGGAGTGGAGTCACTGGAATCCTGAACCACGTCACACCATGTTGCATCATTACTGCAACATTATTATTATTTATTAACAGTGCCCAGCCTTGGACGTTATAGCCTTGGACTTCGAAGAGTCTCCAGTTGTGGGAGGGAGTTAAAAAACGGGGGAGCAGCCACCCCTCTTTGCTGTCTAAACGTTAAATATATGGCACTTCTTCTTGTGAAATATAATGCTGCTAAGGTCAAATCCAGGGGCGCGGGTGGCGCTGTGGTCTAAACCACAGAGCCTCTTGGGCTTGCCGATTGGAAGGTCAAATCCCCGCAACAGGGTGAGCTCCCGTTGCTCGGTCCCAGCTCCTGCCAGCCTAGCAGTTCAAAAGCACATCAAAGTGGAAAGTACAGCCATACCTCTAGATATGATCGCTGCAGGTTGCGAACGCCGCGGATTACGAATGCGCCAAACCCAGAAGTACCAGAACGGGTTACTTCCGGGTTCGGCGGTTCGCGCATGCACAGACGCGTCAAATTACGTCGCACGCATGCGCAGACGTGCGAAATCGTGACCCACGCATGCGCAGAAGCGGCACTGCAGGTTGCGTTCTGCTCAGGATGCAAACGGGGCTCCGGAACGGATACCATTCGCATCCAGAGGTACCGCAGTAGATAAATAGGTACCGCTTCAGCGGGAAGGTAAATGGCGTTTCTGTGTGCTGCTCTGGTTTCGCCAGAAGCAGCTTAGTCATGCTGGCCACATGACCCGGAAAAACTGTCTGCGGACAAATGCCGGCTCCCTCGGCCAGTAAAGCGAGATGAGCGCCTCAACCCCAGAGTCGTCCGCGACTGGACTTAACTGTCAGGGGTCCTTTACCTTTTTTTTTTTAAGGTCAAATCCACACCATACTTTTCAAGCATTCTCAACAGACTTAACAGACATAAGGCTTCGCGGTAGATTTCCTCCCACCTCTTTTTCTCCTTTCCTTACCTGGACATCCTCAATCATGACGGAGTACTTGATTTGATGGGACTCCAGGAAGGCTTTGACATCTTGCAGGCAGGCGAAGGGGACTTGGACATCTGCCGGGCGACCAGGATATGAAGGGAAATGCCAGAAATCCAGCTGGCATACAAAGACAAGCAAAAAAAGCGCGAGTTAATGAATCGTTGAAAGAAACAGCATAGGCTCCAACGTCCCTGAAAATGCCGGGATTGTCGCAAAACCCTGAAGCCATCACAGCTTCTCACGGCCACAGAGAGCCCCAAATTCCCATATTTGTTGAGGTACACTAGCCAGAAATGGCTTCATGATGGGGAAGCATTGGGGACGGGGAGAGTTGCCTCCTTTGCTGCTACTCCTGGGAGTCGGAGAAGGCAGTCAAGTTGAACCCAACATGGGAGGGCCATTTGAACCTGCAGAGACTGTGTACAGGTGAAACTCGAAAAATTAGAATATCGTGGAAAAGTCCATTTATGTAAGCAATTGTTTTCATTAGCTACTGGAGTTTAATATATGAGATAGACTCATGACATGCAAAGCGAGATATGCCAAGCCTTATAATTGTGGTGATTATGGTACACAGCTGATGAAAACCCCAAAGTTGAAATTGTTGATTTGGGGTTCTCATCAGCTGTACGCCATAATCATCACAATTATAACAAATAAAGGCTTGACATATCTCGCTTTGCATGTCATGAGTCTACCTCATATGTTAGTTTCACCTTTTAAGTTGAATTACTGAAAGAAATGAACCTTTCCACGATATTCTAATTTTTCGAGGTTCACCCGTACCTGCTGATTTCAGATATAATCGGGACTCTGAGCAGGAACCGGGCAATCGGGACTTCCATACGCACCAAAGCATCTCCCTAATTACAGCCTCCCTCTTTGCGTGGCGTTTGTGAATGCCTTGGAGAGGCAGCCCAAGCTGAAAATGAAGTATAATAAGCAAAGGAAGAAACAGACACTCCTCTGAGGACGCCAGTGCAATCATAGGCATTATTACTTGTGCAACTTTTAAGGAGTGGCAGTTATGCAAAGCGTAGCCTGGGCTTCTGAGCTGAGCTTTGTTACGGAAATTACCGGGGGGGGGGGGCACCTCAGCAAAGTCTCCTCCCAAGTAAACTGTTGGGGTACAGGGCTGTTATAAAATTAGGTTCAACCCCAGAAGGGAGTCCATGAACCCAGGGGAGAGCCTTAGTAGGGCTCCCCTCCTCTCAAGAGCACTTATGAGTAAAATAGAGACAATACAGAATCTCCCAAAGCAAGGCGGTAGCCCTTTATTTATTACTGCTGCAGCAGGGTGTTTGCAAGCAAAAGACCACGAACAAAGGTGCGCAAGCTCCTATATAGACTTTTGAAATCCCCCCCCAGCTCAAGACCACCCCTCCATACATTAGAATTACATCACAAATTGGGAGGGTCTGGTAGCATCTTGGACCCCGCCCCCATGTCTCCTCTCGCCCTCCACCAAAAACCCATCAGGTGAAACAAAAGATATTTACATTTCCCTATCTCCCAGCCAAGTTAATCACACCCTTTTGTCTGACACAGGTATCAGGATGCCAGAGATTATCACTCAGGCAGAGGTCTGCTGAGCAGCTGGAGGGGCAACCCCCCCTTTGTTCCTGAGACAAAGAAATACTTGGTCAGTTGGGAGTGAGTCTTCCTGTGCTGGTTTTTCAGACATGTGGCCTTATTTGTTTTGGTACATTAATAACAATTATTATATATAAATAAAATACATTAAAATTCTTACAACAGGGCGATGCCCTTAAGGGAACCCATCAGGGAAATGCATTGGCTCTGCAGCCTCTGCAGGACGACCTCAGGAAGCCATCAATGGGTGATTTTCAGAAATGTTTTCCTCCGGATTTGCCATTTGGCAGGCTATACAAACCAAGATACTATTGTTCCCAATCCCATCGGGTGCTCAAGATGGATCTTCCAACTGAACCATTACCTTATGTTAATCTTGTTTGCTACTATGTTATTCATGTATAACCCTCCTCTTTATTGACGTAGTCCTGATGCTCTAGTGATGTTTTGATGATGCTTTCCGGACTGTATCTTGGGCTGTGGGGGGAACTTTTAAAAACGCATGTCACCCTGTTTCCGACGTTCAGTCTTGGCTTGAACCTGTTGCGCAATAAACTAAGATCTCTGTTCTTTGCACCATTGATGGCTGGACTCCTTTTTTTCCTCCGCAGAACCCCGCGAGCTTTGCCCGACGGCTAGGTGGCTGAGCAGCCTCGCACCTACATTTTTTCCATAACAGCTTCCAGGGCATTCTTTTTCCAGAGGCTCTGTCGGTCTCCGAGCAAGCTGTCACCCCCCCCCCAACCATTCAAATTCAGGATGGATAATTAGCTGTTGTAAACAGAAATCTGCCCTTATGCCCTTATAGAGTCCTTTGCAGGTTCTCCATTGGTAGGAGAGAATAACAGAGGCCAACCAGAGAATATTGAGAAGCAAAGCATCTAGTAAGCCTGATCTTTATTAAAGCTGTCGCAACAGGGTACTCCCCTCACACACAGGAGTTTGGAGGAGGACCCCAAACCAAGGTGGCGCCTGCCCTTATATAGACATTAAAATTGCCTGCCCAGGAGTCCAAGACCACCCCCAGAAACATCATACATACATCACAGAAGGGGTGTGGCCCAAGACCCCCCAGATACATCATACATACATCACAGAAGAGCTGGTCTACAGCAGAAATCTGAGTGCATTGTTTATCTCCTGTCTGCCAGGTCATCTTGATAATGCCTTATCTGATTGCCTTTCCTGGTAGTCTGGCCATTCCTTTGAAGTGGTAATTACTTAATTCCTGAGACAATGGGAAGGTTCCCTCACCCCCTCCCTCCTTGCAGAGAAACACCTGGTCAGCCTGGGAGTCAAAATGGCTCCAGGACTCTCCTCCTGTGCCGCCCCTGACATGTGGCTCACACATTTATGTACGTGTTTGCTTGGCACATTTATGAACATTTATTATATATATATATATATATAAGACCTTAATTTTTTTATTTAATAGCCAACACCCCCAAGAGGAAAAAACACACACCTGGAGAGGTTCCAGAGCTTGAAGCTCCTTCAGGAGGCGGACCTGTTCATCGTTGCTTGGCTCCAGCCGGAGAACTTGATCACTACAAGATTTTAAAAATAGGACTTAGCTAAGCTCTCTGCTGCACTGCACTTTTATCGAAGGTACCGGTAGATTTACCGCACAGGGAAGCCAACATGAGCTTTGGGATGGGAAGAGACATTTGGCTTGGTTCCCATTTTGATGGGAACCTACCAAGTCCGATATTCTCAAAACACGACCTGGACCAAAATGCAGATCTCCCCCCAAAGTTTGCAGTTCTCTGAATTTTGTGGTGCAGTCCCCAGATCCGGCAATATGTACAAAAATGTCTGTGTGCCTGTGCTGTTTTTCTAGAAAATGAGGTGCCAGAACGCCTCCCTTGTTGTCTTATAATGACAATGGCGCCCACCTAAGAGGTGCCGGAACTGAGTTCCGGTGAGTTTGGGCTGGGGAAAAAAAAGCCCAGGCGTGTGGTGTGCTGAAAAGTGTGCGTGGTAGAGAAAATCATACAGACAAATGCATTATATTAGGGAACCTTCGTCTAAACGTGTTGTGTTTTAGGAGAAATGCACACAGCAGGATGCTGACAGATTTTCATGACGCCTTCTCAAAAAGCAGTCACAAACAACTTGCAAACTGGAAACTTTTCAAGCAGACAGAGCAGGAGATCCGAGAGAGAGAGAGAGAGAGAGAGAGAGAGAGAGAGAGAGAGAGAGAGAGAGAGAGAGAGATCTGCCCTCAGAGGTTTACCCATGAGATCGCCTACTTCACCACTTCATTTGGCAGAACTGGCACTGCTACAGGTGCGCATAAGCCCTGAGCCACATTTGTAAGAACTATTGCCTTTTAGCATGGCAGCACCTGCACTTTGGAACTCCCTGCCTCTTGACAACCAGACATGCTCCTTCGCTGTGCTCTTTTCCAAGCTTGCTGAAACCATTTTTTATTACCACAGAGCCTAGGGCTTGCCGATCAGAAGGTCGGTGGTTCGAATCCCCGCGATGGGGTGAGCTCCCGTCGCTGGGTTCCTGCTCCTGCCCACATAGCAGTTTGAAAACACGTCAAAGTGCAAGTAGATAAATAGGTACCGCTCCGGCGGGAAGGTAAACGCTGTTTCCGTGCGCTGCTCTGTTTCGCCAGAAGCAGCTTAGTCATGCTGGCCACATGACCCGGAAGCTGTACGCCGGATCCCTCGGCCAGTAAAGCGAGATGAGGGCCCAACCCCAGAGTCGTTCGCGACCGGACCTAATGGTCAGGGGTCCTCTTTATCCAGGAGTTTACAAAGCTGACACGAGTTTTATTCCTTTTTCATTCTGTTGCTGTCTTAGCTTTTGGAAAGGCTGCTCATTCCTCTCATCGATAACTTCTCTCGTTTTGAGGTTTGTTTGCTGAAATCGAGCTGTGTATAAACCTTACAAAATAAATAAGTACCAGAGGCAGCTTTGGCTTTCCTAGATCCCCAAACCCTCCTGATCCTTTGACGCGCAACAAGAGCGGTGGGTAAACCGTACACTGGCCAGGGGAAGGGAAATCTCTTAATTGTGTATCTGAAGAAGTGTGCATGCACACGAAAGCTCATACCAAGAACAAACTTAGTTGGTCTCTAAGGTGCTACTGGAAGGATTATTTCCCCCCTGACTACGGCAGACCAACACGACTACCTACCTGTAACTCTTAATTATTTTGTTTGTGTGTTTATGGAAATGCTGGAAATAGGAGGAAAAGAGGGGGCGGGGAGCTGTCTTTCCACCCTTCCGGCCGGCAGGTCTTTGGACCGGTTCCTCTGCCCCACCAACACCTTCCCCGGACGTGGCAGGATTGCTCTGCCAAAACCAGCCGCTCTCTTTGCCCCTCAATTTCCTGTTGGCAACATAGGGCAAGAACCAACCTCACCGAATTGATGTGGTTCATCTAGGTTGGCACCAATGTCAGTGATGCACAACAGAGCAGAATAACGATAAGCATTATTAAACCTGCCCTATTGTGGGATAAGGGAACTCGCTTGCCGGATTACCCCTGGGCCCAGCACAGCGCTTGAGCCATGCACCTCTCCTGAGAGAGACGCGGTGGCTTGGGCGCATGCAGGTATGCACTGCCCGAATGGTCCGCCCTCTGTCTCTCCCCCCACCCCACCCCGGCAGCTGCAGGGCGGTTGAGCGGGGCAAGGCAGGGAGACTCCAGAGGCCTTGCGGTGCGCCCTGCCCCTATGGGCGGTTCGTGCTGCCCTCGCCCTGTCCCTATGGGAGGCTTGCCACGCCCCAGGCACCCGAGTGGCTTCCTCCTGGCTGCAACCTTCCAACAGCTCGACCTCACCCCCAAAGGCACCCTCCCCCAATGTGTCCCGAGACAGAGGATGCCAGCAATTCACAACTTAGGTCTGAATTGTAATATGGAAAGAGTTGGTCTCCGTTATGGCATTTAGCTGTTTCTTTTCGGGGAGGGGGTGTGTGCGATTCGGATGGCGCAACTAGAGTTGATTCCAAGCTTTCGTACAACAAACAGGGGCTTAGCAAGGGGGGCAAGGGGGGCGGGCCGCCCCGTGTTCCATAATGGAGGGGGTGACAAATTATCAAGGAACAATTTTTTTTGAAAACAAAATTTCTTTGAATTTTTTTTTATTTTATTTTTTTAAAATGCCTGCTCCGTAGGTCTTATCTTACTATACTAGGGATTATATAGCTATATATGAAATTTCATGCATATCGGTTAATATCTTGACCCCCCCCCTCCACCAAAATAGCTGTTCACTTGGCTGTTTTCCTATGTCATGAAGGCTGAAATTTCAGTTCAAGGAACACTTACTATTGTTCCCAACCCTAACTCTGTGGAAAGCCATCTAATTAGACTTTAATTTGATTTTGAGATGTTTTTTAGGAGGTAATTTAATTATTGTTTGATTTTATACCAATGCTATGTATCTGATGTTAGCCACCCTGAGCCCAACTTCGGCCGGGGAGGGCGGGATATAAATAAAAGTTTTATTTTATTATTACTTGTTATTATTCCTTTGTAAGAAAATATGAAATAATGTTAGACCATTTTTGCAGGGCTGGGGGAAACAATGGGGGGTTGACAAGAAATTTTCCGCACTGGGTACCACCTGACCTTCCGATGCCTTGGGGGGGGGACAAACAATTTTTTGCCCTCGGGTACCAATTTACCTTGCTACGCCCCTGACAACAAACCTCCACTTTTTGCAGCAAGGCGAGTGTTGGGGAAATGCCTCAGAAAGTGTGAGATGACATTTGCTAAGTCGTTGCTGTAAACGAATCGGGACGGATGCTTGCTGAGCCTAGAGGCAATCTTCCCGAGGGCGTAGGAAGGTATTTTGAGGTTGCCACAAACATATTCTAAGTAGCAGCTTACCCCAGTCTCCAGATCAACTACAAAACTGCCATCAGGCTCAGCCATCAGGGGAAGCCTGAGCCACGGAGTCTGCTGGTGTTGCAGTGTTTGAAAAGCCCATACCCTCCAACATTCCTCTGATGAAAACCGGGAGGCATATCTTTTGGTGCTGAGCAAGTCAGCTGGATTGCATGGAAGAGTGTCACCAAAAGACGCGTATCCACGCTTGCAAGGACCAGAGCCAACGCTGGCTCATCCCAGGACATCGTAGAATCAAATCAGAAGCAGGGGTGGCTTCTATGATTCAAGGAATTTCCTGGGAAAATAGGGGCAAGTTGGAGGACATGAAAGCAGCAAAGAAAGCGTTCCAGAAAGAGTGGGGTCCAAAGGAGAACTCACCCAGCAAATGTTTGCAGTCCCTGGGAAGCCCCAACAAGGGCTGCAAGAAGCAGAAACAGCCTCATATTTTGAAAGATGTTCCGAAGCGGAAGAACGACGATTCGGCGAGGCTGTATTTAAGCTGCGTGTGCCGTCCAAGGCTGCATGTGTTTAAATTCCCATGTCACGTCTGAAAGGTTCGAGGCACCTTGGCAGATAAGCGAGTATCTCTCCCTTGGAAAGTCTTGCTTGCCTTGATGTAATAATATAATTAATGGGTGGACCTTGATCAGCAAGGTTGGGACGCAGGAGCCCTCGGGGCATGGCAGTAAACAGCAAAATTGCAGGATTGTCCAAGCGACTGGATGCGGCCCAGATATTCCAGAGGAAGCCTAATCAGAGGAAGGCAGCTGAGTCAGAGTGCTGGTGCAGCTAGCCCAGGCGTGGGGAATCTTTGGCCATCCAAACGTCCCTGAACTACAACGCCCATCATCCCTAGCCACTGGTCGTTAACTGCTGGGGCTGATGGGAGTTGTAGTTCTGCAACCTCTGGAGGGCCAAAGGTTCCCCACCCAGAGGTAGCTCCAAATTGCCTGCACTGACCGGCAGCAGATCTCTGGGGCTTTGGGCAGGAATCTGTACCAGCCCTACCTGGCAATGCTAGGGATTCGAACCCGGGACTTCCTGCATCAAAAAATAGTGATGCTTTGTGCACCCATGTCTAGTCTTCCTCCTATCTAAAAAAATTTTTTTTATTGGTGTGCGTCTTCCTTTCTGTAAATCTACCAAAGAATAAAATAAAATAAAATAAAATAAGGGTTAAGGGGTTCCCTCAGGACGGTGGGGGCACTTGCCCCTTTTCTGACAGGAAATTATGTGCGGGAGAGCGGGGGACAAAAAAAGGGGGTGATTGTGGAAGGTCAGTTGCGGGGGGGGGGGAATGAGAGAGGCCGGAGGACAGAAGGGGAGCCCAAAGGGCTGTCTTGTCGAGCATTTGGCTTCCAACAGTGGCCAGCTGGCAGTCTAGAAGGGTGTCGCGTCACCACCGGCGCTCGAATTTTTGTTGTCCTGCAACCGGTATCCTGAGCTGCACTGTGCCTGGATATGGAGGTTCCACCTGGCTAGCATAATTTAGGAACCATTGACAGAACTATCCTCCATTATTGACATGTGTAATCCCATTTTAAAGCTGCCCAAGCTAGTGGCAGTCACCACATCTTGTGGCAGCGAGTTCCACACACCAGGGGCGTGCAAGGGGGGCGGGGGGTGGGCCGCCCCGGTTTCCATAATGGAGGGGGTGACAAATTATCAAGGAACTTTTTTTTTGAATTTTTTTTTGGAATTTTTTTTTTGAAAATGCCTGCTCCGAAGGTCTTATCTTACTATACTAGGGATTATATAGCTATATATGAAATTTCATGCATATCGGTTAATATCTTGACCCTCCTCCACCAAAATAGCTGTTCACTTGGCTGTTTTCCTATGTCGTGAAGGCTGAAATTTCAGTTCAGTGGAGCACTTACTGTTCCCAACCCTAACCCTGTGGAAAGCCATCTAATGGACTTTAATTTGATTTTGAGATGTTTTTAGGAGGTAATTTAATTATTGTTTGATTTTATACCAATGTTATGTATCTGATGTTAGCCACCCTGAGCCCGATTTCAGCCGGGGAGGGTGGGATATAAATAAAAGTTTATTATTATTGTTACTTGTTATTATTCCTTTGTAAGAAAATATGAAATAACATACAGTGGTGCCCCGCTAGACGAATGCCTCGCTAGACGAAAAACTCGCTGGACGAAGGCATTCGTCTAGCGGGAGACTGCCCCACAAGACGAAAAAGTCTATGGGGCTGCCTTGCAAGACGAATTTTTTCGGGGTTTTTTCCCCCGTCTAGTGAAAACCGCGGTTTACATTGCCGCTTCGCTGGACGAAAAAACCACTTGATTAAAAGATTCGTAGAACGAATTATTTCCGTCTAGCTGGGCACCACTGTAAAACCATTTTTGCAGGGGGGGAACCAAGGGGGGTGACAAGAAATTTTCTGCGCCGGGCACCACCTGACCTTACTACGCCTCTGGGGGGGGGTGACATTTTTTTTCCTTTTGCCCCCGGGTACCAATTTACTTTGCTACGCCCCTGGCCAACTGCCCTCCTTGTGGAGAGATGTCGGTTTTTGCTTGCAACCCGATGACTGAATAAAAAGGACTATAAAATCTAAAATGCTTGTCAATTCTTGTCTGTGAAGTTACCGAAGGGGGTGGTGGTGGGAACGACCCACCACGCCTGACACACCGCGGCTTCTCCCGGATGGCATCATTCAGCCGGCAAACGGCGTTTCAACAAACCGGCCGCCTTCCCACCATGTTGCAAAGAGGAGGATGCTATGTGGTACTGTATAGGAGCTTTATTGACATGTGTCAGCCCTCTGACACCTCTCAGAGGTGCAGGCCACCCATCTCACCCTCCTTGCCCAGGCAAACAACCCTTGAAGTAAGCCCGGGCAAAAGCAGGTTGCGTGTGTGGACATTGTCGCCCTTCCCCGGGAGGGACTCCCCTCGGGATCAGTTGTGCTTCCCTGGAGAGCACCACTCTGGGTCAAAGAAGTGCTGGGCCAGCCACTCCCTCGTCCTCTTGGCTTTGCAGCAGGGACACGCTTCCTCTGGCATCCAGGGGACGCGCCTGGGGCTCCTCTGCCGCACCACCATTTTCCTCCCTTTCGTGCTGGAGGCGCTGCCGTCGGTGTCGCCCGTCTGGCTGCCTTTCCACGAGGACACCTGCGATGCCGAGGTGCCCATGGAGTCGCTGTCACAGAAGGTTTGCTGGCTGAGCCTGGAGGGCCGCTCCTTCGTCTCCTTCCTGGGAGGAGGAGAGCTGGGGGACGCCTGGACCTCCGTGACGTCTCTTTCACACTCTCCTGTAAACAGCTTCCTTAGGCACCCCAGGATACCACACCTGCTGTCTTGACACCTCTCGGTGGGGTCCTGGCAACCTAGCAGGCATCAGGTGAGAGAGAAAGAGACACGGGGGGGTTATTTTTGCGGCGGAGAAATAGCAAGGCTGCCATCCGCTTTAACCTTAGCTCGGTGGTTCTCAAAGAGCATCGCAACCACGCTGCCATGCCCTCCAACGTATCTCCAATGAAAAGAGGGGACATCCTATTCCATGCCCTCCACCATTTCTCTGGTGAAAACAGGGACAACTCATGAGGGGGGGCCTTACGAGATCAAATCAGAAACCGGGACAGCTTCTGTAATTCTGGAAAATCGGGACACATAATAATAATAATAATAATAATAATAATAATAATAATAATAATAATAATAATAATAATAATGTTTGATGGACTACTGTGTTTTAATATTTTGTTGGAAGCCGCCCAGAGTGGCTGGGAAAAATCCAGCCATATGACCAGGAAGGAAAGAAAAATCTGCACTAATCTATTGGAAATATAATCTGTCCCCCACCTAATAACAGTTAATGAATCACCTGTTTAATTAGGGTTGCCATACATCTGGAATTTCCCAAATATCTGGCAGCAGTTTCTGGGTGCAAATTAAGGGGAAGTGATCTACTTATTGGGTTGACGGAAGTTGTTGAGCTTTATTTGGGGAGGATAGACCAGGATCGATCAGGGATATTGCGATCGACCGGTTGGAGATCCCTAAAATAACTCAAAAACACCGAACAACTTTGACCTAAACTAAAAAAAAGTTCTAGAATTTTGGCAAAAAAAAAATTAAAAACAAATCGGAACAGCTTCGCCAAAAAAAGTTCAACAGCTTTTCTGTCTGGATATGGCAATCCTAGTTTAATCCAATCTAATCCACCTATTAAATAGATCACTGTTTTTGTACTTAATCCCTTGCCTATTATAAACTCCCTGGGTGACAGTGGAGAGCGACTTTCTCTCAGTCATTGCCTCACAACTTGATCTATTCTTATTTAGTATGTTTCTTAAAATTTACACACCACTTGATGGTAAAAAAACACACACCCTCAAAGCAGTTTACAAAAGAACAAAGCAACAATGGGTTAAAAGAATTATTTTGAACATTCAAAATAGGATTCTGTGATTCCGGGATGTCCTGCTTAAAATGGGACAGTTGGGTATGTGGCAGTCGTCTCCCCCAAAGCAAACAGCAGGTTATTTTTAAACTTCCAGTTACTCCTTGACTTTTGCTTAATAATAAATGCTTTTTTTAAAGCAAATAAATTAAATTTTACCTTTTGTATATCTAACCTTCTTGCATGGCTGAATTCCATCACTACATTTCGGGACAATCTGTTCTCGGAAAATATGGGAAAGAATTCCATTTAGAACCCAATACATATGATTCATAATTCCTGCTAAATTTACATGCACACTAACCCATTTGTAGCACAAATACGCGGCTTTTCTCAATCTGGAATCCTTCGTGCTTGTCCTCAATGTTCTGCTTTCAGTCTAGAATCATTCCAGATCCTACCATTCCCAAAGGATTAGGCTTTGCATCTCAACCACCCCCTTACCTAGCCCCCTCGCAGCTTGCTCCAATCCCAAATCCCTTTTAAAGGAAGGTGGGAGATGCTTCAGGAAGCGGTTCGGCATCGTGCTGGAGTCATAACAAACAATAGTGCCTTAAGGTTGCTGCAAACAGTAGCTTTCTGAAGGGAAAGGTACCATTCCCAGCAGGGGCGTACCCAGGATCAAAACTGGGGGGGGGGGCAAGCCATGGTCGTTCAGGTTGTGACATTTCAGCACGGAAAGGCGAATGAAACCAAAATTTTAGAAAAATTATATATAATTATAGCAGTGCTTTATTACGGTAGTTATTACAATTATTTTCTTGAATTTTTTTTTAAAAAATATTCTAGTTACATGTCTTATACCAGGGGTGGCCAACTCCCAAGAGACTGTGATCTACTTTCAGCAGTGATCTACCCCCGTTTTTGGGGGTTCAGCTCAAAGTTGTTGACCTTTTTTGGGGATGAAGAATGCCCCGTTTTTTAGGGGTTCCGTTCGTTTTTAGATTACTGACCATATTATGTAAACAGCAAACAAAAACAGCTTCAGAAAACAGAAAAACTTTTCCCCTCAAACAGAAAGCCCCCAAATGGCTGAAAAACTCAGTTTCCTAGGATCCTCAGCCTTCGCAACTCACCATGCAAGGGAACTGTTTCCAAAGCTCCTTTGCAACGATCAGCCAGCGCAACACACACACACACACACACACACACACACACACACACACACAGTGGCCGGCTGCCGGTCAGCAGAGCTCAATTGTTATTTAGATTTTGGGAGGGGGAGAAAGACCAGTAGTTGAGCTTTTTAGGAGAGCTTTTTTTTTCCTTTTAGGCTACCGATAACCATTTAATTATTATTATTATTTGCTTCTGGGGGAGCAGGTGCCCCCTCCTGCCCCCCCTTGGGTACACCCATGATTCCCAGGAATCTTTGGGATAAGGCATCTCCCATTCTTCAGCCTGGTCACTGAAGTCCAGCGCCGAGGGCCTTCTGGCAGTTCCCTCACTGTGAGAAGTGAAGTTACAGGGAACCAGGCAGAGGGCCTTCTCGGTGGTGGCACCCGCCCTGTGGAACGCCCTCCTTCCAGATATCAAGGAGATAAAGAACTACACAACTTTTAGAAGACATCTGAAGGCAGCTCTGTATCGGGAGGTTTTTAAATGTTTGACGTTTTTATATGTGGTGGAAGCTGCCCAGAGTGGCCAGATGTGCGGAGTGTAAAAAATAAAATTATGATGATGATTATTATGTGCTATATATGTGAAATGAACAGATGCTTTGAATGTTCGGTTTCATATGCTGGCTGTTACGGTGGTAATCGTTTGCTGTCGCTGGATCTGCTCTCCGCATGTGTTGGTAAGTGTGTGCATGTGTTTCGGAATTATGTTTCCATTGTTCGTGCCAGCGTTCGCCAACCTGAGGCCCTCCAGATATTTTGGGGTACAGCTCCCATCAGACTCGGCCAGCTTTAATTATTAGCTGATTTGGAGTCTGTTGAAGCTGTTTTTGTGTGGAAGGGAAGCCAGGAGGACATGGTAGTACTTTGCAAAATTACGCACAGTGTCCACATTGCGCATAAGGCAGAGAGGGGACCCAAGGGCCACATTCCTCTTGAAGGGCCACATTCTGGTTGTGGGCAGAGCCCGGGGGCAAAGCAAGCTGAGCAATGGCTGCGACATTTACCTTTTTACCCTGGCCTCCGTTTCAACCACACAAACATCAGAGGCTTCCAGTCATTCTCTGTGCAGGCAAGCAAAAGGCACAATAACACTTCAAGGATATGTTTCAGCCGAACGACAGCACTTGAGGGGTGCGCAAGTAAGGGATGTGGCGGGGCGGGGGGAGTCCCAAAGGGCAGACGGAGAGACCTGGAGGGCCGCATGCCTTCCCCAGGCCTGAAATTCCCCACCATAGTGTGTGGCAGGGGCGTAGCAAGGTAAATTGGTACCCGGGGGCAAAAAAAAATTTGTCACCCCCCCCCCAGTGGCGTAGGAAGGTCAGGTGGTACCTGGTGTGGAAAATTTCTTGTCAACCCCCCCATTGACACCCCCCACAAAAATGGTTTTACGTTATTTCATATTTTCTTACAAAGGAATAATAACAAGTAATAATAATAAAAAAACTTTTATTTATATCCCGCCCTCCCCGGCCGAAGTCGGGCTCAGGGCGGCTAACATCAGATACATAACATTGGTATAAAATCAAACAATAATTAAATTACCTCCTAAAAACATCTCAAAATCAAATTAAAGTCCATTAGATGGCTTTCCACAGGGTTAGGGTTGGGAACAGTAAGTGCTCCATTGGACTGAAATTTCAGCCTTCACGACATAGGAAAACAGCCAAGTGAACAGCTATTTTGGTGGAGGAGGGTCAAGATATTAACCGATATGGATGAAATTTCATATATAGCTATATAATCCCTAGTATAGTAAGATAAGACCTTCGGAGCAGGCATTTAAAAAAATTTTTTTAAAAAAAATTCAAAATAAAATGTTCCTTGATAATTTGTCACCCCCTCCATTATGGAAACCGGGGCAGCCCGCCCCCCGCCCCCCCTTGCTACGCCCCTGGTGTGTGGAACTCGCTGCCACAAGATGTGGTGACTGCCACTAGCTTGGGCAGCTTTAAAATGGGATTACACATGTCAATAATGGAGGATAGTTCTGTCAATGGTTCCTAAATTATGCTAGCCAGGTGGAACCTCCATATCCAGGCACAGTGCAGCTCAGGATACCGGTTGCAGGACAACAAAAATTCAAGCGCCGGTGGTGACGCGACACCCTTCTAGAGAGCCAGCTGGCCACTGTTGGAAGCCAAATGCTCGACAAGACAGCCCTTTGGGCTCCCCTTCTGTCCTCTGGCCGCACACAAGAGGAAAACAGCTGGTAAAAAAAAAACTATTACCCAGTCTGCACCAATGTACAAGATCCTTATAGCAGCCACAGCCAGGCAGTAGTAAATCAGGATTTCTCCCAGAGCCCAGCAGATGTCGTCTTCCTCCGGCACCTCCTCCTCGCACTCGTATTCCTCCAGGGAGCCGGTGTCCACGGGGTCTTTGGTACGTGAATAAATCCACCACAGAAAGGGGAAAGGGAATGCCATGCACCGCGAGGGGCCAAAATGTCAGGTGAGGAAGTGAGGAGGCTGAAGAGGCAAGCAGCAGCAGCAGCAGCGACAACATGGTACCCTGGCAACTGATTGTTGACAAGGGTTTGCCTCACAAGCCGTGGGCCAGGACCCAACAGAACCTTTTTCTCGCATCATTCTCGGAACCGTGGCGATAGGAAATGGAAGAAGGGCGGCCGCTGCCCAGAACAACTCTCGTTTGGATAATAATAATAATAATAATAATAATAATAATAATAATAATAATAATATATTATTTCTCTTGGTGCGCCAATTTCTCTTGGAGCGCCATCGAGAACGCTTGCTTGCTCGTCTGTCGCATTTTATTACGACGCACACAAATCTACCAAACCATTCCACGTATTGAATTCTATATTGGTAGTCCAATCAAAAGGAGAGCAATGCAAAAAGTCAAACAAAGAAGCCACAAACAGAAAACTCATTCAAGTTAGTACAACAGGACAATTTCAGTCTTTAAATGTCTTTAGCCAGGCTCCTGTAGATAGTGATGAAAATAGGTCCAGTCAGATGATACGCACAGGTGTTAATAGATGAAAGCAAGTCCAATCAGATGGAATATTGAAGATGTGACGCACAAAAATTAGACAGGGTGCCGGCGTTTGTCCCCTGTTTCGCCCATGGACAATTTTGGGCTTCTTCAGTAAATTCTTTCCCAGGATTTACTGTATAGTCCAGTGTTTTTCAACCACTGTTCCACGGCACACTAGTGTGCCGCGAGATGTTGCCTGGTGTGCCGTGGGAAAAATTGTGTTTATTTGATTCCTATTCAAGAGAATTACTTTATATATAGTCAATATAGGCACAGAATTAATTTTTTTAACATTTTCTAATGGTGGTGTGCCTCGTGATTTTTTTCATAAAACAAGTGTGCCCTTGCCCAAAAAAGGTTGAAAAACACTGGTATAGTCATACATACAAATTTACATGTTACATCTCATCTAAACTAGAACATCTAGTCTTCTTCTTCATCAAAATATTCTTTCTCAAAGATTTGGTACATTTGCACACTTTCAACTTCATATGCTAAGTTCTTTCTTGGCTTAAGCATTTATTTATTAAGCACACATTCTACTCATGTAAAAACACACTGATTCCCGGACTGTCCACGGGCCGGATTTAGAAGGCGATTGGGCTGCATCCGGCCCCCGGGCCTTAGTTTGGGGACCCCTGGGCTAGAGGTACCTCGTGGTCCAGTCCAATTCTACAATTCTGTGATGCTATGATTCTGCAACATCTGGGGGGCCACAGGTCTGCCTTCCCCTTCAACTCCATTTACAGTCCCTGGCACCTCTTTGTAGCTGCACGGACAGGGTGCCGGGCGGCGGGGCTCCCCTTGGGGAGCGGCGGGAGGGGCCTCCGCTTGTCACCCCCCCTCCCCTGGCACCCGGGGTGTACCGCCCCCACCGTCCCCCCTAGCGACGCCCCTGGAGTACTGTACCCCAAAACATTTTTAAGGGGGGGAACACTGTTCAAAGGTCTCTGTGATCTCCAGAACACCCTAGACCAGTGGTTCTCCAAGGGAGTGGAGCACCACCCTGGGTTGGCAGGAGAGGATGGCAAGTGTGGAACGAAGATTCGAGGACAATCAAAAGAAACAGTTAAACATTTCAAGTGTAGCATGGTATAGTAGTGTATCAAAATAATGTTCCTTTTATTTTCAGAATATGAATAGGTATATTTTCAAAAGGAGAGCAAGAGCATCGGTGATACTGAGTTTGTATGCATATTTAAGGCGTGTTTATTGGGCTTATCCAGGAGGACGATGAATCTGTGTATAGGAGGGAAGTAGACCATCTTGTTTCGTGGTGCACCAAAAATAATTTGGTACTAAATACCCAAAAGACAGTAGAAATGGTAATTGATTTCAGAAGGCACTCTTCCGTTCTGCCACCACTTTCCATTCTTGGTAACATGGTTGTAGTAGTAGAGTCCTTTAAGTTCCTGGGCTCTATAATTTCTTATAACTTAAATTGGTCAAGCAACATCAATAGTATTATTAAAAAGGTCCACCAGAGGCTGTATTTCCTGCGTCAACTAAGGAAATTTAAATTGTCCCAGGAAGTGTTGATCCAATTCTACAGAGGCATCATTGAAACTGTTCTCTGTAATTCTATAACAGCTTGGTACGGTACAGCCTCCAAGAGAGACAAGAAAAGGCTCCAACGAGCTGTAAGAATTGCAGAAAGGGTAATTGGTGTTAGCTTGCCTTCAATAGAGACAATTTATGCTACCCGAGTTAGGAAGAGAGCAGAGAGAATTGTAGCAGATCCTTTACATCCCGGTCATCATCTGCTTGATTTACTTCCATCTGGACGTCGCTACAGGACTTCATATACAAAATCGGCCAGGCACAAGAATAGTTTTTTCCCTTGTGCCATTAAATTGTTAAATTCATAGTTGTATAGCTTAAGGGGAGGTAAAATATGGGTGGGGTTTCTGTTGTGTCGTGGGTTCTGGTAGCAAGAAGTCCAGCAACACGTCTTCGTGAAAACAGCTCTTTATTGTAGGGATTAGACAAGACTGGGGAATAGGGGGTAGGGAAAGCTCTATTTATAGACACAATGGGACTGAGGGAAAAGATACATTTTAGCGGGAACCAATAATATTCAAACTTTCCGGCGGGACCCAATCAGGCTGTGGATTGTGATTGTACACTTCAAATTGACCAATAACCATACTTTACCCTGCTGCCAGAATATCTTATTTAATACACAACAGTTTCTTTGCTTCTTTGTATTGTGAGAGGAACAGTGTCTGTATGTTTACATTGCAATGTAGCCGAAACAAATTCCAAGTATGTTGGAAAATGTACTTGGCCAATAATAAATTATTCCTATTCCTATAATCTTATTTTGGGAATGCTTCGTGTTCTAATGGAGCTGCCTTGTTTTTTATAAAGTAGTTGCGTTCTGTGTTGCAAATCAAGCACTGCTAGGAGTTGTTTCTTTTTGTTTTCTAATGTCTTTCTGAACAGTAAGGTGAACAAAAGTGCTTCATTTTTTTTTTAAATGATTCTTTCAGCTGTTCCCATTTTTATCTGTAAACCGCCTTGGGTCCTTATCAGGGAAACAAGCGGGGTATAAATATGTGAAATAATATAATGAGAGGCGTATAGAGAGAACTTTGCTCTGCGTCATCTGTTTCTCCCGCCAAAACCTGAAAGGGACCGGCCGGCTTCATAGAGGGAGGGGAGGGGGCACGTTGTGACGAGATGGGGGCGGGGGGGAAAAACAGATGCGACCCAATCGGAGCCGAGCGCGAGAGCAACCTCCAACCGTCGCCTTCGCCCTTCCGTCGCCCCGGCGACAGCTCCCGCCTCCGTCGTCTTCTCCCTCCTCCAATTGGCGCGAGCCAATCCCCTTCTGCTGTCGTCAGAGGGTTGTTCTTTTTTAAAAAAGGAGCCTGCTCGTTGCGCATGCGCGCTTTAAAAAACGAAGCAGCTCGTGGAGCCGCCGGGGTGAGTGAGGGGAGACGAGCGCGGGGAATCTGAGGGAGGCGAGGCGGTTGGTCTGCCTTTGAATTGGGGGTGGGTGAGTGAGTGGTGCGCATGTGCTCCCTGTGGCCCCGTCCCCCTGTTTACCGTTGGGCCCCAGAGGCGGGGACGGATAGCCCTGGGGCCCTAGAGGCTGCGGGACTCCAACTCCCATGAGCCTCAGCCAGCACGGCCAGTAGCCAGGCATGACGGGAGTTGTAGTCGAGCAGCGCCTGGAGGGCCGCAGGTTGCCCCTGCCCTAGGGGGAGCGCGTGGGGCTCCCCATTTCTCGCTGCCCGGGTCGCAGCCGGTGTCAGGAATCAGGATCAGTCCCTGGCACCTCTTTGTAGCTGGACCAGGAAGTGTGGGCCCGGCTGGCCCCCTGGCATTACTGTATGAGGCAGCTTGGGCTAATAAGGCTTAGGCTGCCTGAGGGACCGTGTTCCCCTCGTGGGAATCCGCCCAGGGGAGGCCTTTGTCTCAATCCCGCCACCCTCCCAGGCACATACAGCAGGGACGCGGGAGAGGGCCTTCTCGGTGGTGGCTCCTCCCAGGCAACTGTGGAACTCCCTGCCAAGAGAAGCCAGCCTGGCTCCCTCCATATTGTACCTCCACTGGCTGGTGGGGGAGATCGTCCTGTTCCAACGTTCTTTTGTTTTAATGAGGGGACTGGCAGCATGCTATTTTTATTGTAATTATTTGAATTGTGGAATTGTAGAGGGACCCCGGGGATCATCCAGTCCAACCCCCTGCAATGCAGGAATAGGCAGCTGTCCCATACCAGGACTGAACCTGCAACCTTGGTGCTACGAGCACCACGCTCTGACAAACTCAGCTATGTTTTAATAGAGCTTGTGTATGTGTTTAATTGTATTTTAATTATTGACACACACACCCATGTTTTTAGCTGTTCTTACCTGTAAATTTCCTGGGGGGGGGGGAGGCAGAGTATAAATAACTATATAATGATTACAATAATAACAGTTAAGAGTGCATGGTTTGCATGGAACTGTGCCCCAAGATTCCAGTTGAAAGCATCTTTCTGTCTTTTAAAACACTATTATTAGCAACTAATAATAATAATACTTAATGTGTTCATTAGCTGCCCAATAACTTAATGTTGTTACTGATATTTATTAAATTTGCATGCCACCCTTCTTCTGAAGATCACAGGGCTGTGTGGTGTTCAATAGAAACAAAATTTAATCCATGAATGTCATTCTGTAAATGGCATTAAGACAATTGTGATAAGACAAAGGGACAAAATTAACATTGAGTGCAGAGCAGAGATCCTGGTAATGTTGTTGGAAAAAATTGCTTTGCAGCTATGTGGCCGAAAGGAAAGTTACTGGTGGGCTAAGGCCCTTTTAAGTCCCTGACGACAAACATTTGAAGTGCACCTATAATGCTTGCTTATTGTGAAAAGGAGCTTCAGGTGTAGTTCAGTGTGTTCTCTTTACTACTTATTTATATAGTGTCATCAGTGTGCAGAATGCAAGGAGAGGAGCTTGCAATATAAAATTTGGCTCATGGTAAAGGTTGAGATGAGGAAGGACGCGGGTGGCGCTGTTGCTCAGTCCCAGCTCCTGCCAACCTAGCAGTTCGAAAGCACGTCAAAGTGCAAGTAGATAAATAGGTACCGCTCCGGCGCGAAGGTAAATGGAGTTTCTGTGCGCTGCTCTGGTTCGCCAGAAGCAGCTTAGTCATGCTGTCCACATGACCCGGAAGCTGTACGCTGGCTCCCTCGGCCAGTAAAGAGAGATGAGCGCCACAACCCCAGAGTCGTCTGCAACTGGACCTAACAGTCAAGGGTCCCTTTACCTTTAAAGGTAGAGGAAGCACAACTGATATCCTGCTGTGCCCATCTGCAAGCATAATAGCTGTGATTCCTGCATTGCAAGGGGTTGGTGTAAATGACCCTTGGAGTTCCTTTCCAACTCTACAATTCTATGAAAGGAATTTCTGCTTGTATAGTGGCACTTTCCCTTCCTCTCCCAGCAGCCCCCATTGCCCCCCCCCAATCTGCTGTAGAACGCTGAGAGACCATCCTGAGAAGATTTCGAGGGAAGAAGGGGACATCTGGTCGAACAACATTGGGCATCACCCGAGGTAAACAGGAGAAGGTGCACTTGAATTAGCACTGAAGGATTAATTTCTTTGAACGTTAAATAAATGTTCTCATGTAACTAACTGTCCTGCTCTTTCCAGACAATGAAGGGGGAACAAAGTCAAGCTGCTTCCCTCATTGACAGAACCATCGAGATGAGGAAAGAAACAGAAGCAAAAAAAGTGGTCTTGGCATGGGGGCTTCTGAACTTGTCCATGGCTGGCATGATTTATACTGAAATGTAAGAGAGGCAAACACCCCAACTTCATTCTGCATCCTTGCTGATGGTGTCTTGTGGCCCATAGCCCTCAGTGAGCTAAATGTTCACCGCTTCTCCCATGAATTCATTGTCCATCATCCCATGAATTCATCAAGGATTTCGAGTCACCTTCTCTTGGTGTCAGCCATACAGGGGATGGTTGATATTGAGCTGCTGTATTTGGCTGTTTTGAAAATGACAGAGATAATGTTCATGGAAGTGCTTTCTGACGCTCTAAAATGCTATTAAATTTTAAAGGGGTTATTAATGAGTAAATATGTCTGCTCTGCTTTGGCAGATGACTGTTGGGTGGAAGACACAAATCTCTCATAGTCCAGATTTGGAGGAGAGAATTGGGGAGGCCACTGTGAAGTGCCAAAAAGTTCATCCTGGGGGAAATTATTGCCTCTCCATTGTATCTTCATCATGGGGAGTGAGCTATTTATTGTAAATCACTGAAAAGTAGTTGGTGCTTCCATGCTGTGGGGCTATGAATGACCTTTGTCTCCCTCTCCCCCCCCCCCCCCAGGTCTGGAAAACTAATCAGTTCCTATTATAACATTTCGTGCTGGTTACTATGGTATGTTGGTAAGTACTTTGAAACTCCAGAAGAATGTAGAAGTTGGTTGAATGGACTGGGGATGTCTCTGCATTTATGCTTTTAGGGAGGAAAAAAAGGAAGTGAGCAGGTGATTCTCTGGGTTTTGTTTTTTCATAGAATTGTAGAGTTTGAAGGGTCCCCCAAGGGTCATCCAGCCCAACCCTCTGCAGCGTTGTCATCACAGCTAAAGAATCCCTGGCAGATGGCCATCCAACCTCTGTTTGAAAACCTCGTAAGGAAGGAGAGTCCCCCACCTTCCGAGGGAGTCCGTTTCACTGTTGAACAACTCTTACTGTCTGGAAGTTTTTCCCTAATGTTTAGCCGAAATCTTTCTTGTAGTTTGAGTCCACTGGTTTGAGTCCTCCTCTCTGGACCAGGAGAAAAGCTCCATTTGACATCCCTGCAGATATTTAAAGATGGACATATTGTCACGTTTAAAGCCACCTTGCTGTCCCCATGCTTGCTTATCCCTCCATCCATATTGGGTAAACATGGTCAGGTGCAGACACAACACTGGCTTCTTGCAAACTCTGGTCTGTTTCAGGAGTTAGTTTACGACAGAGGTCGGCAACTTCTGGCCCATGGGCTGGATGCAGCCCACAATGGCCGTTTTACTGGCCCACGAGCCGCCTGCAAACCGAGCCGCCTGTCTGGCAAGCCCCCCGCGCACGCGCAGATACCAGAAACCATGTCTGCACATGTCCAGACGCCGAAAATCGCTTCTGCACAGGCACGATTTTTGGCATCTGGGCATGCGCAGAAGCTATTTCCGTTGCCACGGACATACGCAGACACGATTTCCGGCATCGTGTTGCACATGTCCGTCCCACGAACGATCTCTGTGGGCTTGATCCGGCCCATGGCCGGAAAACCTTGCTGACACCTGGCTTAAGGGCTGCACCTCTCCTTCCTCCAGTGTGGTGTAGTGGTTAAGAGCCAGTGTGGTGTAGTGGTTAAGAGCGGTAGACTCATAATCTGGGGAACCGGGTTCGCATCTCTGCTTCTTCACATGCAGCTGCTGGGTGACCTTGGGCTAGTCACACTTCTCTGAAGTCTCTCAGCCCCACTCACCTCACAGGGAGGAAGGGAAAGGAGAATGTTAGCCGCTTTGAGACTCCTTAGGGTAGTGATAAAGCGGGATATCAAATCCAAACTCTTCTTCTTCTTCTTCTTCTTCTTCTTCTTCTTCTCCAGCCTCCCGCCGCCGCCACACCGCGGTGGTGTAAATTTCTTCCCTTTTGTTCCCTTAAAAATAGTTCAGCATTACAAGTGCCATCATCTGTGACTGGTGCTAACTCTGGTTAGACCATTTCTGTGAGTTGCTAAGTGCATATACAGGTGAAACTCGAAAAATTAGAATATCGTGGAAAAGTCCATTTATGTAAGCAATTGTTTTCATTAGCTACTGGAATTTAATATACAGTATGAGATAGACTCATGACATGCAAAGCAAGATATGTCAAGCCTTTGTTTGTTATAATTGTGATGATTATGGCGTACAGCTGATGAAAACCCCAAAGTTGAAATTGTTAATTTGGGGTTCTCATCAGCTGTATGCCACAACCATCACAATTATAACAAATAAAGGCTTGACATATCTCACTTTCCATGTCATGAGTCTATCTCATATATTAGTTTCACCTTTTAAGTTGAATTACTGAAAGAAATGAACCTTTCCACGATATTCTAATTTTTCAAGTTTCACCTGTATATCTGACAAATTACAAAGTATTAATTGGCTTTGACTGCTCTGGTTGCCAGGCAACTGCATCAATTTAGCGAGATTGGAATTTCCACGTACCTGTGGCTTGCTGTATATCAATTAAGAATTGTCTGAATTCTGTCCCCCCCCTTTTTTTTCTTCTACAGACCAACTATTTATACCAAATTTCTTTATTGTGCAAATATTTTGATAATCCTGATTACCTGGTAAAACCAGCATCTTTTGTATGATAAAATCAGTGAGGCTGGCTGTTTAAATTGTTGCCTGTCTCATACCGTTCACAAACTCTTATTTTAATCTTCTGTTTTGTTCTAGAACTTGCATTTGCATCTCTGTTCAGCCTTAATGCCTTATTTGACTTCTGGAGGTATTTTAAATATACTATGGCCCCAACCAGCTTGGTTATGAGTCCTGGACAGCAGACCCTCCTGGGGTTGCAGAATGCAGGTAGGTATGCAGATTCAAATGCAGATTAGCAACTCTGCAATTCAAGTAACTTATTCAAAACGTTTGGAGCACCCATGCAAATACTGACACAATGGAAGTGGTGTGCAGTTGATATTTTCTATGGGGAAAGTCATGTATTTGACAGATCATCTTGTTGATGAGGGCAAGGGGAAGGCAATAGGGTGGGAGGACCTGATCATACATGTAGCTGTGCTTGGTGTGCTGCCAGCATCCTGTTGTTGCCTGCCATGCTTTCTCTGCAACGCATACCACAAAGAGCAGAAAATTTAAAAAGCAAATAAAATGGCTGAGTTCCTTGACATATATACAATCCTGTGGGATGTGCAGAAACTTTATAAAGCTTAATATTTTAACTAAAAAAATTCAATTTCAGTTGTGCAGACTACTCCACCCCGTGAGCTGACGCCAAAGAAAACTCCTCCTTCGACGCCTTCTCCTCCCGTCCAGGGGCAGAGTGTGCTGAGCTACAGCCCTTCCCGCTCGCCTAGTGCCAGCCCA
The DNA here is from genome assembly GCF_009819535.1 of Lacerta agilis. NCBI lineage: Eukaryota > Metazoa > Chordata > Lepidosauria > Squamata > Lacertidae > Lacerta > Lacerta agilis. The sequence goes on along the minus strand of NC_046321.1, from coordinate 4,242,661 downwards.
AAATTTGCCTCCAGCTGCATGTCCAGCTGCAGCCCTCAGCTCCAGGCTCTGTCGGGCAGCAGCTCCGGTTCTTACAGTGCTGCTATGAGCTACTCCCCAGGCAGCTGCTACAGTAAGGTAAAGAGCTTTCTCATTAGTCTCTTCTATAATACTAACAAGCATTTATAAAAATGTTTTTTTTCATTTAGTGCTCAAAGCACTCTGTGTGGACGTGCATGCACACATGCATATTGCAGTTATTTTGCTGCACTTATATTTTTCCTCCCAGCAGCTCAAAGGTGAAGAGCGTGGCTCTCTTCACTCCTCATTAAAATCCTCACGACAACCAGGCCAGTGCAGAGAGCTTGTCTAAGGCCCGGAGCTGGAGTCTCGTTTCACCCGTTAAGTCGGGAGGCACGGAACATCCTTGGCATGATAGTGCCAAGTCCAGCAGGCCCCTGGTGGGGCCCCCCAGCTGGCTTAGCCCTCCGTGGCCCGGGGCAAGTGTACCTGGCTGCCTCGACCCCTGCATGGGCCTGACAACAACCCTGTAAGGTGGGTTGAACTGAGAGGCTGCGACTGGCCTAAGGTCACCCAGTGTGTTTCATGGCTGAGTGGGGATTTGAACTCTGGTATCTCCCAGTTCCTCAAAGAAAAGTTCCTCTGGTATCTCCCATTCTCAAAGAAATCAGCCCTGAGTGCTCACTAGAAGGACAGATCCTGAAGTTGAGGCTCCTGTACTTTGGCCACCTCGTGAGAAGAGAAGACTCCCTAGAAAAGACCCTGATGTTGGGAAAGATGGAGGGCACAAGGAGAAGGGGACGACAGAGGATGAGATGGTTGGACAGTGTTCTCGAAGCTACTAACATGAGTTTGGCCAAACTGCGAGAGGCAGTGAAGGATAGGCGTGCCTGGCGTGCTCTGGTCCATGGGGTCACGAAGAGTCGGACACGACTGAACGACTGAACAACAACAACAATCTCCCAGTTCCTAGTTCAGCACTAACCACTACACCACACTGTCTCTCCCCATTTTACAGTTGTGGATAGGGAGGCTGAGGCTGGAAGTGGGGTGTGTGTGTTCACTGATGAGGTCTGTGTTTAGGACTTTCACCTCCTCCCCTTGACCGCTTCCCTGCTCCAACATGGCTTTGATTTCAACTGCCTCAGATGACATGAGCTTATTCTGTTGCGACGCAGAGATGGAATCCTTTCCAGATTCCCCCCCCTTTTGTACCCCCTTCCCTTCGGGCCAAGTGCCGGAGGAATGAACAAAAGTTAGTGTTTCTTTTTTAAAAAAATTAAAAATAAAAATCTTTGCAGCTCTCTGATGGAAAATAAATGGGGAGAGATCACTCTGTCGGGATACATAGAATGTTGTGTAGCCTAGTAAGTCTGCAGGCTTGAGCTTGCTTGCAAAGTAAAAGAAGCTGATGTAATAGACCTGCAAACCTTACTGTGCCAGAGTGACTCAGCAAGAGTGGGCCGACAGATGATTGGCTGTTGTCTTGTATTAAAGGGGAACCTGTTAAGCAGGGCGTGGTGGTGTAGAGTGGAGTCGGAGAGAGTGAGGGTGAAGTTGTCCTACTTGTCTAAACTGTCTGTATGTATATAGCTCACGTTAAAACAATACTGCACTAAAGAACCTGTGGCTTTTGCACTTCTCTGCTACAACGCCGTGGAGCAATCCGCGACACACTCATCCACTTTTTGGGATTCCCAGTATATTCCATTTTGTTTTGCCTAGGTCCCCCCTTTTAGCCCTTCTCCAAGCACTTCTCCGTACCCCACCAGCATCGGCCCAATGGATAGCAGTGGAATGAGGTCACGGTATCGCTCTTCGCCAAGCGTATACAATTCCCCTACTGGCAAGGAAGACTATATGACGGACCTCAGGTCTCTGGACAACTTCCTTCGAAGCGAGGAGGAGAAGCAGCACAGAGTTCAGCTGGGTAAGCAGTTCTGCTCCACGCAAATAATGTATTCCGCCCCACCTGATGGAGTATTCGCATGTGCCCATAGCTATGAAAGCCTTGCCAGCCAGTTTCCATAATTTCTTTTGCATGCTTGTGGTTGGATAACTACAGGGAGCACAAGGTGGCGCTGTGGTCTAAACCAGTGTTTTTCAACCTTTTTTGGGCAAAGGCACACTTGTTTCATGAAAAAAATCACGAGGCACACCACCATTAGAAAATGTTAAAAAAATTAACTCTGTGCCTATATTGACTATATATAAAGTAATTTTTCAATTTTACCCACGGCACACCAGGCAACATCTCGCGGCACACTAGTGTGCCGCGGAACAGTGGTTGAAAAACACTGGTCTAAACCACTGAGCCTCGTGGGCTTGCCGATCAGAAGGTTGGTGGTTTGAATCCCTGAGCTCCAGTTGCTCTGTCCCAGCTCCTGCCAATCTAGCAGTTTGAAAGCACACCAGCACAAGTAGATAAATAGGTACTGCTTCAGCGGGAAGGTAAAAACGGCATTTCCGTGCGCTCTGGTTTCTGTCATGGTGCCCCATTGTGCCAGAAGCAGTTTAGTCATGCTGGCCACACGACCCGGAAAGCTGTCTGTGGACAAACGCCGGCTCCCTCGGCCTGAAAGCGAGATGAACGCTGCAACCCCATAGTTGCCTTTGACTGCACTTAACTGTCCAGGGGTCCTTTACCTTTACCTTTTACAGGGAGCACAGATTCCAGTTCTCCTTCTAGCAGCCCAACCTTTTGGAACTACAGCCGGTCCATGGCAGACTATGCCCAGATGCTCAGGAAATTCCAGTACCAACCTGCCTGCAGGTCCCAAGCCCCTTCGGCCCACAAAGATGAAGCCGAGTTGAGCTCCAAGCAGGTCGCTGAAGAGGTAAATGGAAGATTGGCATCGGGGCAGTAGGGGATTGTTTCCTTCTGAATGGAGCCTCCAGAGCATCAGTCTTCAACTTTTTCACATAGGGACCCACATTTAACCCAAACATGCATTTGGGGACCCCCCTACCTCCCCCCATATATTAATATGGTGCTGCTGCTACTCACTTTAGTTCAGGTCCCAACCCACCAGCTGAAGACCAGTGCTCTAGAGCCATTACACTTTAGTGGCAAATCACTACAAGTGTATGTACTTAACAGTGAACCCCATTGGGACTGGAAGACTTAATTCAGAGTAAAATTAAATCAGAACGTGCATTTGGGAGGAGTAATAGTTGTTTACTATTAGATTCCAATGGGTTATTGATATTGCTTTGTTTGATATAAGTTTGTTTGTTTGAAAGTTATTGTGACTTTTTTGTATTTGATCTGATTGTTATTATTAATGTTTGACATTTGATTATGTTTTTATATGGGCGGGGTATAGATAAAATAAAAAGTTTATAGGACCTGCAACTTTATAACTTGCTTACTATGTTTCAGGAAGATAGGAGGATTTAAATAATAATAATCCTACAATGACTGGACTGAGTTGACATACTGAGACCTTCTTGTTTTCCCTTTCAGGTTTGGGCAAGAGTGTCAATGAGTAGGCAGCTGCTGGATCACATGGACTCCTGGACTGCTAAATTCAGAAATGTGAGTTCTGCCGGTGGCCTTTGAAATCAAACAGGTGACTTCTTGTTTGATTTGTGGGTAAATAGTCAAATTAAGCTAAGTGGGGATGGCTTACACATTGCTCTGTGGGACAAACTGAAATTGCTTGAAAGCCCAAGACGCAGTTCAACTTTCCTTCCTTCCTTCCTTCCTTCCTTCCTTCCTTCCTTCCTTTCTTTCTTTCTTTCTTTCTGTCATTTAGTGGATCAATGAAACAATTTTAGTGCCCCTCGTTCAGGAGATGGAGTCCGTGAGCACTCAGATGCGGAGAATGGGGTGTCCAGAGTTGCAAATTGGAGGTACGTTGACTTACATAAAACTTGTGGTCTGTTATCTCCTGTTGAAGGTGAAATAGCCCACCATTTTTACCACTTGGTAATATAATATCTGGGAACACCCTTTTGGATGCCACTTTTTAAAAAATATTTAGAGGTAGAGTCGGGTCAGGTTGTTGTGATCTACTGGGACACTGTACAGATAAATTTGCATGTTTGCGGGTAGCAGAACATAACCTTGTAGATTAAATAAAAGGAAGTGAGCAGTCCTTATCATGACTTATCTTAGAACTTTTGTGGCTTTTCCTGTCTGGTGGGCTTACGGCTTTTTGTTTTTGCAGATGCCAGTATCAGCAGTCTGAAGCAAGCAGCCCTAGTTAAAGCTCCACTTATTCCCACACTGAACGCAATAGTGCAGTACCTGGACCTTACACCAAACCAGGAATATTTGGTTGAAAGGATCAAAGGTAAAGAGTCAAGGTGTGCATTTGGGGGCATTTTTACGCTAGGTACAATTAGCATTGGTTTTCAGCAAGCTGCTATTGCATCAGCAAGGCCTCTGCACTTTGGTCTCTTCTAAGGCAGAGGTGTGGTAGTGGAAGGAGGGTCTGAGTTTCAAACAGCAATATTGGCAGTGTAGCACTTGATGGTGATCCTGATGAAGTTTTCCCCAGGCTGAAACCAAATGATATCATTCTAAACCAGCCTTTGCCAACCTGGCTCCCTACAACTCCCATCAGCCCCAGTCAGCACCGTCGTCCGAAACATCTGGAGGGCACCAGGTTGGTGGAGGCTGGACAAGCAGGTGTTGAAGGGAACAGCCCTCTTTTAGAACTGCCTCTTTCAGTCACTGAATGGTCCTGAAGCTCCAGGAATGGAATCTCTTTCGTTAAACCTTCCTCCAGTTCTGCCCCCAAATAACGTACTGTACAATTCTGCCAACCCACAGAGCTTTCTCAAGGAGGGTGCATGAGCTCATTCCGGTGGAATCGGGGCGGAGACTTCAAAGCACGGAAATGGGATACTGATTTGCCCACAGACTCTGCGGTAAGTCTTGTGTGTTATCTGCCCTGAATATATTCCATTAAGGTTCCGTGGCTCAGCAACAGCGGTAACAATTAGATGGGAGCATAGATTTCAGTACTCGGAAGCCGGGGTTGTATACCATTAATTTTAGTCCTCTTGTGCTTAAAACGAGGTTACATAAAACGTGTCACATTTGTACGAACTTTTCTGTTTGGATCTGAGCTGATTGCTAAGTTGCCTCTATTGGACTGACCTTGAAGTTTTTTAATTAGTTCTACACTTTCTAGAAAAACTAGAATAAAATCGATTCGAAGTGATGCAAACACAGTAAGTTGTTAGCAGACATTAAGGAGTTTGTTTGGCTCTGTCCCAGCTCAGTTGAATGTGGATTGCATTTCCCTCCACCTCCTTCAGTGCATCCCGACAAACTGAGAGAGAGAGGTGCTCTTAATTGCTTAGTATACTTTTGCTGCTATATAAGTATTTGCTAGTAAGGGTCATATTCATGTCATTCTTTGTTCAGTTGCCTGGGAACAGGGTTTTGTTTTGTATTAAGAAGAAGAGCGAATTTATGGCTTATTCTGGGGATATTTTCTTGCCAATGATGGTGAGAAAAAGCATTTCTTTCTCTTTCTTCAGATCATCATGCACGTGTTCTGCACATACCTTGACTCCAGGCTACCACCTCATCCAAAATATCCCGATGGCAAAACATTCACCTCCCAACATTTCATCCAAATGCCTGATAAGCCAGGTAATGGGGCTCTTTTAGCATTTTATGAACTGGGTGGGGCGGTGTTTTGCCCTCACTCCATTGCTGATGGTTGACCATGAGAGCAGAGGAAGCTCTACACAAGCAGGGATGCTTCTGTGTACATGGAGCTCTGTATGCATATTGGAGACTCATAAAACTTTTGAGTATGGTACATCCAGCAGTATCCCACAAGCTGTGGGTTGAGTAGCATTATCTTACTTTATATCAGGCATGGCCAGACTTGGCCCTCCAGCTGTTTTGGGACTACAATTCCCATCATCCCTGGCCACTGGTCCTGTTAGCTAGGGATGATGGGAGTTGTAGTCCCAAAACAGCTGGAGGGCCAAGTTTGGCCATGCCTGCTTTATATAAACAAACACACAGGATTGTATCCAGTGGTGATGCTCAGCTGACAGTAAGGCCTTCATCAGTGGACTGGGGAGAGAAGGAATTTTCAGCCATTCTTCCCACCCCCATCTGCTCCTGAGGTTTTGCAGAGTTGTTTCAGGGGGGGGGGCGAAGGGGAAATGGCTGAATATTGTTTCCCTCCCTTGTACCACTCGTCATCAGCCAGATAAACTCTGTTAATCAAGGCAAAATATGAACTTGTTGTTCACAGACGTCTCCAACGAGAACTTGTTTTGCATCTACCAGAGTAGCGTCAACCCTCCCCACTATGAACTTATTTACCAGCGACAAGTCTACAGTCTACCAAAGGTAGGAATCCAGCAACTTCCCATTGATGCCTCCAGGACAGTGGAGCAGCACAGAAGAAATTGGGTGGCGTTCCAAAACTGCTAGGGAGGCGTCCAGTGGGTGGGGATATGCGCTGTCTGCTGTACAGGATATTTCCGTGGCATCGGTCTCCACACACCTGTGTGTTGAGCTGTCACCTGTCTTCCTCGCAGCATGGTGATGCATCTGTGGCTGGGAGAAGGGAGCAAAGTACTGGTCGTCTCCATTAACGAGGCTTGCCAGTTACCCTTCTTTATAAATGACAATACCTGCAACAAAATGTTGTGGTATGGAGTAGAGTACTGCTGTTCAGGATTCCCTTTCCTAAGCTGCTACATGACATTTCCCGCTCCCCTCCTGAATTTTCTGTTTCCCCTAATTGTCAACCAGCATTCTGCGGTCACTGAGTTTGCTTAGTCGTCCTTGGTCTGTTTTCAGCCTCATCGGTCTGTTTTCAGCTTTTTTGCATTTTAGAGGTAGTTTCCCCCTGAAGATTTTTTGGTTACTTCTGCAGCCCTCGGGGCTTCCCTGAAGGAACCTGCTGACCCCTCCCTCTTGGGTGTGGTTGTTGTTGTTGTTCAGTCGTTCAGTCGTGTCCGACTCTTCGTGACCCCATGGACCAGAGCACGCCAGGCACCCCTATCCTTCACTGCCTCTCGCAGTTTGGCCAAACTCATGTTAGTAGCTTCGAGAATACTGTCCAACCATCTCATCCTCTGTCGTCTCCTTCTCCTTGTGCCCTCCACCTTTCCCAACATCAGGGTCTTTTCTAGGGAGTCTTCTCTTCTCATGAGGTGGCCAAAGTGCTGGAGCCTCAACTTCAGGATCTGTCCTTCTAGTGAGCACTCAGGGCCGATTTCCTTGAGAATGGATAGGTTTGATCTTCTTGCAGTCCATGGGACTCTCAAGAGTCTCCTCCAGCACCAGAATTCAAAAGCATCAATAGTGAAGCCTCAACCGTATAAGGGCCCGCATTCCTGGGAATGAGCTCACATTTAATGTATAGGATACTTAGGAAGCTTCGGGAGGAAAAAAACAAATCACGCTTGAGCTATCCAAAAGTATAGCTGCTTTCGGGTCTGGGAGATTCTCAGGATGCTGAATTGTGCACTAGATTCTCAGCTGAGCCAGTCAGGTGTGTGCAGTGGTCTTACAGAGGTGCAAGCATTTCCAGTATCGCAATCCGACAATGTACAGAGGGCAACAGCCCCTCATACTTAAGTCTTTGTCATGTGACTCCCCTCCTGTTCACTCGGACCCCGTTTGTCTTTCACTTCAGGGCAGAAACAACTTGTTCCACACCTTGCTAATGTTCCTGTACATCATAAAGACTAAAGAATCTGGGATGCTTGGGTAGGTATGGCATTCTGCGTATTCCTGAACCCAACACTGGGCTGGGAATGTCCGCTGAATAGCTTCTCTCGGTCAGTGTGGACAATACCAAGATAGATGGAGCCGATGGCATAAGGCGGCTTCCTGTGTCCCTAAACAAGGAGAAGTGATCTGCTCCCTGCCCAGAAGAGAGCTTATCACATCACATTGAGGGTAGGAAGGGGAGTGGTGGAAGAGAACAGATACTAGCCAATAGAGTGTGGAGGGGTGGCAGGTGGAAATATTTAGCAAGAAGGACTGAAAATGAGCTGGAGTGGCCCCCATTTATTATTATTATTGCTGGCATGTGCATGTATGGGGGGGGGAGGCTTGACAAACAAAACTCCCTAATGAGGGAGAAGGAGAATGAAGCCCAGTTAATCAAATAAGCACAGGCATTAGAGCTGGCTTCTGTGTATCAATAGCAATATTTCTATAGAGAGTCCTGAATGTGGTTATCGAATGGAGCGATTTACCGTATTTTTCGCTCCATAGGGCGCACCGGACCATAGGGCGCACCTCGTTTTTAGAGGAGGAAACAAGGAAAAAAAAATCTGGTTTTCTTCCTCTAAAAGCCCTGTTTTTTTGAGGATCAGCTAAAAGTTTTGCAGCTTTTTTGCAAAGGGAAAAGCCCTGGTTTTTTTGAGGATCAGCTAAAAGTTTTGTAGCTTTTTTTGCAAAGGGAAAAGCCCTGGTTTTTTGAGGATCAGCTAAAAGTTTTGCAGCTTTTTTTGCAAAGGGGGAAAAGCAAAGAGGAAAAGCCCTGTTTTTATGGGGTTCAACTCACATTTCTGCAGCTTCTAAAGGAAAAGAGCCTTTTCTACAGTTTCCAGACAGAAAGTCTAATCAGCCAGTCACATGTCACTTGGGAAACAAACAACCTCCCTCTGCAGCACATTCAACAATGAAGGGCGGGGCTGAAAGGGAGCCGGGACTCTTATCTCTCTCCTGATCTCTTGCTGATCAGCTGCTGAGTGGGGTCCTTTCAACACCCCCTTTTCTCTTTGTAAAATAAAAAGCATGATCCTCTTTTGGCCCCATGGCAATTCAGCTCCAGGGACCACCATTCGCTCCATAAGACGCACAGATATCCCCCCTTACTTTTTAGGAGCGAAAAAAGTGCGTCTTATGGAGCGAAAAATACGGTAACTTAACCCTGCTCCTGAGGCACCAGCTTCAAATGAGACTTTTAACATTTTAAATTTCTTATTTAATGATTCAGTTACAGGTGGGTAGCCGTGTTGGTCTGCCATAGTCGAAACAAAATAGAAAATTATAGTATCTGAAGAAGTGTGCATGCACACGAAAGCTCATACCAAGAACAAACTCAGTTGGTCTCTAAGGTGCTACTGGAAAGAATTTTCTATTTTATTTAATGATGAATGGTATAACTTACATATCTTGATATGAAATGCATCAACTATTTTTTGCAGGCGGGTCAATCTTGGCTTATCTGGTGTGAACGTTTTGTGGATTTTTGGAGACTAGTTGCCAGTCCCTGTCGCAGGACGCATGAGGACAAACACCTTGGCTTGTTTTGTGAAGAGAACTCAGCAGCTTGACGAACTTACTGCCTTGAAAGCATGGTTTGGATATATAAAGCAAGACTTTGGTTTTTTAAAAACTGTATTTGGAATAATAATGAAAAACTTTCAGCACCAAAACCAAATGGTTTCTGTGAATGACTTCACTTGAGGATCCTAGCGGGAAAGTTATGTCGTTTCTAGATGGACTGAATTACCTTTTTGGATAGCATTCTGTTGAATGCGACTGCTGCTTTTAGACGATAACAGGAGGGCTGTTTGCCACACACAGTCTGCCTCTGGAGATTCATATAAGCAGGACACCTAGTCGATAATGCATTGCTGAATTGGATCCAAACTATTCAAGTGAGCCTGCGTACCTGTATTCTTATAGGCTACATCCGTTTTGCCACGTCAGAAAAAAGGTCACATCAGTGTATCTTAAGTACAAGGTCCCAAACCACAGAAACACAAATCAACCAGGTTTCTTTTGAGTCTTGGTTACAAAGGTATGTGCCTTTCATCTCTAGCACACAAGTGACTTTGTATGATCTTTTTTCTTTTTTGAAGTGACAGCACTCCGGCTCCCTCTATCAGCAGCACAGAACAGCAGGCAAACTTCATCTTGACCATGCAGCCTTTTCTCGGGGCCCTTGGGAGATGTAGTGTTTTGGGTTGGAGGGGGGGGTGTTCAAATTTCATGTTTCTATGGGATGCTGCGAAGTGAGCTGCATCTAAAGGGTGGGGGTTACCAATAGTTCATGGCATGGAGGGCTGTGCTGCTGCCTTTCTTCCCCCAACACATTCCGATAAGCAGGGAGCTAAAAGAGTGGAACATCACACTTGCCATTCCAGCAAAACTGCCCCATGAGTCCTGTTGCCAAATAAACCAGTACCTCTACTTACAAGCACCTCTGGTTACGTATCCTTCGGGATACACATGCGGCAAACCCATAAGTATTTTTCCGGGTTTCGCCGCATGCGCAGAAGCGCTCTACCGCGTGCATGCGCGCAACAGGCACCTCCGGTTGCGAAAACCTCGGGATCTGATCGGAGCTCCGGAACGGATCCCATCCGCAACCGGAGGTACCACTGTAGTTTATTTTTCCTCCTAGGTTAAGACTGTGTGGTGGGCGGGAGAAGGATTGGCATGGTTTGGACATTGCATGTCTTTGGATAATCTGGTATATATATGTATTTTAATGAATGGATTCTTTTTCCAGTCACGTCACTGGGGCCTTTCCAGTCTGCAAACATCTTGGCTGCAGTTGTACTTCTCTTTCCTTGCAAGTGAACAATTTTGCTGCTCAACAATTAGGCTTCCCCTGCGAAAAGCTCCCCAACCTTAGCATGTACATCTTGGTGCCCAAGCATTTGACAAACAAAGCTATTTCGGAAAACTGCACCCTCTTTTAAAGAATAGGGTGTTCCAAATCAAACCCTAGCTCTCAGCATAAAATATAATTCATTTGCCTTGCAACCATAGCATGCAGGACAATTTGTAGGTCTAAATTAATTAATTTACCACTAGAGGTCCGCAGCCCTGAATCTCTTAATTCTGTGAAACCCTAACCCTCAACATATCAACAGATCTTGTTGTGACCCAGAGCAGCATATTTTGTAAGCAAAGCTTCCTTTGTTGCCTTGACAAAGTGTGTTTGTACTGGATTTTGCAGGAGTGAACAGGCTGGTGAGATGGCAGGGGGCGGCTGCTTCTGCTTCCATAGCCACTGGTCTTAAGACCTATTGCTGTGACAGCAGCTTGTGTGTTACGTTTTTCTAATCCGAGTCATGCTTTCCTCAGGAAGCTGAGACCTTTGTTGACACCTGTCTTGGTGCTGCCATTAAAACGTCTGTTTTAATTTGTCTCTGTGTGACTCTTTTCTGGGTCCTTGCTCTTCCCTCTTTTTGGCCTGTCCTCTCACATCACAAAAACCTGTGGTCTTTCAGATACTGTTGTACTACAATTCCCATCATCGTGCTGACCATTGGCAGTGCTGGCCAGAGCAGATGGCAGCTGCATCCCAGGAATCCCATTCCTGTCTTATACCTTCAGCTTCCTAGGCAGCCATTCTATTTAAGGTATCAAGAGAATCCTTTTACAGCCTTCAGCTAGCTAGCTATCGGTCTCCCTTCGTTCTGTCTTTCTGCATAATTCCGTGTTACTAAGCAGTTTATATCTATTGCACAACCATTAAAAACGCAAAAGCCCTGTGGGATCAAAGGCTCATCTAGCTGGTGGTCATCACTGCCTCTTGTGGGAATAGATTCAGGTAGGTAGATGTGCTGGTCTGACGCAGTTGAAATATATATATGTGTGTGTATGTATGTATTATGGTGCTGGAGGAGACTCGTGAGAGTCCCATGGACTGCAAGAAGATCAAACCTATCCATTCTCAAAGAAATCAGCCCTGAGTGCTCACTGGAAGGACAGATCCTGAAGTTGGGGCTCCAGTACTTTGGCCACCTCATGAGAAGAGAAGACTCCCTGGAAAAGACCCTGATGTTGGGAAAGATGGAGGGCACAAGGAGAAGGGGACGACAGAGGATGAGATGGCTGGACAGTGTTCTCGAAGCTACTAACATGAGTTTGGCCAAACTGCGAGAGGCAGTGGAGGATAGGCGTGCCTGGCATGCTCTGGTCCATGGGGTCCTGTTAATTTAAGCCTCCTCAAGCGCAGCTTGTCTAGATCGTAAAGGCAGCCAGTAGCCCAACATGATATTCCCAACAATTGAGTAGGCAGCTGGCTTTGGCCAGGGGCCTGTGTGGTTCTTGGCTGCCCAGTTCATTTGGTCAAGGTGTAACAGCAGCAGCAGCAGTAGTTTTATAATATGACAGATGTTCTGTGGAGCTGAAAGCTAAATTTGAATGCTCTTCATATACACCTGAAGATATTTCAAGGGTTGACGTGAGCCTTGTGGGTTTTTTTAAAGGGTAAGAAATGCAGTATGGAAACCCTACATACAGATGAAACTCGAAAAATTAGAATATCGTGGAAAGGTTCATTTCTTTCGGTAATTCAACTTAAAAGGTGAAACTAATATATGAGATAGACTCATGACATGCAAAGTGAGATATGTCAAGCCTTTATTTGTTATAATTGTGATGATTATGGCGTACAGCTGATGAGAACCCCAAATTAACAATCTCAACTTTGGGGTTTTCATCAGCTGCACGCCATAATCATCACAATTATAACAAATAAAGGCTTGACATATCTCGCTTTGCATGTCATGAGTCTATCTCCTATATTAAACTCCAGTAGCTAATGAAAACAATTGCTTACATAAATGGACTTTTCCACGGTATTCTAATTTTTTGAGTTTCACTTGTAAAGTGCAGCCTTTCTCGGTGTAATTTGCCAGCCTCGATCTTGGTAAAAATGAACCCCAGACCGAGCTGACTGACCCTTTAGAGAAAAATGTGCTCCTCTTCAGCTTATAACAAATTTTCTCTCTGCCTATTCCTGCTGAATACATTTCCTGCTGATTTTTAAAAGGCTGCTACCTGCCCCCAAACCTTCTGAGAATCAGCCAGGCTGGAAACTGCAGGGGAGGGGAATCATCATTCAGTCTGGCTGCTAGAGTCCTTTGTTTTGGTATCCTGGTACAAATTTGTACAGTACAGGGTTGTCAGTACAGTAAGCCCTTGAGAGCTCAGCCCCTGGCAGATGCAGTCTTGCTGGCTATACAGAAGAAGGAATTACGTCACTGGTGAGCTCTTGGAACGTATTCTATTTCGATGATTTTTCACATCAACTTAAGATTTAGAACACGTTAGCGAGACCTACATGTAGCAGCGACAGCCAAAATGGGAGATAAGTGTGTATGAATTGTTATTCTTGCCTTATGTTTGGGCAAATACGGAAATTGGAAAACTACAGAAGCAGAAAACACATTGAGGCCAAAAGTGTCTGTATAGCAGGGCCCACATACTGGTAGATTTATTGTTGGCCTCAGTACATCATGAGTTTGCACAGAGTGGGGAGGTCTTTGGTTCATTGATTGTGTCTGTACAAGATTTTTGGTGACCACTGCTGTGAGCCAGATCCATTTTGATTGGCCAGGTGTGAGATTCCATTTAATAGAAATCTAGCTCAGTAAGCGATTAACACCTGTAAAAGTGTAGTGATACTCATTTCCCTAAATTAATGTGAGCTCAAAACCTGAACTAGCAGAAGACCTATGGGTTATGCCAATAGAAGAAGAAGAGTTTGGATTTGATATCCCGCTTTTCACTACCCGAAGGAGTCTCAAAGCGGCTCACATTCTCCTTTCCCTTCCTCCCCCGCAACAAACACTCTGTGAGGTGAGTGGGGCTGAGAGACTTCAGAGAAGTGTGACTAGCCCAAGGTCACCCAGCAGCTGCATGTGGAGGAGCGGAGACACGAACCCGGTTCACCAGATTATGAGTCTGCCGCTCTTAACCACTACACCACACTGGCTCTCAGCAGAGATGCCCACAAACTGACGATATCGACAACATAAACTTTTATTTGCTCATATGGTTTTGACCAACTTTCAGTGCTTATTAATCTTCCCCTGTGTATGAATGTCCAACACATGTCGGGGTTCAATATCTGGGTTATGGGAAGCCCTTGTTTTATACCCCAAAAGGAATTGCTGAGGGAACCAGAACAGATGGGTCTCCCCAGTTTGTGGGGAACTCGAAAGCTTGCTTGCTATTTTCTGGCACCTCAGCCGGCCCTAATTAAAGAAAACACTACTCCACTGTGGTTTTTCAACTCTCATTTTGTGTGTTCCCAAAAGCCGAAATGTGCCCCAGCCTTACGGAGGTGTGGGGTGACTTGATAACATGGATTTTGTCCACAGTTCTAGCTTCAGCCAAAGGGGTCTTCATAATTAACAGTATAAAACAACACACAATACCCTACTAAAAACCCAGCTGAAACATCACTCCCTATTTTGAAGTTTAGCATTAGCAAGCAGAAACGTGTTCACAGCCGAAAAATTTCTTGCAACGCTTGCAGGGGACCCGGGTGTCTCTGTAGGAAGTATAAAAGAGAGCCTTGTAGAGACTTAACGGATTTAAAAGGAGATAAGCTTTAGTTGATTAGTCTACATTTCATCAGCTGCATGAAATGTTATCCTTGAAGCGCAGATATACATACATATTTTTTTTAAACCGCATGGGTGAGGTGCAGTCTGTGACAATTCTGTGCAATGCCAGGTCAGTAGTGACCATTGAGAATAATTGGGTGATAAATGCAACCTTCCTAGCTTTGCAGCCCTAACTGCGCCTATAGCAGGAGAGAAAATCGCAGTCTGGAGAGAGGGAGTCCTAAATGGCTATAGCATCAAACTTGCTGATCATAGAATCCTAGAGTTGGAAGAGACCCCAAGGGCCATCCAGTCCAACCCCCTGCCAAGCAGGAAACACCACCAAAGCATTCCTGACAGATGGCTGTCAAGCCTCCGCTTAAAGACCTCCAAAGAAGGAGACTCCACCACACTCCTTGGTAGCAAATTCCACTGTCCAACAGCTCTTACTGTCAGGAAGTTCTTCCTAATGTTTAGGTGGAATCTTCTTTCTTGTAGTTGGAATTCATTGCCCCGTGTCCGCTTCTCTGGAGCAGCAGAAAACAACCTTTCACCCTCCTCTATATGACATCCTTTTATATATTTGAACATGGCTATCATATCACCCCTTAACCTTCTCTTCTCCAGGCTAAACATACCCAGCTCCCTAAGCCGTTCCTCATAAGGCATTGTTTCCAGGCCTTTGACCATTTTGGTTGCCCTCCTCTGGACACGTTCCAGCTTGTCAGTATCCTTCTGGAACTGTGGTGCCCAGAACTGGACACAGTATTCCAGGTGAGGTCTGACCAGAGCGGAATACAGTGGTACTATTACTTCCCTTGATCTAGATTCTATACTCCTATTGATGCAGCCCAGAATTGCATTGGCTTTTTTAGCTGCTGCATCACACTGTTGACTCATGTCAAGTTTGTGGTCTACCAAGACTCCTAGATCCTTTTCACATGTACTGCTCTCAAGCCAGGTGTCACCCATCCTGTATTTGTGCCTTTCATATTTTTTGCCCAAGTGTAGTAATTTACATTTCTCCTTGTTAAAATTCATCTTGTTTGCTTTGGCCCAGTTGTCTAATCTGTTACGGTCATTTTGAAGTGTGATCCTGTCCTCTGGGGTATTAGCCACCCCTCCCAATTTGGTGATACACTTGATTGCATGCTGGAGTCTCCCTTTGTGGAAGAATTGTGACTTTCGTGTTAGAAACCCCCACCAACAGTTGAAGGTATAAAGCAAGAACATAAATAACTGGTTCCCTTATCCAGTACAGCATATCTTGCCAGACCTAATCAGATTCAATAAATCATTCACCGTCAATTGGATTTGCACTACTGGCTAATCAGTTCAGAATTATCTCTTTGCTACAAACCTAGCCTAGGCCTAGTTCTTGAGAGTAACTATTGCAGCTTGAATTGGGAGGTAGCTATTTGCAGAAGTAAACAATAAAATACCACAGCACTGACACTAGATCATTTCTGGTGAACAAAAAAAACACACCAAAAAAATCCAATTCATCTGTTACAAAATGGAGCGGAACCCCATTATATATCACAGCAGGGGTTGGAGAGTAAGAATGAAAATATAAATGTCAGAGCACCTTGGAATTGAAACAGGCTTGGAAGCAGCACAATTCTAAGCATGTCTGCTCAAAAATAAGTCCCATCAAGTTAAATGGGATTGTATCGTATCCACTGTAGAAGGAGCAGTTTGGGATCCACTTGTAGATCTCTGGGTCATCTGCAGAATGGAAGCAATTGTCTCTGAATTGTTTAGCAACTGCTACCACTTAAGAATTCCCACTACTACATCCCTAACTTTGGTTGTAGTGGGGGAAATGCTTGGGGTGAAAAGCAGGAGTTGGGGGGTTTTTTGGGTACGAAAATAATTGTGAGCAGACCAACTCTGCGCTACAAAGATGTCTGCCAAGGTGACGTGAAGATTGGCAACATCAACCCTGCCATGTGGGAATCCCTTGCAGATGACCACTGTTACGGAAATTACCGGGTCGAGAAGGCTCAGCTCCCGGTCCTACGGAGGAAGCCCGTGGTTCGCTGCGGAGGCAATGGAGACCAGCCGGAGATTGGAGCAAAAGCAAAGGAGTTTATTGCGCAACAAGGTTCAGGAGGATCCGAACCCCGAACAAAGGGTGTCCTGGACTTTTAAAAGTTCCCGCGATAGCCCAGAATACATAGCGAAATACATCACAGAAACGTCAGAGATGGGAGGGGAGAGAGGAGGTTACAGTAAAATTTACATAGGGGAAAAACAAGTTTTGCATATCAGGAAGGATGGCAGGAACCGGTGAATGGATCCAGGGTGGGTGCAATACACATTGAAGGTTTCTTCTGCGTCAGGACAATAGAAAGCTCCTAGGAGGATGTCTGCTGCCATGGTAGCTGATGGATGGGTGCTTGACTGGATTATCGGGAGGGGGCATCTCCTCCTGCGGACGTGACTCGCTGCTTAGGGGATTATGAAAGCCACTAAGTGGAGAGTCCAAAAATTATGCAGTATTGAAATAATATACTTCTGATGATCGGAGGATGGCGGGGACCGAGGGGTTAAAAAGGTTATTTTACAAGGAGCAAATAGACACCCGAACCAAGCAAATCGGACACTGCGTTCAGGAGTTGTGGATTTTTACAATAATAAATACTTCGAGCTGTCAAAATTGGGCCACCCAGCGTCTAAATTGTCCATTTGATACATTGTTGCAAGTTATAATTAATAGTTTCCTCAACTGGTTACATTTTGGTTTCGATTCCATTGTTCTCCCAGCAGGGAGCCTGTCAAAACCCACTTAGTGTTCAGTCAAGCGTGAAGGTGATGATTGAATCATAGTAGCTGACCTGAACGTTCCATTTTGCAGGCTGAGCTGGATGCATGCTCCTGATTGGTGGGTTTCCCGTTCATTGAGAAAATGGAGACCAGCGGAGCGCTGTTTGACAGAAGCGCTTTTCCAGAGGCTTTTTCGGAACGCAAATTGGGATTTTGGGGAACCCTTCATCACGAGGGTTTTATGTGGTGCTTGTGCGACATGTGAAGTGTAGGGAGATGGACATAAAAAAGGGGGAAAGAATGCCCGCTCATCGTCGGGCTTTTAGTGAGTTCACGAGTCCCGCACTCGCTACCGGGGAGGCATAGCGGTGGGGGAAGGTGGTAGCGGGTAAATTTCCCTATCAGTCCCGCACTTGGAGATAATGATTTGTAATCTGGTTCGCAGAACCACAAATCCTTTTCTCCACACCTACACCTCCGTAACTTGGTACTCACCTTCCCCCAGGTGTCTTAACTGGACGTATTCAGGGAAGGTGGGCTGGCCATGATAGTAAGCCCGGAGGGGAAACATGGAGGAGGAAGGTGGGTTTAAGGGACAGCGGGTCAAAGAACAGCATGGGGTCCAGCAACGAGAGATACAACAAAGCACTAACATGCACAACACTATTACTATGATGACCAGAAAAATACCCTTTAAAAGTTGTTTCGCCCACCCCAAGTTGGGCAACCAGCTCCAAAGATCAAAGTCTGACATTCCTTCATGTTGAATGTCGTGCAAAGTGGAGGTCAGACGGTGGATGTTGTTCAAATGTCCTGTAATGTTCAGGGTTTGATCTGTCACATATGTGCAACACTCGGAGCCAATCAGAGCACAAGTCCCGCCCTCCGCCGATAATAAAAAGTCCGTAGCAATTCGGTTTTGAATTCCAAGTTGTCTCACCTGTGAGAGTTCGGTGGTCAGCGAATCCGTGATTTGCTCAGCCTCCCGCATGAATTTGAGGAGGACATCGGTGAGCCTCAGGATATCGACGTGGTTTGAACCGGCGCCGTATGCTGGGAATAGGGCTCTTCCCCAGGTCTCTCCATTTGCAGCCACATCAGACAGGTCGGAGAGGGCTTGCTCCTCCCGCTTATTCCGCAGTCTCCCAGTAGGTAGGTCTTGGGTGACGCGTACCCCTGGGACGATGTACCCCAGGTAGCAGGAGCCAGACATGTGGGGGCTTACCCATCGGTAGGCACGGTGGGCACAGATCCACCACAGTCCGGCTAGGTCGGTCCCGAGTCTGCCAGAGGCGAAGCTGTGGAGGAAGGCGATGTTGGGGCGCGAGGTCTGGTCCACTGGATTGGCACCTACTGCCAGTGCCCAGGCTGATGGAAGGTCAGTGACCAAATGTGATTTTGATTGGGTACTAACAGTCACTTGTCCATTCTCGTGAATTTCCAGAGAGGTGTCACAGGAACTAGTCCCTACTGAGGCACCATCTCCAGAGAAAACACGGCAGAGGGGTCCGTGGGTAGGACCAGTGAGATACAGATACTGGTGGGTAAGGTTTAAGGCAGTGAGGTTCCATGAAGCCACGTTTCCTAGGCGGAGCTGTTCCAGGGTGACTGCAAAAGGAACCAGGGGAAGTCCTTGCCGGAGGTGGCTTGGGGCATGGGCACAAATCCAACAGTTCGGGTATTCTGTCTCCTTGGCCACCTTGCCAAGGAGTTGGATGAAGGAGTTTTGATCCCATGATGAGAGGAAGTCTGGCTCAGGGATGGAAGAGTCTGCAGCCAGGCGACGTGGAGCAGTTCCAACAGGGTGAAGGGGATCAGTGGTGTTCAACAGGGAGGCTGTCTTGGCAATTCCTCCACATCGCAGGGGTCCGGTGTGATCCCAAACTGGTGGGTCTGAGGGCAGGATGGGGTGATACCAGCCCTCCAGGTAGTCAGAGCCCCTCCAGTCCTTAGTGGGACCCAGGTCCCATAAGCAACAGAAACGTCTCAGGCAGATACCTTGGATCAGGGGTCTGGAAGGCGGTGGTACCAGGCGGGTACATTGAAACCCAAAAATGAGGTTTTGCGTGGGGGAAGAAGAAGTGTCAGTAAAAGTGTGGGAGCCCCCACCTTGCTGCACTTCAGTCCAATTAGGGCTCTTGGATACCTCTCCATGGCTAAAGAGGAGGTATGAGCCATTGACACAGGTAAGGCGATACCTCCCTTGATCTAGGATGACGGAGGCTGAGCCCAGCCTCCTATAGTCCTTGGAGCGTACAAACAGTTCCCACTGCTGTGTCCCATTCATCTTGGGGACCAGTGAGTGGCGTAACAGAGTCCTGCTTTCGGGAAGGCAAAAGTCAAAATCCCCAATCCGGTCCGGATTTTGCTTTCCACCCTGTTCCAAAAGGTGGAAGTCCAGGTATTGGTAGTCAGTCATTATTCCAGGGCAGTGTTCAGAGGTCCAAGCGAGGGGCCTGCCCAGGAAAGGGAAAAGGAAGAGTATCGTGATGGGGTTCATTTTTTTTTTTTAGGAAAAAAAACTGTCGAAGTAAGCTGTCCAAGGCAAGCTGTCAAATGACAGCCAGTTCAAAAAAAACACGGGGAGCTGTCAAATAGCTGTCAGAAGCTTTCAGTAGCGGCAATTCTGAAAAGGCAGAAAACTGTCAAACAGCTTGTCAAAAGCTGTCAATGGGGTAAGTCCGAAAACACGGAGAGCTGTCAAACAGCTGTCAAAAGCTGTCAATGGCGGCAAGTCCGAAAACACGGAGAGCTGTCAAACAGCTGTCAAAAGCTGTCAATAGCGGCAGGTCCGAAAACACGGAGAGCTGTCAAACAGCTGTCAAAAGCTGTCAATGGCGGCTCCGAAAACACGGAGAGCTGTCAAACAGCTGTCAAAAGCTGTCAATGGCGGCAAGTCCGAAAACACGGAGAGCTGTCAAACAGCTGTCAAAAGCTGTCAATGGCGGCAAGTCCGAAAACACGGAGAGCTGTCAAACAGCTGTCAAAAGCTGTCAATGGCGGCAAGTCCGAAAACACGGAGAGCTGTCAAACAGCTGTCAAAAGCTGTCAATGGCGGCAAGTCCGAAAACACAGGCGGGAACGATGTCTGGAGACTTGGGAACGGTGGCACAGGGACTGGGGCGCGATGGACAGGAACTGGGGTACGACGAACAGGAGCTGGGGTGCGATGCTGGGGTGCGGTGAACAGGAACTGGGGAGCGATGCTGGGGTGCGGTGAACAGGAACTGGGGAGCGATGCTGGGGTGCGGTGAACAGGAACTGGGGAGCGATGCTGGGGTGCGGTGAACAGGAACTGGGGAGCGATGCTGGGGTGCGGTGAACAGGAACTGGGGAGCGATGCTGGGGTGCGTTGATCTATCAATTGCGTTTCAAGCGCAGTCGGATGCCGTCCGGTACGAGCTCCGATGTCCACTCGGTGGCACCGGGGTCCGGTCCAGACTGTAGAGCCTGATCCTGTGGCTCCGAATCAGGTCCGGTCTGTAGAGCCCGATCCGGTGGCTCCGAATCAGGTCCGGTCTGTAGAGCCCGATCCTGTGGCTCCGAATCAGGTCCGGTCTGTAGAGCCCGATCCTGTGGCTCCGAATCAGGTCCGGTCTGTAGAGCCCGATCCTGTGGCTCCGAATCAGGTCCGGTCTGTAGAGCCCGATCCTGTGGCTCCGAATCAGGTCCGGTCTGTAGTTCTTCGGGATCTTGGTCGTCGATGTAGGAGTCTGGAGCAGAAGGGGGTTTATCAAACGTATAGTCCTCCCCCCCACTCTCAAAATTGTCCGGAGGGGGTTGGGTTAGCTTGCATCGAGTATGATGTAGCCAGGAGTTCTTCTCCCCAATTTTAACAGCAGTGGGTGAGACGAGGAGCACTTGAAAGGGGCCCTCCCAGGTGGGTTGCAGGGGCACTTTTGGGTATACCTTGGTGAGGATCCAATCCCCAGGTTGGAAGGAGTGTACTGCCATATCAGCTGGTAAGTTCTGGCCCTCTACAGCCGCGTACTGGTGGAGGCGGCGTAATTGTTGTTGGAATTGAATCACATAAGTGGTAAGTTCCGCTTCCCCCAGGTCAAGTTCAGAGAGGGGAAACTGTGTATTGTACACAGGGGGGGGTCTACCAAACAACAGTTCGAAAGGAGAGAGCTTTAAGGGTCCTGTAGGGGCACTCCTTATGTTGTGGAGCACTAAGGGCAGCGCATTCACCCATTTGAGTCCAGTGCTGTTGCATAACTTTCCAAGCTGTACCTTTACCTCCTGGTTCATGCGCTCCACCTGTCCTGATGACGCTGGATGGTAAGGAGTATGTAGCTCCCACTTGATTCCCAAAGCCTTGGCAATCTGTTGGACCACTTCTGCAGTGAAATGGGTCCCCCTGTCGCTGTCCAGCCTGCGTGGGACCCCAAACCTCGGGATGATCTCCTGCAAAAGGGCCCTTGCCACGACTGTAGCGGTGGCTCTTCTAGCCGGATACCCTTCTACCCAAGAGGAAAATTGGTCTACTACGATGAGGGCATACTTGTACCCCTGGCATGGGGGTAGTTCGATAAAATCGAGCTGCAGACTCTCAAAAGGGACAAAAGCCCATGGTCTAGCCCCTGGTGGACGTTTTGGTTCCCTCTTGGGATTGAAGGACTGACATGTAAGGCAATTCTTAGTTGCTGCGGTAGCGGCCATGGCAGTTCCCGGGGCATACCAGCACCTTTGGACGTAGTCTATGAGCCTGGTCTTTCCCCAATGGGTTTGTTGATGTAGGATTCTAACAAATTTAGGGGTCCAAGCCTTAGGAATAATGATTCTTCCATCAGGCAGGGACCATATCCCGTTGGTTAGCTTTGCCCCGATGGATGCCCACATGTCCTGTTCCTGTTTCCCTGCACCATCATACATTAGGCTGAAATCAATTTCGGCAGGCAGTTGGATACATTGGAACTGGGTGCTTTCGCTTATGGCCTGAAGGGCAGCTGTCTGGGCGGCCTGATCAGCCCGTCTGTTTCCTTTTGAGACAGGATCCCTTCCTTTAGTGTGTGCCTTGCAATGGACTACGGCTATAGCTTTTGGTAAGTGGATAGCATTTAGGAGTCTCTCCACTAAGGCAGCATGGGAGATTTGGGAGCCTGAGGCGGTAAGAAAGCCTCGCTGAAGCCAAATTTGTCCGGTGGTATGGACTAGACCAAAGCAGTACTTGCTGTCGGTGTAGATTGTCACTCGCTGTCCCTCTGCTAGCTCGCAAGCCCTGATGAGTGCAATTAACTCAGCAGCTTGAGCACTATACTGGGGGTTTACTGGCTCTGCCTCCACCACTTCGAAATCAGACACCACAGAGTACCCCGTCTTCCGTTCCCCTTCTACGATCTTTGAGCTCCCATCGGTATATAGGATGAGGTCTGGGTTTTGCAGGGGTAGATGGTCCAAGTCCTCACGGGGTTTCTCTGCCTGTCTGACTATTTGGGTACAATCGTGATGCGGGGTGCCATCCTCGGGTAGTGGGAGAAGGGTAGCTGGATTTAAAGAGTTAACCCTTTTTATGGTTACATTCGACGGGGCTAAAAGGAGAGCTTCGTACCGGTTTTGGCGGGGATTTGAGAAATGGTGAGTTCCTTTGAGAGTCAGCAGGGTGGCTACTGCATGTGGGACGTGCACAACGATCTCATGTCCTAGTACTGTATCTTGTGCCTTCTGGAGTAAAATGGCAGCAGCAGCAATTGCCCTTAGACAGCTAATGGATCCCTTTGCTGTGGTGTCCAATTGGAGACTGTAATAAGCTACAGGTCTTTGTCGGTCCCGGAATGATTGGGTTAGGACCCCGGAAGCTACTCCCTCTTGCTCATGGACGAATAGATTAAAGGGTAACCGATAGTCTGGTAACCCTAGAGCAGGGGCGGATCGGAGCTCCCTTTTCAGCCGTTCAAATTGGGCAAAGGCTTCCTCTGACCATTGCAGTTTATCTGGGTGGTCCTGGCGTGTCATTGCAGAGAGGGGCTTGGTAATTTGGCTGTATCCTACGATGAAATCTCTGCAGAACCCACACATTCCTAGAAACCCCCTCAACTGTCTCTTAGTCTGGGGTAAGGGTATCTTGGCGACAGCTTCCACGCGATCGGTAGCCAGGCTTCTGGTTCCAATCCCAAGGATGTGCCCAAGGTACTTGACTTCCTGTTTGCAGAATTGAAGTTTCTTGGGGGACACCTTATGCCCTTTAAAGGCTAGCTGTATAAGGAGGTATTTAGTGTCTCTCCTGCACGCCTCCTCACTATTAGAACAAATGAGTATATCATCTACATATAACAAGTAGGAGGAGCCTGCAGGGAGATTGACATCCTGGAGGTCGCGGTGCAAGGTTGCTGAAAAGATGGCCGGTGATTCCACATATCCTTGGGGTAATCTGGTCCAGGTTAATTGGCCAGGTCCCCAAGTAAATGCGAAAAGGAATTGGCTCTCCGGGGCAACAGGTATGCTGAAGAATGCAGAACACAAGTCAGCTACACTGTACCATGTGGTATCTGGTGGAACTGCATTTAGGAGGGAGTTTGGATTTCCCACCACCGGATGCCGGGGTATTACAAATTGGTTTATTAACCGAAGGTCCTGTACAAAGCGGTAGCGCACAGGGGCTCCTTCACCTCCCGGTTTTTTAATGGGGAGTATCGGAGAATTGCAAGGGGAGGCACAGGGAACCAATATTCCTTGTTCCAAAAAGTCCTGTATCATAGGTGTCAGTCCTTCAATGGCTTCTGGGGGTATGGGGTATTGTTTTGCGCACGGATATGGTTGGTCAGTCTTGAAGGAGATTCGCACTGGGGTTGCTGACTTTAAAAGCCCCACAGAGGTAGACTCGGTCCCCCACAACCAGGGTGGCATTTCCTGCTCCAATTCCAAAGGAAGGTCGGGGAATTGGCGCTCATCTCTAGCCTCTTGCAAGATCCCCTGGAAAGATGCCACTGACTCATCTGGCATATGTAAGTAGATGCCATCAGGGGAACAGGTAATGGTGGCATTTAGTTTGCACAAGAGGTCTCGCCCCAACAGGTTAACTGGGCTAGAGGTAAGGAGGAAAGTATGTTCGGCCAATAAGGGTCCCAAAGTAACCTTTGCTGGTTGTGACAGAGGGCAGGTGCGGGGTATCCCATCCAAACCCATTACTTTCCTAGTCTCTTCTCCGGGTCTAAGGTGGCTACTGGTTAAAGTTGAATAAGTAGCCCCGGTGTCCAAGAGACAGGAGTAGGGGTGTCCGTCTATCTCAATAGTACAGACGGGATCTTCTGGAGATAGAGCTAACACGGGACAGATGGCTTGGGCTTGGGTGAGATCCCCTGTTGATTGTCAATATGGGTTAGCTGGGTTCCTTCTAGCTTCGGAAGCAGGGGTTTGAGCAGATTGGGGCGTTGGTTGGACTGGCAGAGGAGCACTGAAGGGTGCTGATGGTTGTGATCCAGTAGTTGGCTGGACCATTGGGCCCTGGGCATTTTGCGGAGGCCAGTTTCCTGGTGGAGGAGGTTGCACCATCTGTTGGTTGATGTACCCTTGGTGCCTAGGTGGGTGCTGAGGAAAGGCTGCGTAGGGCGGATTTCCTTCAGGGGCTGGGCGAGTGGTGGCTTCAACCCAAGGGCTCCCCGGGTACAAATATGGGCAATTTCGTTTTATGTGCCCTGGCTGGGAGCACAGATAGCAAAGGCCAGTAGAGGGGCCCCAAGGTCGTGGCATTGCTGGATTCGCGGTTGGTCCCCCTCCTCTTCCTCTTCCTCTGACTCGCCCTCTTGCCGGGAATCCTGGGGTTGGGAAGTAAGGGGGTTCCATGCTGAGAGCAAGCACTGCCTCATCCTCAGCCTTGGTGTCTTTCTTTTTCTTTTCGTCCCGGTTATTAAAGACGGACTTGGCGATGGACAATATTTCGCTAAAAGTTTTTCCGTCGTAGCCAACCAGGAGATTTAAGGCTTTCCGGATGTCTGGCGTTGCTTGATCTTTAAAAAACCCTTTTACTATTATATCATGGTGCGGATTCTCGGGGTCTATTCCGCCCCAGGTTTTAATAGCCGCCACCAACCTCGAATAATAGTCCGACGGGTGTTCATTAGGACCCTGGATCACAGTCTGAACTTTAGTCCAGTTTATGGAGCGCTGTCCTGAAGCTTTAATGCCGTCTAAGATGGCCTTTTTAAACAGATTCAGACACCAGACGCCATTAGGGGTATTGAAGTCCCAAGCAGGGTTGGGTTCAATACGGAGATCCCTAGGTGTCAGGGCCTCCACCCCTTGAGGTCTTCCTTCTTGGTAGTTTTCCTGGTTTAGGGCTTCTTCAGCCTTACTGAGAATGTCAGCCTTCTCAGCCTCATTGAATAGGGCATTTAAGAGTACGTGGACATCCGTCCAAGAAGGGTGATGGGAAGAGAAGATTGTAGCGATTTGCCGGTGGCACTTGTCAGGGTCATCCCTCAAGGAGGGCATCACGTTTGCCCAGTTTACTAAGTCTGCAGTCCGGAAGGGCTGGTGGGTGTAAATCATCCGCGGGGCCCCATCCGGAGTTGCAGGAGGGATGGGGAAGGCACGTAGGGGCATCTGGTAGGAGGTCGCCTGGTGATTGATTCCCCCACTCCCTTTAGCCTTTCCCTTTACTGGCTGCCGGGAAGCAGATGGCGAAAAGGCACCCTGGATGCGGATGGCAAGGTCCTTAGCAGTCTGCACCATAGAGCGGGTGGTCATGCCCTCCACGTTCTCAAGAGGATTGGAGTGGGGCGACAGAGTATAAGCAGCGTGGTCACTGACCGGCGTTAAAACCGGGTCAGGTTCCATTTGGTCGTTGGATACTGTGGCTATCTCTTCCTGGTCCATGGGTTGGACTATTAGCTGCCCGCCTTGAGCTCCTGCCTGATTGTTCGGGTCTGCATCATTTTCGGGTCCCGGGAGATTATGTTGCCCAGGGACATCATTCTGTGCAGGGGGAGCTGTGGGTGCTTGTCTGGGTCTATTATAGTATAGCGCCATGGCCTGATCCATAGAGTCATCGTCCGATGGATCCTCATAAGGGGGCGGTGCAGGACCTCCCTTGGGTTTCCTAGAGGCTTTCTTAGGAGGTTTTATCATAGGCATCTGGAGAGCCGGGGAATCCTTCAGAGTAGTGAGGATTTGGTATACGACCTCAAAAGCCTTTAGGTAGTCCAATTGGCGGGGTCTTTCCTCAAGTAAGTGCTTCTTTAGAGCATTCAAACGATCCTGGTTGAAGGATCCCTCCGGTGGCCAGCGGAGTTCAGATGTCATTTTTTCAGTAAATGATGGCCAGGTGTTTTCGCAGAGTTCTTGCAACTTCTGCCTAGATAATAATTCTGAGCCCGGAATCTCTTTCCAGTGATCTAGTACAAACTCGAGGGGGGAGTCGGGTTCCGGCTGGGCAAAAGAAGGCTTGCAAGAAGCCTTCCTCCCAGCGGAAGTACGACTGGGCTTCGAAGCCTTGGCGCCCATTGTTCCTTGGTTTTAAGAGGAACCTGGGGTTTTGGAAAGAGGGAGGGGAGAGATATCTCAGTAAAACGGGAATTTCACAAAGGGGAGTGGGACAGAGGGGTTTTCTGACAGCAAATAATACACAACGTTGCAATAATCTAGCCTGGTCCCTTGCGTTCACTAGATCGGCTAGCGGGGCGGCTGACCAGGGGGATCTACACTAAACTACCTCTTTCCTTTCCTCTTTTTTTTTCTGGAGCTCCCTTCCTCTTCCTTTCTCTTCCGTATTCCTCTTTTCACTATTTCTTCTCACTATTCCTATTTCTCATTTCCCATTTCCACCCGTGCAAAATAACCCCACGCCTGGCAACCTCCTACCTATCATCAACAGCTAAGGAAGGGAGCCCTACTGGACGCCTGCCACTGCAGTGCCAGATCGGGCAGCCCTTTGGATAGAGTTTAAACGGTCCGGAAAAACCTCCCTTGCGTTCGGAAGCGGGCTCACGCACGACCAGCGTGTTTTACATGGCCCGACCGGGGCGGCTGAGGTCTGGGATAGTGCAGAGAAGTCCTTTGCCCCTTGGCAGCTGGCAAAGTAGAAAAAGAGCCCAGTCCCTTGCGTTCGTTAGACCAGCTAACGGGGCGGCTGACTGGGTATTGTAGGAAAAGAGATAGAGCTCAGAACTCCCCTTTTCGAGTCGAGCAGTGGTCCACTGGACAGACCAAGAAACAGTCAAGAATTGATAGGTAAGAAAGCAGAGTTGCGGTTGCCAGGATTTCCTCCCCCCTTCCCACACACACCAGTGCACTGGATTTATACTTACGCGTCTTCCACTGCGATCCGCTGGATCGTTGAAGACGAAGCCGGCTGAGCTTTGCCTTTGCTCCCCGGTTGGCTCCCCTTGGGACCTGCAATTACCGCCCGGAGGATGGCCGGAGGTCCGATGGGGTCTCCACGGGAGAAGAGGGTCCCGATGCCGGCTGAAGACTCGATGGGGTCCCCGGCCACCACGGGAGAACGCAGATCCCGGGTTTCGGCACCAAGACTGTTACGGAAATTACCGGGTCGAGAAGGCTCAGCTCCCGGTCCTACGGAGGAAGCCCGTGGTTCGCTGCGGAGGCAATGGAGACCAGCCGGAGATTGGAGCAAAAGCAAAGGAGTTTATTGCGCAACAAGGTTCAGGAGGATCCGAACCCCGAACAAAGGGTGTCCTGGACTTTTAAAAGTTCCCGCGATAGCCCAGAATACATAGCGAAATACATCACAGAAACGTCAGAGATGGGAGGGGAGAGAGGAGGTTACAGTAAAATTTACATAGGGGAAAAACAAGTTTTGCATATCAGGAAGGATGGCAGGAACCGGTGAATGGATCCAGGGTGGGTGCAATACACATTGAAGGTTTCTTCTGCGTCAGGACAATAGAAAGCTCCTAGGAGGATGTCTGCTGCCATGGTAGCTGATGGATGGGTGCTTGACTGGATTATCGGGAGGGGGCATCTCCTCCTGCGGACGTGACTCGCTGCTTAGGGGATTATGAAAGCCACTAAGTGGAGAGTCCAAAAATTATGCAGTATTGAAATAATATACTTCTGATGATCGGAGGATGGCGGGGACCGAGGGGTTAAAAAGGTTATTTTACAAGGAGCAAATAGACACCCGAACCAAGCAAATCGGACACTGCGTTCAGGAGTTGTGGATTTTTACAATAATAAATACTTCGAGCTGTCAAAATTGGGCCACCCAGCGTCTAAATTGTCCATTTGATACATTGTTGCAAGTTATAATTAATAGTTTCCTCAACTGGTTACATTTTGGTTTCGATTCCATTGTTCTCCCAGCAGGGAGCCTGTCAAAACCCACTTAGTGTTCAGTCAAGCGTGAAGGTGATGATTGAATCATAGTAGCTGACCTGAACGTTCCATTTTGCAGGCTGAGCTGGATGCATGCTCCTGATTGGTGGGTTTCCCGTTCATTGAGAAAATGGAGACCAGCGGAGCGCTGTTTGACAGAAGCGCTTTTCCAGAGGCTTTTTCGGAACGCAAATTGGGATTTTGGGGAACCCTTCATCACGAGGGTTTTATGTGGTGCTTGTGCGACATGTGAAGTGTAGGGAGATGGACATAAAAAAGGGGGAAAGAATGCCCGCTCATCGTCGGGCTTTTAGTGAGTTCACGAGTCCCGCACTCGCTACCGGGGAGGCATAGCGGTGGGGGAAGGTGGTAGCGGGTAAATTTCCCTATCACCACAGACAGGTTGTATATATCCACAGCTCTCTTGGGAAGGGAGGTGAACTAATGCCAGTGTACTAGAAGAAGCAAAGATCACCAGTGTTGAAGCAATGATTCTTCAACATCAACTTCGTTGGACTGGTCATGTTGTGCGGATGCCTGGTTATCGTCTTCCAAAGCAACTACTCTAACCCTAACTTAAGAATGGAAAGCGTAATGCTGGTGGTCAACAAAAGAGGTTCAGAGACTCTCTCAAGGCAAATCTAAAAAAAATGTAGTATAAACAGTGACAACTGGGAAACACTGGCCTGCAAACGCTCCAATTGGAGAACAGCCTTTACCAAAGGTGCCATGGGGTTTGAAGACGCTCGAACTCAGGACGCAAGGGAGAAATGCGCTAAGAGGAAGGCACGCTTGGCAAACCCTCACCGTGATCAACTCCCACCCGGAAACATATGTCCCCACTGCTCCACAGTCAATTACGGACTCACTGTGAAGACTGTGTTTATGGAAGACAATCTTACTCGGTTACGAGTGATCCCCAAAGAAGTATCCACAGCATTGACCAGAGGAAGAATGACCACTGAGAGTGCAGAGAAGAAACGGCACGGTGCATCTGCAGCAGCACAACAGGACGGCTTCATCTGCCCCAGCTGCAACAAAACATGTCTCTCCTGTATTGGTTTCTACAGCCACAGCAGCTGCTGAAACTCTCCAACAGTTTGACTTCACCCCTAAGGGTGCTCTCCTTCACTTTCTCCCGAGACAGATGGATGCCAACAAAATTAGTTTTGGGCTGAGCATGGGGATAAGAGGCCCCCTTCTCCATGCTGTATGCCCATCTACCTGAGCCACTTTTTTGCATCTGGCTATAGTTGGGGAATCTTGGGGAGCTAGTAAAAGAAACCCCCAAAAGTAGATCCTGTAAGTCTACAGGAAGGAAACTTTGCTTGTGCCATTTGGCTGCTATTTCACGACATGCAGAATGCTAGTTACAGGTAGGTAGCCGTGTTGGTCTGCCATAGTCAAAACAAAATAAATAAAAAAATCCTTCCAGTAGCACCTTAGAGACCAACTAAGTTTGTTCTTGGTATGAGCTTTCATGTGCATGCACATTTCTTCAGATACACTGAAACAGAACTCACCAGACCCTTGTATATAGTGAGAGAGTGGGGAGGGGTATTACTCAGAAGGGTGGTGGGAATGCTGCCATTCCTTAGACCAGCAGCCATATCACCCAGGAAATTCATAAATAACCACCAGTAACAGAAATGGGCTTTGGATATCAGAGAAGCAATGGGGATTTATTATTATTATTATTATTTATTTATTTTTATAAAGGTAAAGGTAAAGGTAAAGGTAAAGGTAAAGGTACCCCTGACTATTAGGTCCAGTCGCAGAAGACTCTGGGGTTGCGGCACTCATCTCGCTCTATAGGCCGAGGGAGCTGGTGTTTGTCTGCAGAAAGTTTTTCCGGGTCATGTGGCTAGCATGACTTAGCCGCTTCTGGCAAACCAGAGCAGCGCACGGAAACAGCGTTTACCTTCCCGCCGGAGCGGTACCTATTCATCTACTTGCACTTTGGCGTGTTTTTGAACTGCTAGGTGGAAGTGCCAATCAAATGAAGATCTCAGGGCAGTTTACAAGATAAAAATACAGGATAAAATCTGAATACACATACATCTCTGCAGTTTTCTGTGCTCAAGCATAAAGCTCGTTTAATCCTAAAATAGGAAGAAGGAATCCACCCAAGGACCATGTTAAATTTTGAGTAAACTACTGGGGTGGGTAAGAGATGAAAAAGTGGGCAGGGGAACAATGCACCTTTTTACGTTTGCTCAATGAGTTGCATTCTAGCCACGCAAAAATCGAAATGGGTTTTTATTTCATTGCAGTTCTATCACGGATAGCTCAGTTGGTTAGACCATGGTGCCAATAACAGCAAGGTTGCAGGTTCGATCCTGGGACAGCTGCATATTCCTGCATTGCAGGGGGTTGGACTAGATGACCCTCAGGGTCCCTTCCAACTCTTAAGTTTCTATGATCCCATCTTTTCCTCCCCAGGAGCTCAAGGTAGGGTACATGGTTCTCCCCACTCCCCATTTAGCCCCCACAACGACCCTGTCAGGTCAAGAGAGGAGTGTCCGTGCACCCACACGCCTCTCCATCCTTCATTCAGGCAAGCAAGAGAAGCTATATCACAGTTTGAGGATTATTTCTAGCCTGGCTAAAGCACTTGAGAAGGGGGCGGAGCACAGCCAGCGAGGGGTGTGGCCTGAGCGAGGGGGTGTGGCCTAGGGGAAGGTCCCAAGGGCCATCAAGGGAGGCCTAGGGGGCCGCCTATGGCCTCCGTGCCTGAGGTTCCTCAACGGGTTAAAAACAACAGTGTTTATGGCCATGTGCAGAATGCATTCCCCTCGTCACTAGGACAGAGTTAATTCTTGCCTTTGGTTAACCTGGTTATAGATTACTTAATTTCTATACCGCTTAAAATATTAAAAATATATCTAAGCGGTGCACAGAGAACTGAAGCGACAACAGGCAACTTAAACAAAACTTGGTAAAAATACAGTGTTGCGTGCAAAAACGTTAGTTTTGGGGACCTTTCAGAGTAACCCTCACCCCAATACAACTGCGCCCTAAAAGTGCCCACATACGCACGCCTGCTGCGTTTGGTCCTGTTCACACGTTCCTCGTACACAGGTCCCTTGAAAGTGACTCCCTCCTCCGGGGGAAGCTTCGCAGCCCCTTCGGCCAGGTGGTCGCGGTGGCGGAGCTCGCTCCCGCGCGGAAGAGGAGCCGACCTGAGGACTGGCGCCTTTAAAAATCAAAGCGCGCGCCGCGCAAAGCGCACGCCTTGCGCAGCGAGAGGAGAGGCGGCGCTCGCTACCCCACCGCGCCTCCTGCCTGCCTGCCTTGCTGCCTTTCCCGACCCCCAGCCCCACGTCCTCCTTGCGCGCTGCCCTTCCAGCCCTCCCACCC
Organism: Lacerta agilis; assembly: GCF_009819535.1. Classification (NCBI taxonomy): domain Eukaryota; kingdom Metazoa; phylum Chordata; class Lepidosauria; order Squamata; family Lacertidae; genus Lacerta; species Lacerta agilis. The sequence continues at coordinate 4,210,960 of NC_046321.1, read as the reverse complement.
CCGGCCCAGACCCACCCCCGGCACGTGTTGGACTCGCCCGGGGAGGCGGAACGGGAGAGGCGCTCGCGGTCAGTTGCGCGCCGGAGAGCTGCGGAGCGCAGCGCTGGAGGCGGCCCCGGACCCGGCTTGCGCGGCGATGTCGGCGGACGCGGATCACGCTCGCAGGCGGAGGCACACGCACGACAACTGCGGTGAGGGCGAAACGGGGGGTCGCTTATCTTCCGTGGGGAAGGGGGCAAAGTAGGGGCATCTCTCCTAGAGGAGGAAGAGGAGGAACAGCTCTCCAGATTTTCATGGGCTTTTTGGGGAGGTCTTTTTTTCCAGCCCCACCCGGGGATCGAACCGGCGACCTTAGGCATGCAGAGCAAGGGGTAGCACACTGCTGGAGCGATGGCCCTCGAGTCGCAGAGCTACGGATAATATAGAATTGGAAGGGACCCTAGGGTCATCTAGTCCAACCCCTTTTTGCCCAAGGTGGGGCTTGAACCCACAACCCTGAGATTAATATATTGTGCACGTGTGTACATCTGTATTGCTGGTTTAGGTTTTGCAAAGCACCTTGAGAAGGCGTTTACCTTTAAGGAAGGGATAAAAAAATTTTTAAAGTCGTCGTCTTCTTTGGCGGTCACTTGTAGCCAAGTAAGATTGGCTTCCATAAACACAGTCTTAACAATGAGTCCGTAAGTGACTGTGGAGGCCAATTCTGGATCCACACATCCTTCCACAGTGGGGACATTGGTTTCCGGGTGGGAGTTGATCATGGTGTGGATTTGCCAAGCGTGCCTTCCTCTTGGCACGTGTTTCTCCCTTGCGTCCTGAGTTCGAGTGTCTTCAAAGCCCATGACACCTTGGGTAAAGGCTGTTCTCCAACTGGAGCGCTCGCAGGCAAGTGTTTCCCAGTTGTGGGTGTTTATACTACATTTTTAAAGATTTGCCTTGGAGAGAGACTTTGAACCTCTTTTGTTGACCACCAGCATTACACTTTCCATTATTAAGTTTGGAATAGAGTGGTGTAACAAAACTAGAACTGACTGTCTCTGGAGGTGGTGGACTCTCCTTCCTTGGAGGTTTTTAAGCAGAGTTTGGAAGGCCGTCTGTCATGGATGCTTTAGCCGAGATTCCTGCATTGCGGGGGGTTGGACTGGATGATTAGGTCCATCTATTACCATATAGCATATACAGGTAGGTAGCTGTGTTGGTCTGCCATAGTCAAAACAAAATAAAAAATGTAATTTAAAAAAAAAATCTGAAGAAGTGTGCATGCACACGAAAGCTCATACCAAAAACAAACTTAGTTGGTCTCTAAGGTGCTACTGGAAGGAATTTTTTTATTTTTTATTTTGTTTTGACATATAGCATATATTCAACACAATAAACAGCAACAATTTGTTGTTGACGAAGGACGGCTGGACATAGAAAGGGCCCCATTACCTTCAGTAGTTTAGGGCCTCATCAAACCTAAATCCAGCCCTGCCTTCATCCCATCTTAAAATGGGGCATGCTAGTGTCAAACGATGCTCATCCCTGGGTCACGCCGGAGAGCGAGGGTCCTCTTAAGGGATGGGTAGGCAAACTAAGGTCCGTGGGCCGGATCCGGCCCCATCGCCTTCTAAATCTGGCCCGTGGACAGTCCAGGAATCAGCGTGTTTTTACATGAGCAGAATGTGCCCTTTTATTTAAAATGCATCTCTGGGTTGCTTGTGGGGCATAGGAATTCGTTCATTCCCCCCCCCCCAAAAAAATATAGTCCAGCTCCCCACAAGGTCTGAGGGACAGTGGACCGGCCCCCTGCTGAAAAAGATTGCTGACCCCTGTCTTAATGCATTGTGTACAAAGTCCCACACCTGCCGCTCTTTCTGTCCGTAGTGGTCCGGATTGAAGTATAATTAAGATTTCAGATTTGAAATGCTGGAAAGATGCAGCAGCTAAAAAAGCCAATGCAATTCTGGGCTGCATCAAAAGGAGTATAGCATCTAGATCAAGGGAAGTAATAGTACCACTGCATGTTTAGCCTGGAGAAGAGAAGGTTAAGGGGTGATATGATAGCCATGTTCAAATATATAAAAGGATGTCATATAGAGGAAGGAGAAAGGTTGTTTTCTGCTGCTCCAGAGAAGCGGACACGGGGCAATGGATTCAAACTACAAGAACGAAGATTCCACCTAAACATTAGGAAGAACTTCCTGACAGTGGAATTTGCTGCCAAGGAGTGTGGTGGAGTCTCCTTCTTTGGAGGTCTTGAAGCGGAGGCTTGACAGCCATCTGTCAGGAATGCTTTGATGGTGTTTCCTGCTTGGCAGGGGGTTGGACTGGATGGCCCTTGGGGTCTCTTCCAACTCTAGGATTCTATGAGATCACCCTGCTGCCCATTGATCCAGCCAATCGCCCTGAATTCTTGGGGATTAGCAGACCTTGGCATTTCAAAGAGGGCGAGATAAATAGATGGTGGATAAAGGTATCGGTGTGGCTACTACCCACAGGCTGTACAACTCTTAAAAATACTATTTGCTGGGAATTCCTAGTGGGGAGAGTGAGCTGTTGCGGTCAGATCCTGCTAGGGGCTTCCCACTGAGGCATCCGGTTGGCTGCTGTGACAACAGGATGCTGGGCTAGACAGGTCTGATCCAGCTTGTAGGATTCTTCTTCTGTTCTTATTCAAAGCAGAGCACCCATGAGGCTTAGCTCGGTCGATAGAGCACGAGACTCTTAACTTGTGGGTCGTGGGTTCGAGTCCCACATTGAGCAAAAGAATCCTGCATTGCAGGGGGGTTGGGCTAGAGGACCCTCGTGGCCCCGTCTACCATTCTGTGATTCTGTATCTTGCTTCTAGAAGCCAGACACCACAGGGAATTAAGGGAGAAGCTGCACTGGGTTGCTTCACAACAGCGCCCAAGCTCTTGGAGCCCAAAGCACTCTTTTTTTTTGCCCCCCCATCTTCACGAGTTGCCAGATAAAACCAGGTTTTATCATGGTAGCCTTTGACCCTAAATTGTTCCATTGTCTTGTCTCCTCCTGCAACTCCTTAAAAAGAAAATCCTGGGTCACCGATAGGGCCTCTTTCACGGCCTTGGTGGATAAGATCGTGTTTGCGTTGCGATTGCGTGGGGCTTTGCACATCTCTGCTTCTCCCTCCCAGGGCCGTCTTAAGCATATCCGGCGCCGTGGTGCAAAGATCCCTCCGGCGCACCCCCCCTGCCCCATTTCCCAGAGTTGTTGACCTTTTCCCAAGCTTCTGCGGGGATCGCTCTCCTCCCACGGAGGCTTGGGAGGCAAGCGGGACGCCCACCAGCCATATGGTTGACGGGGCACAGCTGGCGGGCGTGCAAAGCCGCACAGCTCCCCCACTCGCTGGGGCGCCCCGTAGAGGCCAGCGCCCCGGCGCAACATAGGAAAGACAGCTGTGCTCCCTCCCCTCCAATCAAACCCTCACCTTGCAAGGGAAGCAAGTTCCCACCCATTTTCGGCTAAAACTACAACTCATTGGGACTGATAGGGCAGAAAACTCGGAGGCTGGCAGTAGGGGGCGCTAAAGCCAATGGCACCATCTGTGTCGTGCGTTTAAAGCAGCACCCTATCACTTTAAGCAACCATGGCTCTCCCCCCAAGCATCCTGGGAAACGTAGTTTTCTAAGAGTGGTTAAGAGAACCCATTTTCTCCCTCTTGGCAGAGCTAAGATTTCCAGAGTGCTTTAACAACCAATCCCTCTTCGCAAGGCGCTCTGGGAGTTGTAGTTCTGCGAAGGGAGTACGGGTCTCGTGGTGACGCTCGGCAGCTTTTTAACAAACTACAGCTCCCAGGCTTCCTTGGGGACAGTGATGGGATGACGCTTTCAATGTATGCTTCAGATGCGGCCTTAGTTGGGTTCATTAATTTCAGCGCACCTACTCCGGGTGAAACTTAGTTGACCTGATGTTTTCATTTCTGTTCCTGGGATGTTTTTTTTTTTTTATTTTCTGCATTGGCTGGCAGCAGCTGTCCGGGGTTCAAGACGAGGGTCTCTCTCCCAGACCTACCTGAGGATTGAAGCTAGGGCCTTCTGCATGTGGGGCACACGCTCTGGGTCATAAGCGAGCCCCACTCCTGCTGCAGACCAGGGACCAAGACCTTCCAGGTTGCCGTGGGACTCCCAACAGCCTCGTTTCACACGGCCGATGGCCAGGGATGCTGGGAGCTATAGCGCAACAACCTCCGGAGGGCGCCAGGTTGGGAAAGGCTGCCCTAGGTTTCAGGGCAGGGAGCTAATGCATGGGTAGGCAAACTAAGGCCCGTGGGCCGGATCCGGCCCCATCGCCTTCTAAATCTGGCATGTGGATGGTCCGGGAATCTGTGTTTTTTTTTACATGAGTAGAATGTGTCCTTTTATTTAAAATGCATCTCTGGGTTATTTGTGGGGCCTGCCTGGTGTTTTTACATGAGTAGAGCGTGTGCTTTTATTTAAAATGCATCTCTGGGTTATTTGTGGGGCCTGCCTGGTGTTTTTACATGAGCAGAATGTGTCCTGTTATTTAAAATGCATCTCTGGGTTATTTGTGGGGCCTGCCTGGTGTTTTTACATGAGTAGAATGTGTCCTTTTATTTAAAATGCATCTCTGGGTTATTTGTGGGGTCTGCCTGGTGTTTTTACATGAGTAGAATGTGTCCTTTTATTTAAAATGCATCTCTGGGTTATTTGTGGGGCCTGCCTGGTGTTTTTACATGAGCAGAATGTGTCCTGTTATTTAAAATGCATCTCTGGGTTATTTGTGGGGCCTGCCTGGTGTTTTTACATGAGCAGAATGTGTCCTGTTATTTAAAATGCATCTCTGGGTTATTTGTGGGGCCTGCCTGGTGTTTTTACATGAGTAGAATGTGTCCTTTTATTTAAAATGTATCTCTAGGTTATTTGTGGGGCCTGCCTGGTGTTTTTACATGAGTAGAACATGTGCTTTTATTTAAAATGCATCTCTGGGTTATTTGTGGGGCCTGCCTGGTGTTTTTACATGAGTAGAACGTGTGCTTTTATTTAAAATGCAACTCTGGGTTATTTGTGGGGCATAGGAATTCGTTCATATATATATATATATATTTTCAAAATACAGTCTGGCCCCCCACAAGGTCTGAGGGACGGTGGACAGGCCCCCTGCTGAAAAAGTCTGCTGACCCCTGAGCTAATGCATCGGGTCCCTTTGTTTCCTTGTGGGGTGTGGGGCGGGTGATGGTTCCCTCTCTCCTCCCTCCTTCCTTTGTTGGAGCATGTGCATGCAACCCAAGACGTCTTAAGGCTCCGGGACGGTTAAGCTGCCCTTAATCTCTCAATGGTGTCTAATTGATTGCTTTGGTGCGCATCATGTGAGCCCCCCCCCCCCACGGGCTGCGCATAATTCTCCTCGCCATCATCTGATGCTTGTGCCGGTCCCTTGGTGTCGGGTGGCAAGTTCGTTGGCTTTCTGCGGGGCTGTGTCACGCGGGAGAGTTGGTTTGGGTCGGGGCAGTTCCTCTGTTTGTTTGTTTTTTGTTTTTTTTATTGCTTTATTGTCGTTATAAATATCCATCATTTTGCAATCATTTACATAGCTTAACACATTCCACACATTTTACCTATTTTCCATTTCATACTAATGAAGTATTCAAATACATAATTGTGTGTCTCATTTTCCCCCCTCTCATATATAATTTGTACGAAACTATTTGATTCCATATTTCTACATCAACGATATCATGCTAATACTATAAACAATATATAAACAGTATAATGAGAGAAAAATAATAACTAAATAAATAAATAAGTAAATTTATAAACCTCGGTTATTTACACATAACCCAAATCTAAATTTAATACTTACATCACTAACAAATACATAATTAGACTTCCTATCTTTCCTGGTGTGTATTCCTTTTCTGCTTGTGAAAGTACTTAACATTTTTTTTTAATCCTTTAATTATATCCAAAACCTTCTACATTGCCAAATACAGCTTCATTTTCTCACACTCATTGTTTTTTTCTCCAGGATCTTTCAAAGGCCGCCACAGACTTTATACCATTTTCAATTCCTTGCAGGTACTTTCTATATCTCTCCCACTTTTTTTTTTACAAATTCCTGTCTATTGTTTCCTCTCAAACTACTGGTTAACTGGGCCATCTCTACTGTCCCTCTGAATCGCACCGTGATTTCGCGGCAAGCCGCAAGCGTTTTGCTTGCTGCAAGCCTTACAACAGCCTTGTGCGGTAGGCCGGCGTGGTATCTGGTAGATGAAAGTGCTTCTTTACGCACTTATGATTTGTTAACCTGTGGAACTGCCTCCCCCAGGAGGCAGTGATGGGTGTCTTTAAAAGAGGATTAGACAATTCATGGAGGCTAATGGCCAGGGTGGCTCTGATCTGGAGGCAGCAATGCTGTTAAATACCAGTTGCTGGATGCCACAGGGAGGACAGAGGTCTCTTTTTGTCTTATTTTTGAATAGATTTTATTAAAATTTGGGGAAAGGAATACAAAGGTTATTATCAAATACCTTTTAATCGAAACTAAAAACCTAATCTAAATAAAAACACAAAGCAAAAAAGGAGAGAGGAAAGAGGGAGAGAAAAGAGAAAGGGAAAGGGAAGAAAGAGAAAGAGAAAGAAAGAGGAAAACCAAAAAGAGGACTTCCAATTCTTCTTCTTCATGATGATAATGGTGATGATAAATTTATACCCCACCCATCTGGCTGGGCTTCCCCAGATCATCTGCCAGTTGTCTATAAAAATTATTCAACACATTCAAATTAACACCACTTTCGATAAACCAACATTAAACTTCAATCCTCAACCCGAAATATCACGAGTTCTTTTTCTTTTTCGTGCAAAAAAGAAGAGAACTTTCCAGTTTTTAGTAAATGTTGACAATGACTTTTCTCTGATTAAACATGTCGGCTTTGACATCTCAGCTCAATCCAGTAATTGTAGCAAGCTCTTGTGTTTGAATCCTGCTTGCAGGTTTCCCCACAGGCATCGACTTGGCCTCTGCGAGAACAAGATGCTAAACTAGGTGGGTCAGTGGCCTGTGCCAGGCACATTTTGCACCTGTCTATAGGCCACTTGCGACCAAGTGAAGATGCCCAGGTGCCGGGATGGTGCCTGAAGTCTCCACCCTCTGGAGGCGCATGCCTGGGGATCCTTGGATCCGGGCTGTTTTCACACACTAGCAACACATCCTGTTGTCGAATTATATCCTGCACAATCAGAATGAATTTGAGGAACCAAAAAAGCCCAAACATTGCAACCAAGCATTCCTTTTGGGTGACTGTAACTCTGGTGGCGCCGTGGGTTAAACCACTGAGCCCTAGGGCTTGCCGATCGGAAGGTCGGCGGTTCGAATCCCCGCGATGGGGTGAGCTCCCGTTGCTCGGTCCCAGCTCCTGCCAACCTAGCAGTTTGAAAGCACGTCAAAGTGCAAGTAGATAAATAGGTACCGCTCCGGCGGGAAGGTAAACGGCGTTTCCGTGCGCTGCTCTGTTTCGCCAGAAGCAGCTTAGTCATGCTGTCCACATGACCCGGAAGCTGTATCCCGGCTCCCTAGGCCAGTAACGCGAGATGAGCGCCGCAACCCCAGAGTCGGACACGACTGGACCTAATGGTCAGGGATCCCTTTACCTTTAACCCTGATTTAAGGAGCCATTTGGCTCCTAGCTTATATATCTGACGCCCAAAAGGTATCTCTCTTCTTCTTCTTTGGTGATCCCTCATAGCCGAGTAAGATTGTCTTCCATGAACACGGTCTTAGCAGTGAGTCTGTAAGTTACTGTGGAGGCCAATTCTGGATCCACATGTCCTTCCACAGTGGGGACATTGGTTCCCGGGCGGGAGTTGATCATGGTGAGGGTTTGCCAAGCGTGCCTTCCTCTTGGCACGTTTCTCCCTTGCGTCCTGAGTTCGAGTGTCTTCAAACCCCATGACACCTTTGGTAAAGGCTGTTCTCCAACTGGAGCGCTCGCAGGCCAGTGTTTCCCAATTGTTGGTGTACTACATTTTTAAAGATTTGCCTTGAGAGAGTCTTTAAACCTCTTTTGTTGACCGCCAGCATTACGCTTTCCATTTTTAAGTTTGGAATAGAGTAGTTGCTTTGGAAGACGATAACCAGGCATCCGCACAACACGACCAGTCCAACGAAGTGGATGTTGAAGAATCATTGCTTCGACACTGGTGATCTTTGCTTCTTCCAGTACACTGGCATTAGTTTGCCTGTCTTCCCAAGCGATGTCTAATAATTTTTGGAGACACCATTGATGGAATCTTTCGAGGAGTTAGACATGGAGTTTGTAAGTGGTCCGTGTTTCACAAGCATACAGTATGGTTGATAGTACAATAGCTTTGTAAACATGCATTTTGGTTTCCCTGCGAATGTATCTCTCTTATATCTGGTGCCCAAATGGTATTTCTTTTAAGGAGAGGGCCAGTATGTCATTGCAACCTGGGAAGCTGCGATTTCACAAAGCTCCTTGTTCTTGTGTACACACAGCAGTGCAGATGAACATCTGTGGAGCTATTCTGATCCCTTTAGAAACAGCCTGAGGAATGTTCTGTACATAGCAGAGTGGTGTCAAATTCCTAGGGGCTCACCGCCCCAAGAGTTGTGGGACACTTTCAAGGCTGGCGGAGTTACCGTATTTTTCCGTGTATAAGACTAGGTTTTTTCCACTTAAAAATAATGTCCAAAGTGTGGGGGCGTCTTACACACGGAAGCCATCCCCGCCATTTTCTTAATTCGGATTCCCCCAAAATGTTGTTGTTCAGTTGTGTCCGACTCTTCGTGACCCCATGGACCAGAGCACGCCAGGCACCCCTATCCTCCACTGCCTCTCGCAGTTTGGCCAAACTCATGCCAGTCGCTTCGAGAACACTGCCCAACCATCTTGTCCTCTGTCGTCCCCTTCTCCTTGTGCCCTCCATCTTTCCCAACATCAGGGTCTTTTCCAGGGAGTCTTCTCTTCTCATGAGGTGGCCAAAGTACTGGAGCCTCAGCTTCAGGATCTGTCCTTCCAGTGAGCACTCAGGACTAATTTCCTTCAGAATGGATAGGTTTGATCTTCTTGCAGTCCAGGGGACTCTCAAGAGTCTCCTCCAGCACCATAATTCAAAAGCATCAATTCTTCAGCGATCAGCCTTCTTTATGGTCCAGCTCTCACTTCCATACATCACTACTGGGAAAACCATAGCTTTAACTATATGGACCTTTGTCGGCAAGGTGATGGCTCTGCTTTTTAAGATGCTGTCTAGGTTTGTCATTGCGTTCCTCCCAAGAAGCAGGCGTCTTTTAATTTCGTGACTGCTGTCACCATCTGCAGTGATCATGGAGCCCAAGAAAGTGAAATCTCTCACTGCCTCCATTTCTTCCCCTTCTATTTGCCAGGAGGTGATGGGACCAGTGGCCAAAACAGGGGGTGTCTTATACATGGGGAGCGTCTTATAGATGGAAAAATACGGGTAACTTCCAGCGTTTATCTGACAGCCATTCTGCCTCCCCTTCCAGAGTTCCCCAAAGACTTGGAGCCCAAGGCCGACCCACATCGGAGGGGATCTCTCTGCGACCGGCACTGCGCTGCTGTCAACAACACCCACGGGGACGTGGGGGACCTGCATTCGGGGTCCCACCAGCTCATGCATGGCATCCTCACCCCCAGGATATTGCCAGGTAAGATGGGGAGTGTTGGCATCCAGAGGGAGCTGGGAGGCCAGCTGGCTAGCCCCCAGCTGGATCGTGCCCTTCCAGCCGACCTGCTGGACGACCCCCAGTGACCCAGCGACGACATAAACCAGCGACCCAGATTTCGAAAGCCTGGGCACACCATATTAGCAGAGCACGCTGCGCAACAGAAGTGGCGTGTTGAGGCTTGTGAAAGCAGATTTACAAGCAGATTTATTGAGCATAAATCAGGACAAAGGAAACATGTCTCTCCTTCGTCTCCTCCGAGAGAGTCTCAAAAGCAAAAGCAATTCCCAATGGAAGTTTCCAGCAATCTGTGCTGGTGTGTAAACAGACATGTGACACACAACAGTTCCATGTCTGCAATTTAAGGTGGAATGGAATTTTCCAACGGGGAGGGAGGGGGGGAAACAGGGATCTTCCATTGTAAACCACCCCGCGAAAGGCGGTATATAAATTTAATAAATGAAATATAGTGACGCGGCAAGAGGGGAAATGATGAGCGACGTGGCAGGTGCCTGCGATTCCACCAGCACCCATTGGGGGGCAGGCAAGGGAAAGGATCAGTTCACACCTGGCAGGTGTCACTGGGGGGGGGGGTTCCCAGCTTCCCTCCTGGCTTGGGGGGATCTTCTAAGGGCCCCCTCAGCTGCCCAGGATATTTGGGTCCTCCTCTTTGTGAAGCAGGGTGGATAAAAATCAATGATTAAAAAAATATATCAAAAAATAGATTTATTTAAAAAAAATCAATTTTTTTTTTTAATGGGATTTTAAAAATAAAATGCTTTTGGAGGGAGAATCTTTCTAAATAATAGTTTTCTCTTTAAGTTACATTGTAGTCCAAAGGCTATTCATCAGGAAATAAGGGTTTGTTTCAAGTTTTTCATGTGTGCTAAAACTCAGCCTGAGTTTGTTTGCTTTAAAAAAAAATATTGTTTAACCACATCAGTTAAGAAACATGAATATATATGCTATAGTGTAGTTATTTTTTTTTTAGCTAAATAAATTGTTTAAATTGTTATTAAGGAAACAGTTATTTTTCTTCTTCCAATAAAGTTGCCCAAATATAAACAGTTAACTCATTAGACCTCACAATAATTTCATAATTACCTGCCTCTGTGTTTCTAATAGTATAACCAAATCAGTAATTTTTGACAGAATTGTAAAAACCACTCTGAAAATTTATTATTCAAAAAAATGAAACCTTCATCTGGTTGTAAATATTAAGATTATACCAGCAAGAATGAATCTTTTGGTAAAATAATGATTTAAATCAAGTCTTACTGATTAGTGATTTAAAATGAAACCTTCATCTGGTTGTAAATATTAAGATTATACCAGCAGGAATGAATCTTTTGGTAAAATAATGATTTAAATCAAGTCTTACTGATTAGTGATTTAAATTGTGATTTAAAATGAAACCTTCATCTGGTTGTAAATATTAAGATTATACCAGCAGGAATGAGTCTTTCTGTAAAAAAATAATGATTTAAATCAAGTCTTACTGATTAGTGATTTAAATTGTGATTTAAATCAAATCCCTGAATTTTTGAATTTTATTGATATGGATGCTGCATTTTATGTTGTATTTTAAGCCGCATTTTAATCAATGTTTTATATTTGCTGTTAGCTGCCCTGAGCCCGCTTTTTAAACCAGGAAGGGCGGGGGTATAAAAATCTTATTTATTTATTTAGTTGTCAAACAAGAACGGACCCTGTTTGATTTGGGTTTTTTGCAACAGGGATGGCCAACCCTGGACAAGGGACTCTGTATCCTGCTCTCCGGAAAGGTCCCTTGTGCCCCCCCAAGACCCCCCCTAAAATGTGTGCTTTTTAATTTTCCCTGTTCCCCGAAAAGCACAGATACCCCCGACGTGTCCTGATGCCTCTGCCCGCTTTCATCCTCTCTCCCTAGTGTTTTATTTTTATTTTTTTTACAAATCTTTATTATGATTATTAAAATACAAATATGTACAACTATTGAACAAAAATGAAGAAACAATAACAGCACCAAATGCAAACAAAAAACAAAACAAACAAACGTATTCTATGCATTATATTGCTTATAGAAAATTATAATAATTTTCCCAATTAGCGAAACAAGAAAAGAAATAGCAAAAAGTAATAATTTTAAAGAAATAAAGAAGAAAAGGAGAGGGAGGATAAAGGAAGGGGGGGGAAAAGAAAGAGAAGGGGGGGAAAAGAAGAAGAAAAATAAAGAAAAATGAGGATAAAAAAGAAGAAGAAAGAAGAAAAAAAGGGGGAAAGAAGAAGAGAAAGGAAAAAGAGGGAAAGTGTAAGAAAGAATAGAACAGACTTATTCTACGAAAATTACTTCCACTGCTTATACAACGATTCATTTTCCTCTCTCCCTAGTGTTTTCGAACCCTTCCTGCTGCCCCCACCACTCCGAGGAAGTGCCGACATGCGATGGCTGCCTGGTGAAAACCACCCTCACCGCAGAGAACGAGGTGGAAGCTCACAAACTCTCCAACAATTACAAGGTGCGCTCCTGGCAGGGAGAGGAGGGCGGGCGGTGGCAAGGGGGGGGGGAGAGAGGAACGGAGCCTGGTGTGCCCGTTTGCCATCTAGGTCCGGCACATCCGCGAGGCGAGGTCAGGCGGTTGCCTCAGGCGGCAGATCCGGGGAGGCAGCATCTGTTGGGATATTTGTACAGACCGAGCTGCGAAAGCAGCAGCGAGGCTGGTGTGACTAGTGTCTGTTTCTACCCGTGAGAAAGCCAGCAGTCTTATCTGCTTTCTCGCACGTGTGATGTTATTGTATTTTTCGCTCCGTAAGACGCACTTTTTTCCTCCTGAAAAGTAAGGGGAAGTATCTGTGCGTCTTATGGAGCGAATGGTGGTCCCTGGAGCTGAATTGCCCAGGGGACAAAAGAGGATCGTGCTTTTTATTTTACAAAGAGAAAAGGACCCCGCTCAGCAGCTGATCAGCAAGAGATCGGGAGAGAGATAAGAGTCCCGGATCCCTTTTGGCCCGCCCCCTTGCCCAGGCCTCCATTGTTGAATGTGCTGCAGAGGGAGGTTGTTTGTTTCCCCAGTGACATGTGACTGGCTGATTAGATTATCTGTCTGGAAACTGTAGAAATGGCTCCCTTTCCTTTAGAAGCTGCAGAAATGTGAGTTGAACCCCGTAAAAACGGGGCTTTTCCTCTTTGCTCCCCCCCCCTTGCAAAAGGAGCTTTGCTTTTCCCCCTTTGCAAAAAAAAGCTGCAAAATTTTTAGCTGATCCTCAAAAAACAAAAAAAAACAAAAAAAACCACAGGACTTTCCTTGTTTCCTCCTCTAAAAACAAGGTGCGCCCTATGGTCTGGAGCACCCTATGGAGCTAAAAATACGGTACTTTACTTTCGTTTGTGGCTCGAGAGATGCTAGACGTTCTTATTCACAGCTCTGACTATCTGAGCTGTCTAGCAGAGACATATTCTGCATTTACATACAATAAATAGTTTAGCCTTACCTTAATCAATGGCTTGTGTGTGTTGTTCTTTACACTGGGGAACAATCGCATATTGAATGTGCCACCGGTCTCGCGTAGCCAGGAATGTGCACAAGGCTTTGTTCCAGGTTCGAGGCGGTCTCACAACTGGCCCCGGGTCGGGCATTTGCCAACAGCATCTTCCTTTGCCTTCCTGCAGACCTTCATGGCAACGTCACTTTCAAACAGCCATGGCTTCCCCGCTCAAGAGTCCCAGAAACTGTAGTTTGAGAACCTGGCACCTGTCTCCTAGAACTATGGTTCCCAGAAAGGCCTTGATGATGCAACGTAGCTTTAATCGACGCCCCTGTAACAAACAACCTCTTTCTCCCTCCTGCAGTTTGGCTTTAAGAAATGGAAGAGTCACGTGACGGCCAGGCCCTGGGAAGACCGCTCGGAAATTGTGAAGGAGCTGTACTCTGACCTGAACATAATTAAAAGCCCTGCAGGTAAAAAAAAACAACAGAAATAAATACCTGGTTAGTTTCCTGCTCCTTTCCTTGCCTAACAATCACCTGGAAATAAGCATCAAGAGGGGCTTGTTGTTGTTTTTTAAGAGGCCAATCCTCCTCTATCTTGCTGAAGGACAGACTTGTTTAATGAAACTTTTACCTTACCTTTCTCCATTAAACGCCCCCATTAAAAAAAAAATAAGTGGGAAAAGTGCATATAAAGCTCTATTGAAAGATCTCAAATTCTAGTAGAATTGTAGAATTGTGAAGGTACAAACCATAACAACAACAATTTATGATATTTCTATTTCTATTTCTATTTCTATTTCTATTTCTATTTCTATTTCTATTTCTATTTCTATTTCTATTTCTATTTCTATTTATTTATACATACATACATACATACATACACCACTCATCTGGCTGGGTTTCCCCAGCCACTCTGGGTGACTTCCAGCAAAATATTAAAATACAGTAATTCATCAAATATTAAAAGCTTCCCTAAACAGGGCTGCGTTCAAATGTCTTCTAAAAGCCAGATAGTTGTTTATTTCCTTGACATCTGACGGGAGGGCGTTCCACAGGGCGGGCGCCACCACCGAGAAGGCCCTCTGCCTGGTTCCCTGTAACCTCACTTCCTGCAGGGAGGGAACCGCCAGAAGGCCCTCGGAGCTGGACCTCAGTGTCCGGGCTGAATGATGGTTGGTGGAGACGCTCCTTCGGGTATACTGGGCAATTTCGGGCTTTAAAGATCAGCACCAACAATTTGAATTGTGCTCGGAAACGTACTGGGAGCCAATGTAGGTCTTTTAGGACCGGTGTTATGTGGTCACCAGTCACCAGTCTAGCTGCCTCAATCTGGATTAGTTGCAGTTTCCAGGTCACCTTCAAAGGTAGCCCCATGTAGAGCGCATTGCAGTAGTCTAAGCGGGAGATAACCAGAGCATGCACCACTCTGGCGAGACAGTCTGCGGGCAGGGAGGGTCTCATCCTGCGTACCAGATGGAGCTGGTAGACAGCTGCCCTGGACGCAGAATTGACCTGCGCTTCCATGGACAGCTGCGAGTCCAAAGCTCATTCAGTCCTCCTGCCAGTGCAGAGAATCCGCGGCTACAGCTTCCCTGATAGCTTGGCCATTCAGTCCTCCACTTCCAAACCTCGACTGCAGGAGAGTCCACCTCGTCCCAAGGCAACCTCTTCCTCCAAACTGCTGGGAAGTTCTTCCTAGTGCTTAGTTGAAATCCTCAAACATGAGTTAGGCAAACGTTATCTGGAGAGTTTTAATTATTTGAGGGCCAGCACTGGAAAGTTCCACTGCCAAGTAGCAACCCAAAAAGGTCTTTAGACCTGCATCATATAGTTAAAAGTAGTATCCTACAACTTTAAACAGCGGGTGGCGCTGTGGTCTAAACCACAGAGCCTAGGGATTGCCGATCGGAAGGTCGGCGGTTCGAATCCCCGCGACGGGGTGAGCTCCCGTTGCTCGGTCCCTGCTCCTGCCAACCTAGCAGTTTGAAAGCACCCCAAAAAGTGCAAGTAGATAAATAGGTACCGCTCTGGTGGGAAGGTAAATGGTGTTTCCGTGCGCTGCTCTGGTTCGCCAGAAGCGGCTTAGTCATGCTGGCCACATGACCCGGAAGCTGTACGCCGGCTCCCTCGGCCACTAAAGCGAGATGAGCGCCGCAACCCCAGAGTCGTCTGCGACTGGACCTAACGGCCAGGGGTCCCTTTACCTAAAGTCAAAGTTAATGTGGATTTCAAAAACCACCTGATTAAGAATTTGGAATAGATACGAACCTAGGTTATGTCCAAAGACTCCTGAATGGATTACGCCGCAAGAAGCTTTTCGTCGAAAAGAGGAGGTTGGCAAAGGTATCGAGAGTTATTAGAGTGGAGTCAAGAAGATTGTAAGATTAAAACAAGGGGAAAGTTCACAGTGGAAGGTTATCTGTTTCCAGTGGTTTTCTCATTTACAACTAACAGAGAGATTTAAGTTGGATAAATAGACTTTTTGTTTCAGGTCTCCTCCTCTCTCCTGGGCGTCCTTGGGGCCTTAACCTCCAAAGTTCTCTGTGCCTGAAGGAAGGGAACATGGGAGATCTGAGTCTCGGATAGACTTTGTGTGTTTTAAAAAACGAATCTTCTACCTAGGCTCCATGCTGACATGTGGAAATATTTTCTACCTGCTGTGTTTCGGATGGTGGCTGTCCTTGCTGTACGTCCTGGTCTCCGTCCTGATGTTCCTCACCATCCTGGGGGTGCCCTACGGTGAGTTCAGGGGACTTAACATAGAATCGTAAAATTGCAGAATTGGAAGGGGAGCCCCGTGGTCATCTAGTCCAACCCCAGGAATCTCGGAGCATACAAAAAGCAGTTGTGGCTGTGCTCACGTTCAAGATCCGGTTTCAGGGCGGAAGGAGGGAGGGAGGGAGGGACTGAAGAGGCAAAAGCAATGGATGGATGAAAGATTCAGGACAGGTATGTTTGTAAGAGCTTGGTCTTTTAATGTGGCAGCACTTGGACTTTGGAACTCCCTGCCTCTTGATACAAAGCAGGCACATACTGTATGTAGGATGTTGATGTATGTTTTAACCTGTTTGAATATTTTAACATTGTGGCCGATAATTTTATTATTTTATTCTCTTTATAAACCACTTCCGGGGTTTTATGAAAAAATTTAAAAAAAGGAAATCTGCCCCAGAGAGCCAGAGCTAATGTGAGCGGTGGCCTACATTTCGCCTTAGTGGCTGGGAATAGTCTTGCTGGTTTTCTTGCTGCGAGGAAAAGCCTGAGACGCCCATTATCCCAGATGGGATCTTGCCAGTGGCAGCTAGTGGCTGTTGGGAGTCGTAGTATGGAAGGCAGAGCGCCCGGTCAGGGACAGATCTACTGTGAAACAAATGAAGCTGAACTGTCTGGTCGACCCAATTTGAATCGCACGACTCAAACCGATTAATTTTTGGCGGTATAATTTTTTTCATAGGTGTTTCAGCTGAAAGATTCTATTGGTTATGGTCTTTTCTCAGTTTCAGTTCATCATTCTAGGGTGCATTCCTCTCATTTTCATCCCACCCCCGTAACTCAAAAACTATAAATCGCAGGACATTTTCATTCAACCCAGCGGCTTCGGCACGTGAGATAATCCAGTAGAGCCATTTTAATCAAAATCTGAGATGTAGTTGTTAATTTTTTGAAAAATAAATGTGCGGGTCTCTTGTGGGGCAACCCCAATGAAGAAGGTCAAAGGGTTACCCAGACCTCATTGCTGGTTGTGGGGGGCATGACTGTTTGAGCTCCAGCTCCCCCCCCAAAAAAACTTAGATCTGTCACCGTGCCTGGCAGTGGGCGGAGCCAACACCAAAAATAGGCGGAGCCAGAAAATTCTGATTTTTGTCCCTGTCCTCTTCCTTGACGAGTTCTGCAAGTGGCAACCCTGAGATTTAAGGAGAAGAGGAAGATGGCAACAAGAACCACCCCCTGGGCTGGCTTAAATTAAGAAGGAAAGTGGGGTGCTGGCCGAAGGCAGAGGACCGAGGTTGGTGGGGCAGTGCCCCATTTGCCTAATGGATCTTGCCCCTGCCTACAGAATGGGGCAGCTCAATGCTTTGCCCAATCCCAGGGGTCAGCAAACTTTTTCAGCAGGGGGCCGGTCCACTGTCCCTCAGACCTTGTGGGGGGCCGGACTGTATTTTTTTTTGTGTGTGTGTGTGGGGGGGGAGAACAAATTCCTATGCCCCACAAATAACCCAGAGATGTATTTGAAATAAAAGGACACCTTCTACTCAAGTAAAAACACACTGATTCTCGGACCATCCGCGGGCCTGATTGGGAAGGCGATTGATCCGGATCTGGCCCAAGGGCCTTAGGTTGCCTACCCCTGCCCCATCCCACCCACTTCCTTTGCTCCGGAACCTCACCTGTCTTTCTCCCTTCCGCAGGTAAGCTGTGCTGGAAACTTGCGGGATATTTCCTCTGGCCATTTGGGAAAGTCATTCAAAAGGTAGGATACCCGAACGGAAGCTGGCAGCCGTCTGTTCAAGACACAGCCTGCATCCGTTGTTGTTTTTTTGCAGAACTGCGACTTCTGGCGTTTTTGAGAGATGCCCGGCTAGGAATGGCGGTGTCTTGAGGGAAGAGGGGGGCAGTGGCTTCCGAGGTGAAATCTGCCTGCTCCTCTGGGGCGGGGGGTGATTTCCGTCCTCCCCTTACGGTCGCTTCTGGAAAGAATATGCAGGCCAAAACGCAGCCGGCCTTTGAAATGTTCACTTCTCCGAATTCTGAACTGCTGTTTAAAAAATTGCTTATCACGTGAAGATTGCAGTACAAAAATACTTGAGAGTGGGGGGGGCAGGCGGGGGGGGGAGAATTGATTGCAAAAATATGTTTATTGGAAGGAATGCGCAATGATAACAAATGTTTGTGAGGACTCTACCAGCTCCCCCACAGGCCACCTCGGATGCAGTTTTAAAATCTATACAGCCGTAACTTGGGAGTCGAACAGAATCCATTCTGGAATCCGTTTGACTTCGAAAGGGTTTGGACCTTAAACTTGACATGAGTCAACAGTGTGATGCAGCAGCTAAAAAAGCCAACGCAATTCTGGGCTGCATCAATAGGAGTATAGCATCTAGATCAAGGGAAGTAATAGTACCACTGTATTCTGCTCTGGTCAGACCTCACCTGGAATACTGTGTCCAGTTCTGGGCACCACAGTTCAAGAAGGATACTGACAAGCTGGAACGTGTCCAGAGGAGGGCAACCAAAATGGTCAAAGGCCTGGAAACAATGCCTTATGAGGAACGGCTTAGGGAGCTGGGTATGTTTAGCCTGGAGAAGAGAAGGTTAAGGGGGGATATGATAGCCATGTTCAAATATATCAAAGGAGGTCATATAGAGGAGGGAGAAAGGTTGTTTTCTGCTGCTCCAGAGAAGCGGACACGGGGCAATGGATTCAAACTACAAGAAAGAAGATTCCACCTAAACATTAGGAAGAACTTCCTGACAGTAAAAGCTGTTTGACAGTGGAATTTGCTGCCAAGGAGTGTGGTGGAGTCTCCTTCTTTGGAGGTCTTTAAGCGGAGGCTTGACAGCCATCTGTCAGGAATGCTTTGATGGTGTTTCCTGCTTGGCAGGGGGTTGGACTGGATGGCCCTTGGGGTCTCTTCCAACTCTAGGATTCTATGGAAACCAAAGCATGGCTTCCGATTGGCCACAGGAAGCTCCTGCAGCCAATCGGAAGCCCCGTCGGACGTTCGGCTTCCAAAAGAACGTTCGGAAACCGGAACACTCACTTCCGGGTTTGCGCCGTTTGGGAGCCAAAACATTTGAGAACTAAGCTGTTTGGAAACCAAGGTACGACTGCGTTTAGTTTTGTTGTGCATTGGTAAATCGCCTTAAGTCTAATGTGGAAGGTGATTCATAATCTGTTGTCGTTATATTATTATTATTATTATTATTATTTGCCTAATGTACACATTTTTTTGCAAACCATTTCCCGCAGTAAAAATAATGTCTTGGCCTTTGATTTGGGAAGTGCCCTTTCCCTCCCCTGACTTCTTTCTCAACTCCTGCGTCTCGCAGACGAAAACTTACCATCGGAACTGCAACATGAAGTTCAGCAAATACGACGCCATCGCGGAAGTGAACGAGGTGAAGGAGACGACTCCCCTCGTCGCCCGCCAGGAGTCGGCTTGCGAGGACAGTGCACCACACTGGGTAAGGTGGCGTGCTGCCTTCCTAGAATCATAGAATTGTAGGGGACCCCCAAGGGCCATCTAGTCCAGCCCCCTGCAATGCAGGAATCACAGCTCAAGAATCCTTAAAGGAGAGGGGGCAGACTCTCCCCCCACTGGAGGTTTTAAAAGAGAGGTTGGAGAAAACAAGGGAGGATCCAACTGAAGAAGAGTGGCAACTTACTGTATTTTTCGCTCCATAAGACGCACTTTTTTCCTCCTAAAAAGTAAGGGGAAATATCTGTGCGTCTTATGGAGCGAATGTTGGTCCCTGGAGCTGAATTGCCCAGGGGCCAAAAGAGGATCATGCCTTTTATTTTACAAAGAGAAAAGGGGGTGTTGAAAGGACCCCACTCAGAAGCTGATCAGCAAGAGATCGGGAGAGAGATAAGAGTCCCCGGCTCCCTTTCAGCCCCACCCTCCTTTGCTGAATATGCTGCAGAGGGAGGTTGTTTGTTTCCCCAGCGACATGTCACTGGCTGATTAGATTATCTGTCTGGAAACTGTAGAAAAGGCTCCCTTTCCTTTAGAAGCTGCAGAAATGTGAGCTGAACCCCATAAAAACGGGGCTTTTCCTCTTTGCTTTTCCCCCTTTGCAAAAAAGCTGCAAAACTTTTAGCTGATCCTCAAAAAAACAGGGCTTTTCCCTTTGCAAAAAAAGCTGCAAAACTTTTAGCTGATCCTCAAAACAACAGGGCTTTTAGAGGAGGAAAAGTAGGAAAAAAAATTTTTTTCTTGTTTCCTCCTCTAAAAACGAGGTGCGGCCTATGGTCCGGTGCGCCCTATGGAGCGAAAAATACAGTAAGTTGACAGAATATGCACAGCTTGCAGACTTAATACAGTATATAGAATAAGAGAACAAGAAGAACATATGTTTAAAGAAGATTGGAAAAAGTTTGTCGAATATATGGGAGGAAATTGTTTAAAGTGGAGCCTCTGGATATGAATTTAATTCGTTCCGGGGGTCCGGGCGCACCCCGAAAAGTCCTTATCCAGCGGCACCGCTTTTGCACATGTGCGCAGCACGATAGAGCGTTTATGCGCATGTGCGAGGGGCGAAACCCGGAAAATACTTCCGGGTTTGCCACTTTCGCAACCCAAAGATTACATTACTCGAGAGTAACGTAACCCGAGGGTCTACTGTACATTTGAAAACGTTGGCAGCACTAAGATAAATTCAACAGAGTAAACAAGTTTGGATGGATGTAGTAATGGAATACTGAACGGTTTAATTTACCTAAAATATGCAGTTACAGGTGGGTAGCCTTGCTGGTCTGCCATAGTCGAAACAAAATAGAAAATTCTTTCCAGTAGCACCTTAGAGACCAACTGAGTTTGTTCTTGGTATGAGCTTTCGTGTGCATGCACACGAAAGCTCATACCAAGAACAAACTCAGTTGGTCTCTAAGGTGCTACTGGAAATAATTTTCTAAAATATGCAGGGATTTATGATACGTAGAATGAACCGTGGAAAGAGAAGAAGGGAAGTCATTGATATTTTAAGGATGTTTAGCTGAGTGCAGTCTTCTAAATTGTAAAACAGAAAATTTAATAGGATTATATTTTAAAAAATAAAACAGAGGTTGGGTGCCCATCTGCCAAGGAGTCTTTAGCTGTGGTTCCTGTCATTTGGGAGGGCTGGACCAGATGACACTTGGCGGTCCCTTCCACCTTCTACAGTTCTGTGGTTCCGCCCCTGTGTGTTTCTGATCTGCTCTCCTCCCTCACTGATCCACCCCATTCCCCATCTCTCCAACAGCGGCGCCCCAACACCTATGTCTGGCTTCTGTTGGGCTACCCGCTCCTCTCTCTCGCCCACGGGCTCATCTGCTTCATCTGCTGGCTCCTCGTCTTCATCATCCCCATCGCCAAGATGAACGGCCGCACCGTCACCAAGGTCCTCCTCCTCCCCCCGGAGCAGGTTCACGTCCAGCGGCTGCGGAAGGTAAAAGTTGACGGCCGGGCAGGGGCCGCCGGCGTTGCAGGGGGCAGGGGCCCTGTGGAGAAAGGCCTTGTGGCTTTTTAGCGTATAGTCAAGCAAGAGAAGGGACGCGGGTGGCGCTGTGGGTTAAACCACAGAGCCTAGGGCTTGCTGATCAGAAGGTCAGCGGTTCGAATCCCTGCAATGACGGGGTGAGCTCCCGTTGCTCGGTCCCAGCTCCTGCCAACCTAGCAGTTCGAAAGCACGTCAAAGTGCAAGTAGATAAATAGGTACTGCTCCGGTGGGAAGGTAAACGGCGTTTCCGTGCGCTGCTCTGGTTCGCCAGAAGCGGCTTAGTCATGCTGGCCACATGACCCAGAAGCTGTACGCCGGCTCCCTCGGCCAATAAACGAGATGAGCGCCGCAACCCCAGAGTCGGACATGACTGGACCTAATGGTCAGGGGTCTCTTTACAAGCAAGAGACGGCACGGGTAGAACTTCGGAGAATTATCCGTGGCATGGATAAACAAAAGATATTCCGTCACACGGTTATAATAATAATTTATAATAATTTATTATTTATACGCCGCCCATCTGGCCGGGTCTCCCCAGCCACTCTGGGCGGCCTCCAACAAATACCAAAATACAATACAGAGTCACAAATTAAAAACTTCCCTAAACAGTTCATTGTTAAACTGTGGAACTCCCTGCCACAGGAGGCAGGGATGGCCACCAGCTTGGATAGCTTTAAAAGAGGGTCAGGCAAATTCACAGAGGAGGAGAGGGCTATCGATCGCTCCCAGGCCAGGATGGCTCTGCTCTGCCTCCACAGTTGGAGGCAGCAATGCTTCTTGACTTGCAGGAAACCCCAGGAGGGAGAGTTGCCCTCCTGCTCAGATCCTGCTTGCAGGTTTCCCTTTGGAGCATTGGGTCAGCCCCTGCGAGAACAGGATGCTGGGCTGGATGGGCTATTGGCCTGATCCAGCTGGCTTTTCTGTTTGTGCGCGCTTATGTTGTAACATCCCAGGGCAAACACACGCAATTCCCACAGTCCCTACCCCTGAACTGAAGCTTTAGCACAGGGGCTGGCAAAGTTTTTGTGGCTTGGGCCGGCTCACGGTCCTGCAGACACCGCGCAAACGCTATTTCCAGCGCGGAGGAGGCGTGCGCAGCTTCCCGTTGGCTGCAGGAGCTTCCTGCAGCCAATGGGAAGCCAGCCAGCGTCGCGGAAGGTGGTCCCTGTTCCGCTCCATGCCAGTTTAGCGCGGCGCATGGGAGCCAACCAACCGAGCAGGCGGCGGGGATCCCCAAGCGGGCGGCAGGGGTCCATGGGCCGGTTAAACGACCCCATGGGCTGCTTGTGGCCCATGGGCCTTAGGTTGCCGACCCCAGTTTTAGCAGCATTGTGCATTGACTGGTGTCAACTGATGGTCTCTTGGCTCTGCCGTCTGCAGACAGAAGTTCCCCTCGACGCCGAAGTGGTCCTTTGCTGCTACCGGGCTGTGAATGCTTATTACTACAAGTACGCAGTGGATGGGATCAATGTATTTGCCGTCAGTATCCTTTCATTGTTGTTGCCTTGGGCTTTGCCCCCTTGGGAGCGGGGTTTGTGCGAGGGCTTTGGATCTGGGTCTTTCATCCAGATGTCTCTTGGCAGAGTGAGATCTCTTGAACGCAGCGACGCCTCTCCTTATTTTATAAACCTCGATTTCATTGCATTTTTGGGGGCGGTGGGGAAATTGAGCAGAGCAAATCGGTTAAGCAAAACAGATGGGTTTTCTGCGCGGAGTTGCTTCTGCAGGTGTAGCGAGGGCTGAGGAGCAAAACCTGGACAGAGCCACAACACAGCTACTTGACCGTCCTGAAAAACCTCCTTGCCCGACTGTTTTGAACTATAAAATAAAAAAATTCTTTCCAGTAGCACCTTAGAGACCAACTAAGTTTGTTCTGGTATGAGCTTTCGTGTGCATGCACACTTCTTCTTGAACTATCTTATATAAAATTTCTTGCTTAGGAAGCGGGGTTTCCTTTAATTTTACTGAAATTCCACTAGGAGACGATGGTTGTTCTACTAAATTTTGAGACTTAGCCTCTTGATGCTCATGCTTTGGCTTCGGCTCATATCTTGGGCTGTTATAGGATTAGTGGAGATCTTTATATTTGAGTTCTCCAGAAGTTTGAAAAGCTTTGTGAAATTCATTTTACTACTCCAAGAGAGTAACTTTGCCTTTCGTCCCATTTTAATATTCTTGGGCTTCTTCCTTTCAGGACAGAGCTAAAGACGAACCAGTGCTATAACCGGCTGTAGCCCACCTTTTAAAGTAGTGATATCTTCTTTTATCTAAAAATTTTAAAAGTTTAAAGTTTATATTTATAGTTCATATTTTAGCATGTATTTTGGATTTTTTTTATGGATATGTGCGTGCTGGTTGAGAACTGTAACAATAAATCTATCCTTAATAATAATAATAATAATAATAATAATTTTATTTATACCCCGCCCTTCCCAGCCAAAAACCGGGCTCAGGGCGGCTAACACTAATTAAAATCACAGCAAAAACATAAACACAATCAATTTAAAATAACAGATTAAAATACAAATTTAAAAATTCTATATTAAAACTGCAGTCTCATTTTCAAATAACCCACCAATAAAAGAATGAAGCATAAGTATCAAACAGAAACCAACCCAAAGACCAGGTGGAACAGCTCCGTCTTGCAGGCCCTGCGGAAAGATACCAAATCCTGCAAGGCCCTGGTCTCTTGTGACAGACCGTTCCACCAAGTCGGGGCCAATACTGAGAAGGCCCTGGCCCTAGTTGAGGCCAACCTAGCATCTTTGTTGCTCGGGACCTCCAAAAGATTATTATTTGAG
Source organism: Lacerta agilis (assembly GCF_009819535.1). Taxonomy (NCBI): domain Eukaryota; kingdom Metazoa; phylum Chordata; class Lepidosauria; order Squamata; family Lacertidae; genus Lacerta; species Lacerta agilis. The sequence continues at coordinate 4,186,824 of NC_046321.1, read as the reverse complement.
GACCTTAAGGTCCTACACGGGACATACCAGGAGAGGCGGTCCCTTGCCCATCTTTAAACAAAGAGGTGGCGCACTCTGCAGATGCCTAGAGAACTCTTGACTTTGCACAGGCCTCCAGAAACGCCTTGGCTCAGATCCGAGCCCCAGGTGCAGCCCCGATGTTTTGAAGGTTTAATGTCCTCCCATAAGGACTAGAAACCTGTTTTGGTTAAAGCAGGAGCGTTGATACGGAGAGTGTCAAAACTCTGGCTCTGCTGTCTAATTCAACGCTTGCACACTGCAGCTCGGCCTCAGGCGGTTGTTGTATTCCTAGCACCTCCTTGGCTTCATCTGCCCAGAAGGAATAGCAGGCTGTTTCTCAGCGAAACCTCCTGCGCGGTTGAAGCCGCTCGAAAGAAAATACGCCTGTGTGTTTTTCCTTTCAATACCTCTCGTCAGATCTGCTCCCTTTGGTTATTGTGACTCTGGTTCTGGGCTATGCGGATAAGCACAACCATTATACCAGCTCTGTGGTTAAGTTCACCTTGGCGCTACTCTCCATCATGCCCCTGTCGTACTACATTGGCATGGCCATTGCCAGGTAAGAGGCTTTAAGAAAGAATTAACCAGGAGATCTAGAATCATGGAATCATAGAAGGTGTGACCGGAAAGTTCGGTGAATGGCCACAGAAATTGGACAGCGAGAAATATTTGAACATACATGCCTTTTTGTTGTTGTTTAGTCGTTCCGTCGTGTCCGACTCTTCGTGACCCCATGGACCACGCCTATCCTTCACTGCCTCTCGCAGTTTGGCCAAACTCATGTTGGTAGCTTCAAGAACACTGTCCAACCATCTCATCCTCTGTCGTCCCCTTCTCCTTGTGCCCTCCATCTTTCCCAACATCAGGGTCTTTTCCAGGGAGTCTTCTCTTCTCATGAGGTGGCCAAAGTCTTGGAGCCTCAGCTTCAGGATCTGTCCTTCCAGTGAGCCCTCAGGGCTGATTTCTTTAAGAATGGATATGTTTGATCTTCTTGCAGTCCATGGGACTCTCAAGAGTCTCCTCCAGCACCAGAATTCAAAAGCATCAATTCTTCGGCGATCAGCCTTCTTTATGGTCCAGCTCTCACTTCCATACATTACTACTGGGAAAACCATAGCTTTAACTATACGGACCTTTGTCGGCAAGGTGATGTCTTTGCTTTTTAAGATGCTGTCTAGGTTTGTCATTGCTTTTCTCCCAAGAAGCAGGCGTCTTCTAATTTTGTGACTGCTGTCACCATCTGCAGTGATCATGGAACCCAAGAAAGTGAAATCTCTCACTGCCTCCATTTCTTCCCCTTCTATTTGCCAGGAGGTGATGGGACCAGTGGCCATGATCTTAGTTTTTTTGATGTTGAGCTTCAGACCATATTTTGCGCTCTCCTCTTTCACCCTCATTAAAAGGTTCTTTAATTCCTCCTCACTTTCTGCCATCAAGGTTGTGTCATCAGCATATCTGAGGTTGTTGATATTTTTTCCAGCAATCTTAATTCCGGTTTGGGATTCATCCAGACCAGCCTTTCGCATGATGAATTCTGCATATAAGTTAAATAGGCAGGGAGACAATATACAGCCTTGTCGTATTCCTTTCCCAATTTTGAACCAATCAGTTGTTCCATATCCAGTTCTAACTGTAGCTTCTTGTCCTACATAGAGATTTCTCAGGAGACAAATGAGGTGATCCGGCACTCCCATTTCTTTAAGAACTTGCCATAGTTTGCTGTGGTCAACACAGTCAAATGCTTTTGCGTAGTCAATGAAACAGAAGTAAATGTTTTTCTGGAACTCTCTAGCTTTCTCCATAATCCAGCGCATGTTTGCAATTTGGTCTCTGGTTCCTCTGCCCCTTCGAAATCCAGCTTGCACTTCTGGGAGTTCTCGGTCCACATACATGCCTTACAGGCCTTCAAAGTAAGCCCCCCTCTGATACAACGGTTGGAAACTTCTGGAGAAGTCCTCTTTTCCTACTGCTTTCAGTTCCCTCGTTACAGCAGTTTGGACGTGTGAAATGTGGGGAAATCTGTGCCCTTTCAGTGTAGATTTCAGTTTTGGAAAAAGAAAGAAATCCAGTGGGGCCAGAGAATATGGAGAGTGGGACAGCTCCGTAACCTCAGTAACGATTTCACGCGGAATATGCAATTCTTCCGCCATCATTCGGACGGACAAACGTCGATCCCTCACCAATAACTCACAATCTCGTATCGACATTTGCCGCCGTTCCGCTCGCCGGCGGTCTGCCAGACTGAGGGTCGCCCTCGATGGTTTGCCGCCCTTCACGAAAACGCTTCAACCACTCGCACCCTGTCTTTCGAGTTACAGCTTCATCTCCGTACGCAATTGTGAGTTTCCAATGCCGATGGTGTGTTCGAATATTTCTCGCTGTCCGGTTTCTGTGACCGTTCGCCGAACTTTCCGTTCACACCTTGTAGAATGGCTTGAGTTGTGAGGGACCCCGAGGCCCTTCTGATGATGCTAAGGGCCGGAGACTTCACCTCATGGACCTTCTTCGTCTCTCCTGCAGCATCTCGGCCCAGAGCAACTTCGCGGTGGGGGCCGTGGTCAACGCCACGTTCGGCTCCATCACGGAGCTCACTTTCTACATCACGGCCCTCATCAAAGGCGCCCGAGAAAAGAACAAGTGCTACGAGGAAATCGTCAAGTCTGCCTTGACAGGGACCCTCCTGGGCTGCGTCCTCTTCATCCCGGTGAGTCTAGCCCCTGAGTGCCCATCCAGACACTTGAAATAAAAACTACCTGACTTTTAGAAAACATCTGAAGGCAGCCCCGTTTAGGGAAGTTTTTAACGTTTGATGATGATGATGATAATAATAATAATAATAATAATAATAATAATAATAATAATAATAATAATAATAATTGATAAATAAATATTTGTACCCCGCCCATCTGGCTGGATTTCCCCAGCCACTCTGGGCGGCTTCCAACAAAATATTAAAATACAATAATCCATCAAACATTAAAAGCTTCCCTAAACAGGGCTGCCTTCAGATGTCCTCTAAATGTCTGGTAGTTGTCTATCTCTTTGACATCTGGTGGGACAGCGTTCCACAGGGCGGGCGCCACCACCGAGAAGGCCCTCTGCCTGGTTCCCTGTAGCTTTGCTTCTCGCAGTGAGGGAACCGCCAGAAGGCCCTCGGCGCTGGATCTCTGTATTTATTGTGTTTTTACTATTCTGTTGGGAGCCGCCCAGAGCGGCTGGGGAAACCCAGCCAGATGGGCAGCGGGGAGTGGGGGGTGTTAATTAATTAATTATTTTCCCTCTTGGAATTTGTGGCTTCTCTGCCCCCCACCCCACCCCTGGCTTCCCCATCCCCTCGTATCTGTCGGGACTGTTTCTTCCGGCCTGAAATTCTGTGATTGAATTCTGTAAGCGGAACAGGGGAGATTTCGGCCGCTTTCGGGAAGGGATTGGTTTTCACTTTATCGGTTTCGTAACATTTACGCGCTGCTTTGATTTAATTAATTAATTGATGAATTTACTAGACTCCCCTTGCCACATTAACATGGGGAAGGCCGCGCTAGAATAAGGCTCCCCTTTTGTGCATGCCACATGGGAGTCCCCAGCCAGGTTCCACAATGGTCCTGTCCCCGACCCCGTGACACATTATTCCCCGACTGTATCGGATCTGCAAAACAACTGACAGACTTGCGGCAAAGTCGCTCAATGAAAAACCGGAGGGTAGTTGCTCTGCCATTTCGCGTTGCTTCTGCTGCGCTACTGCAATGTGCTCTACACGGGGCTTCCCTTGCGCTTGATCCAGAGGCTGCATAGAGGGGGGTCAAACTGGGCCTGGACCGAAGGCCAGACAGAACAGCTCCGTCTTGCAGGCCCTGTGGAAGGATGGCGAGTCCCGCAGGGCCCTGGTCTCCTGCGATAGAGCGTTCCACCAGGCTGGGGCCAAAGCCGAAAAGGCCTTGGCCCTGGTTGAAGCCAGTCTCACCTCCTTGAGGCCCGGGACCTCCAAGATATTATTATTTGCGGGCCGTAAGGTCCTCCGCGGGGCATACCAGGATGTCTTAAAACATTCTTTTCATTTCATTGTATATCATTCCCCAATAACTTAGTTATTTTTGCAATCCCACCACATATGATAGAACATGCCCTCCTTCTCTTTGCATTTCCAACACTTACTGGAGCTTGTCCTATACATTTCTGCCATTTTTACAGGAGTAATTGTTAGAGATTTCAGAGTTGCCTACGTGCAGAAATTCAGCTGTCTATCTCCAAGCAATTAGTAGTTGGCAGAAAGCCCAGATCTGCTCTCTCTCAGACCCTTAGCAACGACCTGTGATTGGTCAATGAGTTCCTAAAGACTGAGCTCTGTGTGAGAGTTCTGTGGTTAGTGTGTGGTGCAGGTGTTGGTGTGGAGAAAGTGGTCAGTATAGAGAGAGAGAGACAGAGAGGAAAAGATTTTATGTTTTGTTTCTTTTATTTTGTAAAATCTGTAAATAGTAACTTATGGATGCTTGTTGCTTCAATAAATACTGTATATAGTTATCCAGTGAGTTGCTGAGTTCCTGCGTTGTGCTGTCCAGTCAATTACACAACAGCCAGAAGCTTCCAGAAAAGTCTGCGTCTAACTCTGCGGTGTCCAGGAATACATTATACTCCTGACACTAAATATTAAGAGTAACGGACCACCTATCGGGGGTGGGCAGTTTGGAGAATGCTGAGCTAGGCCTCCCCGCTTGCCCGCTGCCTCTTCCAAAGACAGGCTGGCGAACGCAGGGGTGAAGCCACTATACTTTTCTCTCTCTTTCTCCTTCAAGGGGCTGTGCATGGTGATTGGGGGCATTCGGCACCAAGAGCAGAGATTCAACAGCAGGTCAGCCGGGGTCAGCTCTGCCCTCCTCTTCCTCTCTGTAGGAGGTAAGTTGCGGACCCAACTTCCAATCATTTATTGCGTTTTGACTAAAAGACCCTGCAAAATTCAATTACAGATCCAGCAGGCCAGTTAAAACCCGATAAAAGAAAACCAGAGATACACACCCGTTTCCAATAAGTCAAATTAATGAATCGCCTGCAAAGTCTGCGGCGTTGTCTTTTATATAGCTAGCAGGAATACTTTTAGCAAATGGGGCCGTTTTGTATGCGACAAGCAGGTCGCAGTCAGGTAATAGCCAACGTATTTTCACTTCAGGGTTCTGCCGGCATCTGTTCCAAAAAATCTCTTTCTGGGGTTTTGATAGAGCTGACAATGGAGTGTATAACGGGGGAGATCTTGTACCTCACCTACAAATGCAAAGTCTTAAATGCCTTGGAACATTTGTGTATCTTGCATCTAAGACTGATGTAGGCATTGCTTGAAAACGGAGAACAGTTCTCAGGGAGGCAAAGGGCAGTGGCTGCAAATTTTGTGGTAAAGGTAAAGGGATCCCTGACCGTTAAGTGTTGGGATAACCAGTTGTTGGAGTAACTTGCTCCAGCTGGTTATGAAGGTCTTGAAGGTCGTGAGGTTTTTTTTTGGAGGAATTGAAGAGGGCTGAAGAAGATAGCGATAGGCAGCAAGAAAGGCGCAAAAGGCGGCCGAAGAAGCAGAAGGAGGCCAAAATAAAGCAGACTGCAGTCAGAACTTGTAGCGCACTCACTGATCACGAGTGAGCTCTCCGTCGCCTCAAACTGAGGCAGGGGCTATTTATTGAGAAATCATACAGCGTCATCAACTCAACACCAGCCAGTTACAACTCAGCATCAACAAGCTCTTCCGGGCGGGAAACACCCTTAACAGCCGTTAACTAGAGGCTTCCTGGCGCGCTTTTGGAGGAGCGGAGGGATCCCGACTCCAATTCTGGCCGGATCTTCTTTTTCCTTCTGCACGGCAGCACGGAAGGATCAGCGCAGCGGCTGTCGCGCGGGAGACGCTAGAGCGTATTCCCACAGTTAAGTCCAGTTGCGGACGACTCTGGGGTTGCGGTGCTCATCTCGCTTTATTGGCCGAGGGAGCCGGCGTTTGTCCGCAGACAGCTTCCGGGTCATGCGGCCAGCATGACAAAGCTGCTTCTGGCGAACCAGAGCAGCGCACAGAAACGCCGTTTACCTTCCCGCCGGAGCGGTACCTATTTACAGGTGAAACTCGAAAAATTTGAATATCGTGGAAAAGTCCATTTATGTAAGCAATTGTCTTCATTAGCTACTGGAGTTTAATATATGTGATAGACTCATGACATGCAAAGCGAGATATGTCAAGCCTTTCTTTGTTATAATTGTGATGATTTTGGCATGCAGCTGATGAAAACCCCAAAGTTGAAATTGTAAATTTGGGGTTCTCATCAGCTGTACGCCATAATCATCACAATTATTACAAATAAAGGCTTGACATATCTCACTTTGCATGTCATGAGTCTATCTCATATACGGTATTAGTTTCACCTTTTAAGTTGAATTACTGAAAGAAATGAACCTTCCCACGATATTCTAATTTTTCGAGTTTCACCTGTATCTACTTGCACTTTGCCGTGCTTTCGAACTGCTATGGCTAGATTTCAGCAAATAGTGCCAATGGGAGGATTTTGAGATATAGATTAGAGATAAATCATCCTCGTTATCCTGTTTATAAATCCAACCCCTGAGCGGCCTTTTAACACCAGGGAATACAAAAATATCTGTTGTCGGGTTTCTGGAGGCTAGCAGGTCTAACTTGGCCCAACCCAAGCTTATTCCTTTGTTCCTCCAGGCAGGCTCTAGGCAAGTGGTCCTCTGGCCTCTCCAGGAGGGGAAAGCAGCCGGAATTGCCTTAACCCTCCACGATAAGCCTGAACATCCATATTAAAATATGCTATAAATGATCCTGTTAAAACAACACAGTACAGTGATACCTTGGTTCTCAAACAACTTGGAACCCAAACACCACAAACCCGGAAGTACCATATTATTCAGTCTATATGATGCCCCTTATTTGGGGGGACTCGGATTTAAGAAAATGGGGGAAGATCTATCCATGTATAAGACGCCCCCAAATTTTGGACATTATTTTTTAAGGGAAAAAAACCTAATCTTATACACGGAAAAATACGCTAACTGTTCCGGTTTGCAAACTCTTTTCAGAAGCCAAACGTGCTCTGTTTTGAGTGATGCTTTTGATTTGAGTGCCACACTTCCGTTTTGAGTGTTATGCTGAGGTCTGTCTGTTTTTGTTATTTATTTCGCGTTTGTGTTTTTGCGGCTCTCTTTGTTTTGTTTTTTGTGACTGTGCGGAACCCAGTTCAGCTCCTGATGGATTGACTGTGTGACTGCAGCACATCGCTTATTGCTTTCCTTTTATGGATCAGTGGTCTCGTTGGATAGTAAAGTCCATGTTAAATTGCTGTTTTAGGGGTTGTTGTTTTTTTAAAAACTCTGGAACGGATTTATCCGTTTTGCATTACTTTGTATGGGAAAGCGCGCCTCAGTTTTTGGAACGCTTTGGTTCCGGAACAGACTTCCCGAACGGATTAAGTTTGAGAACCAAGGTACCACTGAGAGCCAGTGTGGTGTAGTGGTTAAGAGCGGTGGACTCGTAATCTGGTGAACCGGGTTCGCTTCCCCGCTCCTCCACATGCAGCTGCTGGGTGACCTTGGGCTAGTCACACTTCTCTGAAGTCTCTCAGCCCCACTCGCCTCACAGAGTGTTTGTTGTGGGGAAGGAAGGGAAAGGAGAATGTTAGCTGCTTTGAGACTCCTTCGGGTAGTGATAAAGCGGGATATCAAATTCAAACTCTTCTTCTTCTTCTTCCTCTTCTTCTTCTTCTTCTTCTTCTTCTTCTTCTTCTTCTTCTTCTTCTTCTACCACTGTAATGAAAATGGGAAACTCGGGTCAAGGGAAAGATGTGGGCTGGACGGATCCTGGGAGGCGATGGGGGCTGATCTCCTCTCGCTCTCCTTTCCCCCCCCCCCAGGTGTGTTCGCTCCAACCCTCTTCTCCAAAGTCTACGGGAGGCTGGTCTGCGGGGAATGCCAGAATGTCACCCAAGAGCCACCGGGGCACTACGTCTGCCAGAGCTGCTACTTCGACTTGGTAAGCAGCCGCTTCTGGGCCCCACACAGGGTTGGGATTTCACCAACCAGTCCCAGCCATGTTGGCTATGAAGTAGGCACAACCTCTTTGCTCCACTGCAGTGGAACTCAGGGGCAAAAACCAGCCCAGATGTATTCTGAGTTGCTGGTCTCTTCAGACACAGCAGGGGATTTTGGCTTCTTAGGGTTCCGAGTTGTTGATGATTAAACTTCTATACCGCTTAAAGCCAAAATAACTCGCTGAGCTGTTTACAAGGTATAAAAATAGTTGCTTTTACAGTGGTACCTCGGGCTAAGAACTTAATTCATTCTGGAGGTCCGTACTTAACCTGAAACTGTTCTTAACCTGAAGCACGACTTTAGCTAATGGGACCTCTCACTGCCGCCGCACAATTTCTGTTCTCATCCTGAAGCAAAGTTCTTAACTATTTCTGGGTTAGCGGAGTCTGTAACCTGAAGCGTCTGTAACCTGAAGCATCTGTAACCCGAGGTACCACTGTATTATCAATTGACATTTCTGTATCGCCCTTCATCAAGAGACCTCAGGGCAGTTTACAGCTTAAATCGCAAAACAGATAATATAACAGCAAAAAGGGGGCAGGGGAAAAAAATGCGCAGGGGTTATAATGTAAATACCCCAATTAAATTATTATTTATTCCTTAAAATTATTAGTTGCTTTTTTTCTTTTTGCAACGGCAACTCAAAGCAGCTTCGCAACTTACAATGGAAGAACAACATATATTAAAACAACCCATCCGCTCTGAAAGGTCGCAGATGGTTCAGTCAGCCTTGTTAAAGAGGATGTTTTCTGCCTAGCGCCTAAAGATATGTAAATGAAGGTGCCAGGCAAGCATTCCACAAACGGGGGGCCGGTGCAGAAAAGGCCCCGTCCTCGTTTTGCCACCATCTAGACGTCCGTCCCACGAAGATGATCTCAGGGTCTGGTTCGGTTCATATGGAGAGAGGCAGTCCTCATGGTGCTGCAGTCCTCAAACTTTATAGGTCAAACCCAGCTCTTTGAATTGGGCCCAGAAACTAATTGGCAGCCTGTTGAGCAGTTGAGCCAGGATTGGTATTATGCGCTAAAGACAGTCTTGCCTTGGTGAGCAAACTGGCTGCCGAATTCTGCACCAGCTAAAGTTTCCGAACTATCTATATTGGCTCCCAGTACATATCCGAGCACAAATCAAAGCCCTAAACAGCCTCGGTCCAGTATATCTGAAGGAGCGTCTCCACCCCCATCATTCAGCCCGGATACTGAGGTCCAGCTCCGAGGGCCTTCTGGCGGTTCCCTCACTGCGAGAAGCCAGGTTACAGGGAACCAGGCAGAGGGCCTTCTCGGTGGTGGCGCCCACCCTGTCAGATGTCAAGGAAATAAACAAATATTTTACGTTCAGAAGACATCTGAAGGCAGCCCCAGGAAGTTTTTAATGTTTGATGTTTTAATGTATTTTTAATTTCTTGTTGGAAGCTGCCCAGAGTGGCTGGGGAAACCCAGCCAGATGGGCAGGATATAAGTAATAAATTATTATTTTAATCAATCAATCAATCAATCAATTAATTAAGGCAGCCTCATGTAGACTACCTATACAGGTGAAACTCGAAAAATTAGAATATCATGGAAAAGTCCATTTATGTAAGCAATTTTTTCATTAGCTACTGGAGTTTAATATATGAGATACTCATGACATGCAAAGCAAGATATGTCAAGCTGTTGTTTGTTATAATTGTGATGATTATGGCGTACAGCTGATGAGAACCCCAAAGTTGAAATTGTTAATTTGGGGTTCTCATCAGCTGTACGCCATAATCATCACAATTATAACAAACATAGGCTTGACATATCTCGCTTTGTATGTCATGAGTCTATCTCATATATTAGTTTCACCTTTCAAGTTGAATTACTGAAAGAAATGAACCTTTCCACGATATTCTAATTTTTCGAGTTTCACCTGTATAACAATGTTTGCAAACGGACAACTTCTGGCCCTACAGGGTCTGATAATTCCATTATCTCTTGGCAGATGGAAAACAATGGGACCCTTTACTACAGCCATGTTGAGTGAGTACCTCATCATTCGTCCTTTTTATTTGGCTGTGCTGTAACTGCTTCTGGTCATGAGAAGCCTCGCTGGCCGGAGCTGTTGCGAGCCACAAAATCTCATTCCGTCATGTGGAGAGGCGCATAACACGCTCTCTGTCTTCCTCATCCTTGACTGTGGCAGATCGATTTTTCGTAACGCAGCCCCTTGCATGAGTCGTTCATCATCTGATCTGATCACCAGTTCCCTGGTAGCTTCTAAAAATAAAATAAAATAAAATAAACCTCTGCAGGAGGCTTTGGGAAGCGACTCAAAGAAGCTTCTCAAAGAAACCTGTTTATTGAGCGTTTATCCTGATTCGCTTGCACAAAGCTCATGGGGAGGTTAGATGGTAGCTGGTCTTTAATGAGCTTTTGCTCTGATTTGAGTGATGATGAGCATTCATTCGCATTTGGTTTTTCGATGTACTTCCTCATAATATTCCTAACAAGTCTGCTTCTTTCCTTTCATTATTTTTTCAATAGCACAGCAGAGCCCTCTGTTCCATGTTAATTTTTATTGATATGAAGAATTTCAAAACCATTTGGCAGAGAATGTCACGGCCATTTGCTACAGAACAGGCACAGGCAACCTTGGCCCTCCAGCTGTTTTGGGACTACAATTCCCATCATCCCTGTCCACTGGTCCTGTTAGCTAGGGATCATGGGAGCTGTAGTCCAAAAACATCTGGAGGGCCGAGTTTGGGGATGCCTGCTATAGAAGCATTGAAGTCAAATGCATAAAATCACGAAATACAGAAAGACCCAAAACTGAACCAAATGAATTCCCTGTAGACACTTGAAAGGCTTTAAAACTGAGCAAACTTAAATTTCCCGGTGCGCAGCTGGATTCCTCCCACAAAATACTGACCGCCTAGAACAGGGTTCCCCAAAATAAGGCCCGGGGGCTGAATGCGGCACAATCGCCTTCTGAATCCGGCCCATGGACAGTCCATGAATCAGCGTGTTTTTACATGAGTAGAATGTGTCCTTTTATTTAAAATGCTTCTCTGGGTTATTTGTGGGGCCTGCCTGGTGTTTTTACATGAGCAGAATGTGTCCTTTTATTTAAAATGCTTCTCTGGGTTATTTGTGGGGCCTGCCTGGTGTTTTGACATGAGTAGAATGGGTGCTTTTATTTAAAATGCATCTCTGGGTTATTTGTGGGGCCTGCCTGGTGTTTTTACATGAGTAGAATGTGTCCTTTTACTTAAAATGCATCTCTGGGTTATTTGTGGGGCCTGCCTGGTGTTTTTACGTAAGTAGAATGTGTCCTTTTATTTAAAATGCACCTCTGGCTTATTTGTGGGGCCTGCCTGGTGTTTTTACATGAGTAGAATGTGTCCTTTTATTTAAATGCATCTCTGGGTTATTTGTGGGGCATAGGAATTCATTCATATATTTTTTCCAAAATATAGTCCGGCCCCCAACAAGGTCTGAGGGACAGTGGACCGGCCCCCTGCTGAAAATTTTTTGCTGACCCCTGGCCTAGAACCATAGAACTGTAAGGGACCCCCAAGGGTCCTCTAGTCCAGCCCCTTGATATGCAGGAATCTCAACATGCGGACCCCCACCCCATATCAAACCAAACCCGGACCCTGCTAAGCTCTGCAAATGTCCTAGCGGTTTCATTGCTGCACCAACCAGGAGGATAGAAGCAGCTGGTCTGTCTTAACTTGGTATATATCTGCTTCTCTCCGCTCATCTGTGCCTCTTAAGGTTTGATCCTGGGGCTGTCCTGCCAGGTGGGCTAGGGGTAAAGGGTAGGAACCCCCCCCCTGCATATTTTAACCTTTTGTGTGCTGCAGGCCCCTGGTGTATACGGTGTCCCTGTTGCTCCCAGCGGCCTACATTATCGGCCTGCTCTTCACCCTGAAGACTCACTCGCACATCTACGACATCCACGTCAGCGACTGCCACAGTAAGTAGCTTCCTGGGCTTTGCTCTTGGCGGGTGGTGAATAATAATAATAATAATAATTTATTATTTATACCCCGCCCATCTGGCTGGGTTTCCCCAGCCACTCTGGGCAGCTTCCAGCAAGATATTGAAATACAATAATTCATCAAATATTAAAAGCGTCCCTAAACAGGGCTGCCTTCAGATGTCTTCTAAAAATCAGATAGTTGTTTATCTCCTTTGACATCTGATGGGAGGGCGTTCCACAGGGAGGGAGCCACTACCGAGAAGGCCCTCTGCCTGGTTCCCTGTAACTTGGCTTCTCACAGGGAGGGAACCACCAGAAGGACCTCAGCACTGGACCTCAGTGTCCGGGCTGAATGATGGGAGTGGAGACGCTCCTTCAGATATATTGGGCTGAGGCCGTTTAGGGCTTTCAAGGTCAGCACCAACACTTTGAATTGTGCTTGGAAAAGAGCCAGTGTAGGTCTTTCAGGACCGCTGTTATATGGTCTGGCCTGTCACCAGTCTAGCTGCCGCATTCTGGATTAGTTGTAGTTTCCGGGTCACCTTCAAAGGTAGCCCCACGGAGACTGCATTGCAGTAGGAAGTGGGCCTCTCTTAATGCCTCGATGCAGGTCGTGCGCCACCGCATCGAAGTCCCAGAGCTCTGTACGCAATTCTTCACTGGGCAGAGTTAATCTGCGGAACTCGCTGCAGCAGGAAGCAGGGATGGCCGCCGTCTTGGAAAAGATCAGACAAAACCATGGCAAAAAGCTTTCCTTAGGTGGCCCTTTAGAAGTGGGTCGGATGCCAGGCAAGCCGTACTTCTTCCAGGCCTTTGGCCAATTAAACAATCTATAGGCTATTTAACTGAATTGGGTGGTGTATTGTTTTTGCTTGTTACTATGGGGTGTGTGTGTGTATGTATGGTAAAAGTAAAGGTTAATAGGGACATGTGTGGTGCTGAGTCTTGGATTTGCCGATCGGAAGGTCGGCGGTTCGAATCCCCGCGACGGGGTGAGCTCCTGTTGCTCGGTCCCAGCTCCTGCCCACCTAGCAGTTCGAAAGCATGTCAAAGTGCAAGTAGATAAATAGGTACCGCTCCGGCGGGAAGGTAAACGGTGTTTCTGTGCGCTGCTCTGGTTTGCCAGAAGCGGCTTAGTCATGCTGGCCACAAGACCCGGAAACTGTCTGTGGACAAACGCCGGCTCCCTTGGCCTGAAAGCGAGAGTTTAAGGTTGAATTCTGGACGCCATGGAGATGTAAAAGATTCATCATCAGGAGGAAATGATTAATAATAGGACCCACAAAGGGGAGGAGAGTCCTTGGAATCTTGTTCTTATGATTTATGTTGAGAAACCAAATAAATAAATAAACACAAATAAAATAATTACAGGTTACAGGTAGGTAGCCGTGTTGTTCTGCCATAGTCAAAACAAAAATAATAATAACAATAATAAATTCCTTCCAGTAGCACCTTAGAGACCAAATAAATTTGTTCTTGGTATGAGCTTTCGTGTGTATCTGAAGAAGTGAGCATGCACATGAAAGCTCATACAAATAACAAACTTAGTTGGTCTCTAAGGTGCAACTGGAAGGAATGTTTTATTTTTATTTTGTTTTGAAAATAATTATAGTTACCTGCAAAAATAAAAAGAAATTTAATAAATAACAAGAATGGTAACATTGCTGGCCGTTTTGCTGCATTCTTTAATATTCTGTTGGAAGCCTCCCAGAGTGGCTGGGGCAACGCAGTTGGATGGGCAGAGGAGTGTAAATTATTATCATCATTATCGACTCCCGACTCCCACCCTCCCTGGCTGCTGCTTCCACGCCACTTGCTTACGAAAGTACGTGTCTCTCCGGTTCTCTAGTGCCCGGCCACCATCACAGCGCTGTGGTCCATTGGTCTCGCTGGAGGGCTTTGCTCATCCTGCTTGTTGCCACTCTCGGCATGTCTGCCTGCGCCGACCTGGCCACGGAGCACATCAGCCCCATCTTGAATAACTCGGCGGTGTCTCAGGTGAGGAGGAGGCAGAGCCAGGGCTGGCGCAGGTGGGGGCCGCAGTGGGGCAGTGCCATCCTTGGCGTGAAGACCTGAGCTCCTTCTCCATGTCCCCCACCCTGCCCAAGGAGGTGGTTCGCTAGCAGGGCCTTTTTGGTGGTGGCGCCCCAGCCATGGCACGCTGTGTCCAGAGAAGCTCTCCTGGCCGTCGTAGGAGCATCTCTTAAGCCTTTCTGTTCTCCCAAGCCTTTCAATATGATTTTAAGTTTTTAGGATTCTTTTTGTTAAATTTCCTTATGTGAGATGCCATTGTGGGAGTGACAGCTGATGAGAACCCCAAATTAACGATTTCAACTTTGGGGTTTTCATCAGCTGTGCGCCATAATCATCACAACTATAACAAACAAAGGCTTGACATAACTCGCTTTGCATGTCATGAGTCTATCTCATATATTAAACTCCAGTAGCTAATGGAAACAATTGCTTACATAAATGGACTTTTCCATGATATTCTAATTTTTCGAGTTTCACCTGTATATTGAAGCTCTGCACTGCTCGGAGCTAGCAGCTTATAAATTGGCTAAAGAACCAAATAACCACGGCCCCCTCTCCTTCCCTCAGCACTTCATTGGCGTGACCATCCTTGCCATGGTGCCAGAGCTCCCAGAGATCGTCAACGGGATCCAGTTTGCCCTGCAGAACAACCTCAGCCTGAGGTGGGTCCGCGGAAGCCTAGCCTGCAGGGTTCCCCAAGAAATATTCCTTATATGGCACTTGCCGTCCTCCTGTGTCCCCATCTTTTTAGACAGGGGTGCAGGTCGCAGCGGATGTGAAGAAGGAAAACCTTTTTTCAGCCTAATATATATAAATCTCAAAACAGTTTACAGCAATAAAAAGCATGCAACAAAGACCATTTAAAAGGTTAAAAACAGACACCAGGCATAGCAAACTCGGCCCGCCAGATGTTTTGGGACTACAATTCCCATCATCCCTGGCCACTGGTCCTGTTAGCTACGGATCATGGGAGTTGTAGTTGTGGGAATGCTTAGGAGCCAGTCTGGTGTAGTGGTTAAGAGTGGTAGACTCGTAATCTGGGGAACCGGGTTCGCGTCTCCGCTCCTCCACATGCAGCTGCTGGGTGACCTTGGGCTAGTCACACTTCTCTGAAGTCTCTCAGCCCCACTCACCTTACAGAGTGTTTGTTGTGGGGGAGGAAGGGAAAGGAGAATGTTTTTTGTTTTTTTTTTAGTAAGAATTTATTGGATTTTGGAAATAAAAATACACAAAATACAAACACTACACAAAATACACACAAACAAAACAATTAATTCCTCGTCCTAATCTTCTTTGTAATCCTAAATTTGGGACTTCCTCACACCCTCGCTTTTGCGTTCATTTCTAATCTTCTTTAGTAACTTTGTAACATTGTAAAATCTACTTTTTTACATCTAATCTTAATCTTACAATTATAATCAATATATCTTAAACCTTAAATCTTATTCTTATCAACATATCTCAAATCTCAAATCTTATTTTTATCAAATAAAATATCAAATTACACATCTCAACCTCTTTTATCCTCTCTTCACTTAACTTTGTTATGCTGTGGCCTATATTTCTTTTGATTCCAATTTCAAATATATAAAAAACATCACATTTTAACAAGTACCTAGATATTTCTTCCGTTCTCATAGTCCGTTTTCCCTCTGGTGTCGGAGTACCGTGGTCAGCCTTTCATTCCCCAATAATTCATACTTTACCCCACCCCTCTCCTGTCCATCATCACCCTTCCCTTTACCTTTGGGACTCCTTTGGCTAGTGAAAAGCGGGATATCAAATCCAAACTCTTCTTCTTCTAGGAGTGTGGATGAGGATATATTAACTTATATATCTCATCCCAGCTTGTGTTAGCAGGCTCCAAACTTAGCAGAGTTTCATTCCCTTTTAAAACACACACACAGCAGATGCGCTTTCACAGGCTTGCTAAAGCCTCTATAAGAAATACATATTCCTGGTATATTCCCCTTCTTCCATCTTAAAAGCAAAGACACAACACAGTACTGTTTATAAGATATAAAAGAGTTTACTTACATTACTTCCTGAGTTACAGTACAGGCTCAGAGAGGCAGACAGGCTTAGATAAATGTATTTACATGTAGTGAAGCTGATTCCATAGGGGAACAGGCTTCACCTGTGCTCCTCTCAGCTGCATCCTGATTCTTCAAGAGATGAGGCAAAATGGTGACTGGTCTTGGGATCTTGTCCCACACCTACTTCTGGTCAGGAAGTTAACTTAGTCCAGGTAACAGGAAGTTATGCCTGGAGGACTGAGTTACCTTCATGTCCACTCTAGCAATGTTGTGTTTTGACTGCTCTGTGTTTACATCCCACAGTAGTCCCAAAACATCTGGAGGGCTGAGTTTGCCTGTGCCTGAATTAACCATTTTGGCAGGATGTAGTTGTCTGAGTCGGCTCCCAGTGGAGCGGGAAAGCTTTCAGGAGGCATTTAAAAGCTGGTGCCTGATGAATCTCCAGTGGCATAGAGTTCCACAGGAATGTGCCAACGACATCAGTTTTTCGTTGCCGAATGAGCTTTTGCCGACTTGGGGTGTGTGTGGTGTGACCAGCAACACTCCTGCAGATGATCTCGGCGACCGAGCTAGGATAGGGTAAGGTTTCGGGCGATTCCCGAGGTACCCTGGAACCGTGTGGGGATTGTGCAATGTAAACATGACCGACAGCCCCTCCTGTGTTGTGGAAGATGCCCTCGCCATCCCGTCAGAGAGGGACCTTTGGACCTCTATGCTACAGGAGGCGATTTCTAACTGGGTAGCGGTAAGGCGATGGGGGGTGTCCTTATGTACCCGGGAAGGGGATTTTTGACAGCCACATTCCCCTCCCCTCCCCTTCTCTTTCTCTCTTCTAGCATTGAGATTGGGAACTGCATCGCGGTCCAGGTCTGCATGCTGCAAATCCCCATCCTGGTGCTTTTCACCGTCTTCTATGTAAGTCCTGGCCTCCCCTACCACCTTGTGTCATCATATCATAGCGTTCAAAGGGACCCCCAAGCAGGGCCGGATTTAGGTTTGATGAGGCCCTATGCTCCTGAAGGTAATGGGGCCCTTGGTATGTCCAGCTGTCCTTTGTCAACAACAAATTGTCGCTGTTTTTTGTGTGAAATGTATGCTATATGGCAATTGATGGACCTCATAGATATCTCAAGCCATTTGCACGTGTTGCCATGCAACCAGTCCATGCAGAATGTAGGCACCCTATATATAGAAATGAGCAAAGCAGTGATATTTTAGGGAGCAGGCTAGCAGGCGGGGCCCATGACTTACATCATAGGAGCCTACACAACACAAAATACTGTTGCTGTATGCAGGTTTTATTTTATTTGCTATTTATCTTATATTTTGGAAATGTACATCCAGTTGTTGTTTTTCCTTTAATTTCTTGGGGGTGGGGCCCTAAGCTTATAGTTTAGCTTAAACGTAAATCTGGCACTGCCCCCCCAAGCATCATCTAGTCCAGGCATCCCCAAACTTCGGCCCTCCAGATGTTTTGGACTACAATTCCCATCATCCCTGACCACTGGTCCTGTTAGCTAGGGATGATGGGAGTTGTAGTCCCAAAACAGCTGGAGGGCCGCACTTTGGGGATGTCTGATCTAGTCAAGTGGTGGCCAAACTTGGCCCTCCAGCTGTTTTTGGACTACAACTCCCATGATCCCTAGCTAACAGGACCAGTGGTCAGGGATGATGGGAACCGTAGTCCCAAAACAGCTGGAGGGCCAAGTTTGATCTAGTCCAACGTGCTGCAATGCTGGAATCATGGCTACAGAGTCCCTGGCAGGTGGCCACCGAACCTCTGCTTAAAAACCTGCATTGAAGGAGAGTCCACTGCCTTCCAATGGGATTGATCCTTCCTGCGCTTTGTCCCCACTGCTGCGTTTCAAGTTCCTAGTCCTCCCTCCTGCCAGAGTGGGGGCGGGGGCGGGGAAAGCTCAGGATCTGACTTGCCATCCTGTCCCGCATTTTACATATGTAAAGATTTGGTGGTACTCTTTAATTTTTTTATCATCTTTTTTTTGCTCAGGTGAGCTGAGCAAGTGTAATTAGAAAAGGATCCAGGGCCACACCACAGTTAAACTACGGAACTCACTGCCACATGAACTGGTGATGGCCAACAACTTGGGGGGATTTTAAAAAGGATTAGGCCAATTCACGGTGGAGACGGCTGTAGGTGGCTGCTTGCCCTCTGGTCAGAGACAGAGACTGGGGTTGGAGGCAGTTGCCGGAAACATCAGAAGGGGAGAAGGTTCTTCCATTTGGGTCCTGCTTGCGGGTTTCTCACTGTGAGAGCAGGATGCTGGACTAGATGGGCCAATGGCCAGATTCAGCAGTCTCTGCCTCCTGTCAGCCGCGGCCACTGTCCTTTTCACTCCTGTTCTTTTTTCTAGCCCACGGACTTTATCCTGGTCTTCAGTGACCTTCACGTCTATGCAAGCATGTTCAGCGTGGTCCTTATGAATTACATCTTTATGGACGGCAAGTGCGACTACTTCCAAGGTAAAGGTGGCTTTCGAGCTGCGGGTTCCAGTGCTGCTTGCCGGGGGAGGGGGGGCTACTCGGACCCAGAAGACCACCGCCTCTGAGCTAAGTTGGGCTGTGTACTTGCTGTAACCTTTAAAGGACATTCTAAACATAATCTCCACCCCGCCCCAACCTCAGGGTGCTGGGAATCGTAGTTATGCAGGAAATAAACTGCAGTTCCCAGAACTATGGGAGGAGGATATGCTTTAAATGTCTGGCACGCACACATCCTAGGCTAAGGAGGATTTAAGCCAGGGGTCAGCAAGGCTTACCGCGCATGGGCCAGATCACTCCCGCGGACGATTGTCCGCGGGCCAGGCTGGTGCAACGCAGGGCTGGAAATCACCTCTGCACATGTCCAGAGGCTGAAAATCACGCCTGCGGCGAAGCAATTTTTGGCGTCTGGGCATATGCAGAAGCTATTTCCGGTGCCGCGGACATGCGCAGAAGCGATTTCTGGAGAAAAAAATTGCGCAGCCCAAACGATAACAGAACCATGCAGCAATTTCTGGACCATCCGTGGGCCAGATCCAGCGCCCATTCGGGCCGGAACCAGCCCGCGGGCCTTTGGTTGCCGACCTCTGATTTAAGCAATCTAAGGGCGTGTTGACACCAGCAGCTTAAAACGCAGCGAAGTCATTTCAAGCCAGTTTTGCGTTGACTTTTTCGCCTCCCAAGTGCAGGCAGGGATGCATTCGCCAGTGCGCAGGACCTTTTGGGTTTCCCCTGCCCATGAACGTGTCATCTGCGCAGGTGTGCCTATCTGTGCATGCGCAGCGGCCGTCTCAAATGTTCACACAGTACAAAGTGAATATGGCTTAAGTTTTCTAGTTGGATTGAAGCTGGTTAGGAGGGGGTGGAATGCATCCAACAGTAGGATTTGTTCAGAAGCGGCACGATCCGTATAGATTGTGGGTCGTGCATTGTGTGGGAGCACACTGGATGCAGAATAAGCTTTGTTAAATTTATTTCCTGACCTTCAGCAGCAGATTCTAGGGTGGGTTACAAGAAAGCGCAATCCAGAATTTAAAAAGGTTAAAACCATCTTGGGCTACATATTGGCTTATAGAAAATACAGTCGTACCTTGGTTTTTGAACAGCTTAGTTCTCAGACATTTTGGCTCCCAAATGCCACAAACCCGGAAGTGAGTGTTCCGATTTGCGAACTGTTTTTGGAAGCCAAACGTCCGACGGGGCTTCCGATTGGCCGCAGGACAGGATCACACTTCAAAATGACCTTAACAGATTAGAGAACTGGGCCAAAGCAAACAAGATGAATTTTAACAGGGAGAAATGTAAAGTACTACACTTGGGCAAAAAAAATGAAAGGCACAAATACAGGATGGGTGACACCTGGCTTGAGAGCAGTACATGTGAAAAGGATCTAGGAGTCTTGGTAGACCATAAACTTGACATGAGTCAACAGTGTGATGCAGCAGCTAAAAAAGCCAATGCAATTCTGGGCTGCATCAATAGGAGTATAGCATCTAGATCAAGGGAGGTAATAGTACCACTGTATTCCGCTCTGGTCAGACCTCACCTGGAGTACTGTGTCCAGTTCTGGGCACCACAGTTCAAGAAGGATACTGACAAGCTGGAACGTGTCCAGAAGAGGGCAACCAAAATGGTCAAAGGCCTGGAAACGATGCCTTATGAGGAACAGCTTAGGGAGCTGGGTATGTTTAGCCCGGAGAAGAGAAGGTTAAGGGGTGATAGGATAGCCATGTTCAAATATATAAAAGGATGTCATATAGAGGAGGGAGAAGGGTTGTTTTCTGCTGCTCCAGAGAAGCGGACACGGAGCAATGGATTCAAACTCCAAGAAAGAAGATTCCACCTAAACATTAGGAAGAACTTCCTGACAGTGAGAGCTGTTGGACAGTGGAATTTGCTGCCAAGGAGTGTGGTGGAGTCTCCTTCTTTGGAGGTCTTTAAGCGGAGGCTTGACAGCCATCTGTCAGGAATGCTTTGATGGTGTTTCCTGCTTGGCAGGGGGTTGGACTGGATGGCTGGATTCTATGATTTAGCTGGCAGAGAATCAGAAGTCGTTTCTATCATTTTCTATTTTTCCTCTCTTATTGGATTAGATTTTAAAAATATTTACTTTTTTCTGGTGTATTATAAAAAAAACACATACTTTGCATTGGGTATGGACTTTTGGGAAGTATCAGTAAGAAGGAGAAAAAAGTAAAGAAAACCTAAGGTGAGAATAGTTTGTCCCCCAGTGAACTGTGGCTCCTTCAAATTGCCAAAAAAAAAGATGTCTCGTGCAAACGATGGCTTGGACCTGCTAACCTTTCCATGCTGACCTGCTCTCTCCCCCCGCAGGCACCGTGCTGGTGATGGTTTACTTCATCCTCCTCGCAGTGTATTACTTCGCTCCTTCTCCCGCCGGGTGCTGATGACTTGCACCGCGCTGGGCCCTATCCTCCTGTCTCTTTGGAAGGTTCCCGACTCCCACCGAGGAATGTGCCTTTTGCTCAGGGACTTTAAAAACCGCCACCACCAGGGAAGGTCTCCCGCTGCGTCTTTTCAAGTTGGTGGTGGTGGTTGGGGTGGGGGGGAGCCTCTCTTAGATTCCTGCCAGCCTAAAGCTTGTTCCCCAAACACGTTGGGTGTTTTTAAATTGAAGAGGCCGAGCTGGGAACTGCAGAAGGATGTTGTTGGAAGTTGGATGGATGGGAGCAAGTGGGCCCAGCGAGCTCAAGAAGCTCTTTGCTCCTTTCCACGCTCCAAAAAAAACTGTCCAGGATTCCCGACAACTCCAACGTCTGCTGTTTTCTCGAAGGCTCTCGCTGCATTTGTGACTTTCTGGGGTTGTACTTGCTCTCAACGGCTAGCTACCTCTTGTCCCGGTGGCGGTGGTGATCGCAGGGTGCTTTCCAAGCAAAGCTGCCACTGGCCTCGACTCCCAAGCACAATAAAAGAAGCCTCTTCTGAATGTGTCTCCCAGTTGGCCCTTGAACTTCTTTCCAGTAGTCCTGAGTCGCCGTCTGTTGTCTCAAGAGGGAGGCTGTGTGGTCGTGAAATACCCTTTTCCCCTCGGCTCGTACACCCTACCTCTGAGAGAGGAAAAAGGTTGTGGGGTTTTTTTTTTGGAGGGAGGGGGGTTGTGAACGATCACGAAAAGTCTAGTGCAATTTCCCAAACTTATTATAGGAGCATCAGAAGCAACTGCTTTGTTCATCGATCTCGTGCGTCGTCACTTGACATTGGCTGCATAATTTCATGACATTCGCAGCCTTAACTGCATATGGGAGGGTTTGTTTTTTTACCGTATTGGCCCAAATATAAGCCGCACCTTTCCCCCCCCAAATTCTGATCATGAAAAGTTAAAGTGCGGCTTAAATTCACGACCTTACAAAAATTGGCTTTTACGATAATCGCTGCTGAAAGAGACATACGGTAAAATGGAACGGGTGTGAGTGCGTGCGGAATTTTAAGGAAGCGGCTTATATTTGGGTATTGTTGTTGTTTTTTCTCCCCCCCCCCCGAATGTTAAAGGTGCGGCTTATATTCTGGCCAATACGGTATTTGTTTTATTTCTATCCTTCCCCAAGGAGCCCATTGTAGCAAACGGATATGCAATATAACAACAGAAAACAGTGCGAAAACATTTTGAAATGAATTAAAGCATTCTAGGTAAAGGTAAAGGGACCCCTGACCATTAGGTCCAGTCGTGTCCGACTCTGGGGTTGCGGCGCTCATCTCGCTCTATAGGCCAAGGGAGCCGGCGTTTGTCCGCAGACAGCTTCCGGGTCATGTGGCCAGCATGACAAAGCTGCTTTCTGGCGAACCAGAGCAGCGCACGGAAACTGGGCAGGAGCTGGGACCGAACAACAGGAGCTCACCCCGTTGCAGGGATTCGAACCGCCGACCTTCTGATCAGCAAGCCCTAGACTCTGTGGTTTAACCCACAGCGCCACCTGGCTGTTAAAAGAGCATTGTCCCATCCAGTGATCTCAGGGTTGCCAGGAAGTGTATTTTTCAGCAACCCAATTGCTTGGCTAAACAGGAATGTGTTCAAACTCCTCCTGAATGTTAGTAATGATGGAGACAAGCACGCCTCTCTGGAGCCGAATAACGACTGGCTTACGTTACTTGTTAGCGGTTCCCAATGGGTGGTCTGCGGACCCCCTGGGGGTCTGCGTAACCCACCCAGGAGGTCTGCGGCACATACCCATCAGCTGCTGCAGACTTCACATTTCGGGGGGGCTGTGCTCCCACGTAGGTCACATGACTCATGTAGGAGTGCGGCCCAGAAAACATGCAGCCCATTTTTGTGCTGGGACATGTTGGAGGGTACGGTGGCACCGTTTGCAAGACAAAAACTAACGTTTTCAAAAGTAAGTTATCTACGGCTTGGCTTTTGAAAAATGGGGGGGTCTGCAGTACTTAAAGAGCATACCGTATTTTTCACTCCACAAGATGCACTTTTTCCCTCCTAAAAGGTAAGGGGAAATATCTGTGCGTCTTATGGAGCAAATGGTGGTCCCTGGAGCCAAATTGCCCAGGGGCCAAAAGCAGATCGTGCTTTTTTTTTAACAAAGAGAAAAGGACCCTGCTCAGCTGATCAGCAAGAGATCAGGAGAGAGATAAGAGTCCCTGACTCCTTTTCAGCCCCGACCCCTTGCCCAGGCCTCCATTGTTGAATGTGCTGCAGAGGGAGGTTGTTTGTTTCCTCAGTGACTGGCTGATTAGATTATCTGTCTGGAAACTGTAGAAACAGCTCCCTTTCCTTAAGAAGCTGCAGAAATGTGAGTTGAACCCCATAAAAACGGGGCTTTTCCTCTTTGCTTTTCCCCCTTTGCAAAAAAAAAAAAAAAAAGCTGCACAAATTTGAGCTGAGCCTCAAAAAAAACCAGGGCTTTTAGAGGAGGAAAACCAGGGGAAAAAATATTGTTTCCTCCTCTAAAAATGAGGTGCGTCCTATGGAGCGAAAAATGCGGTATATTCATCAGAATTCCACCTGTGGGCCCTGCCAGGAAGGTAAGACAGTAAAATAAAATAAAAAACCTGTTCCCTGCCAGTGGGTTAGACTTCCTCTATCCAGGGTTTCTCTCTCTCTCTGCATCTGAGGAAATACAGATTGAAAGCTTGCATCCTGAGCTTGCATCCTGCATGTCTAAACAGTGTCGGAACACAGCCAGTTGAGTCACGGGATAACTTCCTGCACCTTCAGGCATGCAGAAAAGGGTTCCACACTTGAATACTCCAGCATAAAGGCATGGTACAGGCATGATTCTGCTGCTTCCATGAACCAGGCTTCAGATGTGCTTCAAGAAGAGGCAACACAAGCCACAGGAGGGGTGAATGACTTCAGATATGCAAGAGACACACAGAAGGCAGAGGGACGTGCATATGGACTGAGCTCACCTGCTTAGCAAACCATGGCTTAGTGCCACGCACTTGAGAAAAGAGGAGCTTCCACACCAGCTCATAGACCCCTTGCATTCCACAATCCAGGACTTGACAACCCTGGTCAAGCAGGAAGCCAGTCTGCCTCAGTGTCCCAACAGCCAAGAATGGCTTACATTTGCTAACCTAGAACTGAAAACCATGGTTTGGCGGGAACGGCAAACCATGGTCCCAGCTACTCAGATGTTGAGACAAAATTAAAGCTTGCTGTTAAATCAGAATTGGAAATCCTGGATCACGAGTAGGGGGAACACGGAATGAGAGCCATGGTTCTGCACCATCCAACCATGGTTTGACGTTACATGGGAATACTCTACAGCATCGAGCTCCTATCCACTTCCAAAGAAAGCTGTGATACTCCCACCAGAATTTATAGACAACTTGACAAGGACTACCGACAATATTTCATGTACAGTTTTTTTTAAAAAACAAACAAACAAATTAAAATTAAAAAGCCAGTTTCTCAGGCTAGGTATGGTGCTTGGTTTGACGGCTGTTTTGGTATACATTCTACAGGACATTTCCGCAGCCATTTGGAACACAACAGTTAAGACACAGACATGGTTTCCTTTTCCAGCATTATTTTTTTAAAAGGCAAATACTGTCCACAGCAAAATGTCAGGCATTTTTCCTACGCTAAAGAAGAAGAAAAGAAAGCGCAGCAGTGACAACATGGCATTTCCTGCAAATGAAGGACCAGTTAATATGAAGATTTTTGTTTTGGAGGGAAAAGACAGGCCATAGAAATGGGGTTTTAAAACAAACCAACTTGCAGGGGATAGAAGCAGGAACTGGGGGGGGGGGAGCAGAGGCAAGCCCCCTATCTACGTAAGATAAACTAGCAGATAATAACAGCTATTGCACGGAGTATAAATTTCCAAATCCTCCTTCACTTACTCTCTCATGCACACAAACACACACACACTTGCAACAGGAGAAAGAAAGAAAAAAATAGCATGAACTTATTCACAGTTCTCTTTCTCCGTTATCTCCTTCATTGTCAGGCATAACAGAAATGGTACCCGGGCAATGCTCCAGATCCCTTTCCTGCCACCATTCAGGATAAAACTCTTGTGCTGAAGCCAGCCAGCCACATGGAAGTATACCAGTCTTGGACTGGGCAGTTCAATATGAAAAGGCAATAAAGGACGCACATTTCAGAAAGTCACAACACAACGCGCCAGTCTTTCCAAACTGCAGCATCTGTAAGAAGACAGCCCAGAGAAAGCCAGCTCGCATTTAGGCCCCCCCCCTTTTTTTTACAGAGGCAAGGGATGTGGCAAGAGCTACTATGATGGGTTCCCGAGTGAGCAGCCAGCCTTCCCCTTTCGAAACTAGGAGAGACTGTGTCACGCCGTCCGCCTTGCCTTCCTGCGACTACAAAGCATGCAGCAAAAGCAGTACAAATCAGCTGAGCGACAGCATCTTTTGTTCATGATGTATTTATAGGTATCCATAAATTAAAAACAAAAAAGCTTGACTTCCATAAACTTTCAAAATAAAAATTCACAGGGGGGGGGGGAAGGCATCTGATGTATATTTGCCGAGTAAGGCTTTGGAGTCGGGCGTCCCATCTCCTAGCAGCATTCCTCCGCAGTGCTCATAAATAGAGAAAATGAGAGGGAGAAAGAGAGATGGGGGGGGGAGAGGGAGAGAAAAGAGAGGGGCGAGAGGAGTCGCTTTTTTAAAAGTAGTGTTTGAAGAGCAGGTGCTTCTCATTTCAAGCGCTCGATGAGTCCCTGTGTGAGTCCAAGGTGCAAAAGCTGTGATCTGGTGAGGTTTGCTAAGTGGGGGAAAAACCCCAGAAGCTTCTCCCAAGACAGTTCCAAGAGGCTGGGCACTACCAGCCACATCTTAAAGAGAGAGCCAGTCCGTTTGTTCCTTTGGATGTCCACCACGCCTCCGTGGACGTACATGCAGCCGGCCTGTGTGGAAACGGGGGGGAAAGGAAGATCACTGCTGGGTTTTCTTTTAAGCAGAACGGCAAGCACATGGATTGCCTGCGAAGGAGAGATGCCGTCCGGCCCCAAACATCTGTGGTCAGCTTGACGTCGAGGCGGCATTCTGTTTGCAACCACAGGAAGCAAGAGGACAGTGGGTGCTACAAGCCCGCCAGCCAGGTTGCCCAGTGCTTAATGACCTCAAGATCCTCATGGTAAACTCGTTTTTTTTGTCCTGGGCAACAGCCAGTGGGCCTGACGTGCTTGCAGAGAGCCAAACTGCAGAGAAAGGCCCTTTGCCCCTACCCTCCACCACTCCTCCTCAGCATGAGTAGCACTGAGGGCACGAGGCAGAGCAGGGGTGGAGAACCTCCGACCCACCGGAATCCAATTTCCCATCAAGCAAGCGCCCACCTTCCCACCAATCGGCTGACACCACTGGTTTAATCCTGCAGTGCCTGAGCATTTCTGTTGCCAGCAGCAGGATTTCATCTGAAGGTGGCTGTTCTATGGTGATTACCAACCCCCAACCCCCCAATACGGTCTGGGTTGACGGAACTCCAGTATGTTTGAAATCTCTCCCTCAGCTGGTTAATTCAGCCCCCCCCCCACCTTCTTGCTGGCCATTTCTGTGTCGCGTAGGACCTCGCAGAGAGGCTGGCGCTGGCAGCTGCTTACCGGAGTCACAGCAGCGCAGTGGAAATAAACTGGCTCTGGCATCACGGCCGGGAGTTTCACCCACTGGAAGGTCTGCAAGCTCAGTTTCCAGATGTCTCCCAGTATCACTTCTCCGTTGTATCCTCCGCAGACGAAGACATCTGAATTGACAAACAGCACAGGGGCTTAGGCATTGTTTTCCCACCATGAAGGGGCACACGAGGAGGGTTAGCTCAGTTCTTCAACTGGTGCAGAGAGCAACTGCAGTTTCCCCAACGGTTTCTCTCACCAGACTCTTCCTCTGAGATTAACATGCTCCCCCGCCTCCATCTTTTTAAAGTGGGAAGTGACATGGACATTTGACAAACCAGAGTCCAGTTGGAGGAACTGCCCCCGGGGTTACGACGTTTCCCCCCTCGAGTCAAAGCAGCCTTCCATTTTCTCTTGTGACAGGCTTTCCAGCAATATGGCTGACCCTTCCACCTCTGCAGTTAGAATGTTTCTGAACATGCTGAGGCACCGCAGCACCTCAAAGGTGGGCTGCTGTGTGCATGCAGAAGTAGGCTCAGACCCTTCATCCCAGTTGGGATTTCACATGCCACAAAAGAGAGCCTCTGCAGCTGACCATGCTGAAGCAAGCCAGTGATTCTTACCATTTTTTATCTGTACACAACTGTGACATCTCCTGGCCGCCGGGAAATCTGTGGAATGAAAACCTGAGGGTGAGCGAGTGAAACTGAAGAGAAGACTGTTCAGTAAAGGTGGGTTTCTCATTATTGGGAAGGGGGCAGCCAGCCTGAAAAGGGGGCTTAACATGAATTGCAAAGAATTATTCTTGTGCCTGGCTGCGAAGCGCTCATAAGATCATTCAGTACCAACTGACCTTTAGCCATCCTTTAGTTTAATCCATGTGAAGAGGTGAAGTCGAAATAGGGAGGGAGCAAACTGCCTACTCCTAAAGCATATTTTAGCTTGTGTGTGGATAAAGATGAAAAGCCGAAGAACAAAAAGCACTTCTTCAGATACGCACTTCAGTATCTGAAGAAGTGTGCATGCACACGAAAGCTTATACCTAGGACAAACTTAGTTGGTCTCTAAGGTGCTACTGGACTTTTTTTTTTATTTCGACTGCGTCAGACCAATATGGCTACCTATCTGAAGCCTAAGAACAGTTTGTGCTCGCTTTACAAGCGCACTGGAACGCCCATTGAAGAGAGGGTTGTGAGAGCAAACCAATAAAAATGACCAGGGGAAACTAATCTGAACTGAAGTATGTTGAAAAGCCACCCGGCGCAGGGAGGCATCGTATCAAGAAAGGTTACAAGATCCTAACCATGGGCGTTGATTAGAGCCCAAGTCAAGTGGACTCACTAAATCTGAGCTCCACGTGAATACAGTACGCCCACAATGTATGTGCATATAATTTGTGTGCATTTAAGTGCTTGGCTAAATAAATAATTAAGGGATGGGCATCTGGGGGGAAAGTCACTAGAAATCCCACCCAACATGGAACCCAGTGTTTTGACTATATGCGATTTTGGTTTTAGGCACGATCTCTGGAACATAACCCCGGTTGAAAGTTTACTGTACATTTTAAAAAGTGTTTCTGAGATGTCAGATTTCCACAAGGTACCAGAATCCAAAAAGGAATATCTAGTTATGAAAAAAATAAATCTGGAACCAGCTACTATACATGAGACTTGGATTTATGCAACATGTTCGGTGTATATTTCAGATCTATGGGTTTGGTTTGGATTTATAACAAAGGAAGTTTGAAAACTTCTTTCGACTCTCTCCCTGGGTGTCCGCCCCCCCCCCCAACACCACACCTACATTTTCTTTCTGGCTACAAATATTTTTGTCTTTTCAACCCCTGCCAATATATGCTGTTTTTCAAAAGCCTACCTTTTTTCTTATGAGGCTTTGTTGCAATTTCTTCCCAGGTGTTTGTTTCAAGGTTGTAGGCGTGGATCTTAAGCAACAGAAATAATACAATTATATATTAATGACAGAAATGGAACAAGGCAATGACTGAACTCAAGGCATCTGCCAGCAAGTTCACCCGACAAGCCCACTCCATCACCCCACAACAGATATCCAGGTTCTATAGCTAAGCGTTGGAAATTAGGCGAAAGGCTGACGCTTGACTCATGGTATACGGGGGTATGGATTATTGGGTTTGCAGAAAAATCCCCATGTCATCTGCCTGCTGCCGAAGGGAAACTTGAGCCATTATATTTCTATGCACCTTGGCAACCTGTCAAACGGCTCTTACTGTCAGAAAGTTCTTCCTGATGTTTTAAGTCAAAATCTGCTTTCTTGTAACTTGGAAGTCATTGGCCTTCCACTATACTTGGTTTGGGGGCACAGTCTTATTTATAGTTCCTGCATCTCTCGGTCTGCTTGCCACCTCCAGCGAAGTGTTTCAGCCCTTTTAAGCTGGGCTCAAGCTGCTCCTACCACCAGATCCCTAGGGCAGGGCTCCTTAAGGCTGCCCAGGCTCCTTTTCATGGAGGAAGTAACTCTCCAAGGCTATGCTCTGCTCTCCGCGGTTGGGAGGCAGCAATGCTTCTGAATGCCGCTTGCTGGGAAATACAGGAGAAGCGAGTGCTCTTGTGCTCGGATCCTGCTTGTGGGCTTCCCACTGGGGCTTTTGGCTGGCCAAAGGATGCTAGACTAGATGGGCCACTGGCCTGATCCAGCCAGCTTTTCTTATGTCAACGAAATCAGCAGGAACTGTGCAAAAGGCACTTGCACAGGATATACAGGTGAAACTTGAAAAATTAGAATATCGTGGAAAGGTTCATTTATTTCAGTAATTCAACTTAAAAGGTGAAACTAATATATGAGATAGACTCATGACATGCAAAGCGAGATATGTCAAGCCTTTGTTTGTTATAATTGTGATGATTATGGCGTACAGCTGATGAGAACCCCAAATTAACAATTTCATCTTTGGGGTTTTCATCAGCTGTACGCCATAATCATCACAATTATAACAAATAAAGGCTTGACATATCTCGCTTTGCATGTCATGAGTCTATCTCATATATTAAACTCCAGTAGCTAATGAAAACAATTGCTTACATAAATGGACTTTTCCAGGATATTCTAATTTTTCGAGTTCCACCTGTATTCCTCCCAGGGTGTGCCCTATTAGAGATCCAGGTGACACATATTAGGATTCCAAGTGTGCAAATCTTTGCAACTTTGTCTTTGTGGCACCCTGGTGGATGTTTCCCCCTTGCAAGAGCAATGTTCCGAGATGGGGGGAAAAAGGGTGACCTGCCACACAATCAATCAGAGCAGTGACTGGAACCCAGTTCTCCCAAACCCAATTCCATTCACTAGATCACTCATCAATCTGCATATGTGCCAAATACTCAAGACCCCAACATTCTGCTATTAAAATTCACCAGCTCTGGTCATGGGCTTACTTTCTGATCTCACTAGCGAGAAATCAAACTAATGCAAAATATTTTGGCGGTTGATCCTATTACCTTGTCTAAGGAATAGGCTGTCCAAGAGGTTCCTCCTCCTAAGATGTAAATCCTCTGCCCGTCATGTGCAATTTCATGTCTGTATCTGGAAACACAAAGTCAAAATTATTTGTAGCTTCATCTGCCTGCTCATTCATGTATACATATAATTTTTTAATGCAAGTTTCTAGCCCCTGTGGTGCATTCAGTTTTCTCAGTCTGTCAGCTAAGAATGCCATGCTAGAATTTTCATAGCAAATGTTTCCAAATTTAGGCATCCCAACTAAACCACACAAGCCCCAACCAACATCTGGAGGGCAGGGGGAGGGGACAGAAGAGACAGCCAAAATTTTTGAACTGGAATTGACATTTTAATAAGAACTGGTCTATCGAGAGACTATCATTTTGAATGAGGAAGACTTGAGGCTGGTCACCTTGCAGCCACTTTTACAAAGTAGGCGCCACTGAGCAAGAGGCCAAGCTCACCTTTCTTCTGGCATGTCACAGTGCATGTTGTTTGGCTTCAGCTGGGTCCACTCCCTGGTGTTCAGGTCCAGCTTGTGCAGGTCTGTGCTGTAAATGTATCCTGTCGTGCCTCCGAATACGTACAAGGAGCCATTAATGATCGCCATCGCCTGGTAAGGGAGAAGAGGAAAGAGCTGCAGGGGAACTGAAGGGGCACCATAGTAAGGAAGCCAAAAGGGAGGTATCCTCTGAAGAGCATCCATCTCCCCCTTCCCTGGATCCCCTTTGTCACACCACTTTCAAGGGAGCAGAGCCAGGAGTGACTGTATGCCACGGACAGCACTTGGTATTGCCGGGGCAATTAAATCTGCCTGTAAGTCTGATCTCATTTTTGTGAACTGATTTGAGCTTATGGTTGAAATGTGGTACTGAAACATTGCAATATGTGCAGACACAGGGTGGGGTAAGGGAACGGCCTCTAGCCTTGGATTTATGGAAGGTGGTTGTGGTACCTATAATCGAAAAACACTCTGTACATGCTCCAGCACATTCTATTTTCTCTTTTATAGGGCTAAGCCATGAAGACCTCAGGCTCAAATTAAATTCTTATCTCTCTGACTTTGTACTATGCAATCCCCTATAGGTGCTCCAGTATACTTCAAACTCGGGGACCCTCAGAACTGCTCCCCATTTTTAGACCTGAGGAGCTTAGTGAGACCTGAATTAAGAGCACAAGCCTCTGAGCAATATGAAACCACTCTCTGTCCTTCAAGGGTCTAATAAATAATAATATTAAAACAAAATATTAAAAACACAGTAAAACATGAACCATTAAAAACTTCCCTGTACAGTAGAATAGGGGCTGCAATGGATGACCCCTCCATACCTGTCCATAGATGCGGTTGGGCTTCTTCCCTCGACAGTTGAAGAGGGCCCAGCGCTTGTACTTGACGTTGCAGACGTGGACGTCATTGCCATTGCTCTCGCCAAAGGGGATCCCGGTGCCGCCAAAGACCAAGAGGTTATTCCCGTGCAACACAACTGACAGAAAACAAGAATGCAGAACAAAACCTTTGACATGCAGATTTGGTAGCCCTCAACTGCACCTTGGAACAATCGTCTTCTCTGCTGAGCTACTCACCAGTAACCAAAAGTCTAGCAAAGGGATGGAGAGAGCCCTCTTGCCAATGACAAAGAACTAACAAGTTAGTGCTCGGTAAATGGGGCCTGTGCGGGTGGAGTGTGAGCAGCATACGGGCTCATGTGCAAGCAGTATGAATGGGCATGCAAATGAAGAAGAAGAAGAAGAAGAAGAAGAAGAAGAAGAAGAAGAAGAAGAGTTTGGATTTGATATCCCGCTTTTTACTACCCGAAGGAGTCTCAAAGCGGCTAACATTCTCCTTTCCCTTCCTCCCCCACAACAAACACTCTGTGAGGTGAGTGGGGCTGAGAGACTTCAAAGAAGTGTGACTAGCCCAAGGTCACCCAGCAGCTGCATGTGGAGGAGCGGAGACGCGAACCTAGTTCACCAGATTACGAGTCTACCGCTCTTAACCACTACACCACACTGGGCATGCAAAGAACCCGAGAAACTTATACTGCTTTCCAGTCAAGCACCCACATAGCAGCAAATTGGCAATAAAAGTCACTGACACTTCCCTGCAGACCTGAATTTCACAACAGAAAGCGGACAGCACTAATGGAAAAAAAAACCCTGCCTGCAGAGCTGTGGATGAATCATGCAAAGTACATCCACCACGAAGACTTTCCGGGGATGGGGGGGGGGGGGAGAGGAGAAGTAAAGAGAAAGGACAGAGCTCCAGCATTCAGCATCCCCAACTGTAGCAGTTCCTAAAGAAAAGGGATGGGAGAAAGCCCCACAAAAAAACAACCCCATGGCCACTGCTGGGGTGATGGTGGTGGTAGTGCCACACCTCTTAAGACTCTTGGTAGCCACAACTGTGTAGCATGAATTTATCCACAGTGGCCAGCAACAATAGGAAGTCAAGTCCTTCTTGGCATCTAAGCCTGGACTTTTATAAGACCCTATTTTAAGTACAGGAGTTACAAAACGGATCTCAAAATAGCTCAGGTGCCTCACTCTAATCTTACTCAATTACTGCCCTTATACAGATGGGACAGATTATTATTAATTATTTAATTTGTATACCACTCTCCACCCGTAGATCTCAGGGCGGTTCACAACATGAATGCTATTAAGGCTGACTATTTCATTTATTCTTTACTACTGCAATAATTCACTCTCCTCCACTCACGTGACATAGATGCTAACTCTCGAGGCATGTAACCCTCCGTGCCCATTTGATGCCAGGTGCCAGTAGCAAAGTTGTATCGCCAAAGCTCCCTGAACAGCGGGTAGTCTTCATTCTCTGGCCCTCCGGACTCATCATAGTCAGGATTGTATCCGCCGAAAACGTACAAGTTGGCATTGTCTGCCACACAACGGTGGCCGCTTCTGGCTGGTGGGACTCTGTGGCCTAAAGCAGAGAGACAAAAGATTTCCATAAACTAAGGCGGGACAGAATATATTTTGCAAGGCTGGGTGAAGCAGCATAGAAAGGTGACAAAGGAGGGAGAGAGGTGGGCATCACAATGGATAGAGTCTGAACACCAAGAAAGGAAGTTGCTCCAGTTCCATCTTGGACAAATTCCTGTGAAGCAGGTAAGTCATGAAAGGTGTTGTGCAAACAGTTTGTGTAAAAAGCTACACAAGGAGATGGGGTGTTGTGGATGGTTACAGTTGATCTTCCAAACGTTTCTGGCTTTCAATCATATTGGCTTGTGGGCTTCTCGTATCTATCTGGTTGGCCACTGTGAGAACAGAATGCTGGACTGGACGGATTATTAGCTTGATCCAGGAGGCTTTTATGAGCCCTCAACATTATCTGGGAAGGTTTTCTTTTCCTGTGGTTTTAGTCCCTCCTAGAAGTTGGCTTACCAAAAGTTGGTGGTAGAGGTTGTCAGCCCAACATTTTTTTTCCCATCTGGGGTTGTATTTCGGCCCTTATGCTGTTTACCATCTACATCAGGGGTCCCCAAACTAAGGCCCAGGGGCCGGATGCAGCCCAATCGCCTTCTAAATGCAGCCCGCAGACGGTCCAGGAATCCGTGTGTTTTTACATGGGTAGAATGTGTCCTTTTATTTAAAATGCATCTCTGGGTTATTTGTGGGGCCTGCCTGGTGTTTTTACATAAGTAGAATGTGCGCTTTTATTTAAAATGCATCTCTGGGTTATTTGTGGGGCATAGGAATTTGTTCATTTTTTTTTTCAAAATAGAGTTTGGCCCACCACAAGGTCTGAGGGACAGTGGACCGGCCCACAGCTGAAAAAGTTTGCTGACCCCTAGTCCTAGATAGCCAGTACAGGTGATAACTGTGACCAGAGAGGAGCACTTTTGCACATCTTAAACTAACACGCCAACTGCATCCAAACCTAAGGGTGGTTATGTACGCCCTTATTACACCTGGACTTCATTACGGTAACGAGTCTTGCATCAGACTCTCTTTGAAGGATATTTGGAATAGCACGACTCTAAGCGTGTTCAGTTGATGCAGGAAGCAGGAGTCAGAGTTCTGACCAGCACCAAGTTCCTGAAGCGTGTTGCTCCACTGCCATACCACCTGCACCGATTTTCTTATTTCTTTCCAGACCCAACCCAAAGTGCTGAGTACCATTTTCAAAGCACTGTGCGGCTCTGATACTTAAAAGACTGTCTCCTCCAAGGTGAGTTCACCTGTCCACTCAGGTGATACTGACAGACTGCTCTGGGCATTCCACCATCAGAAGACTGGTTGGTGATGGCACATGTGGGAAACGCATTCTCTGTGGCACGCACATTATGGGACTTCCTATCCTGGCTATGTTTCAACAGCACCTGAAAAACTGACGATATCAGCAAGCTGGTCAATGTCTAACCCATTTTATTTATCTTCCTTTGCATTTCCCCCCATATATACTGCCTCTGATTCTTTTAACAGTTTCAGTTATGCTTTTGACAGTTAACGTAAGCAGGAAACAGGAAGTATATAAACATTTTAGTAACTGAAAGTGAAACTCTATGCATTCTTGTGGTTTAATACCAGTGCGCACCATAGGATTTATATCCAATAAGCATGCACAGGATCAAGCAGCACGTTTTCAGTGTAATGAACTTAGTGCTGTTTTATGGCTTGGAATTAGTCACGAACGGCGGGAAAGGTGCCAGAAGCTTGTGTGGCATAGTGGCTAAAGCTATGAGTCAGGAAGTCCTGGTCTCACCTCTGTCAGGAACTCATTAGGGGGCCTTAAGCAAGCTGCTTGACCTCTCCCTTCGCCCCATACCAGCAAACCGGAGAAGCAACAACGCCAAGCTTCCTTGCAGGGTGTTCAGGATCGGCCAAGACGCTGTACACAAGCTGCAATGTACAGTGGTACCTTGGTTCTCAAACTTAATCCGTTCCGGAAGTCCGTTCCCAAACCAAGGTGTGCTTTCCCATACAAAGTCATGCAAAATGGATTAATCCACTCCGGACTTTTAAAAACAACCCCTAAAACAGCAATTTAACATGGACTTTACTATCTAACGCGACCACTGATCCATAAAATGAAAGCAATAAACGTTGTACCGCAGTCACACAATCAATCAATCAATCAGCTGAACTGGGTTCCACACTGTCACAAAAACAAAACAAAGAGAGCCGCAAAAACAAAAACGCAAAATAAAAAGCCAAAACAGACAGACATCAGCTTAACACTCAAAAACGGAGCACTTTCGGCTTCCGAAAAAAAAAGTTCGCGAACCGGAACACTTACTTCCGGGTTTGCAGTGTTTGGGTTCCAGGTTGTTTGAGAACCAAGGCACCACTGTACACACAACACACGAAGCTCACCCAAGGCAGTGACAGCAGCGTCAGGCGACCTCGCAGGGCTGCTGTTCGGGATTTACACACGGGGCTCCCTGCATTGCGCACGTGCGGGGCGAATGTCACCCGAGGAGGAGGCTCCCCAAACGCCCCTCCGAAGGGCCCTCAAGCGGATCAGACCAACGTGGCCCCAGCCCAGCGAGCTGCTTCTAACGGCGCGGCCAGTCGGAAGCCCCCCATCAAGCACAAACAAGCACAAGACATTCAGATTCAGCAGCCCCTTCCCCATATATATACACACTATAATTTTTTTTTGGGGGGGGGTGGGCAGCGGGGCTCTCGCTGTGGCGGCGGCGCAGGCGCAGAAGCTCCCTCGTCCCCTCCCCGCACTCACCGCCTCGGCCCGGGCCCGGCGGGAGCCTGACGAAGCGGTTGAGGAGCCCCCCGCGCGGGGCTTGAGCCGCGGGCCCGTTCCCGCCGCCGGCGCCCCGCTGCCGGTTGCCGTCCCAGCCCTCTCCGTTCCCCGCCGACATGTTGGCCCTCCTTCCTCTTCTCGGCCCCCTCACAGTCGAGCCCACCTCAGCCGCCCAAACGGAGCGCGACGTGATGGGCTGGAGGAGGGGCTTGTGCGTGCCTGCGCGAGGCGTGTGGGGGGGGGAAACGAGAGTTTCCCGCTACCATAGCCAATAGGCGCCGGCCTTGCACAGCGCCGGCCAATCGGAGGCGCGGTTGTTGGGTCGGCTTGGAGGGGGAGGAGGAGGAGAGGCCAAAGGGGTGGGCGACGTCATCACGGAAAGGAAGGGGAGGCGGAGGCAGCCAGGCCAGAGCAATCGCTCTCAAGGTTAAGGCCTTTCAGCGCAGAACGGGGAAGAGACGGGGGGAGGCAGGAGCAATCGAAATTGGAAAAAAGCGGATCGACAGGCGGAAGAGACGGTTCTTCGACAGGAACCTTGGGAGTTGTAGTTCCGCGAGGCGCTCGCCCGGCTCCCGTGCGAAAACTACAGTTCCCAGGAGTTTTGAGGAGGCCGCGACAGTTTAAAGGGCTTCAGAAGAGATGCAAAATGAATGTTATTGGCGTTAGTAACTACTTGCGTAATCCCTGCCTTTCCTTCGAGGAAATAAAGGCAGCAATACGTGGGTCTCCTCTCCGCCGCCGTTTTGTCCTCACAACAACCCTGTGAGGTAGGCTAGGCTGGCTGGACAGACAGTGTCTGCGCTCAAGCTCAGCCAAAGAAACTCATGGCCAGGTGACGACTTGAACCTGGGAGTCCCCTGCTTAGCTTAACACTCTAACCACTAAGCCACACTGCCTTGCAGCACAGGAAGGTGCCTTTTCTGACAGTAAGAGCTGTCCGACAGTGGAAAGGCCTCCCTCTGGAGGTGGTGGACTCTCCTTCCTTGGAGGTTTTTAAGCAGAGGTTGGATGGCCGTCTGTCATGGATGCTTTAGCTGAGATTCCTGCATTGAAGGGGGTTGAGCTAGATGACCCTTGGGGATCCCTTCCAACTCTATGATTCTATGATGGGCTGCGCTGGGGCTGATCAGCATCTGAAGGACTGCAGGTTCCCTGTGTCCCATCAAACCCCGTTTTACGTCCTGCTGTGCTTTCTCCACGGAGGTGGCTGCTAACCACTCCCTTCGAGACCAGCCTTGTGCAGAAGTCCCAGCAAAGGAAGAATGGATACAAAAACTTACGGAATGTGCAGAAATGACGAAACTTACCGGAAGAATAAGAAATCAAGATAACAAACTTTTTAATAAAAGGATGGAAATGTGTTTGTTTTTTTTGAACAACTGTAAACAGATAAAAACATTACCAGGATTATTGTAATAACCTGCAGTTTTATAAGAGTACATATTTAAAGTAGATGAATAAATGAGCAAATTAAGTTAATTTGGATATCTAGAAGATATTAAAAATAAATTTAAGTAACTGCAGAAAGAGGGGGAAGGAAGCAGAATTTTTGAAATGTCAAAATGATTGTAAAATTAGTGAAATGTCTAAACCTGAAAAGCATAAATAAAACTGAGAGAGAGAGAGAGAGAGAGAGAGAGAGAGAGAGAGATCAGCCTAGTGCAGGGGTCAGCAACCTGCGGCTCCGGAGCCGCATGCGGCTCTTTTACACCTTTGCCACGGCTCCGGAGCGGATACGCCTGTCCACTTCTCCAGCTGGCCGGCGGCCCACCCTCCGGAGGCTGAGGGCGCTGCTGCTGTGCTGCTCTGCTCATGCGTCGTGCCTCGTTTCTGCCAGCGCAGGCGCAGCAGCAGACAGCAGCAGTTTCCCTCTGGAGGTGTGGCTGCTGCTGCTGGTGTGGAGCTGCTGCTGGCTGCTGCGTCGAGGCGACGACGAGGTAGGCAGCTGCGGGCTGGGCCAGGGGCGGCTGGTGGCGGGCGAGGGCGAGGGGGGAAGCCCTCTTTTTAAAAATGGTCGAGGAAGCGGCGCCTGTTTCCCTGCCGCTGCCTCCTTTGCTCCTGGTTCCGCTTGCAGCCTCAGACCGCGCTCTCGCAGGCCCGCGTCTCTCTCCGCCCCGGAGCAAGGCCGGGACGCCCCAAAAGGTTGCAGTTTTTCCTCTGTCCTGAGTGTCAAGGGGAGCCTTGACAAAGCACCTGTTGGCGTGGAAGAGAGGAGTCCTAACTTGGATCTGTGTTCATGTGCAAAATCTATCGCCATTGTCATTAAGGGGGCAGGGAACTCCCCTAAAAAGGTTTGAACACTATGAACTACTACAGCCACCTGTATGCAAGTCAGCACAAACATCACAGGCTTATCTGGTGCAATTCTGTGCTTTATTTAGCAAGAGAGGAAGTTGGAAGAGGTGAGCATAGCCTCTGGTCTGGAATATTAAGGGTAAAAGACACTAAGATTATTGTAAAAGCCAGCAGTCTTCAATTAGACATGGGACAAACATTTAACACAAGTGTGCAGTTGAGGACTCATTTTTTTTTAAAAAAACAACAACAAATCAAATATTTGTATGCTGTTGCAACCCACCTTGGATCAGGCTGTGACCTGGTAGTGGTCCCCAGGGTGGATAAAAATGAATGATTTAAAATAAAAATAAAAAATTGGATTTTTTAAATTTAAATCGGATTCTTAAAAATAAAATGCAGTGTCATATTTGTTTTAAATGTCACAATGGTTTTGCGGCTCCCAGTTGTTGTTTTTTCCTTTGAAAACGGGTCTAAGTGGCTCTTTTTGTCTTAAAGGTTGCAGACCCCTGGCCTAGTGGGTAGCGATGGGCGCGGAACCGAATTTCCCCGGACCCAATGTTGCTTTGCCACCTTGGTTAGGAGGCGCGGCGGAAGATTTATACCGAGGGACCAAGATGGCGGCGCCCAGCGCTACGGTTGCTGCCGCTGCCCCGGAGAACGAGGATGGCGATTTGGAGAGCAAGACGAAGTCGCCGGCTATCACGCCGCAGAAGATACGGGAGCTGATAGACGAGGGGATCGCTCCGGAGGAAAGCAGCCCAGAAGGGTGAGCGGGGAGGCGGGGAGGGGAGAGTAGCAGCCGACGCCTAATCCAGACCATCCCACCCGCACGTAGACACGGCCTTCGCGACACCCGCGGCGCTTTTCCTGCCGGAGGAACTCGCCTTCCCCTCGGTGCTGCTGCAGGCCAGATGGCGACTGGCAAGCAAGACCTTAGGGCTGAGGAGAAGGAAGGGGTTTGGGGTTGCACAGGATATAGAAACATGGTTTTGTTCAATGCATTTATTCTTCTTTCCTCCATGGTTCTCTCCTCCTTCCTCCTCCCCATTTTTATCCTTGCAACAATTCTGTGAGGCGGGGCTAAAGGTGAACTGTCCTGTGGGAAGAACTGCCCCGCTTAATCAAAAGGAAAACAGGAACATCCTGGGCATTATTCTGTTTCCAGCTGCCAGCCTAGGGGATGCCCCAAGGCAGGGCAAGTGCCCCCTGTTTTCTGCTCCCAGGACAGCTGTGGACTTAACATGTGGATGATAATGCTTTAGTCTGTATCAGGGGAGGGGAACCTTTTTTCAGCCTGAAGGCAGCATTCCATTCTAGGCCAGGTGTGCTGGCGTGGATGCTTATTCCAGCAGTTGTCACCAAAGCAGCAGTTGCCAGTAAGAACCAGTGTTACAAGCTGCTACGATGCTAGAACTGGCACCCGGACCCTTACCTCAGTTCCCAACTGCTTCCTACTTCTGCTCATGCTAATATACACTATTGTCATAAGTGTGAGGAAATAAATAGGAATTATTATTTATTTTTAAAAACCCTGTGCATGACCATGTTAATAATGTGGCATATGGTATGTTTGTATGGAAATTGAAAGATATTCTGAATACTGACTGTGACGATGGAATGGTTTTAACACATTTGATCCTGTGCTTTGCACTGTCATTGAGGTACAGTATCTTGGTTTGCATATGTCTTGGTTTGCATATGTTTTGGATTGCAAACACGTCAAACCCAGAAGTGCGTGTCCCAGTTTGCAACTTTTTTGGGGGATTACAATCCTTTTTTTATTACGAACAAAAAAATTTTTGGAGGCCCCATTGGCGAAAACACACCTTGGGTTACAACCTGTTTTGGTTTACAAACAGACCTCTGGAAGGGATTATGGTTGCAAACCAAGGTACCACTGTATATTGGTTCAGTGGGCCAAAATTGCTGGTCTTCAACTGTTCAATTGTAGAAACTTTATTTTGGTCTGGGTGGAGACATATTTGAGCTGATGAGAGACAGGAGTGAAATCGGTTCTTGCTGCCACCATGAACAGAAAATTGTCTTACTTTATTACCTCTTCCCTACATTTCAGAAAGGATTCGTCTGCTTTCACTGAAGTAGCAAATGGATCTCCCCAGATCGACGAGCTGCCTTTTGAGGCCACCAGTAAAGAAGCCTACTTCAGCAGAGTGGAAACATTTACCATATCCTTTTCCCCTTGTTTCTGAGACAACTATATCGAGCAACTCCCCAGTAGTCAAGAGCAGTATCAGCCACTGGGAATTTCCCCATTTTGTAATTTGGAAACTGCCAAATAGTGGGGATTCATAACAAGTCAAAATTGGGCATGTTCTGTAGGTTAGGTGAGTGAAGGTCTAAGTGAGAAGACCGTAGGGTGAGAATTGGGCTCAGGGCTGGAAAACATACTTCTAATGGGGAAGTGCTGGCATTTCATACTCATAGATGGAACTGTGATCAGTCCCACTTGAAAAAAAAATAGCGTATGTATATTGGTTCTTCTGACTTGCAGACAATCAGGGCCTGGAGGTGCTTTAGACAGCTGAGAAAGTTGGACAAAGTTTTAAATTCCATGGTAGGCCCTTGGAAGATGAAACCTTTATCCTAAGCGTAAGAAATTGAGCTCCTTAACACAAGCACTCCCTCAAGTGGGCAGGCAAACCCCATGAGTTGTCTCCTCTGATTTGTGCCAAGTATGGATGGACCAATATCGAGTGTGATATGTTGAAGTGTGCCAGCTGCCAGGCCTACCTCTGTGCCAGTCTACAGCTGGCTTTCGACTTCAGCAAGTGTAAGTGCCGCACAGCCTCAAATCCTGACAGGGCCCGGTCTGTTAAAATCCAAAGGCAGCCCTGTGTAATAATTTGCACGATTCTGTGATTTTCTTGGGCAAGTGTGGAATGTGGACAGCTGTGAAAGAAGGCAAATTCAATGCTAGAGACCATTAGGAAATGAATTCTGGGGGGTGGGGGGGCACACATTGCTTCCATGATGAGGGACTGGAATGCTTCTTAATACCAGTTGCTGGAAACTGCATGAAGAGACTCCTACCAGCATCTGGTTGGCTGCTCTGAAAACAGGATGCTGGATTAGATGGGCCATCGAACTGATCCAGCGTGCTCTTATGTTTAAGAACTCCCATCAGTCTTAAACAGCATGGTCAATGTTCAGAGATTATTGGAGCTATAGTGCAATGACATCTGGAAGTGCAAAGGTTCCCAGTCTGTGATTTACAGCATTTTTTTTTTACCCCTGCACCTCTCATTCTGCTCTGCCATGTTGGGATGGCTTCAGTTAGGTGATAGTTGGGGTCCCTAACGTGTTCATGATGTGGGCAAGATTTGAATTGGGGGACTTCCCAGTTCACAGCTCAGTCTCTTTGCCACCACCGTGCACCAGTTCCTGTTTGTCCCTAGCGACTAGTCTGGAAGCACCCGCTGTTG
Source organism: Lacerta agilis (assembly GCF_009819535.1). Classification (NCBI taxonomy): domain Eukaryota; kingdom Metazoa; phylum Chordata; class Lepidosauria; order Squamata; family Lacertidae; genus Lacerta; species Lacerta agilis. The sequence continues at coordinate 4,145,228 of NC_046321.1, read as the reverse complement.
TGGCAGTGATGGCACTGAGTGTGGACTTGGTCAACCCCTCAGAGACAGTCCCATGTAAGAGCAGGTTATCAGCATAAAAAGCATTTGAACAAAACACTGAGTGAGCCTGATGTGAGCTATCATCTGAAACAGTTGGGGAGGTGCCAGGCTCGGGACTGCTATTGAATGGGCATGGTTACTTTGTCACTTAACTGGTTTGAAAGGGTTTTTCAAGGTGGCTCCTTTCCTCGGGAGAGCTGGCATTCAGGAGATATGTTTGCTTTCCAGACAAAGAGAGGTGCGTGGAGCTGAGGAAGGCTTTGTCAGCGGCTCACGAGAAGTTCTGCTTCTGGCCTGACAGCCCCTGCCCAGGTAAGCAGTGAGACACTTTGCTGGTGGTGGAAAAAAGGAGCAAGATCATGCTAACAGGCGAAAACGTGTTTATTCTCCCAGGCATTTGGACCATCAATAATGGTCTGCATTTGGGGGAATGCTTTTTGGTGTTCTGTCTTAAGCTGGTAGTTTGGTTATTTTATCTTTTGGGGTGATTTCTGTGGATGAACACTTTAGTGTGTACATGTTTGTGTGTGTATGTGTGTGCACACGCAAGCGTGTGATGTTTTACAGGATCTTTTTGTTAGAGATTTCAAAGTACCTACGTGCAGAAAGTCAGCTTATCACCTCTGTAGCAATTACCAGTTGGCAGAAAGCCAAGATTTGCTCTCTCTCCAGACCCTTAGCAACGACCTGTGATTGGTCAATGAGTTCCTAAAGAATGAGCTCTGTGTGAGAGCTGGTGTGGTGGTGGTGTTGGTTGTTAGTGGTGTGCTGAAGGTTGAGAGAGAGAGACAGAGAGGAGAGATTTTATGTTTTGTTTCTTTTATTTGTAAAGTCTGTACATAGTAACTTATGGATACTAGTTGCTTCAATAAATACTGTATATAGTTATCCAAGTGAGTTTGCTGAGTTCCTGCGTTGTGCTGTCCAGTTAATGCTCAACAGGCAGAAGCTTCCAGAAAACCTGAGGTTAACTCTGCTGTGTCCAAGACTACGTTATTCCTGACACTAAATCTTAAGACTTTTATTGTACGCCATTTTGTGCTGGGGTTCCGTTCCTGGGCCCCGTGCGCATCGGTGGGGCACACATAAGCCCACCCTTGTTCTGCCCTCTTCCGGGTCCAAAAGGACCCGTGCATCAGCAGTTGCGTGACATTTGGGGCACATGCAAAATAGTCGCTGTCTGTCAATTGCTCTTGTCAGTTGCTTTGTGATTTCTTCTGGCTGTGTAAAGTCATGCATAAATTTAGAGGTGGGGAACCTCAGGCCTCATGGCTGAACGTGGCCCTCCATGCCTCTCTGATTTGCCCTTGGGACTTCTCCCCAGGCCACACCTCTCTCCTGTCCTTGTTCCACCCCTTCCTCAAGTGTTTTTGCCTGATTGGAAAGTAAGTGTGTGGGTGTGTAGAAACCTCTGGTTTTTGTATGACTGGAATAACCAGGTGGGTCCTGGGAATGATCAGTACTTTACTGGAGGAGTGGGACGTACTATCCGCTTTCAATGAGCAAACGAAGATCTAAAAGCAAAGAGGTTTTTCCCAGCCCAGCTACCTGAGATGTTTAAATAGGAGAGGCCCAGGATTGAACTTCAGCTCTTCTGTGTGCAGATCAGGAGTTCAGTCACTGAAGCTATGGCTATTGCTCCAAAGGTAGAAGTTTGTGCTGCTGCCAAGTATGGGGGTGGGATTTGAACCTATGACTCTGCTTGCACAAGTTGAGAGCATTTGCTAATTTTGCAGGTGTGACTGGGAAACATTATTGTGTTTCCTGCAGGACCTGGCACTCTTGTGAGAATTCTAAATATAAGAGAAAGTATGTGTGGCATGTTGTCTTTGTCCATGGAGTTTTCTTGGCAGGGATACGGGAGTGGATTGCCAGTTTCTGCTCCAGGTGGATCACGTTTAGTCAAAACTCTCCACTATGACCTGCCCATCTTGGGTGGCCCTGCATGGCATAGCTCATAGCTTCTCGGAGTTATTCAAGCCCCTTCGCCACGACAAGGCAGTGATCCATGAAGGAGAAGGGGACGACAGAGGACGAGATGGTGGGACAGTGTTCTCGAAGCTACCAACATGAGTCTGTCCAAACTGCGGGAGGCAGTGGAAGACAGGAGTGCCTGGCGTGCTCTGGTCCATGGGGTCACGAAGAGTCGGACATGACTAAACGACTAAACAACAACAACAACAACGTGTGGCATGACTGAAAGCCTGAAAGGGAGCCAAGGGGAAATGGCCAAAGATTTCCCCATGGCTCTCGAGCATGCTGGAAGAGGTCATGAGAGGAGAAGGGTGGCCTCTGATCTGAAACTTGATTAAATGAGTCACTACTGGCCAGCATTTTTGTTGAGTGCTTTGCCTGCCCCGCGGTTTGTTGGCCAACTGTTCTTAGACTGCTATTTCTTCTGCCTTTTGATTAGATCGCTTTTCTGTCTTGCTGGTCGACGAGCCCCTTGCCCTTTTCAGTGACTTCCTGGAGCGCTTCCAGAGCCTCTGCCAGTTAGAACTTCAGCTGCCCACTCTGAAATCAGAAGATCTCAAAAGCATGGTAAGAGTTCTCAAGAGGCCTGTGACCCTGCCGGGGGTAGTGAGCCAAGCAGAGGGGAGAGTCCATGAGGTAGAGGACTCAAGCTTATCCATCTGAATTTTTAAATTAGGGACACTTGACCTGTAACTCACCACCTGGAGGTGATCTAACAAAATTTGAACTTGCAACCCACAGACAGGGTTTTAAAAAGGAGCCAAGACGTAGCCATGCCTTGAATGTCTGAGCTGAGTCCAGGAAGCATGAGTAGCAATATTAAAATCTCACAGCATCTGAAGGTGGCTTTCCCTTTCCACCGAGTAACTAAATAAGCCATGGTGTTTGGATTAGAGACAAGGCGGAAAGAGGACTTGTGGTTTGGCCTGAGCCCCAGAACCTCTTCCTTCTACAGGTGAAACTCGAAAAATTAGAATATCGTGGAAAGGTTCATTTCTTTCAGTAATTCAACTTAAAAGGTGAAACTAATATATGAGATAGACACATGGCATGCAAAGCGAGATATGTCAAGCCTTTATTTGTTATAATTGTGATGATTATGGCGTACAGCTGATGAGAACCCCAAATTAACAATTTCAACCTGGGGGTTTTCATCAGCTGTGTGCCATAATCATCACAATTATAACAAACAAAGGCTTGACATATCTCACTTTACATGTCATGAGTCTATCTCATATATTAAACTCCAGTAGCTAATGTAAACAATTGCTCACATAAATGGACTTTTCCACGATATTCTAATTTTTCGAGTTTCACCTGTATATGTAAAAAACTTGCCTTCTGGGGAAGTGCCATGTGCCCTTATCAAAGGCAGATATAGGGGAGAGCAACTCGTTTGGTGGGGGGGGCATCAGATTTTTCCACCGCACAGGGCGCCACTGAAATTTGAGGCACCAAGGTCCACCACTGCCCTGCTGGCACACATCCATTGGTGGTGCTGCACGGGGCTGCTGGGAGTTGGTAGTCCGCAACATCTGGGAGGCAGCAGGTTGGGGAAGGCTGAGCCAAAGGCAAATAGGGTTTCCTGGGACTCATTGCCAAGTCAGCGGGGGCCAATCAGGGCTCTGGGAGCGAGTCCTGATAGAGGGAACCCAAGTTCTCGATCCCTTGTCCCTCCCAAAGAGGTGGAGGGTGAGCTTAGATTATCAGAGATCCCCACATTGATTTGTTGCTGTTGTTTTCTAGATCCTATTTTAATTGCTTGCAACGAAACCTTCATGGCTTCTATTTCCCTTCGCTTACTTTAAAGCAGAGATTCGGAACTAGAGGGCTGCAACTTCCCCATCCCTAGGCTGGAGGGGTTATATCCAACGTAGTGCCAAGGAACATATTCCATTAGTGCAAGGTGAAACTTGCACACCTACTAAATCTGGGGGGATCCCCTAACCCTCTGTAGATTTGGGAAGAGTGCAGGTTGCAGGGGAGTTCCATGTGGCAATGGAAAACCTTGCACTTGGGTGTTTGTTGGGTGCCACTGAAAACTGCCTTCTACCAGGTCAGACTCTTTGCTCGCCCAGCCTTGGATTTCTCACCTGGGGGGGGGGGGGGAGAGAGGCTGCCATTGGGGATTAAGGAGAGTGAAGTCTCTCTGACCCAACCTTTTTTCCATGAATGCCTGTTGGCATTTTCTCTTTCTTCCTTTCTGGAGCTCCTGCATGAAATTGGAGAGGCCTCTGCTCCCCAGTTCACTTTGGGAAGAATGAGAGCTTTTCATGTACAGAATCCCAAGTTTTCTAGGTAACCAAACGGAGAAGAAGTGAGTTGACATGGTTCGTTTGGCTTCCCAGGGCTTGACAGAAGAGAAGATCAGCCACGTCCTGCAGCTGATCGAGGAGGAAGCCGACTGCAAAACAGACAGTGAGAAGACGCCAGTCAAACGTGCCTCAGACCTTCAGGTCCATGTCCCGGCCTGCATCTTGGCCCTCTGTGGATGGACTAGTAGGTATGTAGGCAACCGGAATCATGGAATTGTAGAATTGGAAGGGGACCGAGAGAGTCAACTAACCCGACCGCCTGCGGTGCAGGAAGCACAGCTAAAGAAATGTCTAACCTCTGCTTAAAAACCTCCAATGAAGGGGAGCCCACCACCTTCCAGTGACATTCCACTGTCAAACAGCTCTTACCACCAGAAGGTACTCCCTGGTGTTTAGTCGGAATCCACTTTCTTGTAATTTGAATCCAGCAGAAAACAAGCTTCCTCCACGCCACAGTCCTTCAGATATATGAAGATGACTATCATACCGCCTCTTGAGTCTTCTCTTCTGCAGGCTAAACATACCCAATTGAAATATGTCAGGCACATTCAGACATTCCCACGTTCCACTCACGTGTCCCCTGCTCCTTCTGTACTAGGCAAGTTGTACCGCAGATGCCCTTGTCATCGCCATCTGTAGCAGGGACGGAGAACCTGTGGCTCTCTGGATGTTGCTGGGCTCCCAAACATCTGGAGGGTACTAGCTTGGGAAAGGTGAGCCTAGAGCAGGGGTAGGCAACCTAAGACCTGTGGGCCAGATCGCCTTCTCAGTCTGGTCCGCAGACAGTCCGGGAATCAGCATGTTTTTACATGAGTAGAATGTGTCCTTTTATTTAAAATGAATCTCTGGATTATTTGTGGGGCCTGCCTGGTGTTTTAACATGAGTAGAATGTGTGCTTTTATATAAAATGCATCCCTGGGGCATAGGAATTCATTCATTTTAAAAAAATAATATTTATTAAGAATTTTACTTAAAACATACAAATAAACACAACCACATAAACAACAAATAAAAACAATACATAACAACATACATATATCTTAAAATTAATGTTACTTCCTCTCATTTCAGGGAAGTTTTTAACGTGTGATATTTTTGTATCTGATTTTTGTTGGAAGCCGCCCAGAGTGGCTGGGGAAATCCAGCCAGATGGGCGGGGTACAAATAATAAATATTATTATTATTATTATTATTATTATTATTATTATTATTATTATTATTATTGTGGTAGGACTTCCTCCTGCCTCCTCCTCCTGCGTCCCTTGTAAATACCTTTTCGTAACTTCCTAAATCTCAACCAAATCTATTCTCTAAATACAAAAATCCTTAATATCTTATACCTATTAATCTATATTATACCATTACCTAAATAATTAATCTTATAGTTTATCTTAATCCTTATCATCTTCTATCTTGATCATCTATCTTCTACTCTACAGCCTAACTTATCCTCCAGTTATATCTAACTTTCAATCATGCAATGATTTTTAAAATACAGTTTAAAATTCATCCATTCTTTTTCCACTGCGTCGTCCCTCTGGTCACGGAGTTTCCTGGTCATTTCTGCGAGCTCCGTATAGTCCATCATTTTCATCTGCCATTCTTCTATCGTTGGTAGTTCTTCTGTCTTCCAGGTCTTAGCTATCAAAATTCTAGCTGCTGTTGTGGCATACAAAAATAAGTTTCTATCACTTCTACAAATATCCTGGCCTAGAATGCCCAGTAAAAAAGGCTTCTGGTTTATTCTTAAATGTGTTTTTCAACACTTTTTTAAGGAATTCACTCATTTTCCCCCCAAAATATAATCTGGCCCACCACATGGTCTGAGGGACGGTGGACCGGCCCACGGCTGAAAAAGGTTGCTGACCCCTCGCCTAGAGGGACTTGGAAATCCCAGGGCTTTGCACATAGGGCTCAGTTGATGTATTGGTATGGATCACATTTCCTTTATCCCCTGATTTTAATTTTTTTGTCTTCCCTCAGCCCTTCCTCTGGATCCATCCATCTCCCCTTGATCACCTGCTGTCTCTGCATGAGGAAGGTGGGCCTGTGGGGTTTCCACCAGATTGAGTCGGCCATCTCTGAGATGGAGCCTCCCCCCAGCCTCACCAGCACTCCTCTCCCCTTTTTGGACGGGCGCACGGACAGAGTCCCCGCGGTGCCCACGTCCCCACGCCGGATGATGACCCGTAGCCAGGACACAAGCTTCCCTCTGGGCTTTGAGCAGGTCAGTCTTGTGCTGGGCCAAGTTACAGGTCTAAGCTGTAAGGGGCTTCCTTTCCTTTCACATTGGGGCAGGGACTCCTCTTTAGAATCCCTGCCCTGCTTGCTTTTGTACCACCAGCATATATCTTCATTTGCATTCTTGGACTCTGTTTAGATTTTCTGGATCTCCTCCTGAGACTTTTATAGTATAAGGGTGTGTTTACCCTCTCATTGAGTTGGAAGGGACTACAAGGGTCGTCTAGTTGAACCCGCTGCCACGCAGGAAGCACAGCTGAAATATTCCTAACAGATGGCCATCTGGCCTCTGTTTAAAAACCTCCAATGAAGAAGAGTCCGCTACCTTTAACAAAAGAATGCTGCATGCTAAAGTAACCCATAAAGGAAATTTGTGATCCGTATAAATTAGGCAAGGTGGGCATATTATTTCTGCTGCTCTCATCTTTTCATTCCCCTTAATGCAAATCTATTGACCCTGTGTCTTTTTTTAACTTTGTCTTCGTCTGTTGTCTCTGTCTTCATTGCCTCTGTCTTCATTGCCTCTGTCTTCATCTCTCTGTGTCACTCACTGCCTCTGTGTAAGAGTGGGATGGAGGGAGCCACTCTGGGACCCCTTCTGAGTCCCAGTCCTTGCTTTAATGCAGGGGTACGGCACACCCAGCTAATGCCTCCTCCCCTTGCCCTCCTTCCCTTGCGCAGCACGAGAAGAGCCCGTCCCCCGTGATCAGTCGCATGCGCAGCTGGGACAGCTCCAGCGAACGAGCCGAGGCGGAAGCAGCGAGCCCCACCACCCGCAGCATGGGGCAAAGCGATGGCAGTCTGGGGGCAGAGGTTTCCTGCAGCCCTCACCGGAGGGCCAAGCGGGCGCGACTGTGCTCCACCAGCAGCTCGGTGAGTGCTTGGCAGGGGGAATGGAGGAGGAGGAAGAAGAATAAGCCAACCCTTCAAGAGACAGAAGATTTCAGGAAGAAGAAAACATAAACTAGAACAGGGGTCAACAAACTTTTTCAGCAGGGGGCCGGTCCACTGTCCCTCAGACCTTGTGGAGGGCCAGACTATATTTTGGGGAGGGGAAATGAATGAATTACTATGCCTCACAAATAACCCAGAGGTGCATTTTAAATAAAAACACACATTCTACTCATGTAAAAACACACTGATTACTGGACAGTTCGTGGGCCGGATTTAGAAGGCGATTGGGCCGGTTCCAGCCCCTGGGCCTTAGTTTGCCTACCCATGACCTAGAATTTTAGAATTGGAAGGGACCCCCAAGGGTCATCTAGTCCAACCCCCTGCAATGGAGGAACCACAGCTAACCTGACTTCTAGGACCTGGGTTCCAGGGCAGAAAGTCCACCATTTATTTTTATTATTGTTGTTAATTAAGAAGATTTGTCCATCGCTTTTACAAAATGCCTCGATGCTGCTTGCAAAACACTGAAACAGAGAACTTGCCCAGCATTTAAAATCCATAATGCACAAGAACACATAAGGATTATTATTTTTTTTTAAAAAAATGTTCATCTGCCAGCAAAAATAAAAAGGATGAATCTTGCCCCACTAAAAAGTGGACACCAAAGCAGGCCAGAATCCATGCCGCGTTATTTAACTAAGCACCAAAAGCCTGTGTCTTTGCGGGAAGGCCCTATGCAGCTCAGACGCAGGACACCTGCTTTGCATGCAGAAGGTCCCAGGTTCAATCCCCGATGGCTTCTCAGGTAAGGCTGGGAGAGACTCACTCTCTGAAACCCTGGAGAGCTGCTGCCATTCAGTGTTGACACTACTGAGCTAGAAGGACTAGTTGGTCTGACTCGGTATACAGCAGCTGCCTGAGTTCCTATGTCTTATACCAGGTACACAGTGCACATTTATGAGATTTACTGCTTGATCGTTTATTTTCTTCATTGCATTTCTATCCCACCTTCTTCTCCAAGGAGCTCGAGGTGACGTGAATGGTTCTCGCCCCCTCCTCATTGAGTCCCCACCACAACCCTGTGAGGCGGGTTAGGCTGAGAGGCGGTGGCTGGCCCCCAAGGTCACCCAGGGCATTTCAAAGCTGAGCGAGGATCTGGGCCCTGGTCTCCTACGTCCTAGTCCGATGCAATAAGCACTGCACCACGTTTATGTAGTGTGTAAGACTGGCAAAATTCCTCAGAGGAGGTGGCTGGAGCGCACTGGTCCTTGAGAGGCTTTGCTTCTTGCCGGGATATCGAAAACTAACGCGGTCAGAAAGTTGTTTGTGGGTTTTTCTTCTCTGCCATGGCTTTGAACACCTGCTTTCTCTTGTTCTCCTCCCATTTAAACTCCCGACTCCTCTCTCTCTCTCTCTCTCTCTCTCTCTCTCTCTCTCTCTCTCTCAGGATTCATCTATCCGGAGCTTCTTTGACCCCATTTCCCAGCACCGCGACTGGTGCCCGTGGGTCAACGTGATGAAGGATCCTGTGAGCTCTGGAGGGACCCAACAGGAGGGGAAGGAAGACCTCGGCTGGCAGGTCACCCTGAAGGCCCTCCTGGCTTCTAGGCAGTCCGACAGGCCTGTGGATGTGGAGTCCGAGGTGAGAACCCGCCGCCCAGTGCCCGTGGCGCGCTAGGCCTTATACAGAACAAGGAAAGCCCCTTTTCGCACAGCGTGTGGTTAACCTGTGGAACTCCCTCCCACAGGAGGCAGGGATGGGCACCAGGCTAGATGGCTTTAAAAGAGGATTTGACAAATTCACAGAAGGGGAGAGGGCTATCGATGGCTGCAAGCCATTGGTGGCCATTCAGTTCTTCTGAAAAGGAGTTGCTGGAAGCCACAGGAGGGGAGAGGGCTCTGTGGAGTTACCCACAATAGGCATCTGGTTGGCCCCTGTGAGAACAGGATGCTGGACTAGATGGGCCGCAGCCCTGTTTGGTGTTGTTTAGTCGTGTCCGACTCTTCGTGACCCCATGGACCAGAGCACGCCAGGCACTCCTGTCTTCCACTGCCTCCCGCAGTTTGGTCAAACTGTTTAGGGAAGCTTGTAATACTGGATGAATCATTATATTTTAATATTCTGCTGGAAGCCGCCCAGAGTGGCTGGGGAAACCCAGCCAGATGGGCGGGGTATAAATAATAAATTATTATTAGTATTAGTATTATTGACTGGATCCAGCAGACTCTTCTTATGAAGTACATGTGTGGCTGTTGAAGGTCCCATCCTTCCTCCAACCTGGGGGCCTTCGGAGCTGTTGGACTACAACTCCCAGCAGCCCTTGCTAGCACTAGCTGGTGTGCCCATTCCCAGTGTAAGGCACATGTGTCTGAATAGCCCAGAAAAGGCCCTGGTGGGTCTTGTCGGCGATCCAGTCTCACTCTCGGCTTGATGCAAGGAATCCAAAGCAGCCGTAAAAGGCACACCCCCATTTTTCTGCTTGATGGCATCCAGCAGGGGACAGGATGTTTGCTGGGGTCCCCCAAACATTGGCGAAGTTCACTGGCTTATAACGTTGCCATCGACCCCCAGCTAGATTGCATAGGAATGCAAGTGAAATAAAATCAGGAAATGCCTGGCATACGATCAGCATTTATCCATCCTTACTAGGAATCATGGAATGTAAAAAAGAAGAAAGGAAAAGGAATGCCGTTGTTCTCTGAAAACAGCTTCTTACACACAGAGGTTCCTTGTGTGCTTGGGTAGTGCACTCTGTACATTTAATTAATTAATTAATTAATTAATTGTGGCATTTATATCCCTTTTCCGCCAAGGAGCTCAAGGCATCCCCCTCCTCATTTAATCCCCACAACAACCCTGTGGGGTAGGGTTAGACTGAGAGGCAGTGACTGGCCCAAGGCTTCATGTCCCTGCCTTTGATTTCTGAGGCTCATCGTTCCAAATTAAATTTATGCACTGCACCTCATAATCTTTTCCACCCCTGTAGAGCTCCACCAGCCCCAGGAGGGGGTCAGTATCTACTTCTTTGAGAAACCCAGGGGAACTGGTTCCGTGTGAAACTGCTCTGACCAATTGAGGAGTTTCTCTTGGTGTTCACCCAGAATCTGTCCTCCTGGAACTTCAGCCTTGTGAGATCTGGTCCTTTGCCCTGTGGGGCGGCAGAGAACAAAGTCTTTGCCCTGTTCTTGCTGCAGGGATTTGAAGGTGGTTTCATGTGTCCCATCTGTCCCCAACACACCTCAGTCTTCTGGCAAAATGTAGTCCGTTCCTACATCCTTCCCTCCTTTGAGTTGTTCCCCACACCCCCTGCCAATCTGTATTATCGTCTTCTGAACCCATTCAAAGTTGTCTACAAGAGCCTTCGCCAACCTGGTTGTTGCACTACAACTCCCAGCTGTGCTGGTTGGGACTGCCGGGAGCTGTAGTTTCTGCTTGCGAGATGGAACGATCCCCCACCTGACCCCTGCTCTACATTCTGGGGGTTCTCCTGACCCTCCAAGAGCTAATTTGGGTGGTAGGGGAAAACCTCATTGCTTCAGGGCTTTTTAATGACAGGGTTTGTTCAGGCAAATCCCACTTGTGGAAACTACCAGTAATGCAGCCTGAAATTGCATTGGCCTTTTTTTTGCTGCAGCATCACACTGCTGCCTCCAGAGACAACACTACACGTTTTTGCCTGAATTCATGTGAATGCAGAAGTGCGGACTGTCCTCCCTTTATATAGAGTCCATGACTTATAGACATGCTAAAGCGGTGATTGCTCAGAGATTGGGGGATATCGCCAGACACGAGGACATAGCCCGCGTGAAACCTGGGATGTTTCTGGGGGAGCAGGTGTATCGGGCTGCACCAGCCCATTACCTGGCAGATATCCACTATGTGGAATACCGCAGACTTCTCACTGCGGCCAGACTGAACGTTCTTGATTCGGCGGTTTTGAGGGGAAGATTTAGAGGAGTTCCATATGAGCAGAGAACGTGCCATTGTGCTTTAGGAGAGGTAGAATCCACAGAACACATTCTACTGAGTTGTCCCTTTTATAACGATTTAAGGCAGTATCTCATAGCCCCATATTTATCTCAGTTTAGCTCTCGATTAAGAGAAAGGCAGGTAGCATATCTGCTGAATAAGCCCACTGGGAAAATAGCCTTATCTGTGGCTAAATTTCTCTTCCTGGCGCTCAAGTGTCGGAAGCGGAAAATCGAATGTCTCGATGTGGGTTATCTGTATGAGGTTTACTAGTGCTGTCCTATTTTTAATTGTGTATCCCTCTGATGTTTTTAGTTCTATAATTTTGTATTGAGAAATGTTTTTCTTCTTTCTGACTATCGGTCGAATAAAGGATTTGTATGTATGTATGTGAATGCTTAAGTTTGTCTCTCCTTCCTGCTACAGAACCTCTCTGTGAAATCCCGCAGGGTGTTCCGGATTTTCCGGCAATGGGAAGCTCCCTGTTCCTCCTGAGAACTTCTGGCCTTTGACAGCATCGTGGAAAGGAACACCTGCTAAGCATAATGGGTGGAATTCTCTCTCTCTCTCTCTTTGTTATTAATGGAAGAAGACTATTATTTGCACTGGTGGCAAGGCTGTCCCGGGAAACTTGCCTTCTCTCCATACTTGTAGGCTGGAGTAATCCTCAAGGGCAGCAACCGGTTAACAATGGGAAGAAGACGCGTCAATTGCAGCCACGGGGGGGGGGCATCCTTTTCTATGCCTTCTTAGGGTTTATATGATGGTTTCCTGAATCCTTTGCACTGGTTCCCAACTGCCTAGGGCGATTCTCCATCTCGGGTTGACCTGTGTTTCCCTGATGTGCCCCTGGCTTGAATTGAACTGGCTCCACCTGTGAGAGAAGATGGGTGAGACGGCCCACTTTGCATGTGGCAGATTTGGGTACATCTCAGCTACAGAATTAAATTGGTTTTGCAGTTGAGGCTCACTGCCGTCCTGCTGCAAGGGGTCCTGGGAACTGTAGTTCTGCAAGGGGCTTAGGGCTGTCTGACAAACCATTCTCAGCCCCTGCACAAAAACTACAACTCCCTGCCATCTTTTGGGTTTGGGGGGGGGTCATGCTATTTAAATGACTTTAAAACCAGTTTAAGCTTGCAACGTGGATGTGGCGCTCGTGTTGAGTGTTGTATCCAGGCTGAGGTCTGGAGAACTTGACATTAATAAAACATTTTGCTGTCTTTTTTTATTATTATCATATCTTCGCTTAGATTTCCATTTGCGTGTGAGACTGCCAGGAGCCACAAGCGTTCTCTGCCAAATAGCTTTTTTTTTGTTCCTTATCAAATCAGCCTAAATTGTACAATCTGGACGGCCAAAGAATTGACTTTTGAGTGGGATGCATTTATGAAGATCATGCATTCCTGTCTAATAAGGGTGAGGAACTCTGCTTGGCTCCATGGGCCAGATTTTTATCTCCCTCAAACAGCTGACCCAGAAGGCTTTGGTTCTACCACCAAAGCCTGGTTTCTCTTCTCAACACAGAGTCGCCAGACTCCCGATTGTGCATTAGCAGCCTCATCGCCTACACCTGATACCCCCAAAGCCCTGAGCAAGTTGGATCCAGGATACCTGAGCCCTTATATCCCAGCCTGATCACGTGAGATCATTCAGAGGAGTGTGCTTAGTTGCTCACCCGTGTTACAGAGGCCTGACTGCCTTCAACAGGAAGTTGGGGATTTAGTCTTGCTGATCATAGAATTGTAGGGTTGGAAGGGACCACCAAGGGCCATCTAGTCCATCCCCCGGCAATGCAGGAGTAACAGCTAAAGAATCCCTGACATGTGGCCATCGAACCTCTGCTTAAAAGCTTCCAAGGAAGTTGGCAATAACAAACAAAAGCAACACCTCTAACAAATACGCAGATTTGCTTTGCGTGTGTAACTGGATTGCAGAATCCAGTTTTGATTTTCCAGGGTGCTGATTTTTAATTTCCTTCTCCTTACGCAAAGTGCAGGATCTGCCCCTCGCTGTCCAAATGCATTCATCTCCACGTGCTTCCCAGTTTGACACTCGGCTGTCTCGTTCCTTGCTTTAAAAAGTTCTAGGTTTTCTGAAAACCTGAATCTTGGAGACAAAATTCACCGTCAAGATTGAGGGCATTTGGTGCTCGACTTGCCTAATACCATATTGTAGCCGTTGCTTGGGGGGGGGGCGCTCCTTGACACACAGTGCAGAAGGGTAAAGGCATCTTTCAGTGGGAGAGCCATCTGCTTTACATGTAGAAACGTCCCACATTCAACCTCCAATGGCATCTCCAGGTAGGGATAAGGGTAAAGGGACCCCTGACCATTGGGTCCAGTCGTGGACGACTCTGGGGTTGCGGCGCTCATCTCGCTTTATTGTCCGAGGGAGCTGGTGTACAGCTTTTGGGTCATGTGGCCAGCATGACTAAGCCGCTTCTGGTGAACCAGAGCAGCGCATGGAAACGCCCTTTACCTTCCCGCCGGAGCAGTACCTATTTATCTACTTGCACTTTGGCATGCTTTCGAACTGCTAGGTTGGCCGGAGCAGGGACTGAGCAACAGGAGCTCACCCCGTTGCTGGGATTCGAACCGCCGACCTTCTGATCGGCAAGCCCTAGGCCCCACAGTGCTGTCTAAAACTCCAGAGAGCTGCTGCAAGTCAAGAGGAGACAATACTGAGCTAGATGGACCTTGAGCTAGATGGAGCCTGCTGGATCCGGCCAATGGTCCATCTAGTCCAGCATCCTGTGCTCACAGTGGCCAGCCAGATGCCTGTGGGAAACCTGCAAGCAGGATTCGAACACCACGAGCAACAATCCCCTCCTGTGGTTTGCAGCAACTGGGATTCAGAAGCATCGCTGCCTCCAATAGTGGAGGCAGAGCACAGCCATCGATAGCAGTCTCCTCCATGAATGTGCCTGCTTCTCTTCCAAATCCATCCAAGTTGCTAGCCATTGCTGCCACCTTGTGGGAGGGAGTTCCACAGTTTAACTATGCACTGTGCAAAGAAGATCTGTCCCAAAGAGTCTGCTTCATTGGATGCCCACGGGTTCTGATGTTATGAGAGAGGGAGGAAAACTTTCCTCTGTCCTCTTTCTCTGTGCCATGCCTCATTTTACACACTTCTATCTTGTCGCCTCTTGCTCTCCTTTCCTCTAAACTAAAAATCACCAAAGGTTGTTCTATCCCCTTGATCATTTTGCTTGCCCTTTAACCCTACGGCTGTGGAGCAATCGATCAGTGCATGTGGCTATGAAGCAGAAGGTTGGTAGTTCAAGCCCACTGAAGGATGGTTGCGGGCAGGATTCCTGCACTGCAGGGGGCTGGACTAGATGACTCTTGGGGATCCCTTCCAGTTCTACAATCCTTTTCAAACTCTACCATAGCCTTTTCGAGGTGAGGCAACCAGAAATTTACACAGTATTCCAAACGGGTTAGACTTGGTGTAAGGCAGCTTTTAATGTCCTGTAGGAGAGGTATAAAGGGACCCCTGACCGTTAGGTCCAGTTGCGAACGACTCTGGGGTTGCGGCACTCATCTCGCTCTATAAGCCGAGGGAGCCGGCGTACAGCTTCTGGGTCATGTGGCCAGGATGACTAAACCGCTTCTGGTGAACCAGAGCAGCGCACGGAAACGCCATTTACCTTCCCGACAGAGCGGTACCTATTTATCTACTTGCACTCTGACGTGCTTTCAAACTGCTAGGTTGGCAGGAGCAGGGACCGAGCAACAGGAGCTCACCCCATCATGGGAATTCAAACCGCCGACCTTCTGATTTGCAAGCCCTAGGCTCTGTGGTATATCAGGTATATAAAAGCAGGACAGAATGGAAATCTATCCCCTTTTTTTAAATTGTAATTTAAATCAGTGTCTAAAACAGTCTGGTGCCCTCCAGATGTTTTGGACTGCAACTCCCATCTGCCTCTGGAGGGCACCAGGTTGGGGAGTGCTGGCCTGATCTGCTGGCCGGGAGCAGAGAGCGTGAGCATTCGCCGGAAAAGCCGGCTGGACGTAAGGTGGGTGGGGGACTTTGCTGGTGTGCTATCTTAAGCAGCCCATGCCATAGCTGGGCTGGCTGCATTTTGGTAGATAGTTTGTTGGGAGGGGCTTAGTGTGGGGGTTTTCGGTGAATGCACAGTTGTCAAGGAAAAGCAGCTGTTTTGTTTCCAGACCTCAGCCGGTTTCATAAGACACTGCTGCTGCTGCTGACGTTGCAAGGTTTATCAGTCCCCTCAAACATCTGCCGAGGAACGCTCCCCGTCATTCGTTGATTCCCTGGGAAGTGCCAGGCGCTCAGCTCTGAATGCTGGCAAATCAAACGCAGGATAGGGAAGGATCCAGCAGCTGAGGGGTGTGTGTGTTCATTTCTATGCATTCAGTACCCAGATAGGCAGCCTGTGGCTGAGGAGCTGCATGTGGCCCCCAGCCTTATTTTATGTCATGGGTAGGCAAACTGCTCATGGCAGAAAGTGAGGAAGAATTAAAGAACCTTTTAATGAGGGTGAAAGAGGAGAGCGCAAAATATGGTCTGAAGCTGAACATCAAAAAAACTAAGATCATGGCCACTGGCCCCATCACCTCCTGGCAAATAGAAGAGGAAGAAATGGAGGCAGTGAGAGATTTCACTTTCTTGGGCTCCGTGATCACTGCAGATGGTGACAGCAGTCACGAAATTAGAAGACGCCTGCTTCTTGGGAGGAAAGCAATGACAAACCTAGACAGCATCTTAAAAAGCAAAGACATCACCTTGCCGACAAAGGTCCGTATAGTTAAAGCTATGGTTTTCCCAGTAGTAATGTATGGAAGTGAGAGCTGGACCATAAAGAAGACTGATCGCTTTTGAATTATGGTGCTGGAGGAGACTCTTGAGAGTCCCACGGACTGCAAAAAGATCAAACTTATCCATCCTTAAAGAAATCAGCCCTGAGTGCTCACTGGAAGGGCAGATCCTGAAGTTGAGACTCCAGTACTTTGGCCACCTCATGAGAAAAGAAGACTCCCTGGAAAAGACCCTGATGTTGGGAAAGATGGAGGGCACAAGGAGAAGGGGACGACAGAGGACAAGATGGTTGGACAGTGTTCTTGAAGCTACCAACATGAGTCTGACCAAATTGTGGGAGGCAGTGGAAGACAGGAGTGCCTGGCGTGCTCTGGTCCATGGGATCACAAAGAGTTGGACACGACTGAACAACAACAACAGGCAAACTAAGGCCTGGGGGCCGGATCCGGCCCAATCGCCTTCTATATCCAGCCCACTGACCATCCAGGAATCGACGTGTTTTTACATGAGTAGAATGTGTGCTTTTATTTAAAATGCATTTGGTTATTCGTGGGGCATAGGAATTTGCTCACTTTTATTTATTTTTCAAAATATAGTCTGGCCCCCCCACAAGGTCTGAGGGACAGTGGACCGGCCCCCTGCTGAAAAAGTTTGCTGACCCTTGTTTTATGTAGTCCCCAAGGCCTCCTGAAACTGCGGCACTGTTTTATATCATCGGTGATTTTCACCGTTCACCTCCTCCTCATTCCATGCTTTTAAGTGGCTGGCCACCCCATTTGGTTTCTGAACAATTCAAAGGGGTGGGTTTTTATTAGATAAAAGATAAATAAACACCCCCAGTTTTCCCTTAGTTTTATGGCTTTAGTTTAATTGTTCCTTAACAGTACAGTGGTACCTTGGTTCTCAAACTTAATGGTGGGAGGAACCAGCTGGGGAAATCACCAAGGGAAGAAGGCTCAGAGCCCTGGGAGTGGTGGAGGGATGACAATGAGTGGTCAGAGGGAGAAGAGGGAGAAGACTGGGAAGAGGTAACAGGGCTTAGTGAGCGAGGAGAGTCTGTGGCAGAAAGAAGTCCAGAATTAGAGGCAGGAGCTGAAGCAGGAAAAGTAGCAGGAAAAGAAAAGGCAGCTGTCAGAAAGAGAGATAAGGGGGTATTAGAGAAATTAAAAGGGGGTAACAGAGCGGGGGGGGGGGGCTCCCATTAGGCAAACTGAAGCAGCCACCCTTAGGCAGCTAGTTTGGGGTGGCGGCAAATTGGGAATTATTTAATAGGCTGTTCTGTTTTTTTCTGCACAGACAGTAATGTTGACATCAAGGCTGACTTTTTCCCTTTTTAAATTCATCACTTTCAGCTCCTTAAGAAGACATGCCTGCCATTACTGCCCGATTCCTTTAGACACGGTTACAAAATTATTTTTTGTTGTATTTTTAATATTTTGTAGGAAGCGGCTCCGAGTGGTTGGGGAAACCCAGCCAGATGGGCAGGGTATAAATTATTATTATTATTGTTGTTGTTGTTGTTGTTGTTGTTGTTATTATTATTATTATTAGTTCATCCTTTAATATATTTTTAATCAGCTGTGATATTTGGGGATATTGTTGGCAGAAACACAAATTGGAAGGAAATGGGGTGGGAGAGAGAGAGATTTCATCACATGCCTTTCAAGTCCTAACGGGGTGAAAGGGGGTTGGATGGGATCTGGGCTCATTATCTGTGAGCATTCGGTATTTCCTCACAGTCGTCCCACTTGGCTTGGAGACTCAGCTGGCACGAGGGAGACTCAACGCTCTTCACAATATGTTAATTGTCCCACTTCCCAATTACGCTCATAGAAATGTGCAAATATGAAGTGAGCTCCCTAGCTTGTGCTGAGCTCCTGATGTGGCTCTTCGCTCTGGGCCCGTTTCCCATCTCTGCCCAAGGGAGACATAATATGGCCTTTCCCTTGTTAACAACAAGTACCATCACGGAACGGGGCCAAGGGTGCTTCCGCACTCAGCATTTGCGGTGGAAGAACCACACCACGTTCACACACTGTTTACGGGGCAGCCACACGGCACTGGCCTGGTCCACTCATAATAGATTGCTAATCAACAAACCACAAGTTGCCCCACAGATGATTACACAAACCATGGTTTGCTTCTCCAAAGTTTGGTGAGCCTTTGGGGTTGGGTGGTCAAACAAACCATAGTTAAGTAAAGGCTGAGCCACAGTTAAGGCAAAGCCAAGGTTCTTAAACCAGCAATAAACCATGGCTTTGGGCCATGGTTTGTTAGCCTGAAAACAAACCATAATTAAGCTACTGTGCTACTTTCTCGTTTTAGTCGCGTGTTTTTTTTAATCAGCCATTTTCTTCTCTGAGGTTTTGCCTGCAAAAATATTTTTTTAAAAAATATTTGCACAAAAGCACTTAAACGAAGAAAGTGGTTTTGCAGAAATGATGGAAATAAATGATTGAGAAATGGTGTGTGTGTAGGTGAATGATCTCTTTCTGGCTCCTTGGGCCCCTAAATCATGAGTTCCAGTATGTTTCCCACCCTTAGAATCCTAGAGTTGGAAGAGACCCCAAGGGCCATCCAGTCCAACCCCCTGCGAAGCAGGAAACACCATCAAAGCATTCCTGACAGATGGCTGTCAAGCCTCTGCTTCAAGACCTCCAAAGAAGGAGACTCCACCACACTCCTTGCCAGCAAATTCCACTGTCCTACAGCTCTTACTGTCAGGAAGTTCTTCCTAATGTTTAGGTGGAATCTTCTTTCTTGTAGTTTGAATCCATTGCTCCGTGTCCGCTTCTCTGGAGCAGCAGAAAACAACCTTTCTCCCTCCTCTATATGGCATCCTTTGATATATTTGAACATGGCTATCATATCCCCCCTTAACCTTCTCTTCTCCAGGCTAAACATACCCAGCTCCCTAATCCGTTTCTCATAAGGCATCGTTTCCAGGACTTGGACCATTTTGGTTGCCCTCCTCTGGACACGTTCCAGCTTGTCAGTATCCTTCTTGAACTGTGGTGCCCAGAACTGGACACAGTATTCCAGGTGAGGTCTGACCAGAGCAGAATACAGTGGTACTATTACCTCCCTTGATCTAGATGCTATACTCCTATTGATGCAGCCCAGAATTGCATTGGCTTTTTTAGCTGCTGCAGGAAGCTGTCATGTGGCCCTTGCTTCCCCCCCCCCCCCGCCCTTTACCTGAAAGGAAGCCTCACTGAACTCAGTGGAGCTTACTTCTGAGTAAATACGTCTAAAACTGCACTGTAAATCTCGCGTCAGCCGCAAAATCACTAGCCACTCTATCTCTCGCATAACACGCCTGGCCACAAAGGATTAACAAAGGTGGGTGTGGTCAGCTCCACAAGTAAAGAATAGGATATATATTTGATTATGTGGGCCTGCGGTTCTGAAATCTAGGACGGTGTACTTTTTTTAATGTACTGTCTGTGATACTGGTTTGCTGCCTTGAGCTCTTGCATTGAATAGCAGGCTAAAAATGCCGCAAGGAGATGCACAAACAAACTTTTGTGACTTCAGTGGCGAGGCTGCCTTAAGAAAACCGCTCACATTAGCCAGGGAACAGGGAGCTGCGCTGGATTTCAGGATGATAAAAGAGCCACAAATCAGGGATGTTGCTCAGAGGCACAGTGGTGAGTCACAAGAGAAAACCAAGCAAGGACACCCATTGCCACGAAGAGGAGGGTGATGGAGAGGAGAGGAGAGAGACAGGCACATGCTCCACCGGAAAGGCCACCAAAACAACCTCTTTGTAGCCGTATCCTGCTGTTGTTCCGCTGGAGGGCATTTCCCATGTCATCACCAGTTGCCACACTTCCCTGTGGCTGACTCAAGCAGATTCCAGGTCACGCAAGACATTTCTCTTCAATGCCAGTGAAAAACACCTGCTTCCATTCCTTTAGGACTCCTGGAAGCTGGAAGGTGTCCAGGCACTGACTGTGTACACATGAGACATTAAATCACATGACAACCCCCAAAGATTCCCGGGAACCATAGTTTGTGTGGGTGCTGGGAACCATAGCCCTGCAATGGGTAAACTACAATTACTAGGATCCTTTCGGGGGAAGCCGTGTGCTTTGAATGTATTCTGGGCACACAGCCTAATGTTGCAAAACAACAACAACACCCCACAACAATTAAGGTGCAAGGGTTATGGCTAGAGACAGGAAGCAAGGAGCATCGTGGATTTGGAGGTCAGGTGCACAAAGAGGAAGGATATCTCTGTCATAATTGACGGGTGCTTAGCAATGCCCCGAGGGAGGAAGCGTACATACACCTGCTTGGCACACCACTGTGATGATGAGTTTGCAAAGGAAGAGAGTCGGGCGAGAGTTTGGACAGGGGGAACTGGTCGTCTGAGCCGCCCAGGAAGCAGTGTGGGCGAGGCATATCCTGACCAGTGTTAAAAACCAAGATAGGAAAGCTAGGAGCTAGAGCAGGGGTCAGCAAACTTTTTCAGCCATGGGCCGGTCCGCTGTCCCTCGGACCTTGTGGGGGGCCGGACTATATTTTGAAAAAAATATATAAATGAATTCCTATGCCCCACAAATAACCCAGAGATGCATTTTAAATAAAAGCATACATTCTACTAATGTAAAAACACGCTAATTCCCGGACCGTCCGCGGGCCGCATTTGGAAGGCGATTGAGCCGCATCCGGCCCCTGGGCCTTAGTTTAGGGACCCCTGTGCTAGAGGGCACCTTAAACCTAGGTTATGGTTGCAACCAGGGCCGTCTTAAAGGGATCGGCCGCCGTGGTGCAACGATCCCTCGGCACCCCCGGCATGCCGCCTCTCCGCCCGCCTTGCTCCTGCGCTGGCCGCCCCTCGGGAGGGGGGGTGGGCGAGCGGGGGATGAGGGGCTTTGTGCTGGAGCGGTGCGGGGCTTTGCGCGCCCTTCCCAGCGCTCCAGCTGGGTCTCCGGAGGGTGGCTGGCTTGCAGCTCGCCCGCTGGTGCGCGAGCGCCCGCCCGCCCGCCCGTGGGGGCGGGTTGGGGAGGGGGCACCCGGTATGCCAGCGGGCTCACGGGGGTGCCCCTGGGGGCCCCGGCGCCCTGGCGCACCGCGCCACCCAGCATCTATGACAAGACGGCCCTGGTTTAAACAACGGAATGTCTAGGCATGCTTTTTTATAACCAGAATGTTGTTGTTCTTTAGTCGTTTAGTTGTGTCCGACTCTTCGTGACCCCATGGACCAGAGCACTCCAGGCACTCCTGTCTTCCACTGCCTCCCGCGGTTTAGTCAGACTCATGTTGGTAGCTTCGAGAACACTGTCCAACCGTCTCGTCCTCTGTCGTCTCCTTCTCCTTGTGCCCTCCATCTTTCCCAACATCAGGGTCTTTTCCAGGGAGTCTTCTCTGGAGCAGGAACTGGCAAGCCACTCCAGTATCTCTGCCAAGAAAACTCCATGGACAAAGACAACAGGCATATAACAAGAATACAAAGCTGAAAATGAATGAACTGCAGCTAAAATATTATGTTCATTTTCCACATGGTCTAGTCCTTCCCCTGCCCACCCCCCCTAATATTCTTAACAGGGTCTTTCTCCAGTCTTCAGAGAGTAGCTGGAAGTGGGCAGGCAGAAAAAAGGTCCTCCTTTCCCTCCACTCCACAGTTTTAATCTGAAATCTTAGGCGCAGTACTGCGCCCAAAGCTCAGAAACTGCTTGCATTAATGGAATTCCGTCACAAAATGCACCTAGAACAATGGCTGGAGAAGAGAGGCAGAGATTGTGTCTATTAAAACTCCCTCCCTTAATTTATTTGTCGTATTTATAATATATATTTTTAATTTTAATTCACATATACGCTCATGGAGTCTGACCTTGGGGTCATAATGCTGACCTAGTGTGGTGGCGCCATAAAAAAGGCAAATTCTGTGCTAGAGATCAGTAGGAACGGAACTGAATATAAATGATCGAAGGCACAGAATGGCTCTTCTATGAAGAAAGGGTTGCAACGTCTGGGACTATTTAGTTTAGAGAGTAAGTAAGAAGCATGGCAAGGAGAAAGTGGATAGGGAAAAACAGCTTTTCTCCCTCTCTCATTACACTAGAACTCATGGTCATGAGTGTAGGTGGGTTCGGAACGGATAAAAGAAGGGACTTTTTCATGCAATACATCGTTAACCTATGGAACTCCCTCCCACAAGAGGCAGTAGTGGCCACTAACCTAGTTGGAATTAAGTGGAGATGGGGGACATTCACAGAGGAGAGGGATGTTGAGGTTTTTGCTAGCCATGAGGGCTATGCTCTGCTTCCATGGCTGCAGGTGACAATGCTTCTGAATACTGTACTTGGTGCTTTTGGTTTTGCTATTTATTTTGCGCTTTTGTTTTTGAGGCTTTTTCGGTTAATTTGTTTTTGTGACTGTGTGGAACGCAGTTCAGCTTATTGATTGACTGTGTGACTGTGGAAATGGATAAAAGACCCCCCCCCAAACAATGACTATCATCAGTGCAGGTAAGGAAAAAAATTAATTTAATTTTTTTTATCATCTTCAATACCGTATTATTTATTTTATAGTACAGTACATCGTTTATTGCTTTCATTTTATGGATCAATGGTCTCGTTAGAGAGTAAAATTCAATTGCTGTTTTAGGTGTTGTTTTTAAAAGTCTGGAACGGATTAATCCGTTTTGCATTACTTTCTATGGGAAAGCGCGCTTTGGTTTTGGAACGCTTTGGTTTTGGAACGGTCGTCCGGACCGGATTAAGTTTGAGAACCAAGGTACCACTGTACCGGTTGCTGGAAACGGCAGGAAGGGAGAAGAAGAAGAAGAAGAGTTTGGATTTGATATCCCGCTTTTCACTACCCGAAGGAGTCTCAAAGCGGCTCACATTCTCCTTTCCCTTCCTCCCCCACAACAAACACTCTGTGAGGTGAGTGGGGCTGAGAGACTTCAGAGAAGTGTGACTAGCCCAAGGTCACCCAGCAGCTGCATGTGGAGGAGAGGAGACACGAACCTGGTTCCCCAGATTACGAGTCTACCGCTCTTAACCACTACACCACACTGGCTCTCAAGGGAGAGCTGCTTTTGCGCTCGAATCCTGCTTGTGGGTTTCCCACACAGGCATTTGGTCGGCCGCTGTGAGAAGAACAGGAAGCTGGGCAAGATGGGCTATTGGCCTGACCCAGTAGGTTCTTATTATGTTCAAGTGTGTGGGAGAGAAAGAAGGAGCTCGTTGAGACAGAAGAGGAAAGGAAGATGGCTGGGAGCTCACAAGATGAAAAGGAAGTCAATCTAAAAAAAAAACACACACACACACCACCAGCAGCAAAATCCTCTCGGAGGCTCATCTGTATAAACAGTGCTTAATGAAGCCCTCCTTCTCATTAAGGGAGCCTAGAGTGGCCTAGAGAGACCCCTGGCTGCTTGTTTCCTCTCATGTTGGGGAAAGCCCGGCCAGCCTCCTCCACCTCCAGCCTCGCTCAGCACAAAGGGAAATCTGGGCCATACACATGGCTCACCTCCCTATACAACCATGTTATGATATTAGGAGATAAATAGGATTGGGGGAGGGGGGCAGAATGCCCTTACTCAGGGGTAGGCAACCTAAGGCCCATGGGCCACAAACGGCCCACGGGGGTCGTTTAACCAGCCCACGAGCTGCCCCGAACTGAGCTGTCCGTTCGGCAAGTCCCCACACGCTTTGCTAAATTAGCACAGCGCGGCGCGGGGACTCGCTTCTGCGGGGCCAGAAATCACGTCCTGCGCATGCTCAGATGCCGGAAATCTTCAGAGAAAAATCTTCAGGGAAATCTCGCCCTGCAGCCCATCTCAGGGCTGATTCTCTCCGTTCAGATTTGGCTACTGGGTTCAGATGGACAAGCAAGCAGATTTACGAAAGGGGCCTAGAGATGGCTTTCTCTCAGCTGGGCGGAAAAGCAAGGGAGGCAGGTCTGTGGGGAGACATCTGGAATATCACCAGTTAACTCAGGGAATTTCCATGTTTTATGAGAAGTGGCCCGGGCTCTGAGGTTTGTGTGCCGGAGTTTCAGAGTTTGAATCCTGCCACCCATGGCATTTTTTTATTTAAAAAAATCATAGGCACCTGGACTGGGAGGTCCTGGGGGTCACTAGGCAGCCTTCTCCAACTTGGTGCTCGCCAGATTTCAAATCTTTAATTGTTGTTGTTCAGTCGTTCAGTCGTGTCCGACTCTTCGTGACCCCATGGACCAGACCACGCCAGGCACGCCTATCCTTCACTGCCTCTCGCAGTTTGGCCAAACTCATGTTAGTAGCTTCGAGTACACTGTCCAACCATCTCATCCTCTGTCGTCCCCTTCTTCTTGTGCCCTCCATCTTTCCCAACATCAGGGTCTTTTCTAGGGAGTCTTCTCTTCTCATGAGGTGGCCAAAGTACTGGAGCCTCAACTTCAGGATCTGTCCTTCTAGTGAGCACTCAGGGCCGATTTCCTTGAGAATGGATAGGTTTGATCTTCTTGCAGTCCATGGGACTCTCAAGGGTCTCCTCCAGCACCATAATTCAAAAGCATCAATTCTTCGGCGATCAGCCTTCTTGATGGTCCAGCTCTCACTTCCGTACATTACTACTGGGAAAACCATAGCTTTAACTATACGGACCTTTGTCGGCAAGGTGATGTCTTTGCTTTTTAAGATGCTGTCTAGGTTTGTCATTGGTTTTCTCCCAAGAAGCCCAATATTTAATTAAATTAATAAATAAATAAAACCCGGAAGCATTTGCACTGGTTTTCAACTAATCACAGTTTATCAACAGGTGCTAGGTTCATTTCAACAATGGCTTGCCTGAAGAAGCCCAGGTTGTAAACCGTGGTCTGAAGTTAGCTGTTTGGACAAATCACACTGAAAATTAACCACAGCCTCTCTTGGTTCAGACATAACGGCAAACCAAGGTTAATTGACAAAACAGCAGTAAGAAAATGCGGCTGATCTTCTCATAGCCATGCTGGAGGAGAGGGGATATAAGAATGAATTAACCAAAGGATCCTTGATGTATCACTAAACTGTAGTTTAGCACAGGGATGGGGAATGTGTGGCCTTTGACATGTTGTGGAATTCAGACTCCCATCACCTGCAGCCAGCATGGCTAGTGGTCACGGTTGATGGTCATTGTAGTCCAAGAATTCCTTGAGCACTGCAGATTTGGGCAGCGCGGAGCCTGCAGGCACCCAAGCCACCGTGTCACTTCCAGGAGAGACGTGGGGCTCAGGCACACTGCAGGCCCCGCTGCCCAGTAACACCCCACCCCACCCCACCCCTAGCTACACCTCTGAAGATAAGTAACCCATTGTGTGGTGTGCACTCTTAATTGCCTACATGGGCCTTGAGAAATAGGTAAGTTCAGCAGGCATTTAAAAGTTGGCACAGAACGTGTCTGTTGCACCTCCAGTGGCAGAGAGTTCCACAGGACTGAGCTGGTGGCACATAGTTGTTGAGCCTCACCAACTCAGGGGAACAGCCAGAGACGCTTCTGCGGATGATCTCAACGACTGAGCTGCGATATAAGGGTTCAAGTGATCTCTAAGGTGCCCTAGACTTAAGTTGTTCAGAGCCTTGTAAATTACCGTATTTTTCGCTCCATAGGGCGCACCGGACCATAGGCCGCACCTCATTTTTAGAGGAGGAAACAAGAAAAAAAAATATTTTTCTGGTTTTCCTCCTCTAAAAGCCCTGTTTTTTTGAGGATCAGCTAAAAGATTTGCAGCTCTTTTTGCAAAGGGAAAAGCCCTGCTTTTTTGAGGATCAGCTAAAAGTTTTGCAGCTTTTTTGCAAAGGGCGAAGCCCTGGTTTTTTTGAGGATCAGCTAAAAGTTTTGCAGCTTTTTTTGCAAAGGGAGAAAAGCAAAGTTCCTTTTGCAAAGGGGGAAAAGCAAAGAGGAAAAGCCCCATTTTTATGGGGTTGAACTCACATTTCTGCAGCTTCTAAAGGAAAGGGAGCCTTTTCTACAGTTTCCAGACAGATAATCTAATCAGCCAGTCCCATGTCACTGGGGAAACAAACAACCTCCCTCTGCAGCACATTCAGCAAAGGAGGGCGGGGCTGAAAGGGAGCCGGGGACTCTTATCTCTCTCCCGATCTCTTGCTGATCAGCTGCTGAGTGGGGTCCTTTCAACACCCCTTTTTCTTTTTTAAAAATAAAAAGCACTATCTGCTTTTGGCCCCTGGGCAATTCGGCCCTAGGGACCACCATTCGCTCCATAAGTCGCACAGATATTTCCCCTTACTATTTAGGAGGAAAAAGTGCGTCTTATGGAGCGAAAAATACTTGGCAGTAGATGGGAAGCCAGTGCAGGTGTTTCAACCATGGTGTCACATGTTCTCAACTAGAAGCTCCTGTCCGCAATCTGGCCGCCGCATTCTGCACCAGCTGGAGTTCCTGAAGCAGCTCCAAGGGCAGCCCCACATAGAGTGCATTACAGTAATCCAGCCTTGAGATTACCAATGCATGGGATACAGTGGTCAGGCTATCTCTGTCCAGGGACGGTTGTAGCTGGTGAACCAGACGAAGCCGGTAAAATGGACATTTGTTCAGCTGGTCCTCAAAACAGGGGACTCAAGGTGAACTATACTAGGGCAAGCCTCCAGATCCTTTGGTTGTACTGTGAGTTAATCAAGAATATTAAGGGGTGAAAGGCAGCCAGGTGGGTTTAAAACTGGGCAGGTGGAAATGTGCTCTGGACATAACAACTTCTTTGAAAGCAAAGCAGAGAAGCAGCAGGAGTGCCGTTTCCCAGAATGCAACTCTCTAAGGTCACCCGAGGCTGTACACCTGTTTCCTCTGCACACAGGGACTCCTAGCACTTACCTGTTCTACCGGACAGCGCTCACCTGCTGTCTGTTTGTGTTATGCTTCCGAGTAAATATTTCTGAGGTCATAGCACTGCCACGAATGCTTTTTCTAAAAAGAAAAGGAGAAAAGGAGTTGTTTGTTTTGACATGCCAAAAACATAGATCTAGAGTTAATTGAAAGCATTCTTCTTGGCTGCAACAGGCTGCACATTCCCAGGATGTAAGTCAGAGAGGCGGGGAGCCCAAGAACACACAAAAAAGTTATTTGCAGTTCCATGTCTTGGGGACTCAGACTGAGATTCTTTCAAGTCTGAAGGAGTTGAGGTAGCCTGGTGAGCTACTGAAAACTATGTGTAATAAGGCCGTTTTTTAGAAGCAGTGGGGAATTGGGAAATGCAACACCATGTCTTGCAACTGGAAGGTGAAATAAAGTCTTATACCTAGTATGACTTCTGCAAGCAGATCATCTGTTGTTGTCTGGTCAAGGGGAACAGTAACTTTCCACTTGCTGTATTCCAGACTCCAGCAAAAACTGCTGATGTCCTGGACTCTGAGCTGAAGGACAAACTCCATGGGTCTAGGTTTAGCACATCTGGCCAAAGCCACATGCCAGTTTTAGTACACCATACATTTAGAGCACTGTTATACCGCTTTTAACAGTCACTGAGAACTCTGGGAACTGTAGTTTGTTAAGAGTGCAGAGAACTGTAGCTGTGTGGGGTCAGCACCCTTTAAACCACAGGGTTCTGTCTTGGGCCCAGTCTTATTCAACATCTTTATCAATGACTTGGATGATGGGCTTGAGGGCATCCTGATCAAGTTTGCAGATGACACCAAATTGGGAGGGGTGGCAAATACCCCAGAGGACAGGATCACACTTCAAAATGACCTTAACAGATTGGAGAACTGGGCCAAAGCAAACAAGATGAATTTTAACAGGGAGAAATGCAAAGTACTACACTTGGGCAAAAAAAATTGAAAGGCACAAATACAGGATGGATGGCACCTGGCTTGAGAGCAGTACATGTGAAAAGGATCTAGGAGTCTTGGTAGACCATCAACTTGACATGAGTTAACAGTGTGATGCAGCAGCTAAAAAAGCCAATGCAATTCTGGGCTGCATCAATAGGAGTATAGCATCTAGATCAAGGGAAGTAATAGTACCACTGTATTCCGCTCTGGTCAGACCTCACCTGGAATATTGTGTCCAGTTCTGGGCACCACAGTTCAAGAAGGATACTGACAAGCTGGAACGTGTCCAGAGGAGGGCAACCAAAATGGTCAAAGGCCTGGAAACGATGCCTTATGAGGAATGGCTTAGGGAGCTGGGTATGTTTAGCCTGGAGAAGAGAAGGTTAAGGGGTGATATGATAGCCATGTTCAAATATATCAAAGGATGTCATATAGAGGGAGAAAGGTTGTTTTCTGCTGCTCCAGAGAAGCGGACACGGGGCAATGGATTCAAACTACAAGAAAGAAGATTCCACCTAAACATTAGGAAGAACTTCCTGACAGTAAGAGCTGTTCGACAGTGGAATTTTCTGCCAAGGAGTGTGGTGGAGTCTCCTTCTTTGGAGGTCTTTAAGCGGAGGCTTGACAGCCATCTGTCGGGAATGCTTTGATGGTGTTTCCTGCTTGGCAGGGGGTTGGACTGGATGGCCCTTGGGGTCTCTTCCAACTGTTAAAGGCAGCAGTTCGAGGGCTCCCTTGGGCAAAAACTGGAGACCACCACCAAAGTAAAGAGCAAACAGCAGCCAGTAGGCTTGGTCTTTATTGGTAGAAATACTGTCGCGACAGGGCTCCCACTCCTCAGCACGAAGGAAAGATGGAAGCCCCGAGAAGGAAGTGTCCCCGACTTTTATTGCCTTCCCCCCTTCCCACATAGATACACCCCCAAATTACATCAGACTACATTAAAGATTTCCAGGACGGGAGGGGCTAGGAGCAGAAACCTGAGTGGTTTCACACCTGGGCTACCCCCTCCAGGTAGTGAGGCACAAGAAGACAAAAGGTGATATTGCCCTAGGGTAGGGCCAAGCACAGTCCCATTGAGTGGAATCCACTCTGAAGAGGCAGTCCTTTATTAAACAGATTTCCTTGTCTGGCAGAGTTGAGGCGGGAAAATCCTGTCTTCCTGCGGACGTGGGGTCACGCTTCGAGGATTATGGAGGAGGGTGAACAATATGGAGGAGGCAGCCCTGAGCTAGCCCTGCTGGTTACCGGTGGCAGGGAGTCATACACAAGTCAGAAAAAGGTCCAAAAGTACATAGAAATAGAGCGGAAACATTGTATAAAGGAATTGATACATTTGTGATTGGATCAGTCACGGTCGATTGAAAACGGAAACAATGTATTTGCACCTTGTCAGAGCTGTCAAAGCAGAGAGCCTGCAGTACCAGCGGGCTGGCCACCAGGGGCGCTATTTAGAACCGCCATTTTTATGAATGAATGGGATCCACGGAAGGAGAAGAGACGGGATCTTCGGGCCTATTTTCCTCTTATTTACGAGGACGGCCTCATGCAATAAAGGGTGTAAGGTTCAGGGAAACTGTGTGTGGTGCTTATGTAACTTGTGTGGGGAAATACTGCAACAGTTCCCCCCCTTCGGAGATAAGATCGCAAGGGGGGGGTCCTTGCGATCCTTTTCTCCGCACAAAGTTGGAGTTAAAGGGCAAACTCTTTGTTGCGAAGGGCAGCTATGGGTCTCATCTCAACGTACTCAGAGTGATCATAGTGCAACCCTACTGCTCTGTTCTGCTGAGTCGGAATAGTCTGTCTGGGGAAGCACGCACGGCATGTCTGGCAGCATAAAGGGAAGCAATGCATCGCACAGCAAAATATGGCAATACAGAGGACAACAGCGCATATAACAACAATAATGTTTCCCACCAAGTGTTTTAGCCACCCAGTCCCGGGCAACCAACTCCAAAGAGAAGCGTCAGATAGCCCTTCATGCTGGATATCCCTTAGATCGTTGGCCAGCGCATGAATGTTATTTAAGTGACCGGTGATGTTGAGGGTTTGGTCAGAGACAAACGTGCAACATTCTGCCCCAATTAGGGCACACACACCTCCAGTCGAAGCTAAAACATAGTCGAGAGCAAGTTTGTTCTGGAGCGCCACCTGGCGGACCTCTGATAGTTCTGCAAGTACAGATTGCGTGGCTGCATTTGATTCCTCCATAAAAGTTAGTAAAATGTCTGTAAGTTTGAGGATATCGACATGGTTGGCACCTGCCCCATATGGGGGGAAAAGGGCTCTGCCGTAGGTCTCCCCGTTTGCCTCTACTTGGGAGTGGTCAGATAAAGTCTTGTCCCTCTTATTGCGCCTCCTTCCTATGGGCAGTTCAGGGGTGACTCTAATTCCTGGTAAAATTAATCCTAAATAGCAATTTCCACGTGAGTGGGGGCTGGCCCAAACATATCCCCGGTGGCCACACAGCCAGAATAGTCCTTGAAGGCAAGTGCCGATATGGCCAGTTGCAAAGGTCCGGAAAAAGCACTTTGAAGTGGGAGTAGGGACCCAGGAGTCAGGTAGATTCATAACTACTTTCCAGGCAGAGAGAAGGTCTGCCTGGGGTTTGGGTACATTATCATGCCAGAGGGTTACCCGCCCCGACAGGGAGATGGCAATAGAGTACTTACAGGTACTGTCTCCGATCATTCGTTCGTCACCGACAAATTTGCGGCATAAGTCCCCACTGGTCGGTCCAGTCAAGTAGATGTACTGATGGGTCAGGTTTACCGCTGTTAGGTTCCATGCAGCCACATTGGCAGAAAGGTATTGCTGCAGAGTGAGAGGAACTCCAAGGAAAGGAATGCCACTTTGAATGTGGGCAGGTGTGTTTGCACATACCCAGCAGTTGTCCATCTTCGCCTGTTCCGCTACCTTGGCAACCAGCCTCACGTAGGAGTTCGAGTGCCAGGTGGATAGGAGATCCTTGTTGGAAAGAGTGTTTGACACCAACAGTTCCCCCCTTTGTCGAGGTGCCGTCCCCACTGGGTGGAGGGGGTCCTGTCGATGTAGTAATGACAGAGAAGAAGCCAGTCCACCGCAACGTTGGGGGCCAGTATTATCCCACGTCTTTATGGTGTCCGGGGTGGAATGATGCCAACCTTCTAAGTAAGCCTTCCCGTCCCAATATTCTGCCATGCCAATATCCCAAATGCAGCAAAAGCGACGGAGGCAGACACCTTGCAGGAGACTATGTCTGGGACGCGAATCAACTCGCTTGCAATAAAATCCATACAAAAGACGATGAGAAGGGTGATGTTTGTCGGTGTACGTGGTTTCCGCACCCCCAATATCCATCAAAGTCCAGTTTAGGGGTTGTAGGGTCTCCCCGTCCTGGAATCGGGTATAGGAACCGTTAACACAACGTGCCCGATACCAGGTGTTGTCCAGGGTAAGCGTAAATGTCCCTATGAGAGCGAAGGAAGGAGAGCGGATAAAGAGTTCCCAGCTATGGGAGGATGTCAGCACTGGCAATATGGAGTGGCGCAGCAGTACTCGGGTTTCTGGCAGGCAGAAGTCAAAATCTCCCAATCGGTCCGGGGTACCTTTCCGTACCATATCTACTGTCCCATAGTCCAGGTATAGTTGGGTTATGTTCAGTCCAGGGCACCACTGATTAGTGGCTGGGGTGGGAGCAACGGTAGCGGAAGCGAGGGCACCGAAAGTGAGGAAAAGCAAAAATAGGGACATGATTGGCGGGGTGTGACGTGGCTGGAGCCGTGGAACGGGGTGTCACACGAGCTGTCAGAGGTGGTCGTCCGATGAGATGTCGGAGGTAACTGTGAGACTGGCCGTCAGAGGCAGCTGTCAAACGAACTGTCAAAGGCAGCTGTCAAACGAACTGTCAAAGGCAGCTGTCAAACGAACTGTCAAAGGCAGCTGTCAAACGAACTGTCAAAGGCAGCTGTCAAACGAACTGTCAAAGGCAGCTGTCAAACGAACTGTCAAAGGCAGCTGTCAAACGAACTGTCAAAGGCAGCTGTCAAACGAACTGTCAAAGGCAGCTGTCAAACGAACTGTCAAAGGCAGCTGTCAAACGAACTGTCAAAGGCAGCTGTCAAACGAACTGTCAAAGGCAGCTGTCAAACGAACTGTCAAAGGCAGCTGTCAAACGAACTGTCAAAGGCAGCTGTCAAACGAACTGTCAAAGGCAGCTGTCAAACGAACTGTCAAAGGCAGCTGTCAAACGAACTGCCAAAGGCAGCTGTCAAACGAACTGTCAAAGGCAGCTGTCAAACGAACTGTCAAAGGCAGCTGTCAAACGAACTGTCAAACGCGTTTTATGCGGAGCTTGATACCAGGTTCGTTAGGGATGATCTCCGAGGTCCAAGGGACATTGGAGGGGGTGGCAGCTGATGTATTCCGTTGGGCACGGTGTGGCAGGACGGCTGGCTGGGTCCAATCCTGGTTGCGATCTCCGGTTGGTTGAGCCCGATCCTGGCTCCGATCAGCAGACGGGAGAGCCCGATCCTGGCTCCGATCAGCAGGCGGGAGAGCCCGATCCTGGCTCCGATCAGCAGGCGGGAGAGCCCGATCCTGGCTCCGATCAGCAGGCGGGAGAGCCCGATCCTGGCTCCGATCAGCAGGCGGGAGAGCCCGATCCTGGCTCCGATCAGCAGGCGGGAGAGCCCGATCCTGGCTCCGATCAGCAGGCGGGAGAGCCCGATCCTGGCTCCGATCAGCAGGCGGGAGAGCCCGATCCTCCTCGAAGTCGTTGTCCTCCCGGAGCGGTGGTGGGGTGACGAAGCCTAGATCGCCTGTGTCTGCTGGTTCTGTGGGTGGGGGTACGGCTTTGCAGCGAGTATGATGGAGCCACGCAGTTTTCTCTGCAACTTTAAGAGAGGTGAGAGTGGTTAATAGTACCTGATATGGTCCTTCCCAGGTGGGTTCCAGTGGTGTCTTGAGGTAAGTCTTTGTCAAAACCCAGTCTCCCGGCTGGAAAGAATGCACAGTTTCGTCCAGTGGTAGATTTTGACTGGTAGCGGCGTACCTGTGTAGCGCGGTCAGCTGCTTCTGTAGTTGGATAACATAGTGAGTTAATTCGGACTCCCCAACCTCCAATTCAGAGGGCGGAAATTGGGTGTTGTAAACGGGGGATGGTCTCCCAAAAAGCAGTTCAAAAGGGGAAAGGTTCAATTTGCTGGAGGGGCAACTTCGGATATTATGTAATGCCAGAGGGAGTGCATTTATCCATTTCAAGCCAGCAGTCTTGCAGAGCTTACCTAGCTGCAGCTTTAGCTGTTGGTTGGCTCTTTCAACTTGACCAGAGGAAGGTGGGTGGTATGGGGTATGTAATTTCCATTTTATCCCTAGAGCCTTAGCTGTAAGTTGTACAACCTCTGAGGTAAAGTGGGTGCCCCTATCCGAGTCGATGTGACGTGGGACCCCAAAACGCGGTATTATTTCATGTAGGAGGACCTTGGCCACTACTTGAGCGGTAGCCCTGCGGGAGGGGAAGCATTCGATCCAACCCGTCAATTGATCGATTAACACGACCGCGTGTTTAAAGCCTTGGCATGGGGGCAGATCGATGAAATCTATTTGTAGACTTTCGAATGGTACAAAGGCCCAGGGTCTGGCTCCTGGTGGGCTCCTGGCAGTATGCTTGGGGTTGAAGCTCTGGCACGTATGACAGTTTTTGACAGCGGTTTTGGCCGCTAGAGCCAGTCCGGGGGCATACCAGCATCTTTGTATGGTGCCGATTAGTTTGTCTCTTCCCCAATGAGTACATTGGTGTAGTACTCTGAGATGTTTGGGCACCCAAAGTTTTGGCATTATGAGTCTCTTGTCAGGGAGATACCATACCCCGTCTTGAAAGATTGCCCCGTTCTCCTTCCAACCTTCTATTTCATCATTAGTTGCTACCGCATACATTTGTTTAAAGTCCACATCAGAAGGCAGAAGAGCACCTTGGAATTCGTGGCTAGGGTCAAGGGGTTGTAGAGCTACTTCTTGCGCCACACGATCGGCATAGCGATTCCCAGAGGAGATCGGATCCTTTCCTCTGGTATGTGCCTTGCAGTGTACAACTGCTATTGCCTCAGGAAGGTGAATGGAGTTCATGAGGCGTTCCACTAAGGGGGCGTGGGCAATGTGGGATCCAGCGGCTGTTAGGAATCCCCTTTGTAGCCAAATCTGTCCCGTGGCATGTACCAGCCCGAAACAGTACCTTGAGTCCGTATATATAGTGATTCGTTGGCCAGTTCCTATTTCACAGGCTCGGATTAAGGCAATAAGTTCTGCAGCCTGTGCGCTATACCGGGCATGTATGGGGCAAGCCTCTAAAATATCTTCATTAGTTACTACTGCATATCCGCTCTTTCTTTGACCTCCCACCACTTTAGAGCTACCGTCAGTATACATAATGAGATCAGGGCATTCCAGAGGAAGGTAGTCTAGGTCCTCCCGTGGTTTATCTGCATGCCGAACGATTTGGGAGCAGTCGTGGTGAGGCGTCCCGTCGTCCGGGAGTGGTAATAAGGTGGCAGGATTAAGAGCATTTACCCTTTTTATGGTGACATTGGAAGGGCTTAAAAGGATAGCTTCATACCTATTGAGTCTCTGGATGGTGAAGCGTTGGCAGCCCCTCAGATTAAGGAGGGTGGCAACCGCATGAGGGACATTTAGGGTCATTTGATGTCCCAAGACTGTTTCTTGTGCCTTTTCCAAGAGCAGTGCAGCTGCAGCCACTGCTCTTAAGCAGCCCACGTTTCCCAGTGCTGTGGGATCGAGTTGGAGGCTGTAGTAAGCCACCGGTCTATTCCTGCCTTGGAATGGTTGGGTAAGCACTCCAGAGGCTATTCCCTTATTCTCATGGACAAACAAAGCGAAAGGTAACCTGTAGTCAGGGAGTCCTAGCGCGGGGGAGGTCTTAAGTTCCCCTTTTATAGTCTCAAAGGATTCTAGCGCTTCTCCTGACCATTCAAGTCGTTCTGGGGCTTTCTCTTGAGTCATGGCTGTGAGGGGTCGGGTAAGTTCCCCAAATCTTGGGATCCACTGGCGGCAATACCCAGAAATTCCGATGAACCCACGGAGCTGTCTTTTTGTCTGTGGGAGTGGGAGTCTAGCTATGGTCTCTATCCGGTCAGTAGTCAGGGCACGTGTTCCCTCTCCCAGGATGTGTCCAAGGTATTTTACCTCCTTCTGACAGTACTGGATTTTCTTGGGGGATACCTTGTGCCCCTTGTACGCTAGAGCTGTAAGGAGAGTTTTTGTGTCCAGCTTACAGGATTCAACGTCCTTTCCACATAACAGAAGGTCATCAACGTACTGGCACAAGGTAGACCCCCCAGGGAGAGTAATATCCTGCAGATCTTGATACAGAATTGCAGAGAAGATCGCTGGGGATTCCACATAGCCCTGCGGTAATCTGGTCCAAGTTAACTGGCCGGTTTGCCAGGTAAAAGCAAAGAGGAATTGGCTGTCAGTATCTATCGGGATGCTGAAGAAGGCTGAGCATAGATCTATGACCGAATAAACTACAGTTCCCCCCGGTATGGAACTGAGAAGGTGCTGAGGGTTTGCCACTACAGCATGGCGAGGAATAACGAAGGAGTTGACAAGTCTCAAGTCCTGAACTAAACGCCATCTTACTGGGTTGGTATTGGGCTTTTTGACTGGGAGCAGGGGAGTGTTGCAAGGGGAGGCGCATGGAACTAGAACTCCCATTTTTAGAAATTCCTCGATCATTGGGGTCAGTCCATCTATAGCAGCTTGCGGTAGAGGGTATTGCCTAGTACACGGGAAAGGAAGGTCTTTCCTGTAGTTTATCTTTACTGGCGTGGCTGACTTGAGCAATCCAACGGAAGTGGATTCGGTGCCCCATAGCCAAGGGGGAACCGCATTCAATAGTTCTGCAGGCAAGTCAGAGTCTTTATCGTCTAATTCCTGTAGCACCCCTTGGAAATCAAAAACTGCCTCTTCGGGCATGTGCAAGTAAATGCCATCCTGGCCACATTGTATCGTGGCTTTTAATTTACAGAGCAGATCCCGCCCTAGAAGGTTAACCGGACTGGAGGTCAATAGAAAGGTGTGATCAACGGAAAGGGGGCCCAAAGAGACATGGGCAGACTCCGAGAGAGGGCAGACTCGTGGAATCCCATCCAGCCCCATCACTGTTCTGGATTCTGTCCCGGGGGCTAGATGGCTGTTGGTAAGGGTGGAATAAGTGGCCCCGGTATCTAGAAGACAGTCGTATAGCTTGCCATCTATTTCTATCGTGCAGATCGGATCCGAGGGAGAGAGTTGTAGAACGGGACCAAGAAATGGAAAAAAGGCTGGATCTGCTGCTAATTGTCAGTAATCGGCATGGTCCTCCACCATCATCTCTCGAGACACGTTGGGGTTGCGATGGGGCTGGGCGAAGGGATTAGCATTGTTGTTATGGTGTCTGGGATGTGGCACGGGAGGAAGGGGTGGTCTGGGGGACTGCGTTCGTGGAAAGTCATAGTCAGCATTAGGAGCCTTGTGGGTGGAGGTGGGATTTGGCGCGTAATCCTGTTTATGGTGTTGAAAGTTTCGGTCGTCTGATCTATAATTCCCGGGTTCCCTATATTTGGCCAATAGGGCGCAGTCCCGTTTGAGATGCCCCTTTTCGTGACAGTAGTAGCAGGCGCGGGCCTCTAAAGGAGGGGGTCCTTGTCCTCTTCCCCTTGGCTTTTCCCGAGATGGGGGAAATTCGCTGGAGTAGGCTAGTACCCGGGGGGTGTCTGGCTTGCATTCCTTTCGTTTTCTCTCGTCTCTAGAATTAAAGACTGATTTGGCTATGGAAAGTATCTCGTTTATAGACTTCCCATCATAGCCCAAGTGGGTGTTCAATGCCTTCCTGATATCGGCTGCAGCTTGATCCTTAAAGAAACCTTTTACAATTACTTCATGCTGCGCACTTTCCGGATCTATTCCACCCCACGTTTTGATGGCTGATACCAGGCGGGTGTAGTAGTCAGAAGGGTGCTCTTCAGGGCCTTGGAGGACAGACTGGACTTTGGTCCAGTTTACAGTCCGCTGTCCAGCTGCCTGTAGTCCATCTAGGATGGCCTTTTTAAATATCTTAAGGCACCATGCTCCCCCGGCGGTGTTGTAATCCCAATTAGGCTCAATTTGCAGGTTCTGGGGGTTCAGTGGCGCCGTTCCCTCTGGCGGGTTTAACTGATAATCAGCTTTACTTAAGGCTTCCCCCGCTTTGGCGATTATCTCCCTCTTTTCCGCATCATTAAAAAGCGCATTTAATAGCATGTGTACATCCGCCCACGTTGGGTTATGCGTGGAGAAGATGGTAGCCACTTGCCGATAGCATTTGTCTGGATCGTCTCGGAGGGAGGGCATTTTGTCTGACCAATTTATTAAGTCAGACGTTAGGAAGGGCTGGTGGGTGAAGACCATGCGTGGGGGGTCTCCCGCTCGAGCGGGGGGTATTGGCAGGGCTCTTAAAGGGAGCACGGTTTCAACCTGGCCATTGATTGAGTTATCGCGGTTGCGCAGCCTAGAGGCGATCGGGGATGTACTAGCTTCGTCAGGGGAGGGGACATCCGATGTGTGAGCTGGCGAGTTTCCCCCTGCATCCGTTGGTGGGGGTCTAGAGTCCTCGGAACCCGAAGCTTCCGCAGGTAGCACACCTTCCCCCCCCGCAGGTAGTGAGCTAGGTGGGGCACGCTGTACAGCTGGGTCTGGAACTGCCCCTCCTCCTCCTCTTCCTCCCAGGCCAGGCGGGGGATTCGTTGATCCGGGATAATAGAAGGGGATGAGGGAGCGATCCAATTGTTCCTCCTGCATCCTAATATCATCATAAGGCGGCGGTCGGACAGGACTTAAGACAGCCATTTGACGGGCGATCTGTGTCTGTTGCATCCTAAAAAGCTCCCGCGCTTCTAAGAAAGCATTTAGATAGTAGATTTGGCGGGGTTTCTCATCAGCCAGGTAAAGTTTGAGCGCCTGGAGTTTAGATCCATTAAAAGAACCTTGTGGTGGCCATCGGGACTCCGGCTCTAAGCTCTGGGTATAGGCTACCCAAGATAGATTGCAGAGATCTCGTAGCTTAGATTTTGAGAGGTCCTTTCGCCCCTTGAGGTGTTTCCAGTTTTCTAACACGAACTTAAGTGGGGTGTCTGAGTCCATTCCACGGCAAAGAGGCTTCAGGGAAGCCTGATTGTCGGGAGGAGTCCACCCTTGCGCTTTGGAAGATTGGGCTCCCATTTTAAAGGCGAAACCCAATTTGGACGAACTGCTCAACTAAGAAAGGGGACACACTTCAAAGGATAGAGAGGAGACACAAGAGGGTGGGGTGAGAAAGGAAACACTCTGTCAGTTTGCAAGCCTAATGGTTTAGTGCTTTTGAAGGAAGTCACACACTTAAAGGGAGTCCGCCTCCCTGTACCCCCCTTTTCCCAGACCGTCTGGACACACTCCGACGGATCGGACTGGGATGGGATCACTACACTTTCAGGCAAACCCTGTTCCTAGCCTTAGCTTCGTCTGACTGTTCTGCCTATCAGTTTCTCTCTTCCCCTGTCGTTCAACTCAGACTAAATCCGAACTCCACCAACACGTGTCAACTAGAAACCCTGGTGCGGGGCCCAATCCTCCACATGTACCTCCCGTTCTGCTACTCACGACAGCCCCTACCTAGCCATAAACCTAGGATCGGAATTCTTTGCCGAACGCTCGCCCAGTGCGATGCCGGTTCAGAACCCGGAAAATAAAGGGTGGAAAGGAACAAATGACCTTGCGTTCTCACATACACGGGTCATCCTCAACAAGAGTCGCCGTGCAGGAGGTGCGGCTTCATTTGATAAGAGGTGAGAAGAGCAGAGAGTAAAGGAAGAAGTAGATGTCTCTCTGGCCCCCTAACACCGTTCTGGACCCTTTTCCGACGGAGCCGGGTCAAGGAGCCAGGAGATGGAGGAGAGAGAGAGAGAGAGTGATATCCTTATCCTTCACTCAGCACCGTTCTGGACCTTTTCCGACGGAGCCGGGCCGAGAAAGGAAAGGGAAAGGGAAGAGTTCCTCTCTGACACCGTTCTGGACCTTTTCCGACGGAGCCGGGTCAGAGAGAGAGAGAGAGAGAGAGAGAGAGAATTAGTAGAAATAGAGAGAGAGAGCAAGGAAGGAGAGAGAGAAGGTTTTAGCTGTCGTGAGTAAATTCACACGTTTCCACCCCCTCCCCGTGTTCTAAATCTGCACCATACTCACGTCCAAAATCCTTTGTAGATCCCGGGATCCTTTGCTGGCCGGCTTGACCGTGCCTTTGCTCCCTTTGGCTGGTCTCCCCAGGTAACAGTTGATTACCGCCCACGAAGAGAGGACAGAGAGAGGGAAAGAATCCCTGAGTCAAAGCTGCCCAGTGGCGCCTGGTCCTCTCCGCCTCACCCCTCACCCTCGTGGGAGAACCAAGGGTCCCGCTCCGTGGTCGCCAAGCTGTTAAAGGCAGCAGTTCGAGGGCTCCCTTGGGCAAAAACTGGAGACCACCACCAAAGTAAAGAGCAAACAGCAGCCAGTAGGCTTGGTCTTTATTGGTAGAAATACTGTCGCGACAGGGCTCCCACTCCTCAGCACGAAGGAAAGATGGAAGCCCCGAGAAGGAAGTGTCCCCGACTTTTATTGCCTTCCCCCCTTCCCACATAGATACACCCCCAAATTACATCAGACTACATTAAAGATTTCCAGGACGGGAGGGGCTAGGAGCAGAAACCTGAGTGGTTTCACACCTGGGCTACCCCCTCCAGGTAGTGAGGCACAAGAAGACAAAAGGTGATATTGCCCTAGGGTAGGGCCAAGCACAGTCCCATTGAGTGGAATCCACTCTGAAGAGGCAGTCCTTTATTAAACAGATTTCCTTGTCTGGCAGAGTTGAGGCGGGAAAATCCTGTCTTCCTGCGGACGTGGGGTCACGCTTCGAGGATTATGGAGGAGGGTGAACAATATGGAGGAGGCAGCCCTGAGCTAGCCCTGCTGGTTACCGGTGGCAGGGAGTCATACACAAGTCAGAAAAAGGTCCAAAAGTACATAGAAATAGAGCGGAAACATTGTATAAAGGAATTGATACATTTGTGATTGGATCAGTCACGGTCGATTGAAAACGGAAACAATGTATTTGCACCTTGTCAGAGCTGTCAAAGCAGAGAGCCTGCAGTACCAGCGGGCTGGCCACCAGGGGCGCTATTTAGAACCGCCATTTTTATGAATGAATGGGATCCACGGAAGGAGAAGAGACGGGATCTTCGGGCCTATTTTCCTCTTATTTACGAGGACGGCCTCATGCAATAAAGGGTGTAAGGTTCAGGGAAACTGTGTGTGGTGCTTATGTAACTTGTGTGGGGAAATACTGCAACACAACTCTAGGATTCTATGATTCTAAACTACAGTTTCCATGATTGGGCGGGGAGGCATCATGACTCATAAAGCAGTGTAAAAGTGTTTTAAATACATGGTGTGGATGTGACCCACATTTGACACATCACTGCAGGCCCAGCTGCCAATGGAATTTGAGTGGCTGGTGCCAGCCTGATGCGATGCAAGTGTGTCACAAACGCCCGGCTGTTGATGGATGTGGTAATGTGCCATCCTTATGTGGCACATGAGCAGGCAGAGAGGAGGGCAGGAGGGAAACTCATATACGAGCCACGCGACTAAATACTTAATACGTTGCAGGAAGTACTTACAAAGGAATTGGAAGTGGCAAGCTGCAGAACAGGCTCCACTCACCCCGACTTGCATCATCCGGGATGGCACTTCAGGAGCGGCAGCCATGATGACTGACAGCGACACTCATCTCTAGGATGAGGGCCTTCTCGGTAGTGGCACCCTCCCTGTGGAACGCCCTCCCATCAGATGTCAAGGAAATAAACAACCATCTGACTTTTAGAAGACATCTGAAGGCAACCCTGTTTAGGGAAGTTTTTAATGTTTGATATTTTGTCATGTTTTTAATTTTCTGTTGAGAGCCGCCCAGAGCGGCTGAGGAAACTCAGCCAGATGGGTGGGGTATAAATTATCATTAATATTATTGGACTAGGTGGCAAGGCCACCTACTCCAATAATGTGTCACGTTTGGGCCCCCCCAAAAACACAGACGACTGCAAGATCTCCTCCATTCAACTGGCCAGGCAAACATCATGGACCCATAATTATGACTATTATCTATCTATTTATTTATTATTTCATTCCTTCAAATTTGCTTTCCTTAAGAGCGCTCAGCTAGTAAAAGAAATCGATAGAAGCATAAAGCAAAATGATTAAAACATATATCTTGCTTTTTAAATAAGTTTCTAAATAGCTAACAAGCAACCATAAAAGCTTTCAAAAGCCACCCGTCTTCCTAATATATATGTCCCCGAGTGATTTTGAGGCAATCAGCTTCACCTACCTCACATGGTTGTGGTGTGAATAAAACGGAAAACAGGAAGAGTAATGGTGTCGGCTGCTTTATGTTTCACAGAGTTAGATCTTGTTGTTACAATGAATGGCAAGGTGGAAAACTTGAAAATAAATTGACACCTCTCTGTCTCGACATCTTCATTTTTATTTTTCCCTTAAAAGCTGTTGTGGTAT
Source organism: Lacerta agilis (assembly GCF_009819535.1). Classification (NCBI taxonomy): domain Eukaryota; kingdom Metazoa; phylum Chordata; class Lepidosauria; order Squamata; family Lacertidae; genus Lacerta; species Lacerta agilis. The sequence continues at coordinate 4,103,661 of NC_046321.1, read as the reverse complement.
GTTAGCGTGCGAGAGAAAGACTTGGATCAGGACCTCGTCCTCCATTTTGCTACCTTAAATAGTCCACTATAGCTATGAACCATTCAGGGAGCGAGTGGAGACAGACACACACCTGTATTGTATTCTACCTTTCTTTTCCCTCTCCTATGCTGCCAATAGCAGCTTGTGGGGGGTAAGATAAAACAGGAAATCGCACAAGGGAAAGAAATGGCTCCTGTTCCCCACAGCACCAGGGCCTCGTTCCAAATCAGGGCCTTCCCACCACTGCATTTCCTGTAAGACAAACGCAGCAGGAGATTTGATCACAGGTGCCCTATGGTGGCATCTCTAGCTTGGCCCAGAGAGATGAGACAAGACAGCTAGATCGGGGTACATGTATTTAATCTCTGTGGCATGTCTGGAAAACAGGTTTTGTAGGGGGTTTCGGTGCTTAAAAACCCTGCAAAACCTGCTTATCAGAGGCAAGAGTGGCAAAACAGAAATGCATGTGTACACTGCCTTCGGCTCTGGGTGCCTCTAGATTCAACAAGCCAGGAATACCTCCCTAAGCACAAAAAAGAGGCCGGCAAGTTATCCTTAGCGCCTGAAGCTGGGTTTCAAAAGGAGAGCCTTATTGCCTTCAGAAGGCTAATGAAGAGAAACACCACCAAACTTCTCGGCTATGGGGCAGCCACGGAGAAGGCCCTGTTTTTAACGCCCTGATCTATCCTCTCAGTAAAAGAAAATGTGGGGTTCTGGAAGGAGGAGCGGTCTGTTGAGTTACGGCCTGATCAAATGTTAGGGATAAAGGGAAGGGGTCCCCAAACTCAGTTTCCGAGAGTTATTCCCACCAGAAGGGGTGCCACGTTTCCACATGGAGTGGCCTTGTTTTCTGCTGTTCCAGAAGGGAGGACTCGACCCAATGGATTCAAGTTACAAAGGAAATTCAGGCTCACTTTCCCAATGGTAAGAGCTGTTTGACTGCAGGACTGGGTCCCTCAGAAGGTGGTGGACTCTCCTTTGTTGGAGGTTTCTGAGCAGAGGTTGGATGGTCATCGGTCATGGATTCTGCAGCTGCTGATTCCTGTGTCGCAGGGGGTTGGACTAGATGACCCTTGGGGATCCCTTCCCATTCTACAATTCTATGATTCCATCCCCGCTCCTGCCCAACAGCTGATCAGTGTTATGACAGCAATAGCTTACTTTTGCCGGCATTTAGGTTGGGCAGCTGGCTTGGACCTCAAAAGGCCAGGCTTCTCAATTCATCCAAAGTGTCCCTTAAAATCTCGACTTTAAAACAATGCATTTTAAGACTTTGCTTTCTGCTCTGAGTCAGTAGCAGTTCTTCCCAAACTGATATAGTATTTTATTTTATGCTTTTTAAATGTGTTTGTAGGAGAGAGTGTGTGTGTGTGTTTGCTTTTACATTACGTATTTTGTATTCTCATTTTGTATTTTTCTGTTATGAGCCACTCAGATCTTTGGATAAAGGGTGGTATACTAATTTAATAAATAAGAGTAATCCTTTATTTCACTGACTCGCCTCTGCTGAATTTGAAGCACACTTGCAAGAGGCCTAGTTTTCCAAAAAGAGACCTTTAGAAAAAGAAGGAAACTCTACTCTCTTATGCTAGACCCAGGTGGAGGTGGGGAACATGTGCTCAGTGACCCTCTTTTCGCCAATCAATCAGGAGATGTAGCAAGGAATTTGATCATTCAGCTATTTATATATTTACTGCATTTATATCACCGCCTTTTTCTCCAAGGAACTCAAGGCGGGGCTCATGGTTCTCCCTCTCCTAGAATCATAGTTGGAAAGGGTCCTGAGGGTCATCTAGTCCAACCCCCCTGCCATGTAGGAAACTTTTTCCCAGCATGGAGATTGAACCCACGACCATGAGATATTAAAAGAGTCTTGTGAGTCAGGCATAGGCAAACTTGGCTCTCCAGATGTTTTGGGACTACAATTCCCATCATCCCTGACCACTGGTCCTGTTAGCTAGGGATCACGGGAGTCGTAGTCCCAAAACATCTGGAGGGCCGAGTTTGCCTTTGCCTGGCTCAGTTGGTAGAGCACAACAACCCTGTGGGATAGGGCAGGCTGAGAGGCTGTGACCATCCCCCAGCGAGCTTCATGGCCGAGTGGTGGAGATTCGAACCCAGATCTCTCCCAGGTCCTAGTCGCACACTCCAACCACTGCACCACCACTGGCTCTCAGTTAATACTCAGCTAATGGAAAAGGGCTCTGGGCCTCAAGCCCGCCATTTGTGGAGTGCCACCCTGCAAAGCGCTCTGCATGTGCTCAGATGCCCTCACCATCCAGGGCCGAGCCTTGGCGCCCAGTGAACAGCATTCAGACATGAACCTCCGCCTGGAGAAATGGTTATGTGAGCTTAATTTTAAAAGCCAGGCCCGGGGGGGGGGCGGGAACCGGGGTCTCGAACCATCAACGGGCAGAGTCGGCAGGCCTAATAACGCGACGAGCCGCCTCGTAGCAGCTTCTTCGCCTCAGCTGCCCGACTTCGCCTCAGGCCCGGCGGACTACAGCTCCCGGCATGCGGAGCGGCGAGGGAGGCCGGCGAGCGGGGCGGGCCCTGGCGCGTCTCGCCGCGTCACGCGGGGCCGCGTCCAATCCGGGGCGGGCTGTTCGGTGAGGTCACTGTGGGTGACGTCAGGGGTCCAGAGAGAGGCTTCGGCAGAGCCGAGGCAGCGGCCGGAGCAGGAGCAGCAATCCGGGAGCGGGAGGGCGCAGGAAGCTGTGAGGGGGGTCAGGAAGCTGAGGCTGAGGAGAGACACGGAGGAGGGGGGGAAGCCCGCGGGGCAGGAAGAGCCGGCTCGTGAAGGGAGGGGCCGCGGAGGCGAAGGGCTCGGGTGGGGGGGGGGGAGAGGCCTCCGCGCAGGCGCAGAGCGGGGCTCGGACCCCCACCTCCTGAAGCGCCCCCCCCACCTCCCCCAGCGGAAAGGGGTCCTGACAGGACAAGAGAGGCAGCTCGAGACTCCGCCCGGGAGGGGCCGCCGGCCGGGGGGCCACCATGTCCTCCCCCAGCCCGGGCAAGAGGCGGATGGACACCGACGTGGTCAAGCTGTATCCTTACCTGGAATGTGGAGAGTGGGGGGTTTTTTGTGAGGAGGGGGCAAAGGCAGGTAAAATGGGGGGGCAGCCCCCATTCTGGAATGTATTGGGGAGCAGTGAGATACACAGACACCCCCACCACACACACAGTTGAGGGGCAGTTAGTGAGAGGCAGGAATAAGGAGATAAATGAAGACTTTGTTGGAATGATTGGGAGGCAGGGAGAGAGAGGGGGCCCCCTAAAAAAAAAAAAAACTGGACTGGGTGTCTTAAATAGAACTTCATATTGGTGGGTGGGGGTCTAGAGAATAGGTTTCCTTCCTCCACAACACCAAGGAATGATGGGGAGAAAGCAGATACTTTTTTGGGGGGGTGGGGGGCAGTGCCCTCCACTTGCTGAAGATGAATGCCTATTCCATTGCAGAAAACAGATGAACGAATATTATTTCTGCTCTGCTTTGCTTCTCTCCCTTTCCATGTCTCCAGTTCCAGCACAGAATCACGGGCCCCTTAGAACTGAGGAGTATACAAAGGCTTTCCTGGAATATATGGGTTTGGGAGAAAAAGCCCTTCCCTCCTTTTCACCAGCAGGAGAATAGAATTATTCTCACCCATTAGAAGAAAGCAGCCTTCTCCAGAGTTGTAGGTTGAAGGGTAAAATGTTTAGAATAGGGTTGGAGAGTGAGGGCACCCCAATAATCTTAGGGGAGGGGAAGAGACTTGCAACTCCTGGGGAGTAGTGAATTTTAGCAGCTCCAGGTGATTCCCCCCCTTGTTGGGCTGTAGGAAATGGGGAGAGGAGAGAGATGAGGCACCCCAGTTATAGACAGAGCAAAATCTTTTCTTCCCTCCCCCCCCAAACCCCAACAACACCATCATACCATTGAAGGGATATCTCATTTATAGGTAAAACAAGAGAGGCTTTCAGACACCCCCCTTTGAGAAATGAGAACACAGTTGGGGACTTTTAATTCTAGTATTTTTTGTGGGGGGGAATCAGGAACTCATTTCCTACCCTCCTCTTCCTTGCCCCCAAATATAGACCTCTTCAAATCCATTCTTTCTTCTCTCTCCCCAAAGAAACTGGATCTTTTGGCTGATGGGGGGGGGCTGCTCTCTGGTCTGTAGAGGCCTAAAGCCAGACTCTCTTGGGGTGATCAGGACCCCAGCTTGCCTTCAATAAATAAATCCCCTTTGTCTTGGAGAGGAATCCCAAAATATTTTCGTAGGGAAACAATATAGGCAGTTGGCGGGGGGGGGGAAGCACTTATTCTCTGTCTGCCTCACTAATGATTGTGACCAGAGTCAGTGCTCCCCCTTTCAGGTGTTGTGACAATGCTTGAATAACAATACAACTCCCCCTACACACACTGATTCAGATGTGCTCTTTCCCCTCCCCAACCAGAATTAATATATGCTTTGTGGGGTGGGGGGCAATGGGCCAGATTTAGCTGGGGAGAGAAGGGAGGGTAGTTGTTGACAGTTAGCAATCCAGTGATCAGCTTCTGGTGGTGTGTTACTATTTACTCAATCCAGTTTTAGTCTGCTGTTCGGGAAGCTTCTGATGGCAGCTGGGGGGGGGGGGGAGACAGTTAACGCGGGTGGGAGCACCTGGAGAACAACATTGAAGTAGTAATAGTGGAGAAAAAGAATCGAAATGCCGTGGAAATTCATCACCCATTTTTCCTTTTTTGTGCTGCTGGTTTTGTTTATGTAACACTTCAGTTCAGTGAAGATTTTCCTTTATCCCTTCGTAAAGGATCTGTTTCTGTTTTCCAAATTACGTTTTGTTCTTGCCTCTCAGTAGAATGCTACCTTGTCCCTGTGTGCATATTTGAAGATTGCAAAGCTTCTGAAATAGTGCAGTGAATTTGCGTATAGAATAGGTTTATTAATAGTTCTGTTTATCAGGTGGTGGGGAGGGAAGGGAAGATGGGTTGGCGTTGACATAGCCAACTGAAATGCATTCAGATATGTTTATTGAATGTGTTAACCTCCCCCAGGAGAATTTAATCGGGAAGGAATTAACTATGTAGAAGGGTGAGAGGGTTACGAATAGCATTTAGTTTCCAGAGATAAACAAACTTGTTTAGATTAGGCCTGCTGGGGTGAAATTATTATAGTCAATTGTTGACGCTGCACAGCGAGTTCCCCAGCCTCTTGCTTAACTGTCTGTCTGTACGTTTTTAAAAGCACAAAGCCTGTGTTTGATAACTGTCTATAGATTCCCCCTTTTAAAATGTTGTTTTTAATAAATAGGAAGTGGCTTGTGATTGCTGTGGAATCAAAGCTATTTTTATCCTCTGCTTCAGTTGCATATGCATGACATACCCTTCCTCGGATGCAAACTTCATTTGATGGTTAATTTTTCCTGGTTTGAGGGGAGGCTAGATAGAACTCCAGCTGTTCAGTGACAAAAAAAAGAGAGATTCTCGTTATATATAAATTTTGAAAAGGCAGCCGGATTATGGAGCGACGAGGCCCACTGTGACCTCCTAGTGTATCCCTTTTCTTTTTTGCCTCCCCCACCCCCACTTTCTGTTCACTTGGTAGCTGGCATGTTGAAAGATCATAGCATTTTAGTAGACAAAGAGCAGGGTATGTTTTTCTCTTTTTAAAAAAAGACTTCATTTGGCTTATTGGTACTGTGGTTGCTGTTTAATTTGATGGTGGATAGGAGGAAAGTGAATAGCCTGGCATTCCTCTCCGGTTCATGGTTAGCTGCTGATCTTTCTGTTTGACAAAAGAAACAAACTAAACAGCTAAAAAAAAGACCTCAAACCAGAGTTCTTATTATCATTCCTGGTATTTTAAGTGATGTGGACCAGTTCGTCCTGTGAGTGTGTGATGATGAACAAATAGGTCTTTTTTTGTTTTCTGTGGTTTTCCTGGCCCACTTCGGCATCTGTACAGTCAGTGTTTTGGGTATGCAGGCCACAGCAACTGTGACCCAGCCTAGTCCTCACTGTTTACTCGGAAGTCGTGTTGCTTTCATTGGGGGATTACTCCCCAAGTCATTTTGTGCTTAGGAGAGGAGCCTTAATTGATGTATGAAGTTTGCTCGCTGGAATCTAGAGGCGGAGGGGAGCCCAGCGCACCTTCTGGTGGCTTCCAGTAGAAGAGATGCCTCTTTCCTCAACCTGTGTACCTTGTATGCTGCTGCTACTTGTAGGACTGCCTCTTCCAGCTTTCAAAGTACCTCTTTGCCTCTCATCTTGATTTGCAGCCTCTGCCTAACTTTGGGATACAGGGTGGGGAGCGAAGGCATGGCCCCACAGAAAGTGTCTGGAGCTGTCGACTTAACTGCTCTGACAGGTTTTGTGGGGTGGTGGTGCTGTCATTCCCCCCCACCCCTGTTTTGGCCTTGTGTACTCACATCTGTGCAACCCAAAGAGGGAGAGGTTGGTTGGCCAATGTCCTGTATTACATGGGTGAGTTGTTAGCATGCCTAGCTAAAAAAGAAATGAACCTCCTCTTGGTAATTGCATGACGGTGATCTGAAACTCTGAGTCATTCAGTTGCTTTTTTGGACGCTTCTCTAAACATTGTGCAAACCTTTGAAAGAAATGAGAAGCTTGTGTGTGTTGCGTTTCAACCTTGTGGGGGGAAATCGCAGCTCCAGCCCTTTTTTTGTCTTTGTTGCCTTGTTGTTGAGTTCCTTTCTTGCATTGCAGAGTTACTAATAGAAAGTGTTGGGGGTTTTTATATAAACAACAACAACAACTCTCAACACCTTTCTAGTCCTAGTTCCAAATCTGGAGGGATGCCTCTCTCCTCCTCCTAGCACCCCCTGTATTTTTTTTTTACGGTTCTTAGCTTCCCTTCTTGCTCCGGAAGAACCCAGGGACTGCTTGTTTTGGAAAAGTGTTTGCAGGCAAAAGGCCTCCGGACAGAGCCTCGAGTCAGCCGATTGGCTGCTCTGTTACTACCCGGAAACTGAGGCTTGGGCGGAGCAACCCAAACAGCTGATGGAGTGTGTGACAAGAGTGTGTTTATATTCAGGAGCGTGGGGGCTGGGAAGGGGGGAGGCCTGGGCTGGAAGGCTTTGGAGAGAAGAGAGCAGGACAATCTGTGCCGGGTCAAGGGGTTACTTGGCGCAGGAAAGCAAGAAAAGTGTCCTGCAAGCAAAAGGAGGTCGCTGTTAATCCAAACTCATGTTAATCCAAGGGACATGACTGGCTGCCTGGGGTGGGACAGGGTTTGGTTTCTCCACCGCCCCCAGGTTTGCAATGATTTTTGAGGCAGTCTAAAGTTTGGGCTGAATGACAGTTCAGCAGTTTACTCCTAACAATCTAAAATACCTCTGGGTCACAGGAGTAGTGTGCCTTTAACTTCCCCAGTCTGAACCAGCACGAAGACATGGTTTATTTCGTTTGTTTTTGCCCTCCTCCTGGCACGGCTCAGGCTTCTCTTTAAATATATACCGTATATACTGTTTATTGTGCCTCATTGATTTGGTCACTTGCAGAGGGATCGAAACAGTCAAAGAGGGAAGGTGGTGCAAGATACTGGATTTGTTTTTGCGAACTTGAAAATGGGGCGCCTAGCGTGATGCTAAGCCTGCCTCGGAATAGGGCTAGCCCTTCTGTGGCAAAGAAGCCATGCCGCATGTGATGAAATGGAGAGGTGTGGAAGTAACTCCACACTCTTGAACTGGCCTTGGATATGGAAGTGGGGAGGGGAGCTCACATTGGCAGCTGGGAATGTATCGCTGCTTGCAGAATTATGCTGCGTTGGCTATAGAGAACCAAATTCCAGAAGAGTGGCTATGTCAAAGCCTATGAATAGAGAGATTGGATGTGGATTAGGGGAGCTGGAGGCTCATGTCTCATCTCTGGGGTAGTTTTGGACAAGACACAGTTTCTTGGTCTTGGTAACCCCCTCCATAAAACAGGTGAGAGCGAACATACAGTTTTTTGCAAGCGCAAACGGTTAAAAGGTTGAAATATGCTCCAGGAATCTAAAAGATTGAATAAATTACTAGCAGTGAATCCAAAAGGCTGTATAAATTATTGGTGGTTAATATTGAATACCGCACTGCAACTAGAGATCTTTCTGCCATGAAATCTGTATCATATCTGATGCACCTGTGGCATCTCCAATTCCAGCAGAATTCCCTCAGATCCTTCGCTGCAGCTTCCCCAATGTCAGCACTGTGTCCAGATAAAATACCTACAGCCTTGAAAAGAGAACACAAGAAACACGACACTCTATAAATTGTGTGCTTGTGTTAAGCTTGGGTGGACTAGGGAAACCTGAATTCAGACTATGCCACAGACTTGCTTGATAACCTTGGGCAAGTTTTTTAGCTGCCTTTTCCTGTAATCTAAAACGTTGGTATTAATTTCACTTGGCATTTATACATTTGCGGCAGGTCAGCATGTTGGATTAGCTATAATATATACTTACTTAAAACACAGTTTGCAGTTGTGCAGCCTAATCCTTTGCTTCTCTGCTTGGAAGAATCCCGACCAGTTAGGAACAGAGGAAGCTTCCTTCCCCCTTCACTGGACTTATTTCTAAGGAAGCGTGTGTAAAATATTTTGGGTGGAGTGGATGGCTCTGTCATATCTGAACGTCACATTTCCCTAATACAATGAGGCCTGGTTCTCTCTGAGGTGCTAAATATGTGTCGGAGTGGTATACTTCAAACCAGAAATGGGGGCTCACGTGGTTTGATGCTGCTTGGTACAAACAAAAACCCCTTCACATAGAAAACTACTGTTTGGGGGGGGGAGAAGGTAAAGGTACCCCTGACTGTTAGGTCCAGTCGCGAACGACTCTGGGGTTGCGGCACTCATCTTGCTCTATAAGCCGAGGGAGCTGACGTTTGTCCGCAGACAGCTTCCGGGTCATGTGGCCAGCATGACTAAGCCGCTTCTGGCGAACCAGAGCAGCGCACGGAAACGCTGTTTACCTTCCCACCGGAGCGGTACTTATTTATCCACTTGCACTTTGACGTGTGTTCGAACCGCTAGGTGGGCAGGAGCTGGGACCGAGCAATGGGAGCTCACCCCGTTGCTGGGATTTGTACTGCTGACCTTCTGATCGGCAAGCCCTAGGCTCTGGTTTAGACCACAGAGCCACCCGCGTCCTGTCACCCGTTGGGGGGAGAAGGTAGACTACAATTCTTTTACCTGATGTGCTCGTTTCTTTGTGAAGGAAATCTCTTGAACGGAGAGTCATTCAGTCACATGAGTCCCCATCTGCAATGGTACGAGATGCAACCCAGGCACATGTTTATTGCCCTGGTGAGAACCTAGGCTAGGCCCCAGCATGAACACTGGTTGCTGCTGCATTCATCTCTTCCCTTTCCTCCAAGGAGCTCAAGGCATACAAGATCTTCCTCATTTTATCCTTGCAAACGGAGATAAGTTAAGCTGAAAGATGCTGACCAACCAATTCCAGATCTCGCTGGTCCTAGTCTTATGACACTAAAATTGGGACCCATATTGACTAAAGCGACATCTTTTTTGCGTATTAATTTTTAACCCATGCTGGATTATATATAGGATGAATCTAAAATACACCCCCCCAAAAAAAATCCATACCTGCTTAGCCCCCGCATTTAACAGCTATTAAATTCCTGCCCAGACAACGAGGTCTTCGGTATGTACAGACTTTGATTCGTTTTGGCTTTCAGAGCTCTCAGGGTACATCCATGGCATTTAAAGCAGACAAAGTGTCTGGCTTCAAAGGCAGTGTTATGCCGAAGTTTTCGGATCAAAAAAGAAGCCATGGAACAGGAAGCAGTTTACTGGGGGGGGGGGGAAATAACTTATCCTGGTTGTTACAGGGTAGTCAGCTCTGGAAAACTCCCGATTCAGAATGCAAAGTTAGAAACATGGTGGAATGCTTGTTGTTCTGTTTGGTCTCCTTTTATGAACAGATGCAAAGCTGGGGAAAGGAAAGATTGTGGGTTGGGGAGTCATCTCTGTGAAACATCCTTTGAAGGCTTCGTCACAGTTGAGGTGTTCAGAATTAATATTCAGATTCCCCCCCCCCACCTCCCACCCTTGTGTGGTGCTATAGTTGATTGTGGTGACACAAGATACCCCTCTTAACTCACAGTTGGAGTGAGTCACACTTTGCAATCCTGTCTTTATTTTATCTCCCCCCCCCCCCCGGAAAATAACCATGTCACTCTGTAGCTGCAGAAAACCCCAAAGTATTCAGAATGCTGGTTATGAATACCTTCCATAAACACTGGAGCCTCCATATCTCATTTTGAAAATACCGATGTTTAAATGAACTGCAATTTGCATAGGTTATATATACAGGGCTACCAGGCAATTTTAAAAGCTTATAGTTTGTTTCATGGAACAGCCCAAGTAAGGATTTGTTGTGGTAGTTTTAATTTAAGTCATTTAAGTCCATCTTTCTTGGCCAGACACAGGCAAATCACATATAATGTGGCAAATCTTAACTGTATTATCTGAATAGTTGTTTACAGCAATATCATAAGCATTGAACACCATTTCACATAGGGACAGCTGTGATTAAAAATTCATATTTTTAATCTGCAATTAATGAGTTGCCTGAGCATGTTGATTAATTGCTTATGTGATATCTGTTGTGCATAAACGATAGCTTTCCAAGATCTTACCTTGTTGCTTTCAGAAATAAACTTACTAGGCTGTGCTGAGTTCCTTGCTTGTGTGGAAGGCACAGGGCTTTGATTTTAAATTCACTGTCTCATTGTTGCTTTGTCAGTTTGATTGCATAGCCCATTGAAGCTTAGTCTTGTAACACAGACTTGAAAGAGTGCTGCATCTACTTATAATATCATTAAAATGATTATGTGGTGCTGGAGCTGCCTAATATGAATTGGCTTAGAACAGCTTGCAATACAAGGCCTTAGCAAGCTTTTCATTCTGGACTGTCTTATAATAAGGGCTTGTTTGTGTGGGTTCAACTTAATTAACCAGTAGAGCTGAAAGCAAGAATTGAGTTAGTGCAATTAATGCATTAAGCAGATTTCAGAGATATGGAATCTGTTGTTTTTTTTGGTTTTTTAAAAACCAGTTGGAATTGAAGGGTCTCTAGCTAAGACGTTACTCACCGAAAGAGTTGCACAGCTCAAGTTGAACAATGTTTGCTGTGAACCACTCTGAGATCTACAGATGAAAGGCAGTATACAAATTTAATAACAATAACAATCATAATAACAAGTAATTGCAGATTGGACTCAAAATGTTGTTGTTGTTCAGTCGTTCAGTCGTGTCCGACTCTTCGAGACCCCATGGACCATGCCAGGCACGCCTATCCTCCACTGCCTCCCGCAGTTTGGCCAAACTCATGCCAGTCGCTTCAAGAACACTGTCCAACCATCTTGTCCTCTGTCGTCCCCTTCTCCTTGTGCCCTCCATCTTTCCCAACATCAGGATCTTTTCCAGGGAGTCTTCTCTTCTCATGAGGTGGCCAAAGTACTGGAGTCTCAACTTCAGGATCTGCCCTTCCAGTGAGCACTCAGGGCTGATTTCTTTAAGGATGGATATGTTTGATCTTTTTGCAGTCCATGGGACTCTCAAGAGTCACCTCCAGCACCATAATTCAAAAGCATCCATTTTTCGGCGATCAGCCTTCTTTATGGTCCAGCTCTCACTTCCATACATTACTACTGGGATAACCATAGCTTTAACTATACGGACCTTTGTCGGCAAGGTGATGTCTCTGCTTTTTAAGATGCTGCCTAGGTTTGTCATTGCTTTCCTCCCAAGAAGGACTCAAAATACACGACCACTAATATCCCAATATTCTTTCTAGTGGATGGGTTGAAAGCTGGCTTCACCACACTGTATTTTTACCCCGTTGTCTTATTATTATGCATTAAGAATTAACATGCCAGGTCTAACCACTCACCGACTTGTTGGCAGATGATGACTTTGAGAGGCTCACATGCAAGATTTGGTGGCATCATCAGACTCCTGTCTCTTGGTAAGCAGAAATGTAAAGAACACCTGCCATTTTCCGTTCACATTCATTGGGGCCAGAAACACTCTGTAAATCCATCCATGATGTTTTCTTTTCTAAGCAAGTGATGGTCAGGCTTGTTCCAAGGAACGATTCAGAAGCTTGTTGGGGGCGTGTTAGCAAGGTCACTTAAGGCAGGAAGCTTCTCCGAAAGAGAGACTTGTTGCCCATGCAGTGCCCTCTTGCTGGTGAGCTAGAATTTGGCTTATTCCTTGGTGTAGCCATTCCTTTATCAAACTGAGGATGAGGGTGAATCCCTGGGGGAAGGGAGTTGTTCCATTCTGCAGTGCTCACAAACATGGTCATGGGCAATGGGGACAGGACAGATTCCTGGTGAAAGTCTGAATAACGCAGTGGATTTCCCTGGGTGCCACGGAGAACCGACTAGTGCTGATAAGAACAAGCAGAAAAGTTTGGACTTGTGGCTTAGCCAGAGAGCAGTGGGTGAAGTGGAGATCAATGCTGCTTTAGCGTGTTCTGGTATTACCTGTATGGCTCCTGAAAACTAAGAAAGACCAAACTGGAATTAAATAGCTTGGAATTGAGACATTTAAATCCAAGTCTCCTTGATTAAACAGATCAAGTGCACTGTTGCCTTACCATTAAAAGATAAACCAGCCAATTACACATTTTTTAAAAAGCGTAGGCGTTTGTGCTGCTCAGAGCCCTTATACCAGTTAGGCTCTGGTTATGATGTGAGATCTGCCTCTAAGCTTGTAAAGCAGGGGTGCCCAAACTTTTTTCAAAGAGGGCCAGATTTGATGAAGTGAGGGCTGACCAAAGTTGCTGAGCTTTTTTTTAGGGTTTTACCCCAGGGCATATACTGCCACGGGGTCTGGATTAGGCCCCCAAAATGGACTTTGGACATGGACCTGGCGATTTGGGGAGCCGCTGCTCCTTAAGAGGGCACTCACTACCTTGCCTGTGTGTAAACACGAGTTGTTCTGGAGCAGTAGTGGGAATTACAAAAAAACCAAAACAGTTTAATACTAGTTAGATGACCCACTCTGTGGAAGCATTTGTCTTGCATCTCCTTAGGGTCTCTGGATTGCGTTTCATTGCCTGTGAAACTTCAGAGGTAGCATCCTGTTTACGTCCCGGGACCTGGTTGCAAAGTTTGGCGGCTTGGCTTCTGTTATTGCTAATGTAGCTTTGTTAAGGTGGGGAGAAATGGGGGGGGGGTGGGCGAGAGAAGAGAGGGGGAAATAGCTCAGCTCACTAAAGAGAGGCTCCTGAAAGGCCTATTCATGAAAGTGAGGCCTTGAAGTTTTCTGTGTCCTTGCCCTGTTGCTATTATGGTGGCTTTTCCCATGCCTCGCATAATGATGCTGGAGTGGTTTTGCTAAGACGCTCTCTTGCTCTCAGGCTGCAGATGTCAAACTGCTTTGCCAGCCCCAGCGCCAATAGTTGGGGCAATGTCACAGTGCGGTGACCTTTGGTCAACAATATGGTAAGGTTTTTGAAGCACTAGAGGGTTTTTTGGGGGGGGAGAGATTCCTAGAAAAGAGTAGTTTAGACTCCCATCATTGTGGGTACCCAAGTAAGATAGGACTGCGTCTGCCAGAGCTTATAAGCTGAACCATTGTTCTACCAGTGGTAATTGGGGGGCCTCAAGTTGATCATTAATCTGAAGGCCCGGGTGCCAGAACAGCACTTTTTTTCAAGTGCTGTGTGCCCTTGGCTCTCATTAATTAGGGTGGGTGGTGGGTGGGAGGACTCTAGGCAGGGCTGTGCCCACAGCAGATCTTAATGTGACGTTGTCACAGTTGATCTAGAGAACAAGGGAGCAACAACAAGGTGAAATGAAATTGCATTTGTATGTGTGTGTTGTTTTGAAATGGTCCTGTTTGGGAGTGTGCAGGTTTTCAAGCTATATACATATTTTGTTCATTGGGCGAGATTGAAAGGTGCTGACTGCTTAACTAAAACGTGCTTCTCATGTAGCTAGAGATACTAATATACCGTATTGGCCCGAATATAAGCTGCACTTTTTTTCTTCATTTCTTTTCTTCCAAATTCTGCCAGTGAAAAGTTAAAAGTGCGGCTTATATGGGAGGAGTGTTAGGAGGCGGGTGCGCAGCACACTCGGAAGCCGGAGGTGGGCTGCACCCGCAAATAAGCCTTGAATTTTAAAGATGCGGCTTACTTGCGGGTGCGTCTTATATTCGGGCCAGTACGGTGTTTGATCATCTAAGGTAGTGAACTGAATGCAAATTGTTTGGCTTGTTAAAACGCCCAGTAGCCTCAAGAGCTGGAGATTTTGGGTCATCAGTTGCCCTTACTTAAATACAGAATAAATGTTGACGAATTATTACGCTGTGTGCAAGTTCATGATGAAGAAATGGGGAATGTTGCAACCCTTAAAACCCCCAGGTACTGCTTGCGAGTAGCGATAATAACTTGAGTCAGGAAGCTGGGCCACAGTACTCCTTTCTCCTCCAAAACAGCATTTTTTGGGAGGGGGGGGCAATACCAAGGTTTCAGGGTGTCTCTGTGTGATGGGGTGACTTGGGCAAGCAGCCCCCCACTCACGTTGCATCAAGTAAGTCGACCTATTTCCTCTGAACAGCTCTGCGGACCTGCTGCCAAGCGAAGTCCCAAGAGTGCGTATCTGTAGCAAAATTCCCACAAGGTTTCCCCACGTTGCTAGAAATCAAAGCTGAGTACTCCGGTTTTGTGTTTCCTGTAGCCTTTGCTTGGGGGTGTATGTTTAGATTACTTTCTCAGGCGCTCAGGGTGAATTCTTAATTTCCTCCTGCAAAGCTCCTGTGATGGAAGTTAAGGAAGAACACTGAAGGTTGTGACTGAAAAGGCTCTGTACAGAAGGAACCAGATTAACCCCCCTCCTTGAACCAGTGTGATGCACACTTCTGAAAATTGCCACCTTGTAAGCTCTGTGGCCCTTATTGCCTGTTGAACTGCTGCCTTCTATTTACTTATTTTATTTTATTTTATTTTATTTTATTTTATTGCCACCCTTCATCCATATATCTCAGGACAGTTCACAGTATAAACATACAAGATAAAAACACAAAACACATAATAAAAACAAGAACCATCCCTCTCCAAACCCAGTCACTCCTCCCCAACCCCCACGTTTGCAATTTTATTGCACCTTCTCAATAATTCTGTGAGGCAGCCCATGTTCTCATCTAATAGAGAGGGGCTGCAGTGGCAGGGGTGGGACTTAGTTCATCTTCCTGGACTGGACCAGATGAAAGTCCACTTAGTTCAGCATCCTACCTCTAGTATAGCTAGCCAGTTACTCCTGGAAAGCTCACAAGCAGGGCATGTCTGGGTAGCCACTTCTTGTTCTTTCCAAACATGGTGGAAAAAATGGAGGGGGCACATACCCTACATATGGATGCTCCATTTATAGCTTATCACAGGGAGTATATAAAAAATAAAAATAAAAAAAATCCTTCCAGTAGCACCTTAGAGACCAACTCAGTTTGTTCTTGGTATGAGCTTTCGTGTGCATGCATACTTCTTCAGATACTTTCTGTCTTCTACATAAGATACACAAACCAGGAAATCCAGGGCACCCCATCATCTCGGGTATTGGCACTATTACAGTGGGTGTCTCCGCTTATGTGGACTCTGTTCTGAAACCACATGTCATCAGTGCTCCCAGCTGCGTACGTGACACCACAGATTTGCAGAGGAAAATACAACCTTTAAATCATCTTCCTAACAATACTATACTAGCCACTATGGATGTGGAATCTCTGGATACCAACATCCCACACAACGTTGGTTTACAAATTAAAAGGAACACCATTTCAGATAAAACCACTGGTATCTGAAGAAGTCTGCATACACATGAAAGCTCATACCAAGAACAAACTTAGTTGGTCTCTAAGGTGCTACTGGAAGGATTTTTTTTTATTTTTTTATTTTGTTTTGACTACGGCAGACCAACACGGCTACCTACCTGTAACTGTATATATTGATCATAGCCATGCTTTGATTTAATTTATTTTTTTAAAAAATCCGAACTTGAAAGCCTAAGTCTCGCAGGTTCAAGTCTCTCTGTATCCACTGGACTAGACTGGCTGAACGACTCAGAAGCCCTCCAGCTGATTTATTTTCCTGGCCTGGCTTCATTTTCATTCATCTTTGGAAAAACAATGGAAACTGGCAATTGGAGGAGGGGCCCTCCTGATATCCAAATGGGAGGGAGGCTCTGGGCTGGCCGTGGGGCAGTGGCTGCCTGTTGCTAAGTAACTACATTCTTTGCACCTGTTAATCTTTTGTGCTCTCCTGAAATCTCGCTCGACCACACGTCATAATTAAAGGGGACTTAAAACAAAAGGCGTCCCGTGTTTGCAACTTTTACACAGGGCAGCCACTGAAGCCGCTTTCCCCTTTCTGGGGATTCAGAGGTATATCTTGAGAATATGGGGTGAGAAGGGGAGAAACGGCTTGGAACTGAGTAGGCCGTTTTCTCTCTTATTTTCCTGGACCTCTGCCCATTCTCTTGGCAAGAAAGATGAAAAGACGCTGTTTACTGAATTGCTTGTGAAGACTGGATATGGCTGTACAGCTGTCTCTCTCCCCCCCCCCTCTCCCTGTGTGTGTGTGTAGGTATTTTACCCGGACATTGTATACCTTTATTGTGTGTGCTCAACCCCCCTGCTGCTATTGTTTCTTGTTTTCTTGTGGACTTTCGGTATACATCAAGGAAACAAACCACTCACTGGGTGTCTCTCGTGTGTGCAACTAATTCTTTCCTTTTTACTGCTTCTGTTTTTGACCGATCCAAGCAGAGTACTTGAAATCAGAAAATGCTCAGGGTGGCGGTCTTCCGCCGTGTGCCTCTGGGAACCTGTCCCACAGCCAAATCTTGTTGTTCAGTCGTGTCCGACTCTTCGTGACCCCATGGACCAGAGCACGCCAGGCACGCCTATCTTTCACTGCCTCCCGCAGTTTGGTCAGACTCATTTTGGTATCTTCGAGAACACTGTCCAACCATCTCATCCTCTGTCATCCCCTTGTCCTTGTGCCCTGCATCTTTCCCAACATCAGGGTCTTTTCCAGGGAGTCTTCTCTTCTCATGAGGTGGTCAAAGTACTGGAGCCTCAACTTCAGGATCCAGATGCTGCTATTTCATAGGATGCGCCTGAGATGATGCACCCACAACTTCAGCCAGTTTTTTTCTTGGCTCCGATACCTGAAATTCTCCAGTGCTGTCACGCCACCGATTTTTCGTCTAGCCAAGACTGTTTGATTTATTTACCCCAAGACCTTGTAATAGAGCAGGCCATTTGCTCTAAATGTAAATATTCCGATGGCAGTGATTTTTGCATGGCTTCTGTGCATTTCAGCAAGGATAACTTGGGTCCTCATTGTTGCTGAACTTCAAGATAAAATTCAGATTAATTTGTGTCTGTCCTGCTATTGATGTCACCAGTCACTTGTGTTTTGACTGAGGTGGTGAGTCCCAGTGTGCCTTCTGTGCAACTTGCACCTTTTTTTTAGTCTGTATGTTCTGGATAGAGCAATAGGTCTAGGATCTCTTGAGTGGATCACAGAACTGCAGCTCTAGAAGGATCACCTAGTCCACTCCTAGCAAAAATAATCAGAAGCAGCCACCTTGGTCCATCAAATAAAAATCCAAAACCTACCCTCAGACAATATATTTATTAAGACAAAGCAAAATTTCACAACACTGTGGCAAGCTTTTGAGTTCTTTGGAGCTCAAGATAACAGGCAAGAGATCAGGCAAGATAACCCCATGGCTACAACACGCAGCTTAACATTTCTAAAAAATTTCCATGTCCACTCATTTCCTGCATTGTGTAACATCTTTGCTTCAGCCTACCTACTACACAAACCAAATTCGTTCCTGGTTTTGTTAAATGAAAGGCTGCTATGTTTTTCTTGTTCAACACTGTGTCTACCCAGGAACCTGTGTTTCTCATTTATAGTTTGGAACAGATCCAGGTTACTAGCAAAGTGTTGTGCTATCAAAAGCAGGGAGCAGCTTCTTTACCCCAGAATCCTTGGTGCAGCACCTGAGATGGATGTATTATCCTACAATCTCCATCTTGGAACTGAGTCTGCAGCCTAAGCTCATGGCTACGGCACCCGTCATAATTTCTGTACTTGTTCCATTTTTCCTCATCGACCCCCTGCTTTTTTGTACCTGGCACTGCCCGATGCAGAGTTTGTGACATTTTGGTTGGTCCACGGATGCTTTGGTTGAGATTCCTGCATTGCAGGGGGTTGTACTAGGTGGCCTTTGGGGTCCCTTTCAACTCTGCAATTCTTTGATTCTATGATATAGGTGTTTTTCCAGGTGTGGAATTCAGAATTCCAGCAAGACATCCAGATCTCTAGATAAGTGTGAAAAAGGTTCGTTTTTAAAAAGTCGAAGGTATGCTTGCATTGTATTTATATTCCATTCCTTCTCTGTGAAGCTCAGAGCAGCTTCCCCGAAGCCTCCAGCAGCCTATTTGCAAAGGAAAATAAGCCCCCGTTTTCTTGTGACTTCTGCTTGTGGAATCAATTTAAATCGCAGAACTGTCATGGATTGGGAGTAAGTGCATAAACACTTGTGAGTTTGGTGCTTGGTTTGCGACTGAACAGGGCTTTTAGCTACTTCAAAATGCTGTGGGAATGTTTTAATGAAGTAGGTGCAGAGGTTGTAAGAAAATGCCCTCTTTCTGAGTCTCGTAAAGATTCAGGTAGCATTGGAAATCAGACAAACAGCTTCATTGAGCCTGGCCTTGTTCCAGAAGAAGTTGTTTAATTAATTTTAATAATTTCATCTGTTTTTAAATGCTGCTAGTTAGAAAGGGTCATGCAACCTGAAAATCATTGGACTACCAAGGAGTTATTACGATACGGACATTGACTTGCTTAATTATCGCTTCATATCTGTGTTTGTGTGACAGGTGTCCAGCAGTCGTCTCCCATCCAAGCCGTGATCAGGTCAACACCTGCTTAGCTTCAACAGTTCTGCAGCACTAAGATGGGCTCAGTCAGTGTGGCTCTTTCATTTGCTTTGCAAACAAGGGGAAATTTAATTGGAAATGATCTAAGCTGAGGTGGAAGTAGGAAGAATTGTGAGATGCTACTAGTCATTAATTGCAGGGCTACTGTGCAGATTTGCTCCGCAATCTTCATTTTGTGGGCCTTTGCAATGACTCTGTGAAGTACGTCATTGCTCCCATTATACAGACGGTGCACTGAGGCACAAAGAGTACCTACCGTAGTCCAAGGCCACACAAGGAGGCCGTAGTCTGCAGGTGCTAATCTCCAGTATCCTGGGGAGGTTTATCCTTCGATGAATTGGAATAGAGAAGTATGCAAACTCACCATCTAGCTGCATGAGCACATCCCACTCTGTTTATGCCGGGCCAGGAATGCAGGTGACATATTTGCAGACTGAGTCTCAAAGAACGCTCATTCGGCCTATCTTATTTCCGGTGTGAGTGACAGCTTGGGAACGGCCTTTTCCAAGCAATTTGCCTTACCCATTCTGTTGTAACTTCTTCTTTTTCTTCGGCAGCGCTTATCGTTGCAGTAATCTTATGTAGACCACTTTGTGAGGTCTGCCTGAAAAGTGGTATATAAATTAAATAGAACAGAATAAAACCCATATATGCTTGGAAGAAGAGCGGAGTATAAATGCAAGAAACAATTAAATTCTGGTGACTGAGGCTTGTATGCATGCTATGGGTTACCCATGAATTTTGGAGGTAATGAGAGATGGATGGTCATCTGTCATGGATGCTCTAGTTGAGATTTCTGCATTGCAGGGGGTTGGACTAGATGACACTTAGGGTCCCTTCCAACTCTACGATTCTATGAGGTTAGGGCCCAGTGGTTCCATAATTGCCAGCAAATTGACTACTGGCATGAGATTTGAACCTAGTTTGGTTCCCTGCCCACTTCCTCCTTTCCATTTTTGGCTGTTGGAATTCATACAGCTAAAACCACGACTCTTCCACAGACACCCTCCAATCAGGTGCTTGTGAGCTCCAGATTTTTGCTCTCATCTCTCTTATATTTCATTCATGACTTTCACCACTTAACTGGTCTCCTTTTTAAATCCATGCTTGGGGAAGGTGTGGATCTGTGGGGGCGGGAATGCAATCTTTCTGAAAATCGTCAAACCTGGCCATGCCAAAGATTACACCTGCCAGGTATTGATTACATGAAGCGGCAAGGAGAGGATTAAGCCATACAATGTCTTGGGCAGCCTCTTTGCTTAGCTAATGTCTTGGGCTAATGATCTGTCCAGATCAGAGGCGCTCTCGGAATAGGCGCCTCTGGGTTTGCTTCTATATTTGCATGAAAGGTTATCTGTGGAAGGGGTGGGTGTGTGGTGCAGCAGGGACCCAAGTGGCGCAGGACAACCTGTGTGGCTAGGGGCAGCTCACGTAGCTATGAGAAGCTAAATGAAACGAGAGAAGAATGGCGCCGCTTTAGCTTGCCCCGTTTCCAAGGAAAGTGAAGGGTAGCAACTGCAGTAGCTTCAAAGTTCAAATCTTGATTGAACCGCAGAATCAATTCAGACAAATGTCAGACTTTCCTATCTCCCCCCCCCCTTGAAAAAATTAATAATTTGTGAATATCTGGACAACATTTGCCTTACCGTCTTGATTTATTTTGACATTAGGATACTTGAAAACATGCCTTATAAATGCTCCATGTTTTTAATGTGCAAGTACATTTGCACCACCCAAACTAACCTAGCTACTGGAGTAAGGAACACACCATTAGATTATATTAATAGGCTTGACCCAAAAGCCCTTTCCCCCACATTTCCTGGAAATATTGGTGAGAATTGAGCTGCATTCACAGCAGTGCAGGCCCCCCCCCTTCTCTAGGGGACATTTGCAGCACTCTTTGTTGTATTCTGGCATAGTGGCGAATCTAGCAGCTCGACAGCAGGTGGTCTGCCTTTCTTGGATCACATGATTCATGGTGTCCTGGCTTGAACTGACTGCAGTGCAATGGAACAGTGGTCTAAGTGGCCTGAGGAGTATGAAACTAGGCTCCTGACACACACACAGTTGTGTTGCCGCTTCAGAAGATAACCTGCATCAAAAAGATAATGTTTGCTAACGTACGACAAAGAACCTTTAGACTTCAGAGGGGCTTGCCATTTCACTCTAATTATTTACTTAATCCCGTGCTGTCTGGTATGTGTGTGGTGGCACCTAATTCCCCCCCCCCCCCGGCTTGAATCCAGGACAAATGATCAGGATATCCCTGAACTGAAACGGGAGCAATTTCTTTGGATGTTTACAAGGCTTATTAAACAGCTGGTATGCTGTCTTCTTCTGCAGCTATTGCAGACTAATAGGTTAGGTTGGCATCCATCTGTCTCGAGAAACAATGGAGGAGTGTGCCTTTGGGGGCGAAGTCAAATGATTGGAGAGTTGCAGCATCTGCTGTGTCTATACAGACCAATACGGAGGAGACATGTTTTGTTGCAGCTGAGGCAGAGGAAGGCGTCCAGTTGTGCTGCTGCAGATGCTCCATGGCGTTTCTTCTCTCTGTACTCCTCCCAGCGGCCATTCCTCCTCTGGTCACTTCTGCAGATGCATGACCTGACTTTCTCCAGGTACTGATACCAGGTTCCATGTTTGGGATGAGCTGCCTGTTGAGTGCAACCTTCTCCAACCTGGAGTTCTCCAGATGTCCAAAACACCTGGAAGGCTTGTTTAAGAGTCTCTGGGACCTGGTGGCCATTTGTCTTCCGGCATTGCTGCTTGTGACCTTCATCGATGTGACGTTGTGAAAAGCCAGCCTGGTGAATTTGTGTCTGCTGAGGGCTGCCCCAGTTAAACCAGATTCAGGTAGGTAGCCGTGTTGGTCTGACGCAGTAGAAATACCGTATTTTTCGCTCCTTAACACTCACCTGACCATAAGACACACCTCGTTTTTAGAGGAGGAAAACAAGAAAAAAATATTCTGAATCACAGCCTCCTCGAGAGGAGAGCAATCCCCGCAGAGGCTTGGGAGGGAAGCTGCGCGTCCGCCAGCCATATGGTTGGCGGGGCACAACTTCCATCCTAAGCCTCTGCAGGGATCGCTCTCCTCCCGCGGAGGCTTGGGAGGCTTTCCCTCCCCACTTTTTTCTCCCACTCCCCAAGCAGCACAGGCCCCTTTTCCAGCCTCCTCCGCTCCGCCCCTTTCGCCCAAACTCCTCAGGTGACACCTGCAATTTCTCCCCTTTGCTGCTGCCTCTCCTTTGCCCTCTACCATGACTCTCCACTCGCAGCAACCTACCTACCTCCTCTCCCTTCGGCGTGCTTCTTGGTCCTCCTCCTCTCTGTCCTCTTCCTCCCCTCTCTCGGCAGCTGCCTCTTCTCGCTATCCTCCGGCCAACATCCCCGGAGCCATCAGGCGAAAGGGGAGGCTGCTGGCAACCTGGGAGGGCGGGGCCATGGCATGCACTGCACTTGAGTGATTCGGCTCCAGGGACCACACACTCGCTCCATAAGACGAACAGACATTTCCCCTTACTTTTTAGAAGGAAAAAAGTGTGTCTTATGGAGCGATAAATACGGAATATAAAACAATTTTTAAAAATTGTCCAGTAGCACTTTAGAGACCAACTAAGTTTGTTCTTAGTATCTTGTTCTTGGTAGAAGTGTGCATGCACATGAAAGCTCATATCAAGAACAAACTTAGCTGGTCTCTAAGGTAAAGGTAAAGGGCCCCCAGACCATCAGGTCCAGTCGTGTCCGACTCTGGGGTTGCGGCGCTCATCTCGCTCTATAGGCCGAGGGAGCCGGCGTTTGTCCGCAGACAGCTTCCGGGTCATGTGGCCAGCATGACAAAGCCGCTTTCTGGCGAACCAGAGCAGCGCACGGAAACGCCATTTACCTTCCCGCCGGAGCGGTCCCTATTTATCTACTTGCACTTTGATGTGCTTTCGAACTGCTAGGTGGGCAGGAGCTGGGACCAAGCAACGGGAGCTCACCCCGTGGCAGGGATTCGAACCGCCGACCTTCTGATCAGCAAGCCCTAGACTCTGTGGTTTAACCCACAGCGCCACCTGGGTCCTTGGTCTCTAAGGTGCTACTGGACAATTTTATTATATTTTTTACATATATATTTCCAGTTGAACCAGGCATGGAAATGCCTCTTGTTCAAGAATGCACAAAGCTGAACTCGGCTCAGGGTCGTCTTGTACCACTTTCTCAGGCTCCTTGAAAGGAATGGCGTTTGACGAGCACCAGCGTAGTGTTAACTCTGTGAAGACCCCCTTGCAAGTAATGGTAGTCAGAAGTCAGCTGCAAACCGTTCCTGGAGCAGTGGCCAAAAAAACTTGCCAACCTCTTAAATGTACTCTCAGTGGCAAAGCCAACTTGGCCTTTCTGTAATGAGGAATGGCCGTTAATATAGCAGCCCTTGTAGAAGTTTCTAACAACAGCCTTGGAAATATGCGTGTTTCTTCTTATATTGCAGATTAGCATTTCTTTAATGGTTTATCCTCTGCAAAACCTGGAAGCTGTCTTTTCTTCCTCTTACCTAACTAAAGCTGCAATGTTCTGCAGCCCTTAAATTTTATAGATTTGCCTTCTACAAATCAGCTTGCAAAATGGTGTACGGATGAAAACTTAACAAATTACAAAGCTAGACATGTATTACATAAGTGGGGGCCTGCAACAAAGTGTTGCAGTTCGTCCTCCATCCTGAAAAGAGAGCTCCTGTTCAGTGTTCCAGCAAGCACCCCTGGGTCTGTTTTTTCTTTTCCATTTGTCACATGGCATAGTGGGCATGATTGGTCCTCATTGTGTTGTTTGTCGCTTTGTTTGGTTTTTAGGTCCCCCTTAGGTATATTCCATGGTTTTTATACTTCCTCCAAGCGTACCGACGCCTCCCTCTTGTTTTTTGACAGCCCTGCCTTGGCTGCAATCCTGGAGGTACTCGCCCAGCAGAGTTTGCTGTTATAAGGAGTTATAGTCACAGAGAAACACACAGAGTTATTAAACAGCAAAACAGCAGTGGTGATTCCAGTTCTGCTAATTACAGCATTAAGCACCTAGGCCTGGTGAATGAAAGAACGCTCACTTTGTCAGAGCAGTTCTGACCAAGAAGGGTCGGTGCTGCTGCCAGCCAGAGCGGCCTCTCCTGTCCCTGCTATGTGGTCCCTTGAGAACTTTATGCGCCAACACTGGGTTTCCCTCCGTTGTCACGTAAGGAAGTTTAGCTGCAAGTATTTTTAATGGATTGCGCTACAAAACTCATACCAGTGTTTGGGGGTAAACTTAGCAGTGAGTTCGCCCTGTCTCAGTTTGGGATGAGTTCTTCCAAGAACAAGATACCTTGGGCTTAATTCAGGTCGGGTTCAAATCGGCTCATTTTAAAGCTTGCCCCATTCTGAACTCCAGACCTTGCTGTGTTCCCAGGGGTGTCATTTTCCAAATTACCAGGTCTGTGGCCATTTGTGTCCGTCCCGTCCCCATCCCTCCCCCCCCCCCCAGTTTTTGCAGGCCTTCTTCCGCCAGTGTGGTGTAGTGGTTAAGTGTGGTAGACTCGTAATCTGGTGAACCGGGTTCGTGTCCCCGCTCCTCCACATGCAGCTGCTGGGTGACCTTCGGCTAGTCACACTTTGAAGTCTCAGCCTCACTCACCTCACATAGTGTTTGTTGTGAGGGAGGAAGGGAAAGGAGAATGTTAGCCGCTTGGACACTCCTTCGGGTAGTGATAAAGCGGGATATCAAATCCAAACTCTTCTTCTTCTTCCTTAAAACATATCTTCTCATAGCAGCAGTTGGGAAGGGAAGCAGTGAACAGGCTGCTCCTCAAACCTTCATCATGCCCTAAAGCCTGACTGGTGCCCAGCACAGGGATCCTTGCCAATGGATAGGTAAAGGTAAAGGTAAAGGGACCCCTGACCATTAGGTCCAGTCGTGGACGACTCTGGGGTTGCGGCGCTCATCTCGCGTTACTGGCCGAGGGAGCCGGCGTACAGCTTCCAGGTCATGTGGCCGGCATGACTAAGTCGCTTCTGGCGAACCAGAGCAGTGCACGGAAACACCGTTTACCTTCCCGCCGGAGTGGTACCTATTTATCTACTTGCACTTTGACGTGCTTTCGAACTGCTAGGTTGGCAGTGCCAATGGATACTAAGTTACAATGCCAGGGTTCCTTGCTTGAAAGGTAAAAGCCCCCCCCCCCCCCCGTGGGGATGAGTGGAAAAGGAACCTAGACTTGTTTTTGAGCTGATCTGGAATTCAATAGTATTTTGGCTTTGATTGCAGTAACCTTAACGTGGAAGCGGGGTGTGTGTTTCTGCACCTCCCCACTTCCAAAACTATTCATCAACTTTAGATTTGGCAAATTACACGCTGTGTACGGGCAGGGGGGGCGGGCGGGGAAGTACAAAGAGCAAGCAAGAGCACAACTGTGTATCGGACAGCAAGAGCCGAAATCCCTATAGAAAAAGCTGCATTTGCCCCACACCCCTTCTGGCGCTCGGTATGGAACTGGCTAGGGCGGAAGGCTCTCGGCTTTCGTTTTTAAAAATAGCATGTTCCTAGAGCTCATGCTTGGGGGTCCTGTTGCAAGTGCTGCGCTTCCCAATCTCTGGAAAGTCCTGTCCTCTCTCAAACCCTGTGCTGTTGGAAGGCGTTGTGTATTTTCCAGTTCCCAGCACAGCTACAAGGCTCATTGCAAAGTATCCTCCTGGGCCGGATTGTTGTGGGCAGGTGTGGCGCAGACCCTTCTGCGTTTTATTAGGCTTGGTGTCTAATGGCAGCCCCCCTACTAATGCCCCCAGAGCGTGCTGAGCAGCTCTCGGAGGCAAATCTGATTTTGACACAACCGTTGCCTCTCCATGGGGGCTCCTTGCCCGTCATTCACACAGTTTTTCCTCGAGTGATGCTTGCGTAAGCTGGTCACCTCTACCGGCTTGCACAGGTGGGGCGTAGAGTGTTGGGACCAGGGCCTGGGAGGGTTCAAAACTCCACTTGGCCATGAAGTTCCCTGGGTGACCTTGCGCCAGTCGCAGTCTCTCAGCCTAACCTCCCTCCCAGGATTGCTGTGAAGATAAAATGGGGAGGGAGGGGACCTATGTGCCACTTTGAGCTCTTTGGATGAAAGGTGGGGTATCCATGCAATTTTGTTGTTGTTGTTCAGTCGTTCAGTCGTGTCCGACTCTTCGTGACCCCATGGACCAGAGCACGCCAGGCACGCCTATCCTTCACTGCCTCCCGCAGTTTGGCCAAACTCATGTTAGTAGCTTCGAGAACACTGTCCAACCATCTCATCCTCTGTCGTCCCCTTCTTCTTGTGCCCTCCATCTTTCTCAACATCAGGGTCTTTTCTAGGGAGTCTTCTCTTCTCATGAGGTGGCCAAAGTACTGGAGCCTCAACTTCAGGATCTGTCCTTCTAGTGAGCACTCAGGGCTGATTTCTTTGAGAATGGATAGGTTTGATCTTCTTGCAGTCCATGGGACTCTCAAGAGTCTCCTCCAGCACCATAATTCAAAAGCATCAATCCTTCGGCGATCAGCCTTCTTTATGGTCCAGCTCTCACGTCCGTACATTACTACTGGGAAAACCATAGCTTTAACTATTTATCCATGCAATAAATAAAAATAAACTCATGTTTCTCATTGGCAGGCCTGTCCAGGGTATATGCAGGAGGGCAGGGAGACAAAGCATGCCCTCTGTTTCCCCACTGTTTGGGAATGGATAATGTTGGCTGTCTGCCCACATTGGGAGTTTGCTGCCCAGATATTAGAGCAAATGCTTATAGGACATCTTGCAACTGCTTGGCCTGAGCCACAAATGCCTACACACCTCTCCTCTTAAGCTTACTGTTTGCTTTTTTAAAAAAAGGATCAGTAGCGTACTGAAAAACATTCCTTTTCTTGTCAACAGCTCTTCCAAAGAGGAAGGGAGGGAGGCAGTGTGATGCCAGCGTTCACTCTGACCTTGGACGCTCAGTAGCTATTCTTTTTAGGATGCCGGTCAGGAGAAGAATGTGTGTCTATGTGTGTTTTTCTCATGTTGTGCCAACTTCCTGC
Organism: Lacerta agilis; assembly: GCF_009819535.1. Classification (NCBI taxonomy): domain Eukaryota; kingdom Metazoa; phylum Chordata; class Lepidosauria; order Squamata; family Lacertidae; genus Lacerta; species Lacerta agilis. The sequence goes on along the minus strand of NC_046321.1, from coordinate 4,076,633 downwards.
CTCCAAGCAGTGAAACGGTGAATTCAGTCTGCTAGGCAGGTGCACTGAAGGTCCATACAATCTGGGGGGGAAGCCTACATTTTACAGTGGAACAGCTCCACAGAGGTCATGGACAAAAGGGGGTTATATCTGTCCATAGAGAATAGGCCTATCATCAACTATCAGCATGGTAAACTAAATGGAGCCTCCATCTGCAGGGGATGTATACCCCCAAATCCCAGTTGCGTAAGGGGCAAAAATGTGTGGTGTGGTTAGGCCTCCATGCTTTGCTTGTGAGCTTCCCAGAAGCACCACTGTGGGACCCAGGGGCTCTCTCCTTCTGCTTGTTTCTCTCTGCTCCGTTCTAGCCTCACTTCTGCACCTGTTTACATAGTTGTCCTGAGATAATGCCGCATTAATTCTCTTCAGTCTGCCTTTTCCCGTGACCAGAGGGTTATTCAGGGCCACTTCAGGCATTAATATGTTTATCAGAGCTGCTCTTCAGGTTTCCCAGCCTGGCCCATTTTACGGGAGATTGCATCTACTGCTCGAAAAGCTCTGCGCTTTGAAAGACACTCCACTCCTCATGGACCAAAGGGGGAATGAGAAGGCAGGCATTAATTTATTGGACCTTAAAACGAGGAGCAACTGGAAGCAGACTACTTTGATCTCATCCCTCAAATCCTTCATTTTGGAGTTTCTATTAAATATGGAGGCAAGTGATATATTTGGAGTTGGTTTGCTAGAGTCGTATCTCGTGTGCACATATTTTTCCTGTCTCACTGTTGTCATAGACTAAGCAGGTTCTGCAAGCTCTTCCCCAATAGGGATTCGAAAGCTTGTAAGACCTGTTTGACCAGAGACAAAAGAGATGAGTGTGCACACTATGGAAAACAGCGTCTGAAAAACACTACCTCCAAATAACTCCTTGGGGAAACAAATCGTTTGCTTCCCATGACACCTTTCGGGAAGAATGCATCATCCTTGCATGAGCACCTGGTGGGTTTCCGTGAAAGGACTGGGTGTTCACCAGGGCTGCCATCCTTATCTGGAGGTGGGCTCTACGGATACAGCAGTGAGCTGATACTTCACATTTAATCCCGACTAGTAGGGGGAAAGGACGCAGGTGGCGCTGTGGGTTAAACCACAGAGCCTAGGGCTTGCCAAACAGAAGGTTGGTGGTTTGAATCCCCGTGACAAGGTGAGCTCCTGTTGCTCGGTCTTGGTTGCTCCTGCCCACCTAGCAGTTCAAAAGCACGTCAAAGTGCAAGTAGATAAATAGGTACCGCTCCGGCGGGAAGGTAAATGGTGTTTCTGTGTGCTGCTCTGGTTCACCAGAAGCGGCTTAGTCCTGCTGGCCACATGACCCGGAAGCTGTACGCTGGCTCCCTCGGCCAATAAAGCGAGATGAGCACTGCAACCCCAGAGTCGTCCGCAACTGAACCTAATGGTCAGGGCTCCCTTTACCTTTACCTTAGTAGGGGGAAATGATCTGAGACACTGCCTGGCAGGACTTAAGAAATCTTGAAAAGCTTCTGGCAGAACAGAGGCGCAGAGTGAGCTTGTTCCAAATGCTGTCTGCTTGGATCCAGCACCAGTGACCCCCATGGGTGGGGTGGAAAGACACTGCTGCTACAAAACCCCACATCCTATGTGAACCCTTGTTACTGGGTGGTAGGTACCAGGGTCAAACTAGGCACGAGATGGGGGCGATCTCCTGACCCTTTACCATTTGATACTGAAATAATAACCGTGGGTAGCTTCAGATGTTGCCAGAGCAGTGACGGGAAGTGGGGCAGTTTAATCCTTTCCATCTGGCCAGTTTTCTGTAGATCAAAATGAAGCTGGGTGCCTTGCAGCCCACCCTCCACAGATGGGAAAGCAGCATGGGAAGGGCTGTTTTAATTAGAAAATGCCCCATTGGGAAAGGCTCTCTCTCCATCATTCTCTACTACTCTAATCAAATTTGCAGTCCCACCACCCCCAAGCTGTATTTCAGATTCTAAAGATATTGGCCGACTGCATGCAGTCCTTAAACTGTTCTACTCTGGAGCAGGAAATGAGAAAGCCGCGCCTCGTAGGATGCTAAGAAGCAGCTGCTCCCCTGCTCAGCTAGAATCTGTGGACATTTCCCCGCAGGTCTCCATGGAGGGGTATTTGTGTTATTACCATTTATTAAGTTTTGTATCCCTCCCAAAGGAGCCCAGGGCGGCAAAAAACAAAGCAGCGAAAACAGTGCAATTAGAAATGAAAACATACTCGCGGCGTTCGAAACTGTTTAAGAACATCTACAAACATGTTGGATCGAAAACATTCTGTTCAGAATAAGCAGCACAATATTCTGCTATAAGATGCACCAGCTGGTTAACTCGAGGTGTCCGCAGACGTTTCACAACAGCCGTCAGAACATTATCCAGCCGCCATCGGGCAGAGTTGGAGGCAAATCAATGAGAGCAAGAACGGGGCGGGGAGAGGGGGGGGGTCAAGTGAAGGTTGTCCCTGGAAACTGAGGACGCTAAGCAGCACCTAAGGTTTTCTTAACATAGTGGCTAGACGGGCTTTCTCAAGCCTGGGTCTCAAAGCTGTTGTTGGACTACAACACCCATCGTCCCTAGCTAACAGGACTAGTGGTCATGGATGATGGGAGTTGTAGTCCAACAACAGCTGGAGAACTAGGTTTGAGAAACAGTGCTGTATGTGGTGAACGTTGTAGAACACTGGAGAGGTTCTGGATTTTATCATTTATTGTGGGGGTGTGGTGTAGCTTCCTACGTGGTTGAACTTGTACTGCGTCTGCCAGCCTTTTCTAACCTGCGGTTGTCCCCCCCCCCAGACGTTTTGGGGCTACATCAGCCCCAGCCAGGGCAACCAATGGAAGTTTTCGTCCAAAACATCTGGACGGCAGGCACCAAGTTGGGGGAGGCTGTTGTAAACAGAGGAATTTGAGGACAGTGACTCTCCTGGTATTGTACCTGTATTGCATATTGCTAAGAATTTCAGCGATCTCTTTCCTTGGGAAATGGCAACAGCTAATGTAGCAAAGGAATGTTACTGGGGAATTTGGTATGCAGATTCAGTCTGTTTTTGGTATCTCCTATCTTGGACAAAATGTACTTTGTTTCGAGCCTGTAGACGTTTAGCTCCCCTGGGATTAGGCGCACACACACACACACACACACACACACCCCGCTTTTCTCCCTGGTGTTTCCTTTAAAAACTGTTTGTGCATGCATGTGTTTGTGCCAGTTCTTTCACTATTGGGATTCTCCTACCTGCTAAGAATGAGGAAATGCCTCTGAGTTGGTCAGTTTTTGCAAAAGGGAAAAAATCCCAGACTATCCTGCTGCTCCCACTGAAATTGTCCCTTGTCCAAGACTGTGTTGGAAGTGGGGTGTTGTGTGTACACAGTTGCCCTGAGGCCATTGGCACTGTTCTCTGGATGAGCAAGCAAGTGGCGTATTACAAGGCTGAACCAACTCCCCTGGAGCTGTTGCTCAGGACCAGAGAGGCAACAGTTCTCCAGGATTAGGACAACTTCCAGGTCTAAATTCAGAATGGAAAAACAGTCTGCTAAAAGCTTGCAGGAAACCTAGTCTTAATTGTACAAATCTCCTGTTTAGCGCTTAAGATACAGTGGTGTGAAATGTCTTTAATGCTGTTTTTATTATTATTTTTAACCAAGGCTGGCAGAGTGAATCGACTTTTAAGCTTCCAGCACCGGACAGAGCTGAGCAAATATTTCGGAATCCATTACATTTCTTAGCAGCAAGGTATCTGGGATTAACCTGCACTTAGGACTCTCACTTGGATGAATTTAAGCCTTGGAATGTTTGAACTGCTGGTTTTTGGCATGCTGGTTTCGACTTTCCTTGTGGGTTCGGGTAGGGAAGGGAACAGAATCACGTTGGCTCAGTCAGATAGTGCTATGCGCAATCAGATTTGCCATTTTTGTATGTTGTGTTATCACCATGGTTGCCTGTCGACTGCCATGGGCACTTATGGAAAGACAGTTTATAAATAGAGAATGAGAGCTTTGTATTGCCCTCGTTGGCTGTGTGGTGGAAGGGAGTAAAATGCAGTTTGCAATAAGTTTTTGGTGTGGGTGTAAGTCAGAGAGAGAGAGTCATTCAGAGGCCCACACCCCTGGGAAGTCTGCTCGTAGCCAGGACTTGGGTGGGCTATGCCAAGGCAGTAGAAATTATTTGCCGTATCAAACCTATTGTTAGTGAAAGCTACTCCCTTCAGTGGGGAAGTGGCCATAGCTCATTGATATGTCACTTACTTGCATGCTGAGAGTCCAGGAATCTCAGACAAATAATTAAGAGATTTGGTAGCAGGGCTAGGGAAGACCCCAGAGAGCTGTTGCCAGTCAAGGCTGGTGTGACTATTAATATAATTCCACATAGATCACGAGTGGGAAACCTTTATGGCTCCACAGACTCAATCCTTAGCTTCTCTCCCTGCCCCCTTCTTTAGGGCTGCCATCACACTTACAGTTTGTATGTGGCCCAGGGGCCGCTTGGGGGGGGGGACATTATTGCTACTGGTAGGACAGATGCCCTGGCTTCAGTGCCCAGCGCTGTGACTTGCTCTGCGATTTGCCATTGCCTGTCCGCCCTCACCCAGTGCTCGGAAGTTTTTGTGTCATTTATTGTCCCCCACCCCTTCCCCGGCTCTGCCTTGATTCCTGTGTTCTGCTCCAGTCGTCACATTCTGCAGAAATCAGAGTATTTTGCTAAGGTGGCACAGCGTGGCACTGTTTCTGAGCTTTTTGGAGTTGGGCAGTCTGGAGCCAGTATGAACACACCTTGTATCGAATTGAACTATCGAGTCATCCAGCCCACTTCTCTGTCTTCTCTGACGGGCGGTGGTACTCTTAAGGCCTTCAGCAAAATAAAAAAAATTCTCAGCTATGCTACCTGAGAACTTTTAAACTGGAGGTGGCACAGATGCATAGCTTATGCACTCCCACTGAACTAAGGTTGAGTCTTGTGCTGGCTCCAGCATGGTGGAAATGGGATTTGAACCCACGTCTCCATGGACGCAAGCTTGGGGCAGCAACCCTGAATAAGGCACTGTGGCATAGGAGCCGAGTGCTTAGTATAATAGGGTCTTGTGAGAACTGGGGCAAGGAGGCTTGTGCTTTCATTTTAATTTATGGGTCAGTTTCATGGGGTTCTGTTCAAAAGATGTTGGGGTACAGGGGTCCTTTGGGCACCAAGTGCATGTGCTAGGCTTTTGAGGGCACTAGCTCCAGGAACATAGAGCAGGACGCAGGGCTTCCCCCCCTTAAAGGTAAAGGGTATAGGGACCCCTGACCGTTAGGTCCAGTTGCGGATGACTCTGGGGTTGCGGCGCTCATCTCGCTTTAGTGGCCGAGGGAGCTGGTGTACAGCTTCCTAGTCGTGGCCAGCATGACAAAGCCGCTTCTGGAGAACCAGAGCAGCGCACGGAAACGCCGTTTACCTTCCCGCCAGAGCGGTACCTATTTATCTACTTGCACTTTGATGTGCTTTCGAACTGCTAGGTTGGCAGGAGCTGGGACCGAGCAACGGGACCTCACCCCGTCACGGGGATTCGAACCACCAACTTTCTGATCGCCAAGCCCTAGGCTCTGTGGTTTAGACCACAGCTCCACCCGCGTCCCTCCCTTAGGAATGCAGAAAAATACAGAGCTTAGTTGCCTTTGCTTCAGCTGCTGGAAGCCAGCCTGTGTCAAGTCTTGCAGCACTTCTGCGAAATGCACTTTTGCATTCTCGTACCACTCCGCCCCCCAAAGCAAGATAAAAAAGGGGGGGGATCATCTCAAAGAAACTGAAATCAGCAGCTGCCTTCTCTGAAAATAACATGTCTATTGTCTCATGGATTGCTTCAGATTTGGCATGATCTGTACTTTAGGGAAAGTCTCTTTCAACAGGTTATTTGAGGGCAAAGGAATTTCTTAGACTTGCAAGCTTAATTCTTCCTAGCTCAGCTTAACTGCTGCTTTCTCCTGCAGACCCTTTACGTGGGGTGGGGGGAGCTGTGCACTTCTCATTTTTTTTTCTTTGTTTGTTAAGGGCTCAGGTTGCCTGGGGGGCGTCTCTGGGGATTTTGATAGGTCTCCGGTAGAAATCTCAGCAGGTGGTGAAGTGCATTTGCTTAACGTAATGTAGAAGTCATGTCTTGTAATCCGAAGAGAGAACAGTGCACGCAGCAGCCTCATAGCGCTTTCATTGCTGTGAGCACCTTGGCCCTCTTCTTTCTAGATCAGAGGGAAAATGACACAAGGCCTTTTCCTGCTCCCTCATCTAGCCGCTTGGGAAAGCGGGGGGGGGGGGGGTCTGCCATGCAGTGCTTCTGCCCAGCCTGGGAAAAGAGCAAAGCATCGTTTCTTCATTGGTCGTTGCAAGGCTTTGTGGGTGAAAATATTATCTGAGCTGCAAATGGTCGAGGAGCCGTGCGGAGTCCGGAGCCCAGATTGTAGACCTCGGTTGCGCATTGCAAGCTGTAACCATGGTTTGCCTTGCCATGCGTCGTTTGTTAGGAAGGAAAACCCTGAGCCCGGGTTCACGTATACTGCTAAGCCATACTGTGGCTTATCTTCTGGTAGCGCTGCAGGAGTGGGCGAGGAGCAAAGCTTACAGGTTTTAATTTACAGACTCTGTTAAATACACTGGCCACAGTTTTCTTACTGTGCTTGCTATTTGTGCTAAGCCTCAGTATGGCTTAGCGTTATGTGTAAACAAGGCCAGCCAGCAGCCAGTCCACGTATAGAGGTTCCCTGTTGATGGAAGATGCGAGGTGACGAAAGCTCCCAGGGTGGAGAAGAAAGAGCCGTGAGTCCAGCAGGGGGCTTTTCCTGGGAACTGGGTAGGGAGAGGCTGCAGCTGAATGAGACACAGCTGAGGGGAGCCTGAGGAATTGTCATCCACCTTGGGCCTGCCCATAAAAAAGCAAGTCTAGAGTGAGAGACTAGGGCTGGGGTAGGCAACCTAAGGCCCGTGGGCCGGATGCGGCCCAATCGCCTTCTCAGTCCAGCCCACGGATGGTCTGGGAATCAGCGTGTTTTTACATGAGTAAATGTGTCCTTTTATTTCAAATGCATCTCTGGGTTATTTGTGGGGCCTGCCTGGTGTTTTTACATGAGTAGAATGTGTGCTTTTATTTAAAATGCATTTCTGGGTTATAGGAATTTGTTCATCTCCCCCCCCCCCCCGAAAAAATATAATCTGGCCCACCACATGCTCTGAGGACGGTGGACCGGCCCACGGCTGAAAAAGGTTGCTGACCCCTGGACTAGGGTGATGGCCACTGTTTCCACGAGCTCTTCTCGTTGTGAGACTTTTGTGGATGAGCTGAGAGCTTGTTTGGACCCTGGGTGTGAACCTGGAGGCGGAGCGGGTGCGTCCGAAGGAAAATGAATTGATATTCATTTATATACATTAGTAACTTTATATTAATGTACTTTTTTAAAATGTGACTTTATTTTTGTAATACCTTGTTCAGTTTTCTGTTATCGCTTCAGTTTTTTGCACACTGCTTAGAGTTTTTTTTTAAAATTTATCATGTGGTATAGAAATTAAATTATCAGTCATTCAATCAATAGCTATCGTTAGTGCAATCAGAAGAGCTCTGGACTGGGAAACATGGTCTCCAAAGGCAAAGCACTGCTGTAACATACCCCAATTGGCTGACCTGGGTCAGGATAAAAGGAAAGGACTGTCTTTTGAATGGTGACTCCAGCAATGATAGAAATGTAATATACTAGATATTTTGCAAGGGGTACTGTTCTTGGATGTCGTATGTTCCTGCAGTGCATTGTAAATACGGACTTTGATCAAAACTGTAAAATGCTTCTCATTGAGGGTGGGGTGGGGGTTAGTGCTTGGCTTCTCACTGGCAGTCCCTCATCTAACCCTCCTCAGAAAAAAGAAAGAAAAAAGAAGGGTTTATTGGAACAACATGCCGTGTGGCACAGTGGACTGCAGCTGCAGTAGGGGAATATCAGAGTTTCACACATGCATGCATGAACACACGCATCCATGCATAATTCCAGTTACAGGTAGGTAGCCGTGTTGGTCTGCCATAGTCAAAACAAAATATAAAATAAAATTAAAAATCCTTCCAGGAGCACCTTAGAGACCAACTAAGTTTGTTCTTGGTATGAGCTTTCGTGTGCATGAAGAAATATTTGAAGTATCTGAAGAAGTGTGCATGCACACAAAAGCTCATACCAAGAACAAACTTAGTTGGTCTCTAAGGTTTGATCTTCTTGCAGTCCATGGGACTCTCAAGAGTCTCCTCCAGCACCATAATTCAAAAGCATCAATTCTTCGGCGATCAGCCTTCTTTATGGTCCAGCTCTCACTTCCGTACATTACTACTGGGAAAACCATAGCTTTAACTATAGGGACCTTTGAACAAACTTAGTTGGTCTCTAAGGTGCTACTGGAAGGATTATTTAATTATTTTTTATTTTGTTTTATCCATGCATAAGTTTAGCTTCTACTCGCACAAGCATGTTTGGAGCCACAGTTATGACATCTGGCTTGCAGTTGGGCTGGGCCTGGTATCTCTTTCCCTTCACCCACAGCAGAGCGAAACTTTCCCAAGGTCAAGAGACAGTGGCTTACAATCTAGTCAGAATTCATCTGGAGTCTCTTCTTTGTTTCTCTTCCAAGAGCCGTACGTAGATCTTCTCCTGGCGGCAGATATTTGCACAGGCTTTTTCTGCATCCTTCCAACGGCATCTGAATCCTGACTGCATTATGTTGTGCAGACACGTTTCTTGGAATAATGTTTGGCAGAGGTGGTGTGGAGAGTTAGAACAGGGTTGGGTGGGAGAGTCTGGCAACGGCACAGAGGTGTTTGCACCAAGGCTGCCTTGTACGAGCACTTTTCTCCTGAGTGGCTGAGGCAACCTAGTCAGACGGGCAGCAGATAAATAAATTATTATTATTATTATTCTCTAAAGCTCTGAGATTGGAGGGGGAAGAGTAAATCTGCACTCTGGCCAGTCTGTTGGTTTCTGTTGGGATATTGCGTCTGAAGAAGAGTGCATGCACACGAAAGCTCATACCAAGAACAAACTTAGTTGGTCTCTAAGGTGCTACTGGAAGGATTTTTTAAAATTTTGTTTCAACTATGGCAGACCAACACAGCTACCTACCTGTAACTGGAACTGCGTGCAGTTCTGGTCAGCTTCTTGAAAAAGGTTTGGAAAAGAGACAACCAAATGACTCCTCTGCAAAGAAAGCTTGCAGCATAGGGGATTCTTTAGAGAAAAGGTGAGTAAGAGGTGACATGATAGAGTCTTATACAATTATGCACGGCATGGAGAAAGTGAATAGAGGAAAGTTCCCCCCCCCCGTCCCCCCCATAGCACTGGGAACTCGTGGGCACCCAGAGAAGCTGAATGTTGGAAGATTCAGGACAGATAAAGTGCTTCTTCACACAGCGCATAGTTAAAAGTTGGGTCAGCAAACTTTTTCAGCAGGGGGCCGGTCCACTGTCCCTCAGACCTTGTGGGGCGCCAGACTATATTTTTGGGGAGGGAATGAATGAATTCCTATGCCCCACAAATAACCCAGAGGTGCATTTTAAATAAAAGCACACATTCTACTCATGTAAAAACACGCTGATTCCCGGACCGTCCGCGGGCAGGATTTAGAAGGCGATTGGGCCGGATCTGGCCCCCGGGGCTTAGTCTGCCTACCCATGGTTAAAACTATGGGATTTGCTCGTACAGGAGACAGTGATGGCCAGCAACTTGGGATGGCTTTATAAAAGAGGATTGGACAAATTAATGGAGAGGGCTAACGAGGGCGGCTAGCCGTGATGGCTCTGCTCGGCCTCCACGATTGGAGGCAGTAGGTGCTTCTGAAGACCAGTTGTTGGAAATCACAGGAGGGGAGAGTTTCTCTTGTGCCCAGGGTCCTACTTGCGAGTTTCCCACAGGCATCTGGTTGGCTACTATCAAGACAGGATTCTGGACTAGATGGGCCACTGGCCTGATCCAGCAGACTCCTCCGATCTTAAAGCTCCACATAGCTTGATACAGAAATGAAGCCAAAGCTAGAATCTGTAACCTGAAGTCCTTTACGGGTTTCAAGCCTATATGTCCTGAACTGTGTTTCACCTGTGTTGTCTGGCAGGTACTTTGGGTCTGCTTAAACCACGGCAAACGGCCTCAGACGTATTTTGAATGGGCTTCGTTTATGAGAGGATTATTTCAGATTTGCTGGTAAAGGAATTCTAACAATCAGCTGTTCCTGGGGTGCCAGGGTATTCGAGAGGCAGGTTTGATAAGCCTTGCGCACATGACAAACGTTTCCTTGACTTGCGTGCATTTAGTATTGAAAGTAAACATGAAGTCACCATCCTAGGAGGACTCAACGAATTTGTAGTGAAGTTCTATGGACCACAAGGAAGTGAGTATGCAAATATCCCCCACCATTTATGATACTTAAGGTGTCTGTGTGTGTTGTTGTTTTTTAAAGCACCTCCTACATAATTTGTTGATTTGCTAGGAAAGCGTACCACTGAGAAAAAAGGAAGGGGTTTGGGTGGGTTTTTTGTTTCCCCCCATCCCCTGTGCCTCTCATGAAACATATCCCGTCTTACTGCGAGGCTGGGGCTAACACTTTGGGACCTGCGGGTGCAGTGGTGCCCTTCCAGACTTTGCCTGGCACCTACAAAAGCCTCTACGTTTTGCCCTCGTCACCATGAGGTGGCAAGGATGGTTTGCGCCCCACCACCTTGGAATAGCACACAGAACCAGAAGCGGAAGCTGAAAGAGTTATACCTTTTACCCACTTTTCAAAGCTCACGTCAACACCAGAGCTGTTGGATGGACAGGCAGAGCGGCCAAGAAGATGGCGGGGAAGGAAAGGAAACTGGGACTTAAGGTGGAAGAGGAAAAGGAAACAGTTGAGGGAGGGAGAGAAAATTGGATGAAAGAGAGAAGGGGCTCCTGCACGCACTTTGGACCAAGTAGAATGGATCCTCTTAAAATGGCATACTCCCCTCACCGAGGTTCCCTGCTGCCACCTCCATCAAATCACAGGTCACTGACCAAACCATAAGAATAATGGATCTGGGGCACAGATCCTTATGGATTCTCATAAGTGATCTCCTCAAAAGCACCATCAAATCGTAGGTCACCTCTGCATACATGGTTGTGTTCTGTGATCTGCTGGTGGTTTGGCTTTCACAATCCTTTGTCAAAATCATGAGGATCCATGCTGTGGATCAATATTTTTATGACGCTAGGAAGCACCAGAACTGATCTTTATTGTGTAGTCCATCACTGTAAGCTTACATTTGATGATGAATTTGGGGGAGGACCCTGTGTAAATACGGAAATTCACAAGGCTCTGGATTAGGTTTTTACCCAGGCTCCTTGGAAAAGCCAAGTATTTGTGTGCGTGTGGCCATTAAATATAGGGTAATCCAAAAAGCTGAAGGCACAGTGCCATTGGGAAGGTCTCCTGCAAAAGCCCCATTGGAAACAAGTGGATTCCCGTTTAGTCCTTTATGTGCTTTGATGGTTAAGAATGCAAACCACGCTTGAAGATGTTTCTTCAGTTTGTGTTTGTCCTGCTAACACCGTTTTCCTTCCCTGATTGCAGCACCGTACGAAGGTGGCGTGTGGAAAGTTAGAGTGGACCTTCCTGACAAATACCCCTTCAAATCCCCATCTATAGGTAACGGATTCAAATTTTTACCATTTTTCTTGCTTGTTTAACTCCTAGAGGAATTGCACAGTCTTTCCCAAATTATTGATAACACTCTGGCAAGGTTGCTGCTGCTGTTGTTTAAGTAAAGAGGTGAGATAACAATGTCTGAACAATGGTCAGATGTTCCAGAGCTTGGACCCACCCACCCAGGAGCTGAGAGATCGAACCTCGGGTGCCCTGCTTTTTGATCTTCTCTCTGCACTCTTTCTACTCACCCCTGCCTCTCTGCATTTGAGCAGCAGCAGGAAGCTCCAGACTAAGAAATTGGAAGTGGTATTTAGCACTACTAGTCCCCGCAACACACACACACACACACACACACACACCATCACCATCATCAGAACTGGGCGCAGGTGTGTTGGCTGGTCCATGCGTCTGAGCAGGACAATCAGTCCATGTGCAGTCTGCACAGCTGGCTTTCTGCAGTGAACATGGCATCGTCCAGTGAGTGGGGGAAAGCGCCTCTGTAGGCCTGAGAACTAGAAACTTGTATTTCTAGGAACCATGCATTTTTCTCCAAATGGATGCAGGAAATATTGTCTCCCTGACTAACCAGGCTCTCTGAAGTATTGCCAAAGTTGAAAGCTCAGTGGCTCTGTGCTCGCTGGGTGTTTAAAGTATATGGTGTTTGTCTCACTCTCCCCAAAGGGTGTTTATTTTTCCTCCCAAAATTCTCCTCCTCCTGACCGAAAGAAGAGCCCATAGAATTCAGGGCAGGGCACAGTGTGGTTGTTTCTCCCTCCTCCTCCCCCAATCACTTGGGAGGGAGCTTTCCTCCACCCTCATTGGTGCCCCCCACTGCCAGACCTCCTGTATGAGTCACCAGCTCTTGCGTACTTGAGTGGGAGAAGGCAATATGATGATGTGTGGTTGCCACCTACAGGACAGGAGGGCACAACAGATTGGAAGCCAGGGGTGATTAAGCAGTGAGAAGCCTCACCCCTACTCCCCGTATTGAAAGTAAAGGAGTTCATCCAAGGACACAAGTGGGGCACAGGCTAAATCTTCTACCGGTCGACGGTGACACAGCTGCTGAGCATCAAGCCAGCTCCTCTCTATGAATTCTCACCCTGGGTTCTGTGTCTTGGTCAGTCCCATTAGAGCAGGCATCCCCAACCTGTGGCCCATCAGATGTTTTGGCCTGTAACTCCCATGATCCCTAGCTAACAGGACCAGTGGTCAGGGATGATGGGAATTGTAGTCTAAAACATCTGGAGGGCCGAAGGTTGGGGATGCCTGCGTTAGAGTATGACAGAGCACTGGGCCTTGCTTTCATTGTTTTATTGGCAGATGTAACTTGTGAGTATCCTTTCTGAGGGTGCGACAAACCCATGTTTACAGTTTTCCAAGCAGTGGGTTTTGTTGCTAAACTTCAGTTTTAAAACATGATCTTGGGGGCAGCAGTGAGTTACGGCAAAGTCTCGACATGCTTTTCCTGGAGTTTTGAAAAGGGAGATGCTAACTCAGCAGTGACTCGGCACTTCCACTTAAGGGCAGGTTTGTATGTCAACCCACAGAGGTGCTTATGAGGACTCTTCCATCTAAGGAACAGGAGAAGCTTGAGGGAGAAGCGGTGTGGAGACGTCATGAGTCTCTTAAGATGCTTGGACAAGACAGGCGGCCTCCTCTTGCAGCCTAACATCCTGGTTTGAGTCAGCAGGCCGTGGCTGTTTTCATTACTTAAAATAGACCTTTGCATAGTGTATCTGCATTCTATTTTCAGTGTGCTTTGCTTCTTCCCTAATTTGCTTTTCAAGTACCGTCAGCCCACTTAACACACAGTGTTCTCTAGGGCGGGCCCAGGCTTGTGTCCTCAGCCAACTCGAGTGTCGCCACTTGGGAGAAAAACCCACCTAGGGTGGAGCTGAGTTTGTGCAGTGTGTGACAAGCTACAGGAAAGCTGGCTGCACATCTGCCTGTTAAGAAACTCAGCACTGCATTTGTCGAACAGAAATGTGTACAGATGCCAGGCTTTTAGAAGCACTCTTAACTAACTGCTCAAGTAGATAGAATCGTAGAATTGGAGAGTTGGAAGGGAGCCCAGGGGTCATCCAGTCCAACCCCCTGCAATGCAGGAATCTCGGCTAAAGCATCCATGACAGGTGGCCATCCGACCTCTGCTTAAAAACCTTCAAGGAAGGAGATTCCACCACCTCCCAAGGGAGTCAGAATCTCCTTTCTTGTAACTTGAAGCCACTGGTTCGAGTCCTGCTCTCTGAAGCAGGAGAAAACAAGCTTGTTCCATCTTCCATGTGACAGTCCTTTGGATATTTGAAGATAGCTTTCATAGATCCTCTCACTCTCCTCTTTTCCAGGCTAAATATCCCCAACTCCCTCAACTGTTCCTTGTTAGGCTTTGTTTCCAGACCCGTGATCATCCAGCTTGTCAACATCCTTCATAAATTGTGGTGCCCAGAAATGGACACAGTATTCTGGGTGTGGTCTGACCCAGGGCAGAATAGAGTGGGTCTGTTACTTCCCTAGGGAGGCGGGGGGCGCTGTGGTCTAAACCACTGAGCCTTGGTCAAAAGGTCAGTGGTTCGAATCCTGCCAACCTAGCAGTCCTTGTTGAAATGAATGGGAGTCATCCAGTGCTATTTCTTGCACAGTTCCGGTTTATTTTAATGTGTGAGCAGCTCTGTGGGAAGCAGCAGAGCCCGAGTGGAAGCCAGAGAATAAGATAGTAAGAACAGCCTTGCTGGGTCAGGCCATCTAGTACAGCATCCTGTTCTCATAGCAGCCAACCAGATGCCCAAACGACACAAGAAGAAGCTGGGCACAACTGCACCCCCTCTACTCGTGATTCCCAGAGGCTTCTTGCCACCCGCAGTGGTGGTGGAACATAGACATCGTGGCTGGTAGATGTTAGGGGTGAGAGTGGCAGGACAGGGAAGGTGTCCCAGATGTGTTGCAGCCAAGAGGAGGACGAGGTGGCAATGAGGAGGAAGGATGCAGGATTCCTGTTGGAGGGTTGCATAAGAGAAGGGAGGGGCGCTGAGCAGCGATGGCTGCAGGCAAGATTCGGTGCCTGGGGAGGAGAGGGCAAAAGCCACGGGAGGCTTTATAGCAGGGGTGAGGAGCCCTAGGACTACAACTCCCGTCACCCTTGGCCACACTTGCTGCTGTGGCTGATGGGCTTTGGAGTCCTAACATCGAGTGGGGCTGCAGAGTCCCCAGCCCCGGTTGATGCCTATAAACCAGTGTTTCCCAAACTTGGGTTTCCAGCTGTTTTTTTGGACTACAACCCCCATCATCCCTAATGAGCAAAACCAGTGGTCAGGGATGATGGGAACTGTAGTCTGAAAACAGTCAGATACCCCGCTATAAGCAGTGGGGTTGCCACCCTTCTTTGCAGATAGGCAGGAGGTGACGGAGGGGGCCTTGTGACGTAGAAGAACTTCCTTGGGGAATTGTGGCCCCCACGGCTCAGGTGTCTCCCCCTCTATCTTCACCGCCTTCAATAGCTCGCCACATTCATTACCTGAAGCGATGGCCTCTTAACTGGCCTCCATGCAGGACTGCCTCTGGCTCCAACGTCGCTGCCAGGACGGCTTGCCCTTCCTGCAAGTTTGGCTTTGTGCCTCTGCTTGCACCTCACAGAGGCTCGGCAGTGTCGCCTGCCTGCCTCCCAGAGGAGGCTGGTCCGGGGCCTCTCTCTCCCTCCATACGGATTCTATAAAAAGATCGTTTTATTTATTTTTCAAGAGAGCTCTGATAACGGTGGAGGTTGGGAGGCTGGTGGCCGGGGAAGAGGGACGGCGTGAGGCTCTGTCTAGACTCCCTCAAACAGCCCGCGCTGCTCGGCACCTCATTAAGAGAGGCGCCGCCAGCTTTTCAGCGAGGGAACCCAAGGTAATCGGGGAGAGAAAGGTGGCAGGTCTCCGTGGTGACGAGATGCTAATTGCTTCCAAGGCATTGCTGCTGCTAATTACTGTTTGTGCTGCAAATGCCTGTCATTGTGATGGGCAGCCTGTCAAGTGGAGGTGTCCATTGAAGGGTTCTTTGGGAGTACAGTACACCTCTGCACAAACGCACATTCTCTCCCTCCCACCCCGTACACACTTCACAGGTTCTGTGCGAGTGCAGATCCAGCATCTACCTGTATGTGCAAGCAGAGCACCGGGTGGGCTGCTTGGATGCTCGTAGCAGGTCACAGGGCAGCCAGCCGGTACTTCTGATCAGCTGATGAGGCTGTTGGAACAGGAACGGCCGTGCTTGCTGTGCTTTTGGAATGGGCTGGCAAGAACGTGTCCAGCACTCCCGAAAAGTGTCTTCCTGCTTGTCAAAAGCACAAGGCAAAACGCCGACACGATTCCCCGCGAGGGTGTATGTCCCTCACCCTGTTCCGTTGCTTGCAAGTTGAAACTCTTTCTGTTCTGGATGGGGAGCGGGGGAACGTCAAGCCGAAACAAAAAACCCAGTGCAGAGAAGAACAACCTGACCTTGGGCTCCCAAGAGGAGCATGGCAGCTGCCTCTGGCTCACCCAGTCCGCTGGACACTTGCCCCCCGCCCGTGCCATGGAAGTTGCAGGTCAGGCCGGGAAGTCCCAATTGCAAGGCCTTCCAGCAGTGTCTGATTGGCACTGGATCCTAGGTGACCAAGCAAAGGTGCAGGGAGCTGGTTTGCACATCTCACCTAAATAGTGACTCGAGTTGGACAGAGCCCAAGGGGCGAGCCGGTTGCAGGCCGAGCTTAATTGGGAGTTGGTAAAAGAGGGTGGTGGGAAGCAGGTACTGCTGTGGTCTAAACCACAGAGCCTAGGGCTTGCCGATCAGAAGGTCAGCGGTTCGAATCCCCACAATGGGGTGAGCTCCCATTGTTCAGTCCCAGCTCCTGCCCACCTAGCAGTTCAAAAGCACGTCAAAGTGCAAGTAGATAAATAGGTACCTCTCCGGCAGGAAGGTAAAAGGTGTTTCCGTGCGCTGCTCTGGTTCGCCAGAAGCAGCTTAGTCATGCTGGCCACACGACCCAGAAGCTGTACGCCGGCTCCCTCGGCCAGTAAAGTGAGATGAGCGCCGCAACCCCAGAGTCGTCTGCGACTGGACCTAATGGTCAGGGGTCCCTTTACCCTTTACCTTTTAAAAAAGGATGGAGAACTGGAACGAAGATGTGGCAGGCAAGATGTGCTCTTGAATGTTTACATCTCTTACAACGCTGCTTCAGCCTCCTCCTCTCCCACTAGCCTGTGGTTCCTGCATCGTGCTGTTTTGTTATCTCTTGCTATGTAAAGCTCTGCATCTGCCAAATGGCCTGGAATGTGGTAGATTTGGCAGTGGCCCCTGTCTGATAGCCCTCAGGCCATGGATGCAGGCAGACAAGAATTCTGAACCTTCAATCAGTGAATTGTGTCTCTCTTAATAAGCCTTGGGAACTCCCAACCATTGCATCTCAGCGTGATCCTTGTGTCTTAAGACACCATTACGCCCCACACAATGCAACACACTTGGAGCTAAAACCACAAGTGTTAAGATGGACTTCAAGTGTTAAGATGGACATGTCCAGAGGAGGGCAACCAAAATGGTCAAAGGCCTGGAAACGATGCCTTATGAGGAACAGCTTAGGGAGCTGGGTATGTTTAGCCTGGAGAAGAGAAGGTTAAGGGGTGATATAAAATAGAAAATTCTTTCCAGTAGCACCTTAGAGACCAACTGAGTTTGTTCTTGGTATGAGCTTTCGTGTGCATGCACACTTCTTCAGATACATGCATGCACACGAAAGCTCATACCAAGAACAAACTCAGTTGGTCTTTAAGGTGCTACTGGAAAGAATTTTCTATTTTGTTTCGACTATGGCAGACCAGCACGGCTACCCACCTGTAAGGGGTGATATGATAGCCATGTTCAAATATATAAAAGGGTATCATATAGAGGAGGGAGAAAGGTTGTTTTTTGCTGCTCCAGAGAAGCGGACACGGGGCAATGGATTCAAACTACAAGAAAGAAGATTCCACCTAAACATTAGGAAGAACTTCCTGACAGTAAGAGCTGTTGGACAGTGGAATTTGCTTCCAAGGAGTGTGGTGGAGTCTCCTTCTTTGGAGGTCTTTAAGCGGAGGCTTGACAGCCATCTGTCAGGAATGCTTTGATGGTGTTTCCTGCTTGGCAGGGGGTTGGACTGGATGGCCCTGGTGGTCTCTTCCAACTCTATGATTCTGTGAGACGCAGTGAACATAATGCGGTGATTTCTGCTTTCTTGAGCAGCTCTAGTCTGCAGCGGTGACATCTCCAAAGCCAGCCCACATCTGCTTTGGTGGTGCTTGGCTGACAGTAGGTTTTGCTCAACTTCAAATGGGAAACTGTAGTTTTGGATTCCCCCACCCTTCCTTTCCATGTCTGAATGACAGAATTCAGGAGCGGAGCAACACAGTGCACTTTAGGGATCAGTGGCATTCCACCTTAACAAAACTAGGGACATGAATGCCATTTTTTAGTTGTTCAGCACAACAACATTCCTTAAAATATTTTCATACAGGCAAGCCTGTCTGGAAATGTAGATGTTGATTTGTTTTGGTCTCTCTTTTTTATACAGTTAATTTTAATTACTTTTAAGTGTTTTTAGCTTTTTTTATAGATCATTTTAATATTTCTTGTAAGCCACTTAGAGGCTTCACTACAGTCATATATAAATTTTCTTAAGTAAATAAAAGTTAATGGTGATAAAGGTTGCTAACAGCTCCTTTGTTTGTCTCCATTGCAGGATTCATGAATAAAATTTTCCATCCCAATATTGACGAAGCGTAAGTGATTGAAGATGTTTTGTACTAAACAAAATTATTTAGGGGGGAGGGTTGTCTCTTAACCTTGGTGCGTAGCTTCTTTTCTAATTCAGGAAGGGGAAGAGAATGAATATGTGATGAGTTAAGATATTTTAAAAAAAAAAGTTGGAAAGGTTGTGAAGACCAATTTATTCACCCTCTCTGTTGAGGATAAGGCAAGAAGTCGGGCTTATGCAAGTTTTCAAACACCCTGCCCTTAGAGAACCCTTTCCATTTTCTGTTTTCTACTGGGGAGCTCCTTAGTGTTTTAGAAGATTCTTGAGACTCAGTTTAGGGTGCCACCATCAGGCAGGTTGCTCAGTCTGGGCACAGCTTTGGATAAATCCTGTGCTCTGCAGGGCTAAACGGAAGATTAAGCGCTATGGCTTAAAATGGTAACCCAAATTCACATTGTCCGGATTTATCAGTCTGTGTGGATAGGCATTTATATGTAATCCGTGTAAACTGTGGCTTTGGGGGCCCTCTTGGTTAAGACTAGGTCAAATACTCTAGCATACCTGTGGGCAGACTTCCAGCTTGCAGGATCAAAGTCTACCAACTGGAGCCAGAGGCAATAACAGCACATGCTCAGCCCTGGGACTTTTTTCAGTACCAGAAGTGAGCTGCCTTTTTACACAAAAATCTACTCCTGAACCTACCTTCCTTCCTTCCTTCCTTCTTCTTTCTTGATTTTTCACCCCCCCCCCAAAAAAAAACCTTTACAGATTTTAACATAGACCATAAATTACTTTATCCATTGTCTTCCCATCCTCCCCTTCCATGGTTCCCATATTTACCCCTGAATGCTGCGTAATTTCACGTACACTATTCAATACATCCATTTTAACATATTTATCTTAATAATTAATGCTGTTGCTCATATTTCAAGTCCTGCATATTTATTTATTTCTTTTTTCTTCTGTCTGTCTGTCTGTCTGTCTCTCTCTCTCTCTCTCTCTCTCTCTCTCTCACACACACACACACACACACACACACCTTTCTGTGTTTCAGCAACTCAATTTAGAGGAAGGGAACTAGGTAAACCATTGGGTGCCATAAACCTTTCCAGTCTCCCAAAGGTCTTCCTGTAGATTCCAGTCTGCCTTTTTTTCCTGCTTCCACTTTTGTGAAACGTATTGGGTGTTAATAGGGAAGGGAAGATATGAACTCGTGTAGCCACTGTACCAGACCAGCACTGCCTAACTGCAAATGGAAGTCAACCCTTGTTTGTCTCTTTCAGGTCAGGAACTGTATGTCTAGATGTAATTAATCAGACTTGGACAGCTCTCTATGGTGAGTCAAGAAGTGTGTGGTGTCGGTGGTTTTGTACTATACAAGGGGTGTGTGCGCACGCACATAATTTAGCTTGCTGTCTGAGAGCACAGTCTTCACATGTGCTTTGAAGTGTGCAGATTGCAAGAGTCCCCGCTTGCAGCTCTGGCACCCATTTTAGCAACTCTTTAACCTTGAACATAGCACACTCTAGAATTTGGCATCCCAGGGGTTAACGCTGTCAAGGACAACGAAGATTACTTCATTTACTTCTATAGTGCCAAAAGGGAGTTAGCGTATTCATTAAAATTCATTAAAATGGTGTTACACAAAATCAGCTGACATGCAGAACTTCACAAGCAGTACTCTAGCAATAGGGTAGTTTTTTAAAAAGGTTAGCATTTACTTCCCCCACATGCCAGGTATGAGCAAACCCCCACTCAGCCACGAAGCGCACTGGGTGGCCTGTCACCAGCTCTCAGCCTAACCTACCTCGCAGGATTGTTGTGTGAGGATAATATGGAGATGCATCTACACCACACTGAACTGCTTGAAAGGAAGGTGGGAAATAATAGATTGATAGGTGGATAAGATTAGCCAGCCGGCTGTCTGGGGGAGCAGGGCCATGTTACTGGTTCCATCTTACTGGAATGGTAACCCTTGTGAGGTGGGGGCACAGCCCCTTTTGCCGAATAGATGTCGTACTGGTAGCATAGCTGTCAAGTTTCGGATTTGAAAATAAGGGATCAGCAGCCTCACCTACCCCGGGGACAGTCACATGGCAGTGGTGGGCGGAGCCAGAAGCAAAAGTGGGCGGCACTGGTGTGAACGCACGCAGTAGGCTTGCTGTATTTTGGAAACGCTGCCCGTGGGCTACGACGCCTGTAAGCGCGGGAAATGGCGCCCGCTTGCTTTGAGGCTGCAAGGAGGCGAGGTCTTCCCAGTCCCTGGCCAGCAGGGGGAGGGAGAGGAGCTGCTTCCATGGAAAAAACGGGAAATTAAAGGGATATAAAAAATAAGGGATAGCAGCGGGAAACTGCTTGAAATAAGGGAGATTCCCAGGGAAAACGGGATACTTGACAGCACTGACTGGTAGTAGAGATAATGGCAAACGGCTCTTTTGGAGGCCAGCTTCAGACGTCACTTGTCAAATTCTTTCTGTGTTGATACTTTCAGATCTTACCAATATATTTGAGTCGTTCCTGCCTCAGTTGCTGGCGTACCCCAACCCCATAGATCCCCTTAATGGTGACGCAGCAGCCATGTACCTTCACCGACCAGAAGAATACAAACAGAAAATTAAAGGTAAGGGCTCTGGAAGCGCGAAAAACTATTAGCAGCCTGTCTCGGAACTTTGTCGCGGAGAGCGTTTGGATCTGAAGAACTCGGCCATCTTCTTGCTTATTCTGGGGCTTTGGCCAAGCCCGTTGCTAACCTCACAGGTGAAAGGGAAGCAACGTCTAACTGAGGTGTCCATCTCACTTGGGAGAGGCCAGCTAGCCTTAAAAGGAAAGGCGGGTGGGGAGGGGGAATCACCAGGCCTTATTTTGGGGGAAGGAGGCTTGCTCAGTTATGAAACAAGCAAAACGGGGCAACAAGCTCCGGTTTGGTGAACCAGCGTCTAGTGTGGTGGATTTCTTGTGTAACCACACCACTGTGAAGTTTAAAGCAGCTTTATTTGGTCATAGCAAATAAATAAATTCGATTCAATAAATAAATAAATAGCAGCGGCCGCTGGAGAACCCACAAAAGGGGAGATTCCAGCACACCTCCTTCTGGCAACTCCTGCAGCCAAGCTGGTGCCAAACGTCTCGCTCTGCTCAGTGAGGCTGAGAGGGGGTGGGTCTTGTCATCTGGGCAGCCCAGGACCTCCACACACGCTTCCCAGGCTTGTTTCTGGGAGAGGTCACTTCATTGCTGCTAATACAACGGTTTGACTTCAATGCGAACATTTTGATGCGAACAACAGGCCTATAAATTGCACAGGCTAATAGAAAGGCATTCTCTCACCTTAGCTTTGCACATGTGTAGGAATTAAGTCACAATCTCAGAGGCAAAGTAGGCCTGTATTGAGCTGAATGCTCAGTTCAGTGCGAATAACAGGGGGCCTGCTTTATATAGGCTAGCTCAAGGCTGGGGTTTTCCCGCACGAACCTCCTTGACACATTCGTAATAGAGCACGAACAAGCAGATTCTTCCAAGGAGATCCTTTCACACGCCCTTGGATGGTTTTTACAGGTTGTAGGTTGTGGGAGGCGCTGTGGTGTAAACCACTGAACCTTGGGCTTGCCGATTGGAAGGCCGGCGGTTCGAATCCCCACAATGGGGTGAGCTCCCGTTGTTCAGTCCCAGCTCCTGCCAACCTAGCAGTTCGAAAGCACGTCAAAGTGCAAGTAGATAAATAGGTACTGCTCCGGCGGGAAGGTAAACGGCATTTCTGTGTGCTGCTCTGGTTCGCCAGAAGCGGCTTAGTCATGCTGGCCACATGACCTGGAAGCTGTCTGCGGACAAACGGCGGCTCCCTCAGCCAGTAAAGCGAGATGAGCACCGCAATCCCAGAGTCATCCTCAACTGGACTTAACAGTCAGGGGTCCTTTACAACTTTTACAGGTTGTAGGCCATCAAAAGTGGGTGCTATAACTTCCACTACCCTAGCTCGGGGAGAGAGAAGAATTGGCCCCAGCCCAAGGTGTGTGTAAGACTGGTGAGAGAAGGAACTAATGGACAATTGTGTCCTTTTCCCTGCTACACCACGGAGTATGCACATCAAAATCAATCTGGGACTTCCACAGCCACTCCCCACCATCACTGCCACCATGAAAATATCCCTTGCTTTAGCTTTGCTATGCATTGCATGGGCCTGTAGACCCGGGCTGCCCTGCCACACCTCTCCCCCCACCCCCAGTTGCGTGACAGGCAGGCAGCTACAAGTTGGGAGTTGCTCAGGCACTGACATGATGCAAAGAGCTTTCTGGCGACAGTGGCGCTTAAAAATAGCCTCCGCGCCGATGCCTTGAGTTGCAGCAGCTCCTCTGCGCTGGTAGACAAGGTTCTGTAAATGCATAATTTATCTCGTCTTCCCCTTTTTAACTGATGAAGCCGTAGACGTCTTTCTGGTGTAACCCTGGGGGGAAGGATGACAAGGCCCCGTTGCCTTAGAGGAATCAGCCCACAATGTGTTGGAGCTAGAATTCAGGAAACCTGCCTCTTAACTGGTCGCAGCAGTAGATGGCGGTCAGCGGCAAGTACCTCTGTGACGGTTGCCTTCTCCAGTTCTTTAGAGAGAGGCCCTTGGGCTTAGGCCTGCTCAGAAGGACTCTGGACACAGCTGGGCCACATTGTGGGGAAGCAGGCAGCAATCTTTCGCAGCCGTTCCTCCTCCCGGGTCTCTCTCGGGTGCAGAGTGAGCTCTTGTCCCACCGGCACCGAGAAGCAGGCTGTGAGATTTAGGCCTCATTTGCGCAGATACGACAATCCACAGGCCGCTGGACATCTTTTCTTAACGCGGAGCTTCGTAACACACATCCTTCCTGGGATATATAGTAATTGGCGCAGCATCCTGAAACTCGAAGCCTTATTATTATTATTATTTTGCTATGTTTGTGAATGGCTTTTTTTAAAGAAGGGGGTATGGGCTGTGGGTTGTTCTGACACACACCAAAATGCGTGTTTGAGAGGCTATGGCAGTGGAGCTGTCCTAGGAGATTTGCACCCAGCGGCTAGTTCTGAGCATCGCCCAGCGCATTGAGAACACCCAGAGAGCCCCCTGCTAGATGACATTGACACAGAGGGAACTGGCTCAGGAGGGGGTGGGTGCCACTTTTCTGAATGCTGCCCTATGTAAAACAAAGCACAGAATACTGATATTCTGGGGGTTCCCCCGACTGCTCCCTGCCTGGCCTTGCTGCTCACCCACCATTGGAATCCACCCTCCTCCCATTTGTGTAGTTAGACACCAGGCTTTAAAAACTCACGTCTTGAGACTCTTGTCGTTTTCCCCACTAACTGGTCTCATTCCACTATCTCTTCTGCCCCCCCTCCTCTCCCCAGTCCTTTTGTCTCTTGGTCTGTCTTAGGCCCTTTCCCCTCAGGCTTGCAATCTCTGCCTTCTGTCCTGTGGTGTGTAGTGGTTAAGAGCGGTAGACTCGTAATCTGGGGAACCGGGTTCGCGTCTCCGCTCCTCCACATGCAGCTGCTGGGTGACCTTGGGCTAGTCACACTTCTCTGAAGTCTCTCAGCCCCACTCACCTCACAGAGTGTTTGTTGTGGGGGAGGAAGGGAAAGGAGAGAATGTTAGCCGCTTTGAGACTCCTTCGGGTAGTGAAAAGCGGGATATCAAATCCAAACTCTTCTTCTTCTTCTTCTTCTTCTGTTTGATGTCCAGCACCCAGAACATGCATGTGCTTTAGAAATAATTCAGAAAACATCTTTCTGCACCTCCCTACAGTTTTGAAGTCGTACAGCCCAGGTTTCTACCCTCTCCATTCATTCACAGTGTGCTACGTTGTGCCTATCCTCGCTCTTCCCACCCCCACCCACCCCCCAGCTTCAGGACTTTTCTGTGTTTTGCACAGAGGTGCGTTCCCAAGCCGAGCGCGCCATTCGAGTCCCAGCTGTCTTACGCCAGTGGTGGTGTACTGGTTAGAGCATCGGATCAGGACCTGAGAGACCAGGGTTGAAATCCCCACTCTGCCACAAAGCTCGCCGGGTGACCTTGGGGGGGGGGGCCAGGCACTGCCCTTGAGCCTAACCCTACCTTACAGGGTTGTGGTTGGGGTCAAATAAGAAGGGGGAAGAACCAGTTACAGGATCTCTTTGGAGAGGAAGGTGGGGTTATAACTGCAGCAAATAAATAAATATTCTGGAAGGCACAAAAGCACAGAAAAACGGGCAAGATTATCACAGATGCAAATAAAATAGAAAATTCTTTCCAGTAGCACCTTAGAGACCAACTGAGTTTGTTCTTGGTATGAGCTTTCGTGTGCATGCACACTTATCTGAAGTGTGCACAGGTATCTGAAGAAGTGTGCATGCACACGAAAGCTCATACCAAGAACAAACTCAGTTGGTCTCTAAGGTGCTACTGGAAAGAATTTTCTATTTTGTTTCGACTATGGCAGACCAACACGGCTACCCACCTGTAACTGGAACAGATGCAAATGTTGACTGTTTTTCTATTTTATTTCTTAATTCTTGCTTTTTAAGATTTTTTCAGACAAAGAACTAATGTTTGAGCAAGGGGTTGTCCTTGCTGAAATCTGGGGGTCATTTTGGTGGGCGGGCATGTGCAGGCACGTCGAAAAAGCACATTAAGGTGTCGAGAAGCAGTTTGTGGTCTGCTCAGCCATGCTGTTTTGAAGGGACCTCGGGGTGTTCCTTTAGTGTGTATGTTGATCGTCCCTCTTTTTCTTCCCCTTCCCCCACTCCCCCCCCCAACCTTTCTCTTCACCCCATCCAGAATACATTCAGAAATATGCAACAGAGGAAGCGCTAAAAGAGCAGGAAGAAGGCACTGGGGACAGCTCTTCGGAGAGCTCCATGTCTGACTTTTCAGAGGACGAGGCCCAGGATATGGAGTTGTAGTAGAAGCAGCACCCTGCTTTTCAGAGAGACTGACTTCCTAACCACGCGCTGAGAAGCAGACTATAATATTCATATTTAAACAAAGCAATTTTTTATTACTAAACAAGGTTTTTATGAATAATAGCATTGAGATATATATACATATATATATATCACCCTTTAGATCTTGATTTCTTTTGGTGATTTCTCAGAGCCCAAAAGTGCACCGTAGCGCATTTCCCACATTCCACTTGGTAGCAATATGCAGCCCAGATGCATGCGCGGCGTTCCGTTTATAATTCCATTTGAGCAAAGGCAACTTGTGGGCTACTGAACTGTCAACCTAAAAAACAACAACAACAACAACACAAAAAAACAGCTGCTTTGCTAGGGAGAGGGTCTGGATGTTTCCTCTTTTTTTTTTCCTCCCTGCCCCCCACTTTTATTATTATTATTATTATCAATGGTTCCAAAGATAGCAGGACACCCTCAGATGCAAAAGCGGAGCAGCGCTTGCAGAATGTCGGAGAGAAATACTGGGGGATAAACACGAAGGGCAGTGAAGTCGGAAAGGTGCTCTTTCGATTCGGCTCGGCCGCTCTACACTTCAAACGGAGTTGCATTTTTAAGAAACAAGAAACGCCACCGCCAGAATACGCCGAGTTCTTCTGGTTCTGACAAGGCGCCTTCCTTCGGCTTAAAGAACATTTTGCGCAGACTTCCTGCCCTGCCGCTAGAGACTGGCGATTGGTCCGGTTTGCTCAGGGGACCTTTTGAAAACCTGCGACTGGACAGTTAAAAGTCAACTTTACTGGTCTGGATCCTCGGTGTCCGTCTGCCTCTGTCGCTGTTACTACTCTTAAGGGACAGAAAGCAAGCAGAAGTCCAACTTTGTCTTAGCTTTCCTGGAGTGCGTCACACCCAATCCATTTTTGGTCCCACTGTTAAAACCACTGGCAGTTGTAATTATTCCACTCCTTGGTGTCTCTTCAAGCACTGTGCGCATTGACCTCCTGAGGAGATGGTCTTCTTACCAGTCGGATTTGTCAGAGTGCTGCAAGCCCATGGACAGTTTCATTGCCCCCCTACCCTACCTGAGTTGCCATCGGTGGTCTCCCAAGTTTGCTAGTTCCTTCCTTTGCTCACTTGTGGCCCTACTATAAAGCAGGCCAGACAATCTAAGGAAAATCCAGTATAATGGGCTTGGGAAGTGGGTCTGGTTTTTTTGTTGTTTTGGAAGGGGAATTGATAATAAGAGTGCGGATTTCAGAGATTCCCCCCCCCCCCCGAATTAGATTCCCCACCCCCTTTTCATTTCTTGTGCGTTTCGGAACACACAAATGTCCCTTCTCTCTTCCCCCTCCACCCCGCCCCCCCTCCCAAAAAATTGGAATGCTAAGAGAACCCCCCCCTCATACATTGAATGCCTACCTGGGATGCCGATGTTACTTGAACATGGATAATGGCAAGGAAAACGCCCGACCAAGATGTGGATTTGCAATGTGGACATTACCTCTGATGTATTTGTAAAGAGTTTTTCTTTCTTTCTTTCTTTTTCTTTTTGGACAGGATGTGGGGAGGGCAGTTTTGGTGCAATGTCTGTGGGTGGGGGTGGGGGGGTGGGGGGGGCAGTAAACGGAATTTGAACTGGGGTGACGTGAGCAGAATTCTGAATATCAAGCCAAGCGCCCAGTCCATTGTATTTCCTTCCCAGCTTCCCCTAAAACGGCGTCAGAATTTTGTGGATTGTTCCGGGTCGCGAGGGGGAAACGTGTCGAGAAGAGTACAATCTTAATCAGTTTGCTTCCCCCCCTCCCCCCCCTTTTGAAAAGATCTTATGTAAAGTAGAATTTAACTTTGGCATGATCATTTTCCTTTAATAAAGCAAAAGCATACCAAGAAGTTGAATTACGGGCATGAAGCAAAAAAGCAACAACAACAACCAAGAACCTTTTATTTTCTTTCTTTCTAAATTAAAAACAAAGCAGTAATGTGGTCATAGTAGCTGAGCTGAATTTCTCTCCTTTAAGCAAGTGTGGCTTGTTTGGGGGGGGGGGTTGCAGGCGGGTTAGTATTAATATGGAAGATGTAACTGTGCCATTTCCTTGACTCTGGAGGAGGGAGGGGAGAGATCTGTTCCTGCTGCAGGACTCCTGAGACCAGCCTTCACCAACCTGGCGCCTTCCAGAGGTTGATGGACTACGATTCCCATCAGCCCCTGCCAGCGTGCTGGCTGAGGCTGATGGGAGTTGAAGTCCCAACAACCTGCGGAGGGCACCAGGTTGGCAAAGTTGGCCTGAGAGATGGCTCTCTGCTTGTGTGGTGGCCTCTTAGGTGCTATTTAGGTATAGATTTGAGTGCTGAGGTGGCAGTGGTGATGGTGGTACCAATTTAAACAAAATAAATTGTATTTTTTCAATATTGTATATACAAATATTAGTGTTCTAATTCCCTTTACTTTATGCAGGTAACTTTTTATTTGGGGTGGGGTGGGGAAGGAATCTCAATCCTGGTGCGCAGTCAGTTTTTAACAACTCTGACGTACACAGCTCTTTCTCTCCTAAGCAAACTCCCGTTCTTAATTTCAACAGCCCTCGCTTTAAAATTTTAACGCGCGAAAGCGATTCCAAATGCAGACGCGGCCCGTGTTCAATGGAATCCCCGTCCCTACCCTCAAGAAAAGGCAGCACCGACTCTCCTCTCTACCCCCCCACCCAACATCCACACACTTCGCCCCCGGTGTGCAAAAGACCCATTTTCGCACCTCCTGTTTGATCGGACCCCTGTTTGTGTGTTGCAGTTGCAAAGGTCTCTTCTGCTGCATTTACTTTCCAGGTGTCAGGTAAGGCTGGCAAAATGCCCTTAGTGGGATGGCATCCACTTGGAAAGAAGAGTTTGCGAGGACCGACCTTAAGAGTTAACTAGACCAGGCTCCCTTCTCCTCTGGTACCACTGATCTAAGCTCAGTTCCTTCTGTCCCCCTCTCTGTTTTTGGCCTGCCGAGGTCCCCTTTGCCCGGAGAGCTGCTCCGCTCTCAGCCAGACCAGACGGAAAGGCTGGGCGCCACTTTTCAGTCGCCAGGCCCCCTGCCGTCCCTTCCGAAACACTCGTGTTCCTTTTGAAAACCACCTTTCATGCTTCAGACCCGACTCCCAACGCAGCCGCCCCTCGGAAGCTGCAAATTGTGTGTGTGTGTGTTGTGAGTTGCCTTGTTACGTGAACACACTTTCATGGGATCTTAAGTGCTTGCACCAGCTATTGCCCTTCTCCCTCCCCACCCTTAAAATTCTGCTGTGCTTTCTGAGTATTTCAGCACCGGTAGACGAAACTTCCCACATCGACCTTGGTGTTTGATCTACTCCCCTTCCTCAAAATGCCTCTTAAGTCACCCACGGAGACTTACCCCTGAAGCACACAGTTTTTATCCCACACTGCCCTCTGTGCCAGTCTCCCAAGTCCACCCGTTAGTTGTTCTTGCCACACCACCTTGTGCTTGATATAAGAGAGTGGGGACCTGCAAACAGAGGCAGAGAGCAGTGTGGATCGGAGTGGCATGGGGGGGTTTTACCCAGGTGACTGTGAAGGTGATGGCTGATGGCGAAAGCAAATGGCCCTGGAGTTTCTCGTTGGCCAGGTCAGCTTGCAGAAACGCCCAAAAGCTCCCCGGCTTGTGTGGTCGGTTGATGTTTTCCTACCTTTGGGGCAGCAGGTGGGAACTCCCACAAAGAAAGTGGGTTCGTAGGGGAGGGGATGAAGCGTTTATCCTCTTGGGGAGGGGTCCATGCTAGCTAGATCTGGAACAGACCGCGGTGGAAGTAGTTGAACGTGTGGAGTGTCCGAAGGCGACTCCTGTCATCTGAGCGTGCGCTGGTTTTATATAAATATATATATAATATTTTCTCGCTCGCTCGCTTCCTTTTGCTCGTCTGAGTTGCTGTGGCACCTTGGAGCCAGGAGTCTCTTGCCGCATGAAAAATGGTCACCCCCCCTTTTTTTTCTTTTACTGACTGTGTTTGGTACATATTGTGTGAATACTTGAAGAAATGAAGCTGGGCATCCAGCCCCTTCCATTCAAGTCCTTGCTTTTTTTTTCTTCGGGGTTTTATTTTTGGTTGGTTGGTTTCCCCCCCCCCCCATTTTCGTTTCTGCCTCCTCTCTTATTCCCCCCCCCCTCGCCCCATCCTCTTTGCATTGTGATGATGTTAGTGGGCATGCCTGGCGCCACGGCAATTGCCTCTTCTAAGAATTATAACCTCTCAAAATAGTTGTGTATAATTAAAGAAACTGTAAACTTTTTTAAAAAATAAAATATGTATATACCTTGGCCCTTCGACTGGTAATTGCCCCAGGAGAGAGAGAGGTGTATATATTGGGGTTGTGGGTCACTGCTGCTGACAACACTTCGCAGGGCTTTTAAAAAATTGGAATAAATTGCATCTCTCCCGCCCACAACCACTTTCTCTCCACCATATTTCTCTCCTAACTTGATATACAGTACTGATATACACATCCCTTAAAATGATTTCCCAATCGGAGGGTTGGGTGCACCTTTTGTGACAAATGCACATTTTTGCCAACTCTGCCTGTGACCTTACAAGGAGGGCAATGGGGAGGAAATGGGAATGGTGAAGATGACGAATTTATTTTTGTATATTGATTCGGAAGTTGCCAGCGCGAAACTTCCATTGCCCCCCCCACTGTTTTGGGGTTGTTGTTTTGTTTTGTTTTTGGAAGAATGTAGAATCCTAGAATTGCAGAGTTGAAAGAGGCCACAAGGTTCGCCCGGTCCGACCCTGTACAATGCAGGAATCTTTAGCCCAACATGAGGCTCAAACCAACGACCCTGAGTTTAAGAGTCTCATGCTTTACAGACCGAACTATTCCAGCCCAATATGTAAGTGACCACTCAAAAAAAAAAAAAAACAAATTGTTATTTGTTACGGTCACAGGTGCGAATTGGCAGTGCGCGAGCTCTGGGGATCATGTGGGCAAATTGCAATGCTGGAATTTACTTAAAGAGTTGAGCTAGCCCAATGCTCCCCAAAAGGATAACTCAAAATCATTTCAAAATCGAAAATTCTTTCTAGTAGCACCTTAGAGACCAACTGAGTTTGTTCCTGGTATGAGCTTTCGTGTGCATGCACACTTCTTCAGATACACTGAAACAGAAGTCACCAGATCCTTAAATATAGTGGGGGAGTGGGGAGGGGTATTACTCAGAAGGGTGGTGGGAATGGGTGATAGTCTGATAAGTGTGGAAAACCTGTTGACGACTCTAAACGGCTGCAATTAGTCATGCAGGGAAAGGCAAGGGGTGAGATGGCTAAAGATGGCTTTGTTATGTATAATGAGATAAGAATCCAATGTCTTTGTTCAAACCAGGTTTCTCCATGGTTTTAAGTTTGGTGATTAGTTGCAATTCAGCCACTTCTCTTTCCAGTCTATTTCTGAAATTTCTTTGTATTAAGACAGCTACTTTGAGATCTTTTATAGAATGTCCTGGGAGATGTCCAGGACATTCTATAAAAGATGTCCAGGATAGAATGTCCAGGACATTCAACTTTTATAGAATGTCCAGGACATTCTATAAAAGATCTCAAAGTAGCTGTCTTAATACAAAGAAATTTCAGAAATAGACTGGAAAGAGAAGTGGCTGAATTGCAACTAATCACCAAACTTAAAACCATGGAGAAACCTGGTCTGAACAAAGACATTGGATTCTTATCTCATTATACATAACAAAGCCATCTTTAGCCATCTCACCCCTTGCCTTTCCCTGCATGACTAATTGCAGCCGTTTAGAGTCGTCAACAGGTTTTCCACACTTATCAGACTATCACCCATTCCCACCACCCTTCTGAGTAATACCCCTCCCCACTCCCCCACTATATTTAAGGATCTGGTGACTTCTGTTTCAGTGTATCTGAAGAAGTGTGCATGCACACGAAAGCTCATACCAGGAACAAACTCAGTTGGTCTCTAAGGTGCTACTAGAAAGAATTTTCGATTTTGTTTTGACTATGGCAGACCAACACGGCTACCCACCTGTAACTCAAAATCATTTGAACAGCAGCTCAACATCCACTTTGCTGGCCTGGGCTGATGTGGGTTGTTGTCGTTATCGTTGATTAACAAATAATAATAATTGTTTTTTGCCGTGGTGACTCAAAAAAGCGACTTATATACACACATTAAATCTAAAAGACAAATTTTAAAAACTGCATTAAAACATCCTGCCCATGCAAAAAGGCCTAAGTTAAAAGCCAAAAGGCCTGATGAATATAGTTTTTGCCTGGTGCCTAAGATGTGCATTGATGGTGCCAGGCCAGCCTCCCTTGGGGAAGGCATTCCATAAGCTCGGAGCCACCACTGAGAAGGCCTGTTCTTGCCAGGTCACCTTCTAGACCTCTCATGGAGGGGGCCTCTGATGACAATGGCAGGGTCTGGGTTGGTTTCTGTGTGGAGAGGCAGTCCCTGAGCTACTGGGATCCTGACCCACATAGGACTTTATAGATGCAAACCAGCATTTTGAATTGGGGCTGGAAACTTGTTGGCAGCTAGTAACACAAGACCAGGATGGGTTGCAGTCTAAAATAATCTGGGTGGCATTCGGTTTGAATGACCATTTGAAGCCAGACCTGCCCTCCCTTCTGGTTGGTTCGCTTTTTTTGAAATACTCAAGTTCTCCTGCCTTCACACTCCTTAGGCTTAGCAGCTCTGTTTTCTGCAGAGTCCTTTGCTTCCTGCCGGAAGGGCACTGCACTGCACTTCTCTGTTGTTTTGGGCTCTGTGCGCGTTCCTAGACCTTGCGCCACCTCCCCGAAAAGGTACGACCTCGGGAAGGAGCACAGGAAGAGATGCCTTACGTGTGATCAGGCTGCTTGTCCCATCTAGCCCCATGTTGTCTACTCTGTCTGGCAGCAACTGTCCTGGGCCTCGGGAAGAAAGAAGCCTCTGCCATTGCCAGCTGCCTGAGAACTTGTGCTGAAGGTGCCAGGGTTGCTGAGTGGGATCTTCTGGGTGTCCTGAATGGGGCAACTGTGCCCCTGAAGGATCAGGTGCGCAACATGGGAGTCATTTTGGACTCACAGCTGTCCATGGAGGCGCAGGTACATTCTGTGTCCAGGGCAGCTGTTTATCAGCTCCATCTGGTATGCAGGATGAGGCCCTCCCTGCCCGCAGACTGTCTCACCAGAGTGGTGCATGCTCAGGTTATCTCTGCAACGCACTCTTCGTGGGACTACCTTTGAAGGTGACTCGGAAACAGCAATTAATCCAGAATGCGGCAGCTAAACTGGTGACTGGGAGCGGCCGCCAGGACCATTTAACACCAGTCCTGAAAGACCTACATTGGCTCCCAGTATGTTTCCAAGCACAATTCCGAGTGTTGGTGCTGACCTTGAAAGCCCTAAACGGCCTCAGCCCAGTATACCTGAAGGAGCGTCTCCAGCCTCATCGTTCATCCCTGACACTGAGGTCCAGCTCCGAGGGCCTTCTGGCAGTTCGGTCCCTGCAAGAAGTGAGGTTACAGGGGACCAGGCAGAGGGCCTTCTCGGTGGTGGCGCCCGCCCAGTGGAACACCCTGCTGTCAGACATCAAGGAAATAAACAACTGACTTTTAGAAGACACCTGAAGGCAGCCCTGTTTAGGGAAGTTTTTAATGTCTGGTGTTTTATTGCATTTTTTTTATTTTGTTGGAAGCTATCCAGAGTGGCTGGGGAAACCCAGCCAGATGGGCAGGGTATAAATAAAATTATTATTATTAAAGATGAGGCTTCTAAATCTTGCCATTTGGCACTAGCAGAGCCCTGAGGTGGCTGACGTGTAGTCCCCCTACATCCGTGCGCTGCTCTGGTTCGCCAGAAGCGGCTTAGTCATGCTGGCCACGTGACCCGGAAGCTGTACGCTGGCTCCCTCGGCCAGTAACACGAGATGAGCGCCGCAGACCCAGAGTCGTCCGCGACTGGACCTAATGGTCAGGGGTCCCTTTACCTTTACCTTACATCAGGAGAGTCACAACTCCCGTAATTCTTCACCATGCTGCCTGGGGCTGATGAGGCTCTCAACTCTCCAGAACATCTGGAGGACCACAGGTGAGCCACCCTTGCAGGTCAGGATCTTAAAAGGTGGCAGGGTCAGGCAGGGCCAGATTTAGGTTTGATGAGGCCCTAAGCTACTGAAGGTAATGAGGCCCTTTATATATCCAGCTGTCCTTTGTCAACAAATTGCCGCTGTTTTTTATGTTGAATATATGCTATATGTGTATCTGAAGAAGTGTGCATGCACATGAAAGCTCATACCAAGAACAAACTTAGTTGGTCTCTAAGGTGCTACTGGAATGAATATTTTATTTTATTTTGTTTTGACTATGGCAGACCAACACGGCTACCCACCTGTAACATATGCTATATGGTAATTTATGGACCTAATAGGTATTTAAAGCCATTTGCACATAACAAAATACATATTTTAATATACATATTTTATGTAGGCACCCTATATATATAAAAAGGTAAAAGGACCCCTGACCGTTAGGTCCAGTTGTGTCCGACTCGCGGGTTGCGGCGCTCATCTCACATTACTAGCCGAGGGAGCCGGCGTACAGTTTCCGGGTCATGTGGCCGGCATGACTAAGCCGCTTCTGGCGAACCAGAGCAGCGCATGGAAACACTGTTTACCTTCCCGCCGGAGCGGTACCTATTTATCTACTTGCACTTTTGACGTGCTTTTGAACTGCTAGGTTGGCAGGAGCTGGGACCGAGCAACGGGAGCTCACCCGGTCGCGGGGATTCGAACCGCCGACCTTCTGATTAGCAAGCCCTAGGCTCTGTGGTTTAACCCACAGCGCCACCCGCGTCCCATACGCTATATATAGAACTGAGCGAACCAGTGATATTTTAGGGAGCAGGCTAGCAGGTGGGGGCCATTACTTACATCACAGGAGTCTACACAACACAAAACACTGTTGCTGTATGTAGGTTTTATTTTATTTGTTTTTATCTTATATTTTGGAAAAGTACATCCATTTTTTTCCTTTAAATTTTTCAGCTTTGCCCCCCCCCCCCGAGTGTGGGGCCCTAAGCTATAGCTTGTTTAGCATACACGTAAATCCATCACTGGGGTCAGGGAGAGTCACCCAAAAGGGAGAGACAAGTCCAGCATGTTTCAGGATGGAATTGTTGAACTTTACAAGGAAGCTGTGTGTGTGTTACCGATCTTTGAACTCCCTTGACCAAGCGAGGTGGAAATACATTTACAGCGGAAGGCAGAGAGTGGTTACATGACATTTTTTTAATATATATATAATATCAACTTTATTTAGATTTAGATTTAACAATTTCACAACGAATTTAAAAACCTTTCACAGATACAAATACAAAGGAATAGCAAAAACCACAAAAGGTAAAAAACAAACAAACAAAAACAACAAAAATAAAAACCACAAAAAATAGAAAAGGGGGAAGGAAAAAAGAAAAAAAGAAAGAAAAAAGAAAAGAAAAAGTAATACTAAGTGTATAGTCACATAGGTAACTTCTTCCAATGCAAGAGAGAGACAAAAAAAGGGAACAAACTTCCGGCGGCTGGCGCCATTATGGATGGTCGTGGGCTGCTTCGGCTGCGAAGCACCCAGTTCATCCCGGGTGTGAGGAGCCCTGCAGCCGCATAGCGGGGCTTCGGTTGGGGCGCGGGAAGAGCGTCCCGTGCCCTGGGCTCCCCGGCTGTGCCCGTTGTGCTCCGAACCCTTTCCCCGCGCCCCCTGTAAAGGGGGAGTGGGGGTGAAGGGACCACGGAGCCGGGCTTTAGGGGACATGCCCCAACCGGGATGTTTACATGCGGCGGCAAAGTCCGTGATGAGCGTCTCTGTTCTACCTGTCATTAAGGAGTTGCTAAGAAACCAGAAGCTGTGAGTAATTGACTGACTCTTTGTATTCCGGGAAAGCTCTGGGATTAAGAAGAAAGGCAGCCCGCCTCTCTCCCTTCGGGTGGTGAAAGAAATTAACTCTTTAAGTGACTGCTGCTACAACAATCAATAGAAAGCATTTAGAATTTGAAAGCTGAGTCTGTCGAGATCTCCTTTTGGGGGTTAACTGAGGAAAAAATATCTCCATTTGAAGTTTTGGTCTTTATACTCTGGCATCGGAAGAAATGGCGGCGATTTGGACTTGCGTAGGAAAAATTTGAGACAAAGGAAGGAAAAGACAGGAAACGTAACTTGATACCCACCTCCCCCCCGAAGATGTTGGACTTTGCGCTTATGTTGGCACTGAAGGACTGGGAGGAGGAGGAAAAGCTTACTGTCTTTCAACTGGAACTGCTTGATCAAAAATTAAGAGCCTTGAGTGCGATTATAAATGGAAAGAATTTGTTTTCCACAGAGGAGGCTTTTCGAAAGTTTTATTCAATGGAAACAGACTTTTGCAAAGAGCTGGAAGATGTGTTGGAAGGATGGTTGGAGATGGCTGAGCAAATCCGAATGGAACAGGGGCCGATTTCAGGGGGTGGCAGCAGCCCTGGAACGGAAAGATTTTTAATATCCAGACTCCGAGGTGGCAGCTCGGGGCCGAGGGACATAGAATCAAGATTTCTACAAGAAGAAGAAGCATGGCACAAAGGCACGGAGAAACTCAGAATGGAGAGGATGAACATCTTGGAGCTCGATGCAGGGTTTGTGGTGGTTGCAACCTGGATCTGTGGACATTCAGAAGAATATAATAGGAGATCCGGTTCTGGTGAAGGACAGGAGAAGATAATGGACAGAAGGGGAGTGGGTTGAACCAATTAATTGTAATATAGATGGTCTGCCATGGCATCCGAAATCGGAGTGTGAAGTTTGTTAATCATAAGTCCATTTTAAATAAGTAAGGAGATATTGAATTTAAGTTAAAGCAGCATGATAAATGATAGAAGAAATAAGTTTAGCTGTAAGAATATTTGGTTAAGTTTTAGGTTATAACGCAATGATTAAGACAAAGGTGTTTTTTGTTTTTTTAAGTAAAGTTAAATTTTTATAGAGAAAAGTTGTTAAGGAAATAGTGTACTGTTTTAAAACCGAAGGTGTATAGGCGGGGGAAGTCAAACGTCAAGATTTGGAACTAGAAATTTTTTTTTTAGTAAGGTATACAGATAAGAAGAAGAATCCTGACATTATGTGTATTTGTATTTGTTTTGATATTTGTAGGTGTGGGGGTTGGGTTTGTGTTATTTTGTGAAAATGTCAATAAATTCTGTTTAAAAAAAAAAAAGGGGGAACAAAAAGCAGTAATTAATTCTAGTTACACATTATTCAACTTTTTTTTATCTTTCCTATATTCCTCCCTGCGTTGCTGCAGTTCCATACAAATAATCTATACAATTCCATACAAATAATCTATACAGTGACTTCCACCTTCCATACAGTACTTTACTTCAGATTCATCTTTCCGTCATAAGAGCTGGAAGTTATCCTGAGGATCATCTAGTCCAACCCCCTGCAATGCAGGAATATGCAGCTGTTCCATATGGGGATTGAACCTGCAACCTTGGCATTTATCAGCATGCTATTGATGTAAGAAGCACAAGTGTCTTAAATCCCTAACTTGGAGCAAGCACAAATGAGGGTTGTTTGCCCCTAAATCTTCAAGCAGAAACTATCAAAACAGCAGACTGAAACGCAGCAATAAATAGATCAGCTCAAGGAATTACAATGCTGTAACAACATTGGAGTGGGCACCAGGTGAGCCTCCCAGGGGGATGTGAAATTCCTAAATGCAGAGGGGGTTGCACCTCGTTTTAATTGTATTTCCTCCTTTTCCTCCTTTTGTCAAATTTATGCACTGCGTGAAAACCCTCAAAGCAATTTGCCAAAGGGAGAAAACATCCCCAAAATTGGCAATAAACTAAAAACAGATTAAAGCACACATCAGTGTTCTAAATATCTGGGAAGGTTTGTCCAAGCAAAGGTGGTTTTAGCAGCTGTTGAAAAGAATAGACCGCCGTAGCTCAGTGGCAAGAGAGTCTGCCTTGCAAGCAGAACATCCCAGGTTCAATTCCTGGCATCTCCAGGTCGGACGGGACACCCTACCTGAACCCCTGAACTGCCAGTCAGTGTGGGCAGCCCTGAGCGAGATGGATCAATGGTCTGACTCTGTATAAGGCAGCTTTCCTATGTTGCTGCCTAATACGGATTTCTTGGCGCATGTGGCAATTGCTGCCCACCACCACAAGGTGCCACTCTTTCACCACTGCAGCCTTTGCTGCCAGTTGACCAAACTGGTTGTCGGCATCTGGAAGATGGAGATTTAAAGCTTGCAGGATTGCATTAAAAAAAAACAACAACCAAGAACCCTGAAGTCTGCCGACCAGAGCCTGGTGCAAAATGTGGGTGGGTGGGGCCTTTCAGAGACTGGTTATTGACGCAGCCTGGGGAGGGGGTTTCCAGGTCGGCAGAACCTAGGGAGGGTCCCGAGGGCTGCATGGAGTAAGGCTTAGATTGAAGTTTGGGCAGGGCTGCCAGACCTGAGGTTCCCCACCCTAGACGACATGGGTCCCTTGGGGATCCCTCGGGGGTTCCTGTGCCCTCCAAGGGGCGGGCAGCCTTCCAGTCAGCCAATAGGTGGTACTCACGCACCACCTGTGCCCAGATCTGAGGTAAAATGTGTGTTTTGTTCATCAAAAAACCAAAAAGGAAAACGTTTGTTTTCTAGTGCAAATGAACACCAGAATTCTTATGGTAAAAACTTGTGTTGGCTGCATCAAGAAATAGTGTTTAAATTTTATTTGTTGTTGTTTTTTAGTTGTTCAGTCGTGTCTTCCATGAGAGCCAGTGTGGTGTAGTGGTTAAGAGTGGTGGACTCGTAATCTGGGGAACTGGGTTTGCGTCTCCTCTCCTCCACATGCAGCTGCTGGGTGACCTTGGGCCAGTCCCACTTCTCTGAAGTTTCTCAGCCCCACTCACCTCACAGAGTGGTTGTTGTGGGGAAGGAAGGGAAAGGAGAATGTTAGCCGCTTTGAGACTCCTTCGGGTAGTGAAAAGCGGGATATCAAATCCAAACTCTTCTTCTTCTTCTTCTTCTTCTTCTTCTTCTTCTTCTTCTTCTTCTTCTTCTTCTTCTTCTTCTTCTTCTTCTTCTTCTGACTCTTCTTCTGACTCTTCGTGACCCCATGGACCAGAGCACTCCTGTCTTCCACTGCCTTTGGTCAGACTCACGTTGGTAGCTTCGAGAACACTGTCCAACCACCTCGTCCTCTGTCGTCCCCTTCTCCTTGTGCCCTCCATCTTTCCCAACATCAGGGTCTTTTCCAAGGGAGTCTTCTCTTCTCATGAGGTGGCCAAAGTCTTGGAGCCTCAGCTTCAGGATCTGTCCTTCTAGAGAGCACTCAGGGCTGATTTCCTTCAGAATGGATAGGTTTGATCTTCTTGCAGTCCATGGGACTCTCAAGAGTCTCCTCCAGCACCAGAATTCAAAAGCATCCATTCTTTGGCGATCAGCCTTCTTTATGGTCCAGCTCTCACTTCCATACATCACTACTGGGAAAACCATAGCTTTAACTATACGGACCTTTGTCGGCTAGGTGATGTAGCTGCTGTTATTGTGTCCTTGAACTGTGATAATCATGAGTCTTGCTTTTTTGCTTGGAGAATGGAGAGATGCAAACCTCTGAGTTTTGCACAGGCGGAATATAGGGGCCCAATGTACTGCACAGCACAGCTTATCTAGTCTCCGGCCCCACTGCTTTCCATTTCTGGCCTTGCCTGATATGGGTTCCCCTCTACACACACACACAAAAAGGCTCCCATTGCAAGTGAAAATAAAACAAAGTGTGTTTAAGAACATTTGTGGTCTGTATTATTCACTACAGTGCTGGATTTATGTATAAGCTAAAACAAGCTATAGCCTAGGGCCCCACTCTCTGGGGGGAGGGGGCAAAAAAATTAAAGGGAAGAAATCTGGATGTACATTTCCAAAATATAAGATAAAATAAATATTAGTTTTATAAAATACATATTTTATAGGCTTTAGATACCTATTAGGTCCATAAATTACCATATAATATATACCGGTAGAGAACACAAAAAACAGCGACCATTTGTTGTTGACAAAGGACAGCTGGACATAGAAAGGGCCCCATTACCTTCAGGAGCTGAGGGCCTCATCAAACCTAAATCCGGCCCTGATTCACTGTCACAGTTACAGAAGTGGGACAATTGAGGGACACCCGTCTCCTCAAGTACTTTTCCCTCCAAAGGGAAGACTTCCTTTTGGTTCTAACCCTTCAGATCTGGACAGGGGCAATCGTTCCTTCTTTCACTACGAATGCTCATTTCTTTAGCAATGCTGAGGTAATGGTGGCAGAACTCTGCACAATTTCAGTGAGGGGAAAGACGCAGAAGAACGAACCTTTCTGGATCAAGCCGTTGGCCCACCTAAGTCCAGCACCCTGCTCTTGCAAGGGCCGGCTAGATCCAACGAGCAGGATTCGAATGCAGGAGCGGAAGCGAGGTCCACAGTTTAACTTTGCGCTGCAGTTTTGTGTTCCCTGAGAGCTGTCCCCCACCCACCTATTTGCCCCCAATTCCTGGTTGCATAAGAGACTGTGTGTGTGTGTGTGTGTGTGTGTGTGTGTGTTGAGCTTAACCTGCTTTCTTTGACAGGTCTGTCTCCTAATGAGCAGCGGGAAGCAAGCAGTCGGCTTAGAGGCTTATCGGGGTGACGACAGGTTGGCTCGGCTGGGTCACGGATACTGAGAGGTGGGTGGTGGGGTTAGGAGGGGTGGAAGAGAGAAGTGGGGCGATTCGTCTTGGCAAAACGGAGCCCTCCCCTCCTGCTGTAGAGGAACAGATAATAGGAACATAGTCAAAACAAAATAAAAATTTCTTTCCAGTAGCACCTAAGAGACCAACTAAGTTTGTTCTTGGTATGAGCTTTCGTGTGCATGCACACTTCTTCAGATACCAATCTCATACCAAGAACAAACTTAGTTGGTCTCTAAGGTGCTACTGAAAAGAAATTTTTATTTTGTTTTGACTATGGCAGACCAACACGGCTACCCACCTGTAATAGGAACATAGGAAGTGTAGAAGCCTAGGGCTTGCTGATCAGAAGGTCGGCGGTTCGAATCCCAGCGATGGGGTGAGCTCCCGTTGCCAGGACCGGTGCTAGGGTTTCTTGCGCCCTAGGCGAAACCACCTTCTGACACCCCCCCCGCCCCGCGCCAAAGCCTGCTTTAGTGGGAGGTGGGGGGGGTGGAGAGGCAAGCAGCAGTTTTTGTAGCGGAGAAGCTGCTGCTAGCCCGTCCCGCTCCCCCCACCCAAGCCTGGCCAAACCTCCATTTTGGCGCCCTAGGCAATTGCCTAATTTGCCTTAATGGACGCACCGGCCCTGCCCGTTGCTCAGTCCCAGCTCCTGCCCACCTAGCAGTTCAAAGTACAAGTAGACAAATAGGTACCACTCCGGCGGGAAGGTAAACGATGTTTCCGTGTGCTGCTCTGGTTCGCCAGAAAGTGGCTTAGTCCTGCTGGCCACATGACCCAGAAGCTGTACGCCGGCTTCCTTGGCCAGTAACACGAGATGAGCGCCGCAACCCCAGAGTCGTCCGCGACTGGACCTAACGGTCAGGGGTCCCGTTACCTTTAAGTGTAGAAGTGGAAGGCGCACCAAGGGTGCTAAAGCATCTATCACATCCATCTTCAGATATCTCAAGGGCTCTCCCATAGGAGAAGGAGCGCGTTTGTTTTCTCCTGCTCCGGGGGTCAGGATTCGAACCAATGGCTTACAGTTACGAGAAGGGAGATTCTGACTAAACACCAGGAAGAACTCTCTGACAGCAAGAGCTGTTCGACACTCGAACGGGCACCCTCGGAAAATAGGGGACTCGCCTTCCTTGGAGGTTTATAAGCAGAGGTTGGATGGCCATCTGTCATGGATGCTTCAGCTGAGATTCCTGCATTGCAAGGGGGTTGGACTAGATGACCCCTGGGGGTACCTTCCAACTCTATGATTCTGTGAAATTGCCACCCTACCTCTGCTGTAAAACCTCCATGGAAGGAGAGTTCTTCGCCTTCCAAGAGACTCTGTTCCACTGTCGAATGGCTCTTACCGTCAGAAAGATATTCCTAAGAATTTGTTGTTGTTGTTCAGTCGTTCAGTCGTGTCCGACTCTTCGTGACCCCATGGACCAGAACACGCCAGGCACCCCTATCCTTCACTGCCTCCCGCAGTTTGGCCAAACTCATGTTAGTAGCTTCGAGAACACTGTCCAACCATCTCATCCTCTGTCGTCCCCTTCTCCTTCTGCCCTCCATCTTTCCCAACATCAGGGTCTTTTCCAGGGAGTCTTCTCTTCTCATGAGGTGGCCAAAGTACTGGAGCCTCAACTTCAGGATCTGTCCTTCTAGTGAGCACTCAGGGCCGATTTCCTTGAGAATGGATAGGTTTGATCTTCTTGCAGTCCATGGGACTCTCAAGGATTCCTAAGGATTAGCCGGAATCTAAGCTTCAAAGCTCTCGCTCCATTCGGCACTCGTAGGATGCCTCATAGTGAGTCAGTCCGCCAAGTTCAGTATTTCCCCAATTAGCCTTTAGACCAGTGTTTCTCAAACTTGGGTCTCCAGCTGTTTTTGGACTACAACTCCCATCATCCCTAGCTAGCAAGACCAGTGGTCAGGGATGATGGGTATTGCAGTCCGAAAACAGCTGGAGACCCAAATTTGGGAAACACTGATTTAGACAATGTTTGTGTTTGTAGGAACCCAGGAAGCAGAGTCAGGCCAACGTTCAATCCAGCTCAGCTGCCTTATACCGACTCAGACCGTAAGTCTATCTTGCTCAGTGCTGTCTCCACTGACCGGCAGCAGCTCTCTGGGGTTTCAGAAATGGGTCATTCCCAGGGTGACCTGCAGGTGCCATTGGTGATTGAATCTCCGACTGTCTGCATGTCAAGGATTGGATCCTTGGTTGGAGGATGGATGGCGGCTAACAGATTGAGGTTGAATCCTGACAAGACAGAAGTACTGATCTGGGGGGACATGGGAAGGGTGGGTGTGGGGGGCTCCCTGGTCCTGAATGGGGCAACCGTGCCCCTGAAGGACCAGGTGTGCAGCCTGAGAGTCATTTTGGACTCACAGCTGTCCATGGAGGCGCAGGTCCATTCTGTGTCCAGGGCAGCTGTCTACCAGCTCCATCTGGTATGCAGGATGAGACTCTACCTGCCCGCGGGCTGTCTCGCCAGAGTGGTGCATGCTCTGGTTATCTCCTGCTTGGACTGCTGCAACGTGCTCTACATGGGGCTATCTTTGAAGGTGACCTGGAAAATACAACTAATCCAGAACGTGGCAGCTAGACTGGTGACGGGGAGCGGCCGCCGAGACCATATAACACCGGTCCTGAGAGATCCACATTGGCTCCCAGTACGTTTCCGAGCACAATTCAAAGTGTTGGTGCTGACCTTGAAAGCCCTAAACGGCCTCAGCCCAGTATACCTGAAGGAGACTCTCCACCCCCATTGAGGTCCAGCTCCAAGAGCCTTCTGGTGTTTCCCTCACTGTGAGAAGTGAGGTTTCAGGGAACCAGGCAGAGGGCCTTCTCGGTGGTGGCGCCTGCCTTGTGGAACGCCCTCCTGTCAGACGTCAAGGAAATAAACAACTGACCTTTAGAAGACACCTGAAGGCAGCTCTGTTTAGGGAAGTTTTTAATGTCTGGTGTTTTATCGTGTTTTTAATATTCTGTTGGGAGCCGCCCAGAGTGGCTGGGGAAACCCAGCCAGATGGGCGGGGGTATAAATATATTAATATTAATATTAATATTACCTGGGACCTTCTACCAGGAAGCCCGTCAGCTGAGGTCTAGCACAATCATTCATTTGATCAGCTGGGGAGGCCAAAACTTCCACACAGACCCCCACGAGCAGGCGACTGGCAACCCAGACTGTATGCTTGTATGCGGCTTAGATTTCCTGCAAACCGCTTAATCGGGCTTCCTGAACCTCGGCCCTCCAGATGTTTTGAGACTACAATTCCCATCATCCCTGACCACTGGTCCTGCTAGCTAGGGATCATGGGAGTTGTAGGCCAAAAACATCTGGAGGGCCAAGGTTGAGGAAGACTGGCTTAGAGGTTTCTACTACCAAGGGCGTAGTGGTCTGGGGTCACCGGCCTCTGAGTAGCCCAATTAGTATGAATGGAGAGCTTTTTTTTTTAACCCACCTGATGCTCCAAAAGAAAACTGAATACTCCAGGGATTTGAGGAGAGCGGTGAGCAAGTTCTCTGACATGCAATGGAACGTCACGGAAAGTGCAACCCAAGTCACTTTAAGAAAGGAGATATTGGTGCACTCCTAAAGGGGGGGGTATTTATTTATCTCACTGCTCCTTCTTTTACTTACCTGCATGAAATACCAAGTAACGTCTCCCATCATCTCTCGATTCTTATGCAATGCTCACTGTTGAGTTGCCTTTTTGGATGTTCCGAGAGTAAAACAAATAAATCATAGAATCCTAGAGTTGGAAGAGACCACAAGGGCCAT
Organism: Lacerta agilis; assembly: GCF_009819535.1. Taxonomy (NCBI): domain Eukaryota; kingdom Metazoa; phylum Chordata; class Lepidosauria; order Squamata; family Lacertidae; genus Lacerta; species Lacerta agilis. The sequence goes on along the minus strand of NC_046321.1, from coordinate 4,032,844 downwards.
CCAGTCCAACCCCCTGCCAAGCAGGAAACTCCATCAAAGCATTCCTGACAGATGGCTGTCAAGCCTCCGCTTCAAGACCTCCAAAGAAGGAGACTCCACCACACTCCTTGGTAGCAAATTCCACTGTCAAACAGCTCTCACTGTCAGGAAGTTCTTCCTAATGTTTAGGTGGAATCTTCTTTCTTGTAGTTTGAATCCATTGCCCCACGTCCGCTTCTCTGGGGCAGCAGAAAACAACCTTTCACCCTCCTCTATATGACATCCTTTTATATATTTGAACATGGCTATCATATCACTCCTTAACCTTCTCTTCTCCAGGCTAAACATACCCAGCTCCCTAAGCCGTTCCTCCTAAGGCATCGTTTCCAGGCCTTGGACCATTTTGGTTGCCCTCCTCTGGACATGTTCCAGCTTGTCAGTATCCTTCTTGAACTGTGGTGCCCAGAACTGGACACAGTATTCCAGGAGAGGTCTGACCAGAGCGGAATATAGTGGTGTAAGACCATAATGGGCTCTTGAGCTCTTGAGCGATGGATCAGTGGTACTGTTACTTTCCTTGATCTAGACGCTATACTCCTAATGATGCAGCCCAGAATTGCATTGGCTTTTTAAGCTGCTGCATCACACTGTTGACTCATGTCAAGTTTGTGGTCTACCAAGACTCCTAGATCCTTTTCACATGTACTGCTCTCAAGCCAGGTGTCACCCATCCTGTATTTGTGCCTTTCATATATATTTTTTGCCCAAGTGTAGTACTTTACATTTCTCCCTGTTAAAATTCATCTTGTTTGTTTTGCCCAGTTCTCTAGTCTGTTAAGGTCATTTTGAAGTATGATCCTGTCCTCTGGGGTATTAGCCACCCCTCCTAATTTGGTGTCATCTGCAAACTTGATCAGGATGCCCTCAAGCCCATCATCCAACTCATTGATAAAGATGTTGAATAAGACTGGGCCCAAGACAGAACCCTGTGGCACCCCACTAGTCACTTCTCTCCAGGATGAAGAGGAGCTCTGGAAATTTTTATTCTTTGAAGACATTATGATGTGCCTTGTATGAACTGTTCGACAGTGAAATGGACTCCCCTGGAAGGTAGTGAGCTGTCCTTCCTTGGAGGTTTCTAAACAGAGATTGGACAGCTACCTGTCAGGGGTGCTGTAACTTCAATTCCTGCATTGCCAGGGTTTGGACTAGATGACCCCTGGGGTCCCTTCAGACAGTCCTATGGTTCTAAGGGGGTACGACTCTGTCCCTGGTGCTGCAGGCCGCTGGCATGCCAGTCCCGCCTGTTAACACTCGCCTTGGATCAAAACCAGCCAGGAAACTGAGACCTGCCATGACACCTGAGCCGGTCCCTCAGCCACGAGTTCGGGTTACGCCTTCTAACCTTTCCGCCAGCTGGAAAAAAAAAAGGCTGTCAGAGCTGGGCCAGATCAGTGGCTGTTATTAATGCATGATGTTCTGTTGGAGGGGAGGCGCTCGAGAAGAGGGGGGTGGAAACCGGAAAAAAGAAAAGACGAAAAAGAAGGTGAAGAGTGGAAAAAAGTTGCATCGTTCAGCCTAGTGTTGGAAGAAGTATGCAGCGGGGCTGAGAGGGTCCCTGATGGATACAGGGAGCATAATGCAAGTATCTCCTCTGCTGCCCCAGAAGGCTCTTGCACCAGAAATTCGGCTTCTGCAATCAGAATAAATGATGCTCCTGTTTGCAAAAATAAAAGATAAATAAAAATTGGTTATACTACCAGCACGATAGGGGGGGTGGAATAGTATTCCTTACTAATTTAGTGCGTCCATGCCCCACTATTTTCTCCAAGGGGGTCAAAGATGGTTTCTCCCCTCCTCCTTGAATCCCCACAACAACCCTCTTGCCCTGCAACTCAGGCAGCAAAAGGTTTTGGGCCAGCCCTATTTAGCATCGGGGTGCCGACTTGAATAAAATATTGGGGGTCTAGGTAAGCTCCACCCCACATAATTGATCACAATATGTGTCATGCACATACCATTTGAATGGCAATGCCCATTTGCTTTGGAGGGGCCCTGGCCCCCTCAAATGTTATGGTATATTGGGGAACCCGAGGGCCCTCCTGTGCTTAGTATAATCATAATTTAGCATCTCTTGGGTTGACACACAGAGAAGTCTTTGCATTTAGGAGTGGGGATTTTATAGAAGGAATGGACATAGGGGAGAGAGAGCTATCGATGGCTGCTTGATGGAGGCAGCGATTCTTCTGAACCCAAATTTCTGGAAACCGCAGGAGCAGAGAGAAAGATAGATATTTTATTACGGTCGGAGACCAGAATATAAAAAACATTTGGGGGTACAATCGCAGAAGAAAAACACACATTTAAAACATTGCACAACGGTAAGATTAAAATGTATACAGGTACAGGTGAAACTCGGAAAATTAGAATATCGTGGAAAGGTTCATTTCTTTCAGTAATTCAACTTAAAAGGTGAAATTAATATATGAGATAGACTCATGACATGCAAAGCGAGATATGTCAAGCCTTTATTTGTTATAATTGTGATGATTATGGCGTACAGCTGATGAGAACCCCAAATTAACAATTTCAACTTTGGGGTTTTCATCAGCCGCACGCCAGAATCATCACAATTATAACAAACAAAGGCTTGACGTATCTCGCTTTGCATGTCATGAGTCTATCTCATATATTAAACTCCAGTCGCTAATGAAAACAATTGCTTACATAAATGGACTTTTCCACGATATTCTAATTTTTCGAGTTTCACCTGTAAATTCAATAAGCATTAGACACTTAAAACTTTAGGATAATCTACCGCAGAGAACTGGCCCTGGGTCTCCCGAGGAACCGGGTTTGGGAATTTTCTTAACGGACTAGTTTGGCTCAGGGGAAGGTCTGTGCCTACAGATCTGAACACAGAATCTGGAGACCATCCAGGTCGTCTTCTGATTTTTGCCTAACAGGAACACAGGTCATATTTTTCCTTTTCCGGGAGGTCAACGAGCCTCAACAGCAAGGGATCAATGGTCTCCCTTCGTGCCTCTTCATAGAAGGGACATCTAAAAAACAAGTGATCTGGGCTTCCTATTTCCCCCAATGGACAGTCGCAGAGTCTCTGCGCTTACGGGACTTGTTTATAGGATCCTTCCAGGACCGAGCTTCTGGCGAGTGTAAAAGCCCTTCTTGCATGTTTAGACACGAGAACGCAGGAGCGGAGCCAGAGAGTGCTGCTCTGGTGCTCGCTCGGATCCTGCTTGCAGGTTTATCAGGGGCATCTGTTGGGCCTCTGTGAGAACAGGATGCTGGACTACATGGGTCGTTGGCCTGATCCTGCAGGCCTCTCCTAAGTTCTTACCTTGCCCATCCACCCTCCGTCGCCAGCGGAGACCATCTCTCCCTCCCTGGCCTGCGCGATACGATCGCCTTGCGGTCGTGAAATATTGATGGCGTCTCTGTTGCACAGAGGGAATGAAGTCACTGCCTTGAGGAGGCAAGGGAGATGGGGAGAGTAAGGGGAAAGAGGCAGGATCCAGGCAGCAGATTAGCCGGCCTGCCAACAAGACAAGCTCTTGAAAGTGAGGAGAACCAGGAGCATCGTGCCACAAGACGGGGTGGTGTCTGGTCAGCTGAGCAAGGATCCAGGAGGGGATCGGGCAAATTCACAGAGGAGGAATCATACTGTCAGAAGGGCACCTCAGAGGTCATCCAGCCCAACCCCGCTGCCAGGGAAGGGATTCCTTCAGCCTCAGCAAACTGCTTCATGGGGGAGAGGTCTACTGAGGATGAGTTGCTCTGCTCACTAGGCCTGCCAGTCCTCTGCAGTTCCTGCTTTTGCTAATGAAGAGTGAACTTGCTCGGTGTGATTTACTGCTGGCTCAGTCAGCTTTTTTGTGGGCAACATGGTGGTCCCCGTTTCTGTGAGCTTCCCGTTGAATTTCATTTCTGTGTAGGCAGGAAGGCTAGGTTATAGAAATTGCCTCAGTTCGCCTTACGATTGCTAGTTCTGCGAGAATTTCCCCCCTATGCCAGGAGCAGAGGCTGTTTCTGTTGTTTCTGGGATACTGGGAACGTTTGCAATTTTGAGAAAGTGCTGGGGGCAGCCACAAAATGACAGCTGTGTGCGGCAGAGCATAGCACAAAATGGCTTCCGCAACCGAGCAGATAAAAGAGAGAGAGTCACAAAATGAGCAGATGGAGCTCCCCTTTGCAGCTGGAGTGGCATACGTCAACTACATTTTGAAGTGAGGGAAAGTCCTGTATTATTCGGGACCAGGATACCTAAAAGATTACCTCACCCCCCCCCATGCTCTCTCTGCAAGAGATGGCGTCCTGCAGTTACCATCTTATCAGGAGGTCTATACCATATGGTATAGAAACAGGGTCTTTAGTGTGGTGGCTCCTAACTTTTGAAAGTCCCTCCCATTTCATAGGCTTGCAGGCTTCTCATCGGGGGCACCTGGTTGGCCACTGTGGTAACATGATGCTGAACTCGATGGGCTCCTTTTGGCTTGAACCAGCAGCCAGACATTTCTGATATTCTGAAACACCAAACAGGCAGGTATCTTCTCTTTTTTGGTGCCTACTGAAGTTTTTCTTTTTTTTCCCCCAACAAGCTTTCTAAGTGGAGGTTTTTATCTCAGCTCCATGGGCCAGATCCAGCTAACAGTGTGGTAGTGGAAGGTCACTAGTCTGACAGGGCTCCCCCTCCTTCCCCCCCCGTGTCTCCCCCAAATCAGCTCTTGGGGGGGGGAAGGTCAGGAGATGCACACACGCCCCAAAAAAAACAATGCACAGGGCAAGGAGAAAATATATTGTTCTGTCTTTCAAGCAGAAATCTTTGCACCAGTGGAATGATTGTCATGGCAAGATGTTGAATATCTGTGGGACGGGTTTTAATAGGCAGGAGAGGATATACAGGTGAAACTTGAAAAATTAGAATATCGTGGAAAAGTCCATTTATGTAAGCAATTGTTTTCATTAGCTACTGGAGTTTAATATATGAGATAGACTCATGACATGCAAAGCGAGATATGTCAAGCCTTGGCTTGTCATAATTGTGATGATTATGGTGTCCAACTGATGAAAACCCCAAAGTTGAAATTGTTGATTTGGGGGTTCTCATCAGCTGTACGCCATAATCATCACAATTCTAACAAATAAAGGCTTGACATATCTCGCTTTGCATGTCATGAGTTCATCTCATATATTAGTTTCACCTTTTAAGTTGAATTACTGAACAAAATGAACCTTTCCACGATATTCAAATTTTTCGAATTTCACCTGTATTACAGTGTTACCTCTGGTTGCGAACGGGATCCGTTCCTGGAGCCCCGTTCGCAACATGAGCAGAATGCAACATGAAGCGTCGCGTCTGTGCATGTGCACGGCGCGATTCGGTGCCCCTGCGCATGCGTGAACCGCCAAACCCGGAAGTAGCCCGTTCCTGTACTTCCGGGTTCGCCGCATTTGTATCCCGTGACGAACGCAACCCGCAGCTATCATAACTAGAGGTATGACTGTAATTGCAATTTTTCCTTCCAGGTACCCACACATTTTTGCTGAACATACAAAGAGATCAGCTAACCGCTTCGTTGGACACGTAGGGCTGAGTTCAAAGTCCCATCCTTAGCAGAAAAATTGGAAGCGTAGGAATAGGTTCAGAGCCGTCTCATCCATAGAGGCCGGTGGCGCGGCGCACCAGGGCGCCGGGCCCCCCAGGGGCGCCCCTGCGAGCCCGCTGGCATACCGGGCTCCCCCTCCCCAACCCGCCCCCACGGGCAGGCGGGCACTCGCGCGCCGGCAGGTGGGCGGGCTGTAAGCCGCCCGCCCTCGCCTCCCGGAGCCCCAGCTGGAGCGGCGCGGGGCTTTGCGCGACCTTCCAGCACTCCAGCTGGGGCGAGGGGCGGCCGGCTTGCAGCCCGCCCGCCCGCCCCTCATCCTCCGCCCGCCGGCGCGCGAGCGCCCGCTGCAACGCCACGCCCCTCATCCCCCGCTCGCCCACCCCCCCTCCACAGGGGCGGCCAGTGCGGGAGGGAGGTAGGCGGAGAGGCGGCAGGCTGGGGGCGCCGAGGGATCGCTGCGCCAGGGCGGCCGATCCCTCTAAGACGGGCCTGAATAGGTTCTTTGAAATAATTCCTGCTGCGAAGCAAACTGGCTCCAACTTTCTTAGCCTGCTTAACAAAGAATCAGACAACAGATTGAGAAGCAAGTTTAAAAGAGGATTTACTTACTCATAGCCCGTGCATTTGTTCTCAGCAGCAACAGCAGTAAAATAAATGCAGGAAAAATGCTTATATTGACAGCATAAGCAGCTGCCTCAGGCATGCTGCAGGAGTTGGATATACAGTAAGTCTGGTCCCATTGCTGGTTGAAGAGAAAAGGAGAAGGGGGGTGGGGGAGGAACAGGAAATACTTCTTTGATTCTTCCGCCCAAGAGAGGAGGGGAAATGACGTCACACAGAGACTTCTCTACCAACTACATTTCTATGGCCTGAGTCTGTCTATCAGCAATGTGGCTCTGTGGTCTTAACCCCTTCACATACTAACTTGCAAGAATATGCATTGGTAGATTTCTCTGCAAATCTCCCACAGAACTAGATTTGGAATTGTATTTGTTTTAATTCCTTTTTTCATATGTGAAATGGTTTCAATTGCTTTCGTATATGAATTCATTTTGCATCTTTTTATACATATATATATACATAATTGCTATTGTTTTCCTTCCCGGCGCTTTTGTTGGCAAATCGCTTTGAGATATTTTACAGGAAGTCTCCTTCTTTGGAGGTCTTTAAGCGGAGGCTTGACAGCCATCTGTCGGGAATGCTTTGATGGTGTTTCCTGCTTGGCAGGGGGTTGGACTGGATGGTCCTTGGGGTCTCCTCCAACTCTTCTATGATTCTAGGAAGCGATTCATAAAGGGGATACAACGAAAGCCGAATAAGTAAGGAAATAACACCTGTCGCCATCTAAAGAGCCAGGACCTCTATAGGATCACGACGTCCAGGATCTAAAATTATCTGACTGCGACACTGGCAGAGAACAGGTGTAAACAATCGATACTGAAATGGGGAAAAGAAGAAAAGGAGGAGTGTTTGCAACCTGGACAGGGAGCTGCTCCGAGGCCTTTGTGAGAGAGAGCCCTGAAATGGCCACTGCGGATGGGCTGGGCATTGCCACCTGAGAAATGTTATCAGTATAATTTTCTATCCTCGCCCTATTAAAATATTATATCCTGCCATCTCCGCTTCCTCGCTCCTTCCATTTGAGCCCAGCGAACAGGCTCAATGGCGGATTTAATCCTCTCCCTAAAGGAAACAATGGCTTAAAAACGGGGGGGGGGGGGAGAGACACACACACACACACAAATGCAACACAACAAATCCACCCTCATCTTCTCTATAGCAGCAACGCTATCCTGTGGCATCTGCCATCCATACAAAGAGGAGAGGGAAATAACAGAGAAGAAAAGACTCTGGAGAGCATGGCAGTAACATGAGATGATCATCACTCAGAGCAGGAAGGGGAGTGGGGCTGGGGGGCTGACAGCGCCGTCAGGAGACCCACTCCGCAGCCGAGTCCATTAATCCGTTTAAATTTCTGCCTTCTCCTGCTAGTCTGGTAACAGCCTGCCCTTTATTAAAATCCAAAATGACAGCATTCAAATGCCATTTTATACACACACACCCAAGACACACACACACACACACACACACACTTTCTTCTTACATAAGGATAGGGGAACATAAGAAGAGTGCCTGCTGGATCAAGCCAAGGGACCACCCAGCCCAAGCATCCTGCCCTCACAGATGCCTGTCGGAAACCCGCAAGCAGGATTCGAACACAAGAGCAAGTTGCGGTTTCCAGTAACTGGCATTCAGAAGCATCTCTGCCTCCCAACTGTGGAGCTGGTTCTCCTCCTCAGAGCTCTGCTTGTGTTGGGAAGCGGTGTTCCCTCTCGGCTCCCAGTCCGACCAAATAATTGTGGAGTCGGAAGGGGGCTCCCAGGGGTCATCTAGCCCAACCCCTGGAACGTGTCCAGAAGAGGGCAACCAAAATGGTCCAAGGCCTGGAAACGATGCCTTATGCGGAACGGCTTAGGGAGCTGGGTATGTTTAGCCTGGAGAAGAGAAGGTTAAGGGGTGATATGATTGCCATGTTCAAATATATCAAAGGATGTCCTATAGAGGAGGGTGAAAGGTTGTTTTCTGCTGCTCCAGAGAAGCGGACACGGGGCAATGGATTCAAACTACAAGAAAGAAGATTCCACCTAAACATTAGGAAGAACTTCCTGACAGTGAGAGCTGTTTGACAGTGGCATTTGCTGCCAAGGAGTGTGGTGGAGTCTCCTTCTTTGGAGGTCTTTAAGCGGAGGCTTGACAGCCATCTGTCAGGAATGCTTTGATGGTGTTTCCTGCTTGGCAGGGGGTTGGACTGGATGGCCCTTGGGGTCTCTTCCAACTCTAGGATTCTATGATTCTCTATGATTCTATAACCCCCCTGCAAAGAGCGAAGAGCCTTGTGGCAGCCGGTAGCTGGCTGAGTTGGTGACTTCACAGGCAAGAGCCTACTGCGTCAGATGCGGAGAGAGCTCTTCCCCTCTGCTTTTATTGATTTCTGCTGAAAGCAATTGCCTTTCTCTATTTCTGAGCCTCTCTCGCAAGGGTTGGCAGGAGAGCTGTCGCTGCTTATGTAAGAATCCTTTTGGGGGATACAGTGGTATCTTGGTTCTCAAACTCAATCCGTTCCGGAAGTCCGTTCCAAAACCAAAGCGTTCCAAAACCGAGGCGCGCTTTCCCATAGAAAGCAATGCAAAACGGATTAATCCCTTCCAGACTTTTAAAAACAACCCCTAAAGCATTTAACATGAATTTTACTATCTAATGATACCATTGATCCATAAAATGAAAGCAATAAATGATGTACTGCAGTCACACAATCAATCAATCAATCCATCCATCCATCCATCCATCAGGTGCTGAACTGGGTTCCACACAGTCACAAAAACAAAACAATAAGAGCCACATAAACAAAAACGCAAAATAAATAGCCCACCCTGTGGAACGCCCTCCGTTTTGAGCGTTAAGGTTAAGGGGTGATATGATAGCCATGTTCAAATATATAAAAGGATGTCATACAGAGGAGGGAGAAAGGTTGTTTTCTGCTGCTCCAGAGAAGCAGACACGGGGCAATGGATTCAAACTACAAGAAAGAAGATTCCACCTAAACATTAGGAAGAACTTCCTGACAGTGAGAGCTGTTGGACAGTGGGATTTGCTGCCAAGGAGTGTGGTGGAGTCTCCTTCTTTGGAGGTCTTTAAGCAGAGGCTTGACAGCCATCTGTCAGGAATGCTTTGATGGTGTTTCCTGCTTGGCAGGGGGTTGGACTGGATGGCCCTTGGGGTCTCTTCCAACTCTAGGATTCTATGATTCTATGATTCTAACAGAAGTGTGGCACTCATATCGGAAGTGTAACACTCAAAATGGAGCACTTTCGGCTTCTGGGGAAAGTTCGCAAACCAGAACACTTACTTCCAGGTTTGCAGTGTTTGGGTTCCAGGTTGTTTGAGAACCAAGGTACAACTGTGTAGGAACTCACTGCAGCTCAGTTGTTAGAGCAGGTGCTTTGCCTGCAGAAGGCACCAGGTTCCATCCCCATTCCATCTCCAGGCAGGGCAGCGAAGGTCCCCTTTCTTGAAACCCCAGAGAGCTGCTTCCAGTCCATGTAGGCAGTATTGAGGAAGATAGACTTTGGTGGTCTGCCACGGGATAAGGCAGCTTGCTATGTTTACATTTGGGAAGGGTCATGGTTCAGTGATAAAACAGACTTTGATAATACGGCGCCCTGAACGAGGACAAAATTTGGCACCACCTCCCTCAATAGCCTATTTATTATTTTCACACCCAAAATTGCTTTTGGTGCGGTTGCTTTTTTGTGGATCTTCTCAGCAGCTCCTTCTCTCCTTCCTTGGAGGTTTTTAAGCAGAAGTTGGATGGTCATCTGCAATGGATAGTTTAGCTGAGATTCCTGAAGGAGCATCTCCACCCCCATCGTTCAGCCCGGACACTGAGGTCCAGCTCCGAGGGCCTTCTGGTGGTTCGCTCCCTGCGAGAAGTGAGGTTACAGGGAACCAGGCAGAGGGCCTTTTCGGTGGTGGCGCCCGCCCTGTGGAATGCCCTCCTACCAGATGTCAAGGAAATAAACAACTATCTGGCATTTAGAAGACATCTAAAGGCAGCCCTTTATGTTTATGTTTATGTTTGATGTCTTATCATGTTTTTAATATTCTATTGTGAGCTAACCATAGTGGCTGGGGAAACCCAACCGGATGGGTGGGGCACAAATATATTATTTGTTTGTTTATTTGTTTGTTTGTTTTCATTACTCATTTGAAAGGGATTTTAATAGCACTGTGCTGTTTTTATCACCAGTTTTTAAAAATAGATTTTTAAAATATTGTTTTGATTATCTTACAGTTTACTTTTTAGCAATTATCTCTTACACGTTTTTTCGCTTTCTGTATTTATTTTGTGTAAGCCACCCTGAGTCCAATCTGGGGAAAAGTGGCAGGGAAAACAAACAAACAAATCATGCGCTAACCAATGGAGACCAGCACTCTGTGCATGTCTACTCAGGAGTAAGGGCCCCCCTGAGCTCATTGGCAGGCCCAGGTAAGTGCTCAGAAAGACATGCCTGTACTTAGCTGAACAGCCCTGAAAGGCGAATACTGACCAGAAAGGCTAGAGGAAAATGGGAATCATTCATTAAATTTTGCAAACAGGTGGATCAGTTTTCTCCAGCTGGAAGCCCATCGACCCGGGTAAATATGGCAGAAATGTCTGTTTTGTTGGTGGTGTTGCTGTTGCTGTTGTTGTTTTTTTAAATCCATTCCTACACTACGATCTAGGTCATTTACAAAGTGTATTATTTTTTCTGCTTCTGATTTTTGTTTTTTTCGTTTTAGCATTTTATTTGTTTGGATTCCCTCTGCTGCAAACCTCACCAACGTGTTTCGAGGGGAGGGAAGCAAAGGAACATTCAGCGGGGAAGTGGGAGGAGGAGGAGGAGGAGAGGAGAAGAGATATGCCACTCAAATAATCGAATTATTTGTCTCTGCAACGGATTCCACCCCCGCCCCCCCCCCGCGCGTCTGATTCTTTTCCGCTTTAATCCTAAACGGCAGGTCAGGTTTTTAGCAATCCGATCCCACCTCGGGCAGCGCGGCCGCCTCTCCCCGCCGACTGGTTCGACTGGTTTGCTTTTCCTGAATTCCCAAGGCCTTCCTGGACACATTTCTGTAGAGACCAACACAAACCAGGTTCTCTTCTCCGCCATATATTCCTCTCTCTACCCCTCTCCCCGCCCCACCTTACCCAAGCGCGCACAGAGGCCAAAAAAAGACACTCAGGCTGGCGAGGTCACGCACAAGCGTTACCCAAACAGACGCGCAAACCACCCGGCTAGACAGCTCTCCAATCGTATCCATTCTCTTCCAGATACAAAGCGATGAGGCTGGTTCACACCTCAATATATCTATCAGAGTCTTTCATTTCATTTCATATTTATGTATTTATTTTACATTTTAAAAATACATATATAATATATATTGTTTGCTTTCTTCAAGTTTATCCGTCGCCAACACAGAGCTCATGAAAAATCCTTTATTTAGTTACAGGTGGGTAGCCGTGTTGGTCTGCCATAGTCGAGACAAAATCAAAAATTCTTTCCAGTAGCACCTTAGAGACCAACTGAGTTTGTTCTTGGTATGAGCTTTCGTGTGCATGCACACTTCTTCAGATACACTGAAACAGAAGTCACCAGATCCTTTATTTAGATACTGCTGTGTTGTTTTTAGTATCGTTATTAAAATACTAATGTCGTTTTTCATGTACGCATTTTTTTTGGAGGGCTGTTATCTATTTATTTCGACATTTGTTTGGTCATTGGGGGGGTCGTTTTATTTTTTTTTCGACATTGCTTTGTTTGGACATTTCTGTACGGTCACAGTCTGCGGGTGCCATCGGTTAGAAAAGCACAGCCTGTCCCTAAAACCAATTGGGGTGTGTGGAATCGGCGCAGGGTCATAGGATGGCAGCCAGGATGGGATGGGACGTTTTCCTTTGCAAGACGGAGGCAGGTTCCTCGAACGAAATTATGAGTAGAAAATGTAAACCGTCATAAATCATGATAAGCGGGAAACAGACAGGAGCTAGACAGGAAACTGTTCCACGTGGCGGAGTGTTGGTATGATGACAAAAAGTAGGCCTATACATTTTAAAAAATAATTAAAATAAATATCGGGTTATTCTTGCTCTCCTGTTGTGGAGCAGCGGCTGAAACCTTATAAAGTTATTGCTGGCATTGTTATTGTTTTGTATACCGCTTATATAGCAACCATGGCTCCTAAGCGTTTTACAGCTATAAGATCTATCCATAATTTGAATATACAAAACATTTAAATAAAATATACAACAAAACGGACAATTAAAAGCAATAACAAATTCACAATTAGAATATACAAAATCGTTAAAATATCCTTAATCGAAATATACAAAAGACCAAATATACAACAGACAATTAAAAACTTTAAAACTTGCAATTAGAATATACAAAAACATTAAAATATCCATAATAAAATATACAATAAAAATGCAAACAATAAAAAGGTGTGTGTTTTATCTGCAGCCGATGAGATCCTAGGCGAGGCAGGGGAACCTTAAGAATAGGAAGCTGTTTATTATGTTCCACTTTTATATCTTCCAAGCAGCTCAAGGAGGCGCCCGTCAAGGAGGAGAACAACAACAACCGAGTGGCGCTTTCAACCAGGGGTCTCCCAGGTCCCACCCTGGCTCTCTCACAGGCAGCAGCTACCTCAGAGAACGGCCAATTCTCTTCACGCGCCGTGTTTTGGTACTCAGCCCATTCACACGTGCGCCGAGATGGAGCCCTGCATGCGCGCACGTGTGAATCGGCCCAGTTTCCTGAACGGGGAAGGGAAACCCTCCTTCGCTCGAAGTACTGGGCTCCCCGGCTCGCTGGGGTGGCGTCCGAAGAAAGCAGGAGATTGAGGAGGGAAAAGAGAGGAGGAAGGATCTCAGGCTGAAGGCTTATCCGTGTCAAAGAAGTCACCCCATCCCGACGCAACTGGGCTTGCTCCCTTTCCTTCCTCACCTCGGAAGGACTTCAGAACGAGATCTCAGCAACCCTTGGGAAGAAATGGTCCTTTAAGCATCCGAGGCTGACCACTGCAGTCGTTCAAAACAGTACACACGTTTCATTAGCATCATCAGGATCCTTGATGTAGCCCCACGATCGTGCGTGGCAGTACCAGTGAGGGCTGTTTGTGTGTGTTTGTGTGTCCTGCATGGACAAGGAGCGAGATCAGGACAGACAAGCCGTCTGTCAGCCTGAGGGCTGGACGCACAACTCGACCACCCTCCGCGGACCAGGTGCCCATTTAATGTAAAGCGAAAAGGCACGTCTTTAAAAGGGAAGATTAGGCCGACCCAAGGAGGACAAAGCTATCAATTGAGCTACTAGCCAGGATGGCTTACATCCGCCGCTGCTGGGGACCACAGGAGAGGAGAGTTGCTGTGGGGCAGAAATCCTGCTTGGGGTCCCACTATGGGGGGGCATCTGGCTGGTCCTTGTAGGAACAGGATGGTGGGAATTGATGGGCAGTCTTTGGCCTGATCCAGCAGCCAGTCTCTTCTGATGGAACTTCCGGGTCCAGGAGCAGTCTATCTTGACCTCTAGGTTCTTTGGGGCGTTTGGACACAGTGAAGACAGGGTGCTGGCTTGATAGGCCACAGGCCTGACCCGGCTCTAGGGCTGTTTTTGCTTTCTTCCACCACTACTCAAAACTAAGCCCACATTCAACGCATACTGTCTTTTTCACAATTCATTTACATTTAGTGAGAGAGGCACTTTTTAAAATCAACTATTATTTGGGGAGGAGTGGGTTTGCATAGAGTAGACTCTATAGGTAGATATGGGGCAGTCCTCGAAAGCCTGCGGCTCCACTCCAGATATTTTAGAGCACAACAGCTGATCTGCTATGATCTGATCTCTCTCTCTCACACACACAAAAACAAAATCTATTTCTCTCTCTCTCTCAGGAATACATTCATTCTTCTTCCTCGATATGGTTCCCCTCTCTTACCCATGCACAAAATTTCCTTCTTCTTTTTTCTTCCCTCTGTTCTCGTCGCCAGCCCCTCCGCGCCCCTTTCCATCCCTCGGGTTCCTGCGCCTGCGACCCCCCCCCCCCGGGGGGAGCATGCGAAGCAGCCTGCCACGCCCGACGGCAGCAACTACCCCACCAAGCTCCGTCCCTTCCATGTTCCTCCTCCCTCATGGCCCCAACAAAGGGGGTGGGTGGGTGGGGGGTCCCGAGGCCAGACGGGCGGTGATGCGCTCGTGTTTCTGACGACGCCTCGGGGCGGACAAAAGCGCTGCCCGGGCAGCCTCTGAAATATTCAGCGCCTTCCCAGCCGCCCTCCTGGCGCGCCGCCTCTAAGGTTGCCCGACCCGTCGGGGGTGGTGGAGGGTAGGAAGAAGGCAGCCTTAAATTTTTAAACACCTCCCTTTAGACCAAAAAAAGGATGGGGGAGACAGAAGATCTCGTTTCCATCCTGCCCCCCCCCCGGTTTTTCTCCAAAGAGACGGAAAGTGGTCCACAGCCCCGTCGAGGAAACCGGATCCGCCGGGCCGGGCCGGCCAAACGCCCGGCTCAGGTGTCGGCCGTGGGGATCTCTTTTCTCCTGCCAAAGGTGTCCGGTTTGCGACAGCAGGTAAGTGGACACAAAGCGGAGCAAAGGGGAGGAGCGCCCCCACCCTCCTCAGGCTTTGGGGAGCTGTATAAATTCCCCCTGGACCGAACCCCGAAGGCAGCCCGGTCGGCGAGCCGCAGGGACGCGGAGGAGGAGCAAGAAGGGCCGTCAGGGGGCCGTTCCAGAGGTGACTCCGGCCCTTGGCTTTTCTCTTTTTCTCACGCTCGTCTCCCTTCCCTACCTCCGCACGCACAAGGACCCCTCGGGCCGCCCTCGGGGGCCACCCGCTGGATCCGCTGCCCAGCATCTCCCGGCCCGCGGGGGCCACGAGGCGGCCCGCGCCTGCCCAGGGACAGGTAAGACGCGTCCGCCTGTGGGCAGGCGGCTGGGGACCGGGCCTTTTAGAGCGGCCACTGAGCGGAGGAAGCAGCGGGAAGAGAGACGGGCCTGAGCAGCTTCCGGGGGGGGGGGTCTCCTTGGCAGGTGGGGCGGGAGGAGGGCTGGGCGTGACGTAGAGCTCAGCGCCAAATGGGAGGGAGTCTGGACCGCGTTGTTGCTGCTGTACCAGAGATGGAGCCCTTGGGAAGAAGAGAAAAAGGGTGGGGGAGAGAGGGAGGAAGGGAGACAGAGAGATGAGGCCATGAGGGATGTATCTGAGGGGGGGGGCGGGGGGAGAGGGAGAAGCGTGGGAGAAAGAACGGGTAAATACATAGGTGCCAATTCCTAGGGGCCGAGGTCCCTTGGCACACCCCTCCCAATAAAATATTTGAGGCCCCTACCCCAAAGTTGATAGACATCGCCATTCAAAAGGTGTGTGTGCTGCGTTTGGTGATCGATTATGCGGGGGAGGGGTTTACCTGCCCCCTCCCCAATATTTTCTCCAAATTGGCACCCTTGGGTGCATATGGATGTGGGGTGGGTGACAAAGAGAAGGAGGGGGGAAGGGGGAGAGAACGAGTGCGCTGAATATAGTTTAAATATAATTTTGTATACTTCTTCATTGTGTTTGTGTTGTTTTTTGTAAAGTAGGCAGACAAATAAACTATAGAAACCAGCAGGAACTAACGCAGCATGTCCCCCCCCCGCAACAAAGCACAGACTAGGTGTCTCCCCACACAAACCAGCGTCGCGAGGAAAGCAAAAAGAGTTGGGAATCATTTTACGCGCCCGCGGTGACCACTCATAATCCCCGCGCGCTGCTTCTGTGCCAATGCCTGTGTCCTTTCCAAGCCAGCACGCGCAAGTGCGCGGGACAAATCCTGCGTGGAGGCTTGAGCTATACTTCCGAGAACCTCCTTTAGTTCACGTGGGTTGGGGCAAAACGTTAGCCGAAGAAACGAAGAGTGAAACAGGATGGGAATGATACAGGAAGGGGATGGATGGATGGATGAAGACTGGAGATGGATGGAGAGATACGAGAGAGAGAGAGATAGGGGGAGAAAGCGATGCGTGGAAAGAAAGTGGAAAGCCCCCTTTTAAACGTGTGACAGAGCAGGGCGCCCCTTGCAGGCCACACGTTTGAAAGAAAGGAATAAGCCTTCACGTGTACGAGCTTCCACACGATCAGGAACCCATATGGAGCCATCAGGGTTCGGGAAGGCGAGGCGTCCGTGAACCGCAGCCGTCGCCAGGCTAACCGGCTGCTTTCCAGATGTTTTGGACAGCAAGGATTGGGACGTTTTAGTCCAAAACATCTGGAGGGTACCAGGTTGGCGACGGCTGCCCTACGCTTCTCGTTAAGCAGGACGCGCGACAGTGGCTCCGCAGAGCGCGCGATGGCTCGCCCTCCTTCCCTGTATTGAGAGAGGGCAGCGAGAGAGCCGTGTTCTCATGAATGGCGAGCTGAACGTCTGAAGGGGACTGTCGAGGAAATCTGGGAATGAACGAGGGTCAGGCAGGCATGGAAATAAGATAAGGAGTCTCGCAGTCCGGCGCATTGTGCAGAATAGATATTCCAGAGCTGAGGATTTAATTCCTATTTCAGAGATAATTGGGGGGTGCGGGGGGGGGAAAGTTTGCGTGTGTCCCGCTTTTCTTCTCTCTCCACCGCTGACTCCTTTCCAAGCTTGGTGTGGGTACCTTCATTCACACGTTCCCCGCAGACGCGTGTTAATAATAATAATAATAATAATAATAATAATAATAATAATAATAATTTATACCCCGCCCATCTGACTGGGTTACCACCTGAAACCCCCTCCAGCTTTAATTGGTGTTCCCAAACTGCTTTCCTTGGGGTTCCTACCTGCGCTGTAGCCGGTGACACGAGAGAGGTTCTGAACTCTCCTGGGTCTGACAAGACCATTAAATCGCGTTTGGTTCACCATCAAAGAGGTCCTTGAGTCCACCCTCCTCTCCACGAGCGTCCAGGAGAAGGTAGGCGAGGCCCCCCCGCCCCATCTACCGGTCTGGAGCCCAGCATAATCGTGGAAGCTTCTGGGAGGTACCACCAGTGTTTAATCTTTTAAGAGCTCCTGCGTGGCAAGGGGTTGGCCTGCTTGCAACCCTTCCGACGATTCAATTCTATGGTTCTCTAAGAGCTCTTCGGGAAGAGAAATGTTGAAAGATTTTAGAAAGCATCAACCATGAGGTCCCCGTGGGATCAGGCGCCCCTGATTCTCAGAGGGACTAAGCAGAAGTACCGTAACAGCTCTCTCCCTCTCTGCCTTCCCGTCCCAAACGTTGGAATTCTGAGGTAGGCAGCTACACTGCCATTGGAGGTGGAGGTTCACATCTCGCCATCATCACCAGTAGCCATTGCTGGACTTTTGATCCATAGATCCTACAGCTCTTGCTCCACTGTTAATTGGTATAATTTTGGTATTAATATAGTATAATTAATAATAATGTTTTAGGAATGCTGTTATTAAGATTCAGCCCGGTCTGTCGAGTGGTTTTTGTGGGGAAGCTAGTCTGCAAGTCAATCCCACGGAACTCATCGGGGCTTAATCATAGAATCGTAAAATGGTAGAATTGGAAAGGGACCCCCGACCCGCTGCAATGGAAGGAGGCAAGGCGAGGATCCCGCTGGTGAGCCTGTGCAGGAGGCTGCAGTCCTCAGGGGGACTCAGCGAGACTCGCTTCCGGGGGCAACCAGAGCGGAATGGTGCGCTTTTTTCGCACCTCTCTCCCGCTCGCGTTGTCTATTAAACTATGGAACTCGCTGCCACAGGAGGAGGCGATGACTAACCTCTGACTAACCTCTATGGGGTTAGACAAATTCAGGGAGGGATGACTCGAGGGCTGTCGATGGCTCCTAGCCACGCTCTCCTTCCACAGTTGGAGGCAGCAGCAATGCTTCTGAACACCCGCAGGAGGCGAGGTTGTTGCTCTCGCGCACGGATCCGGCTTGCGCGTTTGCCTTGGCCAGAACTGGATGCTGGGCTAGATGTTCTGACTGGATCGCCCCTAAAGCATGAATGACGGCGACTCTAGAAATGACTGCATCAAAATAATAAATATGCATATTATGATTTTTTTTATTAAAAAAATCACTATTATTATCGGTAGAGGCAGCTGAAACGTATTAATTCGTAGCCCCAGCTTTAGGGAAGGCGCGGCTTTCATCTGCTAACCCCCCCCCCCCCGGCGCGCCCCCACCACCTGTCTGCTGCTATTTGAGCCTCCTAAATCCCCGGAAGAAGGAATCCTGTCTTAAAGGGCCAGCCGCCTGCTGGTGATGCCGCTGCGCCCACCAGACCAAGGTAGGGCGGGACCCGCGCCCTTGGAGAGGGGCGCTTTAGTGTGCGCGTTTGTGTGTTCCCCGCCGCCTCTCCCAAAATCTCCCTCCTCACCAACACCCCCAGACCACTAGATTAGTGGGATTCCTTCCTTCCTCCAGGGTTAGGCAGGCTGGAAGTCCAAGGGAGGAGGGAGAGAAGGGGCGTAGAGGGACCATCACGCAGGTGCTTAACTTGGTTGTCCTAGCAAAACCCAACAAGCTTGCGGCCCGATCCTGTGCAGCAGGCTTAGGTTACACGCCATCCTCAGTTCGACGGGATTGTCGCGTAGGATTTCAGCCTTTCTCACGATATAATTGGCAATAGTCGTTATGAAAAACGTCGCTTCGTTTTATTATTATGGAGATTGCTGAATGCACAAAAAGGTATATATTTCCTACAAGAGATACACAATACTTTTGATCCCTGTTTGCCTACACACACAATTATTATTATTGTGTGTCTGTGTTTGTTTAGGCAAATAGTGATGCAACAAGATTTTTTGAGGGGGGGGGCGCCTACATATTTTCGCGTGTAATTAAACCTATGCATTTAATTTATTTTTAATATCTTGCACTGGTTTTATAAATGTTATTAAACCTTTATTGCAAATAGCTTTTATTGCAAATAGCTCTGTCCACTAAAGGAAGGGTGTGTGGGGGTGTGAATTGTCTTGCAGCCCAAAGGAATATTCCCAAATAACTGTGAGTCAATATGGAGGCCTACTTACTTCGATAGAACTTATTTAGACGGGTGTTTCTGTTTGCAAGCTATAGATTGCTTAAAATCAACGATGCAATGGTTTAACCCCTTCTAAGAAGATGTGGCACAATGACCACCCGAATATTTCGTATTTTTTTTTTTTGAAATCACGATGCGTTTGATTCATTTGCCCTTTGGATCCATTATCTGTACATCTAAATGCGAGACGGGGAGGAGGGCAGAGAGACCCAAAGCCCCGCTTTGCAAATGGAGGTCTGAGCAGAATTTAATCATCTCTTCGCATCGAAGTCCGTTTCCCCTAAGAGGGATTAAAGTGGGAGAATTGAAGCGGAGGATAAATAAAACATACATAGGATTTCCCGGCCCCCGAATGCTGCTGGGCTGAGGTTTGGGAGGACAACACCCCAGGACAAGCAGCCTGGTGGTCCCAATTATGTTTACTCGGAAGTAAGCCCACCTCCCCCTCTCCCATTGATGTCAGTGGGAATTTCTTCCGACTCACTGGGGTTTCGCTAATCAGCAAACGTGCCCAGGATCGGGAGCAAGCCTCGTTGAACCCAGGGGGAATTTTTACTCCCGAGTAGGCTTACCTAGCTAGGATCGGGTTCCAGCCCTCCGTCTCTCCCGCTGCACTGAACGGATTGCGTGAAAGGATTGGTGCTTGGCTGGATCGTGCCCCCATCCGGTTTGGGCCCCGTGTAAATGCAACGGGAGATTCCGCTCGGCGTAAAAGGATCCAAGCTTGCACGGCAGAGGTGAGGAAGAGGGGGGGGGGCTTTTTTCTCCACTTCCCCCCACCCCCCAAAGGGGGGGGCACATCAGAGTCTTTCCAAGACTAAGGAGCTGCGTTGCTGCTGCTGCGTGTTTGCACGTAAAGGGCCCGATCCACGGGGTTAGTTCTACAGAAAAAGACCCTTGGAAATCCAAGGGTCCCGTTCATCTCAACAGGGAAGCCGATTACCTCGGCCAAATCTTGCTCCATTCGAATGAAATCTAGCTCATGGGTGGCCCTTCACAGGCCAAGATGGAAATATAATGATGATTTATTTCTTATTATTTTAATTTCCCCCCCCCTCTTGACATGTCAAGGGGTAATTCTCCAAACCCCATGAACCACATCATAGTACAAAAGCGTTTATCTGAACTTTTAAAATAATAATAATAATAATAATAATAATAATAATAACAACAACAACAACAACAACAATAATAGAAGATCTTATACGACACTGTAACCTTAGAAATAATTAATAACGTTGGCAGTAAAGGATTTTACAGGATGATAATAAGAGTAGCAATATTATGATTTACCCCATCAAAGCTGCTCGACCTGATGTAGACATCAGCCTAGTGAATGCCGGTTTTTATTCATTTTTATTTATTTCTCCCCTCTCCCACCCCTCGGTGACTTGCTTTTATTTCTCGCATATAACCTCCCTCGCCCTTATCCGTTGCTGCCTGCGAATTCCTTCCCTCTGTGCCCCCACCCCACCCCCGCTCTGCCAAATCCCTCCACCTCTGCAGCTGCTGTGGCGCGGGCACGACGCCAGCTAAGCCCTTTGCAATTACTGGCATCCAGTAAACCCTAGCCCAGTAAGGAACTGGTGGCGCAGTGGGGCGAGGCGGGCACTGGAAGCAGAGCGCAAGGGGCGAGGAGAGGTGGTGGTGGTGGTGGGGGTGCGTGGATCGCGACCAGGAAAGGAGCCCTTGGTGGGGTTTTTTAATTTTATTTTTTTGCGCAAGGGAGAGAGAAGGTGGAGAGAAGAACCGTCTATAATCTTGACGCTTAGGGAAAGCAGAGAGAGGGAAGAGAGGGATGTGTTGTTCAATTTTGTGTGTGCGCGCATTTATTTATTGTGCGTGTGTTTATAGTACACACACACACAATAATATATTTATATTATTTGCTGCTTTTTGTTCAAGGCTGGGAATGGGGAGTGGGGGCAAAGAGGGAGAGATCTAGTTCTGCAGACACAAAACTGCTCTTTGTCTGCCCACTGTGGAGCAAAAAGAAAAAGAAAGAAAAAGAAAAATTCAGGTAGCGAGTGAGCAGCCTGGCTGGATCTTCCTCTCTCCCAAGTTCGTCTCCCGAAGCGATCCGGAGCTCAGCTTTCCTTCCCGATTTCCAACAGGCGAGTGAACCCCCCCCCCTTTTTTTTGTTCATTTGTCCTTTAAAAACAAAGAAACGTAGGACCTGGAAAGGGCTGCTGTCCCTAAGAAGCCTGCCCCATGGCAGCGAGGAAGGGTTGCTTCCGAGTAGACCTGGGATGTGGGGGGGGGGGAAGCTGGTTGGTGTCACCCAGTTAACGAGAGCACAGATATTTGCAAAAAGCTTCGATGGTGGCGACTTAATTAAATATGTGGGGTGATCTGAATATCAACCAGCCGAGCTCTCCAAACACCTTGAACAGAACCAGCCCCACATCCGGGGGGTGGGGGAAGCAGCGCCCCGAGCATCCTTTGGGGCTCTGCAAACCAAATTTAATGGCGGTATAAGTTGGGAGAGACAGATGGGGAGGGTTCTTGGAGGTGCAATCGCCCAGGCGAGAATGTATCTCTCTCTCTCCCCCCCCCCATTACAAGTGTCATGATCTAATAAATAAAAAACCTCCACTGAAAAAATGTGCACCCTGCGGAAATTCTCCTGCGCAAACGTCTCGAAGGATCCGGGCTTGCGTGGGAGAACTGCCCGGTGGATCGTGCCTTTGACTCGCCAAGGAATGAATAGAACCCGAGGCGTCCTTTTGTCCCCCACGAAGCTCAGAAACAGCCCCTCGTCGTCCTTCTCTACGTGGCTGCTGCTGGCTTTGCTTTTGCAGCGCGTTTTGCAGAAAGCGCGCTCCTTTGAAACGGCACCACTTTCCAAACAATGAAAAGAGCTGCACACCTGGGAAGAAGAAAGTGGGCTGGGGGCACCCCCTGGGGCGGAGGGGGAAAGGGGACCCCAGAAGGAAAATAAGGAGAGAGTCTGAAAGAAATCTTTGTTTTAGGAGGGGATGGGACTGCGCTGGTGCCCCCCCAGCCCCAGGCCAGGGAAGCGCCAAAAAAATACTTAACAAAAGCGTTGGAAATGACATCAGACCAGGAAGGGCCGGGTTAGGGCATCGCACGTTCAAAAGCATTTTGCTCCCCCATCGCTCGGGGCTGAACCTGCAGTGGTGCGCCCCAGACTCTGGGCCCGTTCCGCACTGAAGCCAACGGCGTTTACTCCAGAGTAAAGACGGCGGCAAGCCTCAGAAAACTGGAGGTGAAACCATGTCTCCTCCACCCCAGTTGATCTCTCTCTCTCTCTCTCTCTCTCTCTCTCTCTCTCTCTCTCTCTCTCTCTCTCTCTCTCTCTCTCTCTCTCTCCGCCTTACTTCCGAGTAGACCAGCCATAGAAGGGGCCGGGCTGCCGGCCTCGTGGGAGCGGAGGAGGAGGAGTCTGCTGCTTTCTCTCTCCCCCCCCTCCACTCCACCCCGCAGCCCCACACAGGTGAGCCAGCCAGCCAACCCCCCGGGCACCTGAGCCAATGGCAAAAGCCAGCCAGGCCCCTCCAGAGCCGCTCCATTGGATTACTGACGTCCGCGGCGGGGGAGGTAAGGTGATTACAAACTAATTATCTCCCTGGCTTTTCCACCCACCCACCCCCGCGCCTCTCTTTCTTTTTTTCTTTCTCTCTCTCTCTCTACCCCCTTTTTCTTTCTTTCCATTTAGCCAAGCCGGAGCTTTGCAAGTGCGACTGCTTGGGGAGGGAGACTCTCCCACCTCCTCCAATTTTCTGCGCAAGGAGGGGGGGGGGGTCCGTCAGCTTGGAGGGAGGGGGGAATCTGGGAGAGGCGCAGGTAGTGCGTGCGCTCCCCGACCCCTCCTTTCTGTGCAAGAGGGTCGGGCAGCTTGGAGGGAAGGGGAATAAGCTGGGGGAGGGGAGCAGGAGAGGTGGGGGTGGGAAGGATATTGGGTCGGACTCCTCAGACCCCTCTCCCCCCCCCCCAACCTCTCATTTTCAGGAGGCTCTTTGCAAGCCCTGGGGCTTTTTAGCTGACATCTGATACCCCGGAAGTCAGCAGCATCTAAAGAGCTCGTTTTCTTTATCTCTCATTTTCAACCCCCCCCCACAAACCCCCCCCACCGCTCAGTACCACACCATAGTCTCTCCTGCAACGATGTGCGTGCGTCCAGGGGACGCGACGTGGAAAATTGTTGGGTTTTTGGGGGTTTTCGAGCATATTTTCCTTTGTCGACTCACCTGTGGACTCTTCGCTCCCTTCCTTTTTGTTTCCCCCTTAGCTCTAGGAACGAATAATTCTCTTACCTGTTTCCCTCCCTCCCAAATATTATACGCTGGGAAATAATTCGCTTCCGTAGCATGACTGGTCGGTTTCACGAACGCACCGCCGCCTCTCCCCTTTCCCTCTTTCTTGTGTGAGACCCTTAAAAAAATAAACACGTTTTTAATTTTGCCCTGAAAAAGAAGCTATTTTGAAAGATGCTTCTCAGAGCCGCGTAGCAACAGCCCGTGCTAAGGAGGAGGACGATTCTCAGTCCGTCTTGTGGACCTGGTAAGTTCATTTCTTTCTTTATTTATTTTTAATGAAAATAAATCCGCTTTATTTTTGTTTGGTGAGAGGAGGAGGGAATTGGAAAATGCAGGTAATTGTGGCTTTAAAGGCGCCCCCCCCCCAGGAGCCCATTTTATCTAACCCAGCAGGGATGTTTAGGTTACGCGCGCTTTCCAGGGAGTAAGTCCTATTGAACTTAAAATGGGGCTTACTTCCGAGTAGACCGGCGCTGGGCGTAGGTTTTCCCCGTCGAAGGAGGCTCTCTCCGCCCTCCCTCTCGTGGCGTGTGTGGGGGGGGGGTCTTTGAATGTGGGGGACCTCCCCCTTTAAGTGTTTCCAAATAACTCGTCGTTTGCGGTTTGGCAAAGCTCACCTCTTTGTTATTATACCAGATTTCCTGGGAAATTGGAGGGGGTCTCTTCGTAAGAGTGGCCAGAGTTTCCAGAGGGGTGTGTGTGTGCGTGTGTGTGTGTGCAAAAGGGGGGGGGGCAATAATATTTGCTTGGAAATAAATGAGAATTGGATAGTGTTGTCTTCACGGAGGGTGGTCACCTGCCTTTCTCTGCGCTCTGTTCCCCCCCCCATAGATTTTTGTTGTGTCCGGCAGAGAGGGTCTTTCCAATTGGGGGGGGGGTGGCGTATTTAGTTAGATTAAACGAGGTGAATGAATTGCAGCATATCCAAACCACATTCTTGGTGGAGGGTTTTGTTTTGTTTTTTGGGTTTTTTTTTGATGGGGAGTCTCGCAAAACAATATTTTTGATGGTCTCTTTTTGTCTCCAATTGAATCCAAACGGGGATGAGTCTAGGAGAGCAAAACGGGTCGATTTCAGGGGAATAACGCGGTGAAATTATCCAGGTTCTGTATTGATCGTCCTAGGAATCTATCCCTGGTCGAGGCTATTTTTCTTACTGGGGTGGTTTTATTAGCTTCGTATTATTATTATTATTATTATTATTATTATTATTATTATTATTATTATTATTATTATTATTATTATTATTCTGCTACCGCGCTAGTGTGACTCAGTTAAATAAGTAAAAAAGGTGCGTGCGTGTGGGGGAGATAATGGTTATTTCCCTCGCTTGATGTCTTTCTGGTTTTGATCCAAGGAGGAGGAATTCTTCACTTTTCCTTCTCCCTCCCTCCTTCCTTCCTCGGTCTTCTTTCTAAATTGTGTTCTTGTCAGGCGTGCCTGAACCGCGAAGGTGTATAAATAGCAGCGAAGCTCCTGGGCGCCAGGCGAGATCAAATTACATAACGAAATATTTCCTTCTCTTCTGAAGTTCGTTTCAAAAATTGAACAAAGAGGAGCCGGAGGAGCATCTCTCCTGTGTGGCTTTTGTTTTTATTTTAGGAAAATAATAATAATAATAATAATAATAATAATAATAATAATAATAATAATAATAATGATGATAATACATGGACGATAAACTTAGTTTTAGTGCTTTCCTTCAATGGAACACGCGTCATATTTCTGCAGAATATACCCACTAACATGTTTAGATTTTGCACCAACCCAAAGGCCAGGTATCTGGGATGCCCGTGTGCGCAGGCATCACTCAATAATATTTAAATATTATTTGGCAAGGGAGATGCCTCAGCAAGGCTAGGATCCAAAGCGCAGCGACACCCCTACGCACGCTTTACCTGGGAGTAAGCCCTATTGAAATCAGTGCGCCTTACCTCCGAGAATACCTAAAAAAAAAAAAAAAAGGATCGCACTGGTAAATAATGCTGGGAGACTTTCCTTAGGCGGTGATGGCTCCCTACTTAGTTTCGTTTCTATATTATGGAGTCCGAGGCAACTTTGAGAAATTAAAACAACATGCACACGAAAGCTCATACCAAGAACAAACTTAGTTGGTCTCTAAGGTGCTACTGGAAGGAATTTTTTTATTTTATTTTGTTTTGACTATGGCAGACCAACACGGCTACCTACCTGTAATCACAAAGAGGTATATACATTTTATGAAATATGGCAAATCTTTTTTCTTCTTCTCACGATTTCTGCCTGGCTCTTTTCTGGCTTAAAATATAACACTGGATTGCGGAGTTCCTGGTCTGCCACCCTTTGTCCTTGTCAAAAAAATTAAATGATCGCCCTCCCAATTCAGAGGCGAAATCGAGCCTGCTGGAGGCTTTTCAAGGCCACGCATCTCTCCCCCGCCCCTCACTCCTCATTTTCTGGATGTTTCTGAGGAAATACCTTGAAAATAACTTCGCAGCAACTGAATTTCTAGGACCTGGGGAATCGGGGCTTATGGAGCCACCCCGAAGATACTTACTTCCCCGCCAAATCAAACAAACAAACAAGAAATAAGCAAATGACCCTGAAAGTTATATTAAGGAGACAGTTCAGCTTAAGGAACCTGATCTGATTAGCAGGATGTTGAGACAGCAATGCTTGCAGGAATAAATGGGTGCCTCTGATGCTATATATGCAAAGCGCATATTCCATCATTCTGCACGACCCCCACCTACGATTTAAAGGCAAGGCAAGGGTTCATTCAGGTGTCTGGTGTCTGTTTCCCAGGTAGACATTGTTGGCATTGAAAAGGAGCCCACCCTAGACCATATTGGGCAGGAGAGCGGTAGGAAACTGTTTATCTTCTTCTGATTGACCTATAAGAGGCAGGAGAAGGCCAGCAGAAACTAACCTGACGATTGCGCAGGAGAAATGAAATTGCTTTTCAGTTTTGCAATAGACTCCGGTCTGTTGAAATTGACTAAAGGAGATAACAGCTCTGTACTGAAAATGATTTACAGAAAGGTGTGATAAGTCTGTTGTAGCTCTTTCCCCCTTTCTTTTCTAAAAGAAGTGTTTTGTGGCACCCTACAAAAGACAGGCCTATTATTGATGGCGCCCTGAGTTTTCATAGACTGCAGTCAAACGTCACCAGCTGCAAATGCCACTATGACATTCCTGGTGTCCCCCCTCCACCTCACACCCCACGCCCAGATTCTTTGTTTCACCCTGGTTGGAAATGGCCCAGAGTCTTCTGCGCCATTGGACCTGGAACCAGAAGTGGCCATGGCAAGTTGCAATCTTCTAGAAATCGTCGGGGTGGAGGGTTGTTGTTGTTGCTGTTGTTATTTATTGTTATTTTTGCGGGAGGTGGATGCTTCTGCTGCAATCGTCACCTCTCACACATCATCTCCTGGCTATTGGCATGGAGAAGAGGAGGGGCCTTTGCGTTGCTGCTATCAGGAGACGCTTCTCCAAAGATGCTGCAGGAAGCCTGAGAGATACCGCAGTGCCGTCTTTTCCTTGTGATTGATTGGGAGGGTGGAGTTGAGTTTGGGGTGTGGATGGGGGCAGGAGGAGCACAGCCAAGGCTTCTTGCTGGTGGAACAGCCCAGGGGCAGGCATTGCGAGCCGAGCCTTCCTCTCTCTGTGTGTCTCTCTCTGCATCTCTCTCTCTCCTGGCTTTAGAAAGGTTAGTGGGTACCTGCGGTGGTCTTTTTCGTCTCCATCCAAGCCCTCCCCGCCTCCTATCACCTTCCTTCCCTCCCTCGCTCCTCCACGCCAACCCAAAATCTCTTTCCATCTCTGGAAATAGCACCCACCTTAAAAAAAATAAAAATACTGGTGTAGAGCCCATTATAATCCTAGTTAAATGCGATTAAGGGCAAAGATGCTTGGAACTGGGATGTTGGGGTGTGTGTGTGTGGATTTTGAGTGTGTGTGGAAGAGAATTTAACCCTTCCGGCAAAGAGACTGAGGTTGGCTTGTATTTGCTTTCTAGACTGGAAAGTCTAAGTCAGATCAAACCAAAGATCTAGGAGGTGGAAGGGAAAAAAGAGTGGGTTTTGGGGAGGGGGGGAAGGTGTGTGTTTACGAGAAAAGGAACTGGCATTCTTAGACGGTAGTAGAGAGCAAGCCTCTTAAATCCCACATTTTAAAAAGTCAGTCCGAACAATGTTTATGTGTCTTGCCTCTCTTTTTGTGTATTTATTACAGAAAGCATTTTATGGTTTAGGGTTGCATTGAAGAGCAATGCTTTGTCCCAACTCTTAGCTCTGCGATGAATAGGCAGGTTGGCAGGATAAAATTATTGTGGATTTTTAGCCCTACAAGGAAAGAGATAACAACTTGGTTCCGAAAAGAAAGTCGCAGCATATTCTTAAACATTAAATATTAAGACTTAAATTACAGCCATTGCTTTTGAAACCCAAACCTATCTGATCAGCTACCAACCCAAGGCTTTGCAATTCTTCAGTAAAATGCAATATTAAATTATATATAACCATACTAACACTTGAGTATATTTTCTGGCTCAAGTGTGAATTTAAGAATTTTCATTGCTACATACTGGAAGACTGATATTTTTAAAGGTGGTGTTATGATGATAGTAGATCCATTTTGAATAAAGTATAAAATGATTATTTTTAAATAATCCTCTGAAAACGGAGAACATTGACTGAGATGGATGGCAACCTTGTCTGGCTCAACACTTTCATGGTGAAATGAACAATGCAAATGTTGCCAGTTTATCTGACCTTGAAGCTCTGGTATGATAGGACTTGTAATATTTCCTTTCCTATATAAAAACCCTTCGTACCTTTTAGATCTCCTCCAAATGATGAAAAGGGCTGTTTTAAAAATTGGAAAGGCACATTTAAAGGGGACAGCTTTGCTTTTCAAGTCAGCTCGTGAAAGGTTAGACAGTGAAGTTAAAAGAGAGAGAGAGAGAGAGAACGTATCCTTTGCAATTAAAATCACTGTAGCGTTTTTTTAAATTGTTGTTGTTGATTTTACTATTATTATTTTCAAGAGGTGTTGCCAGCTAAATCACCAGGAGAAACAAAAAAAAAAAAGGTCCATGTTGCAGGAGAAACCAAAAAACGGTCCATGTTGCTGTTCTTTTAATTGACTTTAAAAAAAAAAATAAACCCTGCTGCAGGCTTTCTGTTTGGGCATGAATTCCTTAGATAGCTAGAGGAAAAATTGTCGTGAAACTGACTGCTTTGGTCGCCACTGAGGATGCTTGTGGACTAGCAAGGCTCCCGGGGCTATTAAGATGATTAGTTCATCCGAGATGGATTGTTCTGTAAGACTGTAATCCGGTTCCATTTCAGTCTATAGGAGCCGTGCCCTTGACTTCAACAGGGTGTTCAAACTGTCTATTAAAGTGGCTGTTCTTCTGTCTATCAGAATGTCCCTCCCTCCAGGGGAAAAAAAAAGCACAAAGGACGGAGAAAATAAAATCAAACTGGTTTGCCTAAAGATTAAGCTCTTTGCTTAAGGCAAAGAGAAACAAGGTTAGGGCACACCTTCACCTTCGTTGAGCAGGTGCTTAACTCCCATTGAATTAAACGGGACCCAAACTTGCTTGGTCTTATCCTTGGAGGGGTTTTCCCCCCTAGCCCAATCCTACCCGCTCCCCACCCTGCGATTTCCCTTCTGCTGTCAAATATTCAGGCTCCCTCCTCCCTCACTGTGAGTCTCAATTGGCTGTTCAGGCCTATGCAGTAGATTTGGAGGAAGATGATGTCACATTCAGACATGAGCTGCTCTGCCTCATGGGGAAACGGGGGCTCATATTTCAGTTGGCTTTGTGTCAGCCTGGGCTTTGAGAGGCAAGCTGGGGTAGACAAAACCAGCCTGAAATGCAAGCTTAAAACAAAACAAAACAAACAAAAAAACTGCCCAAAAGTTCCAGCACCCAGGCATTTCAAATTTTGCATTCAATTCATCCATGTAAGCCACACTTACATGTGTAAGTAGGCGATTGGGTTTCAGTGGGTCTTCTCAGAGTATGGCTTCAGCACTGAATATTGCCCATACAATATGCCAAATGTCTAGAATAGATGTATTTCGGGTGATAGCCCTTTTGACACTCAGAGTAGACCTATTGAAACCCGTGTGGACTCAGTTTACGCAAGTCCACTGGCGGGATGCCGCCCATTGTGACGGCAGCATTGCAACCATCATCAAGACACGGTCAGGCTGCTGTCAAAATATTACCTTACCCATCAATTTTTTTCTAAATTTGTAATTGGCCATCCCGTTAAAAGAAAAATGGATTTTTGCCTTTTCACCCAGGGCAATGAGCAGAACCCTCTTGTACACTGGAAAATCTCTCTCTCTCTCTCTCTCTCTCTCTCTCTCTCTCTCTCTCTCTCTCTCTCACACACACACACACACACAGTAATAATGTCTACTCAGGAGTAAGTCTTATTGACTGGGTCCCGTTTAATTGACTGCTCCCAGGAAAGTGGGGTTAGGACTACAGCCCAAAGCTGCGTTTTAAACCCAATTGAATACAATAGGCCTTACTTCTGAGTAAGCATGCATATGGTGGGGATTACTTCTGAGTAGACATACATAAGATTGTGCTGTTGTTTTGGTTATTCATTTTGCAACTCCTGGTTGTTGTTGTTGTTGTTATCAATACTATTTATTGCCTTCCCCCTTCACCAGGGTGGGTTACATCAGAGCACAACATTAAACACAGTTTAAATCAGCATACATTCATTAAAAATATTGCAGTTCCTTTTTCTTTCTGTTCTAGCTATGATTTATTTTAAGTATTTAAAACATTTTATTTGCAGCTTATAACATTTCCAGATCTTGGGGGGAAAAAATCACACGATTGTATCCAGTTGTTCAAACAGAATTGTGTAATAATTTTTCAGACCTTATGACTGGAAGCCTCCCAAGAAGGTAGCAAAATTAAAGTCACGCCCCCCTCCCCATCACCTCTCAAACTCTTCAGGACTGTTTTTATTGGTGAAGTTATTATAACGACCTGTGGAGCTAAAGCTAGCCAGATTTAAGCAGCTCTGTGTCCCATTCTTAAATCTGAAATCTTAATCCAAGGCCCTTTGATATGTGTGAAATTGACTCCAATGGAAGTGCGTCTAGGGGTGCTGCTTAACAACGCAGTTCTCGGCAAGCCTACTCAGAAGTAAGCCCCGCTGATTTCAATGGGGCTTACTCCCAGATAACTGCATACAGAACTAACTACGGTCTTAAGGCTGCAGTCTTCTGCACACTGATCTGGCCACCAGCGTGGATCCCATTGACTTCAATGGGGCTTACGTCTGAGTAGGCTTACCTAGGCTTCCTTTGTCGAGAAGGAAATTGGGTTGCAATGAATACATTGGGGGAAACTTCTGAGTTAACCTGTGCAAGATGGTTCATCTCAAGGGGGGTGAAGTCAAAGTGTCTTTGCAGATGGTGCAGGATTGCGACCCGTGGCAAGGACATGAATAACCCTGCTGGTCAGCCCAACATCTTGGTTGTGGCAATGGCCAACCAGATGCATACCTCCCAACATTTCTTCAATGAAAATAGGGGCGTTCTATTCCATAATTATTATTATTTTTTTTTTAATATGCAGCCATCTGACTGCGTTGCCCCAGCCACTCTGGGATGTTTCCAACATATATAAGAACAGAATAGAACATTAAATATAAAAACCTTCCCTATACAGGGCTGCCTTTAGATGTCTTCTAACGGTTGCATAGTTACTTATCTCCTTGACTTGGTGGGTCGGATAACTCCATACCCTCCAACATTTCTCCGATGAAAATAGGGATGTCCTATGGAATAGCAGGCCATTCCAGGATCAAATCAGGAACCGGGATAGTTTCTGTAAATCTGGGACTGTCCTTGGAAAATAGGGACACTTGGAGGTTCTGCCGATGTTCTGCAGAAGTCCGCAAATGGGGGCATTAAGGCAACAGATCTCCCCTGCTGCTTGCTTCCCAGCCGTTGGCATTCAGAGGTATACTGCCTTGGACCAAGGAGGCTCTGTTAAGTTACCATGGCTGGCTAGCAGATGTTGATAGACCTCTCCTTTGCCATGAATGAGCCCAGAGTTGAGGTTTATGAAATCCAGACATCTCGGCTGTGCGCTTAGGATGGGTGAGGTCAAAGCACCATCCA
This sequence comes from Lacerta agilis, assembly GCF_009819535.1. NCBI lineage: Eukaryota > Metazoa > Chordata > Lepidosauria > Squamata > Lacertidae > Lacerta > Lacerta agilis. The sequence goes on along the minus strand of NC_046321.1, from coordinate 4,001,207 downwards.
ACACAACATCCATCCTCTTCTGAGAAGCCTGCAAGCAGGACCCGAGTGCCACAGCGTTCACCTGTGGAACTCCCCACCACAGGAGGCAAGGACAGCCACCAGCCCAGAAGTCTTTAAAAGAGGATATGGCACTGGCAGGTTCATGGAAGAGAGGGCTATTTGGATTTAGGGCAGTTCTTCTGCACAGGGTGCCAACCAAGGGGGTGAAAAATGGAGAAGATCTGTAATCGAGGAGGACCATTTGGGGGTGCCAAATTTTGGCCATGCACAGGGTGCCATATTATGAAATATTACCAAAGTCTGCCCCTGGCGGCTACTAGCCATGATGGCTATATCATGCCACCACAATGGGAGACAGCAATGCTTCGGAATCCCAGTTGCTGGAAACCAAAGGAGGGGGAAGAGTTGATCTTGTGTTCGAATCCTGCTTGCAGGTTCCCCCCCCCAGGCAACTGCTCAGCCCCTGTGAGAACAGGGTGCTGGACAATATTGGCCATGGGCCTGATCCGGCAGCCTCCTCTCGTGCTCTTATGCTTTGTCACACCTAGAGCTGATCTGAAAACAGGGCCTTTTCGCTAGTGGCACCCTCCCATCAGTTGTCATACAGAAAAACAACTATTTGACTGTTCAGTTTTTAATGGTTGATGTTTCATTGTGCTTTTAATACTTGGTTGGGAGCCGGCCAGGGTGCCAGATGGGTGGTATGTAAATATAAATATGTTGTTGTTTAGTAGTTTAGTCGTGTCCGACTCCTCCTGACCCCATGGACCAGAGCACGCCAGGCCCTCCTGTCTTCCACTGCCTACTGCAGTTTGGTCAGACTCAATTTGGTATCCTCGAGAACACTGTCCAACCATCTCGTCCTCTGTCGTCCCCTTCTCCTTGTGCCCTCCATCTTTCCCAACATCAGGGTCTTTTCCAGGGAGTCTTCTCTTCTCATGAGGTGGCCAAAGTCTTGGAGCCTCAGCTTCAGGATCTGTCCTTCCAGTGAGCACTCAGGGCTGATTTCTTTAAGGATGGATAGGTTTGACCTTCTTGCAGTCCATGGGACTCTCAAGAGTCTCCTCCAGCACAATATAAATATAAATATAAATTAAATATAAATATAAATATTATAACAACAACAGCGTATTGGATTTTAAGGCCATGTTGCAAGCAGAGCTTCCCGTAACCATCTAGGCATCTGGAAGCCATGAGGAGCCGACAGATGCTCAGGTTCCTCCTGTGCATTTTAGTGTCGGGTGTGTGTGTGTGGGGGGGGGGGTGTTGCAAGGGCCCACTTGCGTCAGGCGGGCACATTAGCCCCCCCCCTCTTTCCTCCTCTGCTCTGAATCAATCTAAGTGCTCCCAAATCAAGACTGCCACCCGGGGAACTGGGCAGGCCAGACCGCTTAGAGGTTGTAAAATATTAATAATCCTTCTAATTGATCTCTCTCTCTCCCCCCCCCCCCGGTCCTGCACTCCGCCCTCCCCAACCTGCGCCCTTAGGAGATCCATACAAGAAAATTAGTGTGTTTGGAGAGAGAGAGGGAGGGAGAGAGGATTGTGATCTGACAAAGCGGGGCATAGGGGGGGGCAGAGAGAAGGGGGGGCGGTTGTTCTTCTCCCTTTGACCCTGTCCAGATTGATTTCTGCAGAATTGGGCGGTGATGCTTCTGCCAGAAGCCCGCAAAATTACTTTAGTGTATTTTAAAGGGTTTTGGATCAATTGCGAGCCTGCCAAGTTGAATTTAAAGGCGTGGGGGGGGGGACCGGGAAGATGGGGGGGGGGCGAGGAAAGGAAGCGAGGAAGTGTGTCCTAGAGGCATGGAGAGGAACCTCGCAAGCAGCTTGGCCCCCAGATACGGTGTCAAGGAGTTCCTGAGGCAGTTTTTGCTCCTTTAGCAGACGGTCCATATGGTGCCAGATTTTAGGACTGGGTAAAAAAATTGCCAGCTGTCGCTTGGCCCAAATGCAGCTGACCGTAGATTTCTGGCCTGCAAACCTCCACGATGCTTTTAAAAAGACACACACACACAAAAATGCCACTTGTTCAGGTCAAACTATGACATCTGGCAAGACGAACAGCAGGAAAACTTGTGTCGTTTTTTCCAGCCGCACAGAGAGAATGGTGCCTTTATTTCATTTTCTGTGCCTTCTGTGAGAGTTTTGACTCCAGGGTTTTGTTGTTGTCGGGGCTCTTTAGAATCAGGGTTTGGGTTTCCAAAAAAAATCCAGATTTAATTGCCCGCTTGAACTCTGTAAAGTCCATTATCGACGTAGCGACTGTATTATTTTTCTGTAATTCAAATCACGTGCAGTTCTTATTATTATTATTTTTTTGCATATTCAGGGTGGGCTCACTTTGAATATGAGGGCAGTTAATTGTGGTAGCAGCCGCCACATTTATTTATTCAGAGTGATTTATAAACTGCTTCATAAAAAAGAGAACCAAATCTCAAGCAGTATACACCAAACAATATACAAAATTATCAATAAAACAGAGTTAAATTAGCAAATGCTAAAAACAAGTTTTTTTGCTGGCATATAAAATAATATAGCCAGGCTTAATATTACCATAATATTAATAAGTAGTAACCATAATATTAATAATTGTATTGTGGGCAGTCTATTATTTGGGCAGAGAAAGACAGTTAACCATTTAATCAGTTTCCAACTTTGTAAATAACAGGTCACGGAAGATATTAAGGTCCAGTTTTTAATTCATTTTTTTCTTAAAGCTCAGAAAGGCAGCGTGGAAAGTGATTTGTTCAAGGTTACTCAGTGAAGGGCCCGTGAGGGTTTTAAAAATTTAAGCAACTATTTTACTTTTGAAAGACAACTGAAGGCGGCCCTGTTTTTAATGTTTGATGTTGTAGCTGTATTGTTTTTAATATTCGGTTGAAAGCGGCCCAGAGTGGCTGGTTAAACCCAGCCAGATGTGCAGGGTATCATTATCATTATCATTATTATTATTATTATTAATTTTATTATTAAAATCTTTAATGCAATAACACACACATGCACCAGTTCTATTATCCACTGAATTATAATGTATGGGAAATGGGTGACATCAAGTTATGTCTGTTTGCTAGTAGAAGGGATGATTTTGGCAGGCTGGGGTGCTGTAAGGGGGATGAGGAAGGCAGAGAGACCTGTTGTGTGAGCTGAGGTTCATTCATGCACAAAAGGTTTCAACCCCCCCCCCCCAATGCTTTCAGCATTGGAAAAGAGACAACTAAGAGGAGACATCGCAATTTTCTGTAAGATAATGCGCACAGAAGCAAAAGCAAATAAGAGGACTTAGAACCTGCAAACCCTCCAAGTGTCCCTATTTTCCAGGGACTGCCCCCGATTTAAACAAGCCGTTCCGGTTTCTGATTTGATCCCGGAGAGTCCCACTTTTCCTTAAAAGTAAAGGGACCCCTGACCGTTAGGTCCAGTCTCGGATGACTCTGGGGTTGCGGCACTCCTCTCGCTTTACTGACCAAGGGAGCCGGCGTACAGCTTCTGGGTCATGTGCCCAGCATGACTAAGCCGCTTCTGGTGGACCAGAGCAGCGCACGGAAACACCGTTCACCTTCCCGCTGGAGCGGTACCTATTTATCTACTTGCACTTTGATGTTCTTTCAAACTGCTAGGTGGGCAGGAGTTGGGACCGAGCAATGGGAGCTCACCCCGTCACGGGGATTCGAACCGCCGACCTTCTGATCAGCAAGCCCTAGGCTCTGTGGTTTAACCCACAGCGCCACCCACTTTTACTTAGGGCGTCCCTATTTCCATCAGAGAAATGTTGGAGGGTATGGCATTATGTGACCTCCCAGAGGCAAGGAGATAAGTAACTATACAGCCTTTAGAAGACATCTGAAGGCAGCCCTATATAGGGAGGTTTTTAAAAAATGTTTAATGTTCTATTACGTTTTTATATATGTTGGAAGCCACCCAGAGTGGCTGGGGCAACCTTTTCAGATGTTTTGGGTATAAATAATAATAATAATAATAATAATAATAATAATAATAATAATGGAATAGGACATTCCTATTTTCATTGGAGAAACGTTGGAGGGTGTGAACTTGGAATTGGGGGGCATGCTGTTGAAACCGATGGATCAGCAGTGAATTCAGGGCAGGAGAAGAGCATGAGGTTAAACCTTGTATTGAACTTGATGAATCTGGTGGTGCCACGGGATATGGCTTTCAGTGGCAATAAATCTCTGGAAAAGCAGTTGCTGTGGGGCAAAAGAGTAGAGGGTGGGAGAGAATTGCTGGCTTCCTTCCTGGGGTGTGTGTGTGTGTGTGTGTGTGTGTGTGTGTGTGTGCTTCCAGAGCCAGTGTGGTGTAGTGGTTAAGAGCAGTAGACTTGTAATCCGGTGAACCGGGTTCGCTTCCCCTCTCTTCCACATGCAGCTGCTGGGTGACCTTGGGCTAGTCACACTTCTCTGAAGTCTCTCAGCCCCACTCACCTCACAGAGTGTTTGTTGTGGGGGAGGAAGGGAAAGGAGAATGTTAGCTGCTTTGAGACTCCTTTGGGTAGTGATAAAGTGGGATATCAAATCCAAACTCTTCTTCTTCTTCTTCTTCTTCTTCTTCTTCTTCTTCTTCTTCTTCTTCTTCTTCTTCTTCTTCTTCTTCTTCTTCCCCCCACTGGGGCATCCCTTTGGCCAGGGTAGGACACAAGACGCTGGTGTGAATGGACTTTTGATCTGATCTCTCCTTGCACTCCTAATGCCTCTTTGATTTAGCTGGCCTTAGAGTGATCCTGCACCATTGGCCCAAATATATCCTCTGAACGTCTTTGATCCAGTGCTTAATTTCTGAAACGGGAAGTTCTGGGTTTTAAAGCTTACCTGCCGTCCGGTGGGGGAAGGGGGGGGGAGACTGCCAAGATTCTGTGCCACACATCCGCTAAGGGACGGCGAACAAATTACCCATTTGCATCTACAACAAGCATTCTCGTTGGCCCTAAGTGTGTCTTAGCAAACGGGCGGATAATAATATGGCCTGGACATTCTTCAGTATCTGACCTATTATATGCATTTGGCTTCAGGGCCAAGTAAATATTGTGTGTTATTTTTGTTTTGTTTTGAGAGATTTATTTATTTTATTTTATTTTTAAAAAACCCCGCTGCGAGTCCACACTGTTCTGAGGCAGGAATCTGCCTTCTTCCAGGTCAGATTATGGCTTCATCTAGCTCACTATTCCCCACACTGACCTGAGAGGTCTCTCCGGGTTTTGCGGCAGGAGGACGTCATTCCCAGTCCAATGTGGAGGTGCCAGGAATCGAATCCAGGACATTCGGCATGCGAAGCAGGTGTTTTATCAGTGCACCATGGCCAATCCCCCTCTTATGAGTATTTCCCCACCCCATTGGGGTACGCCATCTTGACCCTTCCTTATCCGGAAAATGCTGCTTCCGTTCCCGTCCGTTCCACCCTAGTGAAGTCAACGAAAGCTACTTCTTTGGAGTTCTTATTTATATTTTATCCAAGTTTTTCGATGGAGGTTTAGCAACTTCTTGCCTAAGCTACAGAAAGGAGAAAATATGTGCCTCCTGCTTCGCTGTCCCATAGCATTACACCTTCACTTTCCCCCCTCTGTTTTGCTACGTGAGGTTCTTAAGCAGAGGTTGGATGCTTTAGCTGAGATTCCTGCATTGCGGAGAGTTGGACCTTCCAAATCTTATGATTCTGTGATGAAAGATGCTTTGACAGTGGTCCTAGATTCTTTTGCGGTGTCCTTATTCCGTATGCCGTCTTGAGGGGGGCTTGCATAAATGAAAGTAAGAGGGAGGGATAGATTCCCAGGGTTGCCATAGGTAGAAAGAGAAGCTTCCAAGCAGGAGGAAGAAGAAGCAAGCTTGTTTTCTGAGCAAATAACAAGGAGTTTCTGAATAAACATGAGGAGCTAAAAAAGCCAATGCAATTCTGGGCTGCATCAATAGGATAGCATCTAGATCAAGGGAAGTAATAGTACCACTGTATTCCGCTCTGGTCAGACCTCACCTGGAATACTGTGTCCAGTTCTGGGCACCACAGTTCAAGAAGGATACTGACAAGCTGGAACGTGTCCAGAGGAGGGCAACCAAAATGGTCAAAGGCCTGGAAACGATGCCTTATGAGGAACGGCTTAGGGAGCTGGGTATGTTTAGCCTGGAGAAGAGAAGGTTAAGGGGTGATATGATAGCCATGTTCAAATATATAAAAGGATGTCATATAGAGGAGGGTGAAAGGTTGTTTTCTGCTGCTCCAGAGAAGCGGACACGGGGCAATGGATTCAAACTACAAGAAAGAAGATTCCACCTAAACATTAGGAAGAACTTCCTGACAGTGAGAGCTGTTGGACAGTGGAATTTGCTGCCAAGGAGTGTGGTGGAGTCTCCTTCTTTGGAGGTCTTTAAGCAGAGGCTTGACAGCCATCTGTCAGGAATGCTTTGATGGTGTTTCCTGCTTGGCAGGGGGTTGGACTGGATGGCCCTTGGGGTCTCTTCCAGCTCTATGATTCTATGAGCTTTTCTGAAGGCAAGAGATGATTGGCAGTGGAGCAGACTCCCTCAGAAGGTGGTGGACTCAGAGGCGGAGGAAGGTCAGGTGATACCCGGTGCGGGAAATTTCTTGTCACCCCTCCATTGATTACCCACATTTAGATTGCCCACATTTAGAGGACAGCTGAAGGCAGCCCTGTTTAGGGAAGCTTTTAATGTGTGATATTTTAATGTATTTTGATTTTTGTTCGAAGCCGCCCAGAGTGGCTGGGGAAATCCAGTCAGATGGGCGGGGTATAAATAATAAATATTATTATTATTAATTTTACCCCCTCCCCAGAAAAATGGTTTTACGTTATTTCATATTTTCTTACAAAAGAATAATAACAAGTAATAATAATAATAATAATAAAACTTTTATTTATATCCCGCCCTCCCCGGCCGAAGTCGGGCTCAGGGCGGCTAACATCAGATACATAACATTGGTATAAAACCAAACAATAATTAAATTACCTCCTAAAAAACATCTCAAAATCAAATTAAAGTCTAATTAGATGGCTTTCCACAGGGTTAGGGTTGGGAACAGTAAGTGCTCCACTGAACTGAAATTTCAGCCTTCACGACATAGGAAAACAGCCAAGTGAACAGCTATTTTGGTGGAGGAGGGTCAAGATATTAACCGATATGCATGAAATTTCATATATAGCTATATAATCCCTAGTATAGTAAGATAAGACCTTTGGAGCAGGCATTTTAAAAAAAGTTTTTTTAATGAACCGCCCTAGTAGGGCAGTAATTGTTCCTTGATAATTTGCCAAACCCCCCCCTCCATTATGGAACATGGGGCGATCTGCCCCCTACGCCCCCCTTGCTACGCCCCTGGGTGGACTGACTCTCCTTCCTTGGAAACTTTTAAACACCTGCCAAGACTTCTTTAGCTGTGATTCCAGGAGAGCGTGCCAAGGGCCTGTTCCTGGATCTGTGCTAGAGCTCACCACTATATCTCATGAAGGCTGTACAGGGTGCACACACTCACGTGCAGAGTGCTTTTTCCTTCCCCGCCAATTAACCCTGAGATAATGCAGCAAGGTTTCTGGGGCACAGGCTGTAGGTTATAGCAGCGTTGGGTATCCTCCAGCCCCTCGGATGTTGTGGGACTACAGCTCCCAAACGTCATGCTGGCTGGACTCTGTCGACCGACAGAGTGGCTCAGTCGGTAGAACAATGAGATTCTTAATCTCAGGGTCGTGGGTTTGAACCCCATGCTGGGCAAAAGATTCCTGCATTGCTAGATGACCCTTGGGGTCCTTTCCAACTCTAAAATTTGGATTCTGTGACATATGGAGGACCACAGTTTCCCCTCCCCTGGCTTATAAATCCATCGCGCTGAAATGGTAAACACAGGAGGAAAACTGTTGAACCTTCTTTCCCCAGCAATTTGAGAACTTTTAGCTTATCTCTTCTACTTTTACAAAATTTTCTGCATTGTGTGTTTGCTTTAAATATTAGATGCTGTTTTGGTGCGTTTAGGCATGGAGGCTGCTGATTCCTATTTATTCATGGCAATGTTAAGTTTTAAGTATCCTAGCCCATGCTCCTAGCCCGATGGTTCATAGGGAGGATATCCTATGAGAGTTGTCTAAGTAACGCGACGCCAAATAATTGAAGTTTGAGGAGAGATCATGAAGAAGTCGAGGAGGAAGTGGTTACACCAGCGTTTCCCCAACCTGGTGCCCTCCTCTTATCTTGAACTACATCTCCCATCAGCCTTGGCCAGCAAAGTCAGAGGTCAGGGAAGATGGGAGTTGTAGTTTAAAACAGGAGGAGGGCACCAGGTTGGGGGAAGACTGGGCTGCAGACACTCTTCAGTGTCTGCAGTACAAAATACTGGTGGTGGATATTACAATAACGCCCTGCTTGAGGCTGGGCACCACTGGCAGGCAGGGCACTGAGATAAAAGCACCACAAATCTCGCCCAAGACTGAGCTGCTCAGGGCTTTTTCACCTCTCTAGGGCCAGTAGTGATGTGTGGAAGTGAGAGCTGGACCATAAAGAAGGCTGATCGCCGAAGAATTGATGCTTTTGAATTATGGGGCTGGAGGAGACTCTTGAGAGTCCCATGGACTGCAAGAAGATCAAACCTATCCATTCTTAAAGAAATCAGCCCTGAGTGCTCACTGGAAGGACAGATCCTGAAGCTGAGGCTCCAAGACTTTGGCCACCTCATGAGAAGAGAAGACTCCCTAGAAAAGACCCTGATGTTGGGAAAGAGGGAGGGCACAAGGAGAAGGGGACGACAGAGGATGAGATGGTTGGACAGTGTCCTCGAAGCTACCAACATGAGTCTGACCAAACTGCGGGAGGCAGTGGAAGACAGGAGGGCCTGGCGTGCTCTGGTCCATGGGGTCACGAAGAGTAGGACACGACTAAACAACAAAAAGGGCCTGGCATTCCTCTTCCCGAGTGTCTCTGGGGATACAATTGACAACTATGGCTATTGGGAGTGGGAAAGCCAGTTCAGGATTTGACCCAAAGTGTCCAGGAGATCTCTGCGGCATTGCGAGGGGCCTGGCCTTTTCCCCACCCACCATCACCTCTGTTTCACTAAGCCTTCCTGGTCTAAGGAAGCTGAGACTTGTGGAAGCAGAGAAGGGCGAGAGCTTGGCTGTTGGCCCAGCTTGGCTGAGTTTGCTTTTAAGCCAACCAGACAAATACTCGGATAATCCTGAGGCAAAGTCAAGTGAAGGAGATCGCTTTGGCTTCCTCTTTTAGATGAGTCTGGTGTTGGGGGGGGGGCCTTTAAAATATTGCTCCACCTACACGGGAAAGAGTTCAGACCAGTAGTTCCCAGGCTTTTTCTGGCCAATGCCCCCTCCCTTGGTTCCATATGCTCACCCCAGAGCCCCCTACCCTATTTTTTTTTAAAGCATTATTCAGAATAGCACAATAAAATTAAAAACAGTAGCAATTAATTGCACAGCTCACTTGGTAGATCACGAGACTCTTAATATCAGGTTTGTGCATTGCAGGGGGTTGGATTGGATGACCCTCAGGGGTCCCGTCCAACTCTATGTTTCTATGATTTATTCCACACACAATTGCATGGGGAAGATCCATGCAGTCCAACCCCATGGTTGGGTCATTTAAATGTTGTCCTGGATTTGCAGGAGGTGCTCAGAAAAGAATGTACCCCATGCTGTCAATTTAATGGGTTTGTTTGTTTTTGGTAAATAGCCAATAAATTGATTCCCCAGTCTACTTACTTATTGCCTTCGTATTCCTCCTTTCCTCCAATATTTGCAGCGTCTCAGATATCAGTTGCTGGAAACCACAGGAGGGGAGAGTTGCCCTTGTGCTCGGATCCTGCTTGCTGGTTTCCCACAGGTATCTGGTTGGCCACGGTGAGAACAGGATGCTGGACTCAGTGGGCCAGTTGTCCTGGACATCCAGTACTTCAAGGTACACTGCCTTTGCATATGGAGGTTCTCTTTTGGCTAACCGAGAGAGGCAAGAGTGGAGACCCAGCCAGATGGACGGGGTATAAATAATAATAATAATAATAATAATAATAATAATAATTATTATTATTATTATTATTATGAGAGCCAGTGTGGTGTAGTGGTTAAGAGCGGTAGACTCGTAATCTGGGGGACCGGGTTCGTGTCTCCGCTCCTCCACATGCAGCTGCTGGGTGACCTTGGACTAGTCACACTTCTCTGTAGTCTTTCATCCCCACTCACCTCACAGAGTGGTTGTTGTGGGGAAGGAAGGGAAAGGAGAATGTTAGCCGCTTTGAGACTCCTTCGGGTAGTGAAAAGCAGGATATCAAATCCAAACTCCTCCTCCTCCTCCTCTTCTTCTTCTTCTATTATTATTATTATTATTATTATTATTATTATTATTATTATTATTATTATTATTATTATTTATTTAGCACAGAGAAGGGTAGCTCAGTCGGTATAACATGAGAGTTGTGGGTTCAAGAACCACCTTGGGTAAAAGATTTCTGCATTGCAGGGGGTGGGACTAAATGACCCTCACGGTCCCCACCTCGAGATTGAACCAGGGATCTTCTGGGTGCATTGCAAGGGCTCTGCCACCCACTCTGCTATCTGCCATGCCCCAGGGAATTGTGGGAACTGTAGTTTGGTGAGGATGCTGAGAAGGATATTGGGGGGACTGCACAGAACTGCAGGCATAGAATCATAGAACTATAGAGTTGGAAGGGTCCAGGCAGCCCCCTGCAATGCAGGAATCTCAACTAAAGCACCCATGAAGCCGATTCGAAGGTGTGCTTCCATTCCTAGACCTCGCCATAATTAGAGTCCAAGTCAATTGCCCAATGCCAATCTTGACATTGGCCAATCAGTCAATCCTCCTCTACGTTTTCCAGAACTTGCTTAAGGGAACTGTGGGCAAAAGACTTTCGGGCTTTGCCGAGAAGCTTTCCGGTCAAAGTGGATGTTCTCGTATCAGGAACCTTAGCCAGCTACCACGCCGGAAACCATTTAAGACCATTCAGAAGTTTGGATTTGTGGGGATGGGTACGCATATGTTGAATTTCAGTGGAGGGTAGATATTTCCCGACTTGATCAGTGTATTTTTACCTTGTGCAAAAGACACAACTTGAAACGATCACTTAAAATCTCGTGGTTCCAAGCTGGGTGCTTTTACACTCTCCTTGGGGAAATTAGTTACAGGTAAGGTAGCCGTGTTGGTCTGCCATAGTCGAAACAAAATAAAAATCCTTCCAGTAACACCTTAGAGACCAACTAAGTTTGCATGCACACTTCTTCAGATACCAATGCACACGAAAGCTCATACCAATAACAAACTTAGTTGGTCTCTAAGGTACTATTGGGGAGATTAATCAGCCTAATAATAATAATAATAATAATTTATTATTTATACCCGCCCATCTGGCTGGGTTTCCCCAGCCACTCTGGGCGGCTCCCAACAGAATATTGAAAATGTAAGGCAGGGATCACCTGTGAGCTGCCAAATATTGTTCTCATCATTCCCGACCATTGGCCACTGGGCCTGAGGTGGGCTGATGGGGGGGGGCAACAACAGCTGGAAAGCCACAGATTCCCCTAGAGAACATGTCCCAAGATGGACAGGGGAAGCCATGTTCTAAGATGGACATACGTTTTGGGCAAAGTTGATGGGTGACTTTGGTGAACAATACAAAGAGACCTGTTGGATAAAGCCATTGGCCTCTCTTGGCCAGTATCCTGTTCTCACGGTAGCCAAAACCAGATGTCCTTTATGGGAAACCAGAAAGCAGGATCTGGGCGCAAGAGCAACTCTCCCTTCCTGTGGTTTCCAGCAGCTGGTATTCAGAAGCATGTCTGTCTGTGGAGGGAGAGCATAGTCAATTAGTCATTACGACAAGCAGCCATCGATAGTCCTCTCCTGTTGTTCCGTTAGGTTTATATTAGGCACCTAATTAAAATTTCTTCAAATAGCAAAAGACCTGGCAAGGGATAAACAGAAGAAGATGAAATCTTGTCCCACTCCAAAATGGGAAGGTTTTGCAAAATACTTTCCTTTTCTTTTGTACCAGAGAAGATCATAACGTGAGCCCTGTTCCAGTGTTCGTTCCTGAAATGGCTGGCTAGATTGGGGAGACCCTCTTGGGTGAGATGCACCGGCAACCTTCCTGCCACCCAGAGATGATGGGGCTTAATGGGAATGGAGTCTCTTCAATGCACAGAGAGTTTCCTTCATGAGGACTGGAACCCTGGCGGCACACTTGCCATCAACAGGGTTAGGGTTCATGTGTTCGGAATTGAAGATCGGAAATGGATTCTAGTTGGGTGTAAGAGGTGGAAGTCAGTGGTATATTCAAGGGGAAGGGCTGTTGGTTCAGTTGTATGAGCTGCAGCGAAAGGTCCCAGAATCTCGAGGAAGGGTTGTGGAAGATGCCATCTGACACCCTGCAAAAAGCAGGCCTTCGTAGAATCATAGAATTGGAGAGTTGGAAGGCACCCTGAGGGTCATCTAGTCCAACCCCCTGCAATGCAGGAATTGAAAGAAGAAAGCAGGACGGGGAGGATGTGATCCATCTTGTAGAATTATAACTCTCCAGCTTTTCTCCCAAGCTGGTGCCCTCCAGATAGACTACAACCCCCATCATCCAGCACAGCTGCGCAAGCTGGGGATGATGGGAGTTGTAGTCCAAAACACCTGTAGTCCAAAACAGCTTGGAGAAAGCTGTTATGTGATTTTGTTTTATTTTTAATGGTAAGTTAAGAACTGGGGAGGGGAGACGAGGAGATGCAGCCTGCAATTGCCAAGTAGGAGGGCAAGTGGAGCAGTGCTTCCTAATTAAAATCTAATCCTCCCAAGCTTACAGTTCTAAGATTTTCATCAAGCCAAAAGCCTGCCGGCTTTGGGGAAGGAGGGAGGGCCTCCGCTTGAGTCTTGCTAGCTGATCAACAAAGCATATGGACGGCTCCAGGCTTGCTAAGATGCTATTAAGGTGGCAGGGAGACGTTCTGAGCCTTCCCCCTCTGATGCAACCTTCCTGTTGCCCTATTCAGGGCATTTCTGCAGCACCGTTTTTTTGTTCTGCAGAGCTGATGGTGTGCACTGTTTCATTAAGCTTTGGGTTTTATGCTTTAGGTTGCAGGAAAAAGAAGCGAAGGCAGTTGTTTGCCTTTGCGAGATAGCCCAGTGGCTGCACGATGTATGAGTCTGTAGCATATTCACGCTGGCATTTTGAAGCGCCCAGTTAAATTACCTGCCCTGGAAGGTAGTAGGGACCTTTGGGTGGTGTCGTGGCAGGAGTGTCGGGCTAGGCTGCGGGAGAGGCTAGGGTTCAAATCCTGCCTTGGCCATGAAGCCCTCTGGGTGACCTTGGGCCAGCTGCTTCTTCTTAGCGTAACCTACCTCACAGGGTTGTTGTGTGAATTTAATGAGGAGAGGGAGAACCACTCATGCTGCTTTGAACTCCTTGGAGGAAAAGGTGAGGTGTAAATGCAATAATAATGAGAATAAAATGTGCACAGGACGAACAGCCGTGGAGTCGTCTTTCCACTGAGGGGTGGGGGCAGTGTGTCTCCTTCTTTCCAACGGCGGGGTTTGAACTGGGGCGAAACTCACTCCTGTCCTGTCTATGGCACTGGTAGAATTCACTGTGAAAAGACTCTATCAGTGAATTACCATAGGGCCATAAACAGAGCAGAGAAAGAACCACAAGATAACCTCCCCCCCACCCCACAAGGGCCAAGAGCCGTTCGCCCCGTTTGGTCGCCATTTTGCTAAAACTCCCAGTGTTGAAGCAAAATGTGCCTAAGGATGGGGAGCGCCCCTGTTGACTAGCAAAGAGAAGGTTGAAAATGGCAGGCTTGATGCACTTTGGAGCAAGAAGAAGGTTATATCTGGGACTGATGGGATTTGTAGTCCAAAACACCTGGAAGGGGGCTCATTTCTCTGCTCCAGGGCAATGTCCAGGCCTCCACCCAATGATGCTTTTCGCACAGGGCTAATTAGTCAGCTATATAATACGTGCACCTGCTAGGAAGTTGGACAAGGCCATCCTGCCGTGAAACTCTGATGATGTCACGAGCAATTTAACAAATCTGATGTCATGGGAAGGGGGCCCTCTGCTTCCTTTTCCAAGTCCAGTTTTGTTGCAAAAGTCATGGAGGTTGGAATTTCTCGCTATTGGTTGGACTTAAGGTGGGCAGTGGCATCTGAACAAAACGTCCCAAAATATGTCTATTTCTGCAAAGGTTTCCCGCGCTTTGTGTTGTAGAGAGAGCAGGGGTCAGTTCTTCCGACTCAGCCGTCCTGTTCCAGGGAGGAGAAATGGAACCTGCCGAAAAAACCTCTACTTGGCCCTTTTTGGCACTAGCACATTTTTGCTGTTGTATATATACTTTGAGCAATTATGTGTAGTGCCAATATGGGAGAAGATGGAAAACGCAACGATGTTTAGCCCTTGCCACCGCAGCCATCGGCATTTAGTATTTCCTCCGCACGCCCTTCCTTGTAGCTGTGTGTAGCGTGTCTTGCCAGATTCTGCCCTCGGCTCCTTCCTTATTCTTTGGGGTTTCTTTTGCTCTTGTGTTGCAGAGTTGCAAGTTCAAGTACTACACAAATGAAAGGCTCTACTACACAAAGGCAGGGATAGCCAGGTGCACAAATATAGGGGGGGGGGAGACTTGGCTTGGCAGCAGCCCATGTAAAATGGATGTAGGGGTCTTAGTAGACCACAAGCTGAACATGAGTCAACAGTGTAATGCAGCGGCAAAATAGGCTAATGCTATTCTAGGCTGCATCAACAGAAGTCTAGTGTCCAGATCAAGGGAAGTTGAGTATTGCTCTAATCTGCCTTGGTTAGAACCCATCGACCACAGCAAACTATGGCAAGTTCTTAAAGAAATGGGAGTGCCGGATCACCTCATTTGTCTCCTGAGAAATCTCTATGTGGGACAAGAAGCTACAGTTAGAACTGGATATGGAACAACTGATTGGTTCAAAATTGGGAAAGGAGTACGACAAGGCTGTATATTGTCTCCCTGCTTATTTAACTTATATGCAGAATTCATCATGCGAAAGGCTGGACTGGATGAATCCCGAGCCGGAATTAAGATTGCTGGAAAAAATATCAACAATCTCAGATATGCTGATGATACTACCTTGATGGCAGAAAGTGAGGAGGAATTAAAGAACCTTTTAATGAGGGTGAAAGAAGAGAGCGCAAAATATGGTCTGAAGCTCAACATAAAAAAAAAAACTAAGATCATGGCCACTGGTCCCATCACCTCCTGGCAAATAGAAGGGGAAGAAATGGAGGCAGTGAGAGATTTCACTTTCTTGGGTTCCATGATCACTGCAGATGGTGACAGCAGTCACGTACCTCATGAGAAGAGAAGACTCCCTAGAAAAGACCCTGATGTTGGGAACGATGGAGGGCACAAGGAGAAGGGGACGACAGAGGATGAGATGGTTGGACAGTGTTTTCGAAGCTACTAACATGAGTTTGGCGAAACTGCGAGAGGCAGTGAAGGATAGGCGTGCCTGGCGTGCTCTGGTCCATGGGGTCACGAAGAGTCGGACACGACTGAACGACTGAACAACAACCACAACAACCACAGTCTAAGAAGGATATTGACAAGGTCCCAACTAAAGATGAGTGGCAACTTAAGTTGGCAGAGTATGCGCAGCTTGCAGACTTAACATATAGAGTAAGAGAACAAGAAGAACATACGTTTAGAGAAGACTGGAAAACGTTGATGGAATATATGGGAAATAACTGTTTACAGCTGAAAACGCTGGCAGCATTAAGATAAATTCAACAGTGTAAATAAGTTATGATGGGTGTAATAATGGAATACCGAATGGTATAGTTTCTGTAAAATATGCAGGGATTTATGATATGTAAAATGAACCATGGAAAGAGAAGAAGGGAAGTCATCTTAATGATGTTTAAATGAGTACTTTAAATTGTAAAACAGGAAATTTAATGAAAAAAAGCAGGAGGGAAAGAAGGATATTGGCAAGCTGGAAGGTGGGCAGAGGAGGGCCACCAAAATGATCAAGGTTCTGGAAACCAAGCCTGATGAGGAATGGTTGAAGGAGCTGGGTTTGTTTAGCCTGAAAAAGAGGAGACTGAGAGGAGATATGAGAGCCACGTTCTAATATCTGAAGGGATATCATGTGGAAGATTGAGGAAGCTTGTTTCAGAGGGGAGAGCCGAACCAATGGATTCAAATGATAAGAAATGAGATTCTGACTAAATATTAGGAAGAATTTTCTGACAGTAAGAGCTGCTCAACAGTGGAACGGTCCCCCTTGGACGGTGGTGGACTCTCCTTCCTTGGAGGTTTTTAACCAGAGGTTGGCTGGCCAGCTGCCATGGGTGCCTTGGTTGATATTCCTGAACTAGACGGTCCTTGAGGTTCCCTCCAAAACTGCAGTTCTGATTCTATGATCAATGGATAACTGGGGGCCTGGCAATCAAATTATTATAACTGACAAGGAAAGATTGTTGTAGTATGACATAGGTTTGAATAGTGCACAGAGCTAGGTTGTGCACACATCATGCATTTAAAGCCCCCCCTTGAATTCTGGGAACTGTAGTTTGCTAAGGGCGCTGGGAATTTGCAGCTCTGTGAGGGGTAAACTGCAGTTCTCAGAATTCATTGGAGATGTGTGGAAATGTGGTATACTTGTAATCTGGGGAACCGGGTTCGCGTCTCCACTCCTCCACATGCAGCTGCTGGGTGACCTTGGGCTAGTCACACTTCTTTGAAGACTCTCAGCCTCACTCACCTCACAGAGTGTTTGTTGTGGGGGGAGGAAGGGAAAGGAGATTGTTAGCCGCTTTGAGACTCCTTTGGGTAGTGAAAAGCAGGATATCAAATCCAAACTCTTCTTCTTCTTCTTCTTTAAATGTATGTTGTGTATTGCATTAGGAAGCCTCACAACATTTAATTTTGCAAAACTGGGACGGAATCTTATTAAATGTGATTGATAACCTGCAAAATGAGAATGAAACTGGAAGACACCAATCTCACTCCATTACCTGGAACCACTCTAGCAGCCAGGGAGAGTTGGTACAAAATCATCTGTCCCACACACACACACACACACGTACCTTCATCCAGTGCCCATTCCTTACTAAACTGAATAATGAACACTATCCACAACTTATTCTGCTTCTGTTTTTAAATAAATAAATAAATAAATAAATAAATGAACCAGCCCTGTTGAAACACTTGACGGTAATCGTCAAAGGCTTCTAAATAACTCTGCTGGCACAGGTGATGATCTGAGCCAGCTTTCCCCAACCTGTGCTCTCCAAATGTCTTGGACCACAACTCTCCCCAGCTCCAGGTAGCATGGCCAACTGTGGTCCAGATCGGGTGAGGCTGGTACAACATTGCTCTCAGTCTTCAAAGATGGCTCAGCAGATGCTCGTTAGATGAATTTGGGTTTCCAGGTGCTACTTGGTGGCCGTACCCTCTCAGCAACAGGAGAAGACAAGTGTTGGTTTCTGTTTGTTCTACATTTAATCTCTATGGAATATGAGCCAAGTGTTGTTGTTTTCTGATATAGTAACGGGAGTCCGCCATGCCTTTTCTCCATCAGGTTCGATGTAAACCTGACTCCTGGCTCTGCATGTGCTAGATCTTCCACTGAACTGAGCTGGTTTTGCCAATTAATTGATTAGTTTGATTCCATTTTATGGGTCGCTTTCCATAAAACCCCTCAAAGTGGTTTTACAATTAAAAATAATAAATCAACAATAAAAACAATTTCATATGTAAAAACAATTCAATTCAATTCTATGAATACAAACAGTCTCATATGCACGATCAATTAAAAACAACTTCATAAGGAAAAACAATTTTGAGTAGGCTGGGATAAAGATCTCTGCTGAAAAGGCTTGTTGAGAAGGGAAGCTCTTCAATAGATGTTGAAGAGGCAACAGAAACAGTGTTTGTCTGATATTTAGTGGGAGGGAGTTCCAATGGATAGATGCCACCACACTAAAGAAACACTCTTAACTTCTCTTAGCTTGATAATCTGAAGAAACAGCTTCTCCCAGTTCAAGCCATGTTGGAATGAGCTGTTTCTCTGGAGTTGGAAGGGGTATTCCGATTTGGCTTCCGAGAAGCTGATATCCCGTGTTGCATCAAGTCGCTATCAGTGGTGCTGATCCATTGCTTAAAATAGCAAGATGTGGAACATTCTTTGCAGGCTGTGCTGTTTTCCCTTGTCTCCCCATCCTTTTGAGGATAGTGAAGAGCAGCAGTAATATGGAAAAGATGTCCCTAAAGTCTGGAATTCTGTTGCTATAAAGTGAGTTCGATTGTCGGTCACAATTTTATCTGGAATGCCAAAGCAAACAAAGTTATTTTTCAGCTGGGCAACAACACCAAACATTAAAAACTTCCCTAAACAGGGCTGCCAATCAGGTAAGGATGCAGCCTTCACCAACCTGCTGTGCTCCAGATATTTCAGACTTAAAGCTTCTATCAACCCCAGCCAGCATGACCAGGATGGCTGGGGCTGATGGGAGTTGTAGTCCGAAGTATCTGGAGGGCACCAAACTGGTGAAGGCTGATGTCGTGATTAAAGGTTTCTTGCATTGTCTTGATCTGTTTCTTCTGCAGTAGTCGCAGGTCAAAATTTTGTTATTTATGTCACTCTCAATACCAGGCCAACATACTGTCTTCCTGGCTTGCTCATGGCATTTGGTTACAGCTTAATGTGGTTACTTTGCTCGCATATCATGGTGCAATAATACGGTTCTCCCTGGTTAATTAGGCCTTCCAATTTACTCGGCTGTACTCAGTCAGCAAATTGCCTCCAGGCATTGCTAAGGTATTTAGATCATCCTGCTTGGTTGTAGTGTAAGACTTGATCTCTGTGAATAGCCATTGAGATTTGATAAAGGCTGTTTTGGGGTGCTGGGAGAGAGGGCATGTACAGCATAAAACTGTAACATTTCCGTCCAATCTGTATTGTGGAGCTTCATGACAAGAGGGGGCTGCGACTAGGGATGTAAGGAGCCATCATTATTTTCTGCATGCAGCACTGTTTCCATTCGCCTGCATTTCATCTTCTGCCACAAACTGCACGATTGACGTTTTCTCTGATTCATCACTAAAGAGTGGGCTTTCCAGAAGAAAGTGGTAGGGCAAGCAGAAAACCACTTGGATCTGCGCTTAGAAAGCACGGGAAAAGTGGCTAACCACTCAGATTTGTGCTTTCCAGGCACAGGAGGAGTGGATGAGCCCTGAGTCAGACCTTTGGTCCATCCAGTTCAACATGGGGGACTGACCTTTTTCAGTCTGAGGGCCACATGCCCTTCTGTGCAACCTTCCAGGGGGGCCATTTCTTCTTCTTCTTCTTCTTCTTCTTCTTCTTCTTCTTCTTCTTCTTCTTCTTCTTCTTCTTCTTCTTCTTCTTCTTCGACAATCCCTCGTAACAGAGTAAGATTTTGTCTTCCATAAACACAGTTTTAACAATGAGTCCATAAGTGACTGTGGAGGCAAATTCTGGATCCACATGTCCTTCCACAGTGGGGACATTGGCTTCTGGGCTAAGGTTACCAGATTTTTTTCAATTAACCCTGGGACACTTTTGAACTTCAATAGGAATGACAGGATTTTATCAGGGGACTGATTTGTAAATCCGGGGACTGTCCCCGGGAAACGGGGACGTCTGGTAACCTTATTCTGGGCAGGAGTTGATCACGGTGTGGATTTGCCAAGCGTGCCTTCCTCTTAGCACGTTTCTCCCTTGCGTCCTGAGTTCGAGTGTCTTCAAAGCCCACAACACCTTTGGTAAAGGCTGTTCTCCAACTGGAGCGCTCGCAGGCCAGTGCTTCCCAATTGTTGGTGCTTATACTACATTTTTAAAGATTTGCTTTGAGAGAGTCTTTGAACCTCTTTTGTTGACCACCAGCATTACGCTTTCCATTTTTAAGTTCGGAATAGAGTAGTTGCTTTGGAAAACGATAATCAGGCATCCAAACAACGTGACCAGTCCAACGAAGTTGATGTTTAAGAATCACTGCTTCAACACGGGTGATCACATGCCCATAGTGAGGAAGGGGAGAGGCAAAAGTGGCCAGAGCATCACATGTAAAAGTTTGCTTTTGTACGCTAAGCTAGTTTCTGCGCACGGCCACACAACTCTCTCCATCCAGGGACACATCCTAGCTAGTGCTGGTGAGAGGTGTGGCGCAGGAAGAATTTGGGGGGCCAGTTAGAGACTTCTGGGGGCCTGTGCTTGGTGCCTGGCCCTGTAGTGCACACCATGTCAGAACTGAGCAGAACAAAGACCGTTTCCGGTCACCATGAATTACACAGGCGAGCACAATTTGAATGGTGAGCTGTCTGTGCATTATGTAAACCTTATACCCATTACACACCCAAGGTTGTTCTTGGGCTAAAGGGTCCGTCGCTCTTACACCCTCCTTCCTCTGCTCCTCCTATCATGGGAGCGAGAGTGGTGCAGTGGTTAGAGTATTGCAATATGGACCAGGGAAAGCCCAGGGTTCAAATCCCCAGTTAGCTCTGCAGCTCATAGGGTGACATTGGGCCACCCATTGCCTCTCAGCCAAACCCTACCTCACAGGGTTGTTGTTGGGGAGAGTTGGAGAACTATATCCATCACCTGGAGCTCCTTGGAGGAAAAAATGGTGGGACATACTCAATAAGTAAAATAAATGAAAACATGCTCATCCGATGCCCTACTTTAGATGCTTTGAAGGTCCATTCCCAGTATCCTTTTCCCGACACACCCTTTTGGAGAGACTCCTTTTCTCCTTTAAGCTGCTGTTCTCAAGGAGATTTATTTTATTTCATGATTCCCTGGTCATTTCCCTCCTCACCGTGCACTCCACAGCATCTGCTTTCCCAAACGCCCACCTCGCCCCTGACTTTGCTGCTCATAATCTCAATGTAGAGGAAAGTGGATCGATTCCCGGGCACCCAAACAGATAGATCTTCCTGTCAAATTTTCTGCACTAGCTCAGCTGCTCCCCTCTCCATTTCTTCTTCTTCTGGCAACCGGGTTGCAAAACCGCAAACCTGAGAACCAAAAGCCTAATGGGAGGGTTGATGGAGCTTGATGCAGCTCCTCCAAGCTCTCTGACGCCATCGGCTAGGAACCAGTTCAGCTATTTGCTTCCCACGATGGCTGCACATCAGGAGGGCATCAGGTTAAGTTCGCATCCACTTCTGATGACTCTCACCTCTTTCTTTTCTCTCCATTGGGATGGCTCCGCTGGTACAACATGAACCCTCTTAAATCCCAGGGTCGTGGGTTCAAGTCCCAAACCGGGCAAAAGATTCCTGCATTGCAGGGGGTTGGACTAGATGACCCATGGGGTCCCTTCCAACTCTACAATTCTCAGATTCCACGACTCCCTGCCATGCAGGCATTTTGCTTTGTAAGCGCCTCGGGGCAGGGAACTGCATTTCTGCAGTGCATTTGAACACTGATGCCACATCCATTAACATGACAACGATGAATAACTCTGAAGGTTATTTTTTTAACACAAGGCACTTTGGGAAATTAGCATGTAAAGTGGGGGTATTAAAACACACACACACACACAAAATAAATCTGGTTTTTAAGAAAGTGCCTGCCCCCAGCACTGTTGTCGTTACAGGCCAGAAATTGCACAGAACAATTTGGGTTCCTGGGTGCAGACGTGAATTGTCTTTCCCCATCCATATTGAAAACTGGTTCCATAACATTGAGTTAAGAATATGCGAGTAAATATTCTCCAGATGTGCCTGACATCTACCTGACATTCAGAAAATACCTGAAGGCAGCCCTGTTTAGCCCTGTGATATTTTAAATGTATTTTAATATTTGATGGAAGCCGCCCAGAGTGGCTGGGGAGACCCAGCCAGATGGGCGGGGTACAAATAAATTATTATTATTATTATTATTTGTTGTTGTTGTTCAGTCGTTCAGTCGTGTCCGACTCTTGGTGACCCCATGGACCAGAGCACGCCAGGCACGCCTATCCTTCACTGCCTCTCGCAGCTTGGCCAAACTCATGTTAGTAGCTTCAAGAACACTGTCCAACCATCTCATCCTCTGTCGTCCCCTTCTCCTTGTGCCCTCCATCTTTCCCAACATCAGGGTCTTTTCTAGGGATTCTTCTCTTCTCATGAGGTGGCCAAAGTGACCAAATTATTATTATTATTATTATTATTATTATTATTATTATTATTATTATTATTATTACAAAAACAGATTTCTCATGCTGGATCTGGGCATTATTGGGAGGTCCCAGTTTCCCAAGGAGTAGCCATGTTAGTCTGTTGCAGCATCAAAGAACCTTAAGCAAAATTTTGAGGAAATTTAAATCGATTAGTTAGACTTTAAGCAGCCCACGGGATCCTTCATTCTCTTTATTAGGAGAGGCTACTTGAGGAAAACATGGAAATGGCTACAAAGTTATTTATGCCTGCTGTTACGGTTGCAGGCCGATCGCCGAGTTTATTTAATGCCGCAGTTTAAATGGCCTCCTTCTCTGTCAGGTTCAATATGGCTGCCGAAAGTCGTTTCCTAGGCCATCCCTTGAGCTGGATGACGAGGGAAAACAAGAGGAGCAGCCGAACGGCATAAGACTGTCGGCTGTTCAAGGAGGGTCGACGTGAGGAGCCGAGCTTTCCTGGAAATGAGCCGGCAGCTCTATAGGAAGGAACCGGGTGGTAAGCTGAGGAGACGGAGGCCATTTTGTTTTCAGTCACGCAGGATGAAAAACCGCCTAAATTAGCGACTCGTGTTGTGGTTTTTGTTTGCTTGCTGAAGAGGAGTAATAAGCTCTGCTGTTTATCCCCTCTACGGCATGAAAGCTAAAAGGCAGCAGGGTTCCCCTTCAGTCCCTTCTGTCACACAGCTGGGCTGTTGGGACAGAGCGTGAGGGCGTCCATTTTGAAAAGAAGCCATCTTGATTGAGGTGGATGGAGACTGGAAAATGGCCGTCTCTGAAGGTGCCTGACAGGAGTCGATGAACGAGAATGGCGGGGTTTTAACTCCTCAAAAAGAGAGATCTGGGGTTTTAATTATTTAATTTCATTTATCTGGCGTATTATAGGATTTCTCACCCGGCCTTCAACCATATGGTCCCGGGGCAGGCTACAGCAGTTTTTAAAACCAGATAAACATTTTATAAAAAAAAATAGAAACCAACTTGACCACTTCAATTGGCACAATTGCATGTGCCCCATAATGCCCGTTTCACGTTTGTAAGTACTTGGTCTTTTAGTGTTGTTGCTGCTGCTGCAGCAGCACTGTGGAACTCCCTGCCTCATGATATCAGGCACGTGCCTTCAATGTACTATTTTTGGCGTCTGCTAAAACCATTCTTGTTTAGACAGGCCTACCCAGATGCTTAGAAGGTCGAGGCAATTTTAATCTGCTTTAGTATTTTAACTTTTGCATGTTTTTAAAAGTATGGTTGTGAATTTTTTCTCGGTGTTCTTGCTTTGTCTGTTTGTAAACTGCTTTTTTATATACAGTCAGCTAGCTGGATGTAAATTTAATGGAATAAAAAAATAAACAAATACTGTTTAAATTGGAAAATGAAGGTTGTTATAAAAACACCCCATAGCTGTTCAAGGCTGGGGTAAAGAGGTGAATCTCTATTGTTTTCATGTTAATTTCATTTCAAAACTTATAACCCGCCTGCTAGCCCTAAGGTCTCTCAAGATGGCTTACCCTGGAACAGGGAAAAAATAGGCTACAATCCAAAATGCATTATTATTATTATTATTATTATTATTATTATTATTATTATTATTATTATTATTATTAATTGAAAGGAGCCTGGAATAATGTACAAGAGGTAAGTTAATATAATACGATAACCTAAAATGTACAGGAAAAGACACACAGGCACACACTCCACCATAAATAGCAGCATTTAAAAAGCTTTGCGAGAACAGAGCTGTCTTGCCTTGGTGCCCAAAACAAAAATGGAGGTGCCTGGTGTGCCTCTTTGGGGCAGCTGGAGTCGTGCCACTACCACCGAAAAGGCCCTGCTTCAAAAACTCGTCGCTGTTACCTCCTGTGAGATGGAAACCGAAGCAGAGCTCCCTAGTTATCTTAAATAAAAGCTGGGGCAAGGCAACAGGAGATGAGGCACACATGCATTTTCTGCCTACGATGTCTTTGGCCCAGATTGGGCCAGGGCAGAGATCAGCTACTAGACACCCTAGGACCAAATCTGCCCGGTTTCTCCCCAGACCCGTAGGGTGAGTGTTTGTGGGCCATCCGCTTTGCACGCCGGACTCAACTTAGGGGAAGTTTTTAAGTTTTAGGACTTAGGAGTGAAGTTTTTTTTTTTTATGACTGATGTTTTAATGTGTTTTTGGATCATTTTAAATTTTATTGAAGTTATCTGCAACACAAATCTACTATAGCAACAACTAGAACAAATAAACCCAGCACCATAACATCTAAAACGAAACAGACTTAACAACAATACACTTACGACAAAGGGGGGGGGGGAAACATTAAAAGAAATAAAAGACTTCCTTTATCCTGTACACGGCTTCCTTATTGACTTCTTATAAACTGTTTCCTGTATAGATAACTATTACTGGTTATCTCAAATTGTAACTTAAGAACCATAAATCCTGTAGGAATTAATCAAAGCAAGTCCGGGTGGTTATTTGGGGGCACTTTAATGTATTCTTAATCTTTTGTTGGAAGCTGCCCAGAGTGGCTGGGGAAACCCAGCCGGATGGGCGGGGTATATTATTATTATTATTATTATTATTATTATTATTATTATTATTAAATTAATTTATCATCATCATCAATGGCACCCTGTGCATTTCTCTCTCTGTTTCAGGCATAAAAGCATCTCTGCCCTCGAACTCACCTCTGGCCTGCCGCGAAAGGATCGACCCAAACATTAACCTGCATGCAAAGGTATAAAGAGGATAAAGAGCCATCAGGGGGGGGGGGGGCCTGCACGGACGCCATCCCGGAATGCCGCCCCCCAACTTTCTTCCTCCTTTGCAGGTGATAGCGTCGGTCAGGATGTGGCCCTCCTGTGTCGCTTTTCCAGCCGTATTCTCTCTCTCTTGCTGTGTTTGGCAATGGTAGAACTCACACTGGTGAGGTATCATGATCCGGTGGTTCTAGACTTGCCAACTACAGCCTGAGGGTCAAGCCTCAGTCGCCCGTCCTGCGGTCAGGAGAATGGACCCGCTAGCAAACAGCTCCCTCTGCCAGTGGCCGAGAGCAGGCGCAGACAGAAGTGAAATTCCAAATTCTCTGCCCGCTCAGGGTCACAGAGCAACTAGTCCTTCGGAACAGGGTGCTTCCCCAGCCCCACTCTTTGCTTGGGTTCAGGGGTGCTGCACGGGGCCACTGAAATCTTCTTGTGCCAAGATGATTGTTTCTTCTAATGAGGGATAGAAACGTTAAAAAAAAAAACAGAATTCAAGTTTGTCCTCGAGTTGAAGATAGAGGCTACTGAATTGTGAATTTATTAGGTACAAATGTTGGCCGCAAGCAGTGTGTTTATGGAGGGCGTGAAGGGGTACCAGACTCCACAAATATTTGGAGTCTTTTGTAAGAAGAGCTTGCTGGATTAGGCCAAAGTGCAGCATCCTCACAGTGGCCAAAAGAGAAGCCTGCAAGCAGGACCCTTAGCACAAGAACATTCTCCCCACCTCCAATTCCCAGCAACGGAGGTGCTGCAGATTTTCAACCCATGGAGATTCGAAATGGACTCTTTAAAAAATAAATAAATATGAATGCTGTTGTCCTCTGTGTCTGGCACTACCTTTCACACGGTCTCCAGCACAGTTCCGTTCCTCATGTACATTTCCTCTCGCACCCTCCCCACCCTCCAAATTCTGTATAACCTGAAATATAAGCTTTGAAATTATATGTCGCTGGTGCCTTGCAATAAAGTTCCTTCTTTTCTGTGGGATCCTGAATAATTCCCTATTCCTATTTTGCAGAGGGGCAGGAAGAGACCTATCTAATAGGTCTTGAAAACATTTGGCTAAACTGTTTTGAAAGTCCAGCGGGCTTTCCACGTGGCCAGATTTTTGCACAATTGCATTGGGGAGATGCTTCGGAGCAGCCCCCTCCTCAAAATGCAAAGGGCTCTTGCACAGTTCCTATTAATTTCAATCACTGTTAAGGTTAAAGAGACCAGATTCGCCTTCCCCTGCCCCCATTTATCACATTCGCTCTGTCTTGGCCTCAGTGGCCCACCTGTATAATGGGAATAACAAAACTGTTGTAAGCACAAAATGCAGGTAAAGGACTTTGCTAAGTGGAAATGCAACTTAAAAACACAAATCGTTGCAGCAGCTTTGAGGAACACCTTTATACTGAGTCAGACCATTGGTGCATCTAGCCCAGGACTGTCCACACTGACAAGCAGCAGCTCTCCATGGTTTCAAGACAGGAGCCTTAACCCCACTCTAACTGAACATGCCAGGGATAGGAGCTGGGCCCTTCTGCATGTGACGTACGGTAGGTGCTCATTCACTGAGATATAGAAGATGGGAAATGGCTTTGCCAGACCAATTGGTCCATCTAGCTCAGTATTGTCGGCACTGACTGGCAGCAGCTTGCCAGCATTTCAGACAAGGCATTTTTCTAGCCCTCCCTGCAGATTCTGGGGATTGAACCAGTGTCCTCCTGCATGCAAAGCAGGGCTCTGTCACCTTAAAGGGAAGAGAGTAGGGTTTCTGGGAGGCCTGTGCCCCAGAACCCCACTGGCTTGAAAATCTGCCCCAGTGGAGCTGGAAGAGCAGATCTTCCATGAGGCCAAAGTGATTTCCTTGTACTTGAGGCTGAGCAAACCACGTTTGCTTTTTCACCTCCTGTTTCTTCACCTTCCTGCTCCTGAGATAACTTGCTGTAAGGCAAATTACGGATTCCTTCCTCGTTCTCGAAGTAAAATGTGCTGCCGCCACCTTTCCGCCTTGCAGGTCTTTTGGATGCTGGGCCTCCTGCTGGCCTGGGCGTCTCTCCTACTTGCGCGGCTGACGGGAGCTGACAGGTTCAATTATGCATGACACGGGATTCGATTTTGACAGGTGTCTCTCGCGGGAACGGGACTGAACAAGACTCCAGGCAATACCTGGCCAGGAACTACAGAGGGCCCTAAAATGAGAAGGGCAGTTTTCATGGGGTTAAGGGGTCTCGCTTCTGAGTTTTGGCTTTTGGATCTGCCCTGCCAAGCACTGAAAATCTTTTTTTAAAAATGATGGGGGCCATTCATCCCGCCAAATGATATCCCACACTGTTAACCACACATGAGGAGATTTCTAAAATCTCACTCAGAATCTCTGATCGCTTGGCATGCTCTCTCG
Source organism: Lacerta agilis (assembly GCF_009819535.1). Taxonomy (NCBI): domain Eukaryota; kingdom Metazoa; phylum Chordata; class Lepidosauria; order Squamata; family Lacertidae; genus Lacerta; species Lacerta agilis. Next base: position 3,973,909 of record NC_046321.1, on the reverse strand, counting down.
CATTTGACATGGCAACTATTTTTCTTACATTTCCATTCCACTTTTACACTTTTGGCCAGGTGTTTATTTTCGCTCCTTCCAGTCTAGCCATACTGGGAGCATTTGAAACAAATAGAAAAACTCGGCAAAAGCAAGCATTTTTACCGCTGGGATGCATCCCTGCCAAGAAGGATGGATCTTAGTCCATTCCTTCATTTCCTTCCCAGTTTGTTACAGGAAGGGGGCACAGGTGTACCTCTGGAGTGGCCAGAGATCTTTGGGGTGCTGTCCCTAGGTATTTCGCAGACTGCTTGGTTCCAATAGATGCTAACTTTGCTGTGCCTTCTAGTTATCATCTTTTCTAAGCCTCTGCAGAGGGAAATACCAGCCTGTGCCTGGTGAATATTTTGCTTCAAAAGAAAAAGTATATTGTTCAATTAACTGGGGTACCTTTTTAATCAGTTAACAGTGCAGAAGTTCAGTGGGTCTTACTCCCAGGTAAGTGGGTTCAGGACTGCAGCCTAAAAATCGTATTTGCCCAAAATGAGCGGAACTAACCCGATGGATAGGAACCTCAGGCCTGGACACAGGATATGGCCCTCCAGGACTCTGTGTCTGGCCCTCAGAACACTCGCCAGGCCAACCTCTCCTTTACTGGGCCTGATTTGCCCCCTCTTTTAAGAGATTTTCCCTGGCTGGAATGTGACCTTGACCTGATTATGCTGATGTTGTCGGAGGATAGACAGGTGTATGGATCTGGATGGGAACTAGCTAACGTTAATTGCTCCGCCCCTTTACCCCTGGCCCCACCCACCACTGGAAAATGGCCCCCGGAAGTAAGTGTGGCCCTCGGCTTGTATAAGGCTTCCCATCCCTGATCTAGCAAACAATCACATCTAAGTCAGCAGAGCATGAGACTCTTAATCTCTGGGTTGCGGGTTCGAGCCCCACATTGAGCAAAAGATTCCTGCATTGCAGGGGGTTGGACTAGATGACCCCTGTGGTCCCATCCAACTCTGCAATTCCATTATTTCTTCCTGATTTCTCCATAATTTCCCCGCCCCCACCCTGCCTGCCATGGCAAATCTCCTCCTCCTTTTTCACCTCCCTCCTCCTCCTGCAGTCCGTCCTTCCCTGTAACAGGTAAGGCGCTGATGCAAATTCCTGTTTACCGCCAGCCGGGCCTTGCAGCCGAAAGCGAAATCTAGGCCACCGCCAGCTGATGGTGGCGTTTTCAGAATAAGCTGTTTGGATAGTGGATGAGGACTGGATTAAGGGCCGAAGGCTGTCAGCACTTAAAAATAATGTCAGATTCACAGCTGACGCGGGGGAGGGTGTTGAGCAGGGCTAGGATGAGGGAGGGATGGGGGTCTCGCAATGCAAGGCTTATGGGGCAAGATGGGGATTGGATGGGGTTGCCAAGCAACCGCTATTTTACTGGTCCCACTAAGAAAACTCTCATCAGTTCAGGCAATGGCTGAATGCATGCAAATGCAACGAAACCCAAATGCAAAGCTTAGCAGCCGCAAATATACCACAAACTATTTTTACATGCCACCCAAAACTCTGAACAGTGAGGGTCTCGAGGGTTGTAGGCACGCAGCCTGGGCCTTGGAATGAAGGTCAGCTGAGACTGTGGCGTCTTTGGGGTATATGTTTTTATTCGCTTGCATATACCATCTGAGCGTACGATGGAGGGGCTCACAACATTAGCCCCCCCCCCCAACAGATATCTCGCTTCTCTGTTAGTCACAGCTTTGGATCCAGCACGGAGTAATTAGGTCTCTGTGTCTCCAGCTTCCAGGCCTGCTTCGAGCTCCGGCACACACCACTCTGGCAATTGTCCTCCTGCCTAGCAGCTAGGTGAGGGGGCTGGAGGAAAAGCCCACCCATTGACCTGGAGGGCCCCCTCACTTAGCTGTAGCTCTTGCAACCTGGCTCCTTTTCTTGGGATGCTGAGGAGGACAGATTTAAGCGGCCAGATAAGGCCATTGTGACTGGCTGAGGGTTGTTGTTGTTGTTCAGTCGTTCAGTCGTGTCCGACTCTTTGTGACCCCCATGGACCAGAGCACGCCAGGCATACCTATCCTTCACTGCCTTTCGCAGTTTGGCCAAACTCATGTTAGTAGCTTCGAGAACACTGTCCAACCATCTCATCCTCTGTCGTCCCCTTCTCCTTGTGCCCTCCATCTTTCCCAACATCAGGAAACAGATCCCTGAGCAAGAATCTGAATCTGGGTCTCCCAGGGGTGCCTGAACTTTTTTCAAAGAGGGCCAGATTTGATGACGTGAACATGCGTGAGGACCGACAAAAGTTGTTGAGCTTTTTTTTTTCAGGATTTTGCCCCAAGAGATATACTTAAACATACAAACCAACGTAACCGGCTGAAAAATGATAATTCCAATATCGCATAATTTTATAGATGCTAATCAAACAAAACACAAGCAGATTGACCAAATCAAATGTATGATAAATCAATGTACATGTAATATTTGTTGTTGTTCAGTCGTTCAGTCGTGTCCGACTCTTCGTGACCCCATGGACCAGAGCACGCCTATCTTTCACTGCCTCCCGCAGTTTGGCCAAACCCATGCCAGTCGCTTCGAGAACACTGTCCAACCATCTCATCCTCTGTCGTCCCCTTCTCCTTGTGCCCTCCATCTACATGTAATATGTCCATGCTAAAACTCCATAGTAAGTGCGAAGGTTCATGTATGGAGGTACAAGAGAGGATCCAACAAGTCCGGTTCCGTCTATACAAATCAAATGATAGTTCCAAAGGATGATAAAGCATAATGTGGCGATGATGTATGTGGTATCATAACAATCCGAAGTATAAACGTGATGCCACGGGGGCCGGGTTAAATCGACGGGTGGGCCGGATTAGGCCCCCAATACAGACTTGACCCAGCCTTTCCCCAACCCACAAGTGACCTCCAGAAGTTCAGGACCGTATCTCCCGTCAGCCCTGGATAGGGAAGGCTCTTGAACGTGACATCCTCTCTTGAGGGAACAATAAAAGTGGCCTACCTCACAGGGTTGTTGTGAGGGCAAAACCAATAAAGCACTTTGAAAGCCCCTTCTGGAGTCTCATCCTCATATTTCAGCGGGTTGGAAGAGGTGAACCCGAGGCTGGAAGGGCTGTGGAGAGTTTTGAATCGGCGACTCCTTGGGTCTCTGCTCACGCTGAGCCACACCGACAAAGCCACCCTAAATGTCTACGGTGCATGAAGGACTTAAGAGAGTTTCTTCATTTTTAAGAGGTCTGCTGAGAAACTGGGGAAAGGGTTCAGGCCAGTGTGACATTAAACCCCGAAATGACTCAGGCCCCAGATATCTGAAAGGCCACCTCCTCCTTCCCTACGGATCCTTTCAGGTGCTGAGATTGGCAGAGGGGACTCCCTTGGTAGATCTTCCACCCTCAGGGGCTGAGGATTATGGTGGCCTGGGAGAGGGCCTTCTTGGTGGCAGCCCCATAGCCAATAAACTAGATCTGGGGATTGTGTTTGTCACCTTCCTTGTGAATTGGGATGATAATACAGTACTCTGCTTCCAGCCTTCGGGGAAAGTGCCAGTACAGTTTATATAAGAAAGTAATTGTGCTAGGAGGGGAGAGACCACCACTCAGAATTATTCCTAAAGACCTCTGAAGGGATCATGTCCTCTCCAGGAGCTTTAAGATTAAGGCACCTATAAGATTGCTTACTTCTTCTTCTGAAATGGGGGGGGGGGCATTATGGTTCAATGTTAGCAGGTCCTGAATGGTAGTTGGCCCATTGTCACCATCACTTTCAAAGATTTTGCTGAAGTAAAGGTCCATGAATAATAATAGCTCAAGGGTCCCGGGCCCTAAAGAAGCCAGATTATCCTCCACCAGGGCCAGGGCCTTTTCAGTGATGGCTCCGACCTGGTGGAATGCTCTGTCCCATGAGACTAGGGGCCCGCAGGACTTGATCTCCTTCTGCAGGGCCTGTAAGACAGAGCTATTCCTCCTGGCCTTCAATTTAGCCTGATCATTCCCTTTCCCCATTCCCCTTTTCTATGAAGAAACCCTTCTCAAACCCCACATTTAAACTCTTCCCTGGTCTCTTTGCTGGCCCTAGCAGGACTAACTTGGCCAGTTAGCCCTGGCGATGTTTTATGTTGTACTTTATGCTGTTTTTAAGCTGTTTTTGTCATTTTTAATTAATGTTTTATATTTGTTGTTAGCTGCCCTGAGCCCGGTTTTTAAATCGGGAAGGGCGGGGTATAAATAAAATTATTATTATTATTATTATTATTATTATTATTATTATTATTATTATTAAACCTGTGGAACTCCGTCCCACAGGAGGCAGGGATGGACAACAACCAAATGGCTTTAACGAGGATGCGACAGATTTGAGAATGAGCTCAAACCCCAAGTTATAGCCCTCCCTTGACTTTTTGTTGGTCTTTGTGGACCCAAGCAAACTCTTATTATCCAGGGATGCCCTTATGGGGGTCGAAGGCCGAGCTGTTGCTCTCAAAACAGGTAGCTTGCCTCCTTCGGAGCACCTGCTCTCAAACCCTGCCAGCCCTTTCCGCTTAGAGGAGTCCTTTAATCTTCCCTAATCATTTGTTAATTAGAAGGTCACGGTCCTCCTGTCGGGAGTCCTGCTCACAGCTGCCGCAGTCTATGTAATCCTCTCTACCCCGCCTCCACTCCTGCCCTAACCTCCATCAGCATTTCACGTGCCGCAAGAAATAAGGGAAGGAGGGAGGGAAGGAAGGAAGGAGAGTCGGGAGCCAGAGAGAGAAAGAAAGAAAGACACCAAGGTGCCACAGAGAGAAAGAAGTTGCAGAAGGGAAGGAACAGCAGTGGAGTTTCTCCTCCATCTCTTGAAGCCATCCAGCAAAGCTGAACGTTGCAAGATTCAGGACAGATAAAGTCCTTCGCGCAGTGTGCAGTTAACCTGTGGAATTCCTTCCCACAGTAGGCAGTGGTGGCCACCAAGCTAAATGGGTTTTTAAAGAGGATTGGACAATCTCATGAAAGAGAGGCCTATCAGCAGCCACAATGGCTCTGCTCTCCTTCCACAGCTTGAGGCAGCAAAGCTTTTGACGACGGTTTGGAAACTTCAGCTGGTGCAGAATTTGGTGGCCAGTTTGCTCGCTGGGATAAGATCCTGGCTGCTGATTAGTTTCTGGGTCCGATTCAAAATGCTGGTTTTGACCCATAAAGCCTTCAACGGCTCAGGGGCGCAGTACCTCAAGGACCACGTCAAATCAATCTGGACCCTGAGATAATCATATGAGGCCCTTCTTCATGTGCCTCCACCGCAAGAGGTCCGGAGGGTGGCAACACGAGAACGGGGCCTTTTCTGCAGTGGCTTATGGAATGCTCTCCCCAGGGAAGCTCACCTGGCAACTTCATTATACACCTTTAGGTGCCAGGCAAAAAAAAACATTCCTCTTCAGGCCTTTGGCTGATTGGGGCGCAAGTGGCACTGTGGGTTAAACCACTGAGCCTAGTGCTTGCTGATCGGAAGGTCGGCGGTTCGAATCCCCGCGACGGGGTGAGCTCCCGTTGCTCAGTCCCTGCTTTTGCCCACCTAGCAGTTTGAAAGCAACCCAAAAAGTGCAAGTAGATAAATAGGTACTGCTCCGGCGGGAAGGTAAAGGGCCTCCCTTTACCTTTACCCTTTTAAATGTGTTGTGGGAGGAGGAATTACCTGTTTGTTGTTCTTAATTTTTTACCCTGCATTTTGTGGTTTTCATATCGAGATCTTCAGATACAAATTTAACAAATAATAGTAGTAGTAACTCTGGATGCCGATCTCTGGAAATCACAGGAGGGGAGAGAGGGCTCTTATGCCTGAATCCTGCTTGCAGGATTCTTACAGACCCCGGGCTCAAATCTCCCGTGAAAAGAGGAACAGACAGGAGGTGACATGGAACTTATTGGTCCGCAGCCCAGGAATTCTGTTGCCAGGCAAGAGCAAGACGGATCAACGGTTTGACTCGCTAAGGCGGCTTCCTTATGGTCAAATCCGTTCCAGTGATGCCTGTTTCGTATGTTTAGCCCAGCTGGCTAGAGGGCAGAGATGGGGAGCCTCTAGCTCCCACCATCGGGTCCAGCCAGCCTGGCCAAAATTGCCTGGGATGATGGGAGCTGGAGTCCAGCAAACCCTGCAGTCTCCCCATCCCCGGTTTTAAACCAGAAACTTTGTCCGTGGCCAGGAAGTGCCCCACTACAGAGCTATGCCCTTTATATTTCTAAGGCCGACCTGTTTCTTAAAGATGTGCCATGCAAGGCGCAGGAAGGCAGCCAGAGGGGGAAGATCGTCAAAGGACGGCAGGTTTGGGCAGCACAACCGGAGGCCACGAGGGAAGACATTTGTAAGAAATCCACCTTTTAAGTGCAGCGGAATTTACACTATGGAACTCCCTGCCTATTGACGTCAGGCAGGCGCCGTCGCTGTACACTTTTGGGTGCCTGCAAAAAAACATTTTTGTTTAGACGACCCTCCCCAGATGTGTAGACTGCCGCTTTTTGTTTTGACCTCTTCGTTGCCGATTTTGTACTTTTGATAAAGAACAGAAGTAGTTTTTTTACTGAAAGCTGATCACTTCATTCTGCTTGTAAACCGCTTTGAGTTGCTAAACAACTTTGGCTCTTCCCCCCCCCCCCAAAAAAATAACCTCAACGACTCCGGTCAATCCAATGGGTAGATCACTGCCAGTTTTTTTTATGGTGGTTGTAGATCGCAGTCTCTTGGAAGCTGGACAGCCCTGTTTTATACAATCAAGTGGTACATGAGGGATGGCTCAGTTGGTAGAGCGTGGGACTCTTAATATAAATTTTATAAAATAAACAAATGTTTAAGAGAGAAACAGCAGGATTCTGGCATCATTTGCCCCAAACGTGTGAGTTTCAGTAGTCCTAGGTGTCGCTCGCCCTGAAGTGAGTGGGAAGCCATTGCTTGTGCAGGAGCGTTCCACGCAGCTTCCATGTTTGCACCTGCATCTCTCGTCCTCCATGAGGACTAGAGGCTTGCTTTAAAAATCATACACACACACCCGCACACATGAAGCCGAGGCTTCTAAAGGAACCGGGTTTTACACGGGACGCAAACCCAATTATTAAGTTTTGCCCTTTTGCCACCGGGCGGAGAGAGAAGACTCGACGACGGGAAGTTATAGACACTTCTGTAACAATTTATTGAATGAGGCAATAGACAGAATTTGGGGGGAACAACAGGTACTTCCATGCTCTGCTACAGGACTGCGGGCGGCTGGGAACGAGGATGGTTTATCTTTGGGTCTCGGGGGAATAATGTCTCAAGTCTATCGGAACGTTATTCCATTGCCAAAAAAAAAAGAGAGAGGAAACACTGACTGTAAAGTCACACCTGACATCTTCACAACGACAATAAAAAATAATAATATTTTTAAAAAATTTAAAAAAATTAAGTCAGAGACCTCCTGGGCTTTTGTTTCTACAGGAAGGATTCCCTCCCCTCAATTTGGTGGTGGGGGACGGTGATTATACATTTGAGATTTCCCGTTTTTTGGTTTGTTTGGTTTTTTTTTTTAAAAAAGCCAAGTAAATACAAGAATCTGGGAAAAGCAAAACCCTGCCCTGAAAGGTTGGGACAGACAAGGAGAGGTGTGGGAAATGGCCGTGTAAAAGAACGAAACTAATTACTGCGTGCTATTCCCAGCCAGAAAGGGTGCTTGAAATAGGAAAATAAGAGAGTGATTCTATCTGTGAGGCAACAGCAGCCGTTTGCTTAGCTGGGGCCAGTGAAAGCTTTGGCCCCGTCTAAGAATTAAAAACAGCTATCAAAAAATGCCGGGGGGGGGGGACGTGAGAAGGGGGGCAGCCCTCCCTGAGCCCCCATTCTGGGGCGGGGGGCTATCACATTTCCCATTGCCAACTCCGCACAGGGACTGCGGATGCCCAGCCTCGCTGGCCACATCTCTTTCGTAGACATGCAGACACTGGGCCCCTGCACGGCGCAGCGTGGCAGCCGATGTCGAGTTTGCAGCCTTGGGTGCATGGAGGCAGGCCTTGGCCGCCACGAAGGGGATGTGCGCAGCTGGGGCTGTGGGGTGGAGCTCCAAGGGCTCCGAACAGCCGCCACGAGAAAGGGGTCTTCGGACGGGCTCCCGCCCCAGGGTGCCGGGTGCAATTTGGAGAAGAAGGGGTCGGGGGAAGGAAATCGAGGTGAGAATTGTGGGTGCAAGGCAGGTGGGATCTAGCTTACGATCTTCGCCACCAGAACTGGCACCGGTAGCCGGGATCTTAGCCACGTGGCCGATGAGGCTGGGGGAAGCGTGCTTGGATGCCACCCGTGTCCCTTTGCAACACCCAACGGGGCCTTTCTACTGGTGGCTCCCTCGTGCCTTTCCGAACTTGTCATTCCAAGGGAGGAGAGTCTTTACAAAACAAAACAAAACAAAACCGCACGCAGAAATTCACCAGTGGGGAAAGGAGGCTTTGGGGGGAAGGGAAGGCTTCGAGCATGGACTTAAAAAGGGAGGAGGGAGGGCAGAATCTCTTTCAACAGGTCACCAAATAACTTTGGAAGGGAGGAAGAACGGTCCCTCCATCCCAACAGGATCCAGAGTCAACAGACTGCAGCCCTCGCTGTCTCCTGCACGACTTTTCTTACCCTTTCAACGCCTTTGCGAGAAAAAAAAAGAAGTCGTCTCTTTCCCCAATTTGTCTTCTCAAGCCTTGCTTTCTCTCTCTCTTTTAAAATATTATGTCCATGTTAAAATGATACCTAATTCTCGACACGAGGAAGGCAGAGGACCCTGGCTTTGTGGGGATCTGCCGGGCCAGGAAAGCCTGCAGGGAGCCCCATCACGGACCCCACCTCCCTCGCCCCCCCCAGCCCTGAGAAGAGAGGGCGATAAACCTTTTCGCCACATCTCACCCTGGCTTTGAGAAAGGATGGTCCATGCAGTTAGGAGAGGAAAGCTTGGCCCAGCCTGCCCCAAACAGGCTTCCTTGCTTTCGCGAGGCCAGAGAGGAGCTGTAAAAGCCGTGCTCCGAAATACACCCTTTCGCTTTCTCCCCCCGCGGTGTGTGTGTGTGTGTGTCTTTTCTCCTTTTTCTTAAACGAAACCTTTTTGCTTCCAAAGCTGCGAGACTCACAAATGCCACCTGATTGCACCTCTGCAGAGGCGTAGGAAAAACTATTCGCACAAGGGAGGAGGAGGAGGAAGCTGCTGCAGCGTCATGATCCTGCCGCTCTTGCCCGTCACTGCTCCAGAGTCACCACCTCCACGGCCTGGCCGTCCATGGTGACGGTGCTGTCTGTTATCCGTGCGGCCACGGGAGCCATGGCGACCTGGACGGGGCCGTTCCCCTGAGCAAGGCTGGTGACCACCGTCTGGTACATGCTCACGGGGATCTGGACGAGCCCTGCGGAGACAGAGAGAGGGGAGAGGGTCAGGCGAGAACCGAGGCTGGGCAAGGGGCTCAGCCAGATCCTGCAATCTTGGAATCACAAAAGTTGGAAGGGACCCCGGGGGGTCATCTAGTCCAACCCCCTGGCAGGTGGCCCCCCCAACCTCTGCTGAAAAACCTCCAAGGAAGGAGATTCCATTCTTCCTGAGGTTAAGTTGGAATCTCATTTCTCGTCATTTTGAACCCACTGGTGTGGGTCCTACCCTCCAGAGCAGGAGAAAACAGACTTGCTCCAAATTCCATGGGACGGCCCTTGAGATATTTGAAGACGGCTATCATATCTCCTCTCACTCTCCTCTTTTGCAGGCTAAAACATCCCCAATTCCCTCAACTGTTCCTCATAAGGCTTGGTTTCCAGACCCTTGATCATTTTTGCTGCCCTCCTCTGCACAACTTCCAGCTTCTCAACATCCTTCATAAATTGTGGTTCCCAGAACTGGACAGAGTATCCCAGGTGTGGTCTGACCAGGGCAGAATAGAGTGGTACTATTACTTCTCTTGATCTGGACACTAGACTTCTGTTGATGCAGCCTAGAATAGCATTCACTTATTTTGCTGCTGATTTTTGAAAGAAGAAGAAGAGTTTGGATTTGATATCCCGCTTTTCACTACCCGAAGGAGTCTCAAAGCGGCTAACATTCCCCTTTCCCTTCCTCCCCCACAACAAACACTCTGTGAGGTGTGTGGGGCCGAGAGACTTCAAAGAAGTATGACTAGCCCAAGGTCACCCAGCAGCTGCATGTGGAGGAGCGGAGACGCGAACCCGGTTCCCCAGATTACGAGTCTACCGCTCTTAACCACTACACCACACTGGCTCCCGAGAGTGAGAAGGGACCCATCTTCTGCCTATAAAAGAGAGCTGTTGAGCCCCTTTGCCCAAAGACTAGCCCAGGGGGATGTTTTTTTTTAAGCCCAATGGCCGCCTTCCCTTTTGGGTGACCTTCCAAGGGCCACATGCAACAACCGTGACTTTGTGCAACAGGTTAGATACAAGACACCCACACACCCCTCTCTATCCTCAATAGACAAGCAAGAGGATCTAGCACCAGATTATGGTTGTCATTGTTTCGTATTATTTCATTATTGTGTTTATATCCCACCTTGAGATGGACTGCACGGTTCTCCCCTTCTCCTGCTCATTCAGTCCCCACAACAACCCTGTGAGGTAGGTTAGGGCGAGGAACAGTGACCCAAACCACCCAAGCCAGCTTCGTGGCCAAGTGGGGATTCGAACCCTGGTCCTAGCCTGACACCCTTGAGCGCTGCGCAGCGCAGGATCTCATTACAAACAATAGAACATCTTTAGCAAACAATTATTGGGTCTGAGAAGCGGAATCCCCGAGCCCCAAGCTCTGAAGGAGGGGCAAAGTGGGTCCGCCGCCGTAGACCTCGGATTCCATTCCTGAAGGTCACCGTTTTAACAGCAGGAGGTGGAGGCAGAATGTGATTTCAGTGTCCTCGTGTCACTTTGCTGTGCAGACAGCAGAGCTTAAGCCTTAAGCGCTCTGACCTGGTATCCGAGGCGACTCCAAATTGGGCCCTGAGCCCTGCCTGGTTGCTCTTTCTTGGACGATTGTGGCGCCCTTGGGGCATTGCCAGGTAACACCGCCTTGTGCCCCAAAAAGCAGGTAGAAGAAGCCTGTCCGAGACAGACTCACAGGGGAGGGGGGGGCTGCTCTTTTAAATCAGCAGAACTAGAAAAACCATGCTAGGAAACATTAGGCCAAAACATTTTCAGAAATGAGCACCAGGGGAAATTTGCACGCGGGTTCCTATTTTCCCCAGGGCCAAGCTATGCAATATATCTCAAGATCTCTACAGTTCGGCAAGCAGCAGCAACGGGAGCGGGGTGGTTTGATTGGGAGTACTTTTCAGTTTGGAGAAATGGCGAGGAAGACGGGACGCAATAGAAGTTTGTGGAATTAAGTATGGCTTGGAGGAAGTGGATGGAGAAAAGTCCCCCCCCCCCCTTTCTCATTACACTAGAATTCATGGACACCCGATGGAGCCGAATGCGGGAAGATTCAGGAAAGGTTAAAAAAAAATATTTACATGGCACATAGTTAAACTATGGAACTCGCTGCCACAGGAGGAAGGGATAGCTGCCAACCTGGATGGTTTAAAAAAGATTTGTCTAATTTGTGGAGAGGGCTATCAAAAGACTCCTAGCCACGACGACCCTTCTCTGCCTCCACAGTCGGGGGCAGACGGGCTTTTGAATCCCAGCTGCTGGAAACTGCAAGAGGGGAGAGTTGCTCTTGTTTTTGAATCCTGCTTGCAGGTTTCCCCCAGGCATGTGAGAGCAGGATGCTGGACTGAATGGGCCATGATCTAGCAGGAACACCTTATGTTATCATGAGATAGTTAATTTTTTCCGCCCAGTGTTAGATTCCCAGGGAAAATCACCACCCGCCACCATTCTGCAGCTGCTATTTCCCCTAAAAGGGGGGGGGGAACCCCTTACTTGTACAGGGAGAACATAGGAGAAATTTTTCTCCACTGGCCATGTGTTCATCCCCTTCTCTCTCTCCCCCCTTGCATTGATTCAGTTGGTTACTCCCTAGCTTGATCAAACCATAGTTTACTGTTACATCTCAGCATTCCAAACTGTCTCAACTGAGCCAGTTACAGGTAGGTAACCGTGTTGGTCTGCCATAGTCAAAACAAAATAAAATAAAAAAATTCCTTCCAGTAGCACCTTAGAGACCAACTAAGTTTGTTCTTGGTATGAGCTTTTGTGTGCATGCACACTTCTTCAGATACACTGAAAACTGAGCCAGTGAGTGACTTTTGTTAGAAACAGGCCTCCGTAGCAGCTATACATGTCAGGAAGCAAAAGATGGACCTGTTGTTTTGTGCAGAAAACCTTGCTTTAGACACGATCTATAGCAAGCCCTCTTAAAAACCAAACTACTTTTTTTTTGGCAATTTAAAAATCCTGACTATACTCCAGAGCTGGCCGTTAAAACTTGCCAATGCTCTAAACTCCTAACTGCTAAACAATTCAGATCACAGTTTCATTCATTCATTCATTCAATCTCCCATCTTCCTCTCCCAGGAGCAAAAGCTGGTATAAATGGCTCCTCCGCTCCTCATTTAACCCCCACAACAACCCTATGAGGTAGGTTAGGCTAAGAGGCAGCGACTAGCCCTCAAGGTTAGCCAGTGAGCTTCACAGCCAAGTGAGGATTCGAACCCTGGTCTCTCCCAGGTCCTAAGTCCACGCTGGCAAGCCGAGATCAAGCACATTGCAGAAAGATGTGAGGAAGGGAACAACTCTGGAGGAAATGAAGCCAAAGAGCCAAGCAAGAATGCAACAGTACACTTCTACATGCTAATTCAGTTAAAAACAGCAGAAAATTTAATTTGGGGTTTGCTGCAAACGTATTACTGGAATTTGGACAACCTGGCTTCCCAGGCCGCCCAACAACCTCATAATGTTTTGGACTATAACTGGTCCCATCACCTCCTGGCAAATAGAAGGGGAAGAAATGGAGGCAGTGAGAAATTTCACTTTCTTGGGTTCCATGATCACTGCAGAGGGTGACAGTAGTCACGAAATTAGAAGACGCCTGCTTCTTGGGAGAAAAGCAATGACAAACCTAGACAGCATCTTAAAAAGCAGAGACATCACCTTGCCGACAAAGGTCCGTATAGTTAAAGCTATGGTATTCCCAGTGGTGATGTATGGAAGTGAGAGCTGGACCATAAAGAAGGCTGATCGCCGAAGAATGGATGCTTTTGAATTATGGTGCTGGAGGAGACTCTTGAGAGTCCCATGGACTGCAAGAAGATCAAGCCTATCCATTCTGAAGGAAATCAGCCCTGAGTTTTCACTAGAAGGACAGATCCTGAAGTTGAGGCTCCAGTACTTTGGCCACCTCATGAGAAGAGAAGACTCCCTAGAAAAGACCCTGATGTTGGGAAAGATGGAGGGCACAAGGAGAAGGGGACGACAGAGGATGAGATGGTTGGACAGTGTTCTTGAAGCGACTAGCATGAGTTTGACCAAACCGTGAGAGGCAGTGGAGGATAGGCGTGCCTGGCGTGCTCTGGTCCATGGGGTCACGAAGAGTCAGACACGACTGAACAACTGAACAACAACAACAGGGCTGCTGGTAGTAATCTCAAACCATTTGGGAGGCGGGTAACAGGTTGGCAAAGGCTGATTTGACTCAAGTGACCCGCCCTGGAATCACGTGAGCACAAGGACCCTGCCCCACACAGCCTACAATCTGAATCCCGAAAGTGGCGATCATAATCTCATTTTTATGCTTGTACGCAGTGCTTTTTTTCTTTAAAAAAATGTCATGGGGTACTCTAATTTTCCTACTCATATTGAAATACTGCCCCTCAATGAGGCCAAACTTAAGATTCACAAAATGTTTAGGGGTACGCGTGTCCCCCCCCCACAAAAAAGCACTGGTTATACATCGTTTTAAACTTTTTTAAATGTTGTAACCCGCCCTGGGACCTTAGGGCAAAGGGCTGGTCATGAGCTAGCAAACCTATAAATATCCCAAAGACAGAGTTCTGTTGTTGCGTTTAAAAAAAGGAAGGAAGGAAGGAAGGAAGGAAGGAAGGAAGGAAGGAAGGAAGGAGACTTTCCCCCTTGTCACTGGGGCAGAGAGCATGTTGGGTTGCAAGCCTGGAGCTCTCAGCTGGGATAAAAGGAAAGGAGAGAGATGGAGAAAGGAAAAGGAAAGGCGAGCGAAAAAGAAGAAAAACAAAGTAAGAGGAAAAACCAAGAGAGGTCAACGTGCAACGAGGCCATTGCTAAATATGTCATTCAGCCTGGCTTCGCCTCACGCACAGCATGGAAGCTTAAAAGCCGGGAACTGTCTGTGCATGCACAGAAACGTCCTTTTGCTCCGAGGGGATTAAGCTGAATTGCTCCCCAGCATTGGCTGCAACGGCCTTCAGCGCTGAGAAAGCGAGCAAGGGGAGCAGCCCAAGGGGAGAGGCGGGCAAGGCCCTGCGGGACCCCAGAGCACAGCCGCCTGCCCTTGGGAGAGGAGCCGCGGTTAAAGCCCCAGAGATATGGTAATCAGGCCTGGGGACTGTCACCCCACGGCATCTGCCCCTCTGATTAGCCTTAATCTAGTTGGCACATGTTAATCTAAAGCTTGGGATTTCGGACCCTTTCAATGGTATTAAAGAGAAAATCCCTTTGCTCACAACTTGGGCAAGGGCGGGGTGTGTGTGGGGGGGACGAAGAGCACGTCTGTAGGGCTGCCGGCGCTGCTCCCTAGCGTGGAACCCTGCCCCCAAATGAAGGGGGGGGGACTGTAACCAGGATGGTCCTTGGGAAAACTTCCCAGAAACTTCAGTCCTTTCAGAGCATGCTGCTGCTGGTGGTGACTAACTGAGGTGACTAACGGTTGCCTGATATATATTTTTTAAAATTCTTTTTATTATTAACACATAACCAACAGTGGCAGAGCCATGCATGGAGCCTAAAGATAAAGGGACCCCTGACCGTTAGGTCCAGTCGTGGACAACTCTGGGGTTGCGGCACTCATCTCGCTTTACTGGCCGAGGGAGCCGGTGTACAGCTTCTGGGTCATGTGGCCAGCATGACTGAGCCGCTTCTGGCGCACCAGAGCAGCGCACGGAAACACCGTTTACCTTCCCGCCGGAGTGGTACCTATTTATCTACTTGCACTCTGACATGCTTTCGAACTGCTAGGTGGGCAGGAGCTAGGACCTGCATCAAAAGCTCTCTGAAAGTCCAAGAGTAAAATATCTACCAGATCAGCCCTAGCCACCTGCTTGTTCACGCTCTGCAAAGAAATCTGAAATGCTGGCAGGGCTTCTTTTTGCAGAAGCCATGCTGATCCTTCTGCCACAAGACTTGTTCTTCGGTGGGTTTTAACGATTCTTTCTACCAATTGAACCTGGGTCAGACGTTATGTCGACAGGTCTATGATTTCCCGTTTCCTCCTTTCAAGCAACCAGTGTTACAATGGCTGTCTCCTAATCCTCTGCTAAGGAGTTTGATTTAAATGCCAATCAGTATTTATTTATTTATTTTGTTAAAAGCAACTTCTCACAAGTTCTTTAGAGGACTCCGGGTGAATGCTGGTGGCTTGTTAAATCTGTCCGTCAGCTCTAACATTTCACCTGCTGTCTCCTCTATTTGGCAGAGCTGCTCAAGAGACCTGCCGGAAAACAATGGCTAGCGAAAAGGAGAAAAGAGAGAGGAACTGGCTGCAATTCATTGCTTATGAGCTTCCCACCCGAGTGCCTGTGGTAGGAGACAGAATGCTCACAGAGCATATCTGATAGACCTTTTCGCCCGATCTGCTGGGACTCTTCCTGTCTTGGGCTGGGGTAAGGAATTAGCACCCAGAAATGGGGAAATTTAACAAAGCAATGAGTTATTGTGGTTAGCGGCTACGGAGAAAGGCGAGCCGGAGTTCCTGGGTGCAAGATGGGGAAGGGCTGTAGCTCAGTGCTAGGACATCTGCCTTGCATGCAGAAGGTCCTGCTTCAATCCCCAACGGCACCTCCACAATGGAGCTGGGAGAGACTCCTGCCTGAAACCCTGGAGAGCAGCTGCCAGTCAATACTGAGCAAGATGGACCATTGGTCTGGCTTGCTATAAGGCAGCTGCCTAGGTTCCTATGTCCGGCAGGACAACCTCAGAGGTGCGTTAGATACAGTGACCCCCCACACAGCAGTGGCTGCCCCATGGCCTCTTGTTCTCATTTCAGAATCTGCAGGGCAAGGGGAGCTTGTGTTTGCGTGTGTCTGTGGGGTGGAAAGAGGCTGATTTCTTCCTGCAAGCTCCCCGCGCAGATGTTTACCGGCTACGGATTACTGCAGTCACATGATCTGCTTCCCAGCAAAGCCAAGCTGTCCCCGGGACTGAGAAGGTCACTGGGAGATGTGGGGCTAGAGAGGGAGAGGAGAAAAAGGCAGGCAGGCAGGCAGGCAGGCCCTCCCCAGAGCATCAGGGGGGCAGGATTTTCAGCCAGAAGGGCTACAGAGCTGCTGCTCAGTTCCCGGCACCACGCGCCAGAGAAATGCCAGCACATTCGTGCCCTTAGCCACCCATCCAATCAAAGGCTAAAGCAAATGTTGGAAAACTTCACCAGCCTCCCTCTCCGCCCCATTTGCCTCCTGAGTTGCACCCAAGAGGAAAGTGGCGTTGGTATTCATGGAGAAAGGAGATTACGCGCGGATGCAACATGCAGGCATTTTTGATGTGTGCCCTTTATCGCTCTCCTTTATCTGTGCTGGGCTTCTCTCGAATCCCATTCGGAATAGGGCTTGGGAAGGGAAGGCCAAGGCAGCAATACCGCAACTAGATTAAGAGACAGCTGCATCTTAGAACTGGCAAGTATAGTCACAGAATTGTAGAGTTGGAAGGGACCCCGGCGGCCATCTAGTCCAACCCCCTGCAAAGTAGGAATCACAAGTAAATCGCAACTCATTTATGACCGCACGTTGTATTAGCAGCTACTAAAAAACACGTAACACTTTTCATTTTCGTTTGTAATAATGCCCGTTTTTAAGGAGGGAGGCGAAAAGCCAGGAATCAACGTGCTCAGAGGCTCAGTGGGACAGGCAGGAAGTGGGCCACCCTTGCAATTTCCCACTGGCCCTGTGCCTGCAGCCTAACACAGCACAGCACATTGAAAAACGCATGGGGACAGTGGCGAAGGCATTAAACGGCAGCAAAGTTTGCAGGTTTCCCCACAGAACAGCTAGTCTACGTGGGCAGTGAGAATTTCAACAGAAGCATGCTTGCAAATTCCTCAGTCATTCATTCTCCAGTCAAATTATTGTAGTAGGATGGAAAATAGCGAACAGGAGAAGCAATATAAAACCACTGATGTTAAGATTGACCATAGAAATGTTAAAATCAATCCACTATATGGGTTTTATATGAGCCGCCCAGAGTGGCTGGGGCAACCCAGTCAGATGGGCGGGGTACAAATAATAAATTATTATTATAAATTATTATTTCATATTTGCATCATCTGCACTTTTGAAGAAAGAAAGGGCACATAGATTTTTATGCATAGTGGGTGCCATCATCTCATAAGATGTATTCCCCCTTGTGCAGGAATGGATGAATCCCATCCAGGGCAAATTCTGCAGGGCTCTGTTTGATCTCATTTCCACAATAATCTTTGCACAATTTCCCCCCCCCCCAATCCTCTGTATTTAAAAATGTATATTTTATCACAACGTATGCAATGTACACATTTAAAAATGTACTTTACTTTAATACATGTGGTGTTTTTTAATGCCATCCAGTATTTTTTTTTTTAACTGAGCAACATAGCACAAAACTCAAGAGGTGCACAATTGCATTCAGATCTCTGAATTAGTCTGGAAGGTGCAAATTGGGTCATTCTAATCTTCTTCCATCCCTGCTCTCGTGTGAGAAGCAGAACAGGAAAATTCTCTCTTCTGCCTTTGGCTAACTGGAGCGGGGGAGCATCATTTCAGGCTACAATATTAAACTTGCAGGGACATGGGTGGCACTGTGGGTTAAACCACAGAGCCTAGGGCTTGCCGATCAGAAGGTCGGCGGTTCGAATCCCTGCGATGGAGTGAGCTCCCGTTGCTCGGTCCCTGCTCCTGCCAACCCAGCAGTTCAAAAGCACGTCAAAAGGCAAGTAGATAAATAGGTACTGCTCCGGCGGGAAGGTAAACGGCATTTCTGTGCGCTGCTCTGGTTCGCCAGAAGCGGCTTAGTCATGCTGGCCACATGACCCAGAAGCTGTACGCCGGCTCCCTCGGCCAGTAAAGCGAGATGAGCGCCGCAACCCCAGAGTCGTCCACGACTGGACCAAACAGTCAAGGTTCCCATTATTAAACTCGTGAACAGGGGGAGTTAAGTAACATTGAATTTAGTGGGACCGACTTCCGAAGCTTAGGCCTGCACAGCACAGAAGGGTTTGAGTTGATTAACCAATCAATCAACTGAAAAGCTGCAGCTTTAGCCCACGTGCCAGTGGCCCGGCTCCTTGGACAACTGCTGTCCAGGGAGGGAAGATGAGCACCCCTTCCTGATCTCCAGCACTTCCCCTCTCAGCAGAAACGGCTGCGATTATCGTCTCTCCTCTGTGTGGCGGCTGGAGAACGAAAGGCTGATGCATTATAAATGAGACACCTAAAATGATATGAGTGGTGGCGGCAGCGGCTGAAACCGAGTCACAGAATGCAGGTGGCAGTCAAGGCTGGTTCCCTGGGGCAAAAGCATCCCCTCCCAGCCTGAGTTCCTGATACTGTCATTCTCCTACCAGCTGGGAGGCATGAGGGACCAACCTTTTCCCTGCCCTGCTAGGAAAGGGTTACCCACCACCCCTTTTAAGATGTAGAGAATCTCCAGAAAGTGCAAGGAACGTTAAGACGAGCTTGCTGGATCAGACGAGCTTGCTGGGAAAGCACAAGAACAACACTCTCTGCTCCTGCGGTTTCCAGAAACTGGGATTCAGAAGCATCGCTGCCTCCAACCGCGGAGGCAGAGCACAGCCAACCTGGCTAGTAGCCATTTGTAGCCCTTTCCTCCATGAATTTCTCTCATCCCTGCCTCCAGTGGCGGTGAGTTCCACAGTTTTAATCATGCGCCGCATGAAGGAGGACCCAATGATCTGACTTGAAGCAGCTCCGGACACTCAGCCTGGAAAGAAAGCCCCTCTCGCTGCTGAGAGAGGACCAGCTTTTCAACTGTGCAGGGACAGCGGCCGGGGGAAAAACCCTCCAAAGCGCTTTCTGAGGCCTCCCGCTTGCTAAGGCCCAAAATGGCTGCCAGCTTCTCCTCCCGTTAACAGTGCAGGCTGCTATTCCTTGGCGGAGAGCAGAAGGGAACATATTGCAGCGGGCGGTGAGCACCCGAGGACGGCCATCTCTTCCTTTAATGCCTTGTAATCAGCTTTAATTTTTAAACAGGCCCTGTCCCTCCTGTCCATTTTCCCTAATTCAGGCCACGTGGAAGGTAAAAACGGTCCTGCGCTTTAAAGGGAAAATACATACATACACATTAAAATAAATAAATAGATGCCATCGCCTGTGACAGCTGGAGGGAGTGACTGATCGGCCCCATTAATGGGAGAGGATGTCAGGGCTCCCAGCAGGGAAGGAAGGAGCTGCTGGGGGGGGGGCAAGGAGGTGCACCAAGCTTCTCTAAGAGCTGCAAGGCAAAGGGGGTAGCATGCTGGCACGCCTCGTTTATGTAATGCTTTAGAGAGCCAATGTATTCCTCTCTGTAAGCGACCGGTAATTGCAGGCGGGGAATGCAAGGCCGAACGAGGCAGAGTCCTGCTCATGCCCGGAGATGCCACCCACCATCGGAGACAGGGTGCCTCTCAATGGGGAGAGGGATGCCACGGGGTCGGGCAAGAGGGCTTTCCGTCGTGGCATCTGGCTGGTCACCGAGGGAGCAGGAAGCTGGGCTGGAACGGCCTCTGGCCCGATCCACCTGCAGGGCTCCGGCCCCACCGATCCAGATCAGAGTTCACCGTCACGCTCTCTCAGTCCCAGCTGGTAGACAGGCGGGCACACGTCAGGCCCTGCCTAGACAGCAGCCTGGCTTCAGTCCCGGCCGAGTGCTGCAATGGGGCCCCGTGGCAGAAGTTAAGAAGCGCACGTACAGTTCCTACTGGCAAGGATTAATGTCCAGGAGCAGTCTAGGCGGACGACCAGCAGAAGCACACCAAGTGCTGGGCTTGGATTTGCAGTGGGCAGCGTTGACCTCGCAGAAGGGGGCTGGAGGTTGTTTGGCGAACGCGCCAAGCTGCAAGCACAAGCTCTTTGTTGCCAGGGCGGTGGGGGCCCACTTGCGCACTGCTTCCCTGGCCTCCCCCACTCCAAACATACCGCAGTTAATCTTCTCAGGGCATCCCAAAAGCCACCAGTCATGTTGGGGGGGGGGGAGATGGTCACATGATAAATCGTTTGATAGATCACCGAGACAAAGTGATATTCTGGAACTGTCAGGGTTGCATCTGCAGTTCCACGGGAAAACAAATAAAGCATCCAGTTTGCAGAATTCAGTTCTCTGAGAATGTCAACTGTCCTTTTCATTATTTAAAGAATCAAGTCCCTAGTCCTTATGGCTGCGTGCCTGCTGCTGGCATCTCAGTAGGGCAGGAAGAGGGCTGGATGGGGTTCCTGTGGCTTCAGTGAGCAGCAAAGCTGCTGACCCGCAACTAGCAAATCTAGAATCAGAGATCAGGAAATAGAAGACGAATTGTGCACGTTCTGTCAATCTACCTAATCCTTTATTGGTGCAGAATTTGGACTGAATAGGCATGTAAGGACACAAGAAGAGCGTGCTGAATCAGGTCAATGGCCCACTTAGTTCAGCATCCTGTTCTCACACCGGTCAACCGGATGGCCCTGCAAGCAGGATGCGAGCACAGGATCTACTTCTCTCCTCCTGCGGTCCCCAGGAACTGGTTTTGATAAGCATGGCAGCCTCACATTGTGTGGAGGCAGACCGCAGCCACTGAGAGCCCCCTCCTCTATGAATCTGCCGCCAAACTTGATCTGCTCATGGGAGCCCCTGCCCCTCTGCAAACAGGTTGTTCAGGTTCACCCCGAAACATGATTTCAGTGCCAGGGCTAAGACTAGGGACACGTGAGGTGGTGAAGCAAGTGGCCTCCGCTGAATAACCGCAGCCGATCTCCATCGACTGGGGTTAACGGGAGAAGGGCTACTAGGAGGACAAAGCCCTAGCAGCTCTCCTCTTATCAGTTAAATCTGGTGTCCAAAATATTCCAGTACCTGACCCTTGAAGAACATCCCTTCTGCCACCCGCTCACTTGATGACCAGGGAGGGGTGCTCGGCCGGCCTCCACTAACCAGCGGCAATACGGGTAACAGATATGGCTATTTCCTTGCAGGAAAGGACGTCAGGATTACTGAACACTGGCAAAGCTCTTGCTAAGAAGCGAAGGACGGGCCGGTGGCATATGTAATAGGATGATGAACGAGCCCATTCGTTCGCATCAAATCTAGGGCAGAATGAATTGGCTGGTTAATTCCACCGCTCGGCTAAGGCTCTTCGCCCTCCTTCCCCTCCCACCTCCCTCAGCTATTCGTGACCAATCAGGTAGCTCCCCCCTTAATCTTCTACGCCGACCGAGTTCCACGCTAACGAAGCGTCCCTGATTGGCTACGCCGGGGAGCTGATGCGCCTGTAACTGGGCAGATCCTTTCCTGGGTGTCGGGTGGGAGAGGACTGGCCTGCCCAGAAGTCAAAATGCGAAAAACATCCAAGCACGCACGAGCCGGGATGCTGAGCATTTGCGCTCCGTGCCATCGCCACGAGTTTCCTGGTGCTGCCCGCCCACCGGCGAAGGGAAAGCGATCTGCCAGTTATGTAAGGACAGTACATGGCACAATGCTCCCAAGGGCTCCCACCCTAGCTTAGCCAGAGGCACCGAACCCTTAATGCCACCCAAAATTAGAGCAATGGTAGGGGAGAAGAAATGGCATGGGGATGGAAGGGGTGCAGGGCTGATAGCCAGCAATGCAACCCCCCTTTATCGTGAATGTCAAGAGTTGGGTATGTGAAGGTTTCAAAAGAAAAAGGAAAGATTTGGTCACCTGGCTGGTCGAACGTTGGTCAAATAATGGTCAAATATTTTTCAAGCATTCACTTTATTACAACAACAACAGCAACAAAAAGAGAGAGGGCACTTTCATCATCTACAGATTTTGATGCTCACGCTAATTACAAAAAAGGAACCCCAAAGCCGTTAACCGTTACTGCGAAACAATGCAATCAGCGTTTTTTTGAAAGCTTAAAAAAATATTTCCAGGCCGATGGGAGGCAGACCCACGTGGGAAAGGGGGGGGGGAGCAGCCCGCGTCCCCTGCAGCAAGCAAAATGGGAGTCAGGGGTGGCTGTTTGCATCTGAAGATGGCTGGCATCCCTGTCAGGAGCCACTGACCGTTGTAGCTGGTGACCAGAAAGAGAAGCTTTGATATAATGCTGAGTCTGATCCCGGCTGCTGCAAGGATTGGGGGGCGGGGGCGGGGGCGGGCAGAGTCCCCATACCTGCCACTGCAAAGATATGGGCATCATCACAAAACGTGGGGGGACGGGGACGGGGGACCTTGAGCTGTCAGCAATAAGTTGGCATTCTCAGAATATTTGACAGTATTTGACCAAGGTCAAATAATAGGCCTTCTTCAAGCCGGCGATATTGGACCAGCGTGCCAACCCTGTTGGACAGAAACCATTTCATTTCTGAATGGATGAGCAAGGCAGAAGGGCTCGGCGGGGACTGGGCCCGGCAGCTCTGTCCAACCCATCTCAATCCTTAGCTTAAAAGGGATGCCAAGGTCCTTTCCATGCCGTTTCCTGCGGGCCAGATGATGTAGGAGTGTGCCATGGGGACGCCCCAAGTGAGGCTCACGGGGTCAGCAGGGGCTTCGCTCCCCACTTCCTCTGGGGCAACAGGAGCTGCAAGATGTAAGGCAGTGGGGATTTAGGCACTACAACAACTTAATAATGCCTGCATTGCAGGGGGTTGGGCTAGATGACCCTCGGGGTCCCTTCCAACTCTACAATTCTATGATTCTGAGCGCAGACCAAGGTCACAGCAGCTTCTGGCACAAGTGGGTCCAAGAGAACAAGCAAACACCAGCCCTCTAGCCATTACGTAAGAACATAAGGAGAGCCTGCTGGATGAGGCCAATGGCCTATGCACTGTGCATCCTGTTCTTGCAAGGGCCACGCAGATGCCTGCAAGCAGGATCCAAGCACAAGAGCTACTCTTCCCTCCAGTGCTTTTCAGCAACTGGGATTCAGAACCATTGCTGCCGCGGCTTGGAGCCACTGACAGCCCATTGCACCGAACTGCTATTTGCTCCAGGGTGAAATTCAAAGTGCTGGTTATTAGCACCCCCAGCCCCTATGGATAAGGCTCTCAATGGCTGCAAAATCCTAAGAAGTGCCTCTTTGCGTATGAACCCATTAGACGGGCTAGGAACACCTTCCTAAAAAAGGGCTGCAGCCCCTGAAAGAAAGCAGAGCACTCTTGCTAGAATGCTCTGTGGTTCTGCAGGCATGCCAGAGCCCCACTTTGCAAGACCCAGTTGCCAAGAAAGTCTTCTCTTGGGCAGGGCTGAAGCAGCCGTTCAGCCAAACAGCCTCAGAACCGTTTGCCCTGCTGAAGGAAGGAGGAAGGTTTTGGAACGTTTTGCTGAACGCATCGCAAGTGACTTGTTTACCAGCTGCAAGGTGCCTGGGCTCTCGGGAGCAGAGCAGAAAAGCAGCAATTAAGCAAGCAGAGAGACCGCGTACACATTTCTATGCTGGTTGCCTGCTCTGAGGCCGGAGCAGGACACCCAACGGAATAAAGAGCATGAGGGACGCTCAGGTCTACGCCACACAGGGAACCGTACAAAACCGCCTTACACTGAGGCAGACCGTTGGCCCAGGCATGCTCTCTCTTCTTAGGCCATATCTTGCCAGCTCTGCTTTGCACACTTCCTAGAGGGTTTTTGCCTGGCTGGGCTGTGCCCCTGAGGTCTGATAATACCTCTTGACGATGATGATGATAATAATAAAAATTACCAACACACATAAAAACATAATGAAACATCAAACTTTAAAAACTTCCCTATACGGGGCTGCCTTCAGATGTCTTCTAAAAGTCACATAGTTGTTTATTTCCTTGACATCTGATGGGAGGGTATTCCGCAGGGCGGGCGCCACTACCAAGAAGGCCCTCTGCCTGGTTCTTTGTAACTTCACTTCTCGCAGTGAGGGAACCCCTAGGAGGGCCTCAGACCTGGACCTCAGTGCAGAGACCTTGTGCAGAGGTCTTTCCTGTCACCTGCTAACCTGACCTTTTTGTTCCGGCGAAGCTGTGGAACTGAACCTGAGACCTCTGCATACAAAGACCTGAGCTGAGTGGCTCCACCCACGCCCCGCAGCCACATTCTCAGTTGATGCAAATGTAGGGGGCGAAAGGAAGCAGAGGGGCCTATGAAAAGGAGAAGCTAAGTTCTGCAAACTTTCCTGCATTCTGAGAGCCCAACAACTCAGGAAGCTACTCCTTTTGAGGCGAGTAAACGACAAAGCGGGCAGATTCCTTTCGGCCCAGTGAGATTTTGCACCCCCATCCATCAGTCCGAGCGAGTTCACAAAGGAATCAGGAAGAAACGCAATTGCATATCTGCATCGGCCTACCGTTCGCATCTTGAACCCCGGTGAGCGCGCCGACGGCTGCTGCAGTTTCACCGGACAAGACAATCTGCCCCCCGCCTTGGAGGGTGGCTTCTGCAAGCGTGGCGACGGCGTGGGCGGCTGCTTCGCTGCAAGGCAAGGAGAGGAGAGGTTACCAAAACAAGAGAAAGAGAGAGCGCAATGAAACATGTGCTTTGCATGGACAGGAGTCCCAACTTCAACTTCTAGCCCTGGGAAGTTGAAAAAAAAACAAGTGTTCCTGATTCAAGGTAAGAGGCGTGGCAAAGTTGGGGAGGTGATGGGGAGCAAAAGCCCTGCAGAAGTCAGGAGCCACCAGAATATCCCGACCTAAGTATCTTCCTTTGTTTATTTCATAAAATCTATACACTGCTTGGTTGTTAAAAAAAAATCTCTCAAAGCAGTTTACGAAGAGAAAAAAGCCAATACAATCATCAGTAAAAAAAAAAAAAATCTGTAAAATCGACAGTAAGCTAAAAGCAGATCAAAACATACATCCACATTCAACGTGTCTGGGTAGGCTTGTCTAAACTAAAATGTTTTTAGCAGACACAGAAAAGAGCACAGTGAAGGTGCGTGCCTGAGATCAATAGGCAGGGAGTTCCACAGTGCAAGCGCTGCCACAGAGAGATTGATCTCTTAGAAATAGGGAGCGGGTATTATGTGTACTCTTCTTTGAAGACTGGGCTTCTCTTGGCCCCACCACGTGGTGGGGACACGGAAGCGGGGCTTTTCGGTGGCTGCTCCCAGACTTTGGAACTCCCTCCCCGGAGAAGCCAGATTGGCTCCCTCCCTGTTGTCCTTCTGCCAGCAGGGGAAGCCCTTCTTCTTCCAAGAGGCTTTGGGGGTGGAATCAACAAAAAAACAAGCCAACGTTAACAGAATTATATACATATACAATTCTATTAATATCTTCTTGTTTTTAAATGTTTTGCCCTATTTATAGCAGTTCATATTTTATTTGTAAGCTGCCTTGAGTCCTTGTCAGGGGGAAAAGGCAGGGTATAAATAAATATAACACAGTCGTATCTTGAAAGTCGAACGGAATCTGTTCCGGAAGTCCGTTCGACTTCCAAAATGTTCGGAAACCAAAGCGCAGCTTCTGATTGGCTGCAGGAAGCTCCTGCAGCCAATCGGAAGCCCCGTCGGACGTTCGGCTTCCAAAAATAGTTCGCAAACCGGAACAGTCACTTCCGGGTTTCCGATGTTCGGGAGCCAAAACGTTCGAGAACTAAGCTGTTCTAAAACCAAAGTACGACTGTAATGAAAACTTTTTTATTTGTAACCTGCCTATCTTACTGGGTTGCCCCAGCCACTCTGGGTGTAGTATATAATACTGCTACGACTATTAGGCTGCAACAGTAGTGCTACTTCCCCGGAAAGAACAATGCTTTTTCTCTCTGGCTCCCGTAGCTGTCGGCTGCAATCCTGTTCGCTCCCGGCCCAGCTGCCTCTGGGTAGCCATCGTCTCACGCCTGCACAAGGATTGCTCGAGTCAGCACAGGCGCTTGGAGGCTTGTTAACCAACCCTCGGGGGATGCCATTAAATCCGCTGCCATCAGAACCATTTCCCCACAGCAAAGCAGCCTTTCCTGCCGATACCCCAAGCCAGTCCTCCTGCGCATCTGAGGCTTAGAAGCCGAGCTGGTGTGTGTGTGTGTGTGTGTGTGTGTGTGTCGGCGAGGGAATCAGCTTCGAAAGCAACAGAGGTCTGATGTCGAGTGTTATTGCGGAATCGGTGGAGACGCAGGGCACCCCACGGCCTGCCACCACAGGTGACAACATTCAGACTGTGTGTGTCTGCTGTTCAGGATGGTCAGCAGCCAGGGCGCACACCTGTTGCGCCTTCCTCGGCAGCCCCCGGCTGGAGGGTACTGTGAGAAGGATGCAGCAGCTCACAGCGGGGCGGGGCGCCTTGATGTGCCTCCCAAAAGACTGAGCCCGGGGCTACGGCCCTCTCAGCCCCCCATGCTAAGCTCCTGTCGTGGCTAGCAGCCATCTAGCTATTGTCAAGAGCAAGGAAGAAGAAGAGTTTGGATTTGATATCCCGCTTTCTCACTACCCGAAGGAGTCTCAAAGCGGCTCACATTCTCCTTTCCCTTCCTCCCCCACAACAAACACTCTGGGAGGTGAGTGGGGCTGAGAGACTTCAGAGAAGTGTGACTAGCCCAAGGTCACCCAGCAGCTGCATGTGGAGGAGAGGAGGCGCGAACCCGGTTCACCAGATTATGAGTCTACCGCTCTTAACCACTACACCACATTGGCTCTCTATGTGCTAACATACAGGTGAAACTCGAAAAATTAGAATATCGTGGAAAGGTTCGTTTCTTTCAGTAATTCAACTTAAAAGGTGAAACTAATATATGAGATAGACTCATGACATGCAAAGCGAGATACGTCAAGCCTTTATTTGTTATAATTGTGATGATTATGGCGTACAGCTGATGAGAACCCCAAATTAACAATTTCAGCTTTGCGGTTTTCATCAGCTGTGCGGCATAATCATCACAATTATAACAAATAAAGGCTTGACATATCTCGCTTTGCATGTCATGACTCTATCTCATATATTAAACTCCAGTAGCTAATGAAAACAATTGGTTACATAAATGGACTTTTCCACGATATTCTAATTTTTCGAGTTTCACCTGTAGTCAAATGAGCACTTAATAAATAAATGAATAAATGGGAAATTCGCAACCAAATCCTTTTAAAATCCCTTTAAAAGCGAAAACGCAGCTGTTTGGCTACCCCACCATGCTTCTCATTCGATCCTTAAGTTTTCTCAAGCAAGTGCGAGAGCCTGTGGCCCCATCACCTTGGGGCCTGGTAACGAAGAGGAGGGAAATATAAATGGTCCAATGCTTTAATGGTATTTTATCGCTGTTTTCGTCTGGGGTGTTTTCTGTCATCAGCCACCCTGCCTTCCCAGCGGGAAGCAAGCAAACAAACAAATGCTGTGCCGTGCTTCAGAACTGCAGGGCTCTTAGAAGAGGGCCTCAGACTTGGGAATCCCAAAACAGCTCTGCTGTGGCTAAAACAGACTGACTTTTTGCAAAACTATCCAAGGTGAAATTTCATGAACGTCTTGGCCAATTCCAGCTACAACTTTGTTTAAAGAGATCCTTGCTTCTTTTGCAAGTTCCCTTTAGGAAGAGGTTAGGTAGCAAGGTGGGACGCAGGTGGCACTGTGGTCTAAACCATAGAGCCCAGGGCTTGCCGATCAGAAGGTCGGCGGTTCGAATCCCTGCAACGGGGTGAGCTCCCGTCGCTTGGTGCCAGCTCCTGCCCACCTAGCAGTTCGAAAGCACATCAAAGTGCAAGTAGATAAATAGGTACCGCTCCGGTGGGAAGGTAAACGGCATTTCCGTGCGCTGCTCTGGTTCGCCAGAAGCGGCTTAATCATGCTGGCCACATGACCCGGAATCTGTACGCCGGCTCCCTCGGCCAATAAAGCGAGATGAGTGCCACAACCCCAGAGTCGTCCGTGACTGGACCTAAAGGTCAGGGGTCCCTTTACTTTACCTTTAGGTAGCAAGGAGCCATTGGCCTTCACCAAACCAGCCCAGCACCCAAACATCAGTGAAGACCCCCCCTCCCCACGTGCCCGGTTTGGCGACAGTATCTCAATACCTGTTGAGGGCCATGGTGACTGTTGCCCCTTGCTGCATCTCTTGCGATGCCGCCACCGCAGCTTCTGCCAGGGATGCCACTGCCTGCGTGGCTTCTGAGGCCTGGGTGGTTTGGATAGTCATCTCTCCGCCCTGTAGCGTTGCCCAGTTCTGCTCCACCTGGTGGGACGGAGAAGACGAGAGAGGCATGATGGAACTCACGCTGTCTCAGAAAGTATCCAGGGAGCGTTCCTGCTTGGGTGCATTTCTCCCCCCCCCCTTTTTAAATAAATTTATTTATTTGGTTTTTCAAATAAGAATTTTGCAATCACATATCCAACATACAGCATAAAAACAAGATTCCAGAGAATCCCCTGGGCTTCCCTCCCCCCTTTGTGAGTCCTATTATTAATCATTTCCTCCTGCATCTTTTATAATAATCCAAATCTTTTACATCTCCTTTGTATCCAAAATTCACCATTAAACTACGAGTGTCATTCCAACCCTACTAACAATTCTAACTGTCTTACAATGGTTTTTAAGGTCAATTATAAATTTCCCCCATTCCTTATTAAAATTTTGGCCTTCCTGGTTTCTGATTCTTCCGGTCATTTTTGCCATTTCGGCATAATCCACCACCTCGATCTGACATTCTTCTCTGGTTGGGACTTTGTCCTCTTTCCATCTCTGGGCTGGCTTGGGTGCATTTCTCAATGCCAAGATTTTGGTACGTGGAGGGGTGATGGAAGGGGTTTTGAGGAAGGAGCTGCACCTCCATGGGTAGAGCATTTTATAGCAGAAGGTCTCAGGCTCATTCCCCAAAGGCGTCTCCAGCTACGGCTAGGAAGATTCCCTGCCTGAACCTCAGGAGAGAGCTGCTGTTGCCAGTCAGTATACAGAATACTGGACTAGATGGACCAATGGGTCTCACAGGGTGTAAGGCAGTTTCTTATGTGCTTATTTGGGAAGGGCTGTGGCTCAGGGGTAGAGCATCTGCTTTGCATGCAGAAAGTCCCGGGTTCAATTCCTGGGGAGCCTGTCTACCTGCAATACCCAAAGGTGCAACTCTGCAGGTCAAGGGGGAGAGCCCACACTTTGCATACAAGAAAGTCCCAGGTTAAGTCAATGGCATCTCGAGTTACGGGAATGACTAGAGCCTCAGGCAGGAGAGTCCAAGGCAGTGTTTCTCAAACTTGAGCCTGCAGCTGTTGCTGGACT
Source organism: Lacerta agilis (assembly GCF_009819535.1). Lineage (NCBI taxonomy): Eukaryota > Metazoa > Chordata > Lepidosauria > Squamata > Lacertidae > Lacerta > Lacerta agilis. The sequence goes on along the minus strand of NC_046321.1, from coordinate 3,944,476 downwards.
ACGTTGGTACGGTGGTATCTTGGTTTTTGAACGGCTTAGTTGCTGAATGAATTGGCTCCCGAACGCCCACAAACCCGGAAGTAAGTGTTCCAGTTTGCGAACGTTTTTCATAAGCCGGACGTCCGGCGCAGTTTCCACTTGCGTGCAGGAAGTTCCTGCAGCCAATCGGAAGCTGTGGCTTGGTTTTCGAACGGTTTCGGGAAACAAACGGACTCCTGGAATGGACTGAAGTTTGAGAACCAAGGTACCACTGTATGTGTATTGTATTTACATTGTAAATGTATTTCACAAAGAATAAATGGTATTGGGGAAAGGAGGTGGCAGCTAGCGGTTGGTTGGTTATTCTATTCAGCCAACGTGGCAGGGAACAGGCTGTGGCCAGACTCGGTTGCAGGAGGCAGCGACTTCGTATCTTCATATGCTTGAACAGGAAGCAAATACATTAAGCAAGGTGGAAGGTGCCTGCTTTCATTGAGACAATGAGGGGCTTGTCTCCTGAAACCCCCTTTGATGCATCGGATGGAATTTTCAAGGACAGAAGTCTCAAAAAACAAAACAACCAGTTTCTAGCTGGCCTTTCAAATGCAAATGCCGGCGTCTCTGGGAACAAGAGCTGTTTTTGTGCTGCCACCTATCGCCCTGAGAATCCTATCCCTTTCCAGAGAAGGGCTTTGCCACTCCGTGCTGACACAAAGGCCTGGAGACTTGGACTTGGGTCCAATAGAAAAAGAACAGGCCTCTCCCTCTCTCTCTCCCCAAGGAGAGTCTGTTCTTCCCAGATCCCCACACCCAAGCATTCAAGAAAGTTAGTATTCGCTTCCCCAGCCTGGACTTTCCAGTCCCCGAATCACTCGCTTTGCCTCTGCCAGAACACCTATGTCATAAGTAGGCAAACTAAGACCCAGGGGCCAGATCCAGCCCAATCGCCTTCTAAATCTGGCCCGCAGACAGTCCGGGAATCAGCGTGTTTTTACATGAGTAGAATGTGTCCTTTTATTTAAAATGCATCTCTGGGTTATTTGTGGGGCATAGGAATTCGTTCATTCCCCCCCCAAAAAATATAAAATAGTCCGGCCCCCCACAAGGTCTGAGGGACAGTGGACCGGCCCCCTGCTGAAAAAGTGTGCTGACCCCAGCATGTGGTGCCATCTTTGTGAAGCCTCTGGTTTAACCCTCCTGATTCTGCCCCAGCTGCAATGAAGCTTAAGTATATCCACTGTGCAAATGTGCTTGGGAGGCAGGGAGCCATATTTCTGCATATCTGTTATTCCTTGCCATCAGGGTAGAGTACCCTGTACAAGGATGGCACTGAGAAAACAATCAATAACTGCTGCAACAAACTCAACTGGTTAACACCAAGAGAGTTAACAGAAAACGAGACCTTAGATGGTATTTTTTTTTATTTTTAAACATTTTTGCTAGCTGTTCTGGAAACGGATATCGCTGATAGATCCGCCTGGCTGGTTCTTCATGAAATAAATAAAGCAAGTTTTTGACCTATGCCAGTCACTGCGTGCAAAAATCGGAACCCAGAGGGAAAAGGGCTCTACTGAATCATTTGTTCTCATATTATTATTATTCCATCAGGGCAGTTCAAAACATAAAAATACAAGACCAAAAACACAAAATATATAATAAAACTAAACAAAAAAAACCAATAACCCCACCCTCCCCCTAACCCACTTGCTGGCAAAAAGCACAGCTATTTGTGGGTCCGCATCCAGGTGGACATAATGTAAAAATAACTGTTTTATAAAATGTACCAATCACTTTTCTACTTAAAAAGAAGAAGCGGCTCTAATGGCAGCCATTTTGCACGCAGCGAAATGACCGTAAGCTTCAGAAAGTCAGATTCAATCAGCCCCGCTCATTCGGTCCACATTTGGCTCACAGGTGGCTTTCGCTAGGCTGTGCCCACCTGCCCGACATCTGACATCAAAAGCTGCAGGGGCCGCCAATCAGCAGTGCCTACAAAGCCCTGTGCCTTTGCAAGAGCTGGACCACCAACTGATAATCAGCCCTTGCCTGGCAGCGCACCTTCATCAGCTGAGAGGGGCCAGCCCCTTTGAAGTCATCACTCGTCAATATCCTAATGGCACCAGGGGACTGACAGCTGGGCAGCTCCACCTACCTGTCAAAGCTGGTGCATGGGAGGTCAGGATTCTGCCCAGCGGCCCAATCTGGTCCCCCACCCCTGAGGGAGGCAAAGCAGCCGTGCGGGTTGAGGAACTTTATTATTATCTGCCACGGGAGCTTGTGGAAACACCTCCCTTGTGAATTTCCAGGAAGTGATCTACCATGAGATGCCCTGTCTCTGGGCACAGGGCTTGCCAGCCAACACGGCCACTCACCTCTCCGTCGGTTACTGCAGAGTAGTTGACTTGTGCGACAGTAACTGTGGTGGGCAATTCAGAGGCATCGGCCAAGGTCGCTACCGTAGCTCCTGTGCCAACCTGCAACACACAACGGCAGTCAGCGAGATGCCACCAAGGGTTGCCTTTCGAGTCAGCCTGCTTCTTAGGCTATGATCATATGCATCACACGGTCCAAGTTAAAGAAACACAACACGTATCTCCCCGCTCATTCGGATTTCTAGCTTGGTCCCAAGCCCTGCAGCTGAGCTGCGGTTTTTAAAATTAATTTATATGGAAAAAAATAAAATATATTGACACAAAGGCTAATGATCTCTACACAATAGCTACAAGGTCTACAGCCCAGAGATTGAGTCACACTGAAACCAATGAGACAGGTCAGTTGTGAGTAAACCAAGAAACCAATTAAACCAAGCAGGGTTGACATTTTCTGGATTTGGGTTGGCTGCATTCGCACATCACATCATACCAAGCTAAACTCTGGCATAGCACAAACACACAAGTGCACCAGCTCCTGAGGAAGAGACCGAAACCCCTTTGTTCCTCCAAAAATGAATAATTTCTGTGTCTTTGCACACCAACCAAGTATTTTGGAGAATTATTCCTATTACTCAGGGCCAGAACTCTTCAGGCCTACAGCTATTTGCCAAAGTTCGACCCAGGGGTGACATGACAGAGTACTGTTTGCACAGTACCAGGGAACTGCAAGAGAGCTAGTGTGGTGTAGTGGTTAGAATTGGATTAGGACCTAAGGTAAAAGGTAAAGGACCTCTGGACACTTAAGTCCAGTCAAAGGCGACTATGGGGTTGTGGTGCTCATCTCACTTTCAGGCCAAGGGAGCTGACATTGTCCACAGGCAGCTTTCAGGGTCAAGTGGTCAGCAGGACTAAACCGCTTCTGGAGCAACAGGACACCATGACGGAAACCAGAGCACATGGAAACGCAGTTTAAAAAGCAGAGACATCACCTTACTAACAAAGGTCCGTATAGTTAAAGCTATGGTTTTCCCAGTGATGGATCAAAGTGAGAGCTGGACCATAAAGAAGACTGATCGCCAAAGAATGGATTCTTTTGAATTGTGGTGCTGGAGGAGACTCTTGAGAGTCCCATGGACTGCAAGAAGATCAAACCTATCCATTCTGAAGGAAATCAGTCCTGAGTGCTCCCTGGAAGGACAGATCCTGAAGCTGAGGCTCCAAGACTTTGGCCACCTCATGAGAAGAGAAGACTCCCTGGAAAAGACCCTGATGTTGGGAAAGATGGAGGGCACAAGGAGAAGGGGCCGACAGAGGACAAGATGGTTGGACAGTGTTCTCGAAGCGACTGGCATGAGTTTGGCCAAACTGCGGGAGGCAGTGGAAGACAGGAGGGCCTGGCGTGCTCTGGTCCATGGGGTCACGAAGAGTCGGACACGACTAAACAACAACAACAGCACTAATTGCACTGGTGTGCTTTCGAACTGCAGGAGCTGGGACAGAGACCAGGACCTAAGAGACCAGGGTCCAAACCCCCACTCAGCCATGAAGCTCACTGGGTGATCCTGGGGACCAGTCACTGCCTCTCAGCCTAACCTACCTCACGGGGTTGTTGTAGGGATTGAATGAGGAGAAAGGAAACCATGTACACCACCTTGAGCTCCTTGGAGAAAAGGTGTGATATCAACGCAATGCAATAAAATAACAAGAAGAATTGGCTCCTGCACACCTGGGGCAGGTGTTTGGAGCCAGAACGCAAAGCTTCTAAGCCAATCTGAAGACTGGGACCTTCTTTGTGCTGCTGCAACTCCTCACCTGGATGAGAGAGACTGTGCCGTCGGGATTGCTGAAGGTCTGGACCACGGTTTGGGACGGGACCAGGTGTGCTATACTGTGTGTTGCTGTTGCAGGCTGTGTTTGCTGATCCTCAAAAGCGTAGAGCAGGTCCTCGCGGCCGTGCTGTTTGTAGCAGTTCTTCACAATGGTCCGCAGCGCCTGAGTCCAAGACACCTGCCGGATTAAAGAGGGAGAGAAAAGGCATATTCAGGGATACCATATCCCATTTTAAAACAAACAAACAAACAAACAAAAGCAAAACAAACAATGAAGTAACCAAGCACTGAAATATTCCTTAAATTGAGTGATGGGATGTCTGGTAAATTTTACTCCATAAAGAGCTTTCAAAGCAGAAATATATTTCCAATGGGGGCAAGATTAAGAACACAAGACGAGCCGGCAGGATCAGGCCAAAGACCTATCTAGCCCAGCACCCTGTTCGCACTGCAGCCAACCAGGTGCCCCGACAGACACCCTGCAAGCAGAACCTCAGCTCAGCAGCATCTCCCCCACCTGCGACCCCCAGCAAATGGTACTCAAAGGCATTGTCTCATGAAAAACCACTAGCGACTGGTTCCCAAATCACTGCAAGCCGACTAGCTAACCTACGGTGTGAAAAAGGTGGCTCTAGCCCACATTAGCAATTGTGAAAACTGCTAAATTTTAACTGCATTAACTAAACCAGGATAAATGAATGGCTTTCTCCATTCTGGGATTAGAGTGGACAGACGGGTGCGCTCAGGTGGCCTTTTCCTTCTTGTGCAGAATCTTCCCGAACAGCCACAGACGGGAGGCAACTGGGGCCATCCTGCTTTGCTCTGGGTCAGGAAAGTGCCGGTCTGGGGTAGGGAACGCCTGGCCTGGGAGCCAAATATGCCTCACTCTGTGGTCCTCATGACTCTCCCCAGGCCATGCCCCTTCCCCCCCAGCTACATCCCTCGCCAGCCCTTCATCACGCCCTCCCTCAAGTTTTAGTTTTTTTTACCTGGCTGTGATGTGTCCTCGAGCTCTCGCAATGCTCCTTGCTTCCCTGGATGGAGGACAGAAAGGGGTGTGCGAGTGCATGGGTTGAAACTAGCCTCCTTTACAAAGGTAACATTTACATCAATTGCTCCGCCCACAGCTGACTCTGGCCCCACCCACCACTGGCTTGTGGCCCATGATGGGAAGTTGCCCAGAAGGGAGAGCTTGGGGCTCGGGTAAGAAATCAAGTGGGTGCCTACTAGGGACAGGGCCTTTTCTGGTTGTGGCACCCAATAGCTGGAATGCTTTCCCAAGGGCAATTCACACGGTTTGATAAGTTCGTAGGTGCTGGGCAAAGACTTTGCTTTCTTACTTGCTTTCTTCTTCTGATTATTATTATTAATCACATGCCAATTTTATCTGCTGCACTGCGGTTTGCTTTTAAGTGCATTCTGAAATTGTATTATGATTATTATTGTTGTTTCCCATTGGATTGTGAGCTGTCTTGAACGGTTTGCTGAATTATAAAGGTACGATAAGACTTCTGCAAAACAGAGAAACGTTCTGCACTTTTCCGTGGAGCGTAATCCGTGGCTGCTTTTATTTATTTCAGTTTTGCATCTCCAGAAGCAGGCTGGGATTCAGCTTCCAGATCTGAAAGACTGGCTTACGTAAGCGGGGAATACCGAGGCTTTTGCTGAAAGCTAAGGGAGAAACTTGCGGGATTCAATGCACAGCGATGTGCTCTGTTGGCTGCTAAAAAATGCAGAGAGGTAAATTCCTGGAGGACAGGTCATTAATGGCTGCAAGCCAAGATGGCCAGGAATGTAACCATTGGATCGTCCACAGATCATATGCCTCTTGGAAACCAGATGCTGGGGACTGAGATCAGGCGAGGGCCTCTTCCCATAAATGCCACGCTTGCAAATTCCTGGGGTGCCTGGCTGAACCCACTGGGAACAGAGTGCTGAGCCCCTTTGGCTGGAGCTGAGATGGCCACCCTCTTGTGTTCTTACCTGATCTATACGCTATTTTGGTCCCAAGCACTTCACAGACTTCCCCAACAGAGATCTATTAGCTAAGCCTTTCCACTTGTCATACCAAGTCAGAGCCCTTTGCTGAAGCAAGAGGACTTTCATCAACACACACCCTCTGCTTCTGCTCCTCGGTCCGGACGTCGCTGCGGACGTTGGCCCACGGGATGTCTTCGGGCCACCAGACGGGCTTGCAGCTCTCCTTCCCCCAGCCCGGCTTGCCACGGCCCGTCGAGTATTTCAGCATTTCGGGGATGAAGGCCCGCAGCTGTGCCTGTGGCATTAAAAAAAAATCAATCAATCAATCAATCAGCATTCAGAAATCAACGTTCCAGGAGCAGCTTGGTACATTGCATACACAAAATTCTAAAGGAATGGCTGGGTTCAGTCCACATGAGAACAGGTCGTGTTGAGCAGGGGCAGTTTCTCCCAGTTTCAACTTGTGGCAGGGGCACGATTACCAATTATCGTCACATGCCCTGAATATTCGAACTGTATCAACAGCTTTTGCTTTGAAAATTCAGAGCCACAGCAGAGGAATTCTAAGAGATTTGGGATTTCATAGCCTGGTCCTAGAAAGGAAGCACATTTTTTCCTAGGTATGACTGCAATGATCCTGAAAGATTGCAATTTTCAATACTGACTAGGGATGGGCGATATAGCAAAATACCATCCAAAACTGGTTTGAAGTCCATATTGTGATATTTGTTTCATAATTTTTGAACTGGCAATATATCGCGAATCACCATGTGAATGAGTAAGTGTGCGTGTGTGTGTAAAAATCAAAATGTGGGGAAAACCATGAAGCCAGCCAATGCTTCTCTTGATTCCTGCAGCCCCTTGCTAATTCAGCTCTCCCCTGCCTTCTGCACGGGGGGCAGCGAATCTCAAGAGTAGGCGGCGACAATAATCACAATGCAGGAACACCGTGAAGCCAGCCGACGCCTCGACATAGCTCCATCCTTATTTCAGACATCGTGATATAGTGGTATATTGCGATGTTTAGCTGGTGAGATAACACAATGTTGAAAACCAGATATTGCGCAGCCCTGACACCTCTGATTTCACATGAACCACGTGTTCCTTGCAAAGGCTTCACATTTTCTATCACAGTTGGGAGGGTACTTTTGCTTGGCATCAAACTAATAGCTTCCCCTTTCTAACTTGCTTACTGACTGGCATCAGGTGTTCACAAGATCCCTCATGAGAAGCCCTTTCCGTCAATCAAGTCAGCTTCGTAGTGAAAACTACATCTCTATGAGTCACATCTCCCTGGAAAAGACCCTGATGTTGGGAAAGATGGAGGGCACAAGGAGAAGGGGACGACAGAGGACGAGATGGTTGGACAGTGTTCTCGAAGCGACTAGCATGAATTTGGCCAAACTGCGGGAGGCAGTGGAGGATAGGGGTGTCTGGTGTGCTCTGGTCCATGGGGTCACGGAGAGTCGGACACTACTGAACAACAACATGAGTCACGTTACTTAAAACTGAACACAGAACTTGCCTCGAGGGTCTATGTAAGAACTTGAGTATTGCACATGTAAGAATCACTCGCAACTATGGATATCTGCTAAATTTAATGCCCAGACTGCTGATGGATTTATGCATCTCCTCTGCTGTCAGGTCCAAGGAGGTTTGGGGCCCCTGTCAGCCAGAAGCCCGCCGTGCTTGTCCTGAAGCACCATTTGTTGGAAGAAGAAGAAGAAGAAGAAGAAGAAGAAGAAGAAGAAGAGGAGGAGGAGGAGGAGGAGTTTGGATTTGATATCCTGCTTTATCACTACCCGAAGGAGTCTCAAAGCGGCCAACATTCTCCTTTCCCTTGCTGCCCCATGACAAACACTCTGTGAGGTGAGTGGGGTTGAGAGACTTCAAAGAAGTGTGACTAGCCCAAGGTCACCCAGAAGCTGCATGTGGAGGAGAGGAGACGCAAACCCAGTTCCCCAGATTACGAGTCTACCGCTCTTAACCACTACACCACACTGGCTCTCTAGAATAGATGAATGATGAATGGGGAGGGGGGCTCATGACAGCAGTGTATAAAATTACTAATGGTGTTGAGAAAGCTGTTAGGGAGAAGTTTTTGTCCCTCTCTCAATACCAGAACTTTGGGGCATCCAAGGAAGCTGAATAGTGGAAGAAGACACAAGAAGGGACAAAAGGAAGGACTTATTTGCACAGCGCATAGTGAAACTATGAAATTTGCTCCCCAAGGAGTCGGTGATGGCTTTAAATTTGTGGAGGAGAGGGCTAGTATCACTGGCTACTGCTATGCCGTCCCTGCAATGTGAATGCCAGTGGTTAGGGATAACGATAACAACAACAACCAATTTATTATTTATACCCCGCCCATCTGGCTGGGTTTCCCCAGCCACTCTGGGCGGCTTCCAACAAAATATTAAAAATACAGTAAAACATCAGACATTAAAAACTCTCCTAAACAGGACTGCCTTCAGATGTCTTCTAAATGTCAGGTTGTTGTTTATTTCCTTGACATCTGGTGGGAGGGTATTCCACAGGGCGGGTGCCACTACCGAGAAGTCCCTCTGCCCGATTCCCTGTAGCTTTGCTTCTCGCAATGAGGGAACCACCAGAAGGCCTTCGGAGCTGGACCTCAGTGTCCGGGCTGAATGATGGGGGTGGAGACGCTCCTTCAGGTATACTGGGCTGGGGCCGTTTAGGGCTTTAATGGACAGCACCAACACCTTGAATTGTGCTCAGAAAGTCTGACCACTGTGAGAACAGGATGCTGGACTAGACAGGCATATGGCCTCATCCAGTACTCAGGCTCTTTTATGTTCTTCTTCATTTTGGCTTCCATTATTTCCCCACTGCGAGAGGCAGTGAAGGATAGGCGTGCCTGGCGTGCTCTGGTCCATGGGGTCACGAAGAGTCAGACACGGCTGAACGACTGAACAACAACATTTCCCCACTGTCTATTTTAGACTGCAAGCACCTTGCAGAGAGCAGGGACCTCTCCTTGGCGATTGTGTGAAGCAGCTGCAGTATGGCACTGGGATGGTTCTCCCCCACTTCCCTACTATAGCTGTTAGATAAAGGATGGGCTGTTTTCAGTGAGGTCTCTCTTTATGTTCTATGAATGGGCACAGCAGCTATGCAAATGGCGCTATTGCACCGCCTTGCAATTACGTATAAATATCCCAGGGATGAGACCGCAGCATATCTAAGCAACCGAAAGTGAACAGGATGGATGAGGGAGCATCCATTTGAAAGGAGGCACGCTTGCCCAAGGATGTGCCCTAAGCCCCAGTAATCCATCCACACATACCGGACATTTAAACACCACCAAGCTTTATTAACGTTGTGGGCAAACAAAACCCAAAAGCAAAAACACGGATTCAAATTATGCCAATCACTAAAATGTATGCAAACATGCTGGGTTTGAATGAACTTGCTTCATTTGCATGCTTTATTTTGAAGGTGATGCCTCGGTTTTGCAAACTTTGCCCCTCCCCTCCCCCCCTGAAAAGCAAAAGCCACCAAAAAGAAAACTAGACCAAGGACCCGGTACAAGGAAGAAGGACAGGCGAGATGCGCTGAGCAGAGCAGATCAGCTCAAGAAGATAATAGCTTCACCACGGGGCCCAAGAACAGCAGCATGCGGCTTTGCAATTGCAATAACTGCTTCTCGCTTCCAGGTGGATTAATTAGTGGTCCTCGGGAGCCGAGAGTTTCGAGCCACTTGCAAGTGCTTGTTAAGGGCTCTGGAGCCACCAGGGACACAATCAACGGGGAGCCCTGCGTCTCGGCCTGCTCAGGCATGAGGACCTCTCTAATTACCACCATAACAAGAGTGGAGATCATCACCTCACCACAGAATCCTAGAGCTGGAAGGGACCACGAGGGTCCTCTAGTCCAACCCCCTGCAAAGCAGGAATCTATTGTCCCATGTGGGGCTTGAACCCATGACCCAACAGGCCCTTTTGCTTCCAAAAGCCTTATGTGGATGGGCCAATGCATGTCAGCCGAGTGCAGCGCTGAAGGCCCAATGTCACCTCAAGCCTCAGTTTTAATTTCGCCGTTGCCCTGTGCAACATCCTATCACTGAAGAACTGCTAAGAACTGAACTGGGTGCTTCCGACTTAGAAGTCACGAGCTCTGCCAAAGAAGTGCTCTTGAAGGCAAGCCTTCTGTGGAACGGTTGAGGGAGTCAGAAGAGAACACTAAGAGGTGACATGACAGCCATCTTCAAATATCTAAAGGGCTGTCACACGGAAGACAGAGCAAGCTTGTTTCCTGCTGCTCCTGGGGGGAAGGACCTGAATCGAAAGGAGATTACGACCAAACATCGGGAAGAACTTTCTTATGGCTATCTCAGAAGGTGGTGGACTCTCCTTCACTGGTGGTTTTTAAGCAGAGGTTGCAGGGGCATGTCTGGGATTCTTTAGTGATTCCTGCACTGCATGGAGTTGAACTAGATCATCCTTAGGTTCCCTTCCTGTCAGGGGATCCTCCGGAGGCAGCGGAAAGCCGGCGGAGGTGGAGGGAGGGACCCCTGATGTTGAAAGTGCCCAGCACCGCCAGAGAAGCTCAGAGACTTCCTGTGGGAGTGATAGGCAGGGAGAGAGTTCTGTGGCGAAAGGGCAGTCAGATGTTGTTGCAGGGTCCCAACACCAATTCAGCAGTTCAGCGATGGAGGGGGAATCGGTAGTTCCGTCGCCCCAACTATGTAGGGGGCTCAAACGGAAGGAGGAAAGGAGGAGGCTTGGGGTCTCCAGGTTGTTTAGTTGGAGGCGCTCTCGCAAAGCGCCACTTCCTGAATCTGAGAGCGACTAAGACGGTCATGGAATTTGAGCTCTGACTTGTACATATCTGTAAGGACGTTCAATGGTTGCTCATGTGAAATCAGCCAAACGCAGAACTTCTAACAACTAAGTTCTTTATTGTGCAGATATTTACAGTGGAGCAAAAGTTCAAACGTCCATCTCATCCCTCTGCAGAGTACAGGAATGAACCCTTCCAGTTCTTTGTCCAGCAAGAGGCGCGGGATTCTGAACCCCCGCCTCCCCCTTCCACGTCCTTTCTGTCTGCGAACTCGGAGCATGGGAAACTGACCCTGTTCCCCTCTTCCCCCTTGGTGCTCAGGCTCTGCGATCTCTTCACAGCCCCTGCGCCAACTTCCTGCCTCCAACTCCCCCTCCCCACTAGAGGAATGGTCGCTTCCTGCTGAGGAGGGGGATGACGAACTGGTGAACAAAGGGGGAGGTTCGCTGTACTGCAGGCTCTCCCGGGATGCTACCTGTCATGGGGAGGGGGGTTTCCTGACAATATCTGTATAAGTTACAGGTAGGTAGCATTGTTGGTCTGCCATAGCCAAAACAAAATATAAAATCAAAAATCCTTCCAGTAGCACCTTAGAGACCAACAAACTTATTTGGTCTCTAAGGTGCTACTGGAAGGATTTTTGATTTTATATTTTGTTGGTCTCCAAGGTGCTACTGGAAGGATTTTTTGATTTTTGATTTTATATTTTGTTTTGACTATATCTGTATAAGAAACTGATGTAAATATACAGATTCTGAGTCATCGCCTTTTACTCGTGAGGAGCACCACTGGACCCTTACACTTCCAATACTTTGATTCTGTGATCCTTCATGGGCTTTCTGAGCAAGCCATGTGTCCGATGAGCTGCTCAAGATGGAGTAAGGCAAACAGGTGCTCCCAGGCAGGTGGGCTGACAAAAAGATTGCCTCTGGCTCTGCAATCACCACTGGTTATTCTCCCGCACTCTGTAGAAAACGCAGCATCAATGGGAACACCTCACCTCGTACCGTTTAGCAGAGTCACTGCAGTTCCCCCCTGGAGAGAAAGAATTAAGTGTGTCTCCGAGGAGTTGTGTGCGCAACAGAGAAGGCGAGAGGGAGGGATTTTGAGACTTGAGATTCTTCGCTGGAAAAATCAATAGGTCGGAGGCAACCAAAGCTCCCCATTAATGGCTTTTCCCACCTTTTCTACCTGCTTACCTGGGTCATCTTGTCCACAGAGACCGGAATCCCGTCGATGGTAAGCGGTGGCAGCTCAGAGTTAACCTCTTGCGGCGCAGGTGCGTGTTCCAACAGAGCGGACTCCAGGTCTTCCAGGATCATGCTCTTGTACTTGCGCACCTGTGGGGAATCGGAAGGGCTCAGGTAAACAAGGCGAAGAGCAACAGGAGAGAAGAGGGTGCTAAGTAACGGGAAGGGGGGGTGCGGTCCCCTTCCTCGTGGAACTGCACACCAGAGCAAAGCAGAGCAAACAACACCACAGCTGCCAGATGAAAATACCCACTGGCCCCAAAGCCCTCAGACCAGGAGGGCATTCGAGCGAGATGATGATGAAACTCTGAGCAACACCAACGAGAGGATTTCCAGAGAGGTCTGGAGGCAGGGCAGGACTGTCCCAAACAGCTGCTTGTGTGTCTGTTCAGAGTCCCTTTTGGACCAGCCCTTGCTGAGAGTGAAGACCAGCAGATCATTCTCAGGCATCTTTGGGATCAGCCCACAATTCATTCATTTCTTTAGAACGCTTGTTCATCTTTTATCTTGCCGATGGTCCTTCTTCCCCTCTAACTAAGACTCTAGGAGCTGAGTCAGGAACGACATAGCCCAGTGGTTCCCAATTTTTTTCGGCCCACCGCCCCCCTTGGTTCCATAAACTCACCCCCCCCCGCACTCCCTTCCCTCTCCTATAAGAAGGCATTATTCAGAATAACGGTCTGCATGGCCCACTTAGGAACATAATGGCGCAATAAAATTCAAAACAGCCACTATTAATTGCGCTTTTATTCAAAACCCAATTAAAACTATTTTGGTTTAATTAATTCAACAAAACTGAATTACCACATTCAGTAAGTACTTCACGGCTGGGTAAGTCCCAAAGCGATACCAGTTTCCCAATGTCTGGTTTGCTGCGGCAAAGAATTTAGCAATTTCCAAAGATGGATTAGATACCAGCAGAAACTGATGTTAGTAACTGCCTGTTGGTTATGCCAAAGTCTGCTTCCATCTTATGACTGGCTCTGCCCCTGCACTGCCTTTTTGTGACTGGTGGGCCTTGGTAATTTTCAGGTGTCTCAAGTGGGCCGGGGGGCACTTTACACGCAAACTGACATGGGTTGGAATTCCCAGGAGAGGTCGGGGGGGGGAACTCTCCTTCCTTGGAGGTTTTTGAACAGAAGTTGGATGGCCATCTGTAATGGATGCTACAGCTGAGATTCCTGCATTGCAAGGGGGTTGGACTAGATGACCCCTGGGGGTCCCTTCCAACTCTACACTTCTGTGAGCCGCCATAACCCAACAAAAAAAGAACCACTGGGGGTGTGTTGGAATACTAATTCCTCATTCAAAGCTAAACAACAGTATTGCCACTAATCTCCTCACATTTTAAGTAACGTATTTAAGCAGCAATTAAGCACACAACGCGGGTGGCGCTGTGGGTTAAACCACAGAGCCTAGGGCTTGCTGATCAGAAGGTCGGCGGTTCGAATCCCCGCGATGGGGTGAGCTCCCGTTGCTCGGTCCCTGCTCCTGCCCACCTAGCAGTTCGAAAGCACGTCAAAAGTGCAAGTAGATAAATAGGTACCGCTTTGGCGGGAAGGTAAACGGCGTTTCCATGCACTGCTCTGGTTCACCAGAAGCGGCTTAGTCATGCTGGCCACATGACCCGGAAGATGTACACCGGCTCCCTAGGCCAGTAACGCGAGATGAGCGCCGCAACCCCAGAGTCGGATACGACTGGACCTAATGGTGAGGGGTCCCCTTTACCTTTACGCATCTCAGAACGATGTACGTAAGTAAATCAAGTAAGAACCCCGGGAGCGAATCATGCATGGAACTTCGGAGCCTTACCACGTTCTCTAGCGGTGCTGCACCAAACACTTTAAAAACAGGGTTGGGTTTGGAGGGCGAGATGCAGAGGACAATGGCCTGCTGTCCTACGCGGGTGGTGTATTCGTCCAGCGTGGCACGAAGCTTCCTGTTTCAAAAAGAAAAGAAGTTGTTTCCCCTTTAAAGACATTTCACAATACATAAGAACATAGGAAGGGCCTGCAGCTGGACCAGGCCAATGTCCCATCTAGTCCAGCATCCTGTTCTCACAGTAGCCAGCCAGATGCCAGTGAGGAAACCCAAGCAGAAGAAGCCTCTTTCCTCCTGTGGCTTCCAGCAACCGGTATTCAGAAGCATTGCTGCGGAGGCAGAGAAGAGCCATCCTAACTAGGAGCCATCGGTAGCCCTCTCCTCTTCCATGAATTTGTCCAATCTTATCTTAAAACCATCCAAGTTGTTGGCAACCCCTGCCTCCTATTAACTATGCATAAGAAAGCCAATCCCAACATTTGTCTTTTCCTAACAGTGTTTCTCGTGGCACTATTACATAATAAAGCGATTTATTACGAGTCGGGTTTTGAACACGCTGCCGTCACCCTCGGTTTCAAGGCAGCAAAAAGCAGCATGCGATTACTCTGTTCCCGTTGCAAACATCTTCTCGGCAGCCTCCTCTTCTCAGCGGGGTGCTGCCATCTCATCCAGGAACACACATTTCTGAAATATGGACTGTATCAGGGGTCCTCCAGACAATGCTGGAATCCATTTGTTCCTGACTACTAGCAATGCTGGTTGGGAATCCTCCTCTGGCCTTGCGAGGGATGCCACAGTTTGGCTTAGCGCACTGTCCAAGCCCAGGCTTGCGGCTTGTCTTCTACAGACAGATTATGAATGGTAAGTCACCAAGCCAACCTTGGCTACAGAAGTGTGCATGCACACGAAAGCTCATACCAAGAACAAACTTAGTTGGTCTCTAAGGTGCTACTGGAAGGAATTAATAAATAATAATAATAATAATAATAATAATAATAATAATAATAATAATATCTGTATTGATATCAGGCAGGCACTTTCACTGTGCTCTTTCCAGCACCAGATAAAAAACGTTTTTGTTTAGACAAGCCTACCCAGATACATAGAATACGGATGTGTTTTCAGTTTATTGCTGGTTTTAATTTTTTGAATGTTTTGTTTTTACTATTCATTTTATTGTTTAATTCTGTTTGCAAAGCACTTTGAGGTTTCTGTTTGTTTTTATCTATGTAAACTTCATGAAATGAGGAAACCAACAGGCATCCACCCAGTGTCACCACGCTTACAGGATAACCTTGGGCCGGTCACTGTATTTCAGGTTAAACTACCTCATAGGGTTGTTTTGAGGATAAAATGGCCAGGTCACAAGAGGAAGGAAACCTGCTTCCCTGGGGGGAAACATGTCTCCCTGCTCAAAAGAATTCTTAAAGGGAGATACGAGGAAATAAATCTGCAAAGGCTTGTTTATAGTGCGAGGATCGCCATCATGCAAAAAGCAACCCTCTCTGTACAAACAAGGAGCTCTCAGGTACGCCCAGGTGTTTCCCTGGTGAGTGTTCTGTGAGAAGAGAGTTAGGGCAGCGCAGGGGCTAGGAGAGCCACAAGGTGCCGAGTTCAAGTCTTGGCTCTGCCATCAACTCACACAGTTGTCTCAGGCGATCTCCTATCTCCCGGCCTCAGTCTCTACCTCCAAAATATGGGGAGTATTAATACTAGCTCAGCTTATCTCACAGGTCTGCTGCACAGATTAAAGATACAGTTAAAGCTATGGTCTTCCCAGTAGTGATGTATGGAAGTGAGAGCTGGACCATAAAGAAGGCTGATCGCCAAAGAATGGATGCTTTTGAATTGTGGTGCTGGAGGAGACTCTTGAGAGTCCCATGGACTGCAAGAAGATCAAACCTATCCATTCTTAAAGAAATCGGCCCTGAGTGCTCACTGGAAGGACAGATCCTGATGCTGAGGCTCCAGTACTTTGGCCACCTCATGAGAAGAGAAGACTCCCTGGAAAAGACCCTGATGTTGGGAAAGATGGAGGGCACAAGGAGAAGGGGACGACAGAGGACGAGATGGTTGGACAGTGTTCTTGAAGCTACCAACATGAGTCTGACCAAACTGCGGGAGGCAGTGGAAGACAGGAGGGCCTGGCGTGCTCTGGTCCATGGGGTCACGAAGTGTCGGACACAACTAAACGACTAAACAACAGTGTGTATGAAACACTGTGAGAGAATAGCCTGCAGTGGGACACAGGA
Source organism: Lacerta agilis (assembly GCF_009819535.1). Lineage (NCBI taxonomy): Eukaryota > Metazoa > Chordata > Lepidosauria > Squamata > Lacertidae > Lacerta > Lacerta agilis. The sequence continues at coordinate 3,928,190 of NC_046321.1, read as the reverse complement.
AGATGCCTTATGCAGAGTCAGACTATTGGTCCATCTATCTCGGTACCATCTACACTGAATGGCAGCAGCTTCTCCAGAATTTCAGACAGGAGCCTTTTGCTAGATTCCTTCTGGTGGTTCCCTCACTGAGAGAAGTGATGCTACAGGATCTGCTCGGTAGCGGCTCCCTCCCTGTGGAACACCCTCCCGTCAGATGTCAAGGAGATGAGTAACTGTACAACTTTTGGAAGACATCTGAAGGCAGCCCTGTACAGGGAAGCTTCTTAAGGTTTAAGTTTTTATTACAGTTTTTATATGTTGGAAGCTGCCCAGAGTGGCTGGGGCAACCAGTCAGATGGGTGGGGTACAAATATTATTATTATATCCCCAGGGCTATAATAAATGCACCACTTTCTAAATTGCCATGTTTCTGCAGGGGAATATGAAGCACACACCCAAGAGAGGGCCATCTTGTTCTTGCTTACAGGAGCATTCATTTGGGGGGTGCAGGAGCTCCAGATCTTGCCAGAGGTTGCTGACTCTCTTCTAAGCCTCTTCAACCATGCAAATGTGCACAATGAGTCTGAGGTTAGCACTCGCTACCCGAGGACAGCCAATTATGTAAACTGATTTTTGGTGTGCTACAGGAACACGGAAGGCCGACGTGTACCCACAAGCCACGGCCGGGCCCCATCATGCGCATGCAAAAACAGGGTGCAAATCATGAAAAGAGAAACTTGTATGCAAATCCGCATATACAAATTAGCACTGGCCCTCTCAACAGACCTGGACGGTGGCCACATGTTACCAATCAAAGCTCTTCCTTTTGCTTCCCTGGATGGGGAGGGAATTCCTAAAACGGAACATAAGTAGAGCCTACTGGATCAGGCCAGTGGCCCATTTAGTACAGCATCCTGTTCTCACAGTAGCCAACCAGATACCTGTGGGAAACTTGCAAGCGGGATCTGAGCACAAGAGCACTCTACCCTCCTGTGGTTTCCAGCAATTGGGGATTTAGAAGCATTTTTGCCTCTGAGTGTGGAAGCAGAGCATAGCCATTGTGGCTACTGGACACTGACAGCCTTATCCTTGCATTTTGCTACTCTCCCATCTCACTTAAGGAACAAAAATATTTTTTGAAATTGCTAAACACACAGAGAGAGGGAGAGGGAGAGAGAGAGAGAGAGAACCGGATTCAGAATAAAGCATAAAATGATCTAGTTTTTGGAAGTATGGAGACCCGGCATTCCATACTTGGCTGCATAAAAAAGAATTAAACCCCCTGCATCCCATCTTCTCATCAACAGCCCCTCCTCTTCTTTGGCCCCGTATGAGTCTTTTCCCCATCTCCCTCTAAGATCCTTGAGTCTTTCACCTGCTGACCTCAGCCGCTATGGCTCTCTAGCCCATCTTATCCCCTCCCCTCCATGCACACACTTCCTGCCCCTAGGCTCTGTGACCATTTTCTTCCAGAGCTCAAATTAAAGGAGGGCAGATGCAGACAAGGTCTAGCCCCCTTAGCAATTATTTTTATTTCTATTTTTAAGGAGGCCACAGGGAGAATCATGATTTGGGTAAAATTAGCAGGAGTTGGGGGTGCGGATTATGGATTTCGTTAAGGCTCCCCTATTTCTCCTTCAGTCCAACCTTTCGCTTCCATTGCATCAGTTGTGCTGATTTTTCTGCCTCCTGTGACTGACTTTTCCTCTTAACGATGTCAGCATTCACAAACATTCTGCAGCTTATAGAATCATAAGAGTTGGAAGGGACCCTGAGGGTCATTTAGTCCAACCCTCTGCAGTGCAGGAATACGCAGCTGTCCCTTACAGGGAATGAACCTGCAACCTTGGGGTTATCAGCACCACGCTCTAACCAACCACAGCAAGTCAATCCGTGGGGTGGGAGCTCTCAGTCAGGGAACAGCCAGTTTTTAGGCTGTGGTCACTGGAATTGCAAATCTGTGCCACCCCTTTAGATTTGAATTCTTATTTTGAGCAAGGTTTTCCCCCACCCTGTGCAGTCCAGCCCTGTCAGACAGAACAAAGTCCTGTGACCTATTGCCTGATGAAACCAAGAAGAGATTGGAAGAAAACTTTTTTTTTAAATGGTGCTGGCGGTGGGGAGGGACATTCAAATTGTGCCCGAAAACTTTTATGCATGCTCCACGAGGGAGGAAAGAAGCCCTGGGACTGCAAACCTGCTGGAATAATTCCACTGGCACCAAGCCACATTGAGCAAGACTCGGCAACACATTGCAACAGCAGGCCGAGGGAAATGAATCTGCTCAGCTGAACGTTGCATCAGAGTGCCCCTAGAGGAAGAGAGCCTTTCATGGGAACAGAAGCGTTCTCAACTAGCAGCTAACTTCTTCCTTCTTCCAGATGCTGCAAGGCACATTCCTAGAGAGGCCGTCATTTGCATCATCCCACAGATCCCAGAGTGCCTGGGTCACCACCTTGCGGCTTCCAGCACTGGAAAACGGGTCAACGTGTAACTATCAAAGGGGAGCGCAACCAATACAGCATTCACAACAGTTTTAAATTTCAGGTGTGCACAATTCCCACTAAGTTTAATGCCAAGGCTTTTCTGGCTGCGCTCATCTGGGTAAGCGGGGACTCTTCGGCAGTGGTTTTACCCAAAACCATTTTCAGGAAAGTGGCAGGAGAAGAAAGACCTTACAGATCGAGCTTTTCTCCCGGGCCCCAATTTGGAAAGTTCTGGCTGCGTGGCACGCTCTGCAGCATCCCTGAAGGCAATCTCAAGGATATGCACAGGCGAGGCTAGGAGAGGAGGACACCAGAGGCGCTAAGAGCAAAACAATCCGGCCTCCTCTTTTGTGAAGGCCTGACTCTGCAATCCCATTTTGCATGCACTTCCAGACAGGCCTTTTGAGAAGAGACCAATGCAGGGGCAGAGGAAGGGGGTACGGTAGGGGCGGTCCGCACTGCGTGTCACCACTGAGGGGGGTGACAAAATGACGGGCGGCACTCACCGCAGGGCCTGCAGCGTACCCGAGCCACGCGTCTCTTCTGGGAAAGACATGGTGGCTTGAGCACGCGCAGGCTCTGTGCTGCCCAAACGGTCCGCCCGCTGCCTCCCCCCCCCCCCAGCTGTAGGGCAGCTAAGTGGGAGGAGGCAGTAAGACTCCGGAGGCCCCGCGGTGAGCCTCGCGCCTATGGGCGTGCCGCAGCAGGCACCCAAGCGGCTTCCTCTGCCACTGAGCCTATGGTACATGAGCAGATAAGATATCAGGAAATTAAATGCTAAAGCCAACATGGGGCGAACGAAGCAAGCCTAAACAGCCTCGGTCCAGTATACCTGAAGGAGCGTCTCCACCCCCATCGTTCTGCCCGGACACTGAGGTCCAGCACCGAGGTCCTTATGGTGGTTCCCTCGCTGCGAGAAGCCAAGTTACAGGGAACCAGGCAGAGGGCCTTCTCGGTAGTAGCACCTGCTCTGTGGAACTCCCTCCCATCAGATGTCAAAGAGATAAACAACCACCAGACTTTTAGAAGACATCTGAAGGCAGCTCTGTTTAGGGAAGCTTTTTAATGTTTAATAGACTATTGTATTTTAATATTCTGTTGGAAGCCACCCAAAGTGGCTGGGGAAACCCAGCCAGATGGGCGGGGTATAAACAATAAATTATTATTATTATTTGTCACTAAGCCCATTCAAGGCTTATCACAAATGTGCAGACTCCCAGAGAGTAAATGGCGGCTGCTTTACTCATCCTCTGGTCCTGCTGGCGATGCGCTCCTATGAGCTATGCCATGGTTTGGATGAGCATGTTGCACACGAGCCCAGCCTTGTGCATTGTGTGCTACAGATAAGTGGCAAGTCATGGAACAAACCTTGGCTATAGCATGTGGTTTACCTGGAGGTAACTGCTCTAGGGAACCTGTGTCCCCCCCAGATGTTCAACAACCCCAGCTGCCATCAGACTGCCCCCCTCCTAGCATAGCCAATGGTCAGTGGTCAGTGGGTGGGAATTATAGTCCAGCAAAATCTGGAGGGACACAGGTTCCCCATCCTTGGCTCTATAGGTATGGGGAAGAAGGACGTATGATGGGTCACTCATTTATCTTTCTGGCTCAGATGGAGACCCAGGTTCCAGGTGACCCAGGTTCCAGTACTTTATCCTGCTGGTGGAGGCGGGAGGGAGAAATCACACCTTTCGTCCTGAAACTTGGAGATTCAAAGATGGCTGTGGAGCATCGGGCACTATCGGGCTCAGACCACGGGCCACTGATTCCCCATTCTCTGCACAGCTGGAATCGCAGGTAGGTGGAGGGAAGTGCAAGCCTAAATTATCCTGGTCCTGGGAAACAGGTGATTTCAGAGAACCAATCCCATGCTTGGTCTTGTTTTTGTATCTGATTTTTGTTGGAAGCCACCCAGAGTGGCTGGGGTACAAATAATAAATATTATTAAATATCATTATTGTCAAGCGCTTGACCCTGAGCACCAGATATACACAAAAGAGGTCTCTTCTTCAAGACAGCACATAGTGAAACTATGGGATTCACTCCCGCAAGGGGGCAGTGATGACCACTGACCTGGACTACCTAAGGCCACGCTGCTCACTTGGGTAGGGTGTGAGACTCTTCTCTTGGGTAGCAGGGCCGACAAAGACCCCTCTCTGCCCCCAAACCTTGGAGAACTACTCTCAGTTAGAGGAGACAATGCCAGGCTGGTGTAAGGCAGCTTTCTGTGTTCAGACGCTCTTACCGTAACAAACGTGTCTGCTGCCTCTTGCGGATCGACGGGTTGGATTCAAAGACGTGAGGCCGTTTCCTTTTCTTGCCCGTCGCCACAGCAGCAGCAGCTGCCATTCCCACAGGGCCTGCGGATGAGAGATGGGTTTTGAATATTCGGTGGGCCACAGGCCGAAGACAACATAGGCCATAAATGCTACAGCAAGCTACTGATGAGATTCCACAGAACATCTGAGAGGTTAAGAAAAGCTGAACGAATCCATGGACGTTTATGACATAGTTATGCATTGGTAACTTCAAGGTTGGATTGCTGCAATGTGCCCTAAGGTACCAACGTATAAGACCCCGTACAATTTCCCTTTCAAAGGCATCAGAAGCCTGCTCCACAATAACTCAGAGCAAGGGCTTTCAATATCGCTGTCCTTGCTCAGGGAAACAGGATTGCTGCTGAGATATGACAGGTGCCCCCACCTGTGTTTTCAAAAACTATATTTAGCTGGATTTCTGTATTGTTTTCAAAACTATTTTTTAGCTGTGCTTATGGTGGCGCTGTGGGTTAAACCACAGAGCCTGGGGCTTGCTGATCAGAAGGTCGGCGGTTCGAATCCCCGCGACGGGGTGAGCTCCCATTGCTCGGTCCCTGCTCCTGCCAACCTAGCAGTTCGAAAGCATGTCAAAGTGCAAGTAGATAAATAGGTACCACTCCGGCGGGAAGGTAAACGGCGTTTCCATGCGCTGCTCTGGTTCGCCAGAAGCAGCTTGTTATGCTGGCCACATGACCCAGACGCCGGCTCCCTCGGCCAGTAACGCGAGATGAGCGCCGCAACCCTAGAGTCGGACACGACTGGACCTAATGGTCAGGGGTCCCTTTACCTATACCATATTTGCAAATTGCCTCACGTGAAAGGCAATTCGTAAGTTAATTAAATAATGATGATGATGTATTTGTTGGTCTTTAAAGTTGCCTGCGACTTTAAGAACTGTAACTTTATGAATGTGTGATTGAGCTTGCTTTTCTCTCCTCCCTCCCACTCCTTTTTCCTCACGTGTCGTGCTCTTTTAGGTTGTGAATGTGAAGGTGGGGACTGCCTTATAACTAATTTCCGTAAGCCACTCTGAGAACCCTTTTGGCTAAGGAATGGAGTATAAATTCTGCAAATAAATAAACAGCACCATTAGACTAATACAACTACCCTTCCGGATATAATTTCAACAGCAATTATTTCACGCAGTATCTTTCTCCATGCATATGTTCCCAAAATCACCCTACAGGTTATTATTATTAGTTGTAAACAGGGTTGGATTTAGAACCCTAACTTGAAGTTAAGACCCCTAACATGGATGTATCAGATGAGAAAGAAACATTGTCAGTTGCAATTGCTGTACTGCCCTCTGCTGGTCGCAGCTTCATACTAGAAAATCTGGCTTGAGGACTTCTGTAAAATGTCCCCCAAAATGCAGATGAGGGGGGAAAGAGGAACCCTTCGCGGGACTGGTTTTTTAAAGACAAGATTCCAGGGCAGTTCTGACAGCAAGGTACGGACCAGTCAAATCACGAAAGAGTGTGCGCCTGCATTAGTCCTCTGCATTGTTTTGAAATGAATTGCATTGCTCCTTCTTCTTAGGTAAGGTAAAGGGTAAAGGGACCCCTGACCATTAGGTCCAGTCGTGTCCAACTTTGGGGTTGCGGCGCTCATCTCGCTTTATTGGCTGAGGGAGCCAGCAGACAGCTTCCGGGTCATGTGGCCAGCATGACTAAGCCGAACCAGAGCAGCGCACGGAAACGCCGTTTACCTTCCCGCCGGAGCGGTACCTATTTATCTACTTGCACTTTGACGTGCTTTCAAACCGCTAGGTTGACAGGAACTGGGACTGAGCAACGGGAGCTCACCCCGTCATTGCGGGGATTCGAACCGCCGACCTTCTGATCAGCAAGCCCTAGGCTCTGTGGTTTAACCCACAGCGCCACCCGCATCCTTCTTCTTAATCCCTCACTAATCAGAACTTCTGAAGGGAGGGGTGAAGAGATCATTTTGCTCACTTTAACATGTCGTTTATTCTATATACTAAGAAAGACTTTGCACTCTATATGCAGATCCTTGTGTAGCCAAAAGGCACTACTGTCACCATATGCAAGAGGCATCAGCGGCCTTGGGACAACCCCCCCAGATTTGCAGGGAATCTTTGCGGGGGGGGGGACAGCCTACAAGGACTGAGCAGGCATGGGATGCTGACCAACACCTGAGGGGCAGCAAAGCCTACTGTATGCAGTTCTGGTTTCCTCACCTGAAAAAAGGTTGCAACACCAGGAAAAGGTTCAGAAAAGGCCCCCCCCCCAAATGATCAGGGGTGGGTGGGGGTGGAGCGACTCACCTATGAAGGGCCGTTGTAGCATTGGGGGCTTTTCAGTTTAAAGAAAAGGAGAGCAAGGGGTGACATGATGCAAGTTTTTACAATGGCACATGGCATAGAGAAAGTGGATCGAGAAGTTTTCCTTCCTCTCTCACAGCATTGGGACTCATGGACATACAACGAAGTCGGGTGTTGGAAGACTCAGGACAGATCTTCACGCAGAACATAAACTGTGGAAGGAGGCAGCAATGGCCAGGAACTTGGATGGTTTTAAAAGAAGATCGGACAAATTCACAGAGGAGGAGAGGGCTATCGATGGATAGAACAGGATGCTGGACTAGATGGACCATTGGCCTGATCCAGCAGGCTCTTCGTATGTCTTATGAAAACTGGGGAGAAGGAATGGATTACAGTGGTACCTTGGTATTAAAACGGCTTGGCTCCCAAACTAATCGGCTCCCGAGCGCCGCAAACCCAGAAGTGTTCCAGTTTGCGAAGCATTTTCGGAAGACAAAATGTCTGACGCAGCCTCCGCTCGAGTGCAAGAAGCTCCTGCAGCCAATCGGAAGCTCTGCCTTCATTTTTGAACAGTTTCAGGAGTCGAACGGACTCCCGGAACAGATTAAGTTAAGAACCAAGAGGGAACCAAGATTAAGTTTAAGAACCAAGGTACCACAGCCGTGAACACGAAACTGAGCTGGTGCTACCAGAATAAGAGGCAGCCTGGGCTCCTGGCTCTGAGCCTGATGCTGATGATCAGGGGTCACTGGCAGGGAGGGGCCCACTGAGTCAGTCCCCACAGCATTAGGGCTGGTAGAACCAGGACCCTTGCAGACACCTTCTCCTGTGTCCCAGTAGTCCAACGGTGCTGTGAGTCCAGGTGGAAGGGCAGGAGAAAAGCCTGTCTTCAGGCCAGAGGGCTGGCCCTCCAAGTGGCTTTAATTCTCCATAAAGGGGTGAAGCCCAGAAGGGGTGGGCTGCAGGCCGAAGAAGAAGAAGAGTTTGGATTTGATATCCTGCTTTATCACTACCCTAAGGAGTCTCAAAGCGGCTAATAATCTCCTTTCCCTTCCTCCCCCACGACAAACACTCTGTGAGGTGAGTGGGGCTGAGAGACTTCAGAGAAGTGTGACTAGCCCAAGGTCACCCAGCAGCTGCATGTGGAGGAGCAGGGAATCAAACCTGGTTCACCAGATTACGAGTCCACTGCTACACCACACTGGCTCTCAAAGAAGCTCAAAGAGGCTCTGTTAGCTCCCCGCCCCCCTTATAGGGAAGCAGGCATGGCTGGTTGGTTGGAACCTTGAAGTGGAAAGCCCTGCAACACTTCAGAGAGTAAGCGCCTTCTCACCAATAGCCACTTACTTAAAATAGCTAGATGCACTTAAACTGCCCAAACCATTCAGTTGACCTTTGTGAAAAATCAACCCCGATAGAAAAAGCCCTTCCCTTTTTCATATCAGTCTCTTCCAGCAGGTACCAGTAGTGAAGCTCGCACCCAGGAATACATAAATAGATTGCGGGTGGTTATCAGAACATAATCCATCCATCGAAAAGTGAACAGGGGAGAGTATTTACTAAGGGTGCATCACTCTTTGTTAATCAAGAGGGTTTTTTTTTTTTTGCTTTTCATACGTGTTACATGCCAAAAGGACTGGAAGAAGCCTCTTGTGACTGGCAAGTGAACCCCACTGAAGTCTTCTCAGAGTTTGGAGAATTCACATCCTGAAATGTTAACATGTCCACATCCTTTGACCTGGAAAGGGGCCCAAGGAAAAGCTTCGCTGCTCAGTACGAGTATTTTCTTGCACCAAAATAAAAAATAAAAACCTGTGGGTATGAACTCTAACATTTGTGGATCCCCTAAGAATTTTGGGCCACTTCCTTGGACACCTGTGGCCAACTCTGCACTGCCTAGTCAAGTCTTGATGCGAAAGAGAGGAAGAAACGCTTTGCCCCTTTAGGGCACACGGGGCAAGTGGGGGGACGGGACAGGAAAGGGCGGCAGCAATGTACCTGCAGCGGCCAGGTGGGCGGTCACCTCATCAGTAGCCGTGGAGTTGAGAATGTCCGAGTCATCGTAGGAGGTGTCCTCGGGGGAAGAGGGCGAGTCTTCGTCCGCGCTGAGCATGCTGTGCTCCGTGTACGTGGCCACGTGGACCTGCTGCACCTGTTGGGCCACCGCATGGGCCTCGATGGTGGCCATGTGCTCCGTCTGCGTCACCGTGTGTTCCTCCATCGGTAGCTACTGCTAGAGGAAAGGAGGCACAGGAGGGAAGAGAAATCAGGCGGAGGAAGAAAAAGTGAAGTCTGAAATATCCGCTCCTGACACTGATCTCAAAGATCAGAACGCAGAACAGGAAGGGACCTTGAAGAGGTGGAGTAACAGGTGGGAAGAGCACTGGTGTGTATGCCCAGGACCTGCTTGTGGGAGCCCCATGGGCATCTGGTTGGCACTGTAAGTAGGGGGCTAGGTGGGCCTTTATTCTGCAGTCAGATCCAGCAGTCAGGCTTCTCTCATGTTCTTATGACTGCTGAAGCTGCATTGCGACCTGACTGGCTAGTGACAAAAAATGAAGGCTGAGCCGTCTCAGGAGTCACTTACGACAGCTTCAGACTGGCTGAGCGTGGCTCCTGGTGCGACTGTCTCCCTCCCCTTACATTCAGGTAGGTAGCCGTGTTGGTCTGACGCAGAAGAAATATATAAAAAAAATTAAAAATAAATATTGTCCAGTAGCACCTTAGAGACCAACTAAGTTTGTTCTTGGTATGAGCTTTCGTGTGCATGCACACGAAAGCTCATACCAAGAACAAACTTAGTTGGTCTCTAAGGTGCTACTGGACAATTTTTTTAAAATATATATTCCCTCCCCCTAAGAATCATAGATTTGTAGAGTTGGAAGGGACCCCAAGGGTCATCTACTCCAACCCCCTGCAATGCAGGAATCTCAACTAAAGCATCCATGACAGAGGGCCACCCAACCTCTGCTTAAAAACCTCCAAGGAAGGAGAGTCCACAACCTCCCGAGGGAGACTGTCAAACAGCTCTTGCTGTCAGGAAGTTTTTTCCTGATGTTTAGTGGGAATCCCCTTTCTTGTAACTTGAAAGCCAAGGGTTCGAGTGCTACTCTCCAGAGCACTCAGTGCTCTCTGGTCTAAAAGCAGTCTGGAGGCGCCTGAAATGTGTACCACACCTCTTTCCAAATGGTCAGTTCTTGCATTTTCATGTTACCTGTTCTGTCAGCTTCTACCAACACCCCTCCTAACTTGAAATAGAAGCCTCTTGGTTCAGGCTATCCTTGCCCACAAACTTGATCTCTGCCACCTTCTGAGCAGGTGCAGTTATTTTCTGGAATCAAGAGCACAGCTTGGCAGCCTCCAGTTATACTGTCACAACCTTCAGCCAAACGCTTATCCGACAAGCAGCAATCCTCTGGCTGTTATGCATTATTATTATTATTTATCGAATTTATATGCCGCTCTATATGCGGAGGTCTCAGGGCGGTTCACAGAAAAGAGCAACATAAAAACCACATCAATGCATCAATGGAAGCAGTCTTTGGGGAATTAATGGAGCAGGATAGGGAAGAGGCTTGGAACATTAGATCATGGGGTTCTCAAGCATTTTAAGCTATGTGCTCAACACAAAAGCTGTATTTTCCCATTATGTTTTCACTAAATTTTATCAGAGTTCAAGAACAGGTATTTTTTTTAGCACCTGCATTTTCTACCCACACAGCCTTGTAACATAAGCTTCTAGTTATGTAACCCCATCAGTAATCTTACCAAACTTGCTGGTACTAATTGGCGACTGGAGGCTAATTAGCCTTTGTTATTACAAAGAAAATGGATTGTTGGCTTTTAGCGTTCGGTGATTCTTTTTATACAGTGCAACTGCAATGTTTCGTGTGTGTTTTATTATTATTTAAAAAAAAAACTTGGCAAAGAAGCATCTCAGAAAATGGACACGAAACCAAGACAAAGGATACAAAGGCCAATTTCCCATTCCACCCCCACATCTGCTCTCCATTCTGAAGTAGGCCTATTCTTAGAAATCTCACTCTTTATGGTTGCTTTCTGCTGCTAGAGGTCATTAGGAAAGGGACTGAAAAACTGTCAGTATTATAATGCCATAATACAAACCTACTGGGCAACTGCAGTTGGAATATTGTGTATAGTTCTAATAAAGGGACCCCTGACCATTAGGTGCAGTCATGTCCGACTCTGGGGTTGCGGCGCTCATCTTGCTTTACTGGCCGAGGGAGACGGCGTACAGATCCGGGTCATGTGGACGGCATGACTAAGCTACTTCTGGCGAACCAGAGCAGCGCACGGAAACGGCATTTACCTTCCCGCAGGAGTGGTACCTATTTATCTACTTGCAGTTTGACGTGCTTTTGAACTGCTAGGTTGGTAGGAGCAGGGACTGAACAACAGGAGCTCACCCCGTCATTGCGGGGATTTGAACCGCCGACCTTCTGATTGGCAAGCCCTAGGCTCAGTGGTTTAGACCACAGCGCCACCCATGTCCCAACAGTTCTAATAGCCCCAACTTTAAAAGGATATTGCAGCGCTGCAGGTTCAGAAAAGGAAGGGTGGACATGCAGTGGTGGAGTTTCATGCTCCGGCACCGGGGGTGGGGGTGGGGTGGAGAGCAGGCAGGGTTGGAGCTGGTGCACATGCTGGGGGCATGGCGTGCCGCCCAGTGAGGGCAGGGGAGGCAGCCATGATGGCACCCCACCGGGATTGCACTGCCAGGGGTGATACACTCCCCCCACACTCCTCTTCCTCTGCCAGTGTGGACATGATAGAAATTTAGAGAATGCAGGTAAGTCTTTCTCCCTCTCTCGTAAGACTAGGACTTGTGGATATCCAACAAAGCTGAGCGTTGGCAGATTCAGGACAGAAAAAAAGAAAGTATTTCTTCACGTTGCACATAGTTGAACTATGGGACTCCCTCCCACAAGAGGCAGTCATGGCCACCGACTTGGACAGTTTTAAAAGAGGATTAGACAAATGAATGGAGGAGGTGGCTGCAGTGGCTACTAGCTATGAAGGCTATGCTCTGCTTCCACAGTTGGGAGGCAGCAATGCTTCCGAATATCGGCTGCAAGAAATCACAGGAGGGGAAGTTTCCCACAGGCATCTGGTCGGCCACTGTGAGAACAGGATTCTGGGCATGACTGGCCACTGGCCTGATCCAGCGGGCTTATCTTATGTTCTTACATTAATAAAGCGATGGAAGGAACGGGGATGTCCTCTGCAAGCAATTATTGGTTCAGACCTCTGGCAAGACTGATCTTCCTTCTCCCGGCACTGGGGGGGGGGTGTTAGAGAAAGTGAGGTGGCCCACTTGGCTCTGGCCTAACTCACTGCCAACATTCAGTCCCTGAAGGATCCTGCCTGGTTTGTACATGCGATGAGCCACGCTGCCTCTGTTATAACGGTGAATAAGCAGGGCACAACCCAATGCTTTAAGGTACAGTAGCGAGCTTCACACCGCGTGTATAACATGAAACCTGACTGCTTCGGAAAGGAAACGCATGAATACTGAATGAGACCTTCATCCTGTTCTTTAGGATTTTAAGTTACAGTGCCATTTTAACTTCAGGTTTCAGATTACGCCCCTGAAGAGGGGTTGCTCTGAAGTCTGAAAGAGGAGCTGTTCCTTGTCTTTTAATTTGCCCTCCCATTTGCTGTGCTGGTCAGACCTCACCTGGAATACTGTGTCCAGTTCTTGGCACCACAGTTCAAGAAGGATACTGACAAGCTGGAACATGTCCAGAAGAGGGCAACCAAAATGGTCAAAGGCCTGGAAACAATGCATTATGAGGAACGGCTTAGGGAGCTGGGTATGTTTAGCCTGGAGAAGAGAAGGTTAAGGGGTGATATGATAGCCATGTTCAAATATATCAAAGGATGTCATATAGAGGAGGGTGAAAGGTTGTTTTCTGCTGCTCCAGAGAAGCGGACACGGGGCAATGGATTCAAACTACAAGGAAGAAGATTCCACCTAAACATTAGGAAGAACTTCCTGACAGTGAGAGCTGTTGGACAGTGGGATTTGCTGCCAAGGAGTGTGGTGGAGTCTCCTTCTTTGGAGGTCTTTAAGCGGAGGCTTGACAGCCACCTGTCAGGAATGCTTTGATGGTGTTTCCTGCTTGGCAGGGGGTTGGACTGGATGGCCCTTGGGGTCTCTTCCAACTCTAGGATTATATGATTCTATGATAACACTGCATTGCAAGGGGTCAGGCTAAATGACCCATTGGGTCCCTTCCAAGGTTCTTGATTCTATGAATGGGCTCTTGGAATGAAGCTGGAGCTGATTTAGAGGAGGCCTGCTCCAGCTGCCAGTCCCCCAGAAACCGTCTCCCGAAAGTGAGCATCACACAAGGCACAGAAGCTTGCATGAAGCAACTGCAAACAAAGCCTGAAGGTTTTGAAAGCAGCAACGTACTATTTATTTTCTGTTCTGCCATGTCGTCCGGCCATGCCGGCTTCCATACTGAGAAATGACAACCACAAAACCACAAGCAGCGTTGTGGGGCAGCTGGGGTACACATGGGAGAGAACACAATGTTCAGTACTTGTTGTCTTTTCAGATAGGATAAGGGAAGGTCACCACTCAACAGCAGTGTCATCTTTGCTTGCAGAGAACCAGTAGCGGTGTTGTGGTTAGGGTGTCAGACTAGGACCCTGAAGACCAGGGTTCAAATCCCCCCAGAGCCATGAAGCTCACCAGGGGACCTTGGGGGCCATTCACTGCCTCTCAGCCCAACCAACCTTACAGGGTTGTTGCGAGGGTGAAATGCCATGTTGGAAATTCAGCTATATAAGCTAGGCGCCGAATGGTTCCTTAGACCAGGCTTGCAGTCACAAAAACAGAATGCCTAGTTGCCAATACGACTTTTGGTTCCTATAATTCATTCTTGATTGAGCAGATAACATATCACGGATAGAATTCTACAGGATAACCTATGTTTCAGGAGACAGGACCTAAAGCCCATCAAAACTGTTTGAACTGAAGCAACTGCTTTCCTACACTAATAGAAAACTATTTGCTTGTTTTATGGGGGAAGACATAGCGACACGCTGTAGAGAAGCCTTCCAGATCTATTGGACTACAGCTCCCATCAGCCCCAGCCAGTAGCAGTGAAGCCTGCTTTCCAGAGTGAGGCCAAAATATTCCTCAATGAAGGAACATGGTGTGGCTGTCAAGTTATTATCTTGAAAGTGTGGCCCAGGGAAAAAAAAGGTTGGGAACCACTGCTCTAGCCTGTTTCTTCATGGTTGGTTTGGCCCAACATTGCTTGTGTCAAAGTAACTGGTACTGGAAGCCAAACTCCTTCTCCATACTTGCAGATCAGGAACTTGTTGCTGCTATTATTGCGAAATAACCTCTGCAAGCGAGCTGAGTGGGCCAGTGTTGTTTTCTTAGGAACAGCGCCTGCTAGCCAGCAGCTGTACCGAAAGAGTTGCTGTCTCTACCCGCGCCTCCCTTAGCATGTCCCCAGGACACCTGCCCCACGTTGCCAGAGCCTGGTTGACCAAGGAGAAACGAAGGATATGCCTCAAATATCTGAGCGGTACCAGTGCAGAACTGTCTAACGCCTTCCCCAAACTGGTTCCCTCCAGATGTTTTGGACATGCTGGCTGCGGCTGATGGGTGTTGTAGTCAAAAACATCAGGAGGGGCAGAAATGGTCTAGCACTCCTGTGCAGATACATTGCACTATGCGCAGAATTTGTTTCTTCAAGTGCTGGATGATTTGTTGTGTCTGAAGTCTTGGGGTGGCGGCTCCTGTTCACAACTGACAAGTGAGGAAAAGTGTTGAGAACATGTTCAGGGCATTCTTCATGGCACCATGCCTTGTTTTGACTAGAAGCAGCGCCAGTTTTTTATTTACCAAAATCAAGAACCTTGGAAGGGACCCAATGGGTCATTTAACCAGTCAAGAGCTCTCCGAATTGTACCTGCCCAAGAATTTGGGGCTGTCTTTAAAATGTCTCCTTGCATTGCATTATCATAAGAGTGAACTATCTGTTCTTTACTGCTTTTTAGAAAAGGCTACCGGTAACTCTTCAAACCAAGTTAACAAAGGCATTGGGGAATTAACAGATGCCCGGAAACCAAGCACTTCAGAAGAGCGAGAATTGCACAACCTTTGATTAGCATGCCATAAATTGCAGGTGAGGGACTTCAAGCCCCAGACCTCTCTGCCTGGGTCCATGGGAATCTCCCCAGGCAGACCACCCCTTCCTCAGCCATATCTCCTCTCCTTGGGGCACACATCTCATCAGCCCTACTTCATACCCTCCTTGAGTGATTTGCCTGGCTGGAATGTTTCCTTGAAATCTGAAAATGCCTCCTGGCTGCCAGGATTTAGAATAGAGGGGGGTGTGGTTGGGTGTAGAAACAGGCCTACTATATAAAGGCAAAATTCATTCATTGCTTCACCTACTTTTGCCTCTGGCCCCATAACCACTGTGGCATGTGGCTCCTGGACGTTTGCACAGATGGGTATGCGTGAAAAAGGTTCCCCACTCCTGCCATAAATGTTACCAAAGCTACTCATAATTGGTCCTATGCCAACATGCTATCCGCACGCCAAAACACTACAGCAAAGTGTTTCTTAACCTCCACCCTTAATGGGGGCAAATCGGTCACCCAGAACACCATTTCCCAAACCCCTGGAAATGCAGCATGGTCAGTTTCACCGAAGAAGTTACGCTTTACTAGTTAAACATTTTAACTCAAGACATTTCGCTATGTTGAGTTAAATCTTTATATAAAAATGTACACAACGTACACCATGCCCAGAAGGTTTGATAGTTCTCCTCTTTCAGCAGTCAAGATCTCCAGGTTTTGGAAAACAGCAGACTTGAGGCGGTCAATTTGCAGCCAGTATAAACTTCAAGCATTACTCTAAGGCCACCCATTACTTGATTCCAAGTCCACCCACTTTGGAAAACAACAATCTCTACCAAAGTCAAGATGGCCCAATATCCTATTTTAACCAGTAAGGCAAATGTTGCTTTTGAGCTGAAGTATTTCTCTCGCCTTCATATGTCAGCTATATGAGATGGAAATATTCATAGCCAGTAGATGATTGGGGGCTGTGTGAAAACAAACAAACCAGCAACCGGGATTGGGGCAATGCTAAAAGTTAACCACCTTCCCTTCCGTGTGCACTGCCTGCCTAGAGCCTCTTCCCCAAAATATCACACCCACAGAACTGACATTTTCAAAGCACAGTCCCTGCTAGTAACATATTTTAAAAGAAGATAGTCACAGTCTTGAAGAAAAAACAGTCTGGGCTGGTAGCGAAAAGGAGAGGGGAATACAAAGCAGCTCTTTGTTTTAAATAAGTTAACAGCAAAATGGTTGTTGGGTTTTGGCATCGGAAAGAATTCTCATTAGCAAGTGCTCCGAGCTGCTTGCCTGAAGACCGGTTTTGATTCAGGGCAGCCGTGCAATTTAAAACAATTGTCACTCCTCAAAGAGAAAGGCAGCCGCATAATATGTACTTGCATGTACCAGCTGAACAAGCGGCGAACGCTGAAAGGACAGGGCACTTGGTGACAGGAGCCCCAACACACCCGCCATCCTTTATCAGGCACTGATCTCCGACATTGCAAGGAAGAGGTTTCTGTAGGAAGTGGGACCGATCCCAGGGAAGTGCAGCTGGGAAGGCTAAAAAGAGCCCAACCAAAGGCTCAAGAAAAAAGCAATGCCTTCCATTATTTCCTCCTCCAAAAATAAACAGGAGCAGGTTGTGGTTTATCTTCTTGCTAACTTGCTTCCAGAGCACAGAGGCCAGCACTGAGGAGGCCTTGAGATCTGTCTGCTTATTTCCTATCTGACCTCTTAGAGGATGAGATCATAGAACCCAGGAAGGGTGAAATGGAGACTGATGATGCTGAGAGGCGTTGGGCTCAGGCTGTTCTGTGCCCTCAGCTGTACTTGGACATAGAAATAGTTGTCAGACACCATTGTCAGACAGAACTAATCTATGACATTTATGGTTCTTACACATGTGCACCTGGACACAATATTTGTTAAGTCTTTCACAGATTTCCTGAATTTGCAGGAAAGGGAGCCTCTCTGTCAGTCACAGTGCAAGAGAGTAGCGCAGCTCTTCCAGATTCATAGCTCCTTTACATGTTCAGGGTTATATCCAAAGTGGTGCTAAGTAACCATTCCTCAAGGATTTCCAGTTGTGCAATCCAGTTGCCCTCCCTCTTCCCTCCTCAAATCTTCTCAGGAGGGTTGGTGGAGGGGGGGACCCAGAGCAGATTTAGGATGGGGGGAGGGAGAAGTTCTGTTGCAAAAGCATAAATCCTTGCATTGGCAGATGGGTCCTTAGCATTATGTTGGTGACAAGACCATAAGGAGCTGTGACTCTTAAGGGGTTGCAACAATGACTGCTTAAAGTGGGAATGAACTTAGGCTGCAATCGTATGAAATCTCACTGAACTCAGCGGTGACACGTACATTGGTAAATGCTTTCTGGGCAATGATATATAAGAGTTAAAGAAAATGTTTAAAAATACATTTGTCAAAAAAAAAACAGAAGCCTTTTTACTAGGTATTATAGGTGAAGAGTTCCCAAGAGAAGATAAAAGACTTTTTATGTACGCAACAATGGCAGCGAGAATGCTACTAGCCCAGAGATGGAAGGAAGAACTACCAACAAAAGAATGGCAAATGAAACTAATGGAGTATGTGGAAAACTGATGGAGAAGATCTGAAACCAGGAAGATCAGGTATTTTCTAAAGACGGGAGTAAATTTGTAATTTACTTAAAAGACCACTGTAAACAGTTCAAATCTTTGGCAGGGATGTAAAGACACTTGTAATGTGGAATTTTTTAATGGTAATTATAGTTATATAATAGATAGATAATGGTAAAAGATGCAGTAAATTTAATCTTAAAGATGAAACCCATGGAGGGAGGGAAGGAGGTCTAAGGGTTCGAAAGAACTCTGTATTTTAATGTTTAAAATCGTTTGGTTTTATATGTATAATTTTTTTCTTCAAAAACTTGATAAAAATGTGTATAAAATATGTATAAATGTGTACTAACCCTTGAATAGACACACACACAAGGCTAGCCAGTAGGTCCTTAGCCACATACTGGGGGTGTGGTGAACGCACTGAACCCTTGGAAACTCAACACATCTATGGAGGGTGTCTGTACCCCTCTACTCCAAGCTAGAGAGGAACGCGGCATCATAGCAAGCAAGTAAAAAGCACACACACTGGACCTGGACGTTACTCAGCCAGGAAGCCCAAAACTATGCCTAAAGCTCCTTAGTGGGGGAAGAATGTGGTATCAGACCAACTATGTGACAAGCTGTCATGGCCTATGTTAGCAGTCGGACAAAGCTCAGTGGTGGAAGGTCTCATTTTAAAACATCTGTTGGCAAAGCTCTCTGCCTAAGACCCTTGAGCGCTGCTGCCACAGTAGACAATCCTGGGCTAAATAAACCAGTGGTCAGACTTCATGTGCAAGTTCAGGAATCCACTGCAGACTGGGGGGCCAAAGCAACCCCTGAATTCTGTTCCGTTCACAGATTATTTTATGTGCGCAGCTTGTTGATTTGGGGGTGCCGTGCCCTGTCCTTCGCCAGCCTCATATTTGTGATGGTGCACGGGTGAGAGTTTAAAATGCTATGCTGGAACACCACGCCCAGGCTTGCGAGATCGGTGCCCCAATGCCACTGGAAACAAGAGCATGACCGAAGCATTATGGTTGGGTGGAGCAACGGTAAGGCAAAAGCTAAAAGCAAAAGGATAGCCCCTCTAGCTAACAAACTGAATGATACAGACCATAACAGAAGACGAAAGTAGCCAAAGAGATAAAAAGATTAGACCGCGGAAAGAAATCATCTCCGTTTTCTGGAAACAGGGCCTGCTTATTACAACACTCACAATGCTATGGTGAAATCAGGTGAGCAACCCTTTGATTTGTACACGCTTCTCCTGTACCATTATTTCTCTCCCCGCCCCCAATATAACAGAATTATGAACACTAAATGTAAATACCGGTAATTGTTCTCTCACCAGCATCCTTATTTGGTGCCAGTGGTGCCTCTACTTAAGAATGTGATCCGTTTCGGGGTGCCATTCGACCCCAAAAAGTCTGTAAGTAGAGCACCGCTACTGCACATGCACTAAAGAGCATGCAGATCGCTTCTGCGCGTGCGGCAAAACCAGGAAGTATACACTTCTGTGTTTGCCGTGTTCGCAACCCGAAAATCCGCAACATGAAGAAGAAGAAGAAGAAGAAGAAGAGTTTGGATTTGATATCCCGCTTTTCACTACCCGAAGGAGTCTCAAAGCGGCTAACATTCTCCTTTCCCTTCCTCCCCCACAACAAACACTCTGTGGGGTGAGTGGGGCTGAGAGACTTCAGAGAAGTGTGACTAGCCCAAGGTCACCCAGCAGCTGCATGTGGAGGAGTGGAGACACGAACCCGGTTCCCCAGATAACGAGTCTACCGCTCTTAACCACTACACCAGTGTTTTTCAACCTTTTTTGGGCAAAGGCACACTTGTTTCATGAAAAAAATCACGAGGCACACCACCATTAGAAAATGTTAAAAAATTTAACTCTGTGCCTATATTGACTATATATAAAGTAATTCTCTTGAATTTTTCAATTTTTCCCACGGCACACCAGGCAACATCTCGCGGCACACTAGTGTGCCGCGGAACAGTGGTTGAAAAACACTGCACTACACCACACTGAAGCAAATGCTCTTGCTTTTATCACAAAACGCTAATTGGAATTATAGTGTGGGCAGATACATCTATTAAATTCTGATTATTTTTCCTTAGGCTACATTTCTGTTTTCATCCTACTGCCAAGCTCAGAGCATTTCTGTGAAGTGGATTGACCCGAGACCGTGGTCTGGTTCATCTATAACTAAGTTAAGTCAAAACTAAAGTTTAGCAAGAATGAATACGTGTGCAGATATCTGTCCAAGATAAAAAATCGCAGCCACTTCACTCCTCTGCTGTTCCGGATGCTCTACCTGGAGCTAAGCTATAGTTTGGCTTAGTGTTCTGTGCAAACACATGCTTATGGTTTGTCTCCTTCCCAATAAAAGTGACTTCTTTCGTCTGATCTGAATCTTCCACCATTTAGCTTTACTGGGTCGCTCTGGATTCTAATAGCATGAAAGGGGGATAAAAACTTTTCTCTATCTACTTTCCCCACACCATACAGAAATTTATACACCTCTATCACGTCCCATCTTACTCACCTTTTCTCTAAACTAAAAAGGTAATCTTTTCCTATGGGGGGGGGTTTGCTCTCGCTCCCCCCCCCCGATCATGTTGACTTGCCTTTTTCTGAACCTTGAGTGTTCAGAGGATCTGAATGTGTTTATCTTGCTCTGGCCCAAGACTGTAATAGTCTATAAATCACAGTGGACTCAGCTAGACTAGTAAAGAAAAAGTGATTTATCGGAAACGACGACTAAACAACAACAAACACATTGTATATGCAATGTAACGTTGTGCCACCAGATGGAGATGTGGAGTCCTGTTTTTTCTCTACCTGTTTTCTTTGGTGTGTCTAGGTCCAGCCTGTATATCTACTGACACAGCATTCACTTTGTGTGTCAAAAACATTTGCTTTAAGTTATGTAAATTATGTAAAAAATTCATTCTTGCAGAAATTTTATCTACACATTTTAGGTGGGAGGAGAAATTTTTAGGCAAAGAAATGAATGATAGCAAGGCTATGTGAAAGCATCCTATGTAGGAGGATCGTGTATGGCAGTGTTTTTCAACCTTTTTTGGGCAAAGGCACACTTGTTTCATGAAAAAAAATCACGAGGCACACCACCATTAGAAAATGTTAAAAAAATTAACTCTGTGCCTATATTGACTATATATAAAGTAATTTTTCAATTTTCCCCACGGCACACCAGGCAACATCTTGCGGCACACTAGTGTGCCGCGGAACACTGGTTGAAAAACACTGGTGTATGGGGATCAAGGCAGTAAGTAGCAGTGAGACTTGCTTTCAGGCAAAATGCTTACAATCATACTGCGTGAGCCAATTTAAAGAACCTGTTTCAGTTACTTCCTTGTAGGAAATGAGTCTTGTCTGAAGCAAGCCTAAAGAGAAGTGCAGACTGCAGACACAGAAGCTCCACTCTGCTTTGAAACATGAATGCAACAAAAGAAATGTTGACACTTTCAGGAAAGAAAGAAAAAAGCCCAGGGAGAAATTATCCTTGTGGGATAACAGAAGATGTATTTTCCTGGTTCCAGATAACACTTTCTAAGGGTCCTCTACATATCAAAGAAACTTATTTAAAAACCAGTTTTACTGTCACTGTTTCCCTCTTGCGTAAAAACTTGAGGGGGAGGGCACGAGGCTGCAATTCTGACAGGGATAACAATTCTTTGCACCTTGATGCACTGTACAAAGTCGCAGCAACAGGCAACAGACCCAGCTTCTCTTCTGGTGTAGAGGGCTAGTGTTGGTGTCCCTCCCAATGTCTTATGCCCAATGACAGAAATTAGCCAGGCACCATGTGCGTTTTGTGACTGACACGGGTCCTACGATGCCCATGTGGGGATCTCTTGATGCCAGGTTGGTGACTGGGGAAAGCAAAATGTCACTTAGAGAAGGGTCTTAAATATTTTCCTTGAAGCTTTAATTTGTTTTATTCTGGATTGTTTTATTTGATGTTTTAAAATGCTGCAAACCACTTGGGAGAGTTGTTCTTTAAAATATAAAGTAGTATAGGAATGAAATCAACAATATTTGTTTAAAAGAACTTCATGGGGGGGGGAAGGCACCTAGACATTCCATTGTGGCAACCGTAACCCAGGTTTAAGGTGCCATTGGGCAATTAGATTATATATCTGAGTTTCTAACACTGCAAGTTATGCCAGACAAAATGCAATGTTGTTGGGTGGGGGTGTTAACCAAAGTATCTTACATATCCTATTTCTAGATTCAGGTAGGTAGCCGCATTAGTCTGATGCAGTCAAAAAAATAAATTAAAAATAAATTGTCCAGTGGCACTTTAGAGACCAGCTAAGTTTGTTCTGGGTATAAGCTTTCGTGTGCATGCACACTTCTTCAGATACACTGAAACAGAAGTCCTGTATCTGCACAAGTCTCTGGCCTCCAGTACAATACCAGAAAAATTTGGTACACAGGTTAACTTTCAAACAAATTGCACTACAGCTTCCGCCATACACTTCTTACCCAAGTTGTGTTAAATGCACTAAGTTCTATTCAAACCACTCCCACATAACCATAGGTCTGGGGAAGAAGCCATCCCCTCTCTCTCCTCCAGTGTCCTTGCAGCCCTGCACAGTTCAAAGCCTAGCCTGCATTAGATAAAAGGAACTCCACCACACCCAGTTTCTATTGATTTGCAAAGGACAGGCAGTCTGCCACTTCCCCTGACAAGCAGCTCCTCTGCTACAGCAACTTTGAGCCTTGGCTCATTCCTCCGGACACAGTTTGGGAAGGGGGTTGGTAGACAAAACTTCTACCTCTTCATACATCACCTGCTTCCGACATGTAACTAATGTGGGGGTAAAAACCCAACGGCCCCCTCACCCATCAAACATCTCCCTAAAAGTCACTGAATTTGGAAAGAGAGAGAGAGAGAGAGAGAGAGAGAAAGAAAGAGAGAAAGTCTAGGATAGGAATCAAAACTCCTTTTTGAAAGGCACTTGCAAGAAACTAAATGCAAACTAAAGGCATCTCCAATGCTATGGTCCAGATCCTGAACTGCAGGATGCTTAAGGCTGTGCTAGTCCCTAAACATATTGAAAGAACCAGTGAGATACAGTGGTGCCCCGCTAGACGAAAAACTCGCTAGACGAAAAACTCGCTAGACGAAGGCATTTGTCTAGCGGGAGGCTGCCCCACAAGACGAAATTGTCTATGGGGCTGCCTCGCAAGACGAAATTTTTTTTTTCGTCTAGCGAAAATTGCGGTTTGCATTGCCGCTTCGCTAGACGAAAAAACCGCTAGACGAAAGATTCGTAGAACGAATTATTTTCGTCTAGCGGGGCACCACTGTACCTGCCTTTTCCTCCAGTGCCTGGGTCCTAATAGGGAAGGGAATTAATTGGGCAACAATCTTGGCCCTCATTGGTAGAGATGGGGAACCTGTGTCCCTCTAGATTTTGGCCCTCCAACTCTCAGCCAGCTTGGTCAATGGGTCAGGGATGATGGGAGTTGTAGTCCAACAACTGGAGAAGCAACAGGTTCTCCCTTCCCCCACCCTGCTTTTTGGGGAAGCTACAGCAGCAAGTTGAGCAATGACAGTTTCGCTAGAGCAGGCTCTGCTTCCTTAGCACAGCCAATGAGCCATGAGCTTTCTAGCATTCCCTACCAGAGCTGCAAAGACTTCCAAGCCTAATTTCCAGGACCTAGAGCTGTCTAAGGAATCCCTCTCCTCCTTGTCTAAGAACACAGATTGGCTCTCTTTTGCAAGGATCCTCAGCCTGGACAGAGCATCCTGCATTTCTTCAGAAAAACAGGGGCTCCTTCTTCCATGCCAACAAGCCAAGGGGTAAACTGTGCACAAACACACACACACACCCCAACTGAGGGACAGATAAAGACTGTGGGAATAGATTAGGCACCTGCACTATGGTCCCCTTCTGCACCGTCCAAAGGGATTGGGGTGAGTGCATTTAAACATTAAAAAGATGCAAGTCTGCATATAACCAGAACCCAGGAGAAATATATTTATTTAACAGAATTTATACACTCTTCAGTTGTCAAAATCTCAGTGGTGTACATAGTACACATTATTTCTCTTACCGAGCATGCAAGGGCCCATCCTTCTCAATGACTGAGGGATCAAGAGCAGTCAGGGTGGGGGTGGGGGAATCAACTTGAGACAGAAGTTTGCACTTCTGTTAGGAATCCCAACAATAGAGATTAGGCTCGGCTCCTATGCCCCCCCCCCCCCGCACCAAAAAACACCTGGTGACTGCCTCCCTTCTTATCAATAGATTAAGTGTATTTATTTAGGATAAGTTTGCCCCACCTTTCAACTTTAAAATTCCCCTTTGTGCAAGAAGAAAATCTTTTATTTTAAAGTCTCTGGCCTTCAGTAAAGGTGGGTAGCCGTGTTGGTCTGCCATAGTCGAAACAAAATAGAAAATTCTTTCCAGTAGCACCTTAGAGACCAACTGAGTTTGTTCCTGGTATGAGCTTTCGTGTGCATGCACACTTCTTCAGATACGTATCTGAATAAGTGTGCATCTGAAGTATCTGAAGAAGTGTGCATGCACACGAAGAAGTGTACGTATCTGATACATATCTGAAGAAGTGTGCATGCACACGAAAGCTCATACCAAGAACAAACTCAGTTGGTCTCTAAGGTGCTACTGGGAAGAATTTTCTATTTTGTTTCGCCTTCAGTAAAGGAGAGGATAAAAAAGAAGGGGTGGGTGGCAGACAAATGCTTCAAAGTTACAGCTTTCCACCCAGTACCTTATGCACCCGCTTCCTCAAAATAGGGAGGTGGACAAAAAAACGGGGTCCCTATTTAAGGGGGAAAGAGACAGTAGGTTGAGGTTGTTCTTGGCTGCTTTGAATTCTCCTGGATTTCATCAGGAGGCTGCCCCATCTCCATGTCCAAAATCAAGGAGGATTTGGAAAGAAAGCCGGGGTGTGGGGGGGAAGACCCCCATCTTGACACTGCCCTGAGTGTGTGTGTGTGAGAGAGAGAGAGAGAGAGGAGGGGGATTTCCCGAAAAAGGCGCGCGCGTCCCTTTTCCTCCCGCGCCCAAGATAATAACGATTAAGGGGGGGGGGATATAAAGTAGCCGTACAAATCCACCCCTAGGAGTCGCGGCCTACCGCGACAGGAGGGCGGGAAATAAAATAAGTGCGATTAACAACAACAACAACAACAACAGAGCCCCCCCCCCCCCAGTTAGGGTCTCTTCTTCCTCTCCTCCCTCATACACCCCCCCCCCTTTTTAAAAACGGATTCCCCACCCCCCTCACGGCCGGCCTAAGTCTCCCTCCGCCCCCTCGGAGGCTCCTCGGGGCCTAGTCAGGCCTTGGCCCGCGGGGGCAGAGGGGGTGGGCGGCGGCCCCCGGGGGGGGGTATGTTCGCGAGGGGGGGGCGGCGGGTGGGAGCGCGCGCGCGCGCGGCGGGGCCTCTCGGTCGGCGGGGGCGGCTTCTCCTTCTTTCTCCTTCTTGGGAGGAGGAGGAGGCGGAGGGCGAGGAGGTGCGGGGCCCCCGCGTTGCTGCGGCTGCGCCGGGTCTGGCGCGAGGCGAGTGAGGAGCTGCTGGGAGATTGCGCGGTAGGACACTCACCTCAGAGCGGCTGCGCTGCGGCGGGCCTGCGCCGTGGAGGAAGAAGGAGAAGCCAGGCAGGCAGGCAGGCAGGAAGGAGGAGGAGGGCGGCAGCGGGATGTGGCGGCGGCGGCGGCTGCTGCGACTGGGCGCGGGAGACCCGCACACGCGGGAGCGAGGGAGGGAGGGAGGGGAGCGGGCGCGCGCCCCTCCTCGGGCTCGCCTCGGCTGAGGGAAACAGGCGCGGCCTAGGCTGAGAGGAAGCCTCACCCCCTCACGGCTGAGCCGCCGCCGCCGCCGCGATGGCGGGAGCAAGGGGGGAAAAATAAAGCCGGGAAGGCGGGCGCCTCAGAACGGGCCTAGCTCAGGCGGGCGGGCGGCACTCGAGTCGGGCGGTGGTGGCAGGAGTAGCACCAGGCCGACGGGGAGGGGGGAAGGGAGGACGCACGGCGTGAGGGGAGCCGCCGCGCCGCCATGATGAGAAGGGCAAAACGAGGGTTTTGTTTTGGTTTTCTTTAATCCTCCACAACCCAATAGAGAAAGCACCGAAGGAGGACGGGCAGAGGCTTTTAATAGGTCTGGAGAGCTGGCGGCGTGGGTTGGAAAGAGGGGCGCGTGGTTTTGGGGGGGGAGGGAGAGAGAGAGACAGAAGGCGAGCGGGCGCCATTTTGGGAGGGTCGGGTTGCAAAAGCGTCCCCGATCCGAGCGGGCTGTGCGGCCGCCATGATGGGAAGGGCGCTAGCCGCTCGTAAGAGAAGGTGGCACCATGTTGAGGAGGGCGGGGGGAGGCTCGCCATGTTGGTAAGGTCTTAGGGTGTTCTTTATGCAATGGACGGCCGTCGCCATGTTGAGGAGGAGGAAGAGGCGCCCCTTGAAATGGGGAGGGACGGTGGTGGTAGTGAAGGGAGCGGGGAAGAGCCCGGTGATAAGGAGTGACATGGGCATTAAGCATTGGCCAGTTAAAGCAGCACCCTCGTGGCTTTGCAAAGCAGGCTCGGGAAGAAATGCAGGCCTCTGCCCCGAAGGGCTTACAATCTGCAATTCACGGAGTACTGGGCAAAAGATGACTAATAAGTTGGCGAGTGATTAAGAGGATGGGAGGGCAAAGCCACTTGTCTCCTGGCCTTCGCCTCTGTGCCGCCAGCCCTTTTAGAACTTATTTTTTACATTTTTATGTACGGTATAAATATATAATGCCAGCTTTGGGCAGCCAACTGCTTTTAACGAGAGGCGTGGCGCTGTGCTGTTTTCATTGTTATTGTATGTATGTTTCAAATAGATTATATATATATGTGTGTGTTTTAAATTCTATTCATGTTTAATTGTTTTTAATTATTCTTCCACACACACACCCCAATTGTTTTCAGCTACTTTATCTTGTAAGCCACCTTGAGTCTCTGCCACGGAACAAGGTAAAAGGTAAAGGACCCCTGACAGTTAAGTCCTGGGGTCGCTTTACTGGCCGAGGGAGCCGGCGTACAGCTTCCGGGTCATGTGGCCAGCGTGACTGAGCCGCTTCTGGCGAAACCAGAGCAGAGCACGGAAATGGTGTTTACCTTCCCGCCGGAGCGGTACCTATTTATCTACTTGCACCTTGACGTGCTTTCGAACTGCTAGGTGGGCAGGAGCTGGGACAGAGCAACGGGAGCTCACCCTGTCATTTGAACTGCCAACCTTCCAATCTGCAAGCCCAAGAGGCTCAGTGGTTTAGGCCACAGCGCCACCCGTGTCCCTGCCACGGAACAAGACTGTGGTATAAATAAATAAAATAATAATACTGGACTGTAGGGTGTGCTGCAAAGAGCTGTGGAACATGCATACACCTTAATTTGCTCAGAGACCTAAATTTGCATTATTTATATAAAGCAGCTTATGCTGTTTATGCAAATTGGGTCACTGAGTCTTTACAGTGCATAGGAACATCCCTGTGTATTTTCAGCATTACAGAATTATTTCAACTGAAGGTAGCAGAAAATCAATACATAACTTTATAGTTGCCAGTTCCAGGTCATAAGAGACTGTATCTCACTTTCATATTAGATCACATTTTTTTTACCCCACCTTTCCTTCACAAACTGAGGATGGCGTACATGGATTTTGCTGCTTCCTCACTCCTTTCATTCTAACAACAATCCTACAAGGTAGGCTAGACAATTGAGTGGGATTTGAAACTTGACTGTTCTCAGGCCTAGGCTGGCACTGTAGCTGTTTGACTATGACTATGTTGCAAGTCTTCTACTGTATACAGCTTACAGGTTTTTGAAATATTATATGGTTCACCAATGCTTATAAATAAATAAATCTTGCATTAAAAGGTGCGTGTGGCTTTTGGCGTCATCCAGCTGTGAAAGACTGTTAACATTCACAGCCTGGCACATCCTTGTTTGCAGGAGTTCTGAAATACCTCCCACTTGGATGCTGGAGGCAGGGAGACTTATCTTGTAATAGCCACCAGGCCATGCCTTTGACAGAATGCAAGGGCCTGGGAGTTCTTGCTGGGAGTTCCTTGTCACACAATCCAAATATTTGAGAGCGAAGTTTGGAGCTGCCTCCAGAAATGGGTGCATGCAGAGAGAAAGGTGTTATTTCCTAGTTTGTGATGTGTCGGTGTGTGTATGAAAAACACTCTGGAGGCACTTTTTCACATACAAATGCGCCAATGTTCCAGTGTGGGGGGATGGGACATTTCCCTCATTCATTAATAAAAACACTCATTCCTATTGGATTTACACCCAGGTAAGTGGGGCTAGGATTGCAGGTAGTAGGGAAGACTTGGGCGTTGCTGCCTGAATGTGCTCCATCGCGGGGCATCCTCTACCCATCCTTTCCCTTAGGAAAGACCTGGTTTGGATGGGGAGGGTGGGGTGCACAAAAGGCTCTTGGGAAAGCTGCATGTGTTATTTGAGGGGGGTTGTTTTGAACAAATTCCCCCATGCTGATTATACAGTAAGCAGAATTTTTACACTCCCACTGCACACACAAATACACTGGATAAGAAATCCTAATCCTAGTGCGAACCAGTATGAGGCTTGCCTCCTGAACAGCTGATAACAGAACAAAGGAAAGCTTAACGTTTTGCAGAAGTGCTTAGCAAGGGGATTCTCAAGCAGCTCCTGTGAAGAAAACGGTCTCTCTACTACTCCCTGCCTTTTGCCATGGCAGAATACTGTGGCTTCATTCACCCCCACCCCACGCTTCAAAGCACTAGAGCTGGTGTGTGGACCAAAGAGCAGCTTACAGTACCTTGCCTGCATTGTCAACAGGTTCCATGTGCACCCAAGTTGGTGCTTTTATCCGTGGTGCCTTGGCAACGATGGTGGGAAACAGGCAAGGAAAAGGACGTAGGAAGCTAAGTTTATGCCAGTTACAGGTTGGTCTGCCATAGTCAAAACAAAATAAAATAAAAAATTCCTTCCAGTGGCACCTTAGAGACCAACTAAGTTTGTTCTTGGTATGTTCTTCGTGTGCATGCACACTTCTTCAGATATTCTTGTCCCAAGCATGGAGGTGAGCAGGCAGAAAGGGAAGGATTCAGATCTGCTTGGGCCCGTGATTGTGTGCTTTTGGTCCCAGGTGGAGAGACAGACTGCAACAACCTGCTTTAAAAGCAAGGGGTTGGTGGCTAAATACACACGCAATATTTCCTTACCCAGTACAAAGGGGTGGTGGCACTCTAGCGCCATCAAGACATGGGAAAGCTGGGTGAACAATCGGGGGGGGGTTGATGTGAGAAACCGGGGGGGGGGCAGGCGGGAAAGCACAGCCTTAAGGTTCATTTTGAGTAACAAGGGAAGACCGCTTACACCTGCAACATACTGTATATTACTTATGCAACTGCTTTCCTGATACTTAAACCAAAGCACACTGGTCGTTCTGTGTTGTTGCTGTTTGTCCATTTGAGTCTCTGTCCACCAAGGGGATCAGTGTAGGCCAAAACAGCACTCCCAGCCTCTGAAATTAGGCTAGTTTAGATATTCCCTTAGGGATAAAGGGATCCGGCTAAAGTGGAGTATTTCTTCAGTGCCCTAAGTGCTGAATCGGTGTTGCAAGACTTCAGGTGTGCCACACAGCAGGGCAGGGGAGAAGCAGGCAACAGTGCTGCCTTGCTTCAGACACGAGATTCAGTCTCTGCTGATGTTGCAGGCGGCAACAGTAGTTGGAACAGTATGCTGGAACAGTAGTCTTGCAGGGTGATGAGGAGCTGCTCACTTTGCTAGCCTCGCAGCCTGATGTGTTGGTAGGAATATACGGTAATTCCAGTGGATCCTGGTAAATCCTTTCTATCATGCAATAGATTCCAGCAACGTTAAAGGTGATGGAGATACAAGGCAAAGGGACTTGGATAGCCTCATGCAGGTTTGCAGACACTCAACGGACAAGTTTCCCTCGGAGGATACTGTACACTGCCGTCACCAGGAATTACGGTAAGGAGCTAGTTTCCAGCAGGAAGTTGGAGAGACTCCCATGACGTTGCTACCTTGCTATTTTATTATCAATGCATGTACTGCTTATATACCAAAATGGCTTTTTTACTGACACCCCTGGGAGCTTGCAACAATTAGGTTTGCTAACTATACCCACCAACACATGCCATTTTTCTCCAAAAACTGTTGGATCAAATCACTGTCCTGTTTTTCCTTTTTATATAATTGCTTATAAAATTTCTGAAAACATTTTCTAATCTCCTTGGGATCTTCAATGTTCTTTCCATCTCCTACATCTTTTAACAGCCACTGAGCTCCCGTTGCTCGGTCCCTGCTCCTGCCAATCTAGCAGTTCGAAAGCACGTCAAAGTGCAAGTAGATAAATAGGTACCGCTCTGGCGGGAAGGTAAACAGCGTTTCCATGCGCTGCTCTGGTTTGCCAGAAGCGGCTTAGTCATGCTGGCCACAAGACCCGGAAGCAGTACGCCGGCTCCCTCGGTCAATAAAGCGAGATGAGCGCCGCAACCCCAGAGTCATCCGTGACTGGACCTAATAGTCAGGGCCAGGAGCCCCTTTACCTTTTTATGATGGGCAGAGATTTCATCAGTGAAACGTTTCTCATAAAGCAAGCTCCTGAGCTGGCCACGCTACTTGCTAAATTTGCCAGTGTTACGCTGCTGCTGAAGGCACAGGAGCAGAGCCAAGAAAAATGTCGGCAAGCCTAATTTCACCGTATGCAAAGTGCCAGGAACGTAAGGGCAATGTTGCTCAAAACTAACAGGCAGGTTGTTTGGAAACCTATGAAGAGGATGGTCCCACTGGATGAACAAAGCAGGAGAATAATGTCAAGGTAGAAGGGACGCTTTGGGTTGTTTCATTGCCCTCAAATAGGCCCACAAGTAGGAATCTATTTTAGATTTGGAAACTGAAGAAGTCAACAACAAATCACAATCCCATCAACTTTCCCATTGGGGAATTTACCTCCCCCCACCTTCCAAAAAAGTTCATAGCTCTGAAAACGATTAAGAACAGTTGTACTGCACACTCCGGGAGGAACCTCAAACCAAACCACTCTCACCGCTTTGCAACAACTCCAGAATAAATGGCTTGCAAATTGCAGCCCGTGACAATGTGATCCATTCTTATTTTTGCTTCTGTATAAAAAGCCGTGTAAACACCAGGAGGACATTAGGGGGAAATCCTTGTAGGATTTGGAGGAGTAGCATGGTGGAGGAAGCCTATAAACAAAAGGAAAATAAACAAGTCACCTGCTTTCCCTTAATCCCAAACTCAAACAGGCTAATTCCCCTCAGCAGGGGAATTAGTTGTGGACAAGAGCGGATACTTTGATGGAAGGAGAAGGGCAAGCGGCTCCTTAGCTAGATTTCAGCTTTGAATGGGTGACCTGAGAAGGCAGCAGCCCTGCACTGGATGGAGGGAAACAGAAGCCAGAGCTGAGCACAGTGATAGGAAGCACTTAGCCTCAGGCTGTGTACACATCACACATTTGAAGCACATGACAGCCCCCCCCCAGAATCCTGGGAACTGTAGTTCGTCAAGGGGGTTGGGGAATTATAGTTTTGTGAAGGCTAAACTGCAGCTCCCAGGCTTGTATCGAGGAAGCCATGCCCTTTAAATGTATGGCGTGCCCACAACCTAACACTTCTGAAGTCAAAATCTATGGAAAAAAGGAAAGAACTTTAGGCATGCCTGGCGCATTTAAAGCAGCTGTTGGTCTGACAAGCCAGTGGCTGCTTCCATGAATCTGTCATATAATTGACAGTGGAAGAAATTCCCCTCCCGACCCGTGCCTGACCTTCCAGAATCAGTTACAGGTAGGTAGCCGTGTTGGTCTGCCATAGTCAAAACAAAATTAAAAATTAAAAAATCCTTCCAGTAGCACCTTAGAGACCAACTAAGTTTGTTCTTGGTATGAGCTTTCATGTGCATAGAATTTGGGATTTAAGGGAAAGCGGACGAATGATGTAACTTAAGAAAACTAAAGTAGAGAAGGAAGGAAGTCAGAAAACTCGGCGGAGTTCATGCATTATTGTAAAAATTGTACCTGACAAATGTGTGTTAAGTTTTGTTTATTTTTGGAAAATAAAAAATATATCTGCAAAAAAGAAAGTTCATACCAAGAACAAATTTAGTTGGTCTCTAAGGTGCTACTGGAAGGAATTTTTTTATTTTTTATTTTGTTTTGACTTCCAGAATAAGTTCCTCTTTGATCCTGATCTAACCGCTCTCCCCATCTTCTCAACTCATCAAGTGTCTTGGCACAGCAGTTGCTTTTGTTAACCTTCCTTTTGCTTCCCCCGTGTTTCTTTCGAGGAACAGCAAAAACAAAACCGAGGCCTTTCCCCCATTTTCCTATCGGAACTTTGCATTTCCAGGTATTTCCTCTGTCCTCACTCAAGCTGTTGACGTATCATAGGTGGCAACCTGGGATATGCAGTAAACATGCTTAAAAGACTAAAAGTGTGAAAGACTTAAAACGCTGCGTAATCCTGAACCACAAACAAAAATGAGGCATTAAAAAAATTCAAAACTTCTTGTGGAGGAATTCAAAGTACACTAGGAAAAGCTGCACACAAACCTGGAGACGCTTAACTATATGGGCTGTGTCTTTACATGTAAACATAGGACAGAGCTGGGATGTTAAAGGGAAGAAGGAGAAACATAATGGCCACAAGCCAGCACAGACTCCACAGAGTTTAATGGGACAATGGCATGTAATTGCACAATGGACTGTGGGAAGCCCAGCCTGCGTGTGCTCACAAGGAAGTCGCAATGAACATGCTGTCTTTTTGCTACCTGTGCCTGGACCGGAAAACATTTGTACGTTATATTTTGCTTATTCCTTGGTAACAATTTAATAAAAGAAATAGTTTTGTCTGTAGGTTTCTGGCTGCAGAGCCTTAAACTGCATGTCTCCTTCACAAAGGAAACATTTTGGACTGGAATATCAAATAGCACTGTTTGAATGCACACCCACCCACACATATTTAGCTGTCCGTAGTACGTTAGTTCAAGACCAGCTGACCAGCATCAGTAGGCAACCTGAACTTCCCGGAAGAAGCTACACAGTACAGCCACTATGGCGAGTAAGGAGTGGTCGAAAGGGTGGATAAAATGGTAAATACACACCTGTTTAATGTCCACTGTAAGCCACCCCACTTCCAAACCAACAGTGTGCATCCTTGCAGAAAGGGAGGACAGAAGGCTAGCCCACGCCTTGCTTCTCTATCAACCCCAAGCTTCCTTGTCTTCCTGAGCCAAGTTTTATCAGTACAGCACAGCTGTAAGGATAGCTGCTGCCCTGGGGCCCCATCAGCCAGGTCCACAAAGTGTAAGGGAAGGCAACGCATTTGCTTTGGCGGGCCTGTGTGAGCCTCTGGAAGTACCGAGACACGCCTGCCGGCATCGTTACATTTCCAGATTGGCACCGTTCCTTCCCCCTCACCTCGTCTGCCTACATGGCACATTCTCACCAGCACCACGAAGCTTGGGCAGGGGGCAAATCCTTCTTTGCTGCAGATGAGCTTTCAGGTCTGGACCTGTTTAGGTCCAGGTTGAGCATTTGCCTGGGGATGCACAGTTCGGGCTGGGGGGTGTGTGTGGGTGGGACCATCCTGGAAGCAGTGCAGAAGTCCAGCCTCTCGGCGTCAATACCAACCCAGCTGGCAAATAATAATATCTCAAACTGCACCTGAGCCTGTCAGGATGCCACCTGAGCCAGCGTACACTCTACTTCACAACCCACCCTACAGAAATCGTTGCCCATTTCTTCCTGCTCCTACGTATAAATTTGCTTTCCAACGGATCTAATCCTCGACTACTCCATCACACAGATCCCGGGCGTCTTAACAACTTCCCTTCACCAAACAAAGCACACAGAATGTTGCACTATCTGGTGCAGCACGTACCGGTAAGTCTGGGATTCTTAATAAAAGATGCTAGATCTATACCCTTGCAGCTAACCGGGATCCTGCATGGAAATGACACCCTGCCCCAGAATACCCTGGGCTGTCACAAGAGGATTATGAGGCACACTCTGGAAGCTGGCCATGCTCGACGCAGAGAGGCTGGACTTCTGCACTGCTTCCAGGATGGTCCCACAGACCCACACCCCAGCCCGAACTGTGCATCCCCAGGCAAATGCTCAACCAGCCTTTATGCTCATGCCAGCTTTACTAGTGTGTGGAGTATTGAGCCTGTAAACGCCCCGGGTCCTGAAAGGCCCCTGCGTCCCAGCTGCAGCTTGGTTTGAACATCCAAATTCCACGCTTACGCTGCAGCTTCCACAAGGGAAAGCAGAGGCCCTGTAAATGGTGGAGGCCCCCAATGCAAAGCCCACCCCCACCAGACATGACCAGGAGGAGGCACAGAAGGTTCTGCGAGTTACTTCCTGCAACAATGAAGAACAGACTGCGGCGCTGCAGTAGGCATCTCAAAGCAGCGTTTACTTCCTTCTCGTCGTTGGAAGCGAGAGCTGCTTCAGTCCACCTGCAACAGTGATTATGGCAAAGAAAGAAACCTGAGTAAATTCTGCTTGGGTTCGTGTGGTCCCCGCAAAAGTCTCCTTCCCCTGTGAAGGGGCTCCGGGTCTCACCGCGAACACTGGGGCTTGCCTTTTCCCACTGTTGCATTCCCTATTTCCGCTTCTTCCCTTTCTTTTTCGGAGAGCCTGGCCACGGGAAGCCACGGAACTCCAAGCAGGCAGCAGCGTTGTGGGCGATGTAGTAGAGGTTGAGCATGGCCGCCGGGCTCATGATGTCCACCTCGACGGCGCCCTTCTTTCCTTTCTTCCCTTTCCCTTTCCCCTTTCCTTTCCCCTTTCCTTTGCCTTTGCCTCCACCACCCTGCCAGGAAAAGCGGAGAAGGGAGTCAGCGCGGAACCTTGAAAACAAGCACCATCTCAAACGGAAGAGTCTTTAAATTCTAGAATTACATCACTACAGCCAGCAAAATACATACTAAATTGTGCATTCAGAACAAGGGGAAATAAGCCTCTTAATATTTCTCGCAACGGGAACCTGCAGCCTTCTGCAACGGCCTTTGTCCACATCATTAATATAGGTGGAATGAGACACATGCCTCTTCTTACAAGAGGGGTGTGTGTGTGTGTGTGTGTTGTGTGCAGGAAGAGTCTGCAGGTTGGAGGAACCAGCTGAAGGTAGCATTGAGTCTTTCTAGACTACATCCACAAAATCATACTGGGCTTCTGTTGGGCTCCAGAAACTATGCTGCCCGCTGTCAGGGGAGGGTTCCCAGAAGGCTCACATGCACCATAAAAGGTTCCTGGGGGCGGGGTAGGAAGGGGAAGGATGCTGTGAGATATGTTCCCCACACCACACCTTTATGGTATTGACTATTGATTTAAATCATAAAATCGTTGAGTTGGAAGGGATCGTGAGAGTCTTCTAGTACAACCCTCCTGGCAATCCAGGAATCTTCTGCTCAACAAGAGGCTCGAACCCACGACCCTGAGATCAAGAGTCTCAATGCTCTGCCAGAACTTGTTCACCTGCTGTTTGGGGCAATGAGGCTTCAACAATAGCTTTTGTGAAGTTAAGCAAACCAACAATAAAATCAAAGAACAATTCCAAACATTATAGCAGCAGGCTGGATAAATTTGAGTGTTAAAGCTGGGGGCGTGATCTCTACCCGAAACCAAACAAATGAAAAAACAAAATGACTCCCCCATGGAGGGAATTTCGAAGACTAAAAGTCCCCATCTTTAGTGCCCCATCAAACTTACCGCTGGTTGCAGGGGCTGGCGGGGGGCAGTTTGGAGGGCAGCCTCAATATTTGGACAAGTTCAGGTGGGAAGTGACAGCCCTTTAGGAAACTCGGATCCAAGGTTACAGCAGTGGCCAGGAACCTGTTGCTCTCCTCTGCAGAAGCTGCTGAAGCAAGTCTTTAAAGGCAGCCCCAAAGGGGAAAGGGATGGAAGGGGAACAGCAGCCCATGACATCAAGTAAGGCTGGGCTGAGGAGGCTGTGGTCCTTCAGGGGTTGCTGGACTCTGGCTCCCATCACCTTTTACCATTGGCCACGATGGGAGTCCCATAACATCTGGAGGACCATAACATCTGGGAGTTCCGTAACATCTGGAGGACTATAAATCCCCCACTGAATGTATTGATGGATCCCCGGGAAACAAAAAGTCCAGCCTGACAACAGTGGGCTAGAATGCAGCCAAAACGTTTCTTTCTTTGCAAAACGAAAGGTGTTATACAGTGCTTTTTCTTGGGGGGGGGGGGACGCAGGAGTATGCATACCCCTAAACATTTTGTGAATCTTTGTACTTTTTCCATTTACTGTATTTATTTTCCCCGATTTGATCTGTAAAATGGTGGTTTTTCTTGAATCAAAATGAAAGTACCCCTAAACATTTTTTTAAGAAAAAAAAAAAGCAC
Source organism: Lacerta agilis (assembly GCF_009819535.1). Classification (NCBI taxonomy): domain Eukaryota; kingdom Metazoa; phylum Chordata; class Lepidosauria; order Squamata; family Lacertidae; genus Lacerta; species Lacerta agilis. Next base: position 3,891,986 of record NC_046321.1, on the reverse strand, counting down.
TGGTGTTATATACATTATTTTAATGAAATAGAACAACTGAATGCAGGCTACTGCCGTGGTGGGGGAATAATGAAGCACCACCCAGAATGAATAAAGAGAAAGCCAAAGGGGTCTGGAAAAGAAACAGCTTTTCCTGCTGCCCCAGAAGCAACTAATGGTGCCTCATTAGCACTGGGATCTGTGAAACTATACATTACCATAGTGATGTCCTTTCACTGGACTGAGCTATTGACCATTGTGTCTAGTCCCAATGCAAGGCAATTAAATTTTTTTAATACTTCCAAAGGTAATGCCTACAATGTAAAAAGAAAAGAAAGAACAGTAAAGTAATGTTACAAGATAACACTGTTGTGATGACACAATATCTGGCTTTACTGAACATTTTTGAGGATGCGATTTCGGAGCATATTGTATAAAGAAAGGCCTGATTACCTGACCACCAATTGGGTGGCTTTTAAAGAAGTTTAGACAAGTCCATTGAGGAGATGCTCAGAGATGGAGAAAGCAGGAAGTATCTCACTGAACTCTTGGCACAACAGAGTAGGGAAAGTTTCATTTTCTGAAAAATGAGGCTCAAGGAAGGTCAGACAAGGATAATTTCCTTATTGACCAGTTTCCCTTTATTCAATATGTTAATAGTACCCTCTCTGGGTATAGGGCAGGTATGGGGCGGTATATAACTCCAGCTGCTGTTAAAAGGTTGGGGCACTTTTCTTAGCCCCCTACTCCACTAGCTTCCTTCAACAACAGGCAATGCCATGTTGGTCTGCCATAGTCAAAACAAAATAAAAAAAAAAATTCCTTCCAGTAGCACCTTAGAGTCTCTAAGGTGCTACTGGAAGGGATTTTTTTTATTTTTTAACAAGCAACATATTTCCCTATGCAACACGCGTCATTAACACGCAAGTCCGCATTCCCACGTGCTGCCCGGGCTACACGCGTCCCAGAGCCTCGCGCGGACTCACCAGCCAACCCTCCTCCTCTCCGACCCGTCCAAAGCGGAGCTCACGCACCCGCGCGCCTGCGTGCGCGAGACCAGACGGAGGAGCCGCCGCTGCCGCCGGCTGCCAGTTTGCCGGGCGGAGCTTCGCAGTTCGGGGGCGGGGCTTGCCGCCTTCTGTTTACCTCCCCGTTAAGATCGGTTGCCATGGTTCGAAAAAGAAAAAGAAAAAAGAGGGGAGGGTTGTTGAGGTCATTCCTTCGTAACCGGGCAACGAGCGTAATCTAGCGAGACCCCGAGCCCCGCGCGTGCGCACTCCGGTGGCAGCTTCGGGAGGACGTATTACAGGGCCTTGCGCCTTCGCCGTTGTGAGAAGGGAGGAGAAAAGGCGGGAAAAAAGAGGCGCCCGCGCGCCCCTCCCCCTTCTGTTCGAACAAGCGCTTTGCCTCCAACAGGCGACTGTGAGGGGAAAGGGCGGGAAAATCTCCCCCATTCTCTCTTAAATAGAAGAATCAGATAAATATAGTATTAGATAGATAGATAGATAGATTATAGCATATGCTATTTTATATTTTATAACATACACAGTACTGTATATTCAGTTTCTTGTCATTGGCTTTTAGCGATACAAAAACTGCCTACAAAATACACAAACTCGCTCACGCACCCACAGAGCTTTTATTCATTACCTTTTTGCTCGAAACATTTCTACACCACCTCTCACTGAGTCTCACTGATTAAGATATAACAGCATATGGCGATGTAATCATGCCTCTTTAGGTATATGTTGAGGGCCTGCCTTGCGTCGCCTTTTCTCCCCTCAGAAATTACTGTTCCTATTCACTCTGAGGAATCATTGGCATTTGTGGACATTGGCACACAGTTAAAATTGTATTCCTGTGGCGTGTGGGGATTATTGTAGGTGGGCCCAGGGGACGTGGACCCTGCAAACAGTTGTGGTGGCAAGGATGGGAGAGAAAACATGCACCACCTACTACTACTTGGTGGTCTTAAGATCCCACCACTAAGATCTTGAACATACATCTTATAATACATCTTATAATACATACATCTTATAAGCTCATTAGGGTACCGATTGGTCTGCTCATATTAATGTCAATTTCATAAACTATATACCGCTTGACTGTAAAGAAAAATAACAACCCAAACCCTCCCATCAGATGTCAATGAGATAAACAACTACCTGACATTCAGAAAATAACTGAAGGCAGCCCTGTTTAGGGAAGTTTTTAATCTGTGATATTTTAATGTATTTTAATATGTGTTGGAAGCCGCCCAGAGTGGCTGGGGTGACCCAGCCAGATGGCGGGGTACAAATAATAAATTATTATTATTATTATTAAGAATAAAACAATTAAATTATCAGTTTTTTAAAAGTTTGAAAACGTTTTCAATTGTACAGGGGGGGCGGTTAATTGTAAGTGTGAGCTGACAGTGTTTCTTTGTCTCTCTCTGTTATTTACAAATCTTACTTTTCTCCCAAAATATATATATATACGGCAATATACACACAATGCAGCTGCACCAGCCCGGCATGACCAGGACTGTAACTGAAATCATATTATCTGAAAAGGCCGACTTTGAGCTGCATGGTTTAAGGAAGCCCCAGAATGCAATCAGAGATGTTGCCAGCCTAATAATAATAATAATAATTGCACGTTCATACTAGCATTTATTGTTGGACTTGCTGCTGGAACTAACTGCACATGTCTAATACCACGTTAGTCCCTGGAGCATTTAAAATTCGTATTGAAAATTGTACAGTAGCTTAAAACTTCCCTCCTGAGTTCATGTGAATGCATATGTGGTGATCTTTTTACAAATCATTAAAATGAACAACGTGAAAGAACACACACACACACAAACATCCTTGAAGAGTAGGTAGTTTTTTATTCTTGGTTACAACTTGTGCTTAAAAACTGGACTGACTTCATATGGCCATTTCCTTGAAAAATGCTTTGTCTCGATGCACACTAGGAAACAAACCTTCTCACTCCACAGCAACAGAGAGAATACATGTATTCTGGGAACTCGTGTTTATAATTTTCTCACATTAAATAGGAAGCTTAAAGTTGCAAGGGGGTGTATAGAGGGCAGGTGCTTTACCAGATAGGTATCTGGCTCCCATTCATACCAATGAACTATGGAACAATCTCTGGCATTCAAACATCTAGCAGGGAGTGAAATATATGTGCTACTCTTTTATTTAATATGTTTGCATGTTTCCACAGATACTGATTGGAGTAATTTGTGGGTATCCTTTTGTGCCTTTAAGAGGTAGCATGGGAGAACATTGGCCAATGCATACAGGAGTACAAAAAATAAGAAGGAACTAAAATCCTCTTACTTGTATTTTACAGAGAAAAAGGCTTTGCTGTGTGTTATACATTATACCTGTTGAAATGTCTTTTTGCACACACAAAGTACACACAGCTTTACATTAAACCTCAATGTTTCCAGACTGGGCCTAGGGTTTGATTCTGGCCTCATTTCTGGCACAACAATCTCTCACACCCACAGAAGGTCCCCTGGGGGGCAGGTTTAGTGATGTACGAAGACATCCTTAAAACGTGAACAAGCAGAACATTTCTCACAATGTGAATAAGTAGAGCTCATGGAAGCAACATGAAAGCAACATGAGGAAAACTGCACAAATAATTTTTCATTCTAGACATGGATGGAGAAACTTGCTTAATTTGCAACTGGATCCCTCCCCCCCAACTGCTTCTGTATGCACTGTTTTCTATTAAAGGAATAGCTCCCATTCGTAGTTTTCATGCCCGGATGCTCTTTGGAATATAGCTGGGAGCCAGTCTGACACTTACAGCTTGCTTTTTATGAACCGCGGAGTTTGCAGTTTCTAGGGAAGCAAACTGCATGGAGTGTTGCAAGTTTTTTTAAAAGGTACACATTTGCTGAGATATTTAGAAACGTGAATTGTGCATGGTAGTGACTCAAGTCTTGGACAACTTGGCACACACAACAACCATCACATGAAAGCAAGCAGGAAAGGAAAGCTCATCAATGCCAGATATTTAAATATATAATATTCAAGATAGATCAGTGTAAATGGATCAGAACCAGGACTTCTGTTGCTACCTTCAGGCCCATGTACAGTAGATTGAAGCAGTCAGGGAGAAAAGGGAAGATTCTTGCAAAGTTGAGGGCATTTTTAAGGTGTTTAGCATTTCAACTCACCCTAAAAAGTTTCCTGCCAGATATAAGTACCCCCAAACACAGAAGGATCAGCCCTTTCCCCCAGGACACAGCACCTATTATCTGGAGAGACCAAGACGGCATTTGGTTCAGGTTAAGCTTCCCAGTGCCATCACGGATAGCGTAATAGTTCTTCCCAGCGGATGGGCTGTGAGAACACTTCTCTCTCCAGCCATAGTTCGTAAGAGTAATGGAAATCTTCAGGAAGGTCCAGGTGCTGCCCCAACACACTCTGCAAGCAGTTGTCCACTGGAGCAAATTCAGAGTCCTGGGATTTATCATACCTCCGGCTATTAAAGGCTTCAATATTGGCTCGTAAAGTGCATTCTTCAGCTTGGAAGTCCCAGGGCCGAGCATCGATATCTATGTGCCAACAAGACAAGAGAGAGCCAATATGAAAAGTGGAATGTGTTCTTTCTGGTAATACAGAACAACCTCTTTTGGGTTGGGCCTGAGCCCACAGCTCTGTCAGTGTTGAGACTCATGGTGTCAATATGGTCTTTGGAGTGACACCCTTGGATTCCTAGTGGCCCCAAGAATGAGTCATTTCATCATTACTGGGGGGAATATATGCATTTCATGCCAGTGGTCCCAGTCCCAATCCCTAGATTCTCCAGTTAAGACATCTCAGGTAGTTGGTACTGAGAAAGGTCTCTGATCTCTAAACTCCTGGAGACCACTGCCAGTCAGAGGCTAAATGGAAAAGCAAACTAAGTCTGTATAAGGCAGCTTCAGAGGGTCACAATGGAAAGTACCCGAAATGGGACACTACATAAGCGAAGGGAACATCATGTCTTAAAATCTGCAGTTAAGGAGCCCAGCTAAGTCAATACACCTGAAAGTTGCTAAACCACATTGACCTGATGGAGTTTATGACACAATAACACCTGGAGGGACAGCATGGTTGGTGCCCTGTGCAAGCAAGAGAGACAGATCAAATGTTTGCAGGCATGGCCAATCTTGGCCCGCCAGCTGTTTTGGGACTACAACTCCCATCATCCCTAGCTAACAGGACCAGTGGTCAGGGATGATGGTAATTGTAGCCCCAAAACAGCTGGAGGGCCAAGTTTGGCCATACCTGGTTTAGTGGGTGATATAGAGATGAGGAATGCCCACAGAATGCTCAGCCAAAACCAGCATCACCCTTTCAGGTAAGGAAGACATTTGCAACACCCACCGTTGCCGTAAGCCCAGTCGTCGTTCATGCGATGGCGCACTTTCTGGTAGATGGCGGACATTGTCTTCATGTTGCTCTTCCTCCACTGGCGCCCGAGATACTTGGTCTGGATCTTCAGCAGCTTCAGGACGTACAGCTGCATCATGGCTTGCTTGACTTTCAGAGCCCGTTTCAGGATAGGAGCAGACTTGAAGACCACCAACATCTACCGATATACCAAACAGGAAGCAACGGAGCATTTATTTTAAGAATCCTTAGGACGTTCTTAATGATTGCAGGAACAGGCAAACAATACACTTAAGGCCTTCAGTATGAGTGGAAAAAGGAAACCCAGCAAGATATGGTAAAACATCTGCTTTGCAAGCTGAAGATCCCAACCCCGGGATCTCCAGGTAGCACTGGGGATCCTGGAAATCCCGGAGAGCTGCTGCCAGCTAGCATAGACCAAGAACAGGAACAGGAAACCTCCATCCTGGTATCCTGACCTACCTGGGGAGGCGGCTGTGTTACCCAAACCATGCCCGCCCACACACCAGCTGACATCACTCCTCATGGGCCCAAGGACAGGATTACATCCTGCATTGGCTACATGCGCTGTTCCCAGTAGGGAACAGGACCCCACAGCCAAGGCAGCAGGAGTTGATCCCCATTCATCAGCTGATGAGTAGGGATTAAATAAGAGGGAATCAGGAAAAGTGCACTAAGTGGGAGAGGGAAACAGCAGCTCTTCAGGACCCCAGGGATTCCTATTTCCTGGTGTCCAAACAACTCATTTATCACTCACAGCTCTGACTTCACTCATTGGCCAGGCTGGTTCATTTCACAGGAATTGCCTAAAAGGGTACCTGCACATTTTACTTCACAACCTTTTCCCTGGGAGGACTAGAGAGACTTATTTAAAAAGTGAAAGCTCAGGGTCTGGGGGCCCTGGCAATCTGTGTTGGCAATCTGCTGGTTCGGATCAACAGAAGAATGTCCTATTTTGTTAAGCTTGCAAATCTTTAGTTTCCGGAGCAGTACATTAAAATACACACACACACACAACATTTAAATCCCATGAAATAAATCTCTAAAATTAGGGGGGGGGGGAAGCCATGTGAAAAATGTGTTTCTGCTGTTGGCATCTGTCTGCCTCAAGAGACAAAGGAGGAGTACACCTTTGGAGGTGAAGTCAAACTGTTGGAAAGTTATGGCGTCTGCTGTGGCTGTAGAGACTGATACAGGAGAGCCATCTGAAATACGGGTTTCTAAAACCCACATGAAATTTGGAAAGTTGAAGCCATCTGCATTGCTGGGGGTGGTGTCACATAAATTGCCAGCTCAAGCTCTGTTCTCTAGATACACTGGAGTAGAAGAATCATTATTTCATTACATATTTGGTCTCACGGCACACACTGCGGGAGCAGGTCAGCTCAGCGTGTAACATCTTCATAGGCTAGTTCAGCCAGCTGGCACCTCACCATCGTCCTGGAATGCTTCCACTTGGTCAGTTTGTTGAGGATCCTCAGCAGGTTGATGCAGGAGAAGAGGTTCCTCCAGCAGAACTGGTTGTTGTCCCCCACTTCCTGCAACGAGGGGGAAGGAAGCAGTCACAACATGAATAGGCTAGTAAGGACTGATAAAGCTTTAAGCACCACTCTTCTTCCAAGAAGAGTGGAAGAAATTTAAGGACTATTTAAAGAAACGTGAAAAGATAGAGATTTGAAGGGAATCAATGGATAGTTGAGGCGATAGCAATAATAGGTTAAGATATAATAGGATGTTTGTGGTAGATGTAGGAATTGAGAATTTTGTATTATTAAAATAAGTTTGGATTAATAGGTATTAATAATGAGGTAGATAAGTTTTAAAGAAGATTTAAAGTAGTTACAAAGTTACTAAAGTATATTGGAAATGAACACTGAAGAGAGGGCTTGAGGAAGTCCACCAAGTAAGACTTGAATAAGTTTAGTACAGTTTGAAGCAGTTTTATTTTTTATTATTTTATGTGTAGTTAGGTGTAATTTGTATTTTGTATTTTTGTTGTAGTGATTTGTAGTTGTATGTTGTATGTTTATATTTTTTGTGTTGTTTATTTGAAAATTTTAATAAATTCTTATTAAAAAAAAAAAAAAGATAAAGCTTTAAGCAGCCTGGGCCCAGCACAACTAATAAATGCATTCATACCTATGTTCTATCATGACCTTTAAGATGAACCAGGAGAATCTCTTAAGCACACTATCTGTGCATCAAATTCAGGTCTGCGAAAGCGTGCAGAAATGCACTCTTAAGAGTTCCAGTGGAAGTGAGATTGATTGCCAAACCACTCCAGGGAATGAAGCTCTGTTGAGTGGAATGGGGGGGGGGGTTGTCTCCTAACAACTTTCAGCACCCTTAACAAACTACAGTTCCCTGGATTCTTTGGGGGGAAATCATGAAACTGCTTTAAATGTATAATACAAATGGGACCTTCAATGGAAATGGGCTTTTGGAGGCCAAGGCAGGAAAAGGACAGAGCAATGCTTTGGGTTATTTTCAATATATTAAGCAGTATAGAAATTAAATATTCAATCAAGGCTTAGTCAATGTAATGCAGATTAGCAGCATCGCTCTCCTGGTATCTGTGGAATGGACCAGACCTGGTGGCCCTCTTAACTAGCCAACATCAGAACTCTGTATTAGGCAGTGAATCTTGGAGATGGCAGTGCCAATACAATTCTAGTGACCCAAGGCAGCTTAAAGACTAGAAAAAACCCCAAACTGATCTTTTGTGGGAAGTTTGGCCCCAAGAAAACCTGCAAAGGAATCATTAACCACTGTCAGTTCACTTAGTAAGCCACTAGAGGTCACTGTTGCTTCAGGGTTCAGCACTTTGATGGCAGTAGGGAAGAGTATTTCTCAAATTCCCTAACCATTAGAACAATCCATAGCCCAGCAACAAACCCTCTTAAAATAGACAGCCTGTTCATTTCAGTGTGCAGGAGACATCCTCATGGAGCCCTTTGAAATTGCCACTCACGGCCCAGTTTGCACTTTAGCAAGTGTGGATTCCAAGGGGGTGGAGACACACAAACAAGCCTAATTTTTTCAAGAGGCAGAGGCATAAATCATCTTGCTTGCTTACTAAAGTAAGCCTGCAGCTTACACAGGGGTTAGGCTCTGGGGATTGCACCCAAAGCCAAAATCACGTATAGTCGAAGCCCATTTGGGATCAATGGCAGGAGGGATTGCCAAAGTCGTTTTCCCCAGAACGCCACACCCTTTCCCGTCTTCTTCTTTTTTGAAGGCGTGTTCCCTGTCTGAAATCCTGGAGAGCTGCTCTCAGTTAGTATTGGTAATATACATACAAAAAAGATACCCCTGTGTTGCAAACTACAAGCAGGATATGAAAAAAGGCAACATGTGGACCAAATAATGTAGGGCAAAATGTTTCTTTATAATGTCAAATAATATGCAGCGAAATTTCTTTATAATGTCAAATAATATACAATGAAGACAGCATTCCGGATAAGTACACTGTTTCGATGTAATCTTATTCAGTTCATAACTATAAAGAATAACAAAACAGAATATATACATCTAATCAATCATATAAAGGATCATATAAAGGATAATGCTCAGCATCAACAAGAGTCCAATGCTGTCTTCATTGCATATTATTTGACATTATAAAGAAATTTCGCTGCATATTATTTGACATTATAAAGAAACATTTTGCCCTACATTATTTGGTCCACGTGTTGCCTTTTTTCATACTATTGGTAATATGGCAGTCTGATTAAGAGTTCTGGGAAACTTGAAATCTTGTACACTATTTTATGACAGTTTGGTAGGTTTAATATGGGCTTTGGAATTGATCAGCAAGTGCGCTATTAATCCCATTTTACAGAGAGCAAATGGAGGCCCCCGAGATTGTAGCTTGCCTAGCCCACAGGCAACAGATGTGAAGAGTAATCGTCGTTGTCCTTACCAAGCTTTCAGCGTTGAGTTCTGGTAACTCATGGACCGTGCAGGAGGGATAATCCAGGACAGAGATGCTTCAGGGGAAATCAAAGGAGACACACACACACACATGCATCAGTTCACTGCCATTACAGACAGGTGTCAAAGCATCAGGTTTAAAATTGCCTCTGTGTTTCCAGGAGGGATGGGAGATTAACTTTCATGCAGGCACTACCTGTTTTTGGCAGTGATGTAGGACATGATATTCTGGTTGAAGAACTTCAGAATCAATGGGATGCAGTTGGCAAACACCAGGTGCTGAGAGACATACTCAAACTGGAGAGAGAAGGGAGTCCAGAGTATGAAACAGGAAAGGGGGTTCACACACACACACACACACACACACACACACACGGCTACTACCAATATTTGCTTCTGGACATGTCTCTTCAGACAGTCAAGTTTCACATGGGACCACTTCCAATTCCTCTCCTTCCCCACATTTAAGGCTTAGCACAGTCCTCCTGGCAGCTGCAACATGTCCTTAAAGCTGTTTTTGGTCTCACAGTCAAACCCTTTTATGGAAGTAAAATGCCTTCCTAAACTACATCCCAAGGACTGACTGCTGGCCATTGCTGCCAGCTCCTAAAAGCCCACCTGGTAGCCCCAAAGACCACCCCATTCACCCCGAACCTGTTCTGTACACCAGTGGAGAGTGGTTATACATAATCCTGCTTTCAATACTATTTATGGCTGCGAACATGGGGTGTGTGTCTCATACTGCTTTGTTTCCACTCGGCTCACGTCCCATAGCTTCCTCCTGAAATCATGCGACTTCCTCTGCCCCCCATTCATCCTGCAACTCTTTATACCACAGATGTTTCTGTTGGGGGGGGGTGTTCCTCCTTTTGTTGTGCAATAGCACAAGAGTGCCCCTCCAGACAGCAATGATGTGATAACATTGGGGGAGCATCAAAGTGCAACCAATAAAGCAGAATTATGTGTGTGGAAGGTCCAGTATAAATCCACCTCTCCTGCAGTATTATTGCATCAATGACAGGTTGCGGAATGCACCTGCAAAACGAAACGCCAGCCTGAAGAACCACTCTTAAGAGAACCACAGATAATAGGGAACCCCAAATGCAAACACCAATCTAAGAAAGCTGGGAGGAAAAGGGACCAAAAGTCTGCCTTATTAATGCTCCGAAGACGCACCTGATAAATGTGGTTCAGCTTGAAATGCTTCAGGAGCAGGAGAAGCAAGGCCGAGATGCTCTTCACAATGATCTCTTTGTGCCTGTTCACGTCGATCCCCAGTTTCATGCTCTGAAGGACTGTGATGCTAACCCAGAAAGGGGTGGGGGAAAGGATGAAGAAACTTAAAAGCAGTTCAGTGTCTACCCAGTTCAAAATCCAGGCAAACAACAACAACACAGGGAGGGTGTGAAGCAGGTGCAGTGAAAGGTGAGGGCTGGGGAAAGTCTCAAAGACCAATCAGAGATGCCTGGATGGCCGATTTGGCCCCTGAGCCAGAGGTTCCCCATCTCTGGCACACCAGAAGTCAGAGAATGAGAAAAATGATGAAAAAGATGGATAATCAAGCAGAGGCCAGGTACTTCTTTCCTTTGATGGGATTCCTACTTCAGGCTAGCAGTTCACCGCAATTCTGCCTGCTAAGATTTCTGACATTGTTATTTAAAAGCAAACGGTTGCATTTCACCATCTTTCTTTGTAACAACAATTAAGGATGCTGTGGGGTTGTGAGGAAGCAAGGGCACCCAAGTGAGGCTGCCCAATGATTTGTGGAAGGAAAAAAAGGTCACCCAAGAAAGCCCCACAGAAAGGAAGGTTAGTGCAACTTGGCAAACCTCATCCATGAGAATTTCCCTCCATTTTGCTAATTTTAAATGTAATTTATTTTCTCATTAACTGATAGAGAATTGTGAACTGCCATGAGACCTGTGGGTATAAGATGGTACACAGATTTTAAGAGTACTAGCAGAGCCTAAATGCAGTCAGAAGGTCCACTGGGGCCATATTCCAGCATGCCAACCACTGCTACAGCTTTTACCAGGCTTCTCTTCTATTACTGCCTGCAAATCCTAATGAATTTGGTATTATTGCTGCTCTGTAGGGATATATTAAACCCTGGCACAGCCTTCTGAGGATTCAGCATTGCAACGAAGGAACATGAGGAAAAAGACACTCGCGTGTACATTCAAAAATACCATGTCTCAAATGGGTAAGCCTGACTCCCAAGAGAAAGGTGAAGGACCACACTGTTTAGGAGTGAAGGTACAAAGTTGATCTGCAACAAGTGTGCAACATCCATCACAGAAACCTGACGGACCTTCGCCCATTGCCAAGCTCAAGCTCGCTGAGAGATTACATGGATGTCACCCAGCAGGTGATTTATCAGTCAAGCACTTACGGCATCTCCTCAGGTAACACGTCGGCCAGGATGTTGATCGAGTCCGTCTTGGCTTTGGAAGTTGGCGCTGCAGCTAACAGGATCTTCAGCAGAGCTATCTGTAGCAGGGGGTAACACCCGCCCCAGACCCCAAATCAGGCATTTTTAGGAAACCTACAGAATCCTCCCTTCCCCTCCTGCACCTTCTAGGACCCCCCAGAATCTAAGTGTTTGCAGCCCAAGGTCCAGGCAACCTCCTGAGAGCTGCATGGCAGCAGTGGATGTGCCCAGAGGCAAAAGTGGGCGGAACGAAAGGAGTAAATTTTACCTTTCTACAATAGGCTATTGTCTGCCTGCACTCACACACCCTTCTGTATTCCCCATCCATGCAAGCAAGAAGCATTATCAGGGTTCGCATTCCAGCCAGGCAAAAATTCTCAGTGGTACAAAGCCGGGAAGGTGAGGGACATGGTCCAGGAGGGGTATGGCCTGGAGGCCGGAATCTGGCCCCTGGGTGTGAGGCTGCCCACCTCTAGTCTACCCAAGGAGAGCAGACAGGTAGCAGACAGGTAGCCAGCAGCTTTGGGTCAGGCTTTATATTGTTCCCTGTCCCTGTAGAGTCAAAAGCGTCCCATTAAATTCAGTGGTGCTTTCTCCCAGGTAGCTGGGTGCAGCATTGCACTGTTAGCTGCAAGTCCCTAAACTGAAGTGACTACCACTAGCTCTGCCTATCTCCTGGAGGAGCCACAGCAACACTCACTCCAGCCCCCAGTGGAATAAGCACCTGTTTATTCACTGCCTAGAGAAGAAGTGGCCCTTCAGAGATGTTAAACTCCAGCTCCCATCATCCATGCTAGCTGGGGCTGATGGGAGCCGGAGTGCAGCAAGCTCCCTGGAGGTCAAATGTTCCCTGTCTTTGCCGAGATGCTAGGGCCAAAGTGGTACGGTGCTTACAGCTTCAGACTAGGACTTGGGAAGGTCTGGGTTCAAAACTCTCCTCACTGGGTGACCTTGGCTGCAGTCACTGTCTCTTAACCTAACCTACCTCGCAGGGCTGTTGTGAGGATAAAATGGGAAAGGGAGAGAACCGTGCCACACCACAACGAGCTCCTTGGAGAAAAGGCGAGACATGAACGCAACCAATCATTCAATGTAATCCAGTGTGCCACAACTGCAAACGGCACACAATTGAGCTGATTCGCCAATGCCCTTTCCCCGTCGCTACGTCTCAGCACTGCAAAGGTCCCGATCCTCATTTTCCCTCCTGCACGCAGACAGTTGATACCCACCATGTACTGTGGCAAGTTGTACAGCATCACCCGGTAGAGTATTTCGCAGGGGGTCTCCTGCACGTCCTCTTCCCCCTGAAGCACAACAGGCCAGATACAGGAGGGAGAGATGGGAAGGGAAGGCTGTGAAGTGCAGCAGTCACGCCATTTCCCAAACCAAGCAGGAAACAAAAGGAGGTACAAGGCAGGGAAAGGGGCAGCTCCACTTGCAGGCTGATACTTCTACTTTTCTAAAGATGCCAGCGCTTTCCTGCAGATCCCCAACGCCGGTGTGGAATTTGAAAACTCTCCACACTTCCAGCCCCAAGAAAAGGAGTCCCATAAGCACAAGGATTTCCACTTTCAAAACAGCACTCCCTCCCCCTGCAAGCCCCCTAAATCTGTTTTAGGGGGTCCCCCTATATCTGTTTTAGGGGGTCCCCCTAACCCACTAGAGCAGAGTTGGGGAAGGCGCATGGCACACACAGTGGGGAGGAGGGGAAGAAGTCCCATTGCTCAAGTAGAAATCCTGGCACTAATGGAATGTGTTAGCTGGATACAGCCCAGAGTTATCCAACCAGCCCTGGTCGCGGGGGGAAATCCATTCATTGGGTCTCTCTAAACAATGCTAAGACAGCTCTACACTAACCCGAGAGGGGGAACTTCTAAGTTCCTGAACAGCTCAGTTGCCACAGCATCAGACCTTCAGTCTGACAGTCCAGGACTTAAATCCCTGCTGGGGCGTACAAGGGAAGCATAGTTTAGGGGCAGAGGTTGCAGGCAGTTAAACAATCCAATTAAACAATGTGTTGAAGATGGGCTAGGAGTGACCATCCTCTGCTTGGAGACCACAGAGAGCTGCTGCCAGTCAGAGCACAGCAGAGCAGAGCACAGATGATGCTGGACTAGGCAGACCAGTCTCTCTAGAACACATCCTTGCATTTCTGTTGAGGGAGTGTCCCTTTTTTTTTTAATTCATCCAATAAATGCCCCATACATCCTTCTAGATTTGGGAACTTTCCTCTTGTACATTTTCACGTCAATTAGAACGAGATTTAGGAGCAGGTTTACGCTGCTGTTCTGAAAAACTGGGGTGCGGCAGACTCAGCAGGAAGCTTACCAAAGACATGGGACACTTCGCCATCTCCTCTTCATTCCTGATCTGGACTTCGGAGATCGAGACATATTTATGCTGGGGGGGACAAGATGCAAACGGGAGCCTTCGGTCAAAAGATCACGGCAACTTGAGCGGCAAACCAATAGGCAGCCCCAATGTGATTATCCGACACCCCCGGCGTGGAGGGCACCCTCTGGTTCCTTTCTCATTGCACCACCATGGCAGGTGAGCAGAAGAAGAACTAGAGGCATTGCAGACCAGCTAGCTGGAACTTCTAGGCAAAGTCTTTCAAGACCAGGAGCCATGGGAAGGACACTAGTGCATAATCCCATGGCTCCGAAGGCTTTGCTGAGAGTCCCTCTGTAAGGTGGCCCAAGATATCTTCAGACACAGTGGCAGCAATGACTGAGGGACTAGTTGCGTAACGGACAAGTCCCCCACCCCACAAAACCCACCATGAGAGAGAGAGGAGCAGGGTGGATTTGATTTAAATCAAACTGATTTAAATCACGATTTAAATCACTAGTCAGTAGGCTTGATTTAATTCACAGTTTTCTACATAAAGACTAATTCTTGCTGGTATAACTTTAATATGCAAGTAGATGAAGATTTTTAGAATAACAGCTTTTCATATTAGTTTTTTTTATCCCCAGTTTAATAGGTTAATCATTCATATTTGGACAACTTTTCTGTTGTACTTAGGAAGGAGAAAAATAATCATTACCTTAATAATAACAATTTAAATAGATTTATTAGATCCATTCCACTCCAAACTATCAGAAAAAATATTGTTTCTATTCTATTCACTGAACTTCTTGAAACTTAGCACTGAAGGGGTTGATTCTGTATTCATAGGTTTGTAGAACAATAGGATTAAGGTATTTTTTTCAACTCTGTTCATGTTATAACATTTTTGCTGTGAAGAAGAGGCATGTGATCTCTGCTGAGTCAAATTCAGTTTTGAGAACTGCAAAAGTAAACCAAGCATCTGTGATAATATCTTGTAGGCAGAGAAACTGCCCAATAATCATACAAAAACCTCTGGAAGAGCATAAATGACATTGTGAATGGATTAATGGAATTTATTTACCAAAAAAATTAAACATATACAGCCTTATTCTACATAATTAAAAAACTAATATTTATTTCATGATTGAATAACCTTTGGATGGTAATATATTTTCCTCAAAAAGCATTTTATTTAAAAAAAAATTCCAATTTAAATCAAAAAAATCCGATTTAAATAAAAAAATCCGATTTTTTTGATTATTTTTTAAAAAATCATTGATTTTATCCACCCTGGAGAGGAGCCATCACGTAAGCGCCAAAGTTAGAATTTACCTGTTTTAGGGTCTTCACACTTTCATGAATGGGGCGTGGTAACCCCACTAAGGTATCTGTGTCCCTGAAAGAGGGAGGGGGGAGATAGGGGGCAGGAATTGAGAGGCTTAGTATCAAACCATCATCTAATTATTCATAGTGCAGTTTATCTCTCTTATCAAATAACCACCTTGCATCACTTTTTCTTTTTTTTTAAGCTGTGGACCACACAACATCGAACGTGCAAGGCACTGTTTGTTTCTGTACCTCTCAATCATTTGCACTGTTAAAATATAGCACAGACTCAGAGAGCCTACTAACTTACTGACAGATTGGCCTAATTTTACATGGTTTTCTGCAATTACCTTTAAACACAAACGAACAGGGATTGCAACAGATTCTCTCCTCTTACTGAATGAGTTACGTATTTTCTCTTTCATCAAACAGAGGCTGTTAGATCATGAATTTCAAAAACGTTATCCTATTCAGCCCTCGGTATGCTCATCTGCTTACTTAGGTTTGTGGCTTCGTCATGAAATGATGCCAAACTATTTTTTTATATCGTAGAGTTTTTATGTTAGCCCGTTTAAATGCATTCCCCTTATTTGTACTGTCTGGAAGGTTAAAAAAAAATACCCTTCCAGAATAGTCTTTGCTCTCGTGGTATGAATACACCAGATACAATATACCATATACATTAATACTGGTTACGAACCGTCCTCCTTGCGAACGCTTTGGGTTACGAACTCTGCTAACACGGAAGTAGCTGTTCCCGGTAGCAAACTTTGCCCCGGGATGCGAGTGAAAGTCGCGCTCCAGCAGCGTGCGCGTACGCAGCGGGAGACCCCATTATCGAAAGCACGCCTCAGGATAAGAACAATTTCCGGTTACGAACAGACCTCCGGAACGAATTAAGTTCATAACCAGAGGTACCACTGTAATTTTGAACCCAGACCCTGCAGTCAGCATCACAGGCCCTTCTTTGTGTGCCTCCTTCTCGAGAGAGTGGCAACGCAAGAACGGGCCTTTTCTGAAGTGCCTGCACGCATGGCATGATGACGATGTGTGGCCCCGGCCCCCCTCAATCACAGAGGCAAGGCAGTGCAAGCGCTGCAGGAGGAGCGCAGAGAGAAGAAATGCCATGGTAATCTGCAACCGCGAAACCAGATGCCTCAGCAGCCCCAGCTGCAACAAAACATGTCTCTCCTGTATCGGTTTCTACAGCCACATCAGGGCTTGTAGCTCTCCAATGGTTTGACTTCACCCGCAAAGGCACAGTCTTCCGTAGATGGCTGAATCAGCCAAAGGCCTGGGAGAAGAGAGGGTGTTTTTGCCTTGCACCTAAAGATATGTAATGAAGGCGAGCATTCCACAAATGGGGAGACACTGCAGAAAAGGCCCTGTTCTCTCATTGCCAACCTCTGGACCTCTCGAGAAGGAGACACACAAATGATGACTGCAGGATCCAGGTCAGTTCATGTGGGGAGAGGCAGTCCTTGACGTTTTGTGCTCCTGAGCCGTTTAAGGCAGGCATAGGCAAACTCGGCCCTCCAGATGTTTTGGGACTACAGTTCCCATCATCCCTGACTACTGGTCCTGTTAGCTAGGGATCATGGGAGTTGTAGTCCCAAAACATCTGGAGGGCTTTTTGTGCCTATGCCTGGTTTAAGGCTTTCTAGGTCAAAACCAGCAATTTGAATTAGGCCTGGAAACTAATTGGCAGCCAGTGCAGTCGGACCAGAATTGTCACTGTAAGCTCAAACCGTTTTGCCCCAGTGAGCAACCTGGACGCTGACTTCTGCACCAGGCTGAAGTTTCCGAACCGTCTTCAGGGGCAGCCCTACGTATAACGTGTTGGAGTAATCTAACCTAGATGCTCTGCTGAAAGGAATGATTTTCGTTGGGAAAACCACATGGAGCAAAAGGTCCAGTTTTCTGACAATCAAGCCGCACCACCCCTGTGATTAGAGCCCTAACATGCATGGTTGCAAGCCCACTGTTATTCTGCAACATGCAAGCCAGCTCCTAGGAGACAAGAGTCCCTCCTCCATTCAGCCGGCAGCCCGATCAGTGATCAACGTCAAGAAGAAACCTTCATCTCAAGAAGCCAAAAACAGCCCCCAAAGTGCAACACTTCTCTCCCCAAATGCATAATGAGAACTCACCGTCCAAGCGTGAATCCAATGAACTTATTTCTGCTCGCCTCCAGGAAATGTTCTATGTCTTTCTGTCTGGAAGACAAGCAGTAGGTTGCGGCGGCGGCAGCAGGGTGGGGGCAGAGGTGGAATATATAACAAAAGCACGCCACACATTATGGGGCAGGCTGGGGGGACCCTAGGCAGCTTGAGAGAAAACATTCTGCCTCCAGCCAATCTGTGTTCAGATGGCATCACACAGAGGTGAAAAGGATTTATTCTGAATATGGGTTTGTAGGCCAAGCACAATAAGCATGCAAGCCTCTGTACATCACAGCTCTCGCACAGAAGCAAATTAAGTGCTCATCACATCCCAAATAGCCTCGGGGACTTCAGATCCAACCATGTTCCCTGACTGTTTTATTTATTCTCTTTGAAAAATCCAGTTGCATCCAGTTCTTTTTCTTTTTTTGTGGGGGGGGGGACTGCAACAATTTGGATATGGGCACACAGTTTGAAGGACGCCCCTCTCCCAGGGCTGGTTTAACCACACAGCAGAATTTAGGAATTGACTTCAAGCAGAAAACCGCCACCACGTCAGGGACAAATACACCAGTCTCGTCTGCTCTCCCTTGCTGTGCTAGCTTTCTCCTTGCAGGGAGATTTCAAAGCTGCGGCCTGAGTTGCTGCAGCCGTTCCACTACCAAGCCCTTGCACGGATCAGGCCCCAGGATGGCATCTCACTCTGAAGGGTAGGAGGTGCCAGGGGTGGGAATACCTGACTTTGGGGGCCCAGGGAAGCCCCTTTGGGAAGGAGACCCTCTCGACAGGCGGGCGTGGGGCCGACACGGCCTGGATGACCGTGTCCCGCTCCAAGAGGTCCAGCTCCCCTTCGATGCCGTTGTCGGTGTCATCGGACTCCTCCTCATCCCCCAGCACCTCATCGTTCTTGAAAGGGTCCCTCTCGTTGTAGATGTCTAGGCTGTCCTGCTTCATCAGAGGCTGCATGCAACGGAAGGCAAAAGGAGGAGGAGAATGACTGTTTGGGTAGAGAGGAGTAGCCCATCCACAGCTGCCTCCAGAGCCGGTCCACCCATGAGGCGGGATGAAGCAGCTGCCTCGGGTGGCAGAAACGCCAAGACGTGGCACTCCACCATGTGGCATGTAAACACAGAGCAGCCAAACACAACATTGCTAGAGTGGACATGAAGGTAACTCAGTCCTCCAGGCTTAACTTCCTGTTTACCTGGACTGAGTTACAGGAACCAGAAGTAGGTGTGGTCTTACCTGGGAACAAGATCCCAAAGATCACTCTCCATTTTGCCTCTCTTTTGAACAAGCAGGATGCTCTCTCTCAGCTTGCATCTGAGAGGAGCACAGGTGAAGCCTGTTCCCCTATGGAATCAGCTTCACCACATGTAAATATATTTATCTAAGCTTATCTGCCTCTTTGAGCCTGTACTGTAACTCATGGATGACTGTAAGTAAACTCTTTTATATCTAATAATCAGTACTGTGTTGTGTCTTTGCTTTTAAGAGGGAAGAAGGGGAATATACCAGGAATATATATTTCTTATAGAGGCTTTAGCAAGCCTATGCAACCGTCTCTGCTGTGTTTTAGAAGGGAATGTAACTCTGCTAAGTTTGGAGCTTGCTCACACAAGCTGGGATGATATATATAAAATAATATATACTCATCCACACTCCTAAACATTCCCACACACCACTTCTGCTGGAACGTCCCGCTCTGAGTTTTGGCGAAAGGGAAGCATTTCGGCTCAGGGCCCCGCTGCCCATCTCCCCTGCCCCTGGGGATCCAGCAGGTCCTTCCGATGTTCTTACGATCACACGGGGGCCGCCACAAACTGCCACCACGAGCATGCAAAGTCAGTATCCAATATTGCAGGCTTGGCGTGGCAGCAGAAGTTGGGGGGGGGGGTTGCTATCGCACGTCTCTGGCTGCAAAACTGATAGCGGACTCCTAGATACGTATTCTCCCTGTCTGCCCCATAGTGAGATTCACCAAAGTCAGAGCCTGAACATTCCCCCCCCCCCAAAAAAGTCTAGCCTTAATTTGGATTGTATTTGGTTGGGAGGAAACAGGGGTGAGGCAACTCCCCCCCCCAAAAAAAAAAAACCAAATTGGGTTGTTGTTGTTTTAGTGGCTCTAGTCCAGCCCTTGAGATGTAGAAGGTTAGAATTACATTTGTTTGGACACTTAACTGGCTATCGAAAAAAAAGCAACATTTTAAGGGGGGGGTATCATTTGGCTTTTTTATAAGCCTCCTCTAAAAATATCATTTTAACAAAGGACCATTAAAGACGGCCTTCCTTCAATGAACACAACTTTGCATCCATATCTTGCGCATGTTTATTCAGAAGTCCCACTGAGTTAAATGGGCTCTACTTCCAGGAAAGTGGTCATACATTTGTAGCCTTTCCTCGACAAAGGCTGCAATTTCCTACCCACTTACCTGGGAGTAGGCCTCACAGAGCTCAAAGGGACTTCTTTCTCGTTTATTCATTCCAGGTTATTTCTAGACTACTAATTGTGCATTTTGTGTGCTATGCAAAAATCAAAAATCAGGAAAGAAATGGTCGTGTGGAAGAGGTGGATGAATGTGGATATATTAACGTTAGACCAGCTGATAAACGAAGAAGATGAATTTTATACATATTCCATCTTAAGAGACAAACACAATTACCTGCAAATGCTCAATGGCAATATCTCCAGATGAAAACACTTGCTAACCACCATCTATTGACCAGCAGCTTTTACAGCTTCAGAGACCCCAGAGATATTGAAGTGAGAGCTGAACCAATAAATAAGTCTGATTGCTGAAGAATGGATGCTTTCGAATTATGGTGCTGGAGGAGACTCTTGAGAGTCCCATGGACTGCAAGAAGATCAAACCTATCCATTCTGAAGGAAATCAGCCCTGAGTGCTCACTGGAAGGGCAGATCCTGTAGCTGAGGCTCCAGTACTTTGGCCACCTCATGAGAAGAGAAGACTCCCTGGAAAAGACCCTGATGTTGGGAAAGATGGAGGGCACAAGGAGAAGGGGACGACGAAGGACGAGATGGTTGGACAGTGTTCTCGAAGCTACCAACATGAGTCTGACCAAACTGCGGGAGGCAGTGGAAGACAGGAGTGCCTGGCATGCTCTGGTCCATGGGGTCACGAAGAGTCGGACACGACCAAACGACTAAACAACAACATATAACTTGGGTTTTGCCCAGTCCTGGTTGGCCTTAGAAAGGTGAGCCCCACCCCTTGCTCCCATCTCCTACCCTCCTGCTCCGGTGCCCCCGCTTCTGCTGCTGCTGCTCCACCAGCTCAATGGCGAAGGCAGGAGGAGAGGCTGCCCTCATGCTGCGCATGATTTGGATGCTGTCCTCTGGCAGGGGGGGCAAGCCCAGTTCTTGGCGCTTCTTCACCTTCATGGCCTGCAGAGCGTCAAAGCCTCCCAGGGTGAACTGCAGAGGCGAGAGAGAGAGAAAGAGAGAGGTCAAAACATCCCTGCAGGCTGGTCCCAGGTGGGTCCTCAACAACACAGCCTGAGCTGAGCAGCTGGGGGCGGTGGGGTCACCCACAAGCCCAAGAGGGCGCCACTGGAACATCAGAAGAGTCTGGATCAGGCCAAAGGGGACCCATTTCACCCAGCATCTTGTTCTCACAGTCGCCCCAGTCAGCCAGAAGCCCACCGTGCTTGTCCTGAAGCACCATTTGTTGGAAGAAGAAGAAGAAGAAGAGGAGAAGGAAGAGGAGGAGGAGGAGGAGTTTGGATTTGATATCCTGCTTTATCACTACCCGAAGGAGTCTCAAAGCGACTGACATTCTCCTTTCCCTTCCTCCCCCACAACAAACACTCTGTGAGGTGAGTGGGGCTGAGAGACCTCAAAGAAGTGTGACTAGCCCAAGGTCACCCAGCAGCTGCATGCGGAGGAGAGGAGACGCGAACCCGGTTCCCCAGATTACGAGTCTACCGCTCTTAACCACTACACCACATTGGCGGAGACATGGCAAATGTAACGAACAAATAAATATTTGACAGTAAATCCAGCAGGACTGAACTGATGTGCTTCTGCAAAGTAATCCCTGTGCTCTTGTCTTGTCCAGCTGTTGCTGATGGTGTGAGAGATATTTTTGCTCCATCTGGGGAAATTAGAGAGTTCTAAACACAACTCCAGGACACACCACTCGGTAGCCCCCCTCCCCCCCCCGGCCACAAAATTAAGCTCGCAAAAATCATGCAAGCTTTTTAATGGGAAGCTTTTTAATGTGCAATGCTTTATTATGTTTTTATGTGTTTTATATATGTTGGAAGCCACCCAGAGTGGCTGGGGCAACGCAGTCAGATGGGTGAGCTGTTAGCTGCTTTGCTTCTCAATATACTCCAGTTGGCCTCTGTTATTTTCTCCTACCGATAGGGAACCCACTTAAGGGCTCTATACGGGCTCTTGGATACCCCAGAAGGGAAAGAGAGCAGGTTTTTTTTCCAATATAACATAAGGAAACTGAGCTCTGGGTAAGCGCCTGGAACCCCCGACATCTCTCGCCGCTTGGAGATCGGAGTGGCATGTAACAGAATAGAAAATTATTTCCAGTAGCACCTTAGAGACCAACTGAGTTTGTTCTTGGTATGAGCTTTCGTGTGCATGCACACTTCTTAAGATATCTGAAGAAGTGTGCATGCACACGAAAGCTATTCTTCAGGTATCTGAAGAAGTGTGCATGCACACGAAAGCTCATACCAAGAACAAACTCAGTTGGTCTCTAAGGTGCTACTGGAAAGAATTTTCTATTTTGTTTCGACTATGGCAGACCAGCACGGCTACCCACCTGTAACTGCATGTAACAGAGCGCATTTTCTTCGAGACCTACGGCGGGCACGATTTGCCGCACGCCACAGACACACATCGCTTGAACCAGAGCTGCTCCTGTCGAAAGGCAAGCTCAGAAGAATCTCACTCACCACAAGGACCTTCCATAGCAAAAGCAAGACTTTCTTCATGGGGAAGTGGGGAGCGTGTCCGCTGCAGAACTTGGTCACCATGGTGAACAGCAGGAGTGCAAAAGGCTCCTCACCATGCAGAGGAAAACCTAGAAGGTTGGGGTGGAGAGACACAGGTCAAAAGGGGCTGAGACTGGGGGGTGGAGATTTTTGCAGGGCTACTGATGCAATACAAATGCTCTGTCCACAAGTTGTTCTCTTTATCTGTTCTTCCCCAATGTTGTTGTTATCAGTTAGATTTCTTATTCGCTTGCTAATGAGGTCTCCAAATGTCTTCCATTTAAACACAAGGGCCTTGACGGAAGTCAAACTTATCTATTTGTATACTGTATTAATGTTGTAAGTTGTAATTTTAATGTAGATTTCTTATTTCTTCTTCTTTTTCCTCTTCTCCTTCTCTTTCCCCTCCCTCTTCCCCCCCCCCTCCTCCCCTTTCCCATTCCCTCTTTATTCCTTTTTTGTTTGTCTTTTGACCCCTTTTTAGGACTATTCTTTTAGTATTGTTAAATTATGTATGGGTTGTATATAGAAGTGTGTGTGTTTTTTGTGTTCTGAAATTGTCATGTGTTTTGTTGAGTTATGTGTATGATTCTGCTGTTTAATAAAATCTAATAAAAATTTAAATAAATAAATAAACAAACACAAGGGCCTTTTCCGTGGTGGCTCCCCGTTTATGGGATGCTCTCCCCAGGGAGAGGCTCACCTGGCACCATCATTATATATCCTCAGTCGCCAGGCAAAAGCTTTCCTCCATAACCAGGCCCTTGGGCCTTTAACTGTCTGTGCCCTTGGTAATGCTTCTAGCATTTGTATATGAATATAGCTGCGTGGGTGTTATTGGCCCAGAGATGGAAAGAAGATAAAAGTCCCTACCATAGAAGAATGGCAGATGAAGTGGATGGATTATGCTGAAACGGCGAAAATGACCGGAAGAATCAGAAATCAGGAAGATGAAAATTTTAATAAGGAATGGCGGAAATTTATAGCTTATCCTAAAAACCATTGCAAACAGTTAAAATCGTTAGTAGGATTGGAATAACACTTGTAGTTTAATGGTGAATTTTGGATACAATGGAGAGGTAAAATATTTGGAACAAAATAAAAAATAAAAATAAAAATCCTTCCAGTAGCACCTTAAGACACCAACTAAGTTTGTTCTTGGTATCAGCTTTCGTGTGCATGCACACTTCTTCATTTAAGGATCTGGTGACTTCCGTTTCAGTGTATTTGAAGAAGTGTCCATGCACACGAAAGCTCATACCAAGAACAAACTTAGTTGGTCTCTAAGGTGCTACTGGAAGGAATTTTTTTTATTTTTTATTTTGTTTTGACTATGGCAGACCAACACGGCTACCTACCTGTAACTAAAATATTTGGATTATTATAAAAGATGCAGGAGGAAATGATTAACAATAGGACCCAACAAAGGGAGGAGGAAAGTCCAGAATAAAGGTAAAGGGACCCCTGAACATTAGGTCTAGCCGCGGACGACTCTGGGGTTGCGGTGCTCATCTCGCTCTATAAACCAAGGGAGCCGGCATTTCTCCGCAGACTATTTCCAGGTCATGTGGCCAGCATGAAAAAGCTGCTTCTGGCGAACCAAAGCAGCGCATGGAAACGCCGTTTACCTTCCCGCCGGAGTGGTACCTATTTATCTACTTGCACTTGATGTGCTTTCGAACTGGTAGGTTGGCAGGAGCAGGGACGGAGCAACGGGAGCTCACCCCGTCGGGGGAATTTGAACCGCCGACCTTCTGATCAGCAAGCCCTAGGCTCAGTGGTTTATTATTATTATTATTATTAGTAGTAGTAGTAGTACCCCACCCATCTGGCTGGGTCCCCCAAACTACTCTGGGCAGCTTCCAACAAATATTAAAATACATTAAAATGCCACAGATTAAAAAACCACAGTGCCACCCACATCCCTCGCGACTGTAAAATTTTAATCTGAAAACCGAATAAAAAAGTTTATATAAAAGAGGTAATGATTCCAGCCTAAACAGAGGGAGGAGAAGAAAGCCCCCCATGCCCAATCAGAAAATTGACAAAAGCCTACTGAGCTCAGTCCTGAACGTATCACGGGCGGCCTTCCACGTCGGGGGGTCTGTCTCCATCTCCACCCGCATGGCTTCCACCATTAGGTACATGACACTCAGCAACACCCTGGCGGGAAAGCAGAGCAGGGATATCAATTTCCCACAGCACCGGGGGGGGATGCCCCGCCCACTTTGGGCATCTGCCCCCGCCCACCAGTGGTACAGGTGACCCTGGACACATTGCCCACCCCAAGAGAATGAGCCCCCCACCCACCCAACTAAAAAATGTTCCCAGCAAAG
Organism: Lacerta agilis; assembly: GCF_009819535.1. Lineage (NCBI taxonomy): Eukaryota > Metazoa > Chordata > Lepidosauria > Squamata > Lacertidae > Lacerta > Lacerta agilis. Next base: position 3,867,109 of record NC_046321.1, on the reverse strand, counting down.
ACTTCTCAAGTCCAAAAGCCAAAAAGGAGCCCTGGGGAAGAAGATCGGAAATAGGGGGGTCTCTCTACAGCAGGGATTCCCAAAGTGAGTGGTACCACCCTCCCCCAGGGGGGTGAGATTACCTGGAGGGGGGGTGCTAGGAGGCCAGGGGGTAGCAAGGAGAGCTGGAGGCGCAAATGGCTGAATCAAGCTCATCCGATTGGAATCTGAATAAATGTGCAATGAATTGTTTTGAATTTTACTGGGTCGTTTACCGACAGTCCCGGGGCAACATCAGGGACCCTACCTGAGCTCGGTGCTGTCAGCCAGGGAGATGGCCGGCTTCCTCAAGGCGTTCCCAGATGCTTGGCTGTTGCTGGAATATACACACACAGAAAAGAGAGTCAAATGTCACCAAGTTGTTCCTTCCGGAGACTTTAGATTTGGGGGGGGGGGAGCGAAATCACTAGCAATGAATTGTACCCTGGCAGATGGCTTGCAAGAGCAGGACTTGGGGAAAAGCATCCGTCTCCTGTTGGCAGATGGAGGGGAAGTACGACAATCGCGGAACGTGGCAGCTCTTTAAATTATTATTTCTGACAGCCCGGGTGAGTAGCCACCCACAGACTCAGCCAGAACGGCCGAATTAAGAATCACCTCGCCGCCACCCAAATCTGCCTGCATGCCATGACCCACTTCTGAGACCCTTCTCTATGCAAACCATCAGAGGTGAAGCGAGTCAGTATATATGAGAGAGAGAGAGAGAGAGAGAAAGAGAGAGAGAGAGAGAGAGAGAGAGAGAGAGAGAGAGAGAGAGAGAGAGAGAGAGGGCCTTTTTAGTGGTGGCCCGCAGAATGACAAGCAGGGAAATTATTTATTATTTCTTCAATTTCTATCCCGCCTATTCTCCAAGGAGTTCAGGGTGGCAAACGCAGTTCTCCCCCCCCCCCCCCGTTTTATCCTCGTAACAGCCCTGTGAGGTAGGCGAGGCCGAGAGACTGCGGCTGGCCCAAGCTCACCCCGTGAGCTTCAGGGGCTGAGTGGGGATTCGAACTCTGGTCTCTCAGGTCGTAGCCCCAGGACTCTAACCACTGCACCACCACTGCCTCCATCACTGACTGCAAAGGCCATTTCACTTTAGGACCAGATTGCCCCACATGAACCCTGTAATCGCCTGGGACACTCTCTGTGCGGCACCTCCGACGGAGGTCTCAGGTGGTGGGGCAATGAGAACAGGGCCTTTACTGCAGCTGCTCCCTGTCTCTGGAATACTCTCCCCGGAGCACCAACTTCCTTATCGTTCCAACACCTGGCAAAAAAAATTGTTTGTTTCCTTGGGCATTTGGGCAACACTGGGGATTGGATATTTTTACTTCACATTTTAAACACATGTAAGTATTTTTTAAACTGCATTTAATCCTTCTAGTAAATCACTTTCAGACTTTTCGTCGTGCGGGAAGCGAATCATAAATTCACGTAAAACTATGGCTGTTTTAGCATTGCATTTGCTTTGTTGCTGTTATTTTTACTTAAATCTGTTTTTTTTGGGGGGGGGTCGTTTCGTTTATGGGAAAGGGCAATTCCGTGAAAAATGAGCCTGATAAGGATGCTACATGAGCGCTGGACTTTGGTGAGAAAGATTCCAAACGTGCAGTCTAACCATTTTTTTAAAGCTAAATACAAAAGAAGTTTAGTTTATGGACCTTCTTTTCAAAAGTCCACCCACGTAGTCTTCACAGAAGTGTTCAAGTTAAAAGTTTTCTGATGATTGTCCCACCCATGACAGCATTTTTTCCTTAATTTTGTATCGTTAACTTTCTTAAACTTAATTTCTGATCGCATAGTTGTAACCAACAAACATGGATTTAAACAGATATGCTGAGTTTATCATTGATTCACCTCCCAACTCACAGAGTTTTTTCATAAATCAAACTTATCTCAAGCTCCATGTCCTTTTTCTGTCCCACCCATGACAATACTTCAACATTTAATAAAATTGTCAAAAATATCTTAAAATTAATAAAAAAATTAGTAAAATGTTCAGTATCTTATTAAGAACATAGTTTAAATTTTGGTTGTTAATTTTTATGTATATTTACATTGTTACACATGTGTGAATACCAAAAAACATGGTCCAAGTGTCCCACCCGTGACAGTGGAATGGCCCAAAAGCAGAATATAAATATTCATGCAAAATATAAATAGTGGGGAAAGCACGAGTGACATGCAAAAACTGAACTGGCAGGATGGATCCAAGCCCCAAAGTGGTTTAACCTGCCCCTGTTTGGACACACCAGGTTTGATGCTAGGTGTGGCAGCCAAATATTTGCTCAGCACCATTCCTCACCTCCTGCCACCTGAGGCAGCCGTCTCACTTTGGAAAATAGCAGGGCTTTTATATGTAATTGCCTTAGCTATGTGAGACAGCAGCCACTCCATAATTGGTCAACTAGACTACAGAATCTGGCTGCTCGTGAGTGTGTGTTGAGGGGGGGGGGAGCAGATCTGCTGCCACTGAAACACATTTCCATCCCTCAAATCCCTCGTCCGGCGACCAGGGTGGTCCCTGATGCGTTGTCCACCATTGCTTCACCTACCCAGTCCTCTCGCCACACAATAGCCTGCAGCAATGAGTTCCACAGGTCAGCCTGTAAGTTTCTGTGAAGCAGAACTCCCCCCCCCCCATGCACACCTGTTTTGTTTTGTTTTAATTTGAAATAGCCATTTCCAGGAACAGATTCAAAAAGATCCCGCACTAAATGCCAGCTCCAGATCCTGTTTTCAGAAGATATCTTACGCCATCTCCATGTTCAGCAACTCCAGGAAGGCAGTGAAGGTTCCCATCTGGTACAGGAGGAAGTTGTTGTGCCGGGACCAGCAGAGGACGTCTGCCTCTGCATCGCACTCCCCAAAGACCCCTGGGGAGCAGAGAGGAGGGGGGGAGCCAGTAAGGGAGGGGGACATGAGACATGAGATGATGCAGTCAATTTGCATTTCTTAGTACAGAAAGTATTGATCTGATGTGTAGAGATCTCCCCTATCTTACTTAGCTCAAGAGGCTTCCGGAAGGTTTCTTTCTATGTGAAAGAAGCAGGCAGAAGGTTTCTGATGTTTGGGTTATTCCTTCTGGGAAGCCGAGTACAACTGGCTTAAACTGTTTTTGTTATCTGTCAAGGTCATGCTGACTATAAAAATAGGGTCAGAAGGAGCCTGGGTTTAACTTTCTCTTCCTATCTCTTTGTTCTGGTGTGGTGCTCTGTTTTGTATCCTTAGTGTCAAGGTTTAGTCTTATAATTTTAAGTTATACGTTAGTTTAAGATAACTCTGCTGCAACTGGATTTCTTCTGGACAGTGCCGATCCTGAACGTCTTGGATTTGTCACCATTCTGCTCATTTGCCTTCAGCAGCAGTAAAGCTCTGCTGGGTGAAATATTACGGTAATTGCCTCTGCTGGTCTACTTTTTGGGAACTCCGCAACATGTTTAAGTTTTCCTCCACACACTCGGACAGATGCATGATGCAGAGAAAGTGGAGAGAGAGAAGTTTTCCTCCCTCTCTCATGACACCAGGACTCAGGAAAATCCAAATTCGGTTGGATGTTGGGCGATTCAGAGCACAGGAAATAGTGATGGGAATCAACTCAGAGATTTCTTAAGGATTAGACAAATCCATCCTTAAGGCGAACAGGGACTACGAGGTACAACAACCATTTAGGTTGTACCTCCAGGATCGGATGCAAAAGACTCAAGTTAGTCATGTTCATTAATGTCAGTGGGTCTACTCTGGGATACAAACATTCTCTTTTAAAGACTACAGAGGTACCTTGGTTCCCGAATGACTTGGCTCCCGTACAAATCGGCTCCTGAACGCCGCAAACCCGGAAGTGAGTGTTCTGGTTTGCGAACATTTTCCAGAAGCCGAACGTCCGACACGGCTTCCGATGAGTGCAGGAAGCTCCTGCAGCCAATCGGAAGCCGCGCCTTAGTTTTCAAACCGTTTCGGGGAGTCAAATGGACTACCGGAACGGATTAAGTTCGAGAGCCAAGGTACCGCTGAACCTGTGATTTGGGCTTGTGTTCAACAATGCTGTAAGGACGTTTAGTGGTTGCTCATGAGAAATCAGCCAAACGCAGAACTTCTAAAACTAAGTCCTTTATTGTGCAAAATGTTTACAGTGGAGCAAAAGTTCAAACGTCCATCTCATCCCTCTGCAGAGTCCAGGAATGAACCCTTCCGGTTCTTTGTCCAGCAAAAGAGGCGCGGGATCCTGAACCCCCGCCTCCCCCTTCCACGTCTTTCCTGTCTGCGAACTCGGAGCATGGGAAACTGTCCCTGTTCCCTGCTCTCCCCTTGGTGCTCAGGCTCTGCGATCCCTTCAGAGCCCCTGCGCTGACTTCCTGCCCCCAACTCCCCCTCCCCACTGGAGGGATGGTCGCTTCCTCCTGAGGAGGGGGATGACGAGCTGGTGAACAACGGAGGAGGGTCCCTGTACTCCAAACGATCCCGGGATGCTACCTGCCGTGGGGAGGGGGGTTTCCTGACAAATACATTTCATTTTCTTTCTCTTAAAGAGAAAATGTTCTGCCCCGAAAGCATGCTGCGTTTGGCCTGCCGTTTTCACCCAGACCGCTTGGGGACTGCGGTTACCTTGTGCCAAGTAGAGGATCGCCCGGGCGACTTTCAACCTCTTCTCCCTGTGGACCACTTCCAGCCCATCCAGGAGCCGCATCACGTAGGCCTTCTGCCGAGCCACGTCCAGCTCCGACCACTGCTTGTCCTTCACTGTCAGAAAGGAAGGACGCAAAAAACCAAAGTCTGAACACCAATGCCAAATGCCCCCCCTCTTTTCCCTAGCCTCTTTCCAGGAGTTCAACTAACTCCACCAGGAGCTCCCTGGTTGGCACTGAACCATGGCAGGGCCTTTTCAGCAGTGGCTCCTTGCTTGTAGCATGCCCTCCCTGGCAAGGTGCACCTGTCCCCATCACTATTAACTTCCAGGAGAAATGAGAAAACAGGCATTTGGTGGCTGAAGAATCCTGTTCCAGACATCTCCAAAACCACTGGACGGATGAATGCTTTTAATTGGGATTGCTTTTAGAAAGTTTCTAAAGGTTTTTAGATGCTTTTAATTGTAATTGCCTTAATTGGTTTTAGAATGTTTCTGCTTTTTTTATATACCAGTATCTCTTTGCCGCCTTGGGGAGGAAGGATGGAATATACCGTATTTTTTGCTCCATAGGGCACACCAGACCATAGGGCGCACCTTGTTTTTAGAGGAGGAAACAAGGAAAAAATATATTTTTCTGGTTTTCCTCCTCTAAAAGCCCTGTTTTTTTGAGGATCAGCCAAAGGTTTTGCAGTTTTTTGCAAAGGGAAAAGCCCTGGTTTTTTTGAGGATCAGCTAAAAGTTTTGCAGCTTTTTTGCAAAGGGAAAAGCCCTGGTTTTTTTGAGGATCAACTAAAAGTTTTGCAGCTTTTTTGCAAAGGCAAAAACCCTGGTTTTTTTGAGGATCAACTAAAAGTTTTGCAGCTTTTTTGCAAAGGGAAAAGCCCTGGTTTTTTGAGGATCAGCTAAAAGTTTTGCAGCTTTTTTTGCAACGGGGGAAAAGCAAAGCTCCTTTTGCAAAGGGGGAAAAGCAAAGAGGAAAAGCCCCGTTTTTATGGGGTTCAAGTCACATTTCTGCAGCTTCTAAAGGAAAGGGAGCCTTTTCTACAGTTTCCAGACTGATAATCTAATCAGCCAGTCACATGCCGCTGGGGAAACAAACAACCTCCCTCTGCAGCACATTCAACAAAGGAGGGTGGGGCTGAAAGGGAGCCGGGACTCTTCTCTCTCCCGATCTCTTGCTGATCAGCTGCTGAGCGGGGTCCTTTCAACACCCCCTTTTCTCTTTGTAAAATAAAAAGCATGATCCTCTTTTGGCCCCTGGGCAATTCAGCTCCAGGGACTACCATTCTCTCCATAAGACGCACAGATATTTCCCCTTACTTTTCAGGAGGAAAAATGTGCGTTTTATGGAGAGAAAAATACAGTAAATGAAATAAATAATAGCAACAACAACAATTAGTCATTGCCTGGCAAAGAAGCTGTTTTTTCTCGTAACGGTCAAATGCGACTTCCCCCCCCCCCCAACGCCAGCCAGCAACTCCATGTAAGCCCAAAAATTAAGGTGTTCACCGAGAATATGCAAAGATCTCAGCGCTCATTCCAGGCTTAGAATTCTCCCGGCGCCGGATTTGGAGCATAGGAACGTGGCTTGGCATTATCGTATCTGACAGGCAGAAGCTCTCCAGGTTTTTCAGGACAGGGAGCGTTCCTGGAGATGCCACGAGAGATTGAATCCAGAACCTTCTGCATGCCAAGCAGGTGTACTCAGCCGCTGAGCTACCGTCAGTGTGGTGCAGTGGCCAGTGTGCCAGGCTAAGGTCCGGGAGACCAGGGTTTGAATCCCCACTCAGCCGTGAGGCTCCCTAGAGGTGATCTTGGGGGCCAACCGTTGCCTCTCGGGCCAAGCCTACCTCGCAAGGTCGTTGTGGGGAAGGGATTAAATGAGGAAGGGGAGAGCCACGCATGCCACTTTGAGCTCTTTGGAGAAAGAGCAGGTTATAAATACAACAAATGAATAGATGCTGGGGGAGCCCAAGAGGTTGGCGCACATTTGCAAGCTTCTACTTTTTGGGTGACCCCCCAAAAAGAGGATACCTTGTGTTTGGAAATCCTCCTCAAAGCACTTCCTGTTGGCAGCAAACTCTGGCTCTTCTGTGTAGCTGTACAGTTCTGTCGGAGAAGGGGGAAAGAGGCGGAGACGAATCAGCACCTGGCGGCGCCACCGTCCCTGCCCATCCTAAGAGCAAGGTAGCTCAGTGGGTAGAGCACGAGACTCTTCATCTCAGCGCCACGGGTTCAAGCCCCATGTTGGGCCAAGAGATTCCTGCACTGCAGGGGGGGTTGGGCTAGATGACCCTCAGGATCCCCTTCCACACCTACAATTCTAGGATTCTTTAAAAAAAAACAGTAATTTTATTTATACTTTCCATTTATATACTTTTCCATAGTTTAACAATACTTCTAACTCAATGTGCAGGAAATGATAAGAATAAATTTAACGAACCACAGAAAGAGGAGGAAGGAAGTTGAAGTTTGAAACAGGCACAGGCAAACTCGGCCCTCCAGATGTTTTGAGACTACAGTTCCCATCATGCCTGACCACTGGTCCTGTTAGCTAGGGGTGATGGGACTTGTAGTCCCAAAACATCTGGAGGGCCAAGTTTGCCTATGCCTGGTTTGAAATGTGAGAACTACAATTCTACGATTCTAACCCATGGTTTTCCAGATGATGCTTTTAGATCAGGAGTAGGCAACCTAAGGCCCGGGGGGCCGGATGCAGCCCAATCACCTTCTCAATCCATTCCGCGGACGGTCCGGGAATCGGCTTGTTTTTACATGAGTAAAGTGTGTCCTTTTATTTAAAACGCATCTCTGGGTTATTTGTGGGGCATAGGAATTCGTTCATTATTATTATTTTTCAAAATATAGTCCGGCCCCACCACACGGTCTGAGGGACGGTGGACCGGCCCACGGCTGAAAAAGGTTGCTGACCCCTGCTCTACGCCGATGCCCGCCCTATTCTTCCGGACCCTCTGTCTCCTGCTTCCCGGGTGGCATCGCGCCAACGTTGCCCAGAGTCCTCCCGTGACTGGCACACACTCGGGCCACCGCAATCCTTGGAGATGAAGGGTTCTCTATAAATACAGCGTGATATTATTACACATCCTCTTACTGACAATGTTGTGGTCCAAGAGTGACCTGGCATGCCACAGATGTCTATTTTAAAAGCAGTTGGGAAAAGAGAGAGAGAGAGAGAGAGAGAGGTTTGCAACTGGTATTTCTCTGGGCACTGCAACTGAAATAAAGAAGGAATTTAAATGATTTGCAGAAAACGGGGAGGGGAGCTGCATAACTCTCTGCAGCAAAGAATCCCGGAGTGTTCGATCATTCAGTTGCAATACTTGCAAAACTAACAGGGAGAATAAGGGGAAATGCTATTCAGAAATTTAATAAAGAATGGTTAACTTTCAAAGAATATCTTAACCATTATGCGGATAACGCAAGTCTCCTGGCAGACATGGATTAGATCTTGAAAACTGAGGGAAGGCATAGTAGAATCTGATTAGTTAAATGTAAGGAAAAGTAGAATAACTAACAGGAAATACGTACAAAGTTAAGATGGGCAATAAAGTATAAAGAGAAGAGTTGGAAGTCTAATATTTGTGGTGTACACACAGGATATGTAGGTATGTATTATATGTAATGTATTGTACAGTATTGTATTTGTTAAGGTCTATGTAAATTAATGTATAATAAAGATTATTTAAAACAAAAAAGAATTCTGGAGTGTACCTTTCGGAACTAAGAGTGAAATACTGCTGGAACTAAATATATTGCCGAACCGAGGGTCTTGATAACAATAAAATAATGATAGTATATCGAAGCACCAATTTATTTATTAAAAAAACCATTATGGAGTGCCCTCCGTACAAAATAACAAGGCAGCTTAAAGGATAAAATAGCCCAGGATGTAGAAGGAAGGATACAAGTGGAAAATTGGGTACCGGTTGAAATTGTAGCGTAATAAAGATGTATATGAAGACAGGTTGAAATACACTCATAAGTAAGAGCGAATTATACGGTTGGGTTTGATAGGAAGTCAGAAGGGGTTGGAAAATTTGTTGATATTGTTTTTTTTAATTTTGGGGTGTTTTGGGGGGGTCCTGTATCTTTTTTTTTCTTTTTTATGTTTTCTATTTGTTCAATGATATGTTATCTTTGGTTTATATTATGTAAATTATTATGGATTTCTTTGTAGTACTCTATAAATGTATAGAATTGGACACTGGTTGCCATGCGACCAGTCCATGCAGAATGTAGGCACCCTATATATAGAAAGGAGCAAAGCAGTGATATTTGAGGGAGCAGGCTAGCAGGCGGGGCCCATGACTTACATCACAGGAGCCTACACAACACAAAACACTTTTATATTTTGGAAATGTACATCCAGGTTTTTTTCCCCTTTAAATTTTTTTGGGGGGGACCCAAGAGAGTGGGGCTCTAAGCTATAGCTTGTTGAGCTTATACGTAAATCCGGCACTGCGTGGGACTCAGGCTACACCTGGAGCTTTTATAAAGCACAACGGTAAAGCTCTCTGCCCCAAGGAGCTTACAGCCTGGAAATCTATGTCAGGGGAGCAAGCAGAGGAAAGGAGGCAGCCGAGTTTGGGGGGGGGGAAGGGATTTCTGCATTTACTCAGCTGGTGCAGAACTTAAGCTTAATTACTTCTTGGGCAGCTCTCATGGAGCTTCCTCGCTGGAAATCCTAACATGCACACGTTTAAGAAAGATAAGAAGTGATGGGTTTGTTTCTTCTGCAAGCTGCAGACACAGCGAGGTGGGCAAAGAGCTGGCGGAAGACTTCCAAATCCCAAGCTTTCAATATCCTGGAAAACGACCTCGTCAAATAAACTAATACAGCGTGTTACAACGAAGGGCGTTCGTTTTTTTTGGAAGCTAATCCGCCCCACGGAAGGGAACAGCTGACCCACATAGGCAGAGAGAGGCAGGGAAGTTTCCTGCCAATACATGCGGAGGTTTTTACACCTGCATTTTCATCAACGGTTTGGAATGCCAAATGCAATCTTTCTTTCTTTCTTTCTTTTTAGAATATTCCCCACTACCTAGGCTGCTAAAAAACATTTCTGTTTGGACAAGCCGCTCCTCCACCCGCTGCAATCCGCATTGTTTTATTGTTCCTGTTGCTGAGAGTTTGTCACGGCCTTTGGCTAGAACAATAAACTGATATGGACTGATTGTAACCTCCATCGACACAAACAAGAGGCATCGAACAGTTAAGGGTCAAGGAAACATCCCAGTCCGGCAAAAGTGCTCAAAGAAGGTGTGAAGCAGGGCAAGTGAGGGGTGTGGCCTGGAAGAAAGGGGTGTGGCCTAGGAGAAGGGGTGTGGCCGGGGAAAGGTGTCCTCCAGAGAGGGTGTGGCCTGAGGAGGGGGTGTGGTTCAGAGGCTGTGTGACCTAAGGGGAAGGGGTGTGGCCTAGGAGAAGGGGTGTGGCCAGGGAAAGGTGTCCTTCAGAGAGGGTGTGGCCTGAGGAGGGGGTGTGGTTCAGAGGGGAGTGGCCTAGGAGAAGGGGTGTGGCCAGGGAAAGGTGTGCTTCAGAGAGGGCGTGGCCTGAGGAGGGGATGTGGTCCAGAGGGGAGTGGCCTAGGGGGAGATGTGTGGTCCAGAAGGGAAGGGGTGTGGCCCCAGGGAAAGGGTGTGGATGAGGCAGACTCATGGAGGTGGAGCAGGCTCTTGGCAACCAGCCACAATGGCTATCCACAGCGGAGGGGAGTGTTGCCCTGGTGCTCGAATCCTGCCTGTAGGTTTCCCATTGAGGCATCTGGTTGGCCACTGTGAGAAGAGGATGCTGGACTAGACAGGCTATGGGCCTGATCCAGCTGGAGGCTCTCCTTATGTTCTTTTGAGCTCCCCTTCCTTGCAGCAAAGGGAGCTCAGTGCGCCATCAATCCCCCGCATGCACTATTTTACCTGACAGTTCGGCAGCATAGATGTCGGAGTCCCCATACTCAAACTCCAGGTTGGGGCAGTCCACCGAGCCCTGAAACAGAGGACCCAAGTGAGCTGAGGCTGGCACAGCAGACGGCAGGACACACATACGCTGACGTGACCCAGTGATAAGTAACTGGAACTAGAAAAACGGTGGAATGGCTCTCCCTGTGACTCGACTTTCTCGCTCTGTGAAATGGGCACTGCAGAAAAGTCCAGCATTCAGAATCGTGCAATCAATAGATCAGTCAACACTCTATTACTGGGATAGTGACCCAACCACCACAAACACCCTGTTGCTCATTGCTAGGTCCTTTGCAAGGCCCTGCCTCAAACCCCTCAGCCCCCCACCCCCAATCTCCTTTTCCGCCCCACTGCAGCACACGGCCACCTCCATCCCCATTACAAAAAAAATATTGTCCCCTAGCAAAAACCAGGCGCCCATTTCCCCCTCATTGCAACAGCATGGATCAATTTGAAGCCTTCTATGACATCAGAGCAGCTCAGCCAATGGCTGGTGGGGGCTGAGAATCACCCACCACCCTCGCAGTGCCAGTTTTCAACCGCAATATTCAGTCCCTAAAGAGCGGTGGCCTTGGGTACAACAGCCCTAACACGACGGGGGTGTGGGAACACTTTTTCACCCCAATGTCTGCATTCATTGACGGAGAATCTTCTGAGGGGTCTTGTTGCGGGGTGGGGAAAACGGGCAGATCAACGGAGGCCGTTTTAATCTTTGTGCAGTAGGCTATTTTCTGCACAACCTGTTCTCTCTATTCTCCATCTGGACAACCAAGAGAGTTCAGGGACACATTCCAGAAAAGTCGAGCCAGTGAAGATCGTGGCTTTGGAGAGAAGGATCAGAGGGACGTCTTTGTCCATGGAGTTTTCTTGGCACCGGCATCCCCAAACTCGGCCCTTCAGCTGTTTTGGGACTACAACTCCCATCATCCCTAACTAACAGGACCAGTGGTCAGGGATGATGGGAATTGTAGTTCAAAAACAGCTGGGGGGCCGAATTTGAGGGTGCCTGCTCTATGTGGTCAGCATTGGGCCTGTGCCAGTCGCAAGATGCGCCTGGGCAATTTCTAACCCTGGATTTAACCCTTGTCGTCTCCAGGTAGGGCTGGGGAAAGCACCTGTCTGAAACCCTGCAGGTAAGTGTAGATACAGCTCCCCTCAACCTGAGGTAGGTTGTCGTTCAAGGCATCTGAAGAGCACCAGGTTGTGGGGAGCTGGTTTAGGCCACGCTGAAGCAGCCACAATGGACTAACTCAGGCATAAGGCACAAGGCCGGCCCAACCATGAGGCAAGATGAGGCAACTGCCTCAGGCGGCAGGATCCACAGGGGCAGCAGATCCCAATGCTGATCTTTATATTGAGAGATCTGCACTGGCTCCCAGGACGCTTCCGAGCACAATTCAAAGTGTTGGTGCTGACCTTGAAAGCCCTCAACGGCTTCAGCCCAGTATACCTGAAGGAGCGTATCCACCCCCCATCGTCCAGCCCGGACACTGAGGTCCAGCTCCGAGGGCTTTCTGGCGGTTCCCTCCCTGCGAGAAGTGAGGTTACAGGAAACCAGGCAGAGGGCCTTCTCGGTGGTGGCGCCCGCCCTGTGGAACGCCCTCCCAGCAGATGTCAAGGCAATAAGCAACTTTTAAAAGATGTCTGAAGGTGGCCCCATTTAGGGAAGTTTTTACATGTTTGATGCTGTACTGTGTTTTTAATATTCTGTGGGGAGCTGCCCAGAGTAGCTGGGGTGGGGAAACCCAGCCAGATGGGCAGGGTATAAATAATAAATTGTTGTTGTTGTTGTCAGGAGACCGCCCTCACCGGAAGCCAAGGCAGTGCCAGGGCTTTATCAGTATCGTGAACCCCCCCCCCCCGGGTCTCCGATGTTCTTCATCTTCGTCCAGTGGGAGGAGCAGTACTTGCTGTAGTGGGGAGGGGGAGATGGAGACAGGAAGTGGGGGCCGGGGCTGTGACAGGGGAAGAGAGCCTTCGCACCAAGCAGAAACAGGAGGTGAAGCACCCCTTCCGTCTCCCCTTTTGCACAGGGGGGAAAGACGTAGAGGGGGGAGGCGGGGGTTCCGTATTCCGAGCCTTTTATGCTGGGCAAGGAACCGGAAGGGGTCATTCCCGGACTCTGCTGAAAGATGAGCTGGACGTACTTTCTGCAACTGCACTGTAAATATTTGCACCATTAAAGAAGTTAGTTTTAGAAGCTCTGTGTCAGTCTGGTTACTCATGAGCAGCCGCTAAGGAACCTTACAATTATTATTACCTCCTTGTGTGGCCCTTCGCTCACCCCTTCTTCCCCAGGCGGGAAGGAGATGCCGTTTTGTGGTTTGCCTCAGGCGCCAAAATGTCTTGGGCCGGCCCTGACAGGGCAGTTCCCTACGCCCCCCCCCCCCACTCCAGGTCCAAGGATTTTTACAAAGCCTGCGCACAAAGAACCACCATCCAAACTCAGCCTTTGAGCGCAGGCTCCAGGCGAACGTTCATCCGCTGCGGGAAGGAAGGTGACCAAAGAGTTCGGTTACCATATATACCCGAATATAAGCCGACCCGAATATAAACCGAGGCACCTAATTTTCCCACAAAAACCTGGGAAAGCTTATTGACTCGAGTACAAGCCGGTTCACCTTTGCCGCTGTGGAGGAGGAGGAGGAACGAGCAGCCCGAAAGCAGCCCTTTGGGCTGCTCCTTCCTCTTCCTCCTTTGCCAAGTTTGCATTTATGCGAGCAGTTCAGGAATGGAACAAGCTGCCTGGGGAGAGTAAAGAACCGCCGTCCTTGTACGCTTCTTAAGGAATGGTTGACTGGGGAGAGCGGGTGGCGGCACGAGCGGAGAGAAAGGGCTTCTTTCTTGCCGCCCCCACCGCCCGCCTCACTCGAGTATAAGCCGAGGGCAGCTTTTTCAGCACAAAAAAATGTGCTGAAAAACTAGGCTTATACTCAAGTATATAAGTATTTATTCCACCCGTACAAAGGGGGGAAAGGAGTATTATCCAAAGGGCCGCACTGCCATCATCTGCACTGGTCATCGGTTACTGCAGAAAGATGGTGGCCATCGTGACAATCTCCCTGAATTTCACACACACGTTTTCAGCTCAAGTCAAGCCCTTGATTTGTAGTCAAATATTTTGCGAGAAAGCTTTGGTTGCATAACACGCAGCAAAGGATCAACACTTAAAACATAGGCTGGGGGGGGGGGAGAGAGAAGGAAGCACACAGATTTGCTGACAAAGTGAGTTTTGGGGGTATTAAAGAGTACCGAGGGCTCAGTTAATTAACAAGCCCCATCATGTCGGCAATTGCTCACCCCAACGAATGAAGAGTGGAGGCAATTTCGGGAAAGGTGGAAAATCTGCCTCCGTTTTGAATGGCAAAATGGATTTGTCGGCCGTGGTAGTGGTGTTTTTTAGCAGCCTGATCCTGTCCCTTTCGACAGACAAAGGCCAATCATTGGGGGTGGGGTGGGGGGGAGAGTTAATTGACTGGAACCTCCATGACACATTACGGTTGCATCAGGATCCATTTGCACTGTGCTGCAACAGGCAAGACAGCTGCAACCCCAAATAAACACACACAAACTCTCTCGCAATTAGGGAGAAACACACCAACCGAACAATAAAGACCCGGTTTTAAAGCTCAGCTTCTTTCCACTTGAGAACCCATCTCCTAAATCCAATAAAACTCTTCCCACTTTGACCTTCATTGAAGTTTCCTAAACAACGTCCTTGGCAATTGCAGCTGCCCAACAGCAGAAAACACTTTCCAAAGTATGGCAAAGGGCTAAATTCATCAGCAACGGATCTGAGCCGCGTTGCAAAGTGTGTTGCTTTAATCTAAAAATTCTGGTGGGTTTTGCTTGTCTGCTTGCTTCAGACTTCGTAGAATGTTTTGGGTCGCGTCTTGCTAAATCCTAACAGAAGTCACAACAAGGCCTTGGGCTCCTTTGCAAATTCATTCAGCTAAGCTCCGCTGTGGTCGTTTCGGGAGACAGCTCAGGCTGAAGGTTTCTCCGAAAAACCCCGGCTCAAAATCTGCAGGGCAGAAAACTCAAATCTACTGCTTCACCGCCTCGAAGCAGGGTAATCGAAAACATCTTCTTGTTTTGGGGAACAATCCTCTAGAAAAAGTTTTCCTGCACCAGCGGCACCAATTTATTTCAATGAGATTTGCGCCGGAATAAATTCCTGGAGGATTATGCCCTCTGCCTTAGCAAACACAAACAGGAATATTTAAAGGCCTTTCCCGATTTTTGTTTCATCATGGCACCTGTTTAGATGACATTCAAAGAAGAGTTTAGATCACGCTTCATCAACCTGGTTCCTCCCAGCTGTTTTGCACTACAACTGGGGCTGATGGGATCTGTATTCCGAAACCTCTGGATGGCACCAGGTTGGTGAAAGCAGATTTAGATGCACATACAGAGGAGGATAGGGACGCGGGTGGCGCTGTGGGTTAAACCACAAAGCCTAGGGCTTGCCGATCAGAAGGTTGGCGGTTCGAATCCCCGCGACGGGATGAGGTCCCGTTGCTTAGTCCCTGCTCCTGCGAACCTAGCAGTTCGAAAGCACATCAAAAGTTCAAGTAGATAAATAGGTACCACTCCGGCGGGAAGGTAAACGGCGTTTCCGTGCGCTGCTCTGGTTCGCCAGAAGCGGTTTAGTTATGCTGGCCACATGACCCGGAAGCTGTATGCCAGCTCCCTCGGCCAGTAAAGCGAGATGAGCGCCGCAACCCCAGAGTCGTCCGCGACTGGACCTAACGGTCAGGGGTCCCTTTACCTTTACCTTTACAGAGGAGGATAGGTCCAGCAGTAGCTATCAGGTACAGACTAGATGGAACAAGAATGTTTGGAATAACTTCGTAACCCTGTCACAGCAAGAAAAATGATGTCATCTGTTGGGATTTGCCAAATGCTGCATGTTTGGGATCTGGCGAAGAGAACTAGCTTGTCACACAATCCCTTTGCTAGGTTCAGGAACGGGACTGATCAAAACACTGTTAGAAACTCAGATATATATTTTAGGCACTTTGCTCCTTAAGCAAAGGTTGCAGTTGCCAAAACAGAATGCCCAGTTGCCATTTTGGGGCAAGAAGGCTCTTAAGGCTTATTTTTCAAATGATGGACTGACTCCGATTGAATTTTCAGTTAAACATCTGGATAGTTCAGAGGAGAACCTTGAGCTAGGTTAACAACATTGAGGTTTTAAGGAGGAAAGTCACTTGATCCAGGGAGAATCCACATATATATTGGCCTATTACAACCTCTTTTCCTTAATGGCGACTGTTCCAGCTCAGGCCGTGCAGAAAAAGCAATTTGGTTCCAGAAGTTCATTCCGATTGTGCAGATAAAATATAACTGACAGAATTCTACAGGACGGGGTATTGGCGCGTGAAAACAGTCCAGATCCAATGATCCCCAGATGGTGGAGATGTCAGGCGCCATCCTAGCACCCAGGCATCTTCTCTTGGTCGCAAGCGGTCACAAGCCAAGTGCAAAACGCGCCTGGCGCCTGGCTAATTTCGAACACAGGTTTCCCAGTGAGCTTCCTCACAGATCAGAACCCAGATCTTCCCAGCCTATGACTGTCAACTGATCCTATAAAGCTGGGCATTATGGGATCTGCTGCCATTTGGGATTTATACCTAGCAACACAGCAAGCATGGCTATGCCCCCTTCCTGCCGGATGACACAATGAGCTCCTGTACTTCACCCTGGAGACAGATAACAGGGGGAAAGCTTCTATCTGAAGATATAGGGTTGGCTCCAGGACTGTTGTTCTTGAGTCGTTCAGTTGTGTCCTTTGGTTTGTTTTGCTTCTTTGTGGTAACATTACCTTTATCTCTTGGATGGGCGAGACTACAGTACCATCGCCAGACCCCACAATGTCTATCATACTCCTTGTGGCAACTACACTCTTGTATTGCGGACTGGCAAGACTACATTAATGATTTCCACGTCTAACTTTTTCGTTCCTTGGGACCTTCATCTGAATTATGTAGGTTGCACGGGACTTGCTGACTCTTGACGTCATAGTTTTTCGGTAGAATGTTTGTGTATCCTTGTATATTTGTATTCCATTCATATATTACATTGTGACTCTTTGTGACCCCATGGACCAGAGCACGCCAGGCACTCCTGTCTCCCACTGCCTCCCAACCATCTCTTCCTCTGTCGTCCCCTTCTCCTTGTGCCCTCCATCTTTCCCAACATCAGGGTCTTTTCCAGGGAGTCTTCTCTTCTCATGGGGTGGCCAAAGTCTTGGAGCCGCAGCTTCAGGATCTGTCCTTCCAGTGAGCACTCAGGGCTGATTTCCTTCAGAATGGATAGAATTGATCTTCTTGCAGTCCATGGGACTCTCAAGAGTCTCCTCCAGCACCACAATTCAGAAGCATCCATTCTTCGGCAATCAGCCTTCTTTATGGTCCAGCTCTCACTTCCGTACATCACTACTGGGAAAACCATAGCTTTAACTATACGGACCTTTGTCGGCAAGGTGATGTAGCTGCTGTTATTGTGTCCTTGAACTGTGATAATCATGAGTCTTGCTTTTGTGCTTGGAGAATGGAGAGTTGCAAACCTCTGAGTTTTGCACAGACGGAATATAGGGGCCCAATGTACTGCACAGCACAGCATATCTAGTCTCCGGCCCCACTGCTTTCCATCTCTGGCCTTGCCTGATATGGGTTCCCCTCTACACACACACACAAAAAGGCTCCCATTGCAAGTGAAAATAAAACAAAGTGTGTTCAAGAACGTTTTTGGTCTGTATTATTCACTACAGTGTTGGATTTACGTATAAGCTAAAACAAGCTATAGCCTAGGGCCCCACTCTTGGGGGGGGGGAAGCAGGGCTTGGTCAATCCAAGGAAACTTTTGAGCCTAAGAGGAAGCGTGGCTGCAGTTCCTTCCTCCGATTTTCAGAAGCAGGCACATACTTTCATAAGAGGCAAGAGATTTATACGATCTGAAGAGAACCAGAATATAAGCAGGCACACGATGAAATAGTGAGGTCTTTGTTTCCCCGGCTCTGTGAAAACTACAGGAGCTCTCGTGCCAAACAGTGCCAGCAACAAAGGAAAGGTTACTGGATTAAAAAGGGGGGAAGTTGGCACGGTCGGGAGAAACCGAGTAATTAAATTTGGAGGAGTAAAGAACTTGGATATGATAGGAGTCAGAGGTTAGTAGCCACCTATATGCACTTCCCTGGGAGCAAGCTCTGCTGAACTCAACGGGGCTTACTTCTGAGTAGCAGGTGTTGGAAGACCTTTTCAGCCAGAGGGCACATTGTCACCCTTGGCAGGGGGCACACTAGTGCTGGATGGGGCCAAAGAAGCAAAAGAGGGTGGAGGGCTGTGAGCTCCTGACCCCCTGGTTAAGATGCAATGACCAATGGCAGTTTGGCATAACAGGAGCAAGCCTTACATGACACCTCTTCCCACCCTCCCCTTTGCTAAAAAGCTGCAGTGTGTGCAAACCCCCGGTCAGATGCAGCACCAAACTTGTCCCTTAACTGGAATCAGGGTTTGAAATTCGCCAGGCACATTTTGCACCCGGCTATCAAAGCAGGTGGCGCTGTGGGTTAAACCACAGAAGCTAGGGCTTGCCGTTCAGAAGGTCGGCGGTTCAAATCCCCATGATGGGGTGAGCTCCCGTTGCCCGGTCCCTGCTCCTGCCCACCTAGCAGTTCGAAAGCACGTCAAAGTGCAAGTAGATAAATAGGTACCACTCCGGCGGGAAGGTAAACGGCGTTTCCGTGCGCTGCTCTGGTTCGCCAGAAGCGGCTTAGTCATGCTGGGCACATGACCCGGAAGCTGTACGCCGGCTCCCTCGGCCAGTAACACGAGATGAGCGCCGCAACCCCAGAGTCGTCCGCGACTGGACCCAATGGTCAGGGGTCCCTTTAGCTTTATCAGCTACTTGCGACCAAGTGAAGATGCCCAGACCATCTGGCGGCGCATGCCTGGGGATTCTTGGATCTGGACTGTCTTCACACACTAGCAAAGCATGCTGTAGAATTCTATCCTGCACAATCAGACTGAATTCCAGGAATCAAAAAGTTGTATTGAAAAATAAGACTTCAGAACCTCCTGGCCCCAAAATGGCAACCAGACATTCGGTTTTGGCGACTGTAACCCTGGTTCAAGGAGCCATTTGGCACCCAGCTTATATTCCTGAGTTTCTAACACTGATTAGAAGGTAGAAGTGGGGAGAGAGGACTTATGGAGAGAGGAGGGAATACACTCATCCATGCGGTGCCAAAATATGGTTGAACACTGAATCTATCAAAAGAGAGGCATGTCACTTTCCCATTTTTCCTGGAGAAGCACACAGCATGGAAATATATTTAGAGAGAGATTACTGGAGATTTGGAAGGGAGAGGCTGCCGCTCCAGATGTGGGGCTAAACTGAGCCCCTGAAGATAACATAAACGCCCACACTTTAAACTCCTACAAATGGTGGAGGTTTTTGGAGGCCGTGACCCTTTCACGAGAGCAGTGGTGATGTCATGAGCTCCAGCAGTTTCCCCCCCACAATGCTCTGCCCAGTGCACAAGTATGCAAGCAACACATTAGCAATCGATAAACCAATAAATCAATTCTAAAAATCATTAGCAAATGGGGTTGTTGTTGTTCAGTCGTTCAGTCGTGTCCGACTCTTCGTGACCCCATGGACCAGAGCACGCCAGGCACGCCTATCCTTCACTGCCTCTCGCAGTTTGGCCAAACTCATGTTAGTAGCTTCGAGAACACTGTCCAACCATCTCATCCTCTGTCGTCCCCTTCTCCTTGTGCCCTCCATCTTTCCCAACATCAGGGTCTTTTCTAGGGAGTCTTCTCTTCTCATGAGGTGGCCAAAGTACTGGAGCCTCAACTTCAGGATCTGTCCTTCCAGTGAACACTCAGGGCTGATTTCTTTAAGAATGGATAGGTTTGATCTTCTTGCAGTGCATGGGACTCTCAAGAGTCTCCTCCAGCACCATAATTCAAAAGCATCAATTCTTCGGCGATCAGCCTTCTTGATGGTCCAGCTCTCACTTCCGTACATTACTACTGGGAAAACCATAGCTTTAACTATACGGACCTTTGTCGGCAAGGTGATGTCTTTGCTTTTTAAGATGCTGTCTAGGTTTGTCATTGCTTTTCTCCCAAGAAGCAGGCGTCTTCTAATTTCGTGACTGCTGTCACCATCTGCAGTGATCATGGAGCCCAAGAAAGTGAAATCTCTCACTGCCTCCATTTCTTCCCCTTCTATTTGCCAGGAGGTGATGGGACCAGTGGCCATGATCTTAGTTTTTTTGATGTTGAGCTTCAGACCATATTTTGCGCTCTCTTCTTTGGGGAGGGAGGAGTATTTCCCCAAAGGGAAAGAAGAGCTATCATTTCAGCTGGAGCCAGCAAAATTTGGTCAATGAGGGCAAACAAGGATGGAGTGAGGGTGATTAAACCGACCCGGACGCTGCAATCATCCTCTGAAGCCCTTCTTTGTGTGCCTCCTTCACAAGAGGTGCAGAGGGTGGCAACACGAGAGCGGGGCCTTTTCTGCACTGGCTCCCCATTTGTGGGATACTTTCCCCAGGGTCCAGGGAGGCTTGCCTGGCACCTTCCTTATACAGTTGTACCTCGGAAGTCGAACGGAATCCATTCCAGAAGTCCGTCCGACTTCCAAAACGTTCGGAAACCAAGGCGTGGCTTCCGATTGGCTGCAGACAGCTCCTGCAGCCAATCAGAAGCCGCGGAAGCCCCGTCAGATGTTTGGGTTCCAACTGATGAAGATGATGGACTGGACTATGCCAAAATGGCGAAATTGGGAAAATCAGAAACCAGGAAGAGAAATTTTTTAAGAAGGAATGGGGGAAATGTATAACGTACTTAAGAGAACACTGTAAACAACTAACAACTTTGGCAGGATTTGAGTAATGCTTGTAATGTACAAAAAACTATGGAAAAACGAATTACTACTGTTTAAACAAATTAGAGAAAATAAGATAGGCAGACGGGGGCAGGGGGGAGATTGATAATGGTAACCATGGAAGGGCAGAGAGAAGTCAAGGGATTCAGAGAATCCTAACTGAAGAGGTGAATGGTGTGTTTGAATTTAAATTTGTTATGTAAAACTTAATAAAAATATATTTTTTTAAAAGAGAGAGAGAGAGATTGCCCTGGGAAATAGGTGCATCTCGTCGTCCTCCTCCCCATTGCCTGCCCCACTTCGATCAGTCTCACATGTGCTTTCACACTTTTGCAAAGCAACACAGCCCAACCCCAGAGAGGAAACAACTACTAAGACATCTGTGGGGTTTTGAGAGAGGTGGTGTAATTGTCGTTGTTTTGCAGAAACAGCAGCCAGTCTTCCGCTGGAGAGCTGCAGGAGGAATCGCCCTGGCGTTAGCAGAGGGAAGCCTCTTCCCCATTCCTGGGCTCGTGTGACAGATCCACAACACACGCAACCCTCAATTCTCCAGCTGCTCCTGTACATTACGCACAAGGGAACCTGCCGCCTGCCTCTCTCAACCCACAGAGGGGAGGGAGTTGGGAAAGGGGGGAGCCAGCCAGGCCAGCAAACCAGGAACAGATAATATTAAGGGCGGGTGGGGGGGGGAGCTGCTCCACCTTGCAGCGTCCACCATTCCGCGTAAAAATCTCCCGCTCCCTTCCTTCCGAAAAAGAGAGTTTGGGGAACAGATGAGCGCAGGGAAAGGAGGATTTCAGATACGCACAAGCGCACAGCTCGGATCAGAACGGGAGGTGGACGGAAGCGCAGGGAAGACAGACTCATTCACAAAACAGGAGCTGTTTTACTCCATCCTAAAGGAGCTGGACGAGGAACAACCCCCCCCCCCCCACACACACGCTCCACATACAAGTCTATTCCAGAAACAGAAAATAGGGCGATTTAAGGTTCCACGAAAGCAGCAGAATCTTCACCCTCCCCTGTGAGACCCAAGCAAAAGGAGGAACTCCCCCCCCCCACTCAGAAAGCCATGGGATTTCTCTGCAAGAAGCCCCCACCTCCCCAGGCTCAGGACAAATCCTACCCCGCTTCCAAGGGCAACACATTCCAATCTGGGGGCTGCCGGGCACTACCAGCCCCATACTCTTTCCAAACCCCCCACCCCTGGCTCTTTTTCTCTCTCCCATTTTTAGCCAGCCCCTCCAACTGCCCCTGTTCCTCCTCCCCCCACCCGCCCCTTCTTCCCGAGCTCTCCTGGGTGTCACCCCAAAACTCCCCCTCCCATCCCCGCGCCCCACCGACGCCGGGATTTTCTCCCCCAACCCAAAGAAGCCGTCGCCACCCTCCTGACCTCCCCCCCCCCCGCGACGCCTCTATTCGAGTCCAGCAAGACCCTCTCCACCCGCTTCTCTCCACTGCACTGCCGGACCCTCCCCTTTGCAGGGGGCCCTCTTGCTGCCCCCAAAGCAGGCTCTTTCTCTCTTCCCCGCCACCCCACAACTCTGCCCCCATCATGACACCCCCGGGCACAGCTCTCTTTCTCCAACACCTGCCAGGCACCCCCCCACCTCCCTTCTTTCCCCCCCCCTCCGCCCCACAACGGCCCCGCAGGGTAGGCTGCCAAGGCACCGTCCCCCTTGTGGGGTGCTGTGCCTACCTCCCCCCAATAATCCCAGTGGATTTGGGGTGGGGTGTGCCATCCCGGAGCGTATATACGCTCCGGGATGGCACACCCCACCCCAAATCCACTGGGAGTCCCCCCCCCCAAATAATAATAATAATTATTAATTGCCACCTCTGACTCTTTCCGCTGGCTCCTGAAGAGCTCCCTGCCCTTGCCCGGGGGCTGAGCCTTGCCCTTGCCCGGCGCCCCGTTCGCGCCCCCTCCGCCGGGCTCGTCCATGATGCCCCGCCGGAGAGCGACCCGCCTGGAGCGCGGGGCGATCGCCGCGGTGCAGAGAGACACGTGGGGGGCTGGCACAGGCACTTCCCTGCCCGGGCGCCGGAGCCACGCCCACCCACGGCCCCATTGGCCGGCTGCTGTGCGAGGGAGGAGCCCGGCGCGCACACCCCCTCGCGGCGATTGGCCGCGGCGGGAAGGAGGGAGCCACCTGTTGGGAGAACTGTAACCAGGGCAGATGGAGGGGAAGGGGGCGGGGCAGTGGGCGGGGCGAGGGGCGGGGCTCGCCGGTGGTATTGCCATCGCGGCGGGTTTCTCGGCTTCCGTTTCGTTTCTCCTCCGAGCATGTCCAGAATGCGATGCAGCGCAGCTGGAGAGGCCGGGATGCAGCCGGCGCTTGCAACGAACCGGGCGCGCTCGACACTGAATTGCAGAATTGGGACTAGGGAACCTCCGAGGTCATCCATCCAACCCCCTGCAATGCAGGGATCACACCCTGGCATGTGGCCACCGGATCCCCGTCTATTATAAGATCTCCTCTTACATGCCTTTTACACTCGAAACTTAAAAGAGCACCCAGTTGTTGAATCGGAGAATTCCATAGTTGGGAAGGGACCCCTAAGGGGCATCTAGTCCAACCCCCTGAAGTTTAGGAATCTCAGCTAAAGAATCACCTGACCTCTGCTGGTGGGAACTGCATGGAGCTTACCACTAAAGCAGGCACCCCCAAACTCGGCCCTCCAGATGTTTGGGGACTACAATTCCCATCATCCATGACCACTGGTCCTGTTGGCTATGGATGATGGGAGTTGTAGCCCCAAAACATCTGGAGGGCCGAGTTTGGGGATGTGTGCTCCTGGCCCATCATCAGTCCCTGTAGGTTTTCCTTGGCGCTTGCAACAGATTCCTCCAGCCTCCAGCAATGGAGTCCTAGTCCTTGAGAGAATCAAGCCTGCGCTATATGAGGACATGAGCCTTCAAAGTTTGCCCTTGAGATGTAGCGATAATAGCCCAACCTGGAGCCCTTGATAAGAGGCCACTGAAGCAGAGAAAGCAAAGGAAGTGATCTCGCCCTTCTCTTGGGTAAGGAGCTGAAGGACATCTGTGGTTTGCTCAACTTCAGCAGTTAAACCAAATCTGTGGGTGGGTCTTATCCACAGGCCTTGAGAGTCAAGGCAGATTAGGCTCTGGATCCTTCTTTTCTTCCCATGGGGGAAGCACCATGGGGCAGCCCCCAATACCTGTCTGAAGCACAACTCACAGGCCAATTCTCTGTCACACCGCCTAGCCTACCTCTTAGGCTTGTTGTTGTGAACAAGAGCAAGGATGCCCCTTTAAAACTCCTTGGCGTTAGGCTAGAATATACTGCCAACAAAACAAACGATTTTATTTTTATTTTTACAATTTATCTATCAAGTAGCTCCTAAAAACAGGAGTGAGAAACCTTGTTCAGTCCCAGGGTCTCATTCCCAAGTACTGTAAGTATAAACCTTCTGCGGTCCACATGCTTGTGGGATGTGGGGCAGCAGAAACGAGAGCTGATCTTTGTGTAGCAGAAGGTACAGCCCAGCCTTGTTTCATAAAGTCATAGAATTGTGGAGTCGGAAGGGACCCCGAGGTTCATCTAGTCCAACCCCCTGCAATGCAGGAATCTCAAGCATCCATGACAGATGATGGCCATCCAACATCTGCTTTAAAAACTCCAACCAAGCAGAGTCCACCACCTCCCAAGGGAGACCGTTCCCTTGTCAAACAGCTCTTACCGTCAGAAAGTTCTTAGTTGGTTAGTTGGAATCTCCTTTCTTGCAACTTGAATCCATTGGTTTGATTTCTACTCTACAGAGCAGGAGAAAACAAGCTTGCTCCATTCTCCATGTGACAGCCCTTGAGATATCTGAAGATGCTTCTCATATCTCCTTTCAGTCTCCTGTTTTCCAGGCTAAACACCCAGTTCCTTCAACCATTCCCCATAAGGCTTGTTTTCCAGGCCCTTGATCACCTTGGCTGCCCTCCTCTGCACACCTTCCAGCTTCTCAATATCCTCTTTAAATTGTGGTGCCCAGAACTGGACACTCTATTCCAGGTGTGGTCTGACCAAGGTAGAATGGAGCAGTATTATAGATCTCTTCCCTTGATCTGCACACTAGACCTCTGTTTGTACAGCTTCCCTATCTGGGGAAGCAAAAGGCATTATTACAGTTCAAGGACAATTTCCCCTTGGGCAAAAGAACAGGAGGTGGTGCTGCAGGATCTGTGAGGGGCGTGGCCTGGAAAAGGGGCGTGGTCAGCAGAGCACCTAGGGAGCTTGAGAGAGGCCTACAGGGCCCCCATTCCGTTTCTCACCCCCAACATAAAGCTTGACAGAAGCCTTAAGCGGAGCTGGCAAGACGCTGAAGTTCCAAGATGGAAAAACGTTTCAAGTCACCATCGACCTGCTGCCTCTCTTCACTAGGGAAGCCACAAAGCGGCACTTGCTGCATTGAGCAAACCTCAGCCGGCCTCCCGTGCTGAATTATTCAAACCCCTTCCATTACTTACCCAGATAAGTGGGTTGCAGCGAGAGATGAGCTGATCCCACTGCTTATTAAAACTTTGCTGACTCCGAGGACATGCTAAAACTGACCCTCCTTGTCGTTCTTGGCCGGCGCTGCCTCTTCAAGCGCTGCAAGATGCAGGTTTCTCAAGCTTTCCCACAGATTCAAGTGATGCCGCTAAGCGGAGGTGGGGGACCGGCAGCCCTTCGGATGCCCTTGGGAGGGTCCCTGCTTCCCTATCGCACCCCAGACTTCAAGCCTCTTATCTCCCCAAGTTCCGATTAGCTAAGCTGCAGAACCTGGGCAGCAGGTGTGATAAGCTTGCAGGAGACCTTTTCTAGGGCAATTTGCACACACAGCGCAGCAATAAGCCTACAAGGCTTTGCTCACTGGCACAATTAAGATTGGTTCCAGCAATCAGGATCTGGAAAGAGGGAGGAATCCCACGCAACTTAAAGAGCCAAAACATTCCCCACTGCCGTCTCTCATAACACAGGGACATTCAATGAAGCTGAACGTTGGCAGATTCAGTACAGAAAAAGAAAAGACTTATTCACACAGTGCAGAGATAAAACTGTGGAACTCCCTCCCACAAGAGAGAGTATGGCTTTAAATGAGGATTAGACAAATTTATGGAGGAGGGCTATTGATGGCAACTAGCCAGGAGTGCTCTGCCCTGCCACCACAGTTGGAGGTCAGCAATGCTTCTGGATGTGGAGGATAGGGGTGCCTGGCATGCTCTGGTCCATGGGGTCACAAAGAGTCGGACACGACTGAATGACTGAACAACAACAACAACAATGCTTCTGGATGCCAGTTGCTGGATGCCACAGGAGGGGAGAGTGGCTCCTGTGCTCAGGTCCTGATTGTGGACTTCTTCCCGCTGGGGCATTTGGTTGGCCCCTCCGAGAACAGGATGTTGGACCAGATGGGCCACTGGCCTGATCCAGCAGGCTCTTCCAGTGGTCAGTTCACCAAGGCCAACTGTCTGCTTTGCACATTTACGCAAGCGGTTGGTGGGCCTGGAGGAACCAGGATGACGTACAGGTGAAACTCGAAAAATTAGAATATCGTGGAAAGGTTCGTTTCTTTCAGTAATTCAACCTAAAAGGTGAAACTAATATATTAGATAGGCTCATGACATGCAAAGCGAGATATGTCAAGCCTTTATTTGTTATAATTGTGATGATTGTGGCGTACAGCTGATGAGAACCCCAAATTAACAATCTCAACTTTGGGGTTTTCATCAGCTGTGCGCCATGATCATCACAATTATAACAAGCAAAGGCTTGACATATCTCACTTTGCATGTCATGAGTCTATCTCATATATTAAACTCCAGTAGCTAACGAAAACAATTGCTTACATAAATGGACTTTTCCACGATATTCTAATTTTCCGAGTTTCACCTGTATCTGGTCATGACTCTCTTATGTGAAACTGTTCCTCCCGCCCCCCCCCCCCCGCCCCAGGGTGGGTTCAGGAGCAAAGGTGGCCATAGGGTGTGATTCTGCAATTGTTTTGCAGCATCCAACACATGCACATTGCTGCTTCCTTTTCCTTCATCCTCACCTAACTGCCTGGGGCTCCTGAATTTCCTTTTCATCAGGGACTTGGGAGGCCTCCCTCATTTCTGTGTCAATCCAGGTCTGTCACAGGAAACCTGACACACCGCCAAAAACTTCTGAAAGACTCATTTGGATTTTACAATATTTTATTTGTATTTTTGAGATTACAGAGTCCTTATTGCTGATCTAATACAATCACTCAGACATTAATATTTAAAACATCCTTTTTTTTGAAAATATTATAATCTCATAAGTTTTTTTTTTAAACTTCCTTATTGGAGAATTATGACATGATTTCTGTTTTCCTGGTTTCAGATATTCGGATCGCAATTCGTCGTTTTTCCTTATGATGCGTTTTGCTGGTGTCTCCTACCTGTCTTTATTTTTAAATAAGTCTTTGAAATGTTACATTAGAAAATAAAACATTTATTACACTCGCTTAAAATTTAGAGATGATCACAGAAGTATGGCGATTCCAGACTGATTAGCAAATGCTGAGCAAGCAAAATAGCTTACACAGACACATAAAAAAATAAAACAAAAATAAGCAGAACACAGAGAAAGATTTATTTTTTAAAAAGAAAAGAAAAGAAAAGAAAATCAGAGGAGGTAAAACTCTTTCTGTGGGACATTTTCGTTTGTTCCCTCCCGCCATTCTCTACATCAAAGATAAAAATGATTAGCGCAAACAAATTTACAGATGAGGACAGCACCATCACACGCTCTAGCTAGTGACAGACCCTGAACAAGTGACCCCCCCTTCCCCCCCGCACTGCATTCACCCCTTTCAAGCTGCACACTTTTGGGGTCACATGGGCAGAACGGTTGTCTCTTGCCTGGAGAAGTGGGAGGGTATATCATGCCAGGTAGCCGAGATGCTGGGTGGGTGAGAGGGGCTTGGGCCGACCCCAGGAGCATCGCTCTGCCTTACGACTGGAGCCATATTTCTTGCAGCGGGTTCAACGCTGCTCCATCTAAGAGGACCAGACAGGCCTTGCCAGACTAAGTCAAGGATCTGGGCCGGGGGGGGGGGCAGCAAACAAAGGTGGCCTTGCGCTTCGTGATATTCCAAAGTCCATGTGGAGGAGCGTCCAACTCACGAGTCGCAAGTCAGGTGGAGGAGGGCGGTGCATTCACACAGCCATTCCCTCCACTGCAGGGCACAGGACTGCCCCTTCCACCATTTTCTATGCAGAAGTGAATGCAGCCCCCAGCGTGAGATCGTGGCCCGAATCCTGAACCTTTCCCAACTTCCTTGCCACTTGACTGCCCTCCCCCAATTGCTCCCCAAATGTCCTGGGAGGGGGGGGGGTCTGGGCAGGCAGCACGTCCCTGGCGGCTCCTCAAGGACTCAGGCACCACACATACCGGACAGATGAAGTCACGCAGGTGCAAACTATACTAGAGAGAAGCAAAAAATGCCTTTTGTTTTGTTCCTTAAAAAGTTAAGAACAAACCCAGTTTGTATGAAAAGCAACGAAACTGCCCAACAGCCCCTTCCTATATAGTTCGTCACTGGTATTACAAAACGCATGATCGGATTTTTAAGAGGTGGTGAAGAATCGCACGGTCAGACTCCTCACATAGCCATGCCCTCCAGAAACATCACAGCCAAACTAACCTTTGCTACTGAAAACATGAAGGATGCACAGAGACTGGGCAGATTTTCACAGAAAGCCAGACAGGCACCCACAACTAGTCCTGCAACTCTCTGCACCCCATTTTCTCTTCTCTTTGCCTCCTCCCCAACAGCAAAAGCTTAAGTCTTAAATTAACAAAAGCTTTGCTCCTTGTTCTGCCCCACCTTCTCCAGACTCCACCAGAAGGCTCTTTCTTTTTCCATTTTCAAACTATCTCCTGCTAGGAAATTTGCCCTGACACAGATCAAATGCACAAGCTAAGTTCTTTCAGCAAAAGGTAAGCAATCCCTGAATCCAGGTCTTTTGTGATCCCATCCGAAGGTGGGATTCATTCCCTCTTTCCTGGTGAAATGAATAAAATGTATTTGAATGGGTATAGGTCCCTGGCTGCAGCCGTGCCAATATGGAGTGTTAATAATCGTAGAAAAAGAAAAATCTATGGCTGCAGTGCCAGCATTATACCAGCATGGAGACACAAAAGGAAAAACAACTGCAAGAGGAATATTGGTCTGGATGCAGCCTGAGGTTGTCTTGCCTGCATCTGAGGACACGAGAAGGGCCTGGCTGCTGGATTACCCCAAAGCCAGTATCCTGTTTCCACCAGATGCACCAGTGAGTAGCCCCCAGGCAGGACCTGAGAGCAACTGCGCTCTTTTCATAGGATACTGTGAAGCCTGGGGCAGTCCAGTGGAAAGGCAAAATCAGTTTGGGTGGGGTTTCCCTTTAGCGCAGAATCGGGACACAACAGGAACGACCCAGCAGCAGAATCCCCGCACAAGGCGCTTTCAAAATGGATCGCGGGGGACATGCAAGACCAAGGCAGCTCAAGGCTCATCCATTTCAATGTGCCTCGCCCAGGCAATGTTCCCGCTGGCTCAGGCCCAGCATCATCGACAAATTCAACCATGACCGAAGAGCATCCCTGGTTCGCTTCCCGTTAGCAGAACCTGCTCTGCTCCTGCAAATAACTGGAAAGCAGATTTGAGTTTGTGCAAATGAATGCCTAGGTAGGTCACATATGCAGGATGTTGACGGCGCCTGTTTAAAAAGCAACAGCTGCCCAACCTGGGGTGGGGGGTGGAGAGACTTGGACGTTTCCTAAAACCAAACACAGGTGGGTCTCAAAGTCTATTCTCAGCAAGGACTACAATCCCTTGGCACAGAGAGAAGGATCGTGGGGCGAGAAGAGTTCTCGCTAGCAGGCATGCCAGCTGCAGCGGGCGACACAAGTTGCTTGGCTGCTTATCGTCAGGATGAGCATGTAATGGCCCAACACCACAAGTCCTGCAAGAATGAAGCTTTGGTGGGCGCAGGAAGGGAGGGAGCTCGTCGCGACTTGCATATAAAACCTGCAAGGCTATTGCAGAAGCACAACAATGCAAAAAAAGGGTGCCTGCTCCACAGACCCCAGCAAGGTAGGTGTTGCGAGGGGGCAACATTTGCCTGGCCTGCTCTCCAAAAGCTGCCCCTCCCCTTTGCACAAGCAGCTAAATTCAGAACAAGGTTTCCTCCGCAATGAGGTTGCAAGTGTCTTAGCAGCACGTGGAGCAGACTGGTGAGGTTTCCACGTTAAAGCAGCAGGGGGGCAGCTCCTAATCTCCCTGCAAATCTGCAGCCACTTTCCAAACTGCCATGGCTTAAAAACAAGAGAGAGAGAGAGAGAGAGAGAAGCTAAGGAAACCCGGAGTGATGGCTCCCCGCTCTCTCATGCCCATCCAACTTTGGCTGCTCTCTCCCAACCCCCTTTGTTAATTTGTACACTGGATTAGACATAACAGTGATAACAAGATTGCTTGAAGCTGACATAATCTGCGGTAAAATTCATTTGGCCAGACAATCTCTCTCCTTCCCCAGCCCCCAACTACAGCTTTCCACTCCCCACCCCCCAAAAAACACCCCCAAAGTCCGTCATCTCACAGTCCCATGGCAGTTTAAAAAACACCATTGGCAGAGGCCGCATTTACAGTATTCTAGTTTAATAAATAAATAACCTAACACACTGTGTACTACGGCAGCAAGCCTGGTTCTATGTTCAGAAGCTTGTACTGGTTTGTCCTGTACGGTAGCCGAGAGAGGTCTTGAGGTTCTTGCTCCTCCCCTTCCTTCCAGCTACAGCCACAGGAAATTAATACCTGTTTAAAAAAAAGTATCACAAAACAATTGGATCAACCCCAAAGCATTCACTTTCTCTTTCCTTCAAGTAGAGGTGGTGGGGTGAGGGGTGAGGAGAAAGGGCCGCTGTGCAATGCTCTTACAATTTGCTCTCGTAACACCTGAGCTCTTTCCCCATCTCCTAATTCCCGCTGCACTCTGGATCAGAACAAACACTTTCGGATGAGTGCGGGTAAGTGAATGCGTTTCATTCAATTAAACTCTGCTAGTACTGTAAAGCAATTGCAAGTTCTTGGGAGCAGGAAGTGAAGCCCATCAAGCTCCAGTTACATTCCTCTTGGGACGCAGGCTTCTATCCTCACCCTAAACAAGGCGACGACTCTGGAAGCTACTGAATTGTTGGATCCAGCAGAACCAGGGGTGCAATAAATGAGGGACTCAGCTGCCTTTACCGTTAAACTAGGGCTTTGCAGCTGTTGGGGTGTGTGGTGTCCATTGCTCGTTCTGTTTCCTTCGTGCTGCTAAGTGGCTGCGAACTGTAATCTTTAACAGTAGACTGAGTCTATACTCTTCAGCCGAAATGCCGGCCATAACTGAGGATCTGGTAATGTGCTCACACTGACATGAGCTGGAGAAATATAAAGGCCTCATTGTGCCATTATAGTGTCCTCACTACCTGCCCTACAGCCCAACAAGCACAGGCTCTTAAATAAAACCCAGATCTCCAGCATATACGACATTATATGCGTGGGGTTCCCCCCCCCAATTATTATTATTTATTTCAACAAAAGGAAAGTACCTGTAGTAGTTTGGTTTGAAAGGCCCGTGTTTATTTAGACCCAAGTATTTCGCTTGCTCATCCGAAAGCTCCGTCAGGTGTGCGTCGAATGTTGGGAGATGAAGGCTTGCCACGTACTCATCTGAAAAGGGGAAAGCAGGCCTGGTAAGTCAGTGTGGCTGCAGGAAGCCCCCCAACGTCCCACAATGCAAGTGGGTGGGACGGAAATGGGAAGTTCAGCAGCAAAAAAACAAAACAAAACCCCAAAACACTCAGGACTGTCTCTGCAGTTACTAGCCATAATCAGAAAAGAGAAAACGGACCCCCTCATTCCTAGATGGCTGGGGTGATGGATACGGCAATATTCTGAAGGCAGGATCAGTTGACAGGCCAGGGCTGGGACTTTTTAGGTGCCAGAAATGATAGAGGAGCTGAAAGGCCACAAGCTCCCTATCCCTGACCCAATAGCTTTGGTCAATTGGGCCTATCCTCTGCTCTTTTACCAATCATTTCTTCAGAGACTGCAGACTTCCTTCCCCAGCCTCATATCTTGCCCCACCCCCACCCCCCAGACCCAGCCAGTGGGGGCGGAGTCAGTCAGAGGGGCTGAGGTTTGTGGCCTTTGTTGCCGGGTGACAAACGGCTGGCAAGCTGCAATGAGATCCTGAAGCTGAGCCGTCCGTCAGCTCTGCCCTTGGTGCTGGGACTGGCTCCCTCCACATCGGACTGTGTGGCCAGTTCATTTCTCCAAGGGCTGCCAGCCTCCAGCTTCCTTTTGAGGACAGCGAGGCGATCTCTATTGCTGCCTCCTCAGGAGCCTTGGGGATGCGGCAGCAGCAGCAGCAACAGCAGGGAACGAGCCAGAGTGGTGCATGCTCTAGTTATCTCTCGCTTGGACTACTGCAATGCGCTGTACGTGGGGCTACCTTTGAAGGTGACTCGGAAACTACAACTAATCCAGAATGCGGCACCTAGACTGGTGACTGGGAGCGGCCACCAAGACCATATGACACCGGTCTTGAAAGACCTACATTAGCTCCCAGTACGTTTCTGAGCACAATTCAAAGTGTTGGTGCTGACCTTGAAAGCCCTAAACGGCCTCAGCCCAGTATACCTGAAGGAGCGTCTCCACCCCCATCATCCAGCCCGGACACTGAGGTCCAGTGCCGAAGGCCTTCTGGTGGTTCCCTCGATGTGAGAAGCCAAGTTACAGGGAACCAGGCACAGGGCCTTCTCGGTGGTGGCACCCGCCCTGTGGAACGCCCTCCCGTCAGATGTCAAAGAGAAAAAAAACTACCAGACTTTTAGAAGACATCTGAAGGCAGCCCTATTTAGGGAAGCTTTTAATGAAGTTTTATTGTATTTTAATATTCTGTTAGAAGCCACCCAGAGTGGCTGGGGAAACCCAGCCAGATGGGCGGGGTATAAATAATAGATGATGATGATGATGATGATGAGTCTTGATGCTAGCCTTCCTCCTGCAGGAAGCAGGTAAGCAGGAGGGCCCCTTGGGGTGGGGTGTGATGGCTGAAGCTTACCCATTTTTTTAGGCAGCAGGTACACGTCCTGCTTGTAGCGTCCTTCCGGGGCGTTGTAGAGCTCTATCAAGGCCAGAGCCTGGCAAACAAATGAAAAGAGAGACCAGGTTAAGCTGGATCTCTAGCCGCAGAGCAAATCTACCCAACAATGGCTGAGCAAGTCGACTGGAACACCTGGTGGCGAGAACTAGAAGGGACCAGAAACACCACCAGCCCAGGATTCTATTCCATTCTATTCTATTCACCAGCACCAAACTGTTTCCATTCCTGATCCCTCCCTGGACAGGAACCAACTCTAGGGGCCAAGGTCCCTTCGCCCCCCAATAAAATATATGAGGGGGTTGGGCCCCCCAAAGTTGATGAGCATTGCCATGCAAATGGTGTGTGCATGTGCTGTGTCTTGTGATCAAATATGTGGGGCGGGGCGACTTCCGGCTGCGGACGCCATTATGGGTGGTCGTGGGATGCTTCGGCTGCGAAGCACCCAGTTCATTCCGGGGGTTAGGAGCCCTGCAGCCGCATAGCGGGGCTCCGGTTGGGGAGCGGGAAGAGCGTCCCGCTCCCTGGGCTCCCCGGCTGTGCCCGTTGTGGCTCCGAACCCTTCCCCCGCACCCCCTGTAAAGGGGGAGTGGGGGTGAATGGACGACGGAGCCGGGCTATAGGGGACATGCCCCAACCGGGATGGAATTGCGGCGGCTAAGCCTGTGATGAGCGTCTAAGTTCTACCTGTCATTAAGGAGCTGATAAGAACCCAGAGGCTGTGAGTAATTGATTGACTCTTTGTTTTCCTGGAATGCTCTGGGGGAAAGAAGAAAGGCAGCCCGCCTCCCTCCCTTCGGCTGGCGAAAGAAATTAACTCTTTAAGTGACTGCTGCCACAACAATCAATAGAAAGTATTTGGAATTTGAAAACTGAGTTTGTTGAGATCTCCCTTCGGGGGTTAACTGGGGGAAAAATATCTCCGTTTGAAGTCTTGGTCTTTATACTCCTGCTTCGGGGAGAAATGGCGGCGACTTGGTGTGTCGTAGGAAAAATTTGAAACAAAGGAAGGAAGAGACAGGAACTGAAATCTGACACTCACCCTCTCTCTTAAAATGCTGGACTTCGCGCTCACACTGGCATCGAACTCATATTTAAAGGATGAGGAAAAGCTCACTATTTTGCAGATGGAACTGCTTGATCGGAAACTACAAGTCTTGAGTGGAATTATTCATAAAAAAGATCTACTTTCCACAGAGGAGGCTTTTCAAAAGTTCTACACAATGGAATCATGCCTTGGCAAAGAGCTGGGAGGGGCGTTTGAAAGATGGTCTGAGATGGCTGGGCAAATCCGGGAAAAGCAACTGGAAATGGGAAAATTTACAATATCCAGACCCCGAGGTGGCAGCTCGGGGGCAAGGGACATGGAATCAGAATTTTTACAAGAAGAAGAAGCAAAAGAAACGGAGGAGCCCAGAATGCAGATGAGAAACGCCCTGAGGCTCGATGCGGGGTTTGCTGTGGATGCAGCCTGGATCTGTGGACACTTGGAGGAAGACAATGGGAGATTTGGCGCTGGAGAAAGACAGGAAAAGACAATGGACAGAGGGGGAGTGGGTTGAAGAATTAAATGTATAATCTAAATGGTCTGCCATGGTATCCGAAGTCGGAGTGTGAAGTCTGTTAATGATAAGTTTATTTTAAATAAGTAAGGAGATATTGAATTTTAAGTTAAAAGCAGCATGATAAAGGACAGAAGAAATAAGTTTAGCTATAAGAATATTTGGTTACGATTTAAGGTATAATGCAAAGATTGAGATAAGTATGTTTTCTTTTTTTTTAAGTAAAGTTAAATTTTTTACAGAGAAAAGTTGTTAAGGAAATAGTATATTGAATTAAAACCGAAGGTGAAAAGGCGGGGGATGTCAAGTGTCAAGATTCAGAACTAGAAATTTTTTTTCTTTGTAAGGTTACAAATAAGAAGAAGAATCCTGACTTTATGTGTATTTGTATGTGTGCATGTGCTGTGTCTTGTGATCAAATATGTGGGGCGGGGCTTACCTGCGCGCCCCCCCCATATTTTATTTGAATTGGCACCCCTGCTTCCCGTAAGATGAACACTGGAGGACAGGAGTCAGGGGAAAAAGGCACTTCAAGTGTTTCAGAACAAAGCCAGCCAAATCACAGGTTAAAATCAGTGCTAAAATGAGCAGCTGTTCTGACTGCGGGTGAGTGAGGCATCCCTTGCTTGCTCCACACACAGCTATCAGGTAAACACACCGAACACGAAAGGAATCCAGCCTCTGATTTCTCACCCCGAGGAATTTTGCTGGATCACAGATCTGCTCCACTCAGTATCATCTTGAACTGCGGGAGTCCTTGATAGCCCAGTGCAAGAGCACGGGGTGGGTGCAGGCAGAGCGTAGATATTTCAAAATGCAGGGGGTGTGGAACAGCAAGAACCCCTTGTCTATAATGAGTCACAACTGAGGAATGGCAACAGAACTCCTGAAATACCCTCTGAAGGGAGTTCTTCTATGACCTAGCACTGTATACTCACTTAAACGTTCTTAAAGTATCAATGACTTCCCTTCTTCTCTTTCATTTTGCATACTATAAATCCCTGCATATTTTACATAAACCAAACCGTTCGGTATTCCATTACGTGTGAATTCAGTTTTTTGCTGCTGAAGGTGTGAGGCAGGGATGGGGAACCTGGGGTCCTCCAGATGTTGTGGGGCTCAAACTCCCATCACCCGTGATCTCTGGCCATGCTTGCTATGAGAGTCCATGGGTAGGCAAACTAAGACCCGGGGGTCGGATCTGGCCCAATCGCCTTCTAAATCCAGCCTGCAGACGGTCCAGGAATCAGTATGTTTTTACATGAGTAGAATGTGTCCTTTTATTTAAAATGCATCTCTAGGTTATTTGTGGGGCATGGGAATTTGTTCACCCACCCCCAAAAAATATAGTCTGGCCCTCCACAAGGTCTGAGGAACAGTGGACCGGCTCCCTGCTGAAAAAGTTTGCTGACCCCTGTATGAGACCCTCATGCAAGGCACCCTCAGTGCCCTTCCCCCTTGAATCGCAAGAGCTGAGGGGTGCAACACACAAAGCTGTTGTTTGGGCTGCCTTTCTGGGTGCCAAACACACACTGAGAAGAGCAGGGGTCCCCAAACTAAGGCCCGGGGGCCGAATGCGGCCCAATCGCCTTCTAAATCTGGCCTGCGGACAGTCCGGGAATCAGCGTGTTTTTACATGAGTAGAATGTGTGCTTTTATTTACAATGCATCTCTGGGTTATTTGTGGGGCCTGCCTGGTGTTTTTACAGGAGTAGAATGTGTGCTTTTATTTAAAATGCATCTCTGGGTTATTTGTGGGGGCTGCCTGGTGTTTTTACAGGAGTAGAATGTGTGCTTTTATTTAAAATGCACCTCTGGGTTATTTGTGGGGCCTGCCTGGTGTTTTTACATGAGTAGAATATGTGCTTTTATTTAAAATGCATCTCTGGGTTATTTGTGGGGCATAGGAATTCATTCAAAATATAGTCCGGCCCCCCACAATGTCTGAGGGACAGTGGACCGGCCCCCTGCTGAAAAAGTTAGCTGACCCCTGGAGAAGAGCACCTGACCTATTTGGGGGAAAACCCTCAGCGTCACCATTATGAAAAAGAACTGAAATAAACGGCCTCTTGGCTGATCCAGTATGTTAGTTTATTGAATAATGCCCCGCAAATCCTTCTCACCTGGGTAGTCGCTGTTATTGACAGCACAAAGGTTGGGACTGTGGAGCAGCTCAGGTTCAACAAGCGTCCCTGAAAGACAAAAACGCATCGTTCCTGCAACCAACGCTGGCTTCTCCACGGGCAGGTTGCTCCTGACCTGCAGGGGCTGCCAGCAATTCAGCTCCACCATCAAACAGCAACAGGAGGAAGCAGCAGGAGCCCCCTCAAAAGGAAGTGAGCTTGGATGGCTGTCTTTGACTCAGCGAGGGTGTTAGCTCTTGGGAGAAGCTTCTAAAGGATCAGCACTGGGAGGCCCCTCCCTGTGCACTACTGCCCCCACCCCCGGCCAATAGGAAGGAGAAGCTCATCTTCTGAACCACCACTTTACACACAGGGAGCTCCCAGCACCCACTCAGCTTTGTATATAACACCCAGCCTTCACCAGCACGGTGCCCTCCAGATGTTTAGGACTACAAGACTTGCAGTCCAAAACATCTGGTGGGCACAAGTACACAGCAAAGCTATTCCACCCTGTTTGGAAGGCCCTCCTGGGTTCCACAGCGGCTCCCTTACCTCTGCCAGCAGCACTATCCTCTTCCCGTCAGGCCAAATCACGTGGTCTACCTGAGACCTCACCCGCTCCCAGGTCAGCTCCGGAGTACGCAAGCTTGCCTGGAAGACAACATTCGAAAAGTCTCAAGTAGAAAGGGCCTTCGGAGCCAGCAGGAATTGTCATTGCACAAATTCTCACTGCACGGAGTAACTTCTTGTGGGCTGAGTGAGACCCAAGGTCTGCAGGGGGTGGGCACTGCAGGACAATGCACGCCTTACACTTCACCGGCCCCGATCCATCAATTCAGCACTGCCAGAGGCAGGAAGTATGAACTGCTTTGCTGTCCAGTGCAGTCTCCCCCTTCTTCACCTTTAAAGCGACTGCTACATCTTGTGGCAACAGATCCCGTAAAACAGTTACGTGAAAAACCACCTTCAGCTTGCCTGTCTTGAAACTCCTAGCACTGAGCTTCATGGGATGACCTGGGTGGTCCTAGCATTGTGAGGGGATAGAAAAAAGTCCTGGGCTTTCTCCACCCCGTACTTAGTCTACAAGTCTCTGTTATTACCCCTCTCTTAATCACCTTTGCTCTAGAGAATCCAAATGATTTTACGTAAATGAATTCTGACTATTGAATGATGTTGTGGCCAGTGTCATGAATTGTTAGGAGCTGACTATTGTGCTGATTACTATGATTCTATGATTCTACTGTAATTACTCTGAAGTTGTTTTATTATTATTATTATTATTATTATTATTACTAATTAATTAACCTAATTGTTATGTCTTTATAAAACCCCAATTGTTATGTCACACTGATATCCACCGTGAATCCACTCTGGAGTGCAGAAATGGCAGGAAATGGGTATATAATGGGTATATACTTGACTTATAATGGGTATATACTTGAATTTCTTTTGGGGGGGGGCAGGCAGTGGAAATAAACCAGCCCAGAAAAAGGGCACTCCACCCCACTTTTCTGCAACATTTCTGAATGCAAGCCAGCAGCACAGGCCAGTCCCCCGCCAGCAGTGAGATCAAACTTATGGGGAAAGCGCCCCAAGCGCCTCAGTGGGTGTGTCTGGGGCAACAATATTTTGGGAAGCGTCCATCAGAAAACCAAACCAAACCAAACCAAACCGTGATTCCAGGCTTTGCAGTGGATTGCAGTTACTTGGTGTGATGAAATGCTGTAAGGGCACGTGAGACAGGAAAATGTCGCCTACAATCCTGTCCCGTAAATATGCATGGGCATATCCTGACTCTGAAAAGGACAATGACAGAACCAGGAGCCTTGTCAGAGGAAGCCTACTTGTCAGAGGGCTCAGATTACCCGGCTCCTCCGCTGACACTGACACACAGAGAGGCCCGGGCTGAAGGAACTTCTGAAGAGCAATGCAGTGTTTAGCAGCTGTTTACTGCAGGGGTTGCTTAGCAGCTAAATACAAGCTAGAATGCCAGCAGATGTCCTGACAGATGAGTGAGTGAGCTCCACTGCTTATCTCCCTGCCCCCCCCCCAAACTTGGACAAGGCTGGTGTTTGCCTGGTTCCAAAAGAACAAATGCCAGCCCTCCCTATTGTGCTGTTTTGGAAAGCCAGAGGGTGGGGGTGGGGAGCTGTTCAGCACTCCCACCTGCCCCTAATGGTGAGAGGAAGGGTGGAAAAAGCACTGGAAGAAGCACGGACAAGCTTTGTGCTTTCACAAAGAGCATTCTGAACGACCCACTTTGCTGGTTTAAAGGTTGATGTTTACTTTTTATTACAGCAGCTGAGCAGCGCAGCCACAGCAGCCTGTCTGCAAACCTTGCACCCTCCAGGGAAGAAGAAGAAGAAGAAGAAGAAGAAGAAGAAGAAGAGGAGGAGGAGGAGGAGGAGGAGGAGGAGTTTGGATTTGATATCCCGCTTTATCACTACCCGAAGGAGTCTCAAAGCGGCTAACATTCTCCTTTCCCTTCCTCCCCCACAACAAACACTCTGTGAGGTGAGTGGGGCTGAGAGACTTCAGAGAAGTGTGACTAGCCCAAGGTCACCCAGCAGCTGCATGTGGAGGAGTGGAGACACGAACCCGGTTCCCCAGATTACGAGTCTACCACTCTTAACCACTACACCACACTGGCTCTGTGTTCCTTGAGGTTGCTGGGGTCCAGCTCCTACCAGCCCCAGCCATCGCAGCCAATTGTCAGGGGGGGTGTGTGTGTGGGAATTTTAGAGAGGGCACCAGATTGGGGAAGACTTAACTAATAATGTCTGTCCAGGCCCAGGATACAAGTCCACACACACAGCCATGAAACTCCCTAGGTGACTGTTGGGCAGCCTCTCTCTCTCTTAGCTACTTCACAGGGTTGCCAAGAGGAAGGAGGGAAACCTGGTACTCTGAGCTCCTTGGACAGAATGAAAATTTAGTGAAACCAGGCATGAGGTTTTGTTCATTATTAAGCCAACCCATGTATTTTTCTAGTTCAGAAGATGACACACCCTCAGGAGGATAACCCACACACAAGTGTTTCTTTGGAGAAGAACACAGGTATCTAGAAGTATCTACTGGTAGGATGGCAAACTTTTAGGCTTCGCAGAGCTCTTTTGCCTATAGAAAAGCTGCTCTAGCATTCCCCTGAATTTTTGCATCCAGCTCTGCTAGCAAAGACCCAGAACCCTCCTTCGTTTCCCATAATGCACTGCATTGCAGGTAGAGCAGGAAAGACCACCCCTAAGTCCTTCACTAGAGACCGGGGGGGGGGGGGAGCCCAGCTCTTACCACGTCAATTTCAGTGTTGGAATGCCCCATGTTACAAACGATGCAACTGTTCTTCATTCTGTCAAGATGTTCTCTGGTCACTACGTTTTTGTTACCTACAAACACACACAAGGAAACAAGATTTACCGTATGGAGTGCTTACTCTAAACCCCGCCCTGTCTTTCTAAGATCGACTAGCACACACTGGGAACATCTTGTTGCACAAACCCTGGTTGAAATGGAAGGAGCTGGGCCCAGCCCACCCTTCCGGGACACGGCCGGCTATGGATTTCCTTCTACTGTTCCATTAAGAAGGTTGCCGAAGGGGGGTCGCACTACCATTTCCACAATGAAACCCCACTGCAACGCAAGCGTACCTGTGCAAGTGATAACAATGTCGACTTGCCGAATCACTTCGTTGAGTTTCACAATACGGAAGCCGTCCATGCTGTGAGAAATAAGCAGAGAGAGACCCCTAAAACCGAAGCCCAGCAGAAAACACCCCTACAGAGATAAACAGCTACCTGACGTCTAGAAGACATCTGAAGGCAGCCCTGTTTAGGGAAGTTTTTAATGACTGAAGTTTTATTGTATATTTAATCTTTGTTGGAAGCTGCCCAGAGTGGCTGGGGAGGCCCAGCCAGATGGGAGGGGTATAAATAATAAGCAGCAGCAGCAGCAGTTGCTGTTGCTGTCACTGTGAAACTCCTGCTCTGCTGAAGAAAACGGAAACCAAACTCCCATTGTGTGAGCTTTCGGAGGCAGCAGCCATCTTTGTCGGATGGGTGAAGTTGACTAACCAAGTAGCAGTTATACATGGGTACCAACGCAGGGCCTGAGTGATGCCAGAATGAGGTTAGGCAGCCCTTTCCAGCCCAAATGCTGCATCCGAGTTTCCTAGCTCTGCTGCATCTCTCAGCAGCTTTTGATACAATCGATCCTAACACCCTTCTGGACCGTCTAGACGAGAGCAGCAGTGGCGAACCTACGGCATGCATGCCACACTTGGCACACAGAGCCCCCTCGGAGATAAGTCTGTTTTTCCAATCTGTGGCTGTTTCTGATTGGGGGTAACAGCATTCATTTTTTAACCCTTATTGTGCTGATTTTTTCGGCACTTTGGCGGATGATGAAGTCGGTGCCGCGTGTTATTTCCGGCTAAGGTATTTTTGGTCATTTATTTCTGTTCTCTCTCCCCCCCCCAAAAAAAGCTCAGCAGTTTTGGGGCATCCCCCACCAAAAAGCAAAGCAACTTTTGCTACCCCCACCAAAAAGCTCCAAAACTTTGGACAGCAGCTCCCCCCCCCCCCAAAAAAAAGCTCAACAACTCTGGGCACTTTGCGATAAATAAGTGGGTTTTGGTTTGCAGTTTGGGCACTCAGTCTCTAAAAGGTTCATCACCACTGCTTTAGAGTTACAAACTCCTTCCAAAACTGGAAACTTTGGTCTTGGTATGAGCTTTCGTGTGCATGCACACTTCTTCAGATAACACACGAACGCTCATACCAAGAACAAACTTAGTTGGTCTCTAAGGTGCTACTGGAAGGATTTTTTAAAAATATATTGTTTTGACTATGGCAGACCAACACGGCTTGTTGTTGTTGTTGTTCAGTCATGTCCGACTCTTCATGACCCCATGGACCAGAGCACGCCAGGCACTCCTCTCTTCCGCTGCCTCCCGCAGTTTGGTCAGACTCATGTTGGTAGCTTCGAGAACACTGTCCAACCATCTCGTCCTCCGCTGTCCCCTTCTCCTTGTGCCCTCCATCTTTCCCAACATCAGGGTCTTTTCCAAGGAGTCTTCTCTTCTCACGAGGTGGCCAAAGTACTGGAGCCTCAACTTCAGGATCTGCCCTTCCAGTGACACGGCTACCTACCTGTAAGTGGAAACTTTGGGTGTCTCCTAACAGCCTCGCTCTGGTCCATGTGGCTCTTTTAACTCCTCCCCGCTGCCCCACCCTTCCAAAGTTGGCTGCTGATCCATAGATGGCAATAGGAAGGGCCAGCAGGATTCAGTAAAGTAAGGTTACCAGACGTCCCCGTTTCCCGGGGACAGTGCCCAGGTTTACAAATCAGTCCCCTGACAAAATCAATCTGTTTAGTAGGAAGTTGAAAAGTGTCCCCGGATTCACTGGAAAAAATCTGGTAACCTTACAGTAAAGCAAGGGATCAAATCCCGTGCCAAGCCCACACCCCAGGCTGACTGAAGACCCTGCCCACATTCCTTCGCAGCTTCAGCTCTTACCAGGCTTGCAGGGCACAAATGGGGTCAATCTCTGTCACGTACACAATAGAGCCCATGGCCTTCAGGGCAGCACAGCACCCCTTGCCCACCTGCAGCGGGAGAGCAGAACGTCAGGAAAGAGGCACAGAGGACTCAACGCTGCAAGAGCTGGGGAAGAACAACAATGCAGCACTACATTTCTGAGTCCCAAGGGAGGAGGGTCAGAAGATGTAATTTCAGCGCAATTAACACAACAGCACCAAGCATTTGTGGGTGGGGATCTCAAGCATACGGTAACTAGACACTAGGCCCAACGGCGGAGAAATGCTTCTGTCCAAAAGAGAGGACAGCCCAGAAGTATCAATAAAAGCATGTCCAGTTACATACAAGAACCCAAGCAAGCAAGATGTTTTCCTGTAGGATAGGTAAGAACTATTCAAATTGGGGTATTTTATCTCACACAGAACCCTGGGCTTCCCAAGATGAACGAAGCTTCCACAGCCCTGCAGCGCAGCAAGAGCGGCGTTCAAAGGGGATTTCTGCATGGGGCTGCAGGAAAGGGATGCCCCTTGGGAGCTTCATATTCCGTGAACCTGAAGTCAATGAGCATGCAGATGCTGCAAATTACATGTAGGTGGTGCAAAAAAAACCCCACAAAATCATGGACATGTGAAATCTTCTTTTTCCTCCTGGGATTACAGAAGGTTCCTGTGCAGACGTGCCAGTTCAGTGAGTGTGCCATTGCTCCCCCGTAATCAGTTCTATCCAGTATCAGTGTTAGCGTTTCAGTCTCCTGTGTTATCTCACTTCCCATCCACCCTGCAGAGAATGCAAAGGCGTTTGGCTGACCCGAGGACCCTTGTCTGTGCAGCACAAGATGGAGAGGAGACATGCAGCCACCTTGTGCTCTCAGAGATCGGAGGCCACCACTAAGCCAACCTGGTGCTTGCTCTGCAGATGCCTCAAAATACACACAGGCCAGTTCTGCGCCCTAACACCAACATCCCATACGAAGAAAAGCAAACGACGTCCCTAATAACTTGAATAAAGAAAAGAAAAAACAGGGGTGGCACTATTGCTATGGGATGCACTTCCTGAAATACGAAAGGCTTCATCTGCATTGCCATTCCGCAGGCTTTTGAAGATGCACCTGTTTCTGCAAGTAGTCCCTTGATCTCTCAACCTGTGTCCCCCATTACTATGTTGTTGTAATGGGGTTGTTTTATTGCATGCTGTAATTGTGGATGTTTATATTTTAATGCTCGTGTAATTGGTTTCTATTCTTGCAAACCGTTTAGAAGCCTATTTTGGCATCAAGCTGCATATAAAACAACAACACCATGGGGGTTTAAAAAATGCTTCTGGGAAATACAAGGACTCTAGTGCATCTCCAGTGGAAGGGAGCCCCACAGTTCTGGGTTCAGCCGCTCAGAATGCCTGTCAGCATGGAGACACTCTCTCCAGGAAGGCCCTTCATTCATCTTGAAAGAGAATAAAAAATGACTGAGGGAAGAAAGCAACTTCCACGACAGCTTTCTGTATCACACAGTGTCATGCAAAAAGCCACAGGAAGCCTGCAGGAAGAACCCACAAGATAACCTGACACCCTACCCAGATGGAGTGTAAACATAATGCAGAGTGCAAGGCTTGTCTCGACACTGGGCTAAAACTGTTGTGTGATGCAAGTTCCCAGGGGTCCAATATGAGGTTGGGGGTGGGAAGAGGGAGATCAATGCAGCACCGGCTGAACTCTGTGGAGTTCAGAAGTCCAAGGCACGAATGCTTCTCCAAGTCCATTCGCAAACCATTATCTAGAGATGCCCTTAGATATCCAGAGGGAAGTCTTTGAGAAATCACCCCTAGAACTGGAGAAGGAACCACGATGCCACCCACATCCTTCACCTAGAGCACAAGCATAGCTTGCTCCAAGGGGGAAACATTCGAGTCTTACCTCTCCGTAGCCACAGACTACGACTTGCTTTCCTCCAAACATCATATCAGTTGTCCTTTTAAGGCTGAGGAAAAACGAGAGGGTTGCAAAGTTCATCTTGAGAAATTCGGTATGTATAGGATTTCGGGCTCAAGGGGACAGCGATTTTGGATTTGTGAATAATGGCCCTTGTGTGTATTGCTCAACAGTGATGCAACATCAGTGAAATGCACTAGGAGCTATACAAATTACAGAGCAGTACCGCTCTTGCCAAGGGGACTTGCAACGTATGGACCACATGTGTAGGCTATTGCAATCATGTGCGAAGACACTTTGTACCAACCACATCCTTTGGGAGCCTTGGATGAGTAATCACTTGGATGAGTAATCACATTATCTACACATGGGGATTCCTGCAAATTCTTACACAGAAAGACTATTTCACAGGTATCTGCAAAGCGATCCTGTGGTTTGAAAAGGAAGCCAGCAACAGGCGAAAGATTGGAAATTTTCAATGAATGGCAGGGAGCTGGGGGGGGGTGTTTAGGTTTTGATCTGTTAGTAGTACTGAGAGTCAATCAGTGATAAAGGTAACAACAAGCAAA
The DNA here is from genome assembly GCF_009819535.1 of Lacerta agilis. Lineage (NCBI taxonomy): Eukaryota > Metazoa > Chordata > Lepidosauria > Squamata > Lacertidae > Lacerta > Lacerta agilis. The sequence continues at coordinate 3,822,723 of NC_046321.1, read as the reverse complement.
ACAGTAAAAGCCAGACTGCCTCTTGCAAAGCAGCTAAATGTGGGGGCTCAATGCAACTGCCGACCCTGGGTATTGAAGCACAACAACAGCAACCAACTGCCTTTAGGAAGATTTTAATCCCTTCCTATTCTTTTAATGCTGCTTTTTCTTTAGTTTATAATTCTTTGCTTCTGCGTGTCCCTTTCAAGCCTCCAAACGGATACCCTTAGATGCTGAGAATCGTTGGCCCTTGCGATATCCCAGCTTTTGCCGGGGGGCTCTGTTGGGAAGCACAAAACAGTGGTTTCCAGGTGAAGGAAGCCATGCTGCTCTGCACATGGAAACACTCCCTCTTAGCATATCTTCTTCCCTACTTGGCATCTCTGCAACTGTGCCCTACATTGTAGTCTATTTTTAGCAGATAAGTAAAATAGGTTAGCGGTGTAGGGAGTGCGGAACTTCAATTTTCCACTGAATATAGACGGCAGTCTCGAGAGATTGGACTGCAGTTCTGCTCCTGTTTCTCGTGGCCCATTTTACAAGGCCCAAGCTAGCTGCCTAGTCGATTTAAATATTTCAACTGCTTCCATACAATTCTGCCAAGCAGCAAAAACAGGGTGAGCCGATGATAATTTCCTCTACTGGTACCAAATTTGCATGAAAGCATATTAGTAGAATTGAGAATCAGCAATTTGCCTGCGTTTCAATGAATGGAGAAGCCAATAGGCGAATTGGGGGCCGGGGCTTTAACAGCAACTTTCTCCAGCATACCCACTATAGCCTTGGTCTCACTGAGGGAGGTCAACCTGTGCCTGAGGTGTATCACTTCAGTGTGCCATGGGGGGGGGGGCGGTTCCCAAAGGACTGAACGGCAGAAAAACCCGATTCACCACACAGGGAAAACTAGCACAGGGAGAAAGCCAGAATAGACCCCTCCTCCCTCACATGCTGATTCTCCATGTGCAGAGAGCTGTTTTGTTCAGTCATGTGTTCCCCCACCTGGCACTCTGAAATGGTAAAATCTTTGGCAAAGGCGACCATCCTCAGTGAGAGTAAGGCCCACGCATGTCTTGCAGTGAACATCAATGTTACCAGCGGCGAGAGATGTGTTCAAACAGACTGGGGTATGCACTGAGAAGCCGCGGCTGGCTGCAAATCCTCCTCAGACACTGAGACGGTCGTGCCTGTTGTGCACAATGCAAAGCAGCCCTGAAGCAGAGAGACAGGCCTAAAGAAGGCCGACAGAATCAGTTACAGGGCCACATCGACTCCCCGGGCCTCTAAGCCAGATTGTAGGAGAGCCCAAAAGACACTCTAAATCCCACCTCCCTTTTGTGTGCATCTGATCATGCAAGAGCTTCCTTGCTATGGAGATCCAATGCCCCTGGGAACTGAAAATATGGGCTTGGGGAAACAACGCTAAATGCAGCTCATGGGATGAACTGACTAGTGTTCCTTTAGCAAGAGGAAGAGAACAGGACAACAAGCTAGATGCCTTTGTTTCATGGTAGGGCAGTGCGGGGGGTGAGGGAGAAAGGGATAACACCCCCCCCCATTTTTTCTTCTCGTAGTTATCAGCTTGGATGAACATAGCAACGTAAGAGATGGAAAAGAACATGCTGGGTCGAGTTGCCTTGTAATGAAAGCTTCAACCCACCGGGCTACGGAATGAGAACTGCAATTACCACGTCAGAGACGTCCTGCTCTTAATTCCCTCTTAGCCTTCTGGGTTTAGGCGCTGGCAGCCAGCTTATTCCTGAAGCTACTGAGGAGTTTGGTGGCTCTGTGACATTTAGGGCGGGAAAGCTCCGCCACGTGGTGTCTGCTCCTTGGCCACTCTCCCACAGTGAAGCGTTCTTGTGAACATGCCTCTGATGTGACGGGAATTGTATCGAACATCGAGAGAGGCCTTTTTAAAAAAACAAAACAATGCCCGTCTCCTGGGATCCTGGTTTGGATACATGGAAATCACATTCACTGGAAAGCTTCAGCATAGGAGAATGGGGAGTTAGCATCTCTGCTTTTTTCCTGCCATAAAAGTGAGACCTTTTATCTATTTATTAAAACATTTGTATACTGCTGTTCACAAACAGTACCACAACAACCATACAGATCTACAATAAAAACCATGTAAAAATTTAACTATTGCAGAAATATATTTCTTAATTGCCCGTGTGAGCTCCGTGGCAACTATTTTGGACGGTTGGGCATAGTTACACCTTTGCAGCTGCTTCTCTGCAGACCCTTGCGAGAAAACCTCATTCTCCTCTCCGTGTTCATTTAAACAGAAAGATACGTACCCATCTAAAATGGATTCCCGGCAGCAATAGAGGTTGTCAAACTTCTGCTTGGTGACAGAGTCATTGACATTCATAGCTGGGACGCACAGCTTGCCTGCCTTTGATAGCTGATACAATCTAGGGTGAGAGGGGAGGGAAAAGAATGAAAGGACAGAAGCCAATGTATCCTCCAATTTCCCTGGATGCTCTTCTGCCTTCTATTGACCTGCACAATTGACTGACCAGCATTGAGTGCTCCTAGTTAAGAGTTTATTGTGAAATCAGCACTGCTCATGCCTGCAAGGGGTTTTTGTTTGTTTTTTGGAAGGTCCACACAATGCTATCATTAAAATGCCAGCCCATCCATTTTTTACACTTAATCCAGATTTCCCCTTGATGTGGAAAGTCTGATAAGTAAACGTTACTTTTTATACATCTGCCATCGCCACACTGTCTGAGTTTTGTTTGGGAGGCAGTGTGTGTGAATCAAACTGTTGGGTTTTTGAAGATGGGGAAAGTCGGGTCCAAATTCTCTTTCAGTTATGAAACGTACTAGGTGACCACAGGCTATTATTGCCATGGTTGGGTTACTGGCATGTCAAGGTGCTGCTCTGAATTCCTTTGGAGGACAGACAGAAGAGTAATAAAATTAAGGAAGCTGTTTCTCTCCAAACAGGGGCACCGGTGGAGTAGGATGCAGTTCCCACCTCACCAAAAACACGCGAGAGTTGTTACCTGTGGACGCCAGTGACACTCTCCTCTACAATCCCCTTGATCTTCTTAAACATGTTGGGGTACTTCTTGTAGATCCAGTGTGTGAGATCTCCACCATCGTCTAAGATCTGCAACACCAAACGTGTTATTACTACCATATTCTTTTGCTACAGACCCAGCAGTTGGCATTCTGCACATAAGGTGGGTAAAAGGTTTTCCCCACTGGTGGATGTAGATATTCCTTGGAGAGAGTAAGGAAAGACATATTATCGATTGCTCTGTATACCTGAGAGTCTGACGGTGATCTGCCAGCCGGATTCGGTTGGCATGCATATCTTTGGTATGGGAAAGCTAAAATGTATTAGAGCTTTTTGAATCATGTGATCAGGAAGAATTTGTATAGAGTCTGGGAGAAATAGAAGAACCTGACGGAAAGGGTAATACTCCTAAGGGCTGCTGCCAATGGAAGCTATTACAATCAAGAGACTCAATATGGACAGACAGTGGGCGACTTTTAGAGACTTACTGGACTCAGATTTTGTTAGCCCAAAAATGGAGGTTGAATGAAGTCCCTATTACGGAGGATTGGCATCTTAAGATGATATAGAATATGCAGAGTTAGCAGGTCTAAGAAGTGAAATAAGAGAACAAGAAGAACAGGTATTTCATAGAATCATAGAGTTGGAAGAGACCCCAAGGGCCATCCAGTCCAACCCCCTGCCTAGCAGGAAACACCATCAAAGCATTCCTGACAGATGGCTGTCAAGCCTCCGCTTAAAGACCTCCAAAGAAGGAGACTCCACCACACTCCTTGGCAGCAAATCCCACTGTCAAACAGCTCTTACTGTCAGGAAGTTCTTCCTAATGTTTAGGTGGAATCTTCTTTCTTGCAGTTTGCCCCGTGTCCACTTCTCTGGAGCAGTAGAAAACAACCTTTCTCCCTCCTCTATATGACATCCTTTTATATATTTGAACATGGCTATCATATCACCCCTTAACCTTCTCTTCTCCAGACTAAACATACCCAGCTCCCTAAGCCGTTCCTCATAAGGCATCGTTTCCAGGCCTTTGACCATTTTGGTTGCCCTCCTCTGGACACGTTCCAGCTTGTCAGTATCCTTCTTGAACTGTGGTGCCCAGAACTGGACACAGTATTCCAGGTGAGGTCTCACCAGAGTGGAATAAAGTGGTACTATTACTTCCCTTGATCTAGACGCTATACTCCTATTGATGCAGCCCAGAATTGCATTGGCTTTTTTAGCTGCTGCATCACACTGTTGATTCATGTCAAGTTTGTGGTCTACCAAGACTCCTAGATCCTTTTCACATGTACTGCTCTCAAGCCAGGTGTCACCCATCCTGTATTTAAAGAGAAGTGGGGAATTTTTTGCTGAGTATGTGGAAAATAATTGTACACACTGACAATGTTGGCAGTATTAAGGTAAATTCAACAGTAAAACATATTTAAAAGGGTGCAAAATGGGGGTGTGTGATTTAGATGGAAATACAAGAATATGCAGGAATTATGGGTAAATTAAAAGAACCTTGGAAAGGAAAGGAGGGAAGTCGTTGAATGTATGGGTATAATGAAAGATGTTGATGTGGAAATGTAAAACCTGAAAAGTTCAATAAAAATTATTTTGACATGTTGACATCCAGATTATGTCAAAGGAGACAGAAATTCTAGGTACCTCAAATGACATGTAACCTTGGAACTGCTGGTCATAGAATGAAACCAGAGGCTACCAATGGTTACTAACCATGAAGGCTCTGTTCTCCACTGTTGAGGCACTGAGCTGGGGATTGCAGGTGGCTGGGTGATTTAGCAATATATCATCCAAAACCAATTTGAAGTCCTTATTGTGATATCGGTTTCAGAATTTTTGACCCAGCAATATATCATGAATCATGGGGTGTGTGTGTGTGTGTGTGTGAAAAACCATGAAGCCAGCCAATGTTTCTCTTGATTCTACAGCCCCTGTTGACTCTGCTGGCTCAGCTTTCCCTGCCTCATGCATGGGGCAGGAACCGGCAAAAATCACGATGTGGGGAAAACTGTGAAGCCAGCCAATGCCTCTACATAGCCCCATCCTTATTTCAGACATCACGATATATCAGTATGTTCAGTTGGTGATATATCTTGGCAGGGGGTTGGACTGGATGGCCCTTGTTTGGAGCCAGTTTGGTGTAGTGGTTAAGAGCAGCAGACTCGTAATCTGGGGAACCGGGTTCGTGTCTGCACTCCTCCACATGCAGCTGCTGGGTGACCTTGGGCTAGTCACACTTCTCTGAAGTCTCTCAGCCCCACTCACCTCACAGAGTGTTTGTTGTGGGGGAGGAAGGGAAAGGGGAATGTTAGCCGCTTTGAGACTCCTTCGGGTAGTGAAAAGCGGGATATCAAATCCAAACTCTTCTTCTTCTTCTTCTTGTGGTCTCTTCCAACTCTATGATTCTATGATTCTATCACGATGTTGAAAACCAGGGAAGGGAGAGCAGCAGCCGTCGCTGGTTCCCAGTCCTTTGCTCAAACACCCCCCCCCCCCAAATAAATCATCCGATTAGTGGCCTGGAGAGAAATTTGCAATACAATGCTCATTCCTCCTTCGCAATCAGGGGTTGTGCTTGTTAATCTTCACTTAATTAAGAAGGTTGCATAATCTTTTTTTCCTCCCTCCTCCTTTATGTGCACAAATAGGCCAGAGTTGCAAAATTTGGCAAGCTTCCCTCGCACCCTTATGAAAAGAAAGAACAAGGACTGCAGCCAAAACATGCCTCGTTCCTGTGGAGAAGAACGGGGTGCCCTTTTGCCTACACAAAGCACCAACTGGGCCCCATTCTGGTTGCCTCTTTCATTGCAATTCCAACTGATCCTTCCAAAATTGATTGGTTTGGTTCACTTACATACCCCTCTTAATTTGGAAAAACCCAGAGCAGTTCACAAACCAAATCGTCAGGTGCCTAACCAGATAAAACCATCAAATCATCTTAAACCTGAAAGCAGCAGCAAGTTTAAACAATGCCACGGGACTTTTACTGTCACGCCAGAACAGTCTAGAAATGCACACACCTTCTGAAATAACTCAACAAAGGGGAAGGCGTTAAAAACAAAATATTCAGCAACCCCAAAAGCAAGCAAGCAAGTGGGAGACAATAGTATTATGACACTATTCCCCTATTCCCCACCCACCCACCAGCCTAACTCTCCCCCAGAATCACAGTTACCCCTATAACAACTGGTTATAGAAACCCAACTCTTCTACCCAGAGGAATCCCCCTGCCCAAGAACACTTGAAATCTGAGCAGTGGGGGAGAAGAGTAACTCTGAACTGGGGCTTTTCTCCTTTTCTTCCCCTTTTGGGAAAATAAACCCTTGGTTCCCTTTGCACCAATTATAGCTACACAACCTGGCACAGTTTCCAGATCAACATCCTTTTCATGTCATCCATGCACTTTCCCTTCACAGGTAACGCCCGCTCTCTGGCTCAGCGGCCAGCCCAATGCTCAGTACCCAGATGGAGATTCGAAGCTTCTTTAGGGGCAGCAAATGGTCTGCAGAATCAGACCACCATGTTAGAGGCACTGGTCTGCCCGGACACACTTCAGACATCTGGTGTCAAGTTGCAACCTCCCAGCACTACAGCTATCTGCCATCCCTCACAAAGGCAGGCAAGGTAAGCTCTGCTCTGCTGCCATCTTCTGGTTCAAAACACACACAGTCCTCTGTCACAGTTAGGAGTGAAAAAACAAGAACAGAAACAAGCCACAAACTGTGATGCTTTCACCAGTTCTGCAAACAGTGTGGGGACACACGCAGGCAACCCAAATCATATACCCTTATTTATTTATTGCCTATGGAATGAAGGCAAACTCAGAAGGTGAGAGAAGGACCATTATACCTTGCAGCATCAACAGAAAAATACAGAGAAATAAACTTTCACCGATCCTGAGGGAGTGGAAACAAGCATGAATGTGACACACCAACCATCTCTGCCCCCGAGTTTTCAGCAGTGCATGAAAGCTGTATATAAATACTGGAATAGATGGACCAAGAGTCAAAGGTTAATAATACAAGCTTGGCACAATGGAGCTCCCTTTGTTGCTAATTGTCCAAATGCTGTTCTAGGGACTAGAATCGGATTTCATGAACACTGCCGACGGTTCTAGGACTCACCATATTTGGCTGCCACCCCTCAACATTGACGCAGCGATCAATGCACCACCAGAAGTCATCCTCAGATTCTCCCTTCCAGGCAAAAACGGAGAATCCTGCACAAGAGATAAGGAGGGTACGCACTTCAGATGGCAACAGGCAGCTCACAGCATGGGAGGCTACACATGAAGAAAGTTCACCTTAGAGCAGTAGTCCACTAAATGTTACTCAGAGTAGACCAGGTGAAATTAAGGGACCTACCCTAGTTGCGACCATTTATTTCAATGGGTCTACTCTGAGTAAAACTTAGTGGAATGCCACCCTTAGCACCAATGGCTCTTGTTTTAATCTTTTGTATGTTTTTAAATCAGTTGAAAATCGGTTAGGGACTGTTTGGTATTTGGCAACTAATGAATGAAATGAAGCGGCCAAATACCTACCACTCTCAGCCAGGGCAGCAGCTACTTCATTGAGGGTGGAGTAGATGTTGCAGGCAGCCCACCGGCACTGAGCACCCAAGGCACCAAGGGTTTCCATGAGAACCTGTAATGAGCAAAAACGGCGGTGGGCGGGTCTGGGATTTGCCATGCCTGCACAAATCTTCACACAAAAAGTAAATGCCACATCCAGTAATATTCAGTCACACACGGAATTTCCACCTACTAAGTTCCCTTTAAAAAAGAAAGCAGCAAAATACATGCACACCCCGGATATATTTTAAATATCATCAGTACAGTTTTTACTTCCTCAGCCTGAAAGTACAAAAAACAACACATCGAAAGCCATACTTTGATCACTTCTAGCCAGTAATGCAATTCTCTCCAAAAGTTTAGAATCCTGACCCCACGCTTTGCTTCAGCTCCTTGCCACTCTTCTCTAACCACTCTTCTCATTTCACATACACAGAAGATGCCCAATGATTTCTCCTGTGACTACAGCACTTGCCAGGTGCTGAAGCAACACCCCCATATGCCCTCCATGTCCGGTCTCACGTCCAAAATGCTGGCTGGAAGAGCAGGCGGTGAGATCATCAGGGGAGAATGGCAAGAGAGCAAGTCCAAGAAACAGCCTTAACAACCAGGGGTTGGATAGCTTGCCTGAAGCAGCTAGGGCAACGAGCCACCACTCAAGACAATTACCAGCCCCAGAGGATAATGGGAGGGGGAGGAAGAGTTGAACTCTCAGCAGCATTATTCTCCCCAAATGCTCCCTAACAAGCTAACCTCCACATTCCTTCAAGCATGAACTTTTTAACATGGGGGGACGGGACGACAACGACGTGTGAGTATGTGCCCATGCACAATGCTGGCTTCAGGTTCCAGCAAACTCCACCTGTAGGTTTACCTGGAAGCAGCAGCAACAGGTGGCCATGTCAACTTCCCGCATGTACTGTCAGTCCCCTGGGGCACCACGGGAAATTAAAACAGCATTTCACACAGGCTCATCTGCGTGGCACAGGATGCACAGGCACCAATGGGACTGGGCACTGGGTATCAAGTAGCTGCCAAAAGGTACCATGTGCCAACGCTGGCCTGGGGTGAGGAAAAAGGTCTGAAAGCTCAGCTACCAGAGAAATGTAAGGCCCCCTTGGAAACTGAGAGGCAGGGGATAAAATCAACCGAGTAAGAGGTGCCAGTTTCCTGAATAGAACAGTGTGAATTTCCAAAAGTGAAACATAGCCTCTGAAGGCTAGGTTTCAGAAGGCATCCAGAAACTTCCTGGAGAAATCATGGCATTTGAGCTCCCTCAATGCCACCATGTGGGATATCATATATTTGAGCCAAGGTGTCATACTAGGCTTGTCACATGTGCTGGATGCCAACCACTGGTTGGACGGAAGGGCTTACAGCAGTCTGGGCTGTGATGTGCGTGCAGCCCACGATCTTGGCTCCAGCCAACGGCTTCTCTCCCTGAGCTCGTTTCCTCAAGGCCATGAGTGCAGGCATTTCTAGGAAGGAAGAGAAAAAAGAAATGACACACACGAAAATGGGCACAGAGGCTCAAAACCCCAAAGCCAAGTAAATGTCAAGCAGGTGACAGCAAACATTTCCCCATATCGCCTTCAGCATCAAAAAGATTATCGCTTTAATGCACTGCAAAGTTCTGTTCTGTAACCCAGGGGTGGGGTGGGGAATATTCTGCAAGGACAAGTCCCAGAATTGGTGTGAACATTCAAGGACGTGCCTGCTTCCCACGTTACACAGATAATTAGACAAAGAAACAGTGGAATCCCAGGTCTGGAAGATGCCCAATAAATTTTCCTGGTTCAACACCCTGCCCTGAAGCAGGGCACGCGTGGCCTAAAAGTTTCCCCAAGAAATGGTTCTCCAACAAAGGAGATTTCACCATCTCCCCAGGCAACTTCTTCCAAGGCTAAGCTCATTCTTAGAAAGCAACCATGCTAACTTCCACCTCGATGTGGGAAAAGAGAATGTCAGGCAACAATAGGATTCACTTGGATCTGTAGAACCACAACTTTGTTTTGCTTGCACTGTGCTGAGAACCTTGGAATTAAAACTTAAAAGGTGACTTGGTTTGGCTGTTTCGTAACCCTAAATGGGTCTTCCATCACCAAACAGCTCAGCTGTTTGAGGACAACATCAAGAGATGGAACTTAAAATGATGGCAAACCAATGAAAGCTTTCTTCAATTGTGTGGTTATTAGGTTGGATGAGAGAATGTTCAGATGAGAGGTCTTCCACATCTACAGTGACTGGAAGTGATACAATGAGATTTGCTTAGTGGCCTGAGGGTACCACTTGCCCATGCAAGCAAGAGCTATGAATTCCAAATGATCACAAGCATCTGAAACAGCTTAACTTATGGAGTCAAGATTTAAGGGCAAAACAACACATTGCACTGCCAAATTTCATGACATTCATTTGCTAACACAACACAACGCCCACTGTGTACGTATCCTCCCCATGCCTTTTATTCCCCTGCTAATGCCGCCTTCCTTCCTCCCCACCCGGTGGATTATTTACAGTCTCTGGATCTGGCTGGAATAAAACAGGCTGAAGAAGGTAGGGGAATTTGCTGGGAATGGCTAAGCCTCCCCGATGTTCGGACTGTACTTACTTTGTAACACCTAATTCTGATTTACAAAGTTCCATTAAAATGATATTGAAGTCAAATGCCTGTGCTGTTTTTTGAGACAACAATAGCAGTTTGTTGTCCCTCTGATTTAATCTACATTCAATGATCTATATGGAACAGGAGCAATTTGGGGGGTGGGTGGGGATTCTGGGGAGAGCTGAACTCAACCGTATGCCTTACATTTCATTAGTGGTGCACCAAGGGGCTCCCCAGGGCAGATTGGAAGAGTCAGGTCTTACTGCCACATAGTTGTGCCAGAAAAGGTGTGTACCCAAACGGCAGCAAGACCAAGATCTCTTGATCTAATGAAGTTACCCAGAACGGCATATCTCTCTTACCTTGCTCGGCAATTTCTATTTCCCGGCGCCCAAATTCAGCCTGCTTGATATTTTTCACGCAGAAGTCAGTGCTGCCTTTGGTGTTCTTCTGCTGCTTGTCCCGGGGGGAGGTCTCATCGTCAGAGCTGTCTGTGTAGGAGGCAGCTGCGGACAAATATTATTATTATTATTATTATTATTATTATTATTATTATTATTATTATTTTCTACCCCACCCATCTGGCTGGGTTTCCCCAGCCACTCTGGGCGGCTTTCAACAGAACATCAAAAACAAAATAAAACTTCAAACATTAAAAACTTCCATAAATGGGGCTGCCTGTTGTTTATTTCCTTGACATCTGACAGGAGGGCGTTCCACAGGGCGGGTGCCACTACCGAGAAGGCCCTCTGCCTGGTTCCCTGTAACCTCACTTCTCGCAGTGAGGGAACCGCCAGAAGGCCCTCGGAGCTGGAACTCAGTGTCCGGGCTGAACGATAGGGGTGGAGACATTCAGAGAAGAGCAACATTCACAAGATCACAATCAAAGCTGAACATGCATTTGTCTGAGACCTCAAGTAAGCGACTACATGTACTTCTTTCCCTTTGGTGACAATTTTGGATCCTACAGCACTGTATGAAAACATTTAAGCCAGATCGTAGAATGGGCACAGGATGTCCATTACAAGGATTTGACCACCATTTCTGCAGGTCAATGATTAAGACCTGGGTATCCGAGGTTATCCATGCCTAAGAGCCTCACTGCAAAATCTCTGCATGGTTCCTTTCACAGCCCTCGTGTGCTCTGATGCCCACTTTCTCACTCACAATGTTCCAATGGCTTCTGCTTGGACCGACACCGACTTGGCCTCCTTGGTATTGAAAATGTTGGCAACTGGGACACCTCAGGTATTTCATCATTGTAAGAGTCACATGAGAAGACCCTTGGGACATCCATCGTACCAGCACGTAACCTCTCCTCTCAGTAGAAAAGGGTCATACATGGGCATGTATGTGAATGTACAGGGTCATATCTGAGACTCAGCCTCCTGGATCTCTTTGTAGCTAGGGCAAAGTCGTGCTCAGGGGCTGGAGATGAGTCATAAATGGTCATTGTGACCACAGGTTCCAAAGGCAGAATGGAATCATATTGGCTCTTAAGGACAGACCCATTGGTTCCCTGCACTACTGCTGTATCACAGTTGCAAACCAACGGAATATAGGCAAAGTAGTCAAGCAGGCTTTGGAAAAAGCTCTCAAAGCAGACATCACCCTGTCAGCAGATATCTGCAATGTCTGGAGATATCACCCTGCCTCTCTCTCTCTGGTTCCCTAGTTTCAAGGTTGTCCCACCCTAGCAGTTTTCTTATTCCAACTCTGCAAAGCAACTCCTGGCATACATATATTCTCAAATCTGCAATGAGTCCAAATGGTGCAGATGTTAATGGGCATATGCATCAATAAAGAAAGTTACAGCAGACTTGCTGGATCAGACCAAAGGTTTGTCTAGATGAGCATCCTGTTTGCTGCAACAACTAGGGACACTCACAATCAGGTCGTGATGGCAACTGGAGTTCCCTGGCAGAGTGCCTCTTAACACAGAGGTTACATCTCACCAGCAGGATTAATACGCACGGGCAGACCTATCCTCGTTCCATGCATTTGCTGAATCCTCTGCAAAGCTTTCTAAGATACTGCCCTTACCACACTCTGTGGCAGTAAACTTTGTAAGCTTTTTGTCTGGGTTAGATCTGTGACTTTTGCAGCTAATTCTGAAATGGTGTTTCTTTTTAGTTAAGCCCTCTTAATTTATTTTACTTGTTTCAGTACTTATAAACTGTTCTACATTCAGAGAACACCTGAACAGTGTACATAAAAAAATGTAAAACATAACACAGGCGATAAGCAGCAGCAGAGGGAGGAGGTGGTGAGCAGGAGCCAGGGGGAGAAGCACCGTGCTTATCACCAGGCCCCCCTGCCTCCTTGACAAAAGAAGCTGTCTGCCAAGAGGCAGGGATAGCCTAACTTCTGTTGTTTATGCTCTAGTAACCTCTAGGTTAGATTACTGCAAGACAGAATACATGGGGCTGCCTCTGAAGACAGTTCAGAAACTTCAGCTGGTGCAGAATTCAGCGGTCAGGTTGCACACCGGGGAATGACAGCTTGAGCGTTTTACACTAATCTTGGATCGAGTACACTGGCTGCCAATTAAGTTTCCAGTCCCAATTCAAAGTGCTATAAGCCTTAAACGACTCAGGACCACAATAAATTGATTGATTGCCTGGCATGGATGTGATTGCTCTCCACCTGAAGGAACCAGCATGTAGCTGGAAGCCCAGTTAGCCTCAGTGGCCAGAAACACATTTTATTAGCTGTGCCTGGTATTATTATTATTTATTGAATTTATATACTGCCCTATAAAAATAAAAGCAGTAACCCAATAATACCCCCCCAAATGTGCCACATTTTAAAAGGGTATAGGATGTTGATCAGGTCAACCAAAGGCCTGGTTAAAAAGAAACATTTTTGCCTGGCGCCTAAAGGTGTATAATGAAGGCACCAGGTGAACTTCCCTGGGCATTCCACAGATGGGGAGCCACTGGAGAGAAGGCCCGTTCTCATGTTGCCACCATCCGGACCTCTCGAGGAGGAGGCACCCAAAGAAGGGCCTCAGGAGATGATCTCAGGGTCTGGGTAGGTTCATATGGAAAGAGGCGGTCCTTGAGGTATTGCGGTCCTGAGCCATTTAAGGCTTTATGGGTCAAAACTAGCACTCTGAATTGGGCCCGGAAACTAATCGGTAGCCAGTGCAGTCGGACCAGTACAAAAGCTATGACCATTTGTGGACCAGGAGAGCTTGGCAATCGTAGTTCAGGCACTGATGACTTCAAGTCTTGATTACTGCAATGCACTCTATGTGGCGTCCCTTGACCCCAGAAACGGCAGTTAGTGTCAGCACAACACACCTCTGCTCAGAGAACTAAGAAGAAGAAGAAGAAGAAGAAGAAGAAGAAGAAGAGTTTGGAGGAGAAGAAGAAGAAGAAGAGGAGGAGTAGTTTGGATTTGATATCCCGCTTTATCACTACCCGAAGGAGTCTCAAAGCGGCTAACATCCTCCTTTCCCTTCCTCCCCCACAACAAACACTCTGTGAGGTGAGTGGGGCTGAGAGACTTCAAAGAATTGTGACTAGCCCAAGGTCACCCAGCAGCTCCATCTGGAGGAGTGGAGACACGAACCCGGTTCCCCAGATTACGAGTCTACCACTCTTAACCACTACACCACACTGGCTCTCTAAGAGGGTTGCCAATTTGTTACTGGGTCACGTTCAAGGCATTGCTACTGGAAGGCAAAGCCCTTAACTGCTTTGGATCAGCAGGGTCACCTTACCCCACATGTGCCCACTTGATGGATGTGCGAAACTTGCTTGTAATTTTCACTTTGCAGTTGTAAAAAATTGAACTTTTAGTATGCTAGCACCTACACGTTAGAATGCGCTGCTGTTGACATTAGGCCAGCAGGTGCGTTCACTGTACATTTTCTGGCATCCACTTAAAACATTTTTGTTTAGACAAGCTTATACAGCAGCGTTTCTCAAATTTGAGTCCCCAGCTGTTGTTGGATTACAACTCCCATCATCCCTGACCACTGGTCCCCGAAATACACAAAGCTGTTAACATGTTTTTCTTTTCTACTGTTAATTTTATTATCTTTAAATGGTTAATTGTTTTTAACTGTTTTTCCCGATAGTCTGAATATTTCACGTAAACCATTTAGAGGTTTTATTACAATCAGGTGGTATGTACATTTTGTTAAATAAATAAATACTGCCTGAACCCTAGCAAGTTGGGAGTCTTGGTGGGAGGGCGGTTCCTGTGGTGTATTGTGGTGTAGTGGTTAAGAGCGGTAGACTCGTAATCTGGGGAACCGGGTTCATGTCTCTGCTCCTCCACATGCAGCTGCTGGGTGACCTTGGGCTAGTCACACTTCTCTCTGAAGTCTCTCAGCCCCACTCACCTCACAGAGTGTTTGTTGTGGGGGAGGAAGGGAAAGGAGAATGTTAGCCGCTTTGAGACTCCTTCGGGTAGTGATAAAGCGGGATATCAAATCCAAACTCCTCTTCTTCTTCTTTATCGAGGAAACTGGTGTATGACCTGCCCCATATGGATCACAATGTCTCTGAAGGAGCAGGTGTATATGCGAAATGTGAACTTGTTAGTGGGCTTGCTAATCTGGAATTTATTGGTACGAGTTGCTTTGATTAGTTTGCTGAAAAAACTTCACTGTAAACTTGCTGATTTGTTTTGAAATGGTTAACAAATGAGTTGCTTATATTTTTCTGAATATTACTCGTTCTTAAGTACTAGTTGTGAACCATCCATGCACTGTCCTTCCTGGAACAGCTAAACAATTAATAACAAATGAAAACCAAGTAAAAACGGAAGAGCAGGCTGCCTGCAATTCATTCCGAAAGCCTACGCCGATCAGAACAAAGTCAGGACACCAGTGTCTTGTATTAATCCCTGTCTTCATCTTCTGTTTTAGAGGATGTTAGAACATTTGGCTTTGGCTACACAGGAGCTGTTGTGCTGAAGCGGAGAGAACACAGACATGCAGGTGCCCCCTCAAAATCTGAAACTGCCTCCAACCGGAGCATAGGAGAAACAGTACGTACCAGAGCTGTAGCTATCCGTTGACGACTGAGAGATGGATCGGGACAATGAACGGCGGCCAATCTTTGTGGGGCGCTTGTTGAATTCTTGCTTTTGGTCCGCAAACTGGATCTGTCAAGAGAAAAGCCCAGACTGAGCAAAGGGAGGTAAATTTAAAAGGCCAGCAAATGCAATCTTTCTGCTGAAGTTAAGGAATACTGTAATTGCCTGTATCGGTAGTTAGATTGGGTTGCAATTTCTTCAGCATTAACCTTCTTTAGTGGACTTGTGGGTCTGGGTGCTTCAGCCCCAGGCAAAAGACAGTGTTTTAACCTATTACTTCCCTTCCCATCACAACTGCCTTCCATTTTCAACGCACAGGCACACAGGAGCCTCATTCTAATCCAAGTGTTTCTCCTTCCATTAAAACCCTTGTTAAGAGTTTCTTACCATCACAGACATTTGCCACGATCCCAGCCATGCCAGAAGTCTGATACTTGCAACAAACTGTGTTGACATTTCTCTCCATTCCTACACAGGGCCACTATCTTAAAAAAGGTGGCAATTAGAAGGGTTTCTCATGCTTAGGAATTCGAAATATTTTTCAAGCTTTGCCTGCAGGGAACATGGAAAGGGATTTTTTTTTTAAGTTAACCACAATTCCAGACAAGCTGAGGAGTGGAGCAAAGACTGTGCCCCGGGCGTCCTCTACAGATGGGCAGTGTTAGGACCTGTGTGACATTAGTATTCCCCAGAAGTATGGTATTTAGCTGCAGGGCAGAAAATGGCCAGGAGACGAGTAGCTGGAGATGAGGGGCCTTGGAGGTGCAGAGTCCACTCACAGTGGACAGAAACTACTGTCCTGTTCAAAGTGTTCCTGGCACTCTAAATTAAACCCCTCTCTCTGTGCCAGGTGGTAAGAAGCCACATGGTGGGGACTCAAAACAGTTTTGCGCTACAGATACTCATTATGAAGACAGCAAAGACACCAAAATCAAGTATTTTCAGAAACCAAGGCTGTTTTGGTTAAACCTAAGCTCCTGCCTGGCTTCTAAAGAGTCAGAAGCTCAAACACACAAACTTTCCAGTAGACTGCTGCCACACCAACACCTGAAAATTATCCGAGGAGAACCTGCAATATTATCACGGAACAAAACATGACATGACCCAGTGGTGACAAGGGTGGACATCAGTTTTAAAAACATGAACAATGGGTCCAATTTAGAAATAAAGTTGTTTAAAAGGAGGGGAAAATGAAAATGGCAAAAAGCATTCAATATAGCAAAATATACACCCCAGATAAAAAGTCCTTTCTTTCACTGCCTATAAAGATGGTGCCAGACCTTCTTTGGACCCCCTGCTTTCAGAACCGAGGCATGGCACCCCAAATTTGGAATATCCTTTCCAGGATTGTTTTGGTGGCACAAGCTTTTTTAAATATGTTTTTACCACTGTTTTAAATCTTGCTTGGCTCTGGTTTTAAAACACATTCCTGCCTTTTTAATGTTGTTGTTTTGTTTCGTTTTTACTTGGTTTTAATTTGTTATGAATTGTTAGCTGTTCCGGGAACCTTTGGGGGTTCGAACAACAGGAGAGAACAGGGACAATCAGACATTACTTCGGCTCTGAGCAGGCGCAAGGAGGCATGGCCTACATTACCATCAGTGTCCGAAGAAAGTTGCCTGCATGCCCAAGAACCAACAACTGAACTAAGGACCCATTAAGTGTCTTTTTAAACCCTTCTGTATATAATCCACAAAATGGCTGTGACAATGACGTACTATGATTGAAAAAACTAGTGTAATCCCAGAAGGCAGGGCAAATCTCATGCAAGTGCAGGAAAGTAAGGCCCTCATTCAACACAGGCAACAGAGAACGCACATTCGACACCCACGTGAAATGGGATTCTTCGACAGGAAATTGAATGCCACCTGTTACAATCAAGTAGGCTGCTTGAGACTGAAAGGGGGAATAAGAGCAGGGCGGGCTAAGTTAATTCAGTTTTTAGAAATCAAGCAGATTTCTATCAAATGAGTAAAAGAGTGGCAAAACACACACAAAAGCAAGCATTTATACCTCACTCCTGCGCCCTTTTGACCAAAGGAAATCCTCCTCCCTGTTGAAGTCACAATAATTGATCTATTCCAACAGCTAAAGGCTTTTCTTGCAGTAACCTTGCAAAGTTCAAGTTGTCTACCTTTTCTGAAAATTAAAGTATGTCTCTTGAAATTCACATATCAGACAATGGAATCAACCCAGCAACAGTTCTAGAAGGAACAGTTTAAAAATCAGACTTATTCCCATGACCACAAGGGGTCAGGCCTCTAACAATCCTAACTACTGCTGAAAATAAATAAATGCCAACATCCCCTCTCTTTTCTTTGATTAGGGCCACTAATAATGAATGGTAGTTCAATATCAAGAAGTATTTTATTTACAAAACAAGGCATTTCAGATGGGTGAAAAGTAGCAATTATATTCACACTCTATAGCATCTCATTTCCTTTAAATTCCTCTTTCGCTAAAGACATTTACAGTATCTGCTACTTATGCAAAAGCCCCATTCTTGGGAAATCACAGCATTAATCCACCATCAACAGAAAGCAAGTCGTCAACAGTTGCTGAAAGCCACTGAAAACTATTCCTTGGCAGCATGTGCACAAAAGGGTCCAACACATTCCAGTGCCCTTTCTGGCTTTTCAACACAGCTGGTTGCCCATTTTAACACCACCTTTGCACTGGCGCCTCACTTACACCTGGAGGTCAAACAAAATTCTGTTCCCACAGATGCCACTTTCCCCATGCCCTTTGACTGGCAATTAGAAGAACAAGCAGAGACTTGGGCACCTGCCATGCCACATCTCAACAGGGATGCTGCTTCTGAGATCTCTGGAAGCTCTTCTGAAGAATGCAGTGACGTACTGGGTATATAAGGGATGAGGCAGTCTCTCTAGCAGCATGATCCCAAACTGTGTAAGACCTTATGTGTTAGTATCATAACTTTGGATTTGGACCGACAGCTGATTGGCAGCCAGTGGAAATCCCACAAACGACATGTTGCATGTTGGAACTCGCTTGCTCCCAAAAGCAGCCCAGATCTACTGCACTGGCCGTAGCCTCTGAACTGCCCACAAGGGTAGCTCCACATAGAGCACATTGCAGTAATCCAGCCTCAAGCTTCCTATGTCAAAGGTTTTGTCTGGGCTGCCCACCCAGTCAAATTTGGCCATATAAAGTAGTCTTTAAAAAAACACACAAGGAAGTTGGGATGTCACAGAACCAGGCCAAGCAGCTAAACTGACCTTATCTCCTGGATTGGCACCAGACAGTCTTCCATAAGTGATGGAGACATGGGCTGCAAAAGGGAGGGGTTCCCCAAGAACCAGATTGACCCCTAGGGAGCTTTGCCTCCCGAGGGGCTTACAGGAGTAGGGTCAGACATGTGTGAGGGAATAATGTTGTCCGGAGCCAGAGTGTCAAGAGCAGAGATTCTCAAACTTTTTTCTCTGGGCCACACTATCAGAATAAAAACTTGCTCACAGCAGGCCTAATTTTTTTAATTTATTTTTTACTGATAAGAGATAACATTAGAAAACAGAAGGAAACAACTCAGAGCGGAGCTTGATTATAACAGGCATAGGCAAACTTGGCCCTCCAGATGTTTTGAGACTACAATTCCCATCATCCCTGACCACTGGTCCTGTTAGCTAGGGATGATGGGAGTTGTAGTCCCAAAACCTCTGGAGGGCCGAGTTTGCCTATGCCTGATTTATAACATAGAAAACAACTACTTCACAATATGATTGTCGGTAATCCAGAAAGTACAAAACAATGCAACTACATAAGAACACGAATCATTCCCAAGATGTTACTATAAACACACCTCTTACATATGTACCTTATGTTTGTATACAAACTCAGTATCACTTGATGCTGTTGCTCTCATGCTCTGCAAATAAAAAAAATAAAATTGATACTATACTAAACTACACTGAAATGTTTAAACGTTTCTTTGGTTGTCCTTGAAACTTCCCTCCATACTTGCCATCCTCTCCTGCCACACCCTCCGAGAACCACTAAATCTGTGGGAACAAGAAAAGCCTGCAAGATCCGGCCAAAGGGGTCCAATCCAGTCCAGCATCCTGTTCTTACAGTGGCCAACCAGATGCCTGCAGGAAACCATCGAACAGAACATGGGCACAAGAGCCCTCTCCCCTCCTGCGGTTTCTAGCAACTGGTATTTGGAAGCACTGCTGCCTCCAGCTGTGGACCTCTGCAGTCAGTCAAACTTGGCCCTGCAGCTGTTTTGGGACTACAACTCCCATCATCCCTAGCTAACAGGCCTAGTGGTCAGGGATGATGGGAAATGTTGTCCTAAAACAGCTGGAGGGCCAAGTTTGGCCGTGCCTGGTGTATACAATTCTAAGTTGGATAAAACAAGTTCTGTTCTAATTGGTCTAAGGCAAAACTAGACCTTTAAAATATGAAGCTTTCCTTTTTAATCTGGTGGACGTTATTTGTGACGGTATTTTAAAAATGCAGCAATTTTTAATTACGATGTAAGTTTCAGTTGCCACTTTAGCAGCGTCATTCGGCTCATGGAAACCTCCCCCCCCCCCGCAAGAGAACCTGACCTCAAAAAGAAACAGCATTCCCTCATGGTAATATAAATGAGTGGCCTCAGTTTCAGTGACCAGATCTCCTCCAGCCATCCAACACCAGTTGGAGCAGAGACACCTGTTGGCCAAAGACGCAAAACTATTTCTCAGGCAAGTTAATTTTTTGCAGGGCAAATTCTTAAACAGGCACACAAAGTGCAACTCATGAGCCCGACCCGCTGTGATCAGGTAAGCTCTCCTTATACAACTCTGCAAATTGGACAGCCGTGAACATTTGAACCTAGATGCCAAATTTACCAGGGGGTGACAATGATTTCCAACAGAGGATATCCCACATCCCAGGGAAGACCCTCCTCCTCTTGCTCCTCCGTGACCAGCACGCCCTACAGTATGCTGTCAGCTCTCCACCGATGTGCGGTGCTTAGAAACGCACCTTGTTCGGAGAGGATACTGTTCCAACCAAGGGGTCTGGTCCACCTTTCCCCTCGCGGCATGCTGTGGGGATGCAGGATGCTAGTTCTAACCACCACCACTATTCTCAGCTTTATGCTTCTGCCCCTGACCTTGAAGGAAAGAGAGCCGAAGACTAAGGCTTGGAGCTCTAGCTGCCTCCCAAAGAAATGGGGAAAGCAGGCAGAACTGCAGCCTCCGCTCCAGGAAGAAACGGAAAGGCTTCCCCTCACCTGGGCTTTCATCCCCGAGTCGCCGTTGACATTGTACTTCTTGTGCTTCGGCATGGCGTTGCTACCTAGAGCCCTCTCGCCACCCCTGCGCAGTCCTCCCGAGAGAGGCGGCTGGCCATCCCCTTTATACCTCCCTTCCCTGCACCAGTGACCCTGTCCGCTCTGGTTTCAACTCTCTCTTGCTCGGGGAGGGAAGACAGGGTAGAGGCAGGAGGGAGGTTGTGAGAGGTAAAGAGGGCTCCTTCCTCTTGCCTGGTGGCCTCAACTCTCTCTCTTCTAGGGCTCCATTTGGCAGGGAAAGAGCCCGCAGCTTTAATGAAATTCTGCTGCTTGTGCCTGGCGGAACAAAAGCTTTGCTGGTATTCTCTCTCTCCTTCACCCCATTTTCCCTTCTCCTTTAATTGTTGTTTTATCGTGTTCCCCTCACCTCAGAACCATTAAGCTGCGGTTTCTAACATGGCCTGGCTTGTGCGCGCATAACAATGGCTCATTTATGTAACCAGAGTATTTCCTTGCCTGCTATAATTAACTTGCTAATTAGGTACCTTTAAATTTGAGGCTCTCTCCACCCACCCCTGCTTCCACAATCTCCCTTTCCTCAGCCTCAGATTAAGTTTAAACAGAGACACATTAGAACCAAGTTAACTAATGAGCAACTAAAACAATGAAGGCATTTATTGGCCAAAGTGCTGGTTGAGGGTTGTTGGGGTTGTTGTTTTTTGCAACAGTCGAAAAGGTTGCTTGCCCTTATTGCAGTTGCAAGAGAATTGTGTCCTTTGCAAGGAAGCTACATGAGACTAACATAAGCACACGGCTGTTTTTCTTCCCAGTTCTGGCACCTCCTTGAAAAGAGAAGGGAAAGAGGAAGACCAAGGCATTGTGGACAGGGTTTTTTTTAATGCGCTTTCCAAGAAAAGACCGCATCATCTGTGACAGTGCCTGGATGTGGGCTGCAGTCCATGGACTGAACCCGGTGCTGTCATGGGAACGTCGAAAGCTACCTTATAATTAGTCTGTCCCTTGGTCCATCTAGCTCAGTATGGTCCACACTGACCAGCACCAGCTCTCCTGGAGTCTTTCCCAGTCCCCTTGTGAGATGCTGGGGACTGAACCTGGGACCTTCTGCTTACAAAGCAAGTGCTCTATCACTGTGCTACTGTCCTTCCTCATTACAGCACAACGATGCTCACCTAAAAAACGTGAAGGACATCAGGTTGGGGAAGTCTGCACGATGGTGTACTCGGAACACTTCTGGCGCAGGTGCAGAACACTGCATGCACCACAGCCTACAGCCATACCACCCTGAACATGCTCAATCTCATAACCCGTGCAAGGCAAAGAGTGCCAAAAATACACAAAACTCCTATCCACACACACCCAAAAGTGGTGCAGACTTTTCTTCCCGAGGCTGCTAACTAGTGACACTGCCAATTTTGCAGCCGAGGACGCTTGAGAAATTCACCAGAGAAAGTCCCTCAAGTTGTGATCTGCAAATAAGACCCAACCATATTAAAAAAAAATAAAAATCCTGCAAGTGGGAAGCCTGATCTACTCCCAGCTATCAAGCACAGGAAAGCATCTCTGGCACACAGCTGCTTAGGAAAAGAGTGAGATATGGAGGAGTCAGGTTCAAATCATCTTTCCGTCAGTTCACTCCCTCAGCCTCCATTCTCCATCTCTAAAAATAGATCTGCTACCTACTGGACTAGATAGGTCCAAGGTTAAATACAGCAAGACCATGAACTACAAATTTTGCACATAAAGTACCACTTAACAGAGATAGGTGATTGGTGGTCTGCAGGAGGCACCAACCCCCCCCCAACTTATCCTGATACATGGGGCCCCAATGAAGACATAGAAGAAGAAAGCTAACTATTTCAACTGTTCAGAAAAGCAGCAATGAATCCATGTATATACTGGATACACAATGGTATTATCTCAGGAGCTTTTTGGTAAGGCAAAGAGCCATCTGTCTCCTGGGGGAGCAAACTTTGCAGGAACCGTGTTCGGTTTCCCAGTTGCCTTCACCTCAAGTCAATGACTTAACTCTAGGGGATGCCAAATTGGTGTGCTAAATTAGATTCAAACAAACTGCAAACACAAAACAGTTTTGTAGCATTTTAAATACGAAAAAAAAATCATTATAGTAATGGCATTTGTGGACTGCACTCTGGATCAACTGATGGATGCCATCCTAGGTTACAAGTATATATACTTGCAAGGGGGAGATAGGAAAATATAAACAGTAAGGTCGGGGGACACACATAGGAAATACAGTACAGACATAATTACATTATTAAAAGTGGCTATTCTCTCCACCCCCCCCCTTTAAGTAGATGGTTATAACAAAGTGTCATACTGTGTGAGTGCAGAAAAAGCATCTAGTGCTCTCATGGCCTGGAGTGGGATGTATAAGGGACCCGTATCAGAATATTCAGGGATGGGCTGAGCTAAGCAGGAGATTTCGGGTGGCATATTTTGCTAGGGTGAACTTTACCCACTAAAGCCAGCAAAAGTTCATGTACAGCAAACAGTACAAAGTCACGTTTAATTTTGGCTGCCCGCAGCAAACGATTCTCTGTCCCTGAGCAACAAGGCTCAGTGAAAGGAAACTGGACAGCTATCGCAAAGGGAAAGCTCCAACAGAATACTATTAACATCCGTAAGACAGAAAGATGGCCAACCTTTGCTCAAACCTGGTTTTGTATCGAAAAATGTTTCTGGTGGCCATTGTTCTAGGCTTGGGCGGAACCTTCCTTTTCGGATTCCAAGTCTCTATGATCAATTTTACTTCACCGTTTATCAAGAAGTTCATCAACGATACCTGGCTGGAGAGATACAACGCTCCCATTGATGACCAGAGCCTCATGCTCCTATGGTCATTCACTGTGTCTATCTTCAGCATTGGAGGACTGACGGGAACCTGCCTCTCAGGGTATGCGTCTGCAAAATGTGGAAAAAAGAACTGCATAATATTTAGCAGCTTCTTCATGTTAGCAGCTGCAGTGATCATGGGAACAAGCAAAATAGCAAAGTCGTTCGAAATGATTCTCCTTGGACGACTCCTGTATGGTTTTAATGCAGGTTTGGGCATCTGTATCCAAGGTCAGTACTTAGCAGAAATTTCTCCTAAGCACCTCCGTGGCTTGACCAATGTCACTATTGCAGTTCTAGCAAACCTGGGGAAATTTCTTGGGCAATTGATGGGACTCCATGAACTTTTAGGAACAGAGTCCCTGTGGCCTCTCCTGTTGGCCAGCAGCGGACTCCTAGGGCTGCTGCTGCTGATCACAGTCCCGTTCTTCCCTGAATCTCCCTCGTATCTTTTAATCCAGAAGGGAGATTTGAAAGGCTGCTTGAAATCTCTGAAACAGCTCTGGGGTGAAGGGGACCACAGAGCAGAGGTGAATGATCTGTTGAAGGAGCAGGTAGCCACAAAAGAAGCAAAAATTATGAGTGTCCTGGAGCTCTTCAGAGATCATTCCATGCGACGCCAGGTATACCTGTTGATCATGGTGGCAGCTACACTACCATTCAGTGGAGTCAGTGCCATCTACTTCTACTCTTTTGATGTGCTCCGTACAGCCGGGTTTAGTGAAGAACTGAGCCCCTACGTCACTCTAGGGGTCGGGGCCTGTGAGCTCTGCTCAACCATTGTGTGCTTCTTCGTCATTGAGCGTGCGGGCAGACGGACACTGCTGCTGTGGGGATACGGTCTGATGATAGTGGCCTTGGCTCTCCTCACAACTACTCTCTCACTGCAAGACAGAACCTTCTGGATACCATATTGCAATGTTGCTCTCATCTTCCTCTACATCGTCATCTATGGCGTGGGGCCTTCGGGAACAACGTTCCCCGTCATAGCAGAACTCTTCACACAGTCATCCAGACCAGCCGCATTGGTCATTGGCACGACACTGCATTGGGTGGAATTGTACTTGATCGGGATGCTGTTCCCTTATTTAGTGAGTCACCTGGGCAACTTCTGCTTTCTTGTTTTCATGGGCATCATGACAATCTCATGGATTTTCATCTTCCGGTTCCTTCCAGAGACAGAAGGCATGTCGCTCATGGACATCCAGATGGAATTCAATCATTTAAAAAGGGGGCGAAATCCGCCTGAAGATCTTGAAAACTGTACAAAACTCTAGAAGGTCAGAAGGATGGGGCTTGCTGCTCTGACAGAATGTAGCAACTGGGGTGGATAGCAGAATTCAACAGGTCCATTATTTCAAAAGACTTTGCTTAAAGCAGGTTTCACTAAAGAATAATGTGGTACAGCCCTCTTCAGAATGTAAAATTCAAAAGCAGGTAGGGCAATTTCAGCTTGAATACATACACATTAAACCACATACTTATTCCCTTTTAAAGGCTGATACAGGGAGAAAACCCTATATTTATTCTGTGAGTAAAATGAAAGATGGCCATTGCTGGTTCTGCAAAGAAAATGGAGGGAATTGGCACCACATTTGAAAGAAATGTCTCAAAACAGAAAGCATTTGGAGCATTGCCACTGAAGTGAGCAATGAACCTTTTCAGCTTCAAGTAATAATAAACTCATTAACATACTTACTTATGTGAGGTATATCAAATCAAATATAGATAACATATATATGCTCGGGATTTCCTCTTAAACATGTTATGCTACGAAACAGTCTAGAAATTGGTTAAATAAATAAATAAAGATACCATGGATGCTGTATGCTAAACAACAGGAAGACAACAGATGATTAGGAAAATATGGAGCCGGTTGGGAGATAGTGAAACTGACAAATGAAATTGCAGGAAGAATTATAAGGATTATTTCAGCTGGGAGCAATTGTTAACTTGGGACCAGTTTACCCGCAAGATCATGCCCATTTGACCACTTCCATCTGTGGAACTAACACTGTTACAGCTGCCGCATAATACTCATTCCATATCTGTAGGAAATTGATCTTTTAGTGTAGCAACACCTACACTTTGGAACTCTCTGCCTATTGACAGCCACCTTTGCTGCATATTTTTTGGCACTGGCATAGAACCTTTTCGTTTCGGCAAGCTTATCCAGATATGTAAAGACGCTGACATGTTTCATTCTTTTTAACTGTTACTTTTAATTATCTTTAAATGTTTTTTAATTGTTTGCAACTGTTTTTTATTGGTCATTTTAATATTTCTTGTAAAATGCCAAGAGGATCAAGCCATATATAAATTTTGTTAAATAAAATAAATTTCCAGATCCCTGAAAGAAACGACGATGGGCCTCACAAAGAAGAGAAAAGAATGGCTCACACAAAATGGAAAGCTATCCTCCTTTTAGCCATTCTCTACAACACCCTTGGTGAGGCAGAGAAGCTGGTCCCCAATAGTTTAAGCAGCTGTCTCAAGCCATACAATTGATGAAGGTTCAATTTCCATGTTAGAATTCTATGTTGTACAGGATTTGGCGGTTATTTTAGGCCTCTTGTCTCAGTTACTCATAACAAAGCAACTCCACTGAGGTTCAAGTTGTATAATGAAGGGAAGTTGGTATACAGAGAGAGAGAGAGAGAGAGAGAGAGAGAGAGAGAGAGAGAGAGAGAGACTAAGGAAGCAGCTTTTGGAATTAGTCAAGCAAACAGCAAATGGAAAGTTGCAGGGGCCGACCCCCAATTGTAATCCGGTTATTCAGGCTTGCTTGTAACTAGAAACCTTGAATATGGTTCATTTTTGCAAGATTACAGCTTGTCGAGCAACCAAGAGATTGAGGCTCTGTGTCCAAGGCAAAGTCCACACTGGCCATGACTCAAGCAGTCCAATACACTAATATCAAAGTACCCATGTACCCATAGAGGGTTTGTACTTCAGCTATAATTCATTGTTTAAGAAGTGGGGCCTGCATGAAAATATCAGCGTGTTCCCCATTCAGATGGAAGGGCCTTCCCTCACCAGTGTTTCTTCCTGAATACTTTTTGTACTTTCTGAAGATTTTCTATAACAGGCATCCCCAACCTGCGGCCCTCCAGATGCTTTGAAACTACAACTCCCATGATCCCTAGCTAACAGGACCAGTGGTCAGGGATGATGGGAATTGTAGTCTCAAAACATCTGTAGGGCCGAAGGTTGGGGGTGCCAGTTCTATTACTTGAGGTTTCTCCAAACCAGCTGATATTTCCTGCTCTTGTGCATAGTTTTTGGCTATCTGAGGCCCTAAAGGGTGACCTTAGCATCTTAATTTTATTTGTGATTAGTAAACAAAGCAAAAAAAAAAAAAGTCCATCGTGCTAATGCCTCCCTCCCAGCACACCATTAATATATGACCTGGAATATTTGAGGAGAAAAATTAAAGCACATTTAATGTGGTTTAAATGTTATATTATGTAGAATTTTGTATTGGAATACATTTAAAAATTGAAGAGGATAGTATGTGCTTTCCTTACATTATTAAAATCAATTTGGCATCCATTCGTTTATACTTATGAAATAGAACATTTTCTACGGGTAACAAAGCGCTGGGGAAAAATCTGTCTCACACCACTGCCTCCCAATGCCACAATTTCTTTTTAAAAAAACTTCAGGTTTTGATTCTTTCTAATTTTTAGGTCCTCATTCAGGGTTAGGCATTTTACCTTTCAAAAAAGGGCTGGTCAACTAACTGATCAAACATAGTCAAATATTAGTCAAGTATTTTAAAGCATTTTGGAACCAAAGACATATACTTTTATTCAATGCTATATGAGAGTAATTTTAATTGATTTTATCCACTATGATTTTTACCATGATATGATATGATATGATATGATAGGTCTGATGCATAATGCCAAGTAGATAAAGTAAATAGTTGCCTGTAATCATGAAATAATGAAAGTGGCTTACAACTGTAACAAATTTTAAAATCAATGTTAAGCAAAGTTCCTATTTTTGCCTGGAGAAACCTGCTGATCTATGATTCTGCTCATATCAATGGCCTTCTGGAGGAGAGGTTCCTTAGAGATTCTGCACAGGGGTCTGTTCAAAGGTCAAAACATACTCACCTTTCCAATGGACCTCAAACATGCTATAGTACTTCACACTAATGGCCAATTAGTATCAACACCTCTAATAATTATAATTATAAGTTTATTATTTATACCCTACCCATCTGGCTGGGTTTCCCCAGCCACTCTGGGTGGCTCACAGCACTTATAAAAACATAGTAAAACATCAAACATTAAAAACTTCCCGAAACAGGGCTGCCTTCAGATGTCTTCGGAAAGTTGTGTAGTTCTTTATCTCCTTGACATGTGATGGGAGGGCATTCCACAGGGAGGGAATGCTAGTGAAAGCAATTCTGCTTTAGGAAATACAGGAGCACCATGTGTGACAACTCAGTCACACATGCAGATCATTGCTGGATGCTGCAAGCCTTGAGCAAGGAAAGACTGCACCTGAACCAGTTTACTCTGGCATGAATGTTCACGGGCAGCCTGCCACTTCAGAAGGATATGGCTGAACAGAAGGCATCTAATAAGGCAAACAACTTTTCTTAGAAAAAAGCAAACCCGCGTGTCGTAGCACAGTTAGCATCATATATTAATTACATAACTATGTCTTGCAGAGTGAAACACACACACCTTTCAGCAGCGGCAGGATGTTCCCCCAGAGTCTTCCATTGCCATCTATTATGCACCTTGTTCCAGAGTCCAGCCATTTATGTGTTCATTAACAGACCTCAGTGGTGCTTTTAGTGATTCTGCAATGTGTACCGTTTCAAAGGAGAACTCCCCACTTCCTGGAACTCTCTCACCACCAAAGTAAGTTCACAATCAAGAAGAAAACCTCAAGCTATTTGAGCACAGCCAAGGCCAGGTAATGCTAATCAGCAACTTTTCATTCCAGACAACAAATGTCCTGGAAAATTAAGTCGTACAAGGGTATAAGCTCTCATAAACCTTAGCTATACAGACTGCACAGACAGAACCATTTCCTCTTCTAAAATATCTCCTCTATCTTGGGTGCCCTCATTCTGTCCCCACCGAGGCATTGTTTGCAGTGCTGGAGGGCAAGGGCTAGTGGGCTTCAGTAGGAGACTGGCGCCCAGAACTTCTGGCTCTCAGAACTGCGCTGTGCATTAAGGAGTGGGCTGAGGGAGAAACCTGCCAACTGTCTAAGGTCTCTTCGTTAGTCAGAAAAGAAAAGCCAGATGACGGGCAGCAACTTAAAAAGGAATGCCTTGGTTACAGGCAAGATGCTTATCAGCTGTCCTACTTTCTCAAACGAAACCAGAAGTGTGGCTCTGGATGCCTGGGGTTAACACCTGAGAGGGAGACCAAGGCACACAGATGCAGTTTGCAGAGGCAGACTTGGCTCTGCTGCTGACACACATACCTTCTCTCTTGCAGAGAACAGCTGGCTTTCAGAAAATGGGGGTCAGGGAAATTTAGAGGAAACATCACACTGCAAACCTGCAACGCTTAAAGTTTCAGCCAAAAGGTCTAAAGATCACTTCTACTTTCAAAGAGGTGGCTGCTTGTGCCAAACTCTCATGCCTTAACTAGAGGTGCGGTGCCAAGGCCTTTGCTAAATCCTCAGAGTGGTTAAGATTCCAGCCTGCAGCTAGAATGTCACATGAGTTAAAACCTCAGGAGGATTAACACAAACAACTTAACTCTTCACTATTCTTAAGTTCAGCCTTGTTTCCTCTCACAGTTTTGTGCATCTATCCCATTGCACAGACCATTGCTTATACTGATCTCTCACTGCCTCCTGATTGGTCACATTGATTACCAAGCAGCTGGCAAGAATGCCACTTGAAGATCAAATGGGCTGAACTAAGAAAGTAGTTGGGGCGGATGCGAGAGAATCAAGATGCAGGGTATGGTCTGAGGACACATGAGACAGCCACCTTGCTGAAGCTAAGCAGGTCAGAGTCTGGTCAGTACCTGGATGGCTGAGTCCCATGATCAAAGGAAGATGGGATATAAATATACGAAACAGACAAACCAAAATGTCAGGTAACTGAAATTCGTCCAAATTCACACTGATCCATAATAAACTCCATTACTTAATTCCTTAATGTCTGACTATCGTTCAAAAGCATGCACATCTCTTAGGCTTGGAGCAGCAATTAACTGTTGACCTAATTTGATTGCAAATACTCCGTGAAATCATTATGGTAATGATGCCTGAAGAACTAGGTTGGTGCCTACCTTAGCACACTTGCATTTAAAGAATATGGCTTATTTTTGAACAACTGCTGATACTTCACTTTATTCCTGTTTTAGTTTCATTTTTTTTTCAACTGCAGACCAACCTTGGTGTTCCAGAAACATAAGCCAAGGGGAACAAAACTGTTCACATTAATAGAAACTGTCTAACATCATTAATGCTGCAATATTTCATTACCATCTTTAGAATGTTAACCATTACAAAGCAACGACATTAATCAGTTTTGGTGATTAACATAAATATTAAGTTAACAGTAAAAATGCTTGACCATTATTTGTTAGTACTTGAACAATTAACCAAATCTGTTTTGGTTAGAGCAGCTCTTCAGCTGTGCTATGGTAAACAAAGCAAAAGGAACCAAGTTTAAAACAAAAATAACCATAGCCACAGCTGACTGTATTTGAATTGCTGGTATCGCAGAATTTCTGGAAATTTAGAGGCTGTTCAGTGTGCAACGCACCAGATTTGAGGCTTCAGTAGTTTTCAACCTACAACGGCTGTACAATTCAGAGCCCTCATTCTTGACTCTCTGACTATACCCTCAATATATCAAGGCCCATCTTCTCCAACACAAGCCTGCCTACGGACTGAGATCCTTGATGGCCCTTCTTTGGATGGCCCAACCTCTGACATTAGCTGGATGGCACAGGAGAGGGACCTTTCTCAGGTGGGGTGCCCCCATCTTTGGAAAGCTCTCCCCGGGTAGTCTTTTCAGTGCTAGACAAATAACTTTACATTTTTAAAAGTCCGAGAATGTAATCTGTTTTGATTTTATTCTACCATTGTGATGCTCTTGTTTTATGGTTTGTGCTGTTTCAATACGTTTGATTCGTTATTTTGATATGCCATGTTGCTGCTTAATTTTTCTGACAGTTACAGGTAGGTAGCCGTGTTGGTCTGCCTTAGTCAAAACAAAATAAAAAATAAAAAAATCCTTCCAGCAGCACCTTAAGAGACCAACTAACCTTGTTCTTGGTATGAGCTTTCGCGTGCATGCACACTTCTTCAGATACACTGAAATAGAAGTCACCAGACCGTTATATATAGTGAGAGAGTGAGGAGGGGTATTACTCAGAAGGGTGGTGGAAATGGGGGATTGGCTGATGGGTGTGGAAAACCTGTTGATGACTGTTAATGACTGCAATTAGTCCTAAAGGAAAAAGCAAGGGTTGAGATGCAGCAACTCATTACCAAACTCAAAACAGAGAGACCTGGTCTGAACAAAGACATTGGATTCTTATCTCATTATACATGACAAAGCTATCTTTAGCCATCTCAATTTTTCTGACAGTTATTCATAAAGATAATGCTACTGAAGGGAATAATATAACTTCTAAAAAGCTTTTTTATAGCTAGCTAACCATACCTTCCCTTCTGCACATAATACTGCAAATCTAATAGTACTCTTATTTTTCTTTCCTATAAATGGTCTTGCAGTTGACTTTTGATTGGGAGTAAAGTTTAACCTTTAAATCATGATACACGTTGTCACTGGCTCTGGTGTAAGATTAAAAGCAGAGTTCACAGCTCTATTCCTAGCATGAACCAAGACTTCAGCAAAACTGCAACCTTTGCCCTATGTCTCTAACACTAAATTCAGACGGAGCAGCTAGTCCGGGGGTCAGCAACCTGCGGCTCCGGAGCCGCATGCGGCTCTTTTAAACGGCTGCCGCGGCTCCGGGGCTCCGGGGCGGATACGCCCGCCCACTTCTCCAGCTGGCCAGCGGAAGCGACCGCCCTCCAGCTGGCCGGCGGCCCGCCCTCCGGAGGCTAAGGGCGCTGCTCAGGGGCGTACCCAAGATCACCTGGCCTTGAACAGTGGGGCAGCGGTGCTCGGAGGCGGTGGGGACGCAGTAGAGGTGGCGCAGCTCAGCCGAGGGCTCTAGCGGGGAGCGCGCCTGAGGCGCGCACGCTCCTTCGGGAAGAGATGGAGCTGGGCGAGCGGGAGGGGGAACTTTGAAGACCCCGCCTCCGCCTCCGAAGCAGGCGCCCATGGGAGAGGCCGCCCCCCCGAGCCTGCCTGGCGGGACCAACCCTGCCCAGCTCCGGGAGTCTTCCTAGCGTGGGAGGTGGCCTTGGGGCAGACAGGGGAGCTCCGGGGTCGGCGGGTATGTGGGACCCCGCGGCATCCAGAGGCAGCTGGGAGGCGGGACGGGATGGGGGCAGGAAGGGGGCCTTCAGACGCGTCCCCGCACGGGCACTGGAGGCCAGGACTCCTCGGCTGGGTCGTGGGACCGCGGGGGAGGGCTGGCCGTGGTTCCTCTCGGAAGGCTGCTGGCTGCTGCGTCCAGGCGACGACGAGGTAGGCAGCTGCGGGCTGGGCAGGGGCAGCGGGTGGCGGGCGAAGCCCTCTTTTTAAAAATGGTCGAGGAAGCGGCTCCTGTTTCCCTGCCGCTGCCTCCTTCGCTCCTGGTTCCGCTCGCAGCCTCAGACCGCGCTCTCGCGGGCGCGCGTCTCTCTCCGCCCCGGAGCAAGGCCGGGACGTTTTGCAGTTTTTCCTCTGTCCTGAGTGTGTGTTAGGGGAGCCTTGACAAAGCACCTGTTGGCGTGGAAGAGAGGAGTCCTAACTTGGATCTGTGTTCATGTGCAAAATCTATCGCCATTGTCATTAAGGGGGCAGGGAACTCCCCTAAAAAGGTTTGAACACTACGAACTACTACAGCCACCTGTGTGCAAGTCAGCACAAACATCACAGGCTTCTCTGGTGCAATTCTGTGCTTTATTTAGCAAGAGAGGAGGTTGGAAGAGGTGAACATAGCCTCTGGTCTGGAATATTAAGGGTAAAAGACACTAATATTATTGTAAAAGCCAGCAGTCTTCAATAAGACATGGGACAAACATTTAACACAAGTGTGCAGTTGAGGACTCATTTTTTTTAAAAAACAACAACAACAACAAATCAAATATTTGTATGCTGTTGCAACCCACCTTGGATCAGGCTGTGACCTGGTAGTGGTCCCCAGGGTGGATAAAAATGAATGATTTTTTTTAATGGATTTTTAAAAAATTTAAATCGGATTTTTTTTATTTAAATCGGATTTTTTTTATTTAAATCGGATTTTTTAAAATTTAAATCGGATTTTTAAAAATAAAATGCAGTGTTATATTTGTTTTAAATGTCGCAATGGTTTTGCGGCTCCCAGTTGTTGTTTTTTCCTTCGGAAATGGGTCCAAGTGGCTCTTTTGGTCTTAAAGGTTGCAGACCCCTGAGCTAGTCAGTGACTCCAACAATGCTGAGTGGGGTGTTTTTACCCCCCAGCCAAAAGATCTGATGTCACAGTGAAACTCAGAAATCTTACAAACCTGACTACTGTAGAAACCTGTTAACTTCAAAGAAGGCCTTATGTCTACACTATTAACACACCTCATGTATTTTCCTAGAGATATACAAAAGGTAAAATGAGATGGATTAAGAGATACTCAATAAAGGCACTCTGTACAAAACTAAACAAGCTTTTAGCCTTTGATAAATTGGGTTAAATTGGTATTGACTGATTTGATTTCAATTTCAATGCGTCTACTCTCAGTATAACAACATAGCTGGATACCACTCACCAATTTTTCTTGATTTCCTAATGTGCTTTCAAATACGCATCAGTGAAGACAGCCATATCGCATACAGGCAATAACTCAAAGGCAAACTTCCAGAGCCCAATAAATGCACCATGCCTTAGATTTTAGGTCGCATTCCCTCTTCACCACTTATTTGCAGCTAGGTGTACTACAGGATCTGCTCTTATGATGGATGGGTTTGTACTTCTGCTATAGCAGCTGAATATTAAGCAGTATTTAAAGAAGGAATCAATGGTAGTAATTCTGAGCACCCCAGGACAGAGCTTGGTTGTGTAGATCACCCTTCCTCAAGCTGGTATGTTCCGGATGTTTTGGCCTACAATTCCCATCAGCCCCAGCCAGTTCCATACTAGGTTACGGAAGGCAATGTATGGAATCCTTATCAAATAAAGCTCTATGTTTTTTGCCCTTATCCCACACTCAAAAGGAGTACAGGATAGCCATTTGGAGCTATCTTTGGAGAAAGAAGTGAGTGCATGTGGAATAACTGCAAGAAAGACTTAACATGGAAGCAAAGTTATTGTACAGAAATCAGATCAGATTCGATTACCCCAGGAAAAAATTATTAGGCATGAGCACTCTTTTGCTTTCACAGAAATGGTACTTTATTGAAGGCATTGAAGGCAGCCACTTGCCCACTGACAGAGTAAGGCATTGTGTATCATGCCAAGCAACTATGATACCCACACCAACCACGTAAAGCCGTCCTGTGGTTCAAAAGGTAGACACAACCTAAAAACATGCAATTCTTCAAATGGAAAACCCAAATAGCACTCTGCTCCTAATTGCCACTGGGCCCAGTCACCAGGATGCTCCACTTTGCAAGCCTCATGGAAAGGAACAGGAAGATCACACAGGGACAGAAGAATGCTCATGCAAAGTTGCTTATTTGTGGTGGATTGCGCTGTGTGGGCCAGATCAGCCCATTTCCCATTTCCATTACCTTTAATGGTACCCAAAGATTTGTGGCCAGGGGTGACTGCCTCATTTTGCTACTTCCAGTATGTGAATCATTATGGTGTCCTTATCACACACAAGGTACTGACGTGCTTCAAACTACTCTGCTGTTAATTTCGATTATCTGTTACAATTGTTTTCAAACTGCTTTTATTTTATAATTTTAATATTTACTGTAAACGGCTTAGAGGCTATACTACAATCAAGTAAAATTTTTGTTAAACGGACTAAATAAAGAAATCAGAAATTCCACCTTTTATCCAAGTAAAACTGAGAAGGAACTCTTGGGGTAGAAATGCTCCATTCTACAGACAGTCATGACACTTGCTCATTTATAACATAGTTTGGGCTGTTAAACCCTGTCAAGAACAAGAGCACACCTCGGATCTGGCAGAACTCTAGCCAAAGACAAGCCCGTCCAGCATGGTATGGCTCCAATCAAGACCGTTCTGCTTGGTACAGAGAGCTGAACAGAAGTTCACTCACCATCCAGTCTGGCATATGGAAAGCTGAGGCACCTGCATGGTTGTCCCACTTCTCCATCACAGGCACTCTGTGAGGCTTGGATTTGCGGCTGCCACAGGAAGGAGACTTTGATTTGGTTCTACGAGGCTCCCGGTTGTGCGAAGGGTTATGCAATAATCTGCAGGTGCTGCAACTCCTTCCCAAGACAGTGCTGTCTCTTCTCAAGCAGTCAACACAACACCTGGTACCTCAAGAAATTGGCTTTTGCCACAAGTCCTGGCCAGGCAAAGATTCTAAATCCTGTCTCTCATGTTTAGGCTTTCCAGCAGACACTTCCAAGGCACCACTGTCAGCACTGACTCTTAGGTCAGACTGTGTGACAGGCAGCCTCAGTGTTGTGTGAATGTGGCCATCTACCACCTGCCTATGTATATCCAACAGATGACGTCACCCAAACAGCCAATAGCAGGGATCAATAAAGCTCAAGGTCAAGAAGGCACTCTTTTACATGCACTGCAAAATAAACGTCTTCTCACATGTAGCTTTGGTGCTTGATAGCATTAAAAGTTCATGGAACTGAAGCAAAAGGGCCCAGTAGGATTTCCAGCTGCCAAGCACCTGGCAAAAGACCAGCAAGGCAGCATTTAAAATTAACTTCTGAAAGCTCTGACTTTTGGGAGAACTGCAAGGCTATTGTTCTCAGCAATTATTTGCATAGACCTCCTCTTGCCTGCAACTCCCTCTGTTGGACAGTGGCAGGCATGCAAAATCGTGTGTGTGTGCGCGCACCCACACACTTATCCAAAGAGGTCACAAAGTGAGTGTGCCGAGGAACAGACTGTGGGATCTGCATCTGTTAGCCTTCTGCTGTTCCCCAAGAATCACAAACACATCAGAACACCTCTTTCTAGGCTTCCCAAGTCAACACTGTGTAAGATTAGCAGCAGAAGTCTTAGTCTCAGTCATGTAAGCACTCCTCACCAAAAGAGAAGCCATTCTGCAAGGCTTTCAGAGCACCCAAAAGCAGAGTGCAATGAAATGTACACATTGTCAGTATTAAGTAGACAGGAATAAATGTCCTTAAGTGGCACCTGCTCTTAAACTTGCGTTTGCAACAAGCAGCTTTAACTCACATATTATTTCAGTTGCAAATTAATTTCCATTTCAGTTTTGACAGGCTTTGAGAGCCAGTGTGGTGTAGTGGTTAAGGGTGGTAGACTTGTAATCTGGGGAACCGGGTTCGTGTCTCTACTCCTCCACATGCAGCTGCTGGGTGACCTTGGGCTAGTCACACTTCTCTGAAGTCTCTCAGCCCCACTGACCCCACATAGTGTTTGTTGTGGAGGAGGAAGGGAAAGGAGAATGTGAGCCGCTTTGAGACTCCTTCGGGTAGTGAAAAGCAGGATATCAAATCCAAACTCTTCTTCTTCTCTTCTTATTACTTCTATTAGTTACCATTTCCAAACCTAACGGCGCAGGTTTCACTTTTAAAAATCTAAGCACTCAGCTCTCAAGGCCATGCATTACACTTGTCTCCAGCATTTTAAAAATGGAAGGTTTGGTTAAAGAGGAATGGTGCATGCATGATCCTGACATCACACAGACTGTGGAGGAGTGCTTTGGAGGTGTAGTGTTAAGCCCCCAGGACACACACACCCAATACCAGTTTAGACAAACCAATATTTTTATAATTGCTTGTCAAAACTGAAGTCAAAGATTAGGTCCCACACCTTTATAAAACCACTTTGAGCTCTGGTGAAGGAAAGAAGGGACAGAAATGCTTCACATACATAAAGCAGCAAATTTGCTTCTTC
The DNA here is from genome assembly GCF_009819535.1 of Lacerta agilis. NCBI lineage: Eukaryota > Metazoa > Chordata > Lepidosauria > Squamata > Lacertidae > Lacerta > Lacerta agilis. The sequence continues at coordinate 3,786,261 of NC_046321.1, read as the reverse complement.
AACTCATTTTATTCTCATCTACATGATAGCAAGTCCTGTCTAAAACGTACTATCTTCCTTGTCAACTAAAACAAGTGATGAAGGCCAGAAATATTATCTGCGCTCAATTCAAGTAGGAAAAAGTCACCATTAAATCTGCCTGACACGAGCCATATGACACTTGGATGAAAATAACTATCCAGCCACCACTTCTTTAAAACTATCATAATATTCTCTGCTTCCTATGACCCATATTTTAAGACTCCTGGAAAAGTAGATCCTGAAAGTCATTGGGTGGCAAGGTTTCGCCATAAAATAAAACATTCACTGAAGAACCTTAAAAACACAGCAGGCTTGCAAAGCTCTCGGCAATCCAGAAAAGGGTCACCTAGTAAGAAACAGGTGGATCAGGCCCTGTCTTAAGCTGGGCGGGTGTTAAGACAGAAGTTGTAGGAAGGAGAGGCAGATTTTCTTTCAGAAATGGAAAATGGATAAAAAATATCCTGACGACTGCAGCCATTGCCCTCTGGTGTGGGCTGCCAGGGGAATCAGAGCAGCTCCAAGAGTCTTTATCACATGCTGAAGATCAAAGTTCATTTGAATGTAATCGTGGTGTAAGCCCTTGATGACTACAGTCAACTTCAACAGATGCAGAATGAGATTCTCAGCTGTCAGGTATACAAGGATGCCTTTTGGGGGGTCAAAGTGAGGTCAGAATGGGAAAGAAGTGCAAAGATCTACTGACAGTGATAATTATGTAATGCAGACACTGCTAATTAGGTTTCAAATAGCCCATACTGGTCAAGAGGGAAGTTACAAAACAGGATTTGATTTACAGTATTGGGTCTTTGGGCACTGTGATGCTCAATGTTGACACTAGAGGGAGATGTGAATCCAAAAAAACCACCTTGCAGGGCTCAAATCCAGACGACTGTGAAAAAAAATTAAGAATTGAAGTGGAAGAGGGCAAAGCAATGGAACATAAATCAACACCTCTTGGTGAGAACTTAGAACAGCCAGCAATCGCTGAGATGGATCGGTACAAGCTTTATTAGTTTTAGTGTGCTTAATCAGTCTGAGTCAAGGCTTCTCTGAGCAGAGCTGTGCTCAGGGAAGAGATTTATCGCAAGCAGGTATGCTTTAATGAGAGCTGAGAACAAATATTAAGAGAAGGTCAAAGCATGGGAAGCACATGGCAAGTGAGGCCCCACGTTAAGCAGCCAGTGCTGTCCAAGATTCAGAACACACCAGTTAAAAATCTCACAGGTGTCGCTGGCCTCTTGTGCAGATTTCTGCATGTTTTTAATCTTTCTCACGAGTGAACTGAAATTATTCCCACAAAGGAGCACAAATTGAGGTGGCAAGGCTGGAATAGGAAGTATCTGTAATTGGGATGCCACATTCCTGCAGGCTCCTGTTTACAGTAGACCTGTCTTACAAAAAAAAAAAATCAACATCAACATGAATTCTCACTTCCATTTTCCCTCTGTGTGTTTTGCTCCTAAGGTATGAAGAACTTCCCATCCAACCCTCAGAGGCTCAGTTCCTATCTATAAAAGTGACCAGGGATGCAGGTGGTGCTGTGGTCTAAACCACTGAGCCTCTTTGGCTTGCTTATTGGAAAGCTGGCGGTTCAAATCCCCACGCGGGATGAGCTCCCGTTGCTCTGTCCCAGCTCCTGCCAACCTAGCAGTTCGAAAGCATGCCAGTGCAAGTAGAAGTGTGGCGGGAAGGTAACAGCGTTTCTTTGCACTCTGGCAATCGTCACGGTCCTCAGTGCGCCAGAAGTGATTTAGTCCCGCTGGCCACATGACCCGGAAAACTGTCTGTGGACAAATGCCAGCTCCCTCGGCCTGAAAGCGAGATGAGTGCCGCAACCCCATAGTCGCCTTTGACTGGACTTAACCGTCCAGGCGTCCTTTACCTTTTTTTTTTTTAAATAAAAAGTGACCCATTTCAAAACACTGCAAGGACAAGTGAGACAGTGGAACAGGGGAAGGTGAAAAACCCTCTTCATCCAAGGACTGCATTCACTTCTGGGCATTCACTACCAGGGGCCAAAGACAATAGTGAGCAGTGCAACAAATGTGAGTTTTACCTTTCTACGGTGTGCTAGTTTCTACCTACACTCACACACACCCCTCTCTCTCTATCCTCCACCCAGGCAAGCAAGAAACATTATTGCACAAGAGCGTTCCTTCAGCAGGGAAGTGGCAGGAAATATCAAGGAATACTCTTGGATTTGTCACACCAGATTGAAAGAAGTTCAGGAGGGGCATGCAACCGGCATACACGAAGCCTTCTTCAGGCGTGACTCATTAAGGCTCTTACTCATGCCTTTTCTCATATAAAAGCCCAAGCCACCCCCGTGCCAGATGTTTGATCAAACTGACAACCTTTTGCCATTTCCACTCCTTTTTTCCCAACGGCTAGGAGTCCAGCAATCAAGAGGGACTCCAGCATCTTGCACAGTTAATTGTGCCTTTCCACTGCATGACTGGCAATTTAGTTAAGCAAATGAAGGAAGCCGGCTATTTGAATGAAGGATGGTGGTGAGCAGCAGTCTGGCACATTGCACACCCCCGATGGGATCCAAAGCGGTAAACTTACCATGTAGAAAATCCTACTCTTGCAAGGAGGATTCTTGCAGATAAGTGTCGCTCCCGAACACGTGATGCCACTTTTCAGTGAGGGGACTATTTCTGCATAACTAAACCGGGGATGTTTCACACATCACTAAAGAGAAAGCGTTTGCCTAGATTATGCTGGAGGGAAAAGCAGCTTGCAGGATTAGGGCTGTCTGTAACCACATCTTGTTCCGAAAGGCCTTGCCAGTGAGAAACTGGAGAAGGCCAGGTCAACGCGCTGGAGTTGCCCCACATTACAAAACTGGGCAGCTTAAGAGGGCAAAGTTCATCAGGACACTCTTCCAATTTACCTTTGATAACGAGTTTCTAATTTTATGAGGCAAGTGGTCAAGTTTGAAAAACTAACCAAGTGTGGCAGGAATGAAGTACAATCAGAGCAACCAGCCCACTATCTCCACTCCCCCCACCAAAGGGGGGGGGGAATCAAATGAAAAGAAACAGTAGAGGAAAGCCTTAATTGGCAAAGACCTTCCTACCATCAGTAAACTATTTTCTTATCTTTAGTACTATGTGATGGTTTTGTGCTTGTTTTTCACTGGAGACAGCTGACAGGTAGGTAGCCGTGTTGGTCTGCCATAGTCAAAACAAAACAAACAAAAAAATTCCTTACAGTAGCACCTTAGAGACCAACTAAGTTTGTTCTGGGTATGAGCTTTCGTGTGCATGCACACTTCTGGAGACAGCTGACAGGGACATCTGAAGAAGTGTGCATGCACACGAAAGCTCATACCAAGAACAAACTTAGTTGGTCTCTAAGGTGTTCCTGGAAGGAATTTTGTTATTTTTTTATCTTGTTTTGACTATGGCAGACCAACACGGCTACCCACCTGTAGCAGGGAAACATTAATTCTGGTTTCATTCCGATTAGCCCCCCCTTCCCTTCTGGGTCGAGGATCATCAGAAATATCAGCATTATTCAAATTATGACAGTTTAGGAATAAAGGAAGCTGCCTTTTAAAGAATCAGTCCATTAGTCAACTGAGTTCAGTACTGTCTACACTGACTGGAAGATCTCCTGAGATCTCTTTCACACCAGAGTCTCTCCCAGCCCTACCTGGAGATGACATCAGAGACTGGACCTGAGACCTTCTGCATGCAAAGCAGGTGTTCTATCCACAGAGCTTATGTCCCTTCCCCAATATCCATAGCTCAAAATAGCCTTTATTTTAGAATACAGAAAGGGAACCTTAAGGGGCATCTGCAAAGGAACTTTTAAAGGGAATCACATGATGTTGACATATTGGGGGGGGGGAGTTTGCATCTGGTCTTTCCACACAACCCAGATTGAAGATATGGCAAGCTATGCCATCTATTTGAGTAAAAGGTGTTCTAGAATTAAGCAAGAGTGTTCTGCACACTTCTAATTTATTGCCAACAGACTGAACCGAGAAAGCAGATAACCCAGGGGAAGTATCCTCATAGCTTCTTATGAACATGCTGCATTAGACAATTGGTCCATACCCAGCCTAGTTTAGTCTCCTCTTATTGTGATCTCAAATCCATCCCAGCCCTGCAGCTATGAGCCTTTGGGTTTGGAAGCCTGCGTCCCTCCAGACTGCTGTTCGATTCCAACTCCCATTAGCACCAGCCAGCATGCCCAACGTGTCTAGGATGGTGGGAATTATGAATCCAACACCATGTGATGGATCACAAGCTTGTCAGTAAAGATGCTAGGGACTGAATGTGAGAACTTGTACATGCAAAGCACATGCTCTAACACTGTGCATGCAAACCTTCCAGCAGCAACATTTTAAACACTGTATTCTATATGAAGGAAATATATATATGTTGAATCTATTCATCAGCACCAGGCCTCTGCAATCAAAGGAAACCCATTGAGTCTTATGTTGCTGGTGAGTGATTTACCGTATTTTCTCGTCTATAAGATGCCCCCATGTATATTTGGGGGGACGACTAAGATTTAAGAAGGGACACGGGTGGTGCTGTGGGTTAAACCACAGAGCCTAGGGCTTGCCGATCAGAAGGTTGGCGGTTTGAATCCCCACGACGGAGTGAGCTCCCGTTGTTCGGTCCCTGCTCCTGCCAACCTAACAGTTCAAAAGCACGTCAAAGTGCAAGTGGGTAAATAGGTACCACTCCGGCAGGAAGGTAAATGGTGTTTCTGTGCGCTGGTCTGGTTTGCCAGAAGCAGCTTAGTCATGCTGGCCACATGACCCAGAAGCTGCACGCCAGCCCCCTTGGCGGCAACCCCAGAGTTGTCCACGACTGGACCTAATGGTCAAGGGTCCCTTTACCTTTTTAAGATTTAAGAAAATGTGGGGAGATGTATCTGTGCATAAGACGACCCCTAATTTTTGACATTATTTTTTAGGGGGGGGGGACCTAGTCTTATACACGGAAAAATACAGTATTTGTGTACAAGGATATCAAGGCCAACCTTCACTGCAAAGATTCCAGGACAGTTTAAGAGAGATGTTGAGAGTGGAGAGGCTCTGTGGGTCCCCATGTGGGTCCTCTCTGATTAAGTACCCAACACTATTTTTCTAGTCATTAAACAGCCCTGAACAAACCACATACCCTTCCCCATTGTATCAACTGTATCCTTTAGAAATGGCCTGTCTAATGAATGCTCTAGCCTTGTGCATGCAAAGTGCCCAGAGTTCATGGTAAACAAAATCTCTGAAAATATTATAAGGTGATGTCGAGATGCCATAATCAAAATTGTCAGTCTTGACAAGGAGGAGGAGGGTAGGGGGATGAATAAAGAGTGAGAGCAAGGAGTAGGAAGGAAGCAAAAATACAAAAGTTGTAACATGTCATAAAACCCTTTTTTGGTTCAAGAATACCAAGCTCAAGCAAGCAAAAACAACTCCGCAAGCAAAATTTGTCGAAGTCTGACTCACAGAGGGGCAGGGGTGGAGGGGGTCATTCAAGAACACACTGGGTAATAACCTCAAGGAGATGAATATAGCAGTGGGGATTTGCATGAGGTACTGAGCAGGCACTGTTGATTAGGTAACAGAGGGAATGAAAACTGGTATGATTGCTCACACATTGCTTTCATGCAAATAGTCAGATTAGCACCAATAAAGGAGAGTTTATCACCATGCTTATGTGTTAAGATGAGAAGAGGGACCTTTTGGCTGTGCAATTGGGGTCTTTTTACTATTCTTAGCACTGTGAGCTTAAGCGGGTTTATTTTGAGTAAGCTGCCTCCTCTGTGATAAATAGAGCTGCCGACAGTGGTCAGAGAGTCCAGATTACAAGATGCACATTACCCTAATGGGAAATGCCCCAAAGTCAAGAGCAGCCACTGCCCTCATGTGGGAATGGAACAGGGGTACAAGAGCAGGATCTGCTGGGGCTGGTATGCCTGAAGGGAAGAATTTACATCAGAAGGATACACTAAAGTTAGTGAAAGATTGATTTCTCATTATCCCACCCCAAGAACACCCACTGACATTTGCCCAGAGGGGCTATATCAGGGGTAGGCAACCTAAGGCCCATGGGCCGGATGCGGCCCAATCACCTCCTCAATCCGGCCCGCAGATGGTCCAGGAATCTGTGTGTTTTTACATGAGTAGAATGTGTGCTTTTATTTAAAATGCATCTCTTGGTTATTTGTGGGGCACAGGAATTCATTCATTTTATTTTTTTTTCAAAATACAGTCCGGCCCCCACAAGGTCTGAGGGACGGTGGACCGGCCCACGGCTGAAAAAGGTTGCTGACCCCTGGGCTATATCCTGCTTTATGAACCCCCTTTCTCCTCAGAAGAGTTCTCTATCATGGGAAGGAGCTTTACTGCATTCAAGGTCACAAAGCCTGTAAGGTTAATTATCAGAACCATGAATGCAACTAGCTCACCTGAATGCAGCCTACCTGGTGTCTTCCAGAATAAAATGGTAGCTCCTAACTGCAGTTCTCAGTCCTGTGAGCCAAAAGCCCTTCTTCAAAAGACTCGGGGCATGAACATACCATACTGGGGGAGGGATTCAAAGCAAACTTGAGGATTATCCTCTTTTAATGTATATTGGATCAAAAGGAAGGGAGTTTACAATTTAAATGCCAAAAAAGCCACAGTAAGCAAAATCACCATAAAACAGTGGTTCCCAACTGGTGTTCTATGGACCTCAGGGGGTCCACGTGACCCACCCAGCTGTCTGGTACATCCCGTTCTTGGGGGCCGTGCTCTCATGCAAGATTGCAGCGCCCTAAAACATGTGAGATTGCTTCCTGACATAACAGTATTGCTTCTGTAACTTGCCTGGGTTTGAAATTTGGTGAAGTGACTTAAAAATGGGGGGCTGAGTGAGGAAAACCTTTTCGGACTTCCTTTCCTACCCCTCACTCCAAACATTTCTCTCTACTCAGTGAGTTACATTAGGCAAGGTGAGAAAGGAAACTGCCAAAGGCCAACCAACAAGATTCATTGATCAGTGAGGCTCTGAAACTCAGCTAGCTGTCCTGATTGTAGAACTCAGTAAAGCAGGCATCAGGAAAGCTTCTCATTCAGAACTATTGCATGACTTGTTTTTATAAAAAGCATTGCTTCCAAGTTGGAGATCCTACTGGCTGAGCAGGCAGGCAAAGCAGGCCAGCCAGCCCTGAAAGCCACAGAACTTTATGGGTTGTCTTCAATACTAATCATATTCAGAGCAGACTCACATAAATTTATGGATGCACCTAACCTGTTTGTTTTTTTTCTTAAAAACAAACCAACAAATTAAAAACCTAGCCCACTGGGCAGGTATCAGAAAATCAAACAAGCCAAGATGTAATGAACCATAGTTTAATAAATCAAGAGTCAGTGTTATATGCAAACCAGGTCACTAAGTGGCAAGATTTGAGTGGTATGCACCTATTAATATCATTGAAAGAACTGTCCTGGCTTCCATTTTGGTATTAACCTTTTAAATGGGCCCCAGTTCAAAAATAGGCTCCACCTGCAGGTGCCAAAAGTAGGGGAATCATCTTGACAATTCTTCCAGGGGTGTGAAATTAGCGGGAGGCTACAAAACATGCATCTGATAGCCATGGTAGGATGTTCATGGGGGCAGTCACAATTTTTATTTCCCCCATCCAACTGATGTTTTGTCATAATGAAGCACTCACTGCTCAGGAAGGATTCTGAGAAATAGAAAAGTAACTGTCTCTGGGTGAGGAGTGCAGCAGCAAAACACATGGTGGCAAGAGAGCAAAAGCGAGCCATTTCTGCCCAAGTTTTCATTAGAGGAAAAACTTGTGACTCAGCACTACTTTTTGAAGCTGTAAATAGCCTGGTGCCCAAGTATGTAAAATACTGCCTTTTTTCCATATAAAGCTGCCCATCAAGATCTTCTGGTCCCTCTCTGGGTGCTTTTAGGCAGCTGGTGGGTACAGAAATGGCCTTTTTTGTCATAGCACCCTACATTATATACGGTAACTCTCCCCTTAGACAAGTTTGTCTAACATTATTTTTTAGGCATTAAAACTGTTTCCTCGGTTTTTCAATTAACATCTTCAGTCCTCCAATAGTTTCAGCTGCTGCTTTTATCTCTGGCTGTGTTGTTTTTAATAATGGTTCAGTGTTTTAAATACTGTACTTTTATTGCAGTTTTAACACACTGGCTGGGTTGGGTTACAATGCTGGTCATAAACTATGGTTAAGCAAACCAGTTTGCATGCTAGTTTACCATTCACTTCTCCCTATCTGGAGCAGGGAAACAAACTATAGAGTTGCATCTAAAGCAACCATAATCACTGGTTCAAATGCAACACTAAGCCATCTGGTTCATGGTTTGTTTCCCCAAGAATGGCATAATGGATTGGGAGACCTCAAGGTTTGTGCATCCTATGATTCAAGGCCAGGATTACATCCAAACTCAGCCACTGTTATACAGACTGAATAAACTGTTTTACTTTGTAGTGAAGTGCCTTGAAATCTTTATGAAATGAAAGACAAAATATAAATCCAAAAAACAGATGAAGAGCTTTAGTCTGAAACACCTGGGTTCAGGTAGCATGAGCTCACGAGGTTACGGTACCTTCAGGCAAGGAATTCTATCGGTTAACACCCCACCTGTAAAATGGGAACAGTAAACTTGTTCACTGGGTTATTTTGAAAAGAAATGAGTGACAGGATTGAAGTCCTTCAATATTAAAAGCTCTGCAGAAAAGGAAAAACAAGGATATTTTAAAAGAATCATGCCACACCCTAGCCTGAGGACTACAGGTGGATTATAGCATCCACACAATGATAAGGCTTCCCTGGCCCAAAGGTACGCCACCTGAATTAAACACAGCTCCTCCACCTACACCCTTGGCTCGACCTCAAGGGCGTGCCTTGTAATACAACCACCACGGTTAATGCCTCCCTCCAAGCAGCTTAAAACACATTTCCAGTCTCTCTCAAATTTCCACTTTCTCCAGCACACTCCCCCCTTCTCACTTACTCATTCCCTCTCTAACCTCAAACTAAGCAGCTATTTCTATCCCCAGCTCCTCCTGCAAGCTCCTATACTCCTTCCCCAACCTGATATCCTCCGGATCTTTTGGGACCACAATTCCCATCATCCCTGACCATTAGCCATACTGGCTGGGGCTGATGGGAGTTACAGTACATAATTGTCTGGGACACATCAATTTGGGAGCAGCTGTCCTTTAAACCACCTGTTTCCCAGAAGGAGATGACCCTAGGGGCAACCTTCAAGCTGCCTTCTTCTGCCACATTTACTCTTTCATCTGCATTATATTGCACTTGTCTGCCTCAAGCCTTACCCACCTAGGTAATTACCTATGAAGACCACAGATTAAGCCTCGCAACAGATGGGCTCAAGGCAATCCAACACATTCTTTGGCAGCAGATCAGAGTTTTCCATTAAAAATTCCCTCAGCAGGAAGCTGGCACCAATCACGGTTCTGAGAAGGGTGTCTACATGATGGATATGCATTTCCAAAACATGCCTGCTTCAAAGAATCACAGAGCTGGGAGGGACCCTTAAGGGTCATCTAGTCCAACCCAGGGAATCAATGCTTCACACACTGCTTTTCTAGGTGCTTACTTTAAAAACCACTGAGGGGGTAAACTGCTACTGCCATTGGCAGTCTAGGTAAAAATAAAAAAAGTGTTCACATCCCAACAAGAATTGCCTTGCCAAGATCCCAAGCTCAGACCTCTCCAAAGGGAGATACAAGTTGCTAGATACAAGTTCCTTCGTGCTCACAAAAGCCAGCCTTCCCTCCCCAACCATTCCCATATGCATCATCAGCCCGTCACAAACTGTTGCTTCTCTTAGCAAACCACGCAGAACATGCACACACACATCTTGCTTCCCGCAGAGAATTTGTTCCAATGAACCACATAAGAAACGCTGGCAAGGAATCACATGTAATTGGATGACATCACTAGACAGAGCGTGTCATTTGCGAGAAGCCTCCTGCACTCTGGGGCCTAACCCTGGGCAGGTTGAAAATGGCGCGAAACATTCAGCCAGAAATTAGTGCTGCTCTCCTTCCCGTCGCAATAAATGACAGAGCTGTCAATGGGCTACGGAAAATGAAGTTAATGAGCACGGCATTAATCAAGAGACCTTGTTCCAGTCAGAGAAACAGCTCTCCAAAGAGCGCAATCACGCCCAACCCATTTTTCTCATGGGAACTTAGCTGAGATTAAGGCAGCATTTCAAATTCCACGTTAAGTCTCTTAATGGCGGAAAAAGAGAGGGTCTTGTAACACTATAAACACTAAGCGGCACTGTGCCATATGCTTTCATGAAAATATTTAACAACAAATAATACAAGATAGATAGATAGATAGATAGATTTATTGTTACGGTTCTGAACCAGCACGAACAAATAATACAATATAGAAGGCTTGTACTGTTGAGTTCTGGACATATATTTATAGAAAAATGTGTATCTTGTCTTACAAACTTTGTAGTTGGTGGTTTTAACTACCTAGGTTGTTGGTTGAAATAAGCAATAAAGCAGTTTCCTGTTTTAACATGTTTGACTGCAATGCAACTGGCTCGTGCCACTCTCGTCTAACACCCAGATACCCATTCAGGAGAATAGGGTGTCCCCATGTGATATGCTCAAGACCACAATACCTCAAGGACCGCACCTCCCCATATGAACTGTCCTGGACCCTCCGCTCATCAGCTGAGGCCCTTCTTCATGTGCCTCCTCCAAGTGAGGTCCGGAAGGTGGTAACATGAGAACGGGCCTTCTCTGTAGCGGCTCCATTTGTGGAATACTCTCCCCAGGGAGGTTCACCTGGTGCCTTCATTACATATCTTCAGGCGCCAAGCAAAAACATTTCTCTTCTCCCAGGCCTTTGGCTAATTAAACAACCTATGGCCTTTTAAAATGTGGGAGCAGGTAATGTTTTACTTGTTACTATGTTATGTGATTTGTGTTTTTACATCGTTTGTGCCACATTCCTCCCTACAGCGGACTAGATACAAGCAGAAACTTGGCAGTGCAATCTCCTGGGCCCTAGGCAAGGTGGAGTTGATCCTGGGTACAAAACTGGCATCAGGCCTAAGAACAGACCTCCGTTCCCCCATCTGCCTAGCAGAGGTGAATGCAATGAGGGAACCCCACCTTCCATGTCAGCTCATGGAGTGGCATGACTTGCATAGTTCACAGGGGTTGAAAAGGGGATTATAAAGGCATGTACAACTATGCCATCCAGGGAATCTTTGGACTATGGGAAGAGATAAAAAGGAACTCCTGGGGAACAAGCATTTTACCTGTGGCTGGCTACTCCTTCTAGCTAAACACCCGATGAAGGGGACAGTAAAGAGAAAAAAAGCTCTACACTGGGGAAGGGGGAAGGAAACCTTAGCAAAGCTTACCTAGGGGTCTCTGGCAATGTATTCACTTTTGACCCTCACTTCCAGAAGAGACGCTAACCATTTCCTCTGTGTTGCATTTCTGTGCTGACCAAGAAACTGATGACCAAATAATGTAAGTTTGTCCAAATAATAATAATAATAATAATAATAATAATTTATTATTTATACCCCGCCCATCTGGCTGGGTCTCCCCGGCCACTCTGGGCGGCCTCCAACAAATATTAAAATACAGATTAAAAACTTCCCTAAACAGGGCTGCCTTCAGGTATTTTCTAAATGACAGGTAGTTGTTTATCTCTCTGACCCCTGGTGGGAGAGCGTTCCACAGGGCGGGCGCCACTACCGAGAAGGCCCTCTGCCTGGTTCCCTGTAGCTTTGCTTCTCGCAGTGAGGGAACCGCCAGAAGGCCCTCGGTGCTGGATCTCAGTGTCCATAAAATAATTTTTATTGGTGTTCATGTAAATACAAGAACATATAACTACAGTAATTTGTCTAAAGCATTTTGTGAAATGGCAAGAGAGATGTGTGGTTCAAGAAGTTCTTTAGATCCCTGCCAAAAAAAAATCTGCAAATTTTGCTCACTGGTACCTCCAGACACATTCAACACCAAAGTAGGGACAGGAAACAAAGAAATGTGTGTTTTCTAAACAATCTTGTTCCTTTTTCTCTCCCGCAACATGGGAACATTAAGCAAAGTTAGTGGCAGCCAATATAAGATGTACATTGAGATAACTCACAATGGTTGTTTTTATTACTATGGGTGGGTGTGGTTGTTGTTGTTTTTTAAACTGTTATAAATGTTTGGAATGTGTGTACTCTTTGGGAACACACGATTTAAACATTTGTCAACATTTTCTATCTTGTTACTAACATTTGTGGGGTTTGATGCAGATTTGTTCTGACAGCTCCATTAGCCTCACTTGAGGTTAAGGGGCTTACATAAAAATATTTGCCAAGGCTCCATGAATATTCTCACGGAAATTTTACACCGGCAGGAAAAGAAAGTATAACTTTTAGATTACATGAGTGAAGAAAAGAGAAATGTGAAATATTGACAAATCATGCATTACAAAGTATTAGTAAAAATTAAGTCCATCAAGCACTTGACATTTTATAGGATTGAGAACAGTGCTTCAATGATGTGTGCACTTGAAAATAAAATGAAATGGAAAGTTACTTAACATTTCCATTCTCAGCAAAGCAGAACATTCTGACAGCTGAAGAGACAACTGTTTTATTATGCCACTTGCAGGATTGGTGAATATTTACTCCCACACTTGGGAAAGGAAACAGGGGTGACTGGCATTCTGCACATGAAGCACATGCAAGGGATACTGTGAGCTGCCTAGAATGGGAGTCCACAGCAGAGAAAAACTACTTCACAGAGATTCAGAAGGAAGGAACAAGAATGCTTATACCAGGGGTCAGCAAACTTTTTCAGCAGGGGGCCAGTCCACTGTCCCCCACTGCAACATGGAAAACATCCTACAGAACTCTGGAACTTCAGGCGGCTAATTTATTATAGAACATGTTCCTAGATTTTTCCATCCTGTACATAATTCTGGAGCAGAAAAGGCTACTAAATCTTCATAATACTGACACTCTTTTGAAGTTATGATGGGAACAGTATACTATCTGGTAGAACAAGCAAGCATCCATATCAGAGAATGTCCAGATTTATTCACCTCAACATTCTAGCTCAGTTCTACATGAAGAACTTTCAATGTTCTAAGATCCTGGTGTAAATGAAGTTCCCAGGGTTGCAGTCACACTTCAATTTCCTGAAAATCTGCTCCAGAAAGTTGGGGTGGGGGAACAGTGATAGGAGCTGAAGGAGGAAAATGTAACTGGTTAAAATCACCTCTCTTCATGAACTTGTACCTCCATCCCTCTTAATGGCAACTAATAATAATAATTTATCTATATGCCACCCATCTGACTGGGTTGCCCCAGCCACTCTGGGCAGTTTCCAACAAATTAAACATATTAAGCACAGTAAAACATCAAACATTAAAGTTAGACTTAACTACTGGGTTAGAGTCCATTCTACAGACAAGTGCCCTGCTGTTCATGGAACAGTACAGGTGAAACTCAAAAAAATTAGAATATTGTGGAAAGGTTCATTTCTTTCAGTAATTCGACTTAAAAGGTGAAACTAATATATGAGATAGACTCATGACATGCAAAGCGAGATATGTCAAGCCTTTATTTGTTATAATCGTGATGGTTATGGCACACAGCTGATGAGAACCCCAAATTAACAATTTCAACTTTGGGGTTTCCATCAGCTGTACGCCATAATCATCACAATTATAACAAGCCAAGGCTTGACGTGTCTCGCTTTGCATGTCATGAGTCTATCTCATATATTAAACTCCAGTAGCTAATGAAAACAATTGCTTACATAAATGGACTTTTCCACAATATTCTAATTTTTCGAGTTTCACCTGTAGGTCTAGATCCATTCTCATGACAGGCAGTGAGCTTCACATTTCTATTTGCAATGAAGGAGTTGTCCAATCCATCACAGACAGAAAAGCCTTTAATGCCTATGTTCTGGTTATTCTGGGCTAGTTGTTTTGAGAAGACCTCTAGCAACAGTTAAAAAACTAGCTGCTGGAGGTTCTATCAAATATGCAGAAGAGTGCGCTCAAGATTCACACTTTCAGGCACAGGGCAGAAAGCGGCACTAAACTCTGGCCAGCATTACACAACCATCAGGGATTTAGAGCTGCTTATGAGAGTCTCACACAGCTTGTGGGTTACTTCCTTACTGCAGCTTTCCATGAATTGGGAACTGCTATTTTAATGTGCAAAAAAATGCCAATTTTACACGATATGTTAATGCACTAAGAGCATTAAATTCTAGGTTAGTATCTTGGTATTCTAGACATAAAAAACAAATCTTACATTTCTAAATAGTGTGCTGCCAAGGAGACCAGGTCATTTACCTTGCCTTCAATGTATAATAATACAGGTGTCTTGAAATGCGGCAAACAAATCCCGTAAGGAGAACAGAAGATACCGGGTATACTGTACATAAATCACCTAAGGCCCGTGAGGTTGTTAAGTGGCGAACCTTAAGCATTTTCTAAGGCTAGCAGCATTGCATTGTTCAGAGTAAAGCAAGACCACTAATTGGCTTAAGGGAGATCTAATGACATTGATAAACCACTTAACCTTTACTTTCTCAGTCTAAGATAGCAACTGATCCTTTCTGGTGACCACTGCCTTAAGGACAACCTGTGGAACTGTGTTACACAATTAGAGCACTGTGATTTCGAACTGGTGTAGGTGGCAGATATTCCCGTTTTGACTACATTGCTCAGAAATTCATCACACACCCTTTAAAAAGAACTTCCCTTCAGGACAAGGTAGACCCTATTTTTAAAGTGTGAACCAAAAAACAGTATGGTGGATGGGAACTTGTCGACACAATCTATGAGGGCATGTTTCTCTCTTGTGAAGCAGTGGAATGGACAGCCCATTCCCATATAGATGCACAACCATGTTACTAAACCCCCAAACATCGCTAGCCTGCAATAAATAAATGAATAAATAAAATGATTCGTCTGCTCTTTTACTCATAAGAGGGGACAAGGAGGGGGGAGGGGCTCAGCAGCAAAAAAAAGTTAAAAGCTTGCTGGAAAAGAAAAGGTTTCACACAACAAGAAAACACAAAGAGGAGGAGTAAACCACTCACGGCTGGGAGTTCTACATACTAGACACCACTATGGGAAAGGATGACTTGCGCACCACCAGGCACACACCTCAGAAGGCACAGGCAAAAAGGCCTCAACAGATGATCTCAAGAGCCTGACTTTGTCCCAATACAATACAATACAAGTTCTGAAACCCCAACGTTACCCATAAAGGCAATTTGTGACACACCACAACATGTTCTCAAGTACTAAATATAAATATATTTAGCAGCAGCGTAATTGCTGGGCATGCCGATTATATTGCTATGTTTGGGCAATGGGAACACAAGCACTAGCTGCTCTAAAACGCTGTGCATCCTGAAATGCTAGACCAAGGATCTGGTTGCTAAGCAACATGATGCTACACTGAACTTCCCACACATATTTCTGAATGCACATGGAGTCATCAGCATGTTGCAGCCGACCTCAACAGCTAAGACTTCTGTAGGTGATTACATTTCAGACAGAAAGCATGCCTGCCTGCCTGCCTCTGAATGCCCCTATATATTTTTTATGCCTAGAATACCAGGATACTAGCCCAGGATTTAATGCTCTTAGTGTATTTACACATCATATAAAATTGGCATTTTTTGCACATTAAAATAGCAGTGGCCGGAAAGCTGCAGTAAGGAAGTAACCCACAAACTGCAACTCCAGCAGCTAGTTTTTAGTGATGACTGCTTTTAGTTTGCTTTTACTGATTTCAATGGTCTACTTGCTTGAATTGTATTATAAATCTTTCTCCCACGTGAGTCCCTTTGAGACTTTTGGTAATAATAAATAAAAAAACAGTAAGTGAAATAGCTAATAAAATATCGCCCTTCATTTGAGGCTCACAGGGCAATTTACCATATGAAAACACAAAAATATATGCCATAGTACATTTTATTACCTATTTTATTAGCTATTCCACAAAAATGTCAAAGGGACCCACGTGGTAGAAAACTTTATACTACAATTCAAGTAAACAGAACATTGAAATAAGTCAGAGCAAACTAAGAGCAATCATCACTAATATGTAACAAAATATCTCCCCCACTCTCCCCCTGCCCAAGCCACAATATTATTGTGGTTTTGAATAATTGTCTTCTGGAAGGAACTGTCTTCATTTTCCAGTCCAACTTCCTTTATACAAGTACCCTCCTCTTTTTGTGTTATTCTTAGATGTTTCCCCTTTAGAGTAAATTGTGACCGTGTTCAACTTCCTTGGTAATTTCCCACTTACATATAAACTAAATTTGACTGTACGGTTGTAACTGTTTCCAATTTGTTCAAACAACAGTCGTGCCTGAAACCAGGCTCTGGATACCATTTAGGGTGAAGCATGACATCGCCTCCTTCTGGTCCCCATCTTGGCTCAGAGACTTCTAGAATTAATCATGAAACCTGGACATGGTGTTCCTCTCTGGCATGTGCAATCTGCTCTATGGGGCTTTGGCTTCTTTAACTATTGTATCCTACTGAGTGCACATTGCCTAGTTCTACCCTGTTCCCATTGGAAGATCCAACATATTTATACCTCATACCCTAGAAATGACAAACCAGCTGCTCTGCAGCTTCTGTCAGCTTTTCCGCAGAAAGCCGTTCTGCCACTTTTTCGATATTAAGTACTAGCTGTGGGTTAAACCACAGAGCCTAGGGATTGCTGATCAGAAGGTTGGTGGTTTGAATCCCCCGTGAAAAGGAGGTAAGGGAGAAAAAAGTGGGGACAGGATGCTCACAAGCCATAAAAAAATCCCACATGTGGCTTTTTATTTGGATATTTTAAACACAATAGGCTGAATACAGCAGAATGCAAAAGCGCACAAATATCTGCAAAATGCCAGTTTTAAGGTGGTCCAAGCAGCACTTGCAGAAGTTTGCTTCACAGAAGAAAAGTGGGTGAGAAACCATTTCTGTCTTTAAGATCTCCTAGTTTAGAGACAATCCTCATACACCAAGGTCTGAACTTGTGAAGAGTTCTTTATTACCCTGGAAATGCTGACAAATGCAGTCAAGATCAAAGATGCAGACACCATTAAGTCACATCGTAATGCCTCTGAAATGCATGCTGGAGAGGCCACACCTGCAGCAATCAACTGTTTTAATTCCCATCTAATCTCCAATTTGTGCTGTCATTAAAAAAAACCATCTATGCCACTAGCACTTTTTAACTGTCGCTAGAGGCAAAAAGGACTGATAAGAGTTGTCTCTTTCCCCTTTGCCCAAGCACAGCAATTATATACAAAAGGGAAGAGTGCCCAGAGGGAAGAGACTTCAAGGGCTATAAACCTAAAATATTTTTCCAAACACAAGGCATCAGTTTATCTAGACTCATTTCAGTCTGGCTTCAGGCGTGAGTATATGGGGGAAAAGCCTTGGTCACCACGGTTGATGACTTTTATCAGGACAGAAAAGACACGCCTGTTAAATTCTTCCCAACCTCTGAGCAGCTTTCAATACCATTGACCATGTTATCCTCCTGAAGTGACTTTGAGGGTTGGGTCCCTACCAGAAAGGAAAAAAAACTGGCAGAACGTTACTTTACTCCAGGTCCTGCAAGGTTACATCCTCTCTGTTTAAAATCTTTATGGAAAGTATCATCTTGAGTTTTGAGGGGTGCAATCTACAGTATATGCTGATGACACCCTGAGCTCTCAAAACCATCTGAATGCGGAGGTCCTGGGCCAATGTCTGGAGGCAGTGATGGGCTGGAATCCTGACAAAACATAGATTCAGTGGGTCCCAGATCAATGAATGGGGTTGAGGGGAGACAGCTTGCTTTGAGATTGGATAGCACACCACATAAAAGGTGTACGTAGCTTCGACGTGCTAAATCTTTGGCCCTAGAGCAGTGTTTTTCAATCACTGTTCCGCGGCACACTAGTGTGCCGCGAGATGTTGCCTGGTGTGCCGTGGGAAAAATTGAAAAATTACTTTATATATAGTCAATATAGGCACAGAGTTAAATTTTTTAACATTTTCTAATGGTGGTGTGCCTCGTGATTTTTTTCATGAAACAAGTGTGCCTTTGCCCAAAAAAGGTTGAAAAACACTGCCCTAGAGTAATACCCTGCCCATCTGACTGAGTTGCCCCAGCCACTCTGGTTCCAAGAAGGAGTGGTCCCAAGTGTTATGGTGCAATAAATGTCTGCTGCTCTTGAGTTAACTGGCTGTGATGCAATTTTAAGACACGTTTTCATTGTACAGTATTGATTGTTTTATGTAATTTTGTATCAAACGCCACCCCGGGCTCCTGTTCAGAAAAAGGGTGGGGTATAAAAACAATAGAAACTTTCACAATTCTCAAAAGCTATGTGGTGCAAATTCAGGGGGGGGGAACCCTAATCTTATTAACTTGTGGTGGAATAAAAACAGTGTTGCGCCTTAAATGCTGAAGCTTTTGTAGCCAAGTCCCTTTTTCAGAAGCATAAAATGGCCAATTACTTCTTTATTAGGGTATTTACATACCACCTGCCAATCAAATTTAGGCCTGTTTTAAGTAGCAAGTATAAGGTAAAAATAATAAAGTTGACATACTAAAAGGCAGCAAACCAAGCATCATAGTACTATAAACAAATTACAACACCTAAGCCTATGACCCGGAAGCTGTACGCCGGCTCCCTCAGCCATTAACGCGAGATGAGCGCCACAACCCCAGAGTCGGACACGACTGGACCTAATGGTCAGGGGTCCCTTTAACTTTAAGCCTATCCTAAAAATCTGAAGAACAATCAGTCTTTGCCCGCCACCAAAAATACACCTGCCTGAGGAAGTGCTAAGCAGACAGGGGGTGGGGATCCCATAGTTGGGGCGCCACACTGTCTCTGGTAACATCCTGCCTCACTTCAATTGGGAGGGACATCTGGTGCAGGTCCTCTGCTGGCAAGATATGGGTAGGCATGTGCTGAGACAGGTTGTTCAAGAAGTCTGGTCCCAAGCCATGAAGGGTTTTAAAGGTCACATGACTCATATCTCATAGTCACTGTCAGTATTTTGGCAGAGACACTCTGCACTAACTCCAGTTTCTGAACCATCTTCAAGGGCAACCCCACTTACAGGGGCAATCTAATCAGGAGGTTATCAGGTTGTGGTATCCTCTTCCATTTTGCAATCCAGAACACTGTGTCTCCTGTTATAATATTAAAAACAGACTCCTGGGCACCAAAGACTATCTCGTGTAGAAGGTAAACAAGCTTCTTGTCCTCAGAGTTGGAGAGATGCTTGTAAGGCAAAAGCCTTGATGTTCAGGAGATGTGTCTTGCTGAACCTACTGCTTCCTTGACATAGGCACCAAATACAGACTTCTAGCAATGTGTTTTCACTCACTCCAGGTAACACGTTCAATGTCAGCGATTCTGCCGCTACCCTTGCCCTAAACACTTTTGTCAAGAGGCACTCATTTCAATTTTGTATATGCTGATGATGGTGCGTCAAGTATATAAACTTTGCAGGTTTATGTAAAAGTCAGCAAACTGGTCAATATGTAGCATTCTTTTATTGAAAGCTTGCCACGCCCATTTCCAAACTTTAGGCTAACATCCCAATTTACCTGGCATACCAAAGAACAGCAGTTTCAGAAATGCACATCATTCTACATTTTCTTCTGTTGGTAGCTTCAGAACATGAGTTGAATTTCATCACAAGGTTAGCAAAACCATCTTAAACCAGATGCCCAAAATGGGTTCAAAAAAATAAACTGAAGTGAGATGAGTTGTACTATATGAAGCTTATCAGGCTAGGCCACAGAAAGAGAAGAGAAAGGCAGCTAAGTCAAGACCCTTCCAGTGTCCTGATTCACCAGATAAATTATTCCTTTTACTCATTGTAGTTTAATAAAAATTTCATGGCCCGGACAGTAATTATGGCTGCACACACAGATCAATGGCGAGCGCAACTTAACACCTAGGGCTTTCTGTGTAGCAGTTGTGCGTGCAGCAATGAAACTATCAAAGAAGACAATTAAGTTCTGGCAGCCACAAAAACGATGCTTAAAAGGGAACATAAAGCACTATTATCTGAAGAGATTGTTACTAGCTTGGAATTCCAACTCCAGATTCGGATTTTGATAGGCGAACAAACTGGTTGAACAGGTTTCAAGAGAGTGGCCCAAGTTCTCCAGATTCATTAAACCTGAAAGGTTTGTTGAAAATTCTTATACGGTCATTTGTTGTTGGGAGGAGAATTGAAGTTCTTAAGTTACAGGTGTTTTTCTCAAACGTATGAAAAATACAAAAACATGAGGGCTCGGGAGATGTTCTGTATAACACAGACGTC
This sequence comes from Lacerta agilis, assembly GCF_009819535.1. Taxonomy (NCBI): domain Eukaryota; kingdom Metazoa; phylum Chordata; class Lepidosauria; order Squamata; family Lacertidae; genus Lacerta; species Lacerta agilis. The sequence continues at coordinate 3,765,878 of NC_046321.1, read as the reverse complement.
TACTAACAAAGGTTGACAATGAAAATATTCATGGGTCTCAACCTCAGTGACCTAGTGGTTTTTGCAGAAGTATGCCAGGGGGCCCTATTGTGAAAAGGAATCCTGTTACTTAGGACATTAGCCCAGATACCATGTGCAAACAAAATGTTCTAAATAGTCTACAGCAATGTAGAACAAGACATTTCCCCCCCTTAAGGCAATGACACACCAGAGTCTGATGTGGCATATTATACTATTATATTCTGCACCACATGAATACTGGTAGCACAGGTTGCCGGAGGTTCCAATTTAAGACCTTACATTTCCTTTTTGTTTGTATTTAATATCATTTTTGTTAATCTTCATCAACAAGATCAATCCCAAGCTTTAACCATTGAAGAAATATAAAGCCAAATATCATAAATTAGCACCACAGGGGGTTGGACTAGGGTCTCTTCCAACTCTGCAATTCTATGATATATACTGATGTCACCCTACCCCAAATTTCAAGATTATCTCTTCCAGAAGAAGAAGAGTTTAGATTTGATATCCCGCTTTATCACTACCCGAAGGAGTCTCAAAGCGGCTAACAGTCTCCTGTCTCAGTGGGGCTGAGAGACTTCAGAGAAGTGTGACTAGCCCAAGGTCACCCAGCAGCTGCATGTGGAGGAGCAGAGACGCGAACCTGGTTCCCCAGATTACGAGTCTACCACTCTTAACCACTACACCACACTGGCTCACAAGCTTCAAAATGCTACTGAATGCTGGCAATAGATGTGGACTCCTGTGAAATTCCACCTATAAGCTCAAAAAGGCTCAGAGCAACATTTCCAAACACCATCCTCCAAGTCTGCTCAGGTAGAATCAAGACAGAAAAGAGAGGGAAAAAGGTAAAGTCCAATGTTTGTTTGTTTGTTTGTTTGAAGCAAAATCTAGGTGTTGGAGGCAAGAAATTATGGGCCAGTGTTTGTTACAATACAGTATCAACATTAAAACCTATTGCAAGTCACTTCTGTGAATAAAGCTACTAAATACCGTAATGATAATAAAAACAATAGTCATCAAGAAGTTTAGCAAAATCACCAAAGGAGAATCCCAGTACCAACTTACAGAGAACATTTTCCGTGCCTTTTCAAAGGTAACCCAAAAACTGCCTCACAAGGAGCCAGGGTGTCAGCTTCTCGACATGCAACATTTGATGAGATACCCATCTCTAAACATGTAGCACTAGCAGTGGACTTCTAATGAATGTGCTTGGAACTTGTCAATATCTTGCAAGGGCATGTCTTACTGCGAACAAAACAGCTGCACAATGTTTATTAGATGAAGGCCAGAAATGCCACTTTCCTTTCTGTCAAGCAATGAGATGGGAGAGGCTGCGTTTATGGCTCAGGACTAATTATTGCCAAAACTCTATTTGTGAGGAGGAGTTGCAAATCAAGGAATCTGCATTTGGCTCTATCAAATGGCTGCTTTCTTAACCCGAGACTACTGGACAATAGACGCTGCCTTGATAACCTAGCTGACATTGATCAATAATTCACAACAGGTCCATTATTATGGGGAAAATAGGCAGAGAAAGGGGCATGAAGACCTTTGAGGAAGTCAACATTGACAAGACAAATAAAAACACAGACACACACAAAGGACCATCAGTCCTCTTCTGTATGACTCATCAGCATTCTGCTCTGACTGCACTGAGAGAACAAAAAGCCATGAGGGCTAGACTAGAGTAAGACAACAGTATAGTCCAGTGTATAAGTTAGGGGGGTATTCAGCAATTAGGATGCTCTAGTTTTGTTACATCCATATCCCACCTTCATTCTCGCAAGAAACTTAAGAGCAGCATTTCAGCAGTACAACCATCCGAAAGATGGTGAGCTTCATGAAGTGAGGATCTGAGCATGAGTCTAAACCACAGAGCCTAGGGCTTGCCGATCAGAAGGTCGGCGGTTCGAATCCCCGCGACGGGTGAGCTCCCGTTGCTTGGTCCCTGCTCCTGCCAACCTAACAGTTCAAAAGCATGTCCAAGTGCAAGTAGACAAATAGGTACCGCTCTGGGCAGGAAGGTCAGTAAAGCGAGATGAGCGCCGCAACCTCAGAGTCATCCGCGACTGGAACCTAATGGTCAGGGGTCCCTTTACCTTTACCTTTACCAAAGTCATGCTTTTGTTGAATGTACACATATGTTCTAGAAACATAGTAAGCTGCTTTATACCATTTCAAGCCACTGGTCTCTCATGCTCAGTATTGTCTACACTGATTCGCAGCAGCTACCGGTATCTAGGGTTTCAGGCAGGAGTCGCTACCAGCCCTACCTGGTGATGCCGAGGATTGAACTTGGCACCTCCTGCATGCAAGGCAAATGCTCTACCCCAGAGCTACCATCTTCCCCCAGCATGCTTTCAGAAGCTGTGGAACACTTCACCATTGGAAATACTAACCACCAGTTAGAGCGCACACACACACACACACACACACACACACACCACCACCACCACCACTGCTGGGGGAAAGGGAATTGATTTAAGACAAGTTCATTTGCATAACAGTTATTCACATCTGTATTTTTTTCTTGGTGGTTTAAATAACTGATTGAACCAGGAGTTCCATGCACACTATCGCAAATGAGACATATTGGCTTACAACTAAACAGAGGGTTTATGCAAACCTAGCAGCATAATCCAAAGCCTGTGGGTCATTGCAGCCCACACACCATTTGCACTGCAAAAGCATAACTGCTTAGAGATAAAAGGAACATTTTTTTCTGCATGGTTGTTAAGCAAAATCACTTATCTGGAGGTTAAGCCACAATCCTGTACACACTCGATTTGGAATTAAGCCGCACTGAACATCTGACTGAAGCTGCAGGTGACTGACTGCACATGCCCAGAACTTCCAGAAGCAAAAGCTGGTGATTACTGGACAAAATAGTTTGGGCTATACCATTTGACTGCAGAATGAATATTTGATCGGCAATATTCATAATTAGGTAGCCAAGCACACTGCAAATGTCAGGCAATTGGACAGCATAAAACAAGAATACAAGATGAACCATCAATGCACAATATACTATGGAGTTTTCTTCATTCCCTGATTGCTACTAGTTCAACCCATTTATCATTAGCCAGAGTCACCCACTATTAAGGCACATTACTCTTTGGTGTGGTGGTGGTGTTTTTTAAAGCACTTGGAGACCTAAAAAAAGTTCTCGTGGGTTTGAAACTTTAATAATCTACAGTATTGCCAAATACAGCTATAAGAACTCTACAGAAGAAAAGCAAAGGCCCTACACCTTCCTTTGTTTGCTTGCACTGCAGCAGAAAAACACTGCTTCTAATATACAGTACTGTATTAGAACCTCATTCCCCATCCCTCAAGATTCCCTCTACCCTCTTCAGGATTCATCTCAAGTATCCATTTATTTCAGTCTTCAGTTCTTCTTCATACCAAAATCTGTACACTAGTATCCCACAATGTTATTCCTGAGCTCAATCAGCTACTACAGATACCCAAGTTTCACAATGTGACCATTTGTCCAAATGAGCAGCTTATGCAAGTTATTCATTCCTCTTCACCTTCCTAGTCCAGTTCTTGAAGGGCTCCTATGGCTTGAGTACAGACTGAATTTCCTGTAGCTTCCGAGTACCAAAGCTAAAAACCCACATCCTTTCGCTTGAACAGTTATCTTAAGGCAAACAAAGGGACGTGTAAAACTCAACAGTGGATCCAGCATCATGCAGAATTGCAGCTCACTCACTGCAATACAATAGGACCACAACTTGTGCTGATGTTGCTTACACAATCATAGCTTTGCAATGGGTTGCCAAAAAATCCCCAAATAAATAGAAACACCCTTGCTCTCACGAGATCTTGCAGGGCCATTTGAGATCTCACGGGAGCCTCGTGCAACAGCCGTGAGCTGCTCTTGTAGAACATAGCTAAATAAAAAATGGTGGCAGAGTCCTCTAAGCACAGGTGGAGTGGGTAATAAACTGTTCATATCACAATCAATTTGAACAAAAGTGAAAGGCTGCTTCTGATTTCGTGAGAAGTGGTTTACGTTTTTTAAAAACTGTTCAGAGCCACAGAAACTATAATTTGTTTATGGGGGGGCGGACTTGCCAGTGGGCTTGAGGTAAGCAAACACTTTCAAGTTATGCAGTGAATGGCATTGAGACCTAATTCATACTGCAGTCAGAAGAGATTAGCACCTGCTAGGGAAAGACCTCACAGTACAGTTCCCAAGATATCTGCATACCACATGGATTACCCACCAGCATCATTTCTGATCTGCCACATGATGAGCTATGTGCATCTGCATACTTAACATCCTAGGATATAAACGTTTTCTGCAGCGTACAAATTGTCAGTTTCAAATGGCATATTAAATTTTAATCGAATCAGATACCTGCTTTGGTCAGTCCCTACATTTCTTATTCCTCAAGGATGTTCCCACACTATCTGTTCCAACCAGATCACACTATCTGTTTCAAGGAGATCAAGTAATAGCTTATCTAACTAAGCTGTGACTAGTAAGTTATCTTGCTGAAGAAGGTGCTCCCCAAAGGGGTAGAAACTTCTCCTTTACATGACGCATATAAGCTCCTGGACATCGTTAAACTTATTTTAATTGTGCCTCGTGGCAATTCTTGGGGCAACTGTAATCATGTGAGGTTTTTTTGGTCTGACCCTAATATAGGCACATTTAACAGAAGACTGCCATATGAAACCTCATGCTATTCATACACGACCATGGCTGCTTAGGGGCAGAATTGCTAAACATTTGCCAAAGGTGGATTTACAAGACCCTTGGATCATCTATTCACATGGTGAACAATTCAGAACAGGCAGACATTAAAAAGAGTCAATCACAGAAATACTGTAGCCAACATTGGGTGATTTCTACAACAGTTAGCAGATTGCTATCACATCAGGAAAAGCTGTGGGTGTACAACCTACTTGAAAGGTTTTCTTTTTCTTTTTTTAATGCCCCAGCAATCTACCTTCGAGCTGTATTAGGCACAATAGGTTTGCACAGGTAGTAGCTACACTGGTAGCTGTCCCCCAGCTCAAATCTCAGTTCAGCCATGCACTGACTCTCAACCACAACCCAACCACTATCTTTTAGCCTCAACTTTAACCTGCAATATGAGGGGAATTGTAAGGTTTAAGAGCCAGATTGGCTAATTGTTTTTGGCTCATGGGATGAATTCACTTTCAACAAACCCCCAGGGACTGGATGTCAACAGTTGGTGTCAGCACCTGACATGCTTGCACACACACACACACACACACGGCAGCCACACAGCCTCATTGCAGCGCTGCAGAGAAGTTTAAACTACTCTGCCCAGTCCAATGCAACATCTACTTTTTTATTTAAAAAAATGTGCCACCAGTAGAGTGTTAGGGTACCAAAATGAACTGCTGGGGGGATGCAGTGCAGATGAGGCCTGTGATTCACCACCTCTGGTTTACAGGGTACTTGCTATAAGTATGTTCATCATTCCCTCCAAGGCAACACAAACAGTTCTATTACAGTATTTTGGTTGAACTTTCTACTGGTAGGCCAAGAACACAATTTAACCCTATTAAATAAAAATGCAACTCCTGTGTCACTCAGGTAAGTGAACAACTGAGTAAACCACTGCTCCTCCATCCTGGCAGCAGGTTTCTTCTACCTCTGCTAGCCTGGGCTAGAGAACAGACTATCACAATTCCATAGAAGGAAGCATTTTACTGTGAGTGTGCATGAAAATGGAAGCAGTAGCACTGTCAGCTCAATCTCTGGTGTTCAAGCATTAGGTATCCCTTGCTTCCCCAACTGAAAGAGACTCATAATCTCAGTGTCATGGGTTCAAGACAAGACAAAAAGATTCCTGCATTGCAGGGTGTTGGGCTAGATTAGCCTCATGTGCCCTTCCAATGCTACAATTTTGTGATTCTAAGTCAAACTATGGAACTCCCACAGGTGGCAGTGATAGCCACCAACTTGGATGGCTTTAAAAGTGGATTAGACCAGGGGTCGGCAACCTAAGGCCCATGGGCCACAAGTGGACCACGGGGGTCTTTTAACCGGCCCCTGAACTGAGCCGCCTGCCCGGCGAGTCCCTGCACTCTGCTCTAAACTAGCGCAGCTGTGTGTGGACTCACTTCCGCGGCACCGAAAACTGCATCTATGCAGACGCTGAAAATCACGTCTGTGCAGACACAGACTGCAGAAATCGGGGCGCCCGCGCGCTCACACACACACCACGATCCAGCCCACGGAGGGATCTCCAGTGGAGTGAACCGGTCCAGGCGAGGTAAACCTTGCCAACCCCTGGATTAGACAAATTCATGAAGGAGAAGGTTGTACTTTGCCTCCACAGGTGAAGACAGCAACGTGTCTCAATACCAGTTTCTGGAAACCACAGGAAGGGAAATTGCTCTTGTGCTCCGATCCTGGTTGCTGGCATGTGGTTGGCCACTGTGAGAGCAGGATGTTGGCCATTGGCCTGATCCAGCAAGCTCTTCTTACAAGCTCCTGGTATAATCTTAATGGAAAGTGGCAGAATGTGGTTCCTAAACTTAGGAACAAAGCTATTAATAATAGATTCACAGCCTTTATCTCAAAAGGACAGTAAAATGAAATGCAGAACAGGAACTGGCAGCACGACTTTGCCAAAAGCAGAGTCATCAATCATTTGACTACACAGTATTTTTGGGTGGATAATATCTAATGATTCCCCCATCTCTCTTAAGTATCCATTTTACAGATGGAATGCCCAAGCTTGGTTGGAACCAAAGCTATATAATGACATTATCTTCCCCATAATCTTTCAAAATAAGTTGTCTTCCTGGCTAGCTGGAATACAAGAATTGGCATGGCTACTGTATAGGCTTTTGAAGGGGCAATTGCTCTGCCACCTGTGGCAAGTAAAAGTTGTCTCTGGGCTACCAGGCAGGAAAACATTACAAAATGAAGCCAATGAGAGCCAAAAAGAACATACATATGGGCAACTATGAGGACATTTTAAAGCTTGCTGGGAAGTCCCACTCAATCCAGGAATGTCTTGTCTTAACAGTGGGGGAAAGGCAATGCTCATTTCAGGTTTCATTGCACATTTCATAGAATCCTAGAGTTGGAAGAGACCACAAGGGCCATCCAGTCCAACCCCCTGCCAAGCAGGAAACACCATCAAAGCATTCCTGACAGATGGCTGCCAAGCCTCCGCTTAAAGACCTCCAAAGAAGGAGACGCCACCACACTCTTTGGCAGCAAATTCCATTGTCAAACAGCTCTTCCAGTCAGGAAGTACATTTGGAGAAGTGAAGACATCACAAACAGTTCTGTCTTCTAAATGTTCAAGCATCAGTTGTTCCACTAGGCACTTTCAGATCCAATTCATCAAGGAGACTATCTAGCTAAGACAGTCCACTGCCACCCTCTATTGTCAGCATGCCCGCCTGCCTCTTGCCTCTCCCCAAATTCATACCTCTCTCTCTACCACTTACAGAAGGGATGGCTAACATGTGGTCGCCCAGATGCTGACAGACTACTATAGTTCTCATAATGAAGGTATTTTGTTTTGTGGGACCCACCATTTCATTGAACACATCTATTCCATAGAATTTATACTGTTCTGCTCCATTTGGAATGGCTTTATTTTTCAATGGTTTCATCTTTTTTATAATTGTTTATTATATTGAGGCAACCCACCCTGGGACATTATAGTGAAGGGCAGGTACAAAATCTTATAAATAAACGAATCACTGGCCTTGCCGGTTGGGGCTGATGGGAGTTGGAGCCCCAGAACATCTGTGAGCCACCAGTTAGTCACCCATGACTTATAGCAACTACGTGCAGCATCAGCAATGATTCATTCTTCCTCATATCTTTTGGCACAACCAATGACACCCTTTCATTTCATTGGGTGCCTTCCGGACAAAAGGAAGCCTCCAGGGTTATGATCTTCCCTCTGCTGTTACCTTTTCACATCAAATGGACCTTTTATCCTTCCTGCTATATGATCTTTCCATCTTTGTCCACAATGAACTTTGTTCCACTTCCTACATTGCAACCAACGTATCACAAAATTTCACCACTTTTACTGTTCCCCTGCTAATGTCATTTTGCGAAAGAAAGGTCTCCAGCTTGCTTTGCCTGCTTGCAACTTCCTCCACTCATCAAATTTTCGATACAGAGTGAATGCCACGTGTGTTAGTTCATTTCCCTCATTATTTTTCTCCTCCTAGTCTATTACCGGTACTTTATGACAGTGAAGCCATAGGGAATACAGCCTGGGAAGGAAGGAGGCAAGTGGTAATGGAAGCAGCAGACTAGAGTGGGGGTAGTTAATGGCAAGTGAGCAACATCTAATCCAAAGCTTTCCAAACTGTGTGTCATGACACGTTAGTGTGTCGGCTGCAGTGTGTAGGTGTGTCGCACAAATGCTCCCCACTCCTCCTGGGGCTGGAAAGAGTTAGTTTAACCTCCGGTTTGCTAGTAAAACTGAACTACTGCGTCACGAAATGATGCAAAACTGAATTACCGTATCGCGAAATGATGCATGTCCAAAAAGTGTGTCACCAGCTTGAAAAGTTTGGAAAGCTCTGATCTAATCTGTAGGTACCTGGGCTACCAGAATTTGATCATTTGCAGACACATCATCACTGGGAGGTGCATCAACAGGTTAACTGTAGCTGCCTATCCACATCTTAGGCAGGCGATGAGATACAAAAGTACTTTCGCACTGAACAGCTTGACTCAAAACCAATACTAACCCAGATATCAGATTTGCTTGTCATATATGCAAGAAATATATTTTATTCATCTATATTTAGACTATATTTAGATTAAGTATATTTAGATTGATAATAAGTGAGATATACAACAAAATGTTGCACTATGGACTGCTCCTGCCAGGGTTCCAGCCAGCCATGTCTTCCACTAGATAACTCCATTCCATTCCTCCACACACAATGTCACTATTCTGTGGGCATATTCAATCCTCCCTGTGCTGCTCCAGATATATATAGATGATATATAGATATGCCAACGTAGCTTCTGCCAACTTAGCAGTTTGAAAGCACACCAGTGCAAGGAGATAAATAGGTACCACTGCAGCAGGAAGGTAAACGCAGTTTCCGTGTGCCAGAAGCCGTTTAGTCATGCTGGCCACATGACCCAGAAAACTGTCTATGGCAAACGCCGGCTCCCTCGGTCTGAAGCGAGATGAGTGCCACATCCCATAGTCGCCTTTGACTGGACTTAACCATCTAGGGGACCTTTACCTTACATATATGTGTATGTGTGTACACACACACAAACCACTTAGGGTTTCTTCTCAAAATTGTATGTACTTCTGCAAAGCATGGAGTTCCCAAAGGTTGCCAACACCTCCAGCTTGTGGGTGGGTGGTGTCGTTTTGGCTGCAGAAGGATCATCACTTACCTCAGAACATTGCGATTAAAGGGAGCAATATTTCAAGCAAGAAGAATGCTTTGAACGGAATTACTAGATTTTTAACAGAATGATTTTCATTTAGCTAATCAAAATATATCTCCAGTGCTTTAAGCTTTAGGAAAAAAATTTTTTACCATTTTATATACTGTGTCATTAATACTAAGAACTGTTTAGCAGGAACACTGATTTCATATGGTATGGTAAGATCCATGTGGCCATCTATAGCCCAGCATTCTCTCTCAAACAAAGTGGCCAGACCGATTCCCCAAGGAATCTCAGCAAAGCAGTTCTTCATGTTCATATTACCTTCTGTAGAAACAGAACTGTGGATAAGAAAGAATGTACTGCATTCACTCCTAGTTCAGTGCATCTCACTTCCTACTACAAAGGCACAAATCTCTAGCTGCGCACTGATCACTAAATTAACAGAATCTGTTGTGTCTCGTTGCAGGAAGTTCACGATGAAAGGGCACAGTTTCACCACATTAAAGAACTACGAACTGGAGAGAAACAGGTGCAATATCCTCCTTGGATATTCACTTTGCTGCTACAGTAATGGCAGGGATTAAATTCATTTTTCCCCATATCAAGGATCTGTACTTCTGGCACCTTTTGACCTGAAGCATGCATAATTGAAATCCCAACATCAGCAGTTGCATAATACCTTTATTTGGACTAAAAGTCAATAAACGGTGAACTGGAAGAGTTCTGTGAAATTCAAAATCTAGCTAGCTTCATGTTTTTTTACATTACTTTCTGTTGGTTCAAATAAAGTTATTTATTGCTGCTGCTGGGAATTTTCTCTGATGAACTCACACCGCTGCCTATATTATTTTTTCTCTGCTGTAGAGAGTAACTGAAATTGTAGACTAAAACATCTAAGGAAATTTAAGGAGAGAAATTGTTAATGATCCCAGCAAATAGAAATCTAACACCACATGCCTTGGAATCTCCCACTATGAAAAAGAGGCAGGAGGGGAGAGCTCAAAGTCTGTTACTCCCTATTAGCAAATAGACAAGGAACCCATCTCTGTACAAGAACCACCAGGTATTTCAGAAACAGGCAGGTCCTGAAAAAGGGGGGCAACGCTCTCAAATGCTCTGAGAGTATCTGGCAAGGAGGTTCCTGTTGAGAGAAGACTGGATCAAAAAATCCAAAGAATGTAAATGGAGAGGGAGGAGAAATAACCCTCTCTAATGGACTTTTGAGGACAGCAAAAGTCTTAGTCCTCCTAGAGAAGCGGGACCTTAGCTGGTACCTAAGGAAAAGGTACCAACATGTGTGTGTGCATTTGTATAGCTATAATACACACACAGAGAGAGACAGTCTTTCTAACAGTACTCAGTTCCCAAGAAAAGGGAATGGTGATTATCTTCTCTAGAACCGTTCTGTTAATTGTGCTTTAGAGCTTCATGAGTTGGGAGGGTGAGAAGGTGGATCGGGGGCCCCATTCTTTATATTGCTCCAATTATTAAGGGGAGGAATGGGGACTCTTCACAGAACGCCTTTCTCCTGTACTTAGGCTAATTCCTCAGGAATTTCTGGGTTAGGAGGCCAGGGGGTGAAGAAACTACAAAGAATGTATTTAATCTAAAGGAACTATGAGTGGAAGAACTAGTGCAGCCTTTCCTGACCTGGTGCCCTCCATTCAGGAATCTCTGTTTAATTTTGATATTTATGTTTTTATTATTATTATTATTATTATATTATTATTATTAATACCCCCCCATCTGGCTGGGTTTCCCAGGCACTCTGGGTGGTTTCCAACAAATATTAAAATACAATAGTCTATTAAACATTAATATTCTTTTGGGAGCCACCCAGATTAGCTGGGGAAACCCAGCCAGATGGGCAGGTTTGTTTGTTTGTTGTTGTTTATTAACACACCCCAGCAACATGAGTCCAGCAGTCACAGGCTATCTTCTATCAAGCCCACCAACTCTGTATTGTTGACACTGACATTCAAAGTTGAACCTGGGAACCTTATATATTAATATTAATAATAATAATAATTTTATTGTTTATACCCTGCCCATCTAGCTGGTTTTCCCCATCCTTCTGGGTGGCGTCCAGCAAAATATAAAAATAATAATAAAATGTCCCCTGAGCAGGGCTGCCTTCAGAAGTTTTCTAAAGTTGTGTGACTATTTATCTCCCTGACACCTGATGGGAGGGCACTGCACAGGGAGGGCACCAACGCCGAGAAGGTCCTCTGCCTAGACTTTCTGGACGCAAAGCAGGTGCTCTGCCACAAACATTCGCAAACAGAACATGGGAAGCTCTCAAGACATTGATGCATCTAGCTTAGTATTGTCCCCTGAGGTTTTCCTACCCAGCGTGACCTGGAGATGCCATTGGGGATGGAACCAAGGCCCTTCTGGATGCAAAGAAGATGCTCTGCCAGTGAGCCATATCCCTTCCAAAGCAGAAACACAGGAAGTTGCCTTATATTGAGGCAGACACTGCTCTGTCTACCTCAGTACTCGCCTACACTGACCGCAGTAGCTCTGGAAGGTTTCAGGACAGAACAGTACTTCCTTGCCCTACCTGGAGATGCCACTGGGGACTGAGCCTGGGCTTCTGCAGGTACTTTGCCACTGATGGAGAGAGTTGGCAGAGTAGCCTGCACTTAATTTGTTGCAAGCCGTCCAGACCAGCTGGGGCAACGAAGTCAGATCGGTGGCACATAAATAATAATTTTAAATTATTATTATTGCGCTTGCAGGGACTCAGATGGCTGGCCTTCCTCCTACACCTCTCAAACAGGGGAGAACAAACGCCCTGCTGAAGGAAGGGTGAAGAAGAGGAAGAAATGGCACTTTTGGGCACCAGAGCCTAACAGGACGGGGCTGTGCCCACCCACACGCAAAAGAGGAAGAATGCAGGATTTTCGTCACAGAATCAACTGCAGGGTGGGCAGGGGGTCCACAAGGGTCATCTAGTCTAGCCCACCCCTTGCAATGCAGGAAATCTGTCTGGCCATGGTGAGGAGAGAGCGCTGGACTTAAGGTGAGGCCCCTTGGGACTTGATCCCGCAGCCAGGCTCTTAGAATCATAGAACAGTAGAGTTGGAAGGGACCCTAAGGATCATCCAGCCGAACCCCCTGCAATGCTGGAATAGCAAAAATAAATATAATGACATATTTGCGAACTTCTACCTTTAACTACTGGTCTCTATGGCGACTCTGCCCAATAAAAAGAGGGCGTGCCCTGGGGGGGAAAGAAGACATATGGCAACCCCACCTGCGGGGATTGAACCTGCAACCTTGGCGTTATCAGTACCACGCTCTATCCAGTTTTCTGCCTCCGGAGGCCATTCACACACGCACACACAAACACGGGGTGCAGGGGAGGAGGGGCGGGTGTCTTTCACTGGAAAGGGTCCACCAGGGGTCATCTAGCCCAACCCCCCTGCAAGGCACGTTCAGAGCGAGATGGGAGCCGCCCCGTCCCCCCCAGGTACCTTCTTGACGGTGCGGGGCGCCTCCGTGACGGTCCCGTCGGGGCTGACCAGGGCCTCGCCCAGCTGCCCACCCGCGCCTCCGCCGCCGCCGCTGCTGTCGCCCCCGTCGCCGGCCAGCCGAGGCTGCTGCTGCTGGGCCCGCGAGGAGGCCGGCGGGGGCTCGCTGCGCTTCATGGCCGAAGCCTGAGGCCCTTGGCGGGGGCCGCGCGCGCCTCCGCCTCCCGCGACTGGCGGGCCGGACTCGGCTGGCGGCTGAGGCGCCGGGTTGGGAGGCGCGGAGGCGGCCTGAGCGCAGGCCCCGGACCCCCCTCCTCCTCCGCCGCCGCCGCCGCCGCCTCCTCCGGCCTTGTCCAGCGGCCCGCCGCCCAGCTCCTTCAGCTCCACGGCCGGAGGGGCCGCCACGCGCACCGACATCATCGCCGCCTCAGTGGGAGCAGGAGGAGCCGCGGAGGAGGACGACGACGACGACGCCGGCTCTCGCCTCACACACTGGCGGCCCGGCGGACACGCGCGCCCTGGCTCGCTCCCTCAGACGACGCCCCGCCCACTCTCGGCCGCCTCGCCTCGCGGGAGCTCACGGGAGTTGCAGTCCGAGGCGACCGTCTCGGAGGGGGGGGAGGCTGCGGCGAGGAGGACTACCGCTCCCGGCAGGCGCCGCGGGCGAAGCACGGGATCCAATCGCGGGGCTGGGAAGCGGACGCCGCGGGCGCGCTGGGGGTTGGAGTTCTTAACATCACTCTCTTTCTCCCCATTCCCCCTCTTTTCCTTCCTGATTGTTCCAGGCATAGCCAACCTTCGGCCCTCCTCCAGATGTTTTGGACTACAACTCCCATGATCCCTAGCTAACAGGACCAGTGGTCAGGGATGATGGGAATTGTAGTCCAAAACATCTGGAGGGCCGAAGGTTGCCCTTTGCCTGGTTTAGACCAGGGTAGGCAACCTAAGGCCCATAGGCCAGATGTGGCCCAATCGCCTTCTAAATCCGGCCGACAAACAGCCCGGAATCAGTGTGTTTTTACATGAGTTGAATGTATGCTTTTATTTAAAATGCATCTCTGGGTTATTTGTGGGGCATAGGAATTCGTTCATTTCCCCACCACCACCTAAAAATATAGTCCAGCCCACCACATGGTCTGAGGGACGGTTGACCGGCCCACGGCTGGAAAATGTTACTGTCCCCTCGTTTGGACCAATTCATGATCCAAGAATTTATACATCAACCACTAAAAATGGAACATGTTGTATTTTTATTCACATTTTTATGCTGTTTTGTGATATACAAATGACATGAGAAAACTTGGTGTACATATTTGTATAACATTATTCTTGTTTATAAAACCCAATAAAAAAGCATTTCTCTCTAGAGCTCTTAATATATATCTGTCAATCAATATCTCATACCCCCCCCCAACATTTCTCTGTAGAAAGACTATGACCTGAAAAAAGAACAATGCATGTACTTTTGTAGATGCAAGTAGATAAATAGGTACCACTCCAGCGGGAAGGTAAATGGCATTTCCGTGCGCTGCTCTGGTTCGCCAGAAGCAGCTTTGTCATGCTGGCCACATGACCCGGAAGCTGTCTGCAGACAAACGCCGGCTCCCTCAGCCTATAGAGCAAGATGAGCGCCGCAACCCCAGAGTCAGACACGACTGGACCTGATGGTCAGGGGTCCCCTTACCTTTATACCTCTAGCTCCTGGAGGAGCTGGCAACCCACTCCAGTATTCTGCCAAGAAAACTCCATGGATATAAAAAGGAGAAGCTTTGAGAAGAAAGTGAGTGTTTCCATGGCATGCTCTGGTTCATGGGGTCATGGAGAGTCAAACACAACTAAGACAACTAAACAACAACAAACCTCTAGCTATCTCTCTATCAACATATCTCTTTCCCTCTCTCTCATCCCATCCTCGACATCATCCAGACCAGGGTTCGGCAACGTGCGGCCCATGGGCCAGATGTGGGCCATAAAGACCATTTTACTGGCCCATGAGCTGCCTGCAAACCGAGCTTCCCGCTCGACAAGTCTTCCGCGCGTTGCGCTAAACCAGCACAGCACAGCGCAGGGACTCGCCAAGTGGTGCCGGAAATGGCATCTGCACACACGTAGATACAAGAAACCGCATCTGCACATGTCCAGATGCTGAAAATTGCTTCTGCGCAGGCACGATTTTTGGCGTCTGAGCCTGCACAGAAGCGATTTCCGGCACCGCGGACATGCGCAGACGCGATTTCCAGCATCGCACTGCGCCAGTCCAGCCCATGGACGATCTCCGTGGAAGTGACCCGGCCCATGGCTGGTAAACCTTGCTGACCCCTGATCCAGACACACCCCACCACCACAACCCACAGCATCAATAATACAACTGCACCAGAGATTCTGGAAAGCGAGGGGGCAATCTGTGGATTAGTTTTTTTGCCAGCGTTCCTAGAAGCAGAACCGCAGGCACCAGACACCCCACATCCCAAGCAGGTGACTCACAAGGGCTTATGGCGCGGTTCCGTGCAGCAGAGGAGCGGCATCTGCAGCGGAAAACCCTCCCCCTGGGTTCTGCTTCACATATTTTGTCTAGCAATGTGTCCGTTCCTTCACACCCACACCTCTCCCTCTCACACAGGCAGCTCTGCCAAGCGAAGGCGTGGGAAGGAAAGTTCAGACATCAGTGGAGAAAAACAAACGCAGGTGGAGAGAGGCATGTGGGCAAGGACACCGGCCTGGGAGAAACCAAGGCCTCCCTTTGCACGGCCACAATGTGCCAAGGGAAAGGGTCAGGCAAGGGAAACAGGAGTGATTGAGGGATGGAGGGACTCGGCTATGAGGAAAGGGCACAGCACTGGGGGCCTTTTCGCTTAGACCAGTGATGGCCAAACTTGGACCTCCAGCTGTTTTGGGACTACAATTCCCATCATCCCTAGTCCTGTTAGCTAGGGATGATGGGAGTTGTAGTCCCAAAACAGCTGGAGGGCCAAGTTTGGCCATCACTCTCTTAAGACAAAAAGGTGGGCAAGAGAAGTCTGCAAGATGGTGCATTGCATGGAGGCAGCAGAGAGAAGCTTTTAATGGACATCCATCAAATTTTAGTATATGAAGGAACGTGGACCTCAAAGGAAGTGGGATGTTGGGAGATTCTCAGGGCAGAGAAAGAAAGTCCTTCACACAGGTGCAGTGTTAAACGGTGGAACTCCCTCCCACAAGAGGCAGGGATGGCCACCAACTTGGACTGTCACACTCAGGTTTTGCTTGCAAGTTCCCTGCAGGCATCCGGAGAACAAAATGCTTGACTAGATGGGCTCTTTTGTGTCCTTATTACGTATTACGTATTGCTTCTGCGGTCTCTTATGTTTTATTGCATTTTCCTATTGCGGTCTGCCTTCCTATCTTATGTGGTGGGCAGTACGTACGCATTTGTGCAAATAAATAAATTAGTATGTGCACACTGTATGAAACTTTCCACTACTGGACCTCGGCCTTGGGTACTTAGCAATACCCCTGCAAAGTTGGACTAACAGCACCTCAATGAGGCAGAAGGTGCCTTGTAATTAGTTGGGATTGCTTGTCAATCTATTCCAGTGTCGCCAGCACTGATTGGCAGCAATCCTCTGGGTTTTCAGGCAGGAGTCTTTCCCAGGATGTGAACTTGGGAACTTCTGCATGCAAAGCAGGTGCTCTGCCTCTGAGCTACGACCCTTTGCACAGCGCAGCCCTTCCCATGTTCTTTGCCTCCCTTCACAACAGCAACTCTCGAGCTGCGCAAGCCAGATGTCAAGGCGTGCCTCATGCGTTTGGCCTGTGGGCGCATATTCTCATGGCAACTCACCTTGGCTGCCTCTGCAGCGACAGCCTGTTAGTATGCCTTGCACCGGTTCAGATCACAACTCACATAGAATCATAGATTCGTAAGAGTTGAAAGGGACCCCAAGGATAATCTCTTCCAACCCCCTGCAAAGCAACTCAGGTTATTATTTGTGGGCAATTTCTTTCTTTCTTTCTTTCTTTTCTTTCTTTCTTTTTTTCTTCTTTTTTCTTTTTTTTTTTTTTCTTTTTTTCTTTTCTTTTCTTTTCTTCTTCTTTCTTTTCTTTTTCTTTCTTTTTCTTCTTTCTTTTTTTTTTCTTTTTTTCTTTTTCTTTTCTTTCTTTCTTTTTTAGTAAAAATCATAGCCCCAGAGGGGGATTGTGACAGGAATTCTAAGGTTCATATATAAAAATCGTATGTTCAAAACATATTATAAATCACATGTTCATAAAGGGCTGATCGCCGAAGAATGGATGCTTTTGAATTATGGTGCTGGGTATGTTTAGCCTTGAGAAGAGAAGTTAAGGGTGATATGATAGCTATGTTCAAATATATAAAAGATGTCATATAGAGGAGGGAGAAAGGTTGTTTTCTGCTGCTCCAAGAGCGGACACGGGGCAATGGATTCAAACTACAAGAAAGAAGATTCACCTAGACATTAGAAGAACTTCCTGACAGTTAGAGCTGTTGGACAGTGGAATTGCTGCCAAGGAGTGTGGTGGAGTCTCCTTCTTTGGAGGTCTTTAAGCAGAGGTTTAACGGTCATCTGTCAGGAATGCTTTGGTGGTGTTTCCTGCTTGGCAGGGGGTTGGACTGGGTGGCCCTTGGGGTCTCTTCCAACTCTAGGATTCTATGATTCTTTTTTAAAAATCATAGCCCCAGAGGGGGGATTGTGGACATTATAAGGTGTCATATATATAAATCATATGTTCAAAACATATATATAAATAACATGTTCACATAGAAGGCTGATCGCCGAAGAATGGATGCTTTTGAATTATGGTGCTGGTATGTTTAGCCTGGAAAGAGAAGGTTAAGGGGTGACATGAGAGCCATGTTCAAATATATCAAAGGATGTCATATAGAGGAGGGAGAAAGGTTGTTTTTTCTGCTGCTCCAGAGAAGCGGACACGGGGCAATGGATTCAAACTACAAGAAGACGATTCCACCTGAACATTAGGAGGAACTTCCTGACAGTAAGAGCTGTTGGACAGTGGAATTTGCTGCCAAGGAGTGTAGTGTAGACACTGAGATCCAGCGCCGAGGGCCTTCTGTCGGTTCCCTCACTGCGAGAAGCAAACTACAGGACCAGGCAGAGGGCCTTCTCGTAGTGGCGCCCGCCCTGTGGAACGCCCTGCCATCACAGGTCAAGGAAATAAACAACTACCTGACATTCAGAAAAAACCGAAGGCAGCCCTTTTAGGGAGTTTTTAATGTTTGATATTTTTGTATTTGATTTCTGTGGAAGCCGCCCAGAGTGGCTGGGGAAATCCGCCAGATGGGCGGGGTACAATAATAAATATTATATTATTATTATTAGTGGAGTCTCCTTCTTTGGAGGTCTTTAAGCAGAGCTTGCAGCCATCTGTCAGGAATGCTTTGATGGGGTGTTCTCCTGCTTGGCAGGGGGTTGGACTGGATGGCCCTTGGGGTCTCTTCCACTCCTAGGATTCTATGATTCTAGGAGACTCTTGAGAGGGCCTGTGGACTGCAAGAAGATGAAAACTATCCAATCTGAAGGAATCAGCCATGAGTGCTCATTGGAAGGACGATCCTGAAGCTGAGGCTCCAAGACTTTGGCCACCTCACGAGGAGAGAAGACTCCCTGGAAAAGACCCTGATGTTTGGGAAAGATGGAGGGCACAAGGAGAAGGGGACGACAGAGGACGAGACGGTTGGACAGTGTTCTCAAAGCTACCACATGAGTCTGACCAAACTGCGGGAGGCAATGGAAGACATGAGTGCCTGGAGTGCTCTGGTCCCTGGGGTCATGAGAGTCGGACACGACTAAACAATACTGAACAACACGTTCATAACATTACAAGGCAAACACATTCATAAGTATATAAACCATGTGTCTGAAATAGTACAGGAGAGCAATCCTGAAACCATGTTGACTCTCCCTAATGGACCTCAAATGTTCTCTGCAAGGAGGAAGGAATGGGGGAAGCCTCTCCATTGTTCTCTGCTCACAAATCCTGTCTTAAAGGGCGTATCTGTGTATGAATAGGGGTGAGCCTGTCACCTGGATTCAGGAATGGGTATTTACCATCACAAAAGGATGGCCAGAATGCCCAGGTAACAGCAATCAGTGACCATTATCAGGTATCCTGGCAGACAGGATTCTGTTAACCGCCCCTTCTGTGATGTATGTAGATGCATTGGGGGGCGGTCTTGAGCTATAGGGTGCATTTCAAAAGTCTATAAAAGGGCTTTCGCACCATTGTTTTGGGTTCCTCCTCCTCCCTGCATGTGTGTGAGTGAACTAGCTGCTTTGCTTCTCAATATTCTCTGGTTGGCCTCTTATTGTTCTCCTACCGATAGAGAAAACTACATAAGGACTCTATAAGGGCTCTTAAAGGTAAAGGTAAGGGTAAAGGGACCCGTGACCGTTAGGTCCAGTCGGGGATGACTCTAGGGTTGCGGCGCTCATCTTGCTTTACTCGCCGAGGGAGCTGGCATACAGCTTCTGGGTCATGTGGCCAGCATGACTAAGCCGCTTCTGGCGAACCAGAGCAGTGCACGGAAACGCCCTTTACCTTCCCCGCTGGAGCAGTACCTATTTATCTACTTGCACTTTGACGTGCTTTTGAACTGCTAGGTTGGCAGGAGCTGGGACTGAGCAACAGGAGCTCACCCCGTCGCGGGGATTCGAACCGCCGACTTTCTGATCGGCAAAGCCCTAGGCTTTGTGGTTAGACCATAGCACCACCCGCGTCCCTTATAAGGGATCTTGGGTACCCCATAAGGCAGGCTTCCTCAAACTCAGCCCTCCAAATGATTTGAGACTACAATTCCCATCATCCCTGACCACTGGTCCTGCTAGCTAGGGATCATGGATGTTGTAAACCAAAAACATCTGGAGGGCCGAGTTTGAGGAAGCCTGCCATAAGGGAAAAGGAGCAGTGTTTTCTTATAACACAACTATCCCATATGGGAATCGAACCTGCAACCTTGGCATTATCAGCACCATGTTCTAACCAGCTGAGCTATCCAGGCTGCTAACATCATCCATTGACATCGGTCATGTTGGCTGCAGCTGACTGGAGCTGCAGCCCAGCCACATCTGCGGATGGCAGCATGTTGGCCACCCCAGAAGACCCACTGTCTCAAGCCCCTAAGTCACTCGCACGTGACCCTGTCGGCTGCTTGCCTGTGCCACGGCAAACCTTCTGCCCCGGATTCCTGCGCCGATAATTTCCAGCTCTGCACAGTGGTCATGAATGCAGCTCGCGAACGGCCCATGTAGTCTGAAGGCAACTAATTGCCCCGTAAGAGGGTGGAAGGACGCGGGTGGCACTGTGGGTTTAAACCACTGGGCCTAGGGCTTGCCAATCGGAAGGTCGGCGGTTCGAATCTCCGCGATGGGGTGAGCTCCTGTTGCTCAGTCCCTGCTCCTGCCAACCTAGCAGTTCGAAAGCACGTCAAAGTGCAAGTAGATAAATAGGTACTGCTCCGGCAGGAAGGTAACGGCATTTCCGTGTGCTGCTCTGGTTCGCCAGAAGCGGCTTAATCATGCTGGCCACATGACCTGGAAGTTGTCTGTGGACAAACGCCGGCTCCCTCGGTCAGTAAGCGAGATGAGCACCGCAACCCCAGAGTCGTCCGCGACTGGACCTAATGGTCAGGAGTCCCTTACCCTTTACCTTTAGGAGGGTGGAACTGCTTTGAAGACACATCCAGTTCCTTGTTCTGGAAGGAGGAAGGCCGCTAAATCCAGCTCCGCAGTGCCACCTGCCGGCAGAAACCTCACAAGGAGGACTTCCCTTTTCTCTCTCCTCCCAGCCTTACAATTCTAGGAAAACAGAAAGCTGACCATCGCTCCATCCTGCCCAGTGTGTCTACACTGGGGGCTGAACCTGGGACCTTCTGCATGCAAAACAGGTGCTCCAATACTGAGCTACGTCCCTTTCTATAATTCTTCATCGTGGAAAGAAAAGCTCTTGAGATCTGAAGGTTGCCAGATTTTTTTTCCAATGAATCCGGGGACACTTTAAATAAACAAACAAACAAACGTTCGGGACATTGATGCTGCAGCGATGGCAGTGGCAGAGGGGCGGCTGCTGCCTTGACCTCAACCCCCACGTTTCCCCTTCCTCCGAGGCTTCCATTTCTTCTCTCCATGAGCCTGGGCAGCCTGAGTTGTTGGTTCTTCGGGGGTGGTGAAGGGTGTGCGGCGGAGAAGGGCATAGAGTGGTAGCGAGGCTCAGGCAGCGCGATGCTTCCCTTCCCATCGGAGCAGCCCCAATCCCACTCCTACTTGCGTGCAAGCAGGAGGGGGCGGGGATCCCTCAGCTGGGAAGGGAGGCTTCCCAGTTGCCTAACTGAGAGATCCCTGCCCCGTCGTCCTGCTTCACAGCCGAGAGATCCCCGCCTCGCTCCTGCTTGCACGCAAGTAGGAGTTGGGAGGCTGCTCCGATAGGCAGCGTGAGGCCTCCCTTCACAGCTTAGTTGCAGGGGTCAGGGAAGGTGGAGGCAGCCCAGAAGCTGCATCTTAGAGCCCCTGCGCCACCATCATATGGGGACTTCCGAGCAGCCTCCTGAAGCCAGCCAGAGGCTTGGGCTAACAACATCTGGAGCACTGCTCCATCAGAACGCCTCACATACCATCGGCGACTAATAAAAAGGCATCTCCAAAAAAATATATCTTCGGCATAATCTGGTGTCTGTTTTTCTCTTTTATTGAAGGATAACACGATATTTTAATGCCACCACCATCACAGAGGTGTCTGCGGAGGGGATATATTGATTGAAAATGTATTGTAACTGTTTTGTAACTTTTGAACAAAGGGTTGTTTTATTTTATTTTTAAAAAGAGGGTTGACACTTTACACCAGGCTCTTTGGGGCAATTGCCTTGGGCCTCACACGACGAGCAGGAGGGAATTGTATTGATACAGTGGGATGAGAAGGGGGGGAAGCCCCCACCCCAACCTCTGTTATAAAAAAGGACCTGCACTCCTTCCATGTAATCAAGAGATCCTCTGCATCCACAAAGGCTAATAACTCTTTTTCCAGGCTGCCATTTCTCTGGTTCAAACTCAGGTCTTAAATAGAGAGCCAGTGTGGTGCATTATTATTATTATTATTAGTTATTATTATTATTGCCACCAATAATAACCTGACGGGACTCAGGTTAGCCTTTTCCCCTGGCAGCGTAGAGCTTAAGAGTGTCGGACTCGCTCTCAGCCTAGCCTACCTCACAGGGCTGTTGTGAGGATTATATGAGACTGGGGAGGACCGTGGACGCATCCTTGAGCTCCTCTGAGGAAATAGGTCGAATATAAATGCATGGAAAAGCTGTGCCGATTCCACGACCCCAGTCCATTTTATGCCGAAAAAGGTCCGTATAGTTAAAGCTATGGTTTTCCCAGTAGTAATGTATGGAAGTGAGAGCTGGACCATCAAGAAGGCTGATCGCCGAAGAATTGATGCTTTTGAATTCTGGTGCTGGAGGAGACTCTTGAGAGTCCCATGGACTGCAAGAAGATCAAACTTATCCATCCTTAAAGAAATCAGCCCTGAGCGCTCACTGGAAGGACAGATCCTGAAGCTGAGGCTCCAGTACTTTGGCCACCTCATGAGAAGAGAAGACTCCCTAGAAAAGACCCTGATGTTGGGAAGATGGAGGGCACAAGGAGAAGGGGACGACAGAGGATGAGATGGTTTGGACAGAGTTCTCGAAGCTACCAACATGAGTTTGGCCAAACTGCGAGAGGCAGTGAAGGATAGGCGTGCCTGGCGTGCTCTGGTCCATGGGGTCACCAAGAGTCGGACACGACTGAACGCCAACAAAAAAGCGTCTCAACTCGGATGAGCCCGATTGTCCAGCAGAAAAGACAGCTTTTCTCTCTTCCCCCGCTCCCCAAAGCGGTTAAGCGATTTCTATACCGACGATACAAGTTCATTTCCCCAGCTGAGAAGGCGTTACGCTGGTGTCAAAAGCTACGTACGACTAGCCAACTTGCTCCACGGTCTAGGAAAGTGGGACTGTAAAATGTTCGAATTATAGAACTGCAGAAATGGGAGGGACCCAAGGGTCATCTAGTCTAACCCCAGACAGCCTCCCCCCCAAAAATAAAATTCCTTCATACATACAGAAATCAACTGGAATATAAAACAGTAAATATTTATTTGACAGCTGCATATTGAAAATATACAATATTTTCCTTTTCTCTGCCAGATACTTGGTTGCTTGTTCGCTTACAACAGTAGCCTAGACTAGGACTTAAAACCCCCCAGCACAGACCAGCCTTCTGGCCTGGGGCTACAAACCCCCCCAGCACAGACCAGCCTTATGGCCTGGGGGCTACAAACACCACACCACCCCACCCCAAGGGACTGCATCAGATCATCAGCTATATTGGTGGGAATGACATTTATAAATTAAGCAGTTTCTTCTTGACTGTAAGGTCTTTGGCGGCAGAGACCAGTTTTCTTCTCCATTCTTTGCAGTACACATCACAAACAATCCCCTTTGGTCCTCCTCCTCCGTCCCCCGTCAACTGCCACAAAAGCAAGATGAAATACACTCCACCTTTTTTTTTTTTAGTTGTGCATCTCAGATGAACAAAACTCTTTTTGTGTTGGTTCAAATCCCACCCACCCGCAATTTCCCAGAACTTTTAAATTTCTTTATTTAAAGAGCTGGCAGATTTCCACGTTTAACAAATGGCCTGGTTTTCTTAGGAAGGGCCCCGTAGAATTGCAGAGCTGGAAGGGTCTTCTAGTCGAAACTGCTTGCAACACAACGATCGCAGCTGAATCAGCAAAGCACAATTAATTTTCTCCCAAATTCCAATAAGCATGTTAAGCATAAAGAAGAAGAAGAGTTTGGATTTGATATCCCGCTTTATCACTACCCGAAGGAGTCTCAAAGCGGCTAACAGTCTCCTTTCCCTTCCTGCCCCACGACAAACACTCTGTGAGGTGAGTGGGGCTGAGAGACTTCAGAGAAGTGTGACTAGCCCAAGGTCACCCAGCAGCTGCATGTGGAGGAGCGGAGACGCGAACCCGGTTCCCCAGATTATGAGTCTACCGCTCTTAACCACTACACCACACTGGCTGTCACCAGGTAAAGGGACCCGTGACCATTAAGTCCAGTCACGGACAATTCTGGGGTTGTGGCGCTCATCTCGCTTTATTGGAGGAGGGAGCCGGCGTACAGCTCCCTGGTCATGTGGCCAGCAGGACTAAGCCGCTTCTGGCGGACCAGAGCAGCGCACAGAAACGATGTTTACCATCCCGCTGGAACTGGCCCAATCGCCTTCTCAATCCGGCCCGCAGGCGGTCCAGGATTCAGCGTGTTTTTACATGAGTAGAATGTGAGCTTTTATTTAAAATGCATCTCTGGGTTATTTATGGGGCATAGGAATTCATTGATTCCCCCCCCCCAAAAAAATATAATCTGCCCCACCCCCTGCTGAAAAAGTTTGCTGACCCCTGAAGATCACTAAGTGAAACTAGAATAAAGGTGGCCCAGTTAAGACGTTCCCAAATAGTGATAAGGATAAGCCACAGTCACCATAATTCACTGCTTCTCTTCTTCCCCACTCCACATTAGAGGCAGGAGGAAGACTTGCACCTCCGGTTTGCAGCTAACCAGATTACCAACAGTGACCAAACGTGGCTTGGGCAAGCCATTGTTTCCTCTCCAGCCAGGATCTGAAATCCTTGCTTTCAGAACCAAGGTTTGCACAAACCAGAGTTTGCTGCATTTCCAGGAAACTGGGGGAGGCGGGGTAAGAGGAAGAGCCAATGGCAGTGAATTGGATCACCTAATTAAGATGCATTCGGTTAGGATCCTGCACTGCCGGGGGGTGGGGTTGGACTAGATGGCCCCTGGGGTCCCTGCCAACGCTACAATTCTTTGATTCTATAAGGAATTAAGTTACCGAGGCTGTGAATTCTATACACATTTTCCTGGGAATAAATCCCATTCAACTCAATGGGGCTTACTTCTGAGTAACCATGCCTAGGACTGCACTGGTTTTTTTTTTAACAGGATCTAGGGCTTGGTCGCATACCGAGTCTCTCTCCGATCAATGGGGATTACTTCCAGATATATACAGACAGGACTGTGGCCTCCAACAAAGGTAATTTCCCCCCTTGTAGCTCAACCTCCCCCCCCCCTCAAAAACCCTTAGCAGGCAGTCCTTTGGGGACTGTTCCAATTGCTATTTATTTCTTAAATTTGTATTCCCACCGAGTCCACCTTTTCTTCCCCCACAGGTGATTCCCAGGCAGTCTCCCATCCAGACACTGACCAGCCCCACACCTGCTTAGCTTCAGCATGGGGGTGGCCTCAGATCATACACTTTGGGACTAAGAGACAGAAGGCGTTATTTCTCCAACTAGGGACTGCTGGGTAGGATTTTTCTCTTTTAAAATTCATTTCCTATGAAAAGACTACAAAGTCTAAGCTTTGACACTATTAAAACAAAAACTCACCTCTGTGCTTTATACGTCGATATGTTAACGAAAGGCATAAAATTTAAAAAAAGCAACAGAAATATTTCAACGCCCCCCACCTCTCCACAGCCAACGGGGCATTCGTGTTTACTCAATACTTGTTGCGAGACCAAAGTGGGCCTTCGATACAGATGGCGAAAATCAAGACTACAACTCCCAACAGGCAATACAGAGGTGGCACGCACTGCATGCTGGGATACTTAGTCCTCCCAAGCAGCCCTAGGCTTCCAATTCCCAGCTGGGAATCCTTTCTATGGGGAATGTTCTCAGAGCAGGGCGAATCCCATTGAAAGGATCACACAAAGTGGTCCTACAGAGGAGAGCTGGGGATCCTGTTCCCGCGCCCTCCCCCCAGATACTACTGCACTACAACTCCCATCATCCCTATGCTGCAGAGGATGATGCGAATTGGAGTCCAGCAACATCCAGAAAGCTACAGCTTCCCCAAGCCCTGGTGAAAGGAGTCGGGCCGTTGGTCCAGGCCTGCAACCTCCAGACTGGAGACTCTCCAGGGATTCAACCTGCGATATCCGATATCTGAAGCCGGAGCGTTCCAAGGGCTCTGGCACAGATCTGAAGCCCTGCCTTGCACATGAATCCGTCAACAAGGCGCAAATATACCCAAACCCATCCATGCAGCAAGCTGTTCTCCTCCATGTCCAATCAATATTCTTCTCCAGGTTCCCTCGCGACACCTGTTTGCCAAACATCAAATGTGCAAGGCAGAGCTGGATGTCCAAAGCAGCACTTTTATGGTACATAGCGTGGATCTTACACCAGGGTGGAGGAACTCAGGCCTGGGGTCTGAACCTGGCCCTGAAGACCTCTATATCTGACCCTCGGATCTGTCCCCAGGCCTCAAGGCCAGCCCCACTCCTGGCGTGTTTATGGGTGGCCGGAACATGTCATTGAACTCTCAACGATGATGCTTGGTCTACTGTACAAAGGCAAAATTTCTATTTGTCGCTCCAACCATTTTTTGCCACTGGCCCCACCCACCGCTGCCATGTGACCCCCCGGAAAAGAATGAGGTTCTTTAGCTACAAGATCGGAACGGATCCCAACCACCCTTCCTTCTGGCCCTGCAATAAACCACACGGCCCTCCCCGGTCTGCACCCACCTCATGAAAACCAGTGCGCCCACTCGCAGGAGGGAGGGAGCATTCACACCCACCGCCGAAGGGGAAGAGACCCGAGATCTACTTCAGCGCAGTGCCATTTGGCAAGCCCCGGAGAGGTTCTGTTTGGAAGCGCAGGGAGAAGACTTGGGGACCCCCTCCAACATCTTGCCCGACAGGCATTGTGGCTGTCGCTGCTCGGAAACCCTCCCCGGCCCTCGATAAATATCCCGCAAGATCCATGCAGCTCCTGCAAGATCCATGCTGGGGAAGAAGCATTCAGCGATCTCCATCTCAGGAGATTCGCCCGCTTTCCTAAGCAAACGGCAAGGCAACGGCGCACACGTTGGGACGTGCAAGATTTCGCCTCGAGGGAGGAAGGAAAGTTAAGAAAGGAAAGCTTTTGCACCAAAGCCTGAAACGAGAGCTCTTAAGAAAACCATCTCTTCACGCCGGTTATCTCAGCAGGGAAAATATAGCTTCTCCTGGCAGGGCAAAAACCCAGGAGACCGTTTCTGGTGGGGGGCCAGAAGTTGGGAAGGTCCACGTCTCACGTCATGGCTGTTCCACAACCAAATTAAACCTCTTCTCCCTCGCCCCCCCCAAAAAAGAAACCCCAAAGTCCTCTGGAAAGGGTCTTTCCAAAATCCTAGAAATCAGAATCGAGGTCCAGCAATTCCGCATCCATGAGGTTTGTCCGGGAGTGCATGGGGGCTGGCAGCTCCCCTCGCCGTCCCTGGGCCTGCGGAGCCCTGCGTGGGGTGCCGCTCAGAAAGGCAGGCCCCGGGGCCACGCTCCTGGGTGGCGGCTGGGGGAAGGTGCCGCGAGGCAGAGGCTGCCGGCGTCCCGGGAAGAACCAGGCGCCGCTTCCGGGTCCCGCCTCCTCCGCAGGGCCGCTATCTGGGCAGAAGGGGTGGCAGACGGGAGGCAAGGCGGTGCTGTTCCGCCGGCAGCTGAGGGCAGATGGGTGCTCTGGGGGTAGCCCCCTGGAAAAGGTGTCCTCCTGGGGTAGAGCCGCAGGCCGCCAGGCCGGGTAGGCCCTGGGTGCAAGGACGTCGTTCAGGGCCTGAGCTTCCCTGGCACTGGCGACAAAGCACTTGGTCTTGGGGAGCTGGGGTAGGCGGGGGACGGAGCTGAGGCGCTGTGGGGCGAAGGGGTCCAGGTCGTAGGTGGGCCCCATGGGGCAGACCTCCTTCTTCTTCCGCCGCTTTTTCTTCTTGCGGCTCAGCTTCTTCTCCCGCCGGGGGGACAGCTCGGTCTCCTCCAGCCACAAGCTGGCCCGCTCCTTGGGGGGCACTGTGTGGGTGGGCAAAGGAAGGGCAGAGGCAATGGTTAGGGGGGATATGGGACCTCCGCCAGAAGCCCCCCACCCCGGCACACACACCCCAAAACCCCAAATCGCTGCTTGCTTCTAGGTGGCTGGTTCGTTTCACGGCACTCCCAGGCCGAACCAAACATTCAAAGCGCTGTGGAGGCACTTTAAACCATCATGGCTTCCCCCTGCAAAGGATTCTGGGATTTGGGGGATTGCTTATGAGGAGACCCCCCGCCCCACCGTTTTCCTCATGGAGCTACAATTCCCAGAGAAGAAGAGGGATTGATTGTTGAACAACTCTGGGAATGGAAGGGAAGGCCACATGCATAGCATACATTTCAAGGGCTGGGATACCGCTTGAAACCGTCATGGCTTCACACCCCCCAAAGGATTCTGGGAGCTGGGTTAAGGGGAATGAGAGTTGCAAGTTCCCCTCACAGAACTACAATTCCCAGAGCTCCCTGTGAAGAAGAGGGACCGGTTGTGAAACCAGTCCGAGCTCAAAAATAACAGTTTAGGGAAACATCAGGGAAATGTCATAAACTGCCATGTGAAAACGCAGCCATGGATAGCAGGCACCCAGTGTTGTTATTATTATTGTAATGTTGTTATCGTTGCTTCCCTTGCTTTGTCTATACGCCGAACGGAATATTATTGAAAGGAAGAAGATAATAATAAGGGGGATTACCTGGCGTCGCTACCGGAGTGACGGACACATCTTGAGACAAGATGGCTCCCCTCCTGGCTACCATCTTGGTCACATGCTGGGCCCAAGCAGACGACATGTCTCCCGATGGCTCGTTGATGTCAAAAACCAAACCAGCTGGAATATATATATGTATACAAATAAAAGGGGCAAGGGGAGAACATATCAAACGACGAGTTTTTCAAAGCCTGCATCTCCTCAGAATTAACTCAGCTTGGCCAACGTTTGCCCACTGTGGCGGGACAGATGGGTTGCATTCAATTAGGATATTGCTCCTAATCTGTGTTTCAACTGTTAATACATATTGTGGTTCATTGGGTATGTGCCCGCAGACTGTCTCGCCAGAGTGGTGCATGCTCTGGTTATCTCTCGCTTGGGACTACTGCCATGCGCTCTACGTGGGGCTACCTTTGAAGGTGACCCGGAAACGACAACTAATCCAGAATGCGGCAGCTAGACTGGTGACTGGGAGTGGCCTCCTAAATAATAATAATAATAATAATAATAATAATAATAATAATAATAATAATAAATTATTATTTGTACCCCGACCATCTGGCTGGGTCTCCCCAGCCACTCTCGGTGGCTTCGAACAAATATTAAAATACATTCAAATATCACAGATTAAAAACTTCCCTAAACAGGGCTGCCTTCAGGTGTCTTCCAAAAGTCGGATAGTTCTTTATCTCCTGGACATCTGATGGGAGGGCGCCACCACCGAGAAGGCCCTCTGCCTGGTTCCCTGTGACCTCGCTTCTCGCAGGGAGGGAACCGCCAGAAGGCCCTCGGAGCTGGATCTCAGTGTCCGGGCTGAATGATGGGGGTGGAGACGCTCCTTCAGGTATACTGGACCGAAGCCGTTTAGGGCTTTAAAGACCACATAACACCGATCTTGAAAGACCTACATTGGCTCCCAGTACGTTTCCGAGCACAATTCAAAGTGTTGGTGCTGAGCTTGAAAGCCCTAAACGGCCTCGGTCCAGTATACCTGAAGAGCGTCTCCACCCCTATCGTTCTTATTCTTTTTCTTATTATGTGGTGAAACACACTGGGTACAATTTTGTGGGAGAATGATAAAAATCAACAGCATTTTTAAAAAGCATGGAAATAGTCGTGTTGAATGTCAGGAACATTCAGGGGTGCCAGGCATTGTAATCAACAGTCTTTGCAACAGCTTCGTAACAATAAGATCGTGAGAGCCTGCATAGCCCCTTGCCGACGTATTTTACAAGCTACGGAGCTTGTTTTTGAACTTAAATTTAGGTTTCTACTTTTGGAATGAAGCTTAATTAGAATAATGAGTTGGAATATTACCACTCACTATCTGGGAGTGTTCTTTGTTTGAAGTTTCTTATCTTCCCCCTATATTCAACAGCAACTGAGCTATCTTGAGTTATAATAAATATAATTTATTTTTTCCCCTTCTGAGGAAACTGATAGATCGTAACAGTGAAACGAGATTTTTAGCCGGCAACACGTCAAGGTAGTTATTTTTGGCATTCGGAGTTATTTCTTAAGTTATTATTTTCCTTTGGATTAGTTTGTAACTTTCTGAAGTGTTTTTTGAGCTATTCTGCTCCCGTATACATTGGTTATTTAAGTATTACGATATAAATATACTCTCATCTCGTTACAGGGAATCTTTCAGGGGTGGATTTTTTCCTTGTTATTAGGAATTGTAATCCGGCTCAAACAATTCTGTATGCAGAATTTCCCCGTGACCGTGACAAAATGTAAAAATAAGGCGTTTATATTCCACCAAGCGTTCCCGTTTCTTTAAATATGACATTACTTCAAGGTAAAGGTAAAGGGACCCCTGAGCAGCTGGACATATCAAGGGCCCCATTGCTTTCAGGAGCTTAGGGCCTCATCAAACCTAAATCCAGCAGCCGTGCGCCCGGCTGTGGGAGGCTGCCCTCCATCGGGCCGGCATGCAGCCCCACAGCAGTGGCGGAGGAAGGCTCCGCGCTACCCGGGGCGGCAAAAGGAAACGCCCCCGGGGGGCGGGGCGTCGTGACGTCACATTGTGACGTCACGACGGAGTGCCGCCACCGCTTCCACAGCCCCCTTTTAAGCTGCAGAGCGAAAAGGCGGCTCGTGGGGCTGCTGTGCGCGATCGGCGGCTCCCCACCGATCGCGCACGGCAGCCCCACGAGCCACCTTTTCGCTCTGCGGCTCCAAAGGAGGCCGTGGAAGCGGCGGTCCGACGACAGAGTGCGCCTGCGCAAAATGTCGCGCAGGCGCACTCCGCCGTCGGGCCGTGCGCTGCCGCTCCCGGAGGGAGTAGCAGCGCATGGGAATGGTGGGAGGGGCTGCCGCTTGTCACCCCCACCCTCCCCTGTCACCCGGGGCGTACTGCCCCCACCGCCCCCCCTAGCGACGCCCCTGCCCCACAGCACCCCCTTCCCTGTGGAATTACGTACCAACCGGCCCCTCGTGCGAGACAGTCCGCAAGCTGAAGGAGAGCTCCTGGTTGGGGTTGTGCTGGAGCTCTTTGCGCCGGGAAAAGGCCTTGGCAATCATCTTGCTCTTCTTCAGCCTCTTGGGCTCGTTGCTGCTCTGGCCTGTCAGTCTACGGGGCGGGGGGGGGGGAAGGAGAACTATTTATTTCATAAAATTTAAACACCGCTTGATTTTTTTTTGGGGGGGGGGATACCAAAAAACCCCTCAAAGCAATTTACCAAAAAAAGGAAAAGTAATAAAATCACCCCTAAGAAAAATGAGCAGCAATAATCTCAGACAGGCATCCCCAAACTGTGGCCCTCCAGATGTTTAGGGACTACAACTCCCATGATCCCTAGCTAACAGGACCAGTGGTCAGGGATGATGGGAGTTGTAGTCCTCAAAACATCTGGAGGGCCGAAGTTTGGGGATGCCCGATCTAAGACATTCGAAAGTTAACAACTGGAAAAATACAAATGCGGGCTCCCTTTAATGATTGGATTGAAGATATGCGCAAACTCGCTACACACGAGCAAGTTGTGTACAAATGTAGAATTGCCATGGTGAAATTTAACAGTATTTGGAATTCATTTTTATAGATACCATATTAGATTAAGGTCCGGTTAACTACAATATCAAGTCGTCGTCCCCTTTTTTGTAACGTAAACAGTATCATATTTTTGTTTCGTTTTCTACATGGGTACTATTTCTCATTTTTTGCGCATTTGTGTTTTTGCACTTTTTATTTTTCAATAAAGAAAATAAAATTTAAAAACCAGACTTAAAAGAAAGAAAGAAAGATTGAAACACGCCTCAAATTTCTAAATGCCGGGCAGGATTGTCTAAACAAAAATGGTTTCAGCAGGCACCGAAAAGAGTGCCAATCGGCAGGGAGTTCCAAAGTTTAGCAGCTGCCACCTTGCCGACAAAGGTCCGTATAGTTAAAGCTATGGTCTTCCCAGTAGTGATGTATGGAAGTGAGAACTGGACCATAAAGAAGGCTGATCGCCGAAGAATGGATGCTTTTGAATTCTGGTGCTGGAGGAGACTCTTGAGAGTCCCATGGACTGCAAAAAGATCAAACCGATCCATTCTGAAGGAAGTCAGCCCTGAGTGCTCCCTGGAGGGACAGATCCTGAAGCTGAAGCTCCAAGACTTTGGCCACCTCATGAGAAGAGAAGACTCCCTGGAAAAGACCCTGATGTTGGGAAAGATGGAGGGCACAAGGAGAAGGGGACGACAGAGGTTGAGATGGTTGGACAGTGTTCTCAAAGCGACTGGCATGAGTTTGGCCAAACTGCGGGAGGCAGTGGAAGACAGGAGTGCCTGGTGTGCTCTGGTCCATGGGGTCACCAAGAGTCGGACACGACTGAACGACTGAACAACAACAACACTAAAAGATCGAGTTTCAGGTCGGCCGGAAGCCCTGTGTGGAGCAGCTAGGGGGCTGGGCACCTGGAAGCCACAGGATGGGCTCAAAATTCGAACCCAGGCTTCTTCCAAGGCTGGCTGGCTGGCCGGGCAAAGCTCTTACCTGCCCCAGGTGCGCTTCCAGATGAGGAGGGTAGCTTTGGTCCACACCCAGGTGCTCATGGAAATCCCCGTCCCAAACATGGCAAAGAGATTGATCTTCTCCACCAGCAGGCTGGGCCGGTTCTTGATCTCGCAGTCAGGGATGGGTTTGTTGGTCTGCGCGGCGATTGTCACGTTGGCCTCACATCTGCGGGGGGCAAGAATGGAGATGAAACTTGCTGGGGGGGGGCGAGAACATTACAGTGGTTCTCGAACAGAATGCGTTCCGGGAGTCCGTCCGACTGCCGGAGCCGTTTGAAAACCAAAACGCGGCTTCCGATTGGCTGCAGGAGCGTCCTGCAGCCAATCAGAAGCCGCGCCGGACGTTCGGCTTCCGAAAATCATTCAAAAACTGAAACAATCGACTTCAGGGTTTCAATCGTTCGGGAGCCGATTTGTTTGGGAGCCAAGGCATTTGAGATCCAATTACGAATCTTATGATTGCTATTAATTTCTTTGTTGCTCACCCTTTCCCCTAAGGTCCCAGAGAGGGTTTACCGCATTAAAAGCAGCATTAAAAACAATTTAAAACAATGATAAAAAAGGAGGCGGTTGTAAAACAAACACCTCAAATGTTAAAAGGCAAGAGGGGGAAGGAACCTCAGACCTCCAAACAGCTATCATGAATTTCAAGAGGTCTCAGGAGATTAAAGCTGCAAAGTTAAGGTTGCAATCCTAACCACACAGACCTGGGAGTAAGCCCTACGTGGATTCAATAGGACTTACTTCTGAGTAGGCATGGTAAGGCTCACCCCCTTAGAAGTGTCCTTTACCCCAACGCTGTCATATATTGATGCTTTCTTCCAGACAAAAAGTTTGTGTGTAAGAAACTGAGTTTTACTGTAAAAGGGGGTTGTTATGGTTTCATTGTTTTGGTTTAAATATTTATCCTGTATTTTATTCTTCTGTGAACTGCTCTGAGATCTTTCGATACAAATTTAGCAAATAATAAAAAATATACTGCGATTCTGGACATCGTCGCAGAATCTGGACCTCCTGGTGTCCAATTCAAACTGGGCGTTTCAGGGGACGTGGGTTTTGTTCTGCAGATGCACCATTTCCCAGGGTTGGCGTCGGCACACGAGCATCTGCCAGGGGTCCTCAGGGCCCTCTTAAATCCCTTATACACCCCTGCCAGTGCTCGATGGCTGGGAGCGTGAGGCGCCATATTGATTTCCCACAATGCCCCTGGAGTGTTGCTCCATCCCAGCCTCTGCCACACGGGTGCCTCAGATCTTGAGCTACACAGCATGGCACCCGTGTTGGCATCCAGAGGGAGTCAGGAGGCCAGCTGGCTATCCCCCAGCTGGATCGTGCCCTTCCAGCCGACCTGCTGGACGATCCCGTATCTCTGGTGCAACGTAAATCAGCGACCCAGACTGTATCAGCAGAGCGCACTGCGCAACGGAAGTGGTGAGAGAGGCTTGTGAAAGCGTATTTACAAGCAGATTTATTGAGCATAAATCAGGACAAAGAAAAACATGTCTCTCCTTTGTCTCCTGAGAGAGAGTCTCAATAGCAAAAGCAAAAGCTATACACAATGGAAGTTCCCAGCAATCTGTGCTGGTGTGTAAATAGACATGTGACATGCAACAGTTCCATGTCTGCAACTTAAGGTGGAATGGAATTTCCTAACAACCCAAAGGGCACCAGGTCGGCCTCTAAGAGACCAACCACGAAAAGAGTCACCACGAAGGCAGCCCGTGGCCCACCGCTTACAAGAAGAGGGGGAACATGGGTGGGCACCCCCGCTACTCACAAGACGTACTCCCGGAAGCTCCTCTCCCACTCCGCCTGGTTGAAGAAGTCGTAGAAGTGGCACCCGAAGGTGATGAACACAAAGCCGAACGCCAGGAAGCCGAAGATTCCTACCGTGTAGAGAGAAAGAACTTGAGTCCGTCACTCGTCCAGCTACTTCGGGGCACCCAGGAAACGGGAAACGGCCACTTCCTGCGAGGGTGCTTCGAAAGGTGGCCACAGACCTGCTTGCCAGAACACCCCACCTTGGCCTCTGTCCTGCCCCAGATGTGCCATCCCCAACCCCCAAATTTGTAAGATTTTTGTATTAACATTTTCCCACAGTGCGGTAAAATTAGAAATAGGAAGGGAAAAGGACGGGAGGAATAATGAAAGGGGAAAAGCGAATTTTTGTGCTGGTGGCGAAGGGTAAAAAGAGGGGGGGTATTGGGTTGCTGTTTTTATTAGGTATTTGGGGGTTTTATATCTTGATTTCATTCTGTGAACTGCCCTGAGACCCCTGGGTATAGGGTGGTATATAAATTAAATAAAGTAATAATAATAATAATAATAATAATAATAATAATAAAAAGAGGGGGAGAAAATAGGTGCCCACTGTTCACATTTGGGGCTCTGGCCTCACCTGCTTTTGGCCCAAGGCTCACCTGCGGTCAGCGTGCAGCCCTACCCCCCCCGCCCCCCGCAAAATGACTCTCATGGGAATATTGTCCCAACCTCCCTTTTCTCTGCAGGAACACCTCCCCCCCCCCAAAAAAAAATCCCACGGATCCTGCCACGCAATTCCGGCCCACTCACCAAGGCGCAACATGGTCTCGTTGATCTTACTGGCGGCTTTTTCGCTCAGGAGACCTGGGTGGTTGCTTTTGATGGAGAACAAGGTCATCACACCTGGGAGGGAAGAGGCTCCGTTAACAGCCAGGGAGATCAAGAAATGGGACAAAACGGCCCGATTTATTTATTTTTTCCTGCCGCGGAACAAGAACTTCGCAAGCCAAGCTGACGCACCATTCCCCCCCGGGTTTAAAATAAACAAACCCACCACCATTTGAACGCCTGCAGAACTGGCTATCTTGCAGGTGCCATATAGTACCAGTTCCATTTCGGTTAAGAAATGCAGCTTTTATTGCGGCAGCGCCAGAACTCCGGAACTCCCTGCCTATTGAAATCAGGCAGGTGCCTTCGCTGTTCTCTTTTCGGCACCTGCTAAATGCATTTTTGTGCAGACAAGCCTATCCAGACATGTAGGCCATTGATGAATGTTTTCATCTGTTTTTAGTTTATCGCTGGTTTTATCTTTTGTTTTGTTTTTTAAACAAAATTTATTAGCATTTTCGTAATATAACACAAACCCAACCCCACACCTACAAATACAAAAACAAATACAAATACACATAATGTCAGGATTCTTCTTCTTATTTGTATATCTTACAAAAAAAAAAATTCTACTTCTGAATCTTGACGTTTGACTTCCCCCGCCTTTTCACCTTCGGTTTTAAATCAGTATACTATTTCCTTAACAACTTTTCTCTATAAAAAAATTTAACTTTACTTAAAAATAACACAATTATCTTGATCTTTTTATTATAACCTAAATCTTAACCATATACTCTTATAACTAAACTTATTTCTTCTATCCTTTATCATGCTGCTTTTGACTTAAGATTCAATATCTCCTTACTTATTTAAAATAAACTTGTAATTAACAGACTTCACACTCCGATTTCGGATACCATGACAGACCATTTGAATTATACATTTAATACTTCAACCCACTCCCCCTCTGTCCATTGTCTTTTTCTGTCTTTCACCAGAACCGGATCTCCAATTATCTTCTTCTGAGTGTCCACAGATCCAGGCATTCACAACAAACCTGGCATCGAGCTTCAGGGTGTTCATCACTTCCTTTCTGGGCTCCTCCGTACCTTTGTACCATACTTCTTCTTCTTGTAGAAATCTTAATTCCATGTCCCTTGCCCCCGAGCTGCCACCTCGGAGTCTGGATATTATAAATTTTCCCGTTCCAGGGCTGCCACCCCCAGAAATCGGTTCCTTTTCCCGGAGTTGCCCAGCCATCTCGAACCATCCTTCAAGCACCCCTCCCAGCTCTTTGCCAAGGTTTGATTCCATTGTATAAAACTTTTGGAAAGCCTCCTCTGTGGAAAGTGAGTCCTTTTTATTTATAATTCCACTCAAAACTTGCAGTTTCCGATTAAGCAGTTCCAGCTTCAAGACAGTGAGCATTTCCTCATCCTTTAAACCAGAGTTCAATACCAGTGCAAACACAAAGTCCAGCATTTTAGAAGGGAGGGTGAGTGTCAGATTTCAGTTCCTGTCTCTTCCTTCCTTTGTTTCATTTTTTTCCCACGACAGTCCAAGTCGTTGCCATTTCTCCGAAGCCGGAGTATAAAGACCAAAACTTCAAATGGAGATATTTTTTCCCCAGTTAACCCCCAAAGGGAAATCTCAACAGTCTCAGTTTTCAAATTCCAGATACTTTCTATCGATTGTTGTAGCAGCAGTCACTTAAACGGTTAATTTCTTTCAACTCCCGAAGGGAGGGAGGCGGGCTGCCTTTCTTCTTTCCCCCAGATCGTTCCAAGAATACAAAGAGTCAATCAAATACTCACAGCCACTGGGTTCTTATCAGCTCGTTAAAGACAGGTAGAACTTAGACGCTCATCACAGGCTTTGTCGCCGCATTTACATCCCGGTTGGGGCATGTCCCCTATAGCCCGGCTCCGTCGTCCCTTCACCCCCACTCCCCCTTTACAGGGGGAGCGGGGGAAGGGTTCGGAGCCACAACGGGCACAGCCGGGGAGCCCAGGGTGCGGGACGCTCTTCCCGCACCCCAACCGGAGCCCCGCTTTGCGGTAGCAGGGCTCCTAACCCCCGGGATGGACTGGGTGCTTCGCAGCCGAAGCAACCCACGACCACCCGCAATGGCGTCGCCGCCGGAAGTGGTTTTATCTTTTGAATGTTTTAAAGAGTTGTTTTTACTTTTATTCCCTTTGTAAACTGCTTTGAGATTTTTATTTTTTGTTTTTACAATCAAGCGGTGTATAATTCTTAGGAAATAAATAAAATAAAATAAAATAAAATAAAATAAAATAAAATAATCAAATGATTCTAGGCTTCATGGGGGAGAAATAGCTTCAAATTTTAATCCATCAACATAGCTGTCAACCTTTCCCTTTTTTTGCAGGAAATTCCCTTATTATAGCATTGGGAAACAGCAGGGAGGGTTGACAGCTATGTCCATCAACCAGAGCCAGGCATCAAAGACACAGAGTTTGAATGAAATAATAAGGTACAGTCGTACCTTGGTAGTAAAAACACCTTAGTTGTCAAACAAATCAGCTCCCGAATGCTGCAAACCCGGAAGTGAGTGTTCCATTTTGCAAATAAATGTTTTATGGAAACCAAACGTCCAACGCGGCTTCTGATTGGCTGCAGGATTTTCGGAAGCCGCACCTTGGTTTTCAAACCATTTCGGGAGTCGAACGGACTCCCAGAACCCATTAAATTTGAGTACCCAAAGTACGACTGTACCTCTAAGCACATTCTGGGACTAGGAATTTGTTTCAGCGCAAGCACCAAACAGGGCTCTCGCAAAAGTCCCCTCCTGGGTTCGATTTCCTCATTTTTGCAGTAGAAGAATGGCAGATGAAGTTAATGGACTTTATGGAACTTGCAGAACTGACCGCGAAACTCCGAGACCAGAGGGAGGAGAAGGTGCAAGAAGATTGGAATAATTTTAAAGAATATTTAAAACAGCGTGAAAAGCTGGACATTTAAAGCAAAATCAGTGCATTTAAGTGGCTTTAGTTATATACTGTTATGTTAAAATAGTACAGAAGAAGTACTGTAAAAGAAATTTTTTGTTATTATGGTTAGCTATAAGTTAATGGAGATAAGATAGAATGTGAATGGATTTGAATTAAGAATAATGGTGAATGTAGATAAATTAGTTAGAAAGTTACTAAAGTAAATTAGAAATGAACGCAGATGAGAGAACGGGGGAAGTCCCTAATTAAGATTGGAAATAAGATTTAAATAATAATTAGTTGGTGTGTTCCTGTGTACGTCGGGTTAGGTATGTATAAGTTTTTTGTTTTTTTGTTATTTGTAATTGTAGTGTTCCTATGTGTGTATGTTTTTATTTGTTGTTTAATGTGGAAATACCAATAAATTCTTTTTTTAAAAAAATCCTCATTTTTGCAGCCTGATTCCAGTGGGCATAGTCACTTTCCTTGCTATTCTTGGCAGCCCGTTGCTGCTCTGCCAAAAACCACCCAGAGATTTACCAGGATATCCTGATCCACTTTCTACCCACCTCTGCTATAACCATTATACCACACTGAAAGTTGAGACTTGTGTCTTCCAAGCCAGGAGATAAGATCATTCCAGAAACATAGAAATGGGTGAACAGCCTTCTTTGGCAACACAAACATATGAGCAAACTAGACTTATGCCTGCAGTTCCCAAATTTTTTCGAGTCACTGCCCCCCAGCCCTGGTTCCATAAACTCACCCCCTGTGCCCCCTATCCGATAAAAAGCATTAATCAGAACAGCAGTTGGCACAACCCACTAAGGAAGGTAAAGGTAAAGAGACCCCTGACCGTTAGGTCCAGTCGCAGACAACTCTGGGGTTGCAGCGCTCATCTCACTCTATAGGACAAGGGAGCCGGTGTTTGTCCGCAGACAGCTTCCGGGTCATGTGGCCAGCATGACAAAGCCGCTTCTGGCGAACCAGAGCAGCGCACGGAAACGCCGTTTACCTTCCCGCAGATAAAGTCCCGACCAGAGATGAATGGTTAGAATCACAGAATCATAAGAGTTGGAAGAGACCACAAGGGCCATCCAGTCCGACACCCTGCCAAGCAGGTTGATGAAGATGTTTTTAATGACTGATGATTTAATATATTTTTAATCTTTTGTTGGAAGCTGCCCAGAGTGGCTGGGGAAACCCAGCCAGATGGGTGGGGTATAAATGTTGTTTAGTCGTGTCCGACTCTTCGTGACCCCATGGACCAGAGCACGCCAGGCACTCCTGTCCTCCACTGCCTCCCGCAGTTTGGTCAGACTCATGTTGGTAGCTTCGAGAACACTGTCCAACCATCTCGTCCTCTGTTGTCCCCTTCTCCTTGTGCCCTCCATCTTTCACAACATCAGGGTCTTTTCCTGGGTTTGATCTTCTTGCAGTCCATGGGACTCTGAAGAGTCTCCTCCAGCACCATAATTCAAAAGCATCAATTCTTCGGCAATCAGTCTTCTTTATAGAATCATAGAATCATAGAATCCTAGAGTTGGAAGAGACCCCAAGGGCCATCCAGTCCAACCCCCTGCCAAGCAGGAAACACCATCAAAGCATTCCTGACAGATGGCAGTCAAGCCTCTGCTTAAAGACCTCCAAAGAAGGAGACTCCACCACACTCCTTGGTAGCAAATTCCACTTGTTAAACAGCTCTCACTGTCCGGAAGTTCTTCCTAATGTTTAGGTGGAATCTTCTTTCTTGTAGTTTGAATCCATTGCCCCGTGTCCGCTTCTCTGGAGCAGCAGAAAACAACCTTTCTCCCTCCTCTAGATGACATCCTTTGATATATTTGAACATGGCTATCATATCACCCCTTAACCTTCTCTTCTCCAGGCTAAACATACCCAGCTCCCTAAGCCGTTCCTCATAAGGCATCGTTTCCAGGCCTTGGACCATTTTGGTTGCCCTCCTCTGGACACGTTCCAGTTTGTCACTATATTTATTTATAGTTTATAAATAATAAACTATTAATGTTGTTGTTGCTGTTGTTGTTATTGTTGTTGTCCAACAACAGCTAGAGACCCGATTCTGAGAAACGCTGCTCTAGGCAGAGAGAACAAATGGAGAGGAGCTTACCTCTGATCAGGAAATAGCCACCGATGATCAGTACTAGGCCAATGGGGGCTAGGACAAAGCCGGCTCGGTAGCGGTAATTCTTGTAGCCCACAAAGCAAATGCCGCTGACAGAGTCCCCATCAACCTGGGGAAGCAAGAGGGAGGGAGAGACAGGGAGAAGACAGAAAACTTTAAAAAACCTGGAAGCAAGTACCGGTATCTAAAAGACAACAGCATCTCCGAAACAGCTTTCTGTCCTCTCCTCCCTACAAAGTATTGCTTTACTGGCCGATGGAGCCAGCGTACAGCTTCCGGGTCATGTGGCCAGCATGACAAAGCCGCTTCTGGCAAACCAGAGCAGCGCACAGAAACGCCGTTTACCTTCCCGCCGGAGTGGTACCTATTTATCTACTTGCACTTCGTGCTTTCGAACTGCTAGGTTGGCAGGAGCAGGGACCGAGCAACGGGAGCTCACCCCGTCGCGGGGATTCGAACCGCCGACCTTCTGATCGACAATCCCTAGGCTCTGTGGTTTAACCCACAGCGCCACAGGGAAATGCTAAAACTCTGCTAAATTATAGAACTTGCTAGCGCAGGTTAGGAAGTATATTAATAAACAATATATTCTCTCCTGCCTCCCTGAACATTCCCACATAAACAACTTAGGGAGCTCTGGGTTCACTATCCCAGCTCAATTGCCAAGTGTCGCTGGACCATTCTCCAAGCTGTCAAGGCTCATTTGACAACAACGTAGGAACTTAAGAAACACCTGTTATATGAGGCCAAGGGTCCATATTGCCAAGCCTCCTGTTCTCACAGGGGCCAACCAGATGCCCTAATGTGAAACCCGCAAGAAGGATTCGAACCCAAGATCTCTTTCTCTCCTCCTGCCGTTCCCAGCCAATGACATTATAAAGCACCACTGCCTCCAACACAATCACTCCCTGGGGAAAAATCCAAGCCACCCAGCGCACATGTGCAAAAAGGCCCTATACCTGGGCAACCGCCAAAATGGCAACGGTGAGGACGAACGGGATGGACCAGGTGACCAGGTGGAAGTAGGAGGTCTTCCCCACCAGCGGCTGGTAGGTGGTCCCCAGCGCCTTGAAGGATGTATGCCAGGCATAGGTGAGCATGACGAACCAGATCACGCCCGACATCAAGGAATAGTACACAATGACGAAGATAATCACGCAGGAGAGGGTCTCGTTGGAGCTGCGGGTAGAGGAAAGGGCGTTTTCTTGAGAAAACGTTTAAATATTCTTTCCCCCAAAAGCCTGAAGCCTTCCTGCTAGGAATTATGGGTAATGAAATTCCCCCCCCCCAAAAAAAAAGTCCAGGAGAGTCTTTATGCACGCCACAGTTGCCGCCAGAATTTTAAATTCGGCTCAATATCGATCCAGGGTAGATTCCAATGTATCGTTAGCAGAGTAACAACTTAAAACACATTTCAGGATTCCCCCTCCAAAAATAGGCCAGCAGAGGCAATTATATTTCATCCAGCAGAGCTTTGCCAAAGGCGTCGAGGGGTGAAACGAAAGGATGGGAGGTGGGGTGTCCGTATACCGAAACTCTTTTGTTGGGGTCAGAACCGGAAGGGGCCATTCCCGGATTATGACGACGCTTGATACAGACACGAACTGTACATACAGGTGGGTAGCCGTGTTGGTCTGCCATAGTCAAAACAAAATCGAAAATCCTTTCTAGTAGCACCTTAGAGACCAACTGAGTTTGTTCCTGGTATGAGCTTTCGTGTGCATGCACACTTCTTCAGATACCTGAAGAATCTGAAGATACCTGAAGTATCTGAAGAAGTGTGCATGCACACGAAAGCTCATACCAGGAACAAACTCAGTTGGTCTCTAAGGTGCTACTAGAAAGAATTTTCGATTTTGTTTGAACTGTACATAGTTTGCACAATAAAACTCTTAAAGGAAACTTGGAGTTTTGCCTGCTTACTCATGAGCAACTAACTGAGGACCTTACAACAATGGTCAGAAATCCAATACATTCAGGATTGGCACTGTCCGTAAGAAATCCATAAATAAGAAATCCAGTTGCAGCAGACTTAATTTAAACTTACAATAACTTATAATAAGACTCTTAATAAATTAAAAAATTGTCCAGTAGCACCTTAGAGACCAACTAAGTTTGTTCTGGGTATAAGCTTTCGTGTGCATGCACACTTCTTCAGATATTTATAATAAGACTAAACCATAGGTAGGCAAACTAAGGCCCGGGGGCTGGATCCGGCCCAATCGCCTTAAATGCATCTTAAATAAAAGCACACATTCTACTCATGTAAAAACACCAGGCAGGCCCCACAATTAACCCAGAGGTGCATTTTAAATAAAAGCACACATTCTACTCATGTAAAAAACACGCTGATTCCCGGACTGTTCGTGGGCCGGATTTAGAAGGCGATTGGGCCGCATCCGGCCCCCGGGCCTTAGGCTGCCTACCCCTGACCTAGACAGAAAGATAACAGGACCAGTTTAAGCCAGCTGTACTCAGCTTCTCTGAAGGAATAACTCAAACACCGCGAACCTTCTGCTTCTTTCTTTCACGCAGAAAAGCTTCCAGAACCCTCTTGAATTAGTTAGAACAGGAAAGATCTCTTACCCATCAGATCGATGCTTTCTGCACCAAGAAACACAAACTGACACTTACGTGGGCTCCCCCAATCGCATGGTCCCGTCGGCACGGCACACGATCTCGCTGCGGGCCCCGTCCATGAACTGCGCCAGCCATCCAATGCTCCCCATGAAGAAGCAGGCGTTGACGTAGAAGAGGATGACCGCCGGGTACCGGTTCGAGTTCTTCCAGTCAGCGAGGAATGTGGCCTGCGGACAGCAGGGAGTTCAATCCTGATCAGCTTGCCTGCACACATCTGTTCCCCGCTGGGGACGGGCTCGCCCAGCCAATGCACAATTATTATTATTATTATTAATAATAATAATAATAATAATAATTTTTTTATACCCCGCCCTTCCCAGCCAAAAACCGGGCTCAGGGCAGCTAACACTAATTAAAATCACAGCGAAACATAAAAACAATCAATTTAAAATACAAATTTAAAAATTCAAAATTAAAACCGCAGTCTCATTTTCAAATAGCCCACCAATAAGATGTGATGATCTACATGGGCTCCCAGCAAATAACACCCAAAAGAACCAAGGTCACGACTGACGTAATGCCAAACACACAAAGATCGTAACCGGCTGATAAAGTAATCACAATTCTCATCAATTGCACATATAAACAAGTGTAATATAAATCTCATCAATTGCACATATAAACAAGTGTAATATAAATCTTTACAATCTTTGTGTGTTTGGCTCTACATGGGCTCCCAGCAGGGGCGGAGCAAGGGGGGACGAGCCGACCCGGGTAGCACCCGGGGTGTGTGTGACACTCGGGGTGCCCCCCCCCACAATCCCTGCCTCCAGCCAGCATTGAAAAAAGCCGCTGAAAGGGGGGGCTTTCCCCCTTTCAGTGGCTTTTTTTGCTGAGCCCGCGGAGCATGGAGAGGGGCAGGCCAGCTGGCCCGGGCGGCGGCGTCACTCCATGCGCATGCGTCATGACGTCATGCGCACAGAGCGACGCCCCGCCCTCAGGTGTGCCGCTTGGCTTGCCGCCCCCGGCTCGCTACGTCCGACTCCCAGTACATTTCCAAGCACAATTCCAAGTGTCGGTCCTGACCTTGAAAGCCCTTAGCCAGGCACAGGGAAACTCGGCCCTACAGGTGCTTTGGGACTACAACTCCCATCATCCCTAGCTAACAGGACCAGTGGTCAGGGATGATGGGAATTGTAGTCCCAAAACACCTGGAGGGCCGAGTTTGCCTATGCCTGTCCTAAGCTGCCCCGTTTACCTGAAGGAGCATCTCCACCCCCATCGTTCAGCCCGGACACTGAAGTCCAGCTCTGAGGGCAAACACCTGGCTTGCAAAGTGTTAAGAGCTTTACAGGTTGATGTCAGGACCTTGAAAGGGGCCTGGTAACTTATAGGAAGCCAGTGCAGATCTCATAATGATGATAATAATAATAATAATAATAATAAATTTTATTTATATCCTGCGCTCCCCGGCCAGGGCGGCTAACACCAATAAAATTACAATAAAACGTAAAAGCAAGAAGAAACAGTTAATTAAAATATGGGTTAAAATACAATTTAAAATTTAAAATGCAGCCCCATTTTAGTAGTAGTCCATAAATAAAAACCATAAAGGGAGGGAAACATAAGGGTCAGAGTGAGTCCAAACCAAAGGCCAGGCGGAACAGCTCCGTCTTGCAGCCCTGCGGAAATATGTCAAATCCCGCAGGGCCCTGGTCTCTTGTGACAGAGCGTTCCACCAGGTCGGGGCCAATACTGAAAAGGCCCTGGCCGTAGTTGAGACCAATCTAACCACCTTGTGGCTCGGGACCTCCAAAGTGTTGTTATTTGTGGACCTTAAGGTCCTCCGCGGGGCATAC
Organism: Lacerta agilis; assembly: GCF_009819535.1. Lineage (NCBI taxonomy): Eukaryota > Metazoa > Chordata > Lepidosauria > Squamata > Lacertidae > Lacerta > Lacerta agilis. The sequence continues at coordinate 3,721,247 of NC_046321.1, read as the reverse complement.
CAGGAGAGGCGGTCCCGTAGGTACATGACGGAAGTCCGGACGCTATTATTGCGGCCGAGTTCTGCGCTAGCCGCAGTGCCTGGACCGTCTCCAAGGGCAGCCCTAGGGACAGTGCACTGCAGTAGTCTAATCCCGCTCACCAAGGTGAAGAAGGTGCAGAAAATGGTTACGGAGCTGAAGGAGGCGATGTAGACGTGCATTTCACGGTGCTCCTTCTCGGTGAAAAGCGGGTTCTGGCACTGGATGCCGCAGCCTTCAACGTCCTCGTACCAACTCTTGGGGTTGTCCGTCCGGACCAGGGGGGCTTCACACTGCCCTGAGCTGTTGAATTTGATGTTCTGGACCTCATTCTGTGCGAATCAGGGTGGAGGGTAAAGGAAGTAAGGAGAAAACGAGGTGTCAGGCCAATAGAGATGTGAAGGCCCGGAAAAAAACCGGGGAAATTCGGAAAAAGAACGTTTTTTCCCTGAAGCCTTTTTCCCCCCGAAAAATTTAAAAAATAAAAAATAATTATGGAATGTTTTATTTTAACATGACAAATAAAATATTTTAAGATAAGGGGTTCAAATATTTTATAAATCATTTCTAAAAAAATAGGAATGGTATCAGATTATTCTAATTTCTGTGAGGACAAGCAAATCCTAGGTTACAAACTGAACTCTCCAATGAATAATTGTTACTTCTGGATTTTTAAAAATTGTTTTGTGGAGTTCTTTTTGTTCCACATAAACTAGTAAACAGTTCAGGAGACTGCTGCTCCATTTGTTACAAATACAAATAAATATTATTTTAAAAGTAAATTCTGTTTGTAATAATTGGATACACTATATTTTTAATATGCTAGTTGTGATAATTTTATGCCCATTAAAATTGTCCATAGTTATATTTTATGTTTCTAAAGTAACAGAACGACTTTCAATCTGGAAAAGAAAAAAGAAGTGCTAATGTAGCATTTTTAAAAATTTTCCCGAAAATTTTCGTTTCCCCCCAGAAAAAAAATGGTTTTTTTCCCCCTAAGCTTCAAAATTTCCAGAAATTTTACACCTCTAATTGGCAATGGCCCATCTGGTCCAGAATCCTGTTCCCACAGAGGCCAACCCTGGGAAACCCACGAGCAGGATTCAAACAAGAGACCCCTCTCCCCTTATTATTATTATTATTGCCAGTAGCAAAACGCTGACCGGGAGCATCTCAGATGTTTTGGAGCACATTTTCTATTGACCTCCCCAGGAGAGCTTCCTGACTCCCTTCCCACTGCAGAACAGGGGCTGTCTGTCTCAGCTGATTCCCCCCCCACACACACACACACTGCAGCTCTCCCTGCAGGATGTCCCGGTGCCAGCACCCGCCCCCCCCCCCTGCTCTCGTACCGGACAGCCTTCAGGGAAGCGGTCCGTGGTACACTTGAGGAAGTCTGGCCAGCCCCGCTCTCGTTCCACGATGGTGCAAGGTCCCCGGGTGGCTTGGCAGAGGGTCTGGCTGGGCAGCTCAACTTGGCCATCCTCACACTTGGGCATGTACACGGCGCAGAGGAGGGGCTGGATCACGTCCCAGCAGCGGGGGGCATTTCGTAAACCTTGAAATAAAAAGAGGAAAACTACTTGAAAATGATGTACAGATGGCATACTACACCAGTCCAAATAGCCAAAATGTATAAAACCGAGACTAACAAATGTTGGAAATGTAAAGAAAAAGAAGGGACTTTTTTTCCTATGTGGTGGGAGTGTAGTGAAGTTAAAAAATATTGGGAAATGGTTTATAATGGAATGGAAAAAAAATGTTCAAACGGACTTTTGTTAAAAAGCCAGAAGCTTTTTTATTAGGAATATTAGGACAAGATATACCAAAGAAAATAAGAAGTTTATTTATGTACGCTACGACTGCGGCGTACATCAACAACCTCAGATATGCTGATGATACAACCTTGATGGCAGAAAGTGAGGAGGAATTGAAGAACCTTTTAATGAGGGTGAAAGAGGAAAGCGCAAAATATGGTCTGAGGCTCAACATCAAAAAAACTAAGATCGTGGCCACTGGTCCCATCACCTCCTGGCAAATAGAAGGGGAAGAAATGGAGGCAGTGAGAGATTTCACTTTCTTGGGTTCCATGATCACTGCAGATGGTGACAGCAGTCACGAAATTAGAAGACGCCTGCTTCTTGGGAGGAAAGCAATGACAAACCTAGACAGCATCTTAAAAAGCAAAGACATCACCTTGCCGACAAAGGTGCGTATAGTTCAAGCGATGGTTTTCCCAGTAGTGATGTATGGAAGTGAGAGCTGGACCATAAAGAGGACTGATCGCCGAAGAATTGATGCTTTTGACTTCTGGTGCTGAAGGAGACTCTTGAGAGTCCCATGGACTGCAAAATGATCAAACGTATCCATCCTTAAAGAAATCAGCCCTGAGTGCTCACTGGAAGGACAAATCCTGAAGCTGAGGCTCCAAGACTTTGGCCACCTCATGAGAAGAGAAGACTCCCTAGAAAAGACCCTGATGTTGGGAAAGATGGAGGGCACAAGGAGAAGGGGACGACAGAGGACGAGATGGTTGGACAGTGTTCTCGAAGCGACTGGCATGAGTTTGGCCAAACTGCGGGAGGCAGTGAAGGATAGGCTTGCCTGGCGTGCTCTGGTCCATGGGGTCACGAAGATTCGGACACGACTGAACAAAGAACAATCCTTTGGCATAGATTGAGCAAGCTTGTTTTCTCCTGCTCCAGAGGGGAGGACCAATGGCTTCGAGTTACAAGAAAGGAGATTTGGAGTAAGCATCCGGAAGAACTTTCTGGTGGTAAGAGCTGTTTGACAGTAGAATTGATGACCTTGGACGGAAGATGGTAATCTTTCCTTCACTCGAAGTTTTCCTTCACTGGAAGTTTTCAAACATAGGGGGCATGACCAGAATAGCAGCTGCCCAAGTGCTTGCAGAGAGACAGAAGATATATCTGTATGGTATCAACAGTGTGTTTTGTGCTGGATGTTGTTTTTTTCTGCCTCGTGAGAAAAAGATCAATAGAAGCAGAACCACCAAGAGCCAAACGCAATCCATTTGGAGAGATGCTCCATTTAAGAGGAAACAGCTTGAAAAGTTTATTGAAACTTTTGCAATACATGCTCTTTCAAAAGTCATTTGGGGTGACTTCGGATGTTCCCTGCTCTGTTCCATAAATACTACAGTTGACACTCAAACCATCATTTCAAGGCCGCCATGCCTGTTTTGAAGTAGGAATATGTTCAAAACATCTCATCTCGAGATTTCTAAGGGCAGAAACTGCACACAGCTGCTCTGTTTGTGCCAGGAGGGGAGCCTGTGAAGAGACATGACTACATCCACAAGTTGTGTCTGGCACTTTGACTCCTTGGAGGAGGGACTGGTATATTTTGGAAGGGGAGGGGGAGGGCCTGGAATTATACAAATATGTCTGGGAAAGAGAAATCTTGAAATTGAAGAGAGGCAAAAGCCTAGTTCTGCATAGTTACCAGACGTCCCCGGTTCCCTGGGACAGTCCCCGGATTTGCAAATCTGTCCCCAGACAAATTCCGTCCCCAGAATGTCCCCCGATTTGCAAATCTGTCCCTGGGAAATGTGGCAGCAGCAGCCTCAGCAGCCCGGAGCCAGCCTGGTAGCGCAGTTGGGAACCGGGGACGTCTGGCGGTACAGATCTCCTGCCCCCTTCCCCCTTTGGTTTGATAGATCGGGGGAGGTTGGGAGCCACAGGTGGCCAGCCTATGACCAGTTTTTTAAAAAATTCTGCGCATTTATGTTTCACAGGGTGCGGAAGAAGGGCTTTGCACCTTTATACAATATGCATGTGTGCTTGGGCCCAGGGTCTTTTGTCTCACCATCCCCACTACTGACTCCCAGTTGCTACTCAGCGTCAAAAATAAAATGTCCCCAGATTCATTGAAAAAAATCTGGTAAACATAGTTCTGCATGTAGTTGGAACTTTTTTTTAATTCACAGGTATAGGATGGAAGGAACCAGGCGACAGGATTTTTATATATCCTCTGCTGCTTCAGCAGGACTGTTGTGATTGGTGTAAATCACATGAGTGTCTGAGAGAGTGTGGGAATGGAAGTCTGTCTTATCTCTTCCGCCTAGGTGTTGTTATTGTATAGTATAGTTTCACTTCTGCCATGTCGCAGTTTGAACTCTTGTTCGGAGAACACAGACGTGATTAGGGAGTCTTTGTGTATAGACTGTAAATAAAGTAGTTTAGAGCTACAGATGAGTCTTTCTTCTTGCTGCGTGATGCTAGAAGACCTGTGTGCTCTTTTCATGAGGAAAGGGTCGCAGATTACTGGTGCTCTGGACTGAAGGGACATGCCAGCCAGAGAGGGCCACTGGGAGGATGCTCCGGAGTCTTGGAGATTATGCCATCACCCCAGAGCGTTTTTCCAACACCAGGCTTGGCATGCAAAAAAGGAACTAGAGATTGCACACAAGACTGGTGTGCTTTTAGGCTGCATTAACAAAAGCATAATTTCCAAGGTATGGGAAGCAGCAGTTTGACTTTATTCCACACTGGAATCCAGCATCCCATTCTTATGTTATGTAATCCCTGTGTGCAGTTCTGGAAGCTGAACTTTGAGAAGGGTGTTGATTCCGACTAAACATTGGAAGAACTTTCTGAAGGTCAGAGCCGTTAAGACAGTAGAACGAACTACCTTGGAAGGTGGTAGAGTTTCCTCCATTGGAGGCTTCCAAACAGAGGTTTGAGGCACAGTTGCCAGAGGTTCTTCAGCTGCGATTCCTGCATTGCAGGGGGTTGGACTAAATGATCCTTGGGTTCGCTTCCAGCTCTATAACCCTGTTTCTGTGTTGCTATGTTACTGCCCTCCTTCATGGATAACTGCCATGTCGTGGTGAAGCGGCTCGAATAACTCAGAGAAGCTATGAGCAAACAGAAGGGGAAGAAATGGAGGAGGAATTAAAGAACCTTTTAATGAGGGTGAAAGAGGAGAGCGCAAGATATGGTCTGAAGCTCAACATCAAAAAAACTAAGATCATGGCCACTGGTCCCATCACCTCCTGGCAAATAGAAGGGGAAGAAAGGGAGCCAGTGAGAGATTTCACTTTCTTGGGTTCCATGATCACTGCAGATGGTGACAGCAGTCACGAAATTAGAAAACGCCTGCTTCTTGGGAGAAAAGCAATGACAAACCTAGACAGCATCTTAAAAAGCAAAGACATCACCTTGCCGACAAAGGTCCGTATAGTTAAAGCTATGGTTTTCCCAGTAGTGATGTATGGAAGTGAGAGCTGGACCATAAAGAAGACTGATCGCCGAAGAATGGATGCTTTTGAATTCTGGTGCTGGAGGAGACTCTTGAGAGTCCCATGGACTGCAAGAAGATCAAACCTATCCATTCTTAGGGAAATCAGCCCTGAGTGCTCACTGGAAGGGCAGATCCTGAAGTTGAGACTCCAAGACTTTGGCCACCTCATGAGAAGAGAAGACTGCCTAGAAAAGACCCTGATGTTGGGAAAGATGGAGGGCACAAGGAGAAGGGGACGACAGAGGACGAGATGGTTGGACAGTGTTCTCGAAGTAACCAACATGAGTTTGGCCAAACTGCGGGAGGCAGTGGAAGACAGGAGTGCCTGGAGTGCTCTGGTCCATGGGGTCACCAAGAGTCGGAAACGACTAAACAACAACAATCATGTCTCCTGTTACTTGCCTTTTCTCTGAACTAAAATGTCCCAAACACTGCTACCTGTCCCCATTGCGGTATCTCTCCACCCCCTGGTTCATTTTGGGTACCCTTTTCCGAACGTTTCCCAACTCTGCAGGCAAACCCACCCCCCACCCCCAATTTACACAGGCCTTTTGTTCCAAGGCACCATGAGTTTAAGTGGAATCCCATATACAGTTATTTGAAGCACCATTCGACAGCACTGTCCCAAGTGCAACTGTCCCAGAGATGGAAAGAATATAAAAGTCCCGACCAGAGACGAATGGTTGATAAAGATGATGGATTATGCCGAAATGGCGAAAATGACCGGGAAAATAAGAAACCAAGAAGAAACTTTAACAAGGAATTGGGGAGGGGGGGAGAGAATATGAGTTGTTTAAGAGAACACTGTAAACAACTAAAAACTTTGGCAGGACTGTGCAACACTTGTAATGTATGAAAAAAACTAAGCTAAAAATGGATTTTTAAGATAAATTGAGAAATTATAAGATGCAGTAGAAAAAAATTGACAAGGGAAACCATGGAAGGGTGGAGGGAAGTCTAAGAATTCTGGGAAGTCTATATGTTTATTTGTTTAAATTCAAATGTATATTGCAAAACTGAATATATATATATATATATATATATATATATATATATATATATATATATATGAGAGAAACACCATTCAGAAAGCTTGCAAACATCCTGTTCGGCCCCCGCCTGCCACTTTTTGTGGCGTTCTTCTGCCCCTTCCAGGTTTGGTGCAATGCATGTCTGCGAAGCCTATAAAGGTAAAGGTAAAGGGACCCCTGACCATTAGGTCCAGTCGTGAACGACTCTGGGGTTGCGGCGCTCATCTCGCTTTACTGGCCGAGGGAGCCAGCATACAGCTTCCGGGTCACGTGGCCGGCATGACTAAGCCGCTTCTGGCGAACCAGAGCAGTGTACGGAAACACAGGCGTCACGGGGGGCAGCCCGCCCCGGGTACCAGGGGAGGGGGCTGACACTTGGGCCAGCCCTGCCCCACTGGCAGGCCCTGAGCAAGCTGCGGAGCGAAGCCGTGGGGCTCGCAGGGCTGCCCCAGGAGCCAACGCTTGCTCAGCGGGTCACCACTGTAGCAGCAGCAGCGCCGGTGGGATGGACAGTCTGTCCTGACACATGCGTCGTGACGTCACGACGCATGCGTCAGGATGCCCCGCCCCCAGGGGGGGTAACGCCGCCCCGGGCACCCAAGAGGCTTCCTATGCCTCTGCACGGAAACGCCGTTTACCTTCCCGCCAGAGCGGTACCTATTTATCTACTTGCACTTTGACGTGCTTTCGAACTGCTGGGTTGGCAGGAGCAATGGGAGCTCACCCCGTCACGGGGATTTGAACCGCCGACCTTCTGATCGGCAAGCCTTAAGCTCTGCACTTTAACCCACAGCGCCACCCGCGTCCCTCTGCGAAGCCTATATTGAACACAAATAAAGGGAGGTGGGTTGTCCATACAATGCCGTTTTTGAGGTGAGGCAACCGGAACGCTAGCCAGCTGTGCGTATCGCAAACTACAGTACTGCATTTTTCAGCGAGGCCTGCCCAAAAGCAGCTTTGCCGTGTCGTTTTAAGAGGCACAACCATTCCCAACCTGGTGCTCTCCACGTTATTTATACTCGCATTCGTTCCACCCAGTACAGACATTAAAACGTGAGCAAAAAATGCTTAAGGCAAAGCACCAGGCAACTGTGGAATCGCCGGAATAAAGAGCCCCCAAAGGCCAGCTCCGCCTCCTACCAGCAGAGTAGTGGTTAGAGCAGGGGTCCCCAAACTAAGGCCAAGGGGCCGGATGCAGCCCAATCGCCTTCTAAATGCGGCCCGCGGACAGTCTGGGAATCAGCCTCTTTTTACATAAATAGAATGTGTCCTTTTATTTAAAATACATCTCTGGGTTATTTGTGGGACATAGGAATTTGTTCATTTCCCCCCCCCCAAAAAAAATATAGTCCATCCCCCCACAAGGTCTGAGGGACAGTGGACCGGCCCCCTGCTGAAAAAGTTTGCTGACCCCTGGGTTAGTGTCGGACTAGGACCTGGGAGACCAGGGTTCAAACCCCGCCACTCGGCCACGAAGCTCACCGAGTGTGACTTTGGGGCCCAGTCACCGCCTCTCAGTTGAGCCTCCTTCACAGAGATGTTCTGGGGTTTAAATGAGGAAAACAGTGTTTTCCTTGGAGAAAACAGTGAGATATAAAGGCATTGAACAAGCAAGTCAACAAAGCTTGCATCCTGCAGATGTTATGGACTCCAGATCCCATCAGCCTAAGCCACTGTGGTCAACCTAATGGAAGCCGTAGTCCGCACTGGGGAAGGCCAAGATATTATATCCTACACAGAGAGGACATCTGTGTAGGAAACCTGCATGTTCATAGAATCCTAGAGTTGGAAGAGACCACAAGGGCCACCCAGTCCAACCCCCTGCCAAGCAGGAAATACCATCAAAGCATTCCTGAGAGATGGCTGTCAAGCCTCTGCTTAAAGACCTCCAAAGAAGGAGACTCCACCACACTCCTTGGCAGCAAATTCCACTGCCGAACAGCTCTCACTGTCAGGAAGTTCTTCCTAATGTTTAGGTGCAATCTTCTTTCTTGTGTTTGAATCCATTGCCCCGTGTCCGCTTCTCTGGAGCAGCAGAAAACAACCTTTCTCCCTCCTCTATATGACATCCTTTTATATATTTGAACATGGCTATCATATCACCCCTTAACCTTCTCTTCTCCAGGCTAAACATAGCCAGCTCCCTAAGCCGTTCCTCATAAGGCATCGTTTCCAGGCCTTGGACCATTTTGGTTGCCCTCTTCTGGACACGTTCATATGTTGTTTCATAGGCCTGAGATTGCTGCCTACAGATTATTTCCAACCCTGTCATATTATGCCCACTACCTTGATTGATGCCGTTGTTACCTGTCCACACGTCACCCCTGGCAGGTGTCCAGCCTGCTGTGCTGGGGAGGGAGGAGAGAAGTCAGGCCCTCCCAGAGAGCAATATGTGTGCCCCACCAACCCCTGCACAGGCCTGAATCACCCCTTGCAGACCCTACTATGCATGGGGCCTGTTGGGACATGCGCTCGGCACATGCTCAGAGGCCCTCTTGCTGCTTGGGAAGTGAGATCTTTTTGCCTCCATCTCCCATCAGGTCCTGCGTGAGTAATGTCTGGGATAATGCTCCCCAGACTCTGACTCTGCTTCCACGCCCCCCCCCTTTCCCAGCCCCCAGCCCTCCAGTGCTCTTTCTTGTGCCTGGGGTTGCCACCTGCCCTGTATAATACAGGATTGTCCCGTATTTCTATGTCCACTGCTACGTCCTGACACAGTTTTGCCCTGTCTTCCATGTCTTCTGGGTAGCCAAGCACAGACAGTTGTACCAATTCATGTTTCTGAGCACGTGAATGTGTAGCCCATTCCAGAAGGGCCATCCTGGGAGGCTGCAAGAGATCGCAATGGGATTGCTCTGAAGTCACTATAGCACCAGATTTGGGGGAAGAGGATCGTCCCCCAACGGCCCCGTCCGGTATTTTGCCAGGACCGAGGTGGCAACCCTACATCCCGGCGTCATAGGTGCCAACTCCCTGGGGCCCTGGGTGCCCGAGCATACACAAAATCCCCCATAGAGGGCCAGGCACCCACACATTTCAGCGCCAGGGCCCTGCAAGCTGCATGGCACCCACGGTCGCGGGGCCAAGCTGGCTCCCCAACCAACCCCGTCCAGCAGACCCCTTACCGGACCACAGGAGCAGCTTGTCGTGCGCCTCCTCCTGCGAGCTGGAGTCCCCGGCCAGGAGGGTGGAGGTGGCGGCGTAGGGCAGCGGCGAGCCCAGGCACACGCTCTGCTGGAGCGCCTCGCACGGCGCCGCGCGCTTGCACCGCTCCTCGCCCCGGCCCGACGGCGCCGCCGCCGCCGCCGCACTGCCGTTGAGCCTCGAGGCCGCCGCCGCCGCCGCCCCGCAGTCCAGGGCGCCCAGCCCCGCGCCCAGCAGCCCCCACAGCAGCCACCGGCCCAGCCCGAAGCGGGCCATCGGAGCGCCCACGCCGCCTGCGCCTCGTCGTCGTCCTCCTCCTTTTCTCGGGTTGCCCCGGCCGTGCGCCTAGGGCGCACCGGATTCCCCGCGCGCGGCGCCTCGTCCCGGGAGTCGCGGGCCGGGCAGCGGCGTCGCTTCGGCCTGGGCCCCACCGGAGGCCATGATCCAGACAGCCGCCCCCTCGGCCAAGGCAGCCCCCGGGCCGCTTTTCTGTCCCCCCCCCAAAAAAAAAGTCAGGGAGGAGCGGGCCGCGCAGCCCCGACGGGAGAAAAGAACTTCGCGCGGACTTTTGCAAAAAGTTCCCAAGCAGAAGAGAAGTTTTTGGCCGCCTCCTGCGGCAGTTCCTCCCGCCGCCCGCTCCTCCTGCTCCTCCTCCCCGGCCTTCTTTGTTGCTCTTGCTCCTTTCTCAAGAATGCGGGGCCGGGGGAGGGAGCCAAAAAGAGAGAGAGGAGCCCGAGCCTCGCCGCCTCCCCCTTCTGCCTCCGCGATGGAAGCGCAGCGGGGAAAGGAAACGCCGAGAGAAAGCGAGCGAGCGAAGAAGACCGTGGAGAGAGAGAGAGAGAGATCAGACCCACCCACCCCCCACAAATAAACCTGGGGAGCCCAGAGAGAAAAAAACAGGGAGCCCCGTGGGTGGAGAGATGCTGACGCGCTCCCCCCCCCCCCAAAAAAATAAGAGGAAAGCCGAAAACTTTCCGCCTACTACTGACGCGCCCTGGGAGAAAAAAAGTTACGTGTCCGTCGGTCACTGTCTAGCGTGACCGAGCGACGGATCTGGGGGGAGGGCTGCGCAGATTCGAAGGACCAGGCTACGTTATCCGAGGCTGCCTGTGCCAACCGGGTGCCTTCTAAAAGTTTTGGACCACAGCCAGTGTTGGATTTGCACATAAGCTAAACAAGCTATAGCTTAGGGCCTCACACTCCTGGGGGCCCCCAAAAAAATTAAAGGGGAAAAAATTGATGTACATTTCCAAAATATAAGATAAAAAACAAATAAAATAAAACCTACATACAGCAACAGTGTTTTGTGCTGTGTAATGATGTAAGTAAGGGGTCAGCAACCTTTTTCAGCCGTGGGCCGGTCCACCGTCCCTCAGACCATGTGGTGGGCCAGACTATATTTTGAGGGGGGAGGATGAACGAATTCCTATGCCCCACAAATAACCCAGAGGTGGTTATTTTACTCATGTAAAAACATTTTACTCATGTAAAAAACACGCTGATTCCCGGACCGTCCACGGGCAGGATTGAGAAGACGATTGGGCCGCATCTGGCCCCCGGGCCTTAGGTTGCCTACCCTTGATGTAAGTCATGGGCCCCGCCTGCTAGCCTGCTCCCTAAAATATCACAGGTTTGCTCCTTTCTATATATAGGATGCCTGCATTCCGCATGGAATGGACTGCAAGAAGATCAAAGCTATCCATTCTGAAGGAAATCAGCCCTGAGTGCTCACTGGAAGGACAGATCCTGAAGTTGAGGCTCCAAGACTTTGGCCACCTCATGAGAAGAGAAGACTCCCTGGAAAAGACCCTGATGTTGGGAAAGATGGAGGGCAGAAGGAGAAGGGGACGACAGAGGATGAGATGGTTGGACAGTGTTCTCGAAGCTACTAACATGAGTTTGGCCAAACTGCAGGAGGCAGTGGAAGACAGGAGTGCCTGGCGTGCTCTGGTCCATGGGGTCCCGAAGAGTCGGACATGACTAAACAATAACAACATTCCGCATGGACTGGTTGCATGGCAACATGGGCAAATGGCTTTAAATACCTGTTAGGTCCATCAATTGCCATATAGCATATATTCAATACAAAAAAACAGCGACAATTCGTTGTTGAAAAAAGACAGCTGGACATATAAAGGGCCCCATTGCCTTCAGTAGCTTGGGGCCTCATCAAACCTAAATCTGGCCCTGACTACAGCCCCCATGAGCCAATGGAATAGAAATATAACTAATCAATGTTACTATTCGTTCGTTTTTTTAAAAACAAAAAACAAAACAAAAACCCACCACAAACAGTGGGTTGCTGCATCCAGCATTAAGTCATCCTAAGAAGAGGCCCATTGAAATTAGTGAATCTGGACCACTTAGATGTGTTGACTTCTGTGGTTCTACTCTATGTAAAAAGTTAGTTGTATCTCTTTTCATACCCACCTACCTGGTGAGTTGAAACAACCAATTGGCCTCAGAAGACTATGAGTCAGGACAGAGGTCTTCCCAAGTATTCCAGAGCAGTTTACACAACAGAACATCAAAAAGAAATAAAAATATTATTAAAATTACAATTAAAATATCATGGAAAATATTGTACAAATTGTATTTGACACCGAGGAAGGAAGTTGTCTGGGATAAACCTTCACTGTTCTCCTATAGGACAGGCATCGGCAAACTCGGCCCTCCAGATGTTTTGGGACTACAACTCCCATCATCCCTAGCTAGCAGGACCAGTGGTCAGGGATGATGGGAATTGTAGTCCCAAAACATCTGGAGGGCCGAGTTTGCCTATGCCTGTCCTATAGGTTGGAGAGGGTGAGTGTTGGTCGGCACTTACCTCCATATGTGGTGGCATCGCCCATAAATTTTTGGAAGCTGATATGCCAGGAGATCCGTCAATGGGTACATCCATCTCCAACTTTAGTTCTATTAAATATATTATTGGATAGAAATCTGGATTAGAGATGTGAAGGCCCGGAAAAACCCCTGGAAAAATTGGGGGGGGGACTGTTTTTTTCCGGAAGCCTTTTTTGTTTTCCCCCCAAAAATTGAAAAAATAGATTATGGAATGTTTTATATTAACATGATGAATAAAATATTTTAAGATAAGGGGTTCAAATATTTTATAAATCATTTCTAAAAAATATGTATGGTATATCAGATTATTCTAATTTCTGTGAGGACAAGCAAGTCCTAGGTTACAAACTGAACTCTCCAATGCAAGAACAAGATACATTTCTTCCTTTAGGAGGTGCTGTTGTCACCAGAAAAGAAAAAGGTTTCAGTTTTTTTCTGCATGCGTGTGGTATGCATTGGTTCTGTTCCTCTTCACTAGGTTTCCAAGCACTGGAAGAAAATATAGAGCAACAAAGAGGGCCTGAAAATATATACTTAATTACAGCTCAGAAAATGATTCTGATTAAATTTCATGCCCATTCATTGAAACTTAGTCCTACTTCCTTCTTCAGTTCTTTTTATGAGAATGTCTTTTTAAATACTGTGGAGAGGAAATATGAATAATTGTTACTTCTGGATTTTTAACAATTGTTTTGTGGAGTTTTTTTGTTGCACATAAACTAGTAAACAGTTCAGGAGATTGTTGCTCCATTTGTTACAAATACAAATAAATATTATTTTAAAAGTAAATTCTGTTTGTAATAATTGTTTGGATACACTATATTTTTAATATGCTAGTTGTGATAATTTTATTGTCCATAGTTATATTTTATGTTTATAAAGTAACATAACAACTTTCAATCTGGAAGAGAAAAAAGAAGTGCTAATGTAGCAATTTTTCTGAAAAAGTTCGTTTTTCTGAAAAAGTTCGTTTTTTTCCGAGCTTCAAAATTTCCAGAAATTTTACATCTCTACTTTTGCTGCGTGTTAAGAGATATACTTTGCAGGAATATTAGACATGGCTTCCTGGATCAGAGCAAAGTTGGGCCAACATTCCGGTTTGGATCCAAAAACTCATTTATTTCGGTGGAAGGCACTGCCTCTATTTAAGAAAACTCCTTCCACTGGAAGTATGGAGATTTGTCCAATTACAACCTAAAGTCTCCAATGGTTACCAGGTACAGTGGTACCCCGCTAGACGAATGCCTCGCAAGACAAAAAACTCGCTAGACGAAGGCATTCGTCTAGCGGAAGGCTGCCCCGCAAGACGAAAAAGTCTATGGGGCTGCCTCGCAAGACGAAAAATTTTCGTCTTTTTTTTTTTTTCGTTTTGCGGAGCGCGGCTGTCATTGCCGCTCCGCAAGACGAAAAACCCGCTAGACGAAAATTTTCGCAGAACGAATTATTTTCGTCTAGCGGGGCACCACTGTACGTATTTCTATAAATTTCACATGCTAGGCATAGCGGTGTTGGCAATCTACTCTAGCATCTGCCCTGTGGATGTTTTGGGCTGCCAATCCCAACAGCCTCAGCTAGCATGGCTGTACTGGCTGGGGCTGATGGGAGTTGAAATCCAAAACATCTGGAGGGGCACCAGATTGGAGAAGGCCAAACAATTCCCTCAACATCTGGAAAGCAAAAGTAACCTGTTTCTGAAAAGGGCACCCCAACCATCACCTGTAAGATAAGGTGAGAACATAAGAACAGCCCTGCTGGACCAGACCAAAGCAGAGTTTCTCGAACCCGGTACCGGCTTTCTGTGGGAGATTTGAAGTCAAACCTAACTGCTAGTTAGTATGTGAAGGGGTTAAGGACCACAGAGTTCTAAATTGCTAGAGTAGTCTCAGTTATATCACACCCCCTGTCCTCCTAAGAGGAAATAAGGCTTGTTTCCTGTTCTGTTTCTCTCTCTCGCTCTCCCCATTCATGCTGCACACAACGGAGGCAAACATGCCTGAACATATCCCTTTGCCTGAAACATGTTTCTGAGGCTGCCTTTGCTGGGTCCCCCCCCTCCAACTAAGAACCTTTGCCTGCATTTTATAATTCTTGTTAATAGCAATGCATGACTGTAAGTAAAGTATACTTTAAACTTACTTCAATGTGTGGTCTGTTTCTTTGCTGAAGGGGTTGAAGGGGGCCAGTTGCCTCGAGTAGCTGGAACGAGGGGAGTCCCACATATAACACACCGAAGTCATCCTAACAGGATGTCGTTTATTTATTTCATAAGATTTATACACTGCTTGATTGTAAAAACAAAACAAGAAAACCTCAAAGCAGTTTACAAAACGATAAAACAACAAAACAGAAAAAAATTACAACCCTGAGCTTGGATAACAGAGGGGAAGCTTAGAGCTACCCTAGACTCTAACTGGCCACAGGTACCATCCTCTGCTGTCTCCTGCATGTTGGGGGCTGCATGTTGGGGGCTGGGATAACCCTACTCGATGGTTCCCCCCCCCCAACTGACTGTTAAGGCCTAAGGTCAAAATTTTATTTCACGCAGGGAAGATGGGATATTCTAATCCAGACTATAATCATTTTGTGCACTGCTCCCTCTATTGCTAAGACCTTGGTGATCCACTGTTGTTGGCAGAATAAGTATAATTACTTGTACATGCCTTAAGTGTGGGCATTGTGTATCATGGGAAGGCTGCAATTCAGAAATCCAAAATTGGGGTCCCGGGTTTTGGGAGGGGGGGATTACACTTCAGCCAGAATGAAGAAGAACATTTGCTAGGCAGTGAATCCGGGTCCTAGGAGCTGACCCAAAGCTTGCAGTATTTGGGCTTTTGCCTGGAAAAAGGAAATGTAGGAGGGAAAATACAGGCTGGGTTTTTGGGTGCCATTGGGACTCTCTAAAGGAGTTGCTTGCTTGAGGAACACCCATCACACAAGAAACCCCCTTCCGGAAGCACCCTGGGCACTAGGTGATATTTTCCCCATGTGAAATTTTGGAAGATAAATCCTGTGCCATTCACAATAACACTCCCTTCCTAAACCCCTTCCCTCACTCTTGGGCCACCATCCTTCCGATCTTCAACAAGCCACTTTTGCCATGGAGAAGAAGACTGATCGCCGAAGAATTGATGCTTTTGAATTATGGTGCTGGAGGAGACTCTTGAGAGTCCCGTGGACTGCAGAAAGATCAAACCTATCCATCCTTAAAGAAATCAGCCCTGAGTGCTCACTAGAAGGACAGACCCTGAAGTTGAGGCTCCAGTACTTTGGCCACCTCATGAGAAGAGAAGACTCCCTGGAAAAGACCCTGATGTTGGGGAAGATGGAGGGCACAAGGAGAAGGGGATGGCAGAGGATGAGATGGTTGGACAGTGTTCTCGAAGCAACTAGCATGAGTTTGGCCAAACTGCGGGAGGCAGTGAAGGATAGGCGTGCTTGGCGTGCTCTGGTCCATGGGGTCACAAAGAGTCGGACACGACTGAACAACAACAATTTTTTTAATACCCCATCTGCTATCTCTACTGGGTTTGAAATGGTCTTTGCTAGCGTTTTACCTGTGTATGTAAGTTTAACAGTTTTAACAATGTTTTTATAACTGCAGTGGCTTCCTACATGTTCCTATATGGCATGGGTAGGCAAACTAAGGCCCGGGGGCCAGATCCGGCCCAATCGCCTTCTAAATCCGGTCCCCGGACGGTCCAGGAATCAGCGTGTTTTTACGTGAGTAGAATGTGTGCTTTTATTTAAAATGCATCTCTGGGTTATTTGCGGGGCATAGGAATTCGTTCTTTCCCCCCTCCCCCCCCAAATAGCCTGGCCCCCCACAAGGTCTGAGGGACAGCGGACCGGCCCCCAGCTGAAAAAGTTTGCTGATCAATCACTTCTCGGTCTTTTGGCTAAGATCAAGTGAAAAAGTTTGCTGATCCCTGCTATACGGTGTTGCGGAATCGCTTTCAGGAGGAGGCTCACCCTCAAAAAAAGGCTGGTGTGTGCGCGTGGGGGGGGGGAATAGAGAAAGAGGGAGAAATTAATCCTGCAATCCTGAGGACCACCAGGATTTATAGTGGGGAAGGTGCAGCCCACACATTGCTCTGCAGAAGAAGAAGAAGAAGAGTTTGGATTTGATATCCCGCTTTTCACTACCCGAAGGAGTCTCAAAGCGGCTAACATTCTCCTTTCCCTTCCTCCCCCACAACAAACACTCTGTGAGGTGAGTGGGGCTGAGAGACTTCAGAGAAGTGTGACTAGCCCAAGGTCACCCAGCAGCTGCATGTGGAGGAGAGGAGACGCGAACCCGGTTCCCCAGATTACGAGTCTGCCGCTCTTAACCACTACACCAAACTGGCTCACAGAGCCAGGTTTGGAGACGAGCCACGAAAACATCTTTGCTTCTGCGGGCAGCGCAGAGAGAATCCGCCATCGATGGCCCACCCGGATGCATCTCGTTTCGGCACCTTAGTGCAACAGGTCTGGCTAGAATCCGAGGCAACAGCCTTCTGGGCTTCCCGGCCGAGTCCAGGCTCCATCGCAGGCCAGGCCTCTCCGCCAAACAGGCTCCCTCTGTGCCTCTCTGCTCTCTGACTGCTCTTCTTGGCCCGGGAAGCAGGACGTGGGTGGCTTTGCTCCTTCTCCACCGGCGCTCTTGTTTGCTGGGAGGCGGAGGAGGGCTCTGGGGCTGCCAGGGCAGGGAGCCTGTGGGTGGGTGGTCCCCCTGCGTGGAGGCCTCCCTCCTCCCTCCCTGCTTCCCCTCCCCTGCCTGCCTGAGTGCAGCTGCTCAGCCATCTTTCCATGCACAGAAGGACCAAGGAGTGCCCGGCTGCCTCTGTCTCTCGCCTGCAACGGGAATTAAAAGGTTGCAAATCTTTGGAAGCAGTGTTTTCAAGGTGGGTGGCCCTTCCAGTGAAGGGTTGGGGGTCTCCTGTGCTTCCGGCAGTGGTGGGTTCCAGGTTTGGAGGCGGGGTGTGTGTGTGTGCCCTGCAGGGGTGTTCTGGGAGGAGTCCCGAGCACTAGGGTCACAGATCGGTCCTTGCCCGCTTTCTGGCTTTTTTACCAGTTAAAAAGCAACAGCAGCCCCTCTTCTTAAACTGCAAAACACAGAAGAGCCTGTTTTCTGCACTCTTGATATGCCCAGAGGCCACTTTGTGCCATGAGCTTGCTTGTCGTGTGAGAAAAGGTTTGGAGGTAGAAAGGCAGGCTGGCTTTTGGGATGGGTTATATTTCCCACCCACCTGAGATTTCTGAAAGAGAAATCACCCACCTTCCGCATCGACGCTCCTGTCTTAACCCCCTTTTCTCAGACTGGAGCCACCATTCTCTAGATCTCAAACAAGCTGCTTTTTCAGCTGAGATTCCTTAACATCCCAGCTGTTGCGTCCATTGGGTTTGAAATCGTTTTTGCAAGCGTTCGACCTGTTTCTGTATGTTTAGCGGTTTTTAAATTGTTTCGCAGCGGTTTCCTGTATGTTTTTGAAGTGCTTCCGAGGAAGCTCTCCCTAAAAACAGGCAAACCGTGCAGGAGAGAGGGAGAGGAGGGATGAATCCTGCCATCCTGAGGACCACCGGGCGTTATGGTGGAGAGAGAGGGTGCAGTCCGCACATTGCTCTGCAGAGCCAGGTTTGGAGACGAGCGACAAAAACATCTCTCTTTGCTTCTGCGGGCAGCGCAGAGAGAATCCGCCATCGATGGCCCCCCTGGATGCATCTCGGCACCTTAGTGCAACAGGTCTGGCTAGAATCCGAGGCAACAGCCTTCTGGGCTTCCCGGCCGAGTCCAGGCTCCATCGCAGGCCAGGCCTCTCCGCCAAACAGGCTCCCTCTGTGCCTCTCTGCTCTCTGACGCTGCTGCTGCTCTTCTTGGCCCGCGAAGAGGGACGTGGGTGGCTTTGCTCCTTCTCCACCGGCGCTCTTGTTTGCTGGGAGGCGGAGGGGGGCTCTGGGGCTGCCGGGGCAGGGAGCCTGTGTGTGGGTGGTCCCCCTGCGTGGAGGCCTCCCTCCCTCCCTCCCTGCTTCCCCTCCCCTGCCTGCCTGAGTGCAGCTGCTCCACCATCTTTCCATGCAGGGTCGTCTTTAGCAGATGTGCAAATATCTGCCCAGTGCCTCCAAATCACCATGGGTAGTGTCGGGGTGGCCGTAGCTGCACACTGCCAGGCATCGGGGGGGGGCGCAACTCTGCCCCATGCCGCTTCGGGAGAGCGATCCGCGCAGAGGCTTGGGAGTGAAGTTGCACCCCTTCCAAGCCTCCGCGGGAGGAGAGCGATCCCTGCAAAGGCTTGGGAGGGAAGCTGCGCATCCACCAGCTTCCATCCTAAGCCTCTGCGGGGATCGCTCTCCTCCCGAGGAGGCATGGGAGGGCAGCTGCATGCCCGTCAGCCTTATGGTTGGAGGGGCGCAGCTGGCAGGCGTGCAGGGAAAGGGGAGGCTGCCGGCAAAGCCGCACAGCTCCCCCATTTGCTGGGGTGCCCCTGAGAGGTCGGTGCCCTGGTGCGACGCACCACTAAGCCCTATGGGAAAGACGGCTCTGTTTCCATGGCACAGAAGGACCAAGGAGTGCCCGGCTGCCTCTGTGTCTCTCTCTCTCTTCCTGGCACTGGGAATTAAAACTTAACAACATAATAAGAGCTTGCTGGATCAGGCCAGTGTAACAGTGAAATAATGAAAATACAAGATTAGATCTGGAAAATGGAAATCTCTAGACGTGGTAGAGGGAAGTCCAAAAATGTTGTATAAGATTTGAAGAAATGTTAATTGATGTATGGAAAATTTATGCAAAATTTAATAAAAATATATTTTTTAAGGGATTCAGAAGCATCACTGCCTCTGGCATCTTTTTCTTTGGTCTGGCAGGAATGTAGCAAAGTGTTCAGCGCCATGCCTTGCCCCGCCCAGTCTTGCCTTAGGCCCCGCCCACCACCAACCTGCTGTCCCCAGAAGTCCGCCCTCTAGGCAACACAGCCCTTGGGCTCGAAACCCTCCCTCACCTTGCATACATTGGATTCAAGAGGCCTTCCTTACCCTTGAACCCTCCAGGCGCTGGGGAACTGTAGCTGGTGGAAACTGTAGCGCAGAACCTCAGGTTGAGGAAGGCTGGGTGAAAGGAAAGCCAAAAGCCAACAGGGTCACACACGGTGTATGTTTATTCTCACAAAAACGTAATGCCACATTGAACAGAACATGTAAAATTCAACAGCAACAATGTCCTCTGTTTTGAAATATAGCTGAACCTTCCAGCCCCCCAAGGTCCACATAACAGAGAGGAAGGAACTCCGGTCGAGTTTTGCAATGTCTTGAGAGCCCAGGAAGAGTGTAACAAAAAGGGTCACAACTAATGGGTGGTTTAATAATAATAATAATAATAATAATAATAATAATAATACTTTATTTATACCCTGCCCATCTGGCTGGGTTTATAAGGCAGTTTATATACGTGCTGCCATCAATGTGCACAGCATTTCATCATGAAACATACGACAACAGTAACCAACAATCCCCACTTTGTGGAGATCCCTATCTAATAGTAGTAGTAGTAAAATTTATTACGGCCATTGGCCCATATCAAGAACTAAGATCCCTATCTAATAATTAACACCGAGCGGAAACAGAAGGAGGGGAGGAAGGTGTAAGGGAAATGAAGGATTAAGCTGAATATTATTATTATTATTATTATTATTATTATTATTATTATTATTCCCATTGGCTATTTGCTGCCCAGCTCAGGTGAGGTCAGTGAGATGAACATTCTCGCGGCTGGCTGGGTGATCTGCGGCCGGCATCTTTGCTTCCCCCCCAAAATCCCCACGGGTGCCGCACACGTTGCCAGTTTTGAAAATTCACATTGCATTTAATACGACGCACAGAAGAAGACTCCATACGCCGCCAGATCTTCTTGGGGAACGATGACGACAACAACAGAAAGGCACCCAGAGTGTCAAAGATACAGGCAAGATACAGGCTTGGAGAACAGGTCCCATGCTGAAATAAAAAACATTCAACAGGTACATTCAATCACAGCGAAATAAGCCCTGGCAGGTGGTCATCCGACCTCTGTTTAAAAACCTCGCAAGGAAGGAGAGTCCAGAATCTGCAGAGGGAGACCCTTTCACTTTGAATGGCTCTTACCATCAGAAAGTTCTTCCTAAGGTTTACCGTATTTTTCGCTCCATAGGGCGCACCGGACCATATGGCGCACCTCGTTTTTAGAGGAGGAAACAAGAAAAAAAATATTTTTCTGGTTTTCCTCCTCTAAAAGCCCTGTTTTTTTTGAGGATCAGCTAAAAGTTTTGCAGCTTTTTTTTGCAAAGGGAAAAGCCCTGGTTTTTTTGAGGATCAGCTAAAAGTTTTGCAGCTTTTTTTGCAAAGGGAAAAACCCTGTTTTTTTGAGGATCAGCTAAACGTTTTGCAGCTTTTTTTGCAAAGGGGGAAAAGCAAAAAGGAAAAGCCCCGTTTTTATGGGGTTCAACTCACATTTCTGCAGCTTCTAAAGGAAAGGGAGCCTTTTCTACAGTTTCCAGACAGATAATCTAATCAGCTAGTCACATGTCGCTGGGGAAACAAACAACCTCCCTCTGCAGCACATTCAACAAAGGAGGGCGGGGCTGAAAGGGAGCCGGGACTCTTATCTCTCTCCCGATCTCTTGCTGATCAGCTGCTGAGCAGGGTCCTTTCAACACCCCCTTTTCTCTTTGTAAAATAAAAAGCACAATCCTCTTTTGGCCCCTGGGCAATTCGGCTCCAGGGACCACCATTCGCTGCATAAGAGGCACAGGTATTTCCCCTTACTTTTTAGGAGGAAAAAAGTGTGTCTTATGGAGCGGAAAATACGGTGGTTGAAATCTCCTTCCTTGTAACTTGAATCCATTGGGTGAGGATCTGACCCTCCGGAGCATCAGGGAACAAGCTTGTTCCCCTTTTCCATGTGACAATCCCATGGAGATCTCTTCTCCTGAAATTCCTGGCCCACCCTCTTCCCTAATCTCTCCCCCCCCCATCTACATTTTTTGGGGGGAACACCCTACTACTGACTCTGCCTCAGAACAAGGGCAGCTGCCTTAAAAGCACCCTCAGTCCTTTTCCAAGTGCCCCTCAAATTTATTTTATATTATTAAATTTGTACATCGCCCTAAACCTGTAGATCTCAGGGCGGTTCGTGACATAAAATTACAATATAAAATAATACAAAATACATGATGAAATTAAGAACAGAAGGAAACCAGTAACACATTTAAAAGGGATGATAGTATGGGTGGAGGGGGGAGAAATGGGCCCCACATTTATTTCTTAAAGCCATTTTCATAAACCGCTTAATAAAAAAAATGTCTAAGCAGTGTAAATAAAACAGAAAAATAATTTATTAGTAATGTACAGACGGAAAACAAAAAACAAAAAACCCAACAGAATTTAGAAAGAAGCAAACACAGCTAAATGGCGTGCCCAGGTTTGCCGAAATAATTGCTGAAAATGTTTCAGCTCAATCTTTTGAATATACAGGTGAAACTCGAAAAATTAGAATATGGTGGAAAGGTTCATTTCTTTCAGTAATTCAACTTAAAAGGTGAAACTAATATATGAGATAGACTCGTGACATGCAAAGCGAGATATATTTGTTATAATTGTGATGATTATGGCGTACAGCTGATGAGAACCCCAAATTAACAATCTCAACTTTGGGGTTTTCATCAGCTGGACGCCATAATCATCACAATTATAACAAGCAAAGGCTTGACATATCTCGCTTTGCATGTCATGAGTCCATCTCATATATTAAACTCCAGTAGCTAATGAAAACAATTGGTTACATAAATGGACTTTTCCATGATATTCTAATTTTTCGAGTTTCACCTGTATATACATATATTTGGCAATGGTAATGTTTTATTTTGCAGTTTTGTAAACCGCTTAGAGGTTGTTGTTTTTCAAAAACGGTCCTGCGGTGTTGAAAGTTGTTAAATAAGATAAATAAATAAATCCCCAAGGCCCCTCCCAGGTTGAGGAACCATTTTACAATCCTCCACCCTCCTATTATCTACCTATGGAGGCCCCTCCGCCATTTTGAAAACCGCCCTTGCCAATTTCGGCATTGTGCCGGGAGCCTCAACCAAGTGGGCGAGGCTCCCGGCTTCGGACGTTGCCCCGTCCTTGACCCACGAGGGGCGGGGCGGCCATGGGGCGATGGAGATGCTAAACCTGTGCCCTCACCCCCGGCCAAGATTGACCCTGAAGAGGACTCTATAGACAACATGGCAACGGCGAGGTAGGTTTTACCATAGTTTACGGCATGAGGTCACTTCCTGTGGGGAGCCATCTTGGATCCCAGGGAGACAGGCAAGAGTTTTGGTCCTAGGGAAGGCCTTTCCGCTGCTTCCGATGAAGCCTCTCTTCCGATGAAGCCTCTCCTACCCATCGGTCTGTTCCATTCATGTTGCCTCCATTTGAGGTTCAGGTTTTCCTCCACTCCCATATGCCTTCTTCCTTTCCTCCTACGGCTCACAGCTGCAGTTTGGGGAGGGTCCTCATTTCCAGGTAGCTCCGTCCCCCCATTGCTGGATCAGGTTGGGGCCAGGAAAGCCCCACAGCATTTCCATTTTGCTGCCCCTACGGGACCTTATCGAGGCAGCGGATGCTTCTCGTTTTTCCCGGTCGAGGCAAAAATGGGTTCTGCTTTTCACAAGCACCTGGGGGGGTCGGTCACAGCAAGGGAACCCCACCTCCCAAAGGCGATCTGGTCCTGCCTGTCTCCTGTTCCCTTTAAGAAAGTTAAACTAGGGGGCGTGGGGGAACAGGAACACATTCCTGATATATTACAAAGTTGGAGCATCGTTAGCAGAGGATGGGGCGAGGGTTCAAGAAGGCACCTTTTCTCCCCAGTAGGAGGGAACAAGAGGCAAGTGGGCCCTTGGTCAATGCCCTGACCTGCCTGCCCCATTTTTGCACCCAATGAAGTAGCCAAGACCCATGGCCAGCTCCTGCCCAGAGCTGAAATCCAGCGGCTCCCATCTCAAGCCGTGAGAAGGGATTTATCCACAGATGGAAAATGCCGGTGGAGATTCGTCTGCCGACAGCTCCGACTCTTTACCCTCCTGTCTTCCGCTGGAACTCTTTAAAAGAAATAAAAAAATCCTTCGCGTATGGGAGGGGAAGAGAGTGTTTTCAAGCTTCCCGCAGAGGTTCGAAGCCGGGAGGTGCTCATTTCTCTTCTAGGGTTGAAAAGCTTCAAGATATTCCTTGCAGGAAGGAGCTGCGTTCGAAAGAGCCGCCGGGAGTGGCTGGGCCAATCCAGTCAGATGGATTGAGGTCACTTCCTGTGGGGAGCCATCTTGGATCCCAGGGAGACGGGCAAAGGGTTTGGTCGTAGGGAAGGCCACAAATAAATACATTTCTCATTTCTGATTTCCCCGCAAGCGAGCGCTTTCAGTACCAGAGGTCGGCTCGGTGCTGCTGGTTGTAGAGCAGAAGCTTAATCTGGTCTCTGATCTGGTTGACAAGGACCTGGGAGAGCAGGATACCAACCAGCTGCGAGAGGGAAACAAACACAGACGGAACAGGACAGTGAGAGCAGCAAAAAAGGAGACGGGTTTAAGCGGAGCTTCTGGGCGGCGGCAGAGACTTGCCTGGCTGTGAACAAACCTGGTGGGAAAACTTGGCATCCCCTCTGCAGCCTCTCCACAAAGGGCATCCAACCTGGTGGCCCCCAGATGCAAAGGAAGGGCATTGTGGTACTAGAGCTGGGGTCGGCAACCTAAGGCCCATGGGCCACAAGCGGCCCATGGGGGTCGTTTAACCGGCCCGTGGACCCTCGCCGCCCGCTCTGTCGGCTCCCGTGCACCGCACTAAACCGGCGCGAAGACCGCCTTCCGCAACGCTGGGCGGCTTCCCATTGGTTCCAGGAAGCTCCCACAGCCAATGGGAAGCTGCGCACACCTCCTCCGCGCTGGAAGGAGCATTTGCGCAAGCACGCATGTGCGCTCCGGCTCACCGCGGCGTCTGCGGGACCGTGAACTGGCCAAGCCGCAAAAACTTTGCCGAACCCTGTACTAGCTAAAAAAGTTGGAGTTCTTGATAGAAGCGATGCAGAAAATAGTAGAAAAACAAGAACTCAGGCCCCAATGATGATTCAATGGATTCAAGTTTTTTCAAGTCTCTTATGAATAGATTTATTTCTTGAAGTTTATATATCAGGTGAAATTAATGTGCCAGTACAAGGCCCTGTTTCGGTGATTCTTCAGCTAATAGCAAGCAACCAGTACACGTCGACCTTAAGACTCTATTAGCTGAAGAAGAATCACCGAAATAGGGCCTTGTACTGGCACATTAATTTCACCTGGTATATAAACTTCAAGAAATACCGTATTTTTCACTCCATAAGATGCACTTTTTCCTCCCAAAAAGTAAGGGGAAATACCTGTGCGTCTTATGGAGCGAATGGTGGTCCCTGGAGCCAAATTGCCCAGGGGCCAAAAGCAGATCCTGCTTTTTTTAAAAAAAAGAAAGAGAGAGAAGGGGGTGTTGAAAGGACCCCACTCAGCAGCTGATCAGCAAGAGATGGGGAGAGAGATAAGACCCCCAGCCCCCTCTGGGCCCCACCCCCTTGCCCAGGCCTCCATTGTTGAATGTGCCTGCAGAGGGAGGCTGTTTGTTTCCCCAGCCACATGTAACTGGGTGATTAGATTATCTTTCTGCAAACTGTAGAAAAAGTTCCCTTTCCTTTAGAAGCTGCAGAAATGTGAGTTGAACCACATAAAAATGGGGCTTTTCCTCTTTACTTTTCCCCCTTTGCAAAAAAAGCTGCACAAATCTGAGCTGATCCTCAAAAGTCCAGGGCTTTTCCCTTTGCAAAAAAAAGCTGCACAAATTTGAGCTGATCCTCAAAAAAAAAAACAGGGCTTTCCCCCTTTCCTCCTCTAAAAACTAGGTGCGTCTTATGTTCAGGGGCGTCTTATGGAGCGAAAAATACGGTAAATCTGTTCATAAGAGACTTGAAAAACTTGAATCAATTGAATCATCATTGGGGCCTGTGTTCTTGTTTTTGACCCCTGTACCAGAGCATAACAACTGGATCAGGCCAGTGGCCCATCTAGGCCAGTATCCTGTTCTCAAAGTGGCCGACCAGTTGCCCATGGGAAACCCGCAAGCAGGATTCGAGCACAAGAGCAACTCTCCCCTCCTGCAGTTCCCAGCAACTGGGATTCAGAAGCGTTGCTGCCTCTGACCGCAGAGAGAGAGAGAGCATAGCCGTTGTGGCTTCTCCGTGAATTTGGATAATCCTGTTTTAAAGCCATCCAAGCTGGGGCCATTGCTGTCCCGAGTCTTCAAACATTCAGCTGAAAGGGTTAATTAGCTAACCTGTATATATTTACCTGAATGTATTGTTAGTCCAGAAGTATAAAAGTGCCTCTGTTAAGCTTTGCCTTATGAAACCTCTCTGTAAAGCTGTGAACTCTGATCTGCATTGCACTTCTTTCTGGCAAGCTATGACTAAGAGTCTGGAGATAACAGTAGAAGGTCGACTGTCCTTGCACAGAGAGGAACTGTTGTCTAGGTCAGAGATAGGATGGCCTTGCTGAAGTGCGCATGAACCAACTCAGGGCTAAATGTCCTTTTGCCTTATATGTACAACAGGAAATGTACAACAGGAAATGTTCCTTATATGGACAAGAGGAAGATTCCTGGGGTGGGAAGAGAGACAGAGAACTGTCTATAAGAACTGTCTGAAAATTGATTTTTTTTTGTACTTGACTGTCTGAACACCGCAGTACCTCTGCATGCAGAAAATAAATCTTTCTCTCTCTGAAGCCAGCAGCCTCAGGTGTCTTTTCTGCTTCCATGTTTTCTCACTGGGCGCAACCGTGGGAACCCGTAGGGGCAAATAAGGCTCCAAGCTTCATAGGATGCTGAAGACTTCCAGTGTAAAAGGGATAAAAATGTTTCTCTGCCCACTTTCTCCATGCCATATAAACTTCCATCACGTTTGCTTTTTCCCTAAACCAGCGTTTCCGAAACTTGGGTCTCCAGCTGTGTTCGGACTACAACTCCCATCATCACTAGCTAGCAGGGCCAGTGGTCAGGGATGATGGGAGTTGTAGTCCGAAGACAGCTGGAGATGCAAGTTTGGGAAACGACTCTCTAAACCAGGCATAGGCAACCTTCGGCTCTCCAGATGTTTCGGACTACAATTCCCATCATCCCTGACCACTGGTCCTGTTAGCTAGGGATCATGGGAGTTGTAGGCCAAAACATCTGGAGAGCTGAAGGTTGCCTATGCCTGCTCTAAACTAAAAAGCCCCAAAGGTAGCAACCTTCCCCATCCCCTCGACCACGTGGGATGCCCTTTTCTGAACCTTTTCCAAATCTACAATATCCAACTTGAGACGAGGCGACCAGAACTGTACACAGTATTCTAAGGGTGGTGTTGGATTTCAGGGTTGCCAGGACCGGGGCCTTTCAACCACCCAACAGGAATGTGCTAGGTTCTTCCTGAAAGCCAACAAAGAGGGAGGCAGATGCACCTCGCAAATGGAGGGCATTCCACAAACGGGGAGCCACCACCGAAAAGGCCCTGCCATGGGGCAATGCCAACTGGTGCCCCACCATGGTGGAAGCAGCTCCCAAGCTTTGCCTGCAGACTGTAGGGTCCAGGGGGCACCTGGGCCACCCTGAAACAACACCCAAGATGAGGGGGCAAGCCGATTACCTGGGGAATTGCCAATCCCAGCGCTACTCCGCCCAGGAGGAAGAGGTTGCTGTGGATCCAGTTCACCAGCTTGTCGATGCAGCCGTTGGTATAGATGAACTCGCTGGCCTCCAGGTAGTTGAAAGCCTGCATCCCTTGGCCGCACATGGTGTTGATGACCGACTGCATGGGAAGAAGCGTGTTGGAGAAAATGAAAACTTCATAAAATTGTATCGTCTGACGATTCCGTTTTGAGTCACCGGCCTAGCTGAACTGAAAGGGCCTGTCCCTGCCTTTTACAGTACAGAACTAGCTGTTTTAGGTACTGTATGCAGCGAACGTTGGCTCCAGAACACTGAAAAGAATAAACTGTTAGAATCTGCCGCGGCCGTGGTACGCATGAAAAGAGAAGCAGCTAGGCATGGCATTTGTGATTAGTCTTGAATTGTTTTGCAGACAGATGAAATAGGACATTGGAATACTTTGAATGAACAGGAAAATTAGTCAAAGTCTAATCCAATTAGTCAAAGCCAAATGATTTTGTTGATGATGATAATAATTAATAATAATAATAATAATAATAATAATAATAATAATAATTGTGAGGTTTGCGTGATGGTGCTTACGAGTGACGAAACAGGAACCCAAACAGTCTTTGGGCAGTTTTATTGTGCAAAACTATTTACAGTGCAGAGCTACGAAAAGCATGTCCGTCTCAGTTGCTGGCAGAATCCGGGAGTGGCCCCTTCCGGCCCCTTCCCCAGCATAAGAGCTTCGGCACCCCAAATCTCCTCCTACCACTATGAAACCCCAAAAGAGGACAGGACAGTCTTTATGTATGCCACAACAGCTGCAAGGATTTTAGCAGCTAAAAACTGGAAAACTGAAGAGATACCAACGGTGGAAGAATGGCAAATGAAAATGATTGAATATATGGAGCTCGCAGGACTGACCAGGAAACTCCGAGACCAGAGGGATGAAGCGGTACAGAAAGATTGGAAGAAATGTAAAGATTATTTGAAAATTTATGCTAAGATTAGTATCTGAGAATTGAACTAGAAGATATGTTAGGCTACAGTTATGGAAAATAGAAAGATTAAGATAGAAGATTAAAAAAGATAGAAGTTTGTTAAGGAATTTAGATTAAGAATAAAATAAGGTGTTACAGATGATTATACAATGTTAAGAAACTACTAACGATGTTATACAATGAACGCAGGAGAGGACGTGAGGAAGTCAGTTAACAATGTCAAGGAATGAATGATAATAGCTATTATAGTTGTTTTTTGTTGTTATTGTTATTTTTTCTTGATTTTTGTATTTTGTATTTTTTTTAAAAAAATAGTTATAGTGTGTAGTGTTAGTTTTTTATGTTTGTGTTATATTGTTGAAAATTTAATAAAATTCTATATATATATATTTAAAAAAAAAACAAATCTCCTCCTACCCTCCTTGCGTTTCACCCCTCTGTGCAATTGGGGCGCCGGAAATGGCGTGCTTCCCTCCTGACCAGCCGGACGAGGTGCTGCTGCTCAAAAGGCGTCTCTGTAAGCTAACGGATCCTCCGTCCCCCTCAGCGGGCCAGAAGGCAGCTCCCTGACATTAACAATTTATTTATACCCTGCCCATCTGGCTGGGTTTCCCCAGCCCCTCTGGGCGGCTCCCAACAGAAAATTAAAAACACGATAAAACATCAGACATTAAAAACTGCCCTAAACAGGGCTGCCTTCAGATGTCTTCTAAAAGTCAGATAGTTGTTTATTTCCTTGACATCTGATGGGATGGCGATCCACAGGGCGGGCGCCACCACCGAGAAGGCCCTCTGCCTGGTTCCCTGTAACCTCACTTCTCGCAGGGAGGGAACCACCAGATAAATCATCATCATCATCATCATTATTAGGGGGAGTGCTATATTCCTTCTGCTTCTGAAGATCCTCTCTTTCTACTGTGTTTCCAAACAGATCGGATGTGTGGCTGTAGGATATACCTGGTCGTCGGTTTGCAAGCAACAGGAATAAGGCACAGAGCAGCGTTCCCAGCTGGGGTTGTGGGCCGTGCAGTTGAAATACAAGTTTTGGGACCAGTCTTTATAGGAGACGCCACCACAGCAGCTGAACTGCAAAGGGAAGAGAAGGAAGAGAAGGAGTCAAGGCAGAGCGGCTGGATGGAAGCAGGCGCCGGAGAGGGTCCCCGACACTTCCCCTTCCCTTTTCAAACATAAAAAAACTTAGAAATTTTTCATCTAGATAAATAGCGAAACATCCCACCCAAACGCAGAAGCTGGTTTTACGCAGAAGCTGGTGTTTAGGCAATACATACAAGGTAAGGTAAAGGTAAAGGGACCCCTGTCCATTAGGTCCAGTCGCGGACGACTCTGGGGTTGCGGTGCTCATCTCACTTTATTGGCAGAGGGAGCCGGCGTACAGCTTCCAGGTCATGTGGGCAGCATGACTAAGCCGCTTCTGGCGAACCAGAGCAGCGCACGGAAACGCCCTTTACCTTCCCGCCGGAGTGGTACCTATTTATCTACTTGCACTTTGACGTGCTTTTGAACTGCTAGGTGGGCAGGAGCTGGGACCGAGCAACGGGAGCTCACCCCGTCGCGGGGATTCGAACTGCCGACCTTCTGATCAGCAAGCCCTAGGCTCTGTGGTTTAACCCACAGCGCCACCTGCGTACAAAGCATCAGCCAAATAACAGTTCTTATCTTTTTGTACAGAGGGCAACAGAACAGTTTTAAGTTAACCAAAAAGTTCTGCGCAGTGGTCCCTTGGTTCTCAAACTTAATCCGTTTTGGAAGACCGTTCCAAAACCAAGGCACGCTTTCCCATAGAAAGTAATGCAAAAGGGATTAATCCATTCCAGACTGGTGGTAGTCATTGTTTGGATGTGGGACTTTTATCCATTTCTGCAGTAACACAATCAATCAGTCAGTAGCTGAACTGGGTTTCACACAGTCACAAAAGCCAATTAACAAATGAACCGAGAAAGCCTCAAAAACGCAAAATAAATAGCAAAAACAAAAGGGCCAAACTGAATCCATTCCAGAAGTCTGTTTGAATTCCGAAATGTTCAAAAACCAAGGCTCAGCTTCTGATTGGTGCAGGCGCCCCGGAAACAATAGCTGACAGCCGCATCAGACGTTCGGCTCCCGAGAAACGTTCGAAAACCGAAACACTTACTTCCAGGTTTTGGGTGTTTGAGAACCAAGGTACCACTGTAATGTGTAAAGAGTCCTCTGTGCGCGCGCCGAAACCGGTACCTCCGGGTTCGGCGCGTTCGTAACCCATAACAAACACAACCCACAGTGAACGCAACCAGAGGTATGACTCTAAAGCAAACACATTGGCATTTGGCAATAACAAAAGTTCCTTTAGAAACACAATTTACAAAGACTCATAATCTAGTCTCTAGAAACTTGCTATAACATGACATAATAATAGCAAAGCAGTGATATTTTAGGGAGCAGGCTAGCAGGCGGGTCCCATGACTTACATCACAGGAGCCTACACAACACAAAACACTGTTGCTGTATGTTGTTGTTTGTTGTTGTTGTTCAGTCGTTCAGTCGTGTCCGACTCTTCGTGACCCCATGGACCAGAGCACGCCAGGCACGCCTATCCTTCACTGCCTCTCGCAGTTTGGCCAAACTCATGTTAGTAGCTTCGAGAACACTGTCCAACCATCTCATCCTCTGTCGTCCCCTTCTCCTTGTGCCCTCCATCTTTCCCAACCTCAGGGTCTTTTCTAGGGAGTCTTCTCTTCTCATGAGGTGGCCAAAGTACTGGAGCCTCAACTTCAGGATCTGTCCTTCTAGTGAGCACTCAGGGCTGATTTCCTTAAGAATGGATAGGTTTGATCTTTTTGCAGTCCATGGGACTCTCAAGAGTCTCCTCCAGCACCAGAATTCAAAAGCATCCATTCTTCGGCGATCAGCCTTCTTTATGGTCCAGCTCTCACTTCCGTACATTACTTGCTGTATGTAGGTTTTATTTTATTTGCTTTTTATCTTATATTTTGGAAATGTACATCCAGTTTTTTTTCACTTAATTTTTTTTTTTGGGGGGGGCAATCTTGGGGCCCTAACCTAGAGCTTGCTTAGCTTATACGTAAATCTGGCACTGTGTGGAACCACCACCTGCAACCATCTGGAAGCAGTTTATAAACCAAAACTCACCTCTTTCTGGCCGAAGTCAATGAGGTTCTGGAGGTCCAAGTCATCCCGGTAATGTACGATGGCGTTGTTGACGATTTCGCTCACTTTCCCGCGTGCCTGTAAGGAAATCGGAACAAGGCTATGGAGGGAGTTTAGAGCTAAAAGGGTTAACCGTCCTGCAGGAGGCAGGCCAGGGATGTTGAATTTATTTGATTTATTATCCGTTTATTAATTAAATTTGTATACTGCAGGTCTCAGGGCAGTTCACAGGATCAAATCATAATCAAAAGACATAAAAGAAAAAGAAAAAGAAAAAAATACCTTGGAAAACAAGAAGCAGCAACTCCTAGCAGTGCTCAATTTAAAACACAACTTTATTATGTGATATAATGTGGTCATGCCACAGGCAGAAAATATAAAGCAATGCAGCTACAGAACAACTTATTTAATAAATAGTAATAACTGCTAAAATGTACTTATAAACGAGCCTCTTACATATGTACGGTACCTTAAGTATGTTTTTTAATTTTATTAAAGATTTATTTCTTGATTTACAAAAGTGTGCGCAATGTCTCTCTCGTATTTTTTCCATGTAACATTTTTACAAATCAGTTTTGGTTGTTGAGACATTAGGGAGAGAAGGGGGAAAGAGGAGGGTGGGATGGGGAGATAGGTGGAGTGGGGTGACGATGTTTCTATTTTCCTTAATATATGTAGGGTTTGGTGTCAGCGTTGTTTGTGTAGGTTCTCTGTTGTTCGCTTGTGCTTCTTTGGTGGTGAGAGAGGTCGGGATTGGCGTAGGGTGTGGTTGCTCATTTGTGGTTGGCTGTGGTGGTCTTTGGTTTCCTGTGTGAGTGGGGTTGGTGCGTGTTTTGGGTCAGGTTAGCCATATTGATTTGTATGCTGTCGGTAGATTTTTGTCATTGTCTTGTTGGGCTGTGTGTGTGATGAAGGGGAACCATGCCGGAGTGAAGGTGTTTGTCCCCGTGTCAGTTTCAGGTTACTGGTTAGTTTTTCTAGTAGGGCTGTTTCCCATACTACCATATTTTCTGGCGTATAAGACGACTGGGCGTATAAGACGACCCCCAACTTTTCCAGTTAAAATATAGAGTTTGAGATATACTCGACCGCAGATTCTCCACCCGGCGTATAAGACGACCCCCGACTTTTGAGTAGATTTTCCTGGATTAAAAAGTAGTCTTATACACCAGAATATACAGTTACTTGGTACCATTGGTGCATGTTTACTACTGTCAGGTCTTTCCAGTGTCTGGTTATGATGTTTCTGGATGCTGAGAGTAGATGGGTTATGAGTTCTTTGTGTTGTAAATGGGCGTTATTGTCTTGGAAGATGTGTAGTAAGACCAATTCTAGGGTGGTTTCTAACACTTGCTTGGTAATTTTACATATTTCTCGTGTGGTTGTTGTCCAGAAAGGTTGGATTTTGGGGCACTCCCACCACATGTGAAGGTATGTGCCTGTGGAGGTGCACCCTCTCCAGCATTTTGGTGAGGTTCCTGGGCGTATTAGCGCTAATTTTCTTGGCGTTCGATACCACCTGTAGGTGAGTTTTAGGGTGAGTTCTCTTCTTTTCGTTGATATGGATTTAAAGTGGGGTTTAGACCACATTCTGGTCCATTGCGTGGGATTGATTTCATATCCTATGTCATCCTCCCATTGTTTTTTGATTGAGTCTAGGGAGCTCGTGGGATTTTTGAGTAGTATTTTGTTCCTTAAGTATGTTTACAAACTCCGTGATACAGTATTAAGTAAATTAGAAACATCACCACCCCACCCCACCCATCTCTCCATCCCGGCCACCTCTCCCCCCCTTTTCTTCCTAATGTCTCAACAAACGAAACTGATGTGTAAAAATGTTACATGGAAAAATACAAAAGAGACACTGCATATACCTTTGTAAAACAAGAAAATCCTGAATATATATATATATATATATATATATATATATGTCACACATTACAAATTTCTCTAAACAGGGCTGCCTTCAGATGTCTTCTAAATGTCAGGTAGTTGTTTATCTCATTGACATCTGGTGGGAGGGCGTTCCACAGGGCGGGCGCCACTACCGAGAAGGCCCTGTAGCTTTGCTTCTCACAGCGGGGGAACAGCCAGAAGGCCCTCGGAGCTGGACCTCAGTGTCTGGGCTGAATGATGGGGGTGGAGACGCTCCTTCAGGTATACAGGACCGAGGCAGTTTAGGGCTTTAAAGGTCAGCACCACAGATACCGGAAAACATGCAGGGGAGAGGGGGGCTGGCTTGGGCGAGTGGGGGGAGAACTTTGGCCTCCCTTTTCTCTCCCCCCCTTAAACTTCCCTCTCCCGCATCCAGTTAGCCACCTCCCTCCCCACAAACGCTCCTTGTCCCTCCAGTTTAAGTGTTTCCATATCGTCCCTCCAATGGCAATGGGAACAAATCACCGCCAGTTTTTGATACTGGGTAGTAGACTGCAGCCTGGTTTATTGCTTTCATTTTATGGATCAGTGGTCTCATTAGATAGTAAAATTCATGTTAAATTGCTTTTTTAGGGGTTGTTTTTAAATTGTCTACAAGACAGAGCTGTTCCACCTGGCCTTTGGGTTGGTTTCAGTTTAACCCTGATGTTTCATTCTTTTGGTGTGGTTGGTGGGCTACTTAAAAATGAGGCTGCAGCATAGCTGTCAAGTCTCCCCTTTTTTGCAGGAAACTCCCTTATTCCAAGCCGTTTCCCGCTGCTATCCTTTATTGTTGATATCCCTTAAATTTCCCTTATTTCCGGGAAGGACAGTTGGAGTCCGGGGACTCCTTGGGTCCCTGCCTTTCTCAGCCCTGCCTGCCTACCTACCTCACAGGACTGTTGTGGGGATTAAATGAGGACTAGGACCAGGGAGCTCCTTGGAGAAAAAGGTGGAATATAAATACCTAATAACAAACAGACAAACAGATATATAAAGAAGAAGAAGATAAAACAGACGAATGTTTCTCGGCAACAGGTGCTCAAATTAAGCATTGCTGCCCCGAACTGGAGGCAGAGCAGAGCCAACCTGGCCAGAAGCCACCAGTGGTCCTCTCCTCCTGCATGAATTGGCCTAATCCTTTTCTAAAACCATCCAAGTTGGTGCCCATCGCTGCTCCCTGTGGCAGGGAGTTCCAGAGGTTAACCGTGTGCTGCGTGAATAAGTGCTTTCTTTTCTCTGCCCTGATTTCTCTTTCCTGGGAGCTCTTTCCTGGTGTAAATTTATTTGTAGCATGGGGGGGGGGAGGATTACCGCGGCATGGACTGTCGCTGAGAAACGTAGACTGTCCCCAGGACGGGTGAGGGTGCTGATCCCTTATTTTCAAATCCGAAACTTGACAGCTGTGGGCTGCAGTCTAGATTAAATTTTAAATTGTATTTTAAATTGTATTTTAATGAATTGTTTTATGTTTTTGTTGTGATTTTATTGGTGTTAGCCGCCCTGAGCCCGGTTTGGCAGGGAAGGGCGGGGTATAAATAAAATTATTATTATTATTATTATTATTATTATTATTATTATTATTTTGCAATACTTTATGTGGGAAAGCACACCTTGGTTTTAGAACACTTTGGTTTTGGAACAGACTAAGGATTAAGCTTGAGAACCAAGGTGCCGCTGCATTTAATTCTAACCCTGAACACGTCAAGTCCTGTTCCTACACACACACACACACACACACACAAACACACCCTGAACACCTGTCTCCAAAGGAGTAGCTTAGGGACATTCCAGGGAACAACGCTGCTCACTTCAACCCCACGCAAAACCTCCCAAGCCCCGTTTTCCCCACCCGGAACAATCGCCTCCGCACACTGGCTACCTTGTCGGAGAAGACGAACCCCAGGACACCCGACGCCAGCTGCAGCAGGAAGATGACCGTCAGGCAGACAGAGAACTGCAGGGGAGAGAATTTCGTAAGTGAAAGATCACAGAGCCAACGGCAGGTCAATGCTCAAGGGAGGTGGGTTCAGATCCAAGGGCCTTCTGGCGGTTCCCTCACTGCGGTTCTCCCCCAACAGAATATTAAAAACACGATAAAACACCAGACATTAAAAACTTCCCTGAACAGGGCTGCCTTCAGATGTCTTCTAAAAGTCAGAAGGTTGTTTATTTCCTTGACATCTAACGGGAGTACGTTCCACAGGGAGGGCGCCACCACCAAGAAGGCCCTCTGCCTGGTTCCCTGTAACTTCACTTCTCGCAGGGAGGGAACCACCAGAAGGCCCTCGGAGCTGGACCTCAGTGTCCGGGATGAACGATGGGGGTGGAGACGCTCCTTCGGGTCTACTGGGCGGAGGCAGCTCATCTATAAAGCAGCTCATGCAGATTTTATGCAAATATGTGCCCGCCCCTTTTGGCAATGCCTAAGAGTTCACTGTAGTCGCTGACTGGACCTGGTAATAGTAATAATAATAATAATAATAATAATAATAATAATAATAATAATAAATTATGGTGGTGGGTTTCCCCAGCCACTCGGGGCAGCTTCCAACTAAATATTAAAAATATATTAAAACACCAGTCATTAAAAACTTCCTTAAACAGGGCTGCCTTCAGGTGTCTTCTAAAAGTTATGCAGTTCTTTATCTCCTTAACATCTGATGGGAGAGCGTTCCACAGGGAGGGTGCCACTACTAAGAAGGCCCTCTGCCTGGTTCCCTGTAACCTCACTTCTTGCAGGGAGGGAACCGCCAGAAGGCCCTCGGAGCTGGACCTCAGTGTCCGGGCCGAATGATGGGGGTGGAGACGCTCCTTCAGGTCTACTGGGCCGAGGCACCAGCACTTTGAATTGTGCTCGGAAACGGGGGGATCCATTTCTTTGTACCTTCCCACCAGCTGGAGGTCCCTGCCTTCCCGGCCCCAATGGGTTTTACATTCTATTTATTTTTTTAAAAAAATGAATTTAACTTTTATTAATTGGGGGGAAATACAGACATATACAGGAATACAAAAGTTCATTTCAATAACAAATCAAAAAGAAAACAAAATATGAAAAGTAGAAGAAAATAAGAATACAAGAAAGAAATATAAGAGAAAAGCTATATATAAAAAGAAACATTACCTTCTTGATTAACACTTAATTAAAACTTCTGGATTTCAACCTTCCAATCATTCTCATTACACTGTTTATAATGTCGTTATTTTTCTCGCACAGTTTAATAAACTTTAATATAATTTCTGACTATTAAAAAACAAAAAACAAAACCCACAATATTTAGTATCTGGTTTTATTTACAAATATCATCCAAGTTCTGCTAGTATGGAATGATTCGTGCTATATAATCTTAAATAATCCTTAAATTTTCTCCATTCTCCATATATTTCCTGATTTAATGCTCCTCTAATTCTTCCCGTCAGTTTTGATAATTGTAAATATTCTATCATTAAAAGTTGCCAGTCTATAACCGTCGGTAATGATTCATTATTCCAGTTTCTCCATGGGTTTTACATTCTAAGGCTGGAGAGATATTTCATGATAAATCCCGGACCCCTGTCAGGGGACATTTTGCAGCAAGCGATTGGGGGGGGGGGGGGACGACCATTATGGAAGACCCGTCCATATTAACCAAGACGGCCAAATATCACAAGGAGCGGCTCCACCCCCATCATTCAGCCCGGACACTGAGGTCCAGCGCCGAGAGCCTTCTGGCAGTTCCCTCGCTGCGAGAAGCCAAGTTACAGGGAACCAGGCAGAGGGCCTTCTCGGTAGTGGCTCCCTCCCTGTGGAACGCCCTCCAACCAGATGTCAAAGAAAAAAACAACTACCAGACTTTTAGAAGACATCTGAAGGCAGCCCTGTTTAGGGAAGCTTTTAATGTTTAATAGACTATTGTATTTTAATAATCTGTTGGAAGCCGCCCAGAGTGGCTGCAGAAACCCAGCCAGAAGGGTGGGGTATAAACAATAAATTATTATTATTATTATTATTATTATTATTATTATTATCCGAGCGCACACTTCCAGTGGCAAGGGCTCCCTTTGCTTAAGGATGCCCAGGCTGCAGGAAGTCTCTGATGCCAGGGCTGCCCTGCCTTTCCCCAGCTTCCTCCCGGGGACGATGCCCAGCGGTTCTCACCGTCTGCAGCAAGCAGATGTTCTCCCGCAGGGAGCCGATGCAGCCGCAGAACGTGATGAAAAACATCAGGATGCCGACGACGATCAGCAGGATGGCAGGGTCCACGGCGAGGCAAGCCATGGCCGCTTCTGCAGCGGGAAAGGAAGAGCAGGGAGTCAAACGCAGGCCTCCCCATCCCGTCGCAACAGCTCCTCCCTGCTAGCTATGGCTAAGCACACCTATGTGTTGCAGCGGGTTGGAATACATGGCCTTTGGGGGTCCCTTCTAAACTCTTAGGATTCTGTCCCCAACCACTCTGTATTATGCTTATTTTCATTTAAATGTGGGGGTGGCCCCAAGGCAGCATTACATTAGTAATCCAAGAATAATAATAATAATAATAATAATAATAATAATAAATTTTTATTTATACCCCGCCCTTCCCAGCCAAAAACTGGGCTCAGGGCGGCTAACACTAAAATCACAGCAAAAACATAAACACAATCAATTTAAAATAACAGATTAAAATACAAATTAAAAAATTCAATATTAAAACTGCAGTCTCATTTTCAAATAACCCACCAATAAAAGAATGAAGCATAAATATCAAACAGAAACCAACCCAAAGGCCAGGTGGAACAGCTCCGTCTTGCAGGCCCTGCGGAAAGATGCCAAATCCCGCAGGGCCCTGGTCTCTTGTGATACGACTGTTCCACCAAGTCGGGGCCAATACTGAGAAGGCCCTGGCCCTAGTTGAAGCTAACCTAGCATCTTTGTTGCTCGGGACCTCCAAAAGATTATTATTTGAGAGAACAATGTGCAAAATCTAATACAGAAGCCGCAAACAGGAAAAACATTCACATTTGTACAAAAGGAAAATTTCAGTCTTTAAAGTTCCTTTCGCCAGGCTCCTTTGGGTATCAACGAAGGTAAGTCCAATCGGGGTGGGGGGTGGGATTCCGGTCTGGTCCCCGCCATCTTCGGACGCGCTCGCTGCAGCTCCTCTTCTAGCGCTGCAGGAGTGGCAGCTTCCTGGAGAGTAAGGTCCTGTATACCTGAAGGAGCGTCTCCACCCCCATCATTCAACCCGGACACTGAGATCCAGTGCCGAGGGCCTTCTGTCGGTTCCCTCACTGCGAGAAGCAAAGCTACAGGGAACCAGGCAGAGGGCCTTCTCGGTGTTGGCGCCCGCCCTGTGGAACGCCCTCCCATCAGAGGTCAAGGGAATAAACAACTACCTGACATTCAGAAAATACCTGAAGGCAGCCCTGTTTAGGGAAGTTTTTATTTTTCAAAAGTTTTTTATTTTCTAATATAAAAACATACAAAAAACCAACAACAAAACAATACAAAACCACCACAAAGCAAACAATAAAACAACAACATTAATACATTATTATATTCCAATACATTATATTTCCTTTACATTGTCTATTTTTAGGGAAGTTTTTAATGTGTGATATTTTTGTATTTGATTTCTGTTGGAAGCCGCCCAGAGTGGCTGGGAAAACCCAGCCAGATGGGTGGGGTACAAATAATAAATATTATTATTATTATTATTATTAAGGGGTTTTTTTTTGCTCCGGTTCCCCTCCGTACCCCAGGGAGGGTGTCTCTGGGGCGAAGCAAGCGTCGGCGTGGGGAGTCCGGGCGCAGGGCAAGACACGGAAGGCTCCTAAGCGCTGTTGCGCTGGGGTGCCTGGGTGTCTAGCGAATCGCAGAGGACTTCAAACATGCTTCGCTTCCACTCTAAGCAAGCCCAAGTCTGAGGGCCTTTCAAGGTCCAGAATGTTGTAGCTTAAGCCAAGTTGAGATGTAACATATGAATTGTAAGTATCAACTTTTGTATTTGTCCAGATATTACTTAGAAATCTTGATACCTTATGTAATGAATGTTCAAATACTAATAAGGTTTGGCTTATACCACCAGTTGTTGTTGTTCAGTCGTTCAGTCGTGTCCGACTCTTCGTGACCCCATGGACCAGAGCACGCCAGGCACCCCTATCCTTCACGGCCTCCCGCAGTTTGGCCAAACTCATGCCAGTCGCTTCGAGAACTCTGTCCAACCATCTCGTCCTCTGTCGTCCCCTTCTCCTTGTGCCCTCCATCTTTCCCAACATCAGGGTCTTTTCCAGGGAGTCTTCTCTTCTCATGAGGTGGCCAAAGTACTGGAGCCTCAGCTTCAGGATCTGTCCTTCCAGTGAGCACTCAGGGCTGATTTCTTTAAGAATGGATAGGTTTGATCTTCTTGCAATCCATGGGACTCTCAAGAGTCTCCTCCAGCACCATAATTCAAAAGCATCAATTCTACGGCGATCAGTCTTCTTTATGGTCCAGCTCTCACTTCCGTACATTACTACTGGGAAAACCATAACTTTAACTATACGGACCTTTGTTGGCAAGGTGATGTCTTTGCTTTTTAAGATGCTGTCTAGGTTTGTCATTGCTTTCCTCCCAAGAAGCAGGCGTCTTCTAATTTCGTGACTGCTGTCACCATCTGCAGTGATCATGGAACCCAAGAAAGTGAAATCTCTCACTGCCTCCATTTCTTCCCCTTTACCACCAGTAAATGTATGTAAATACATTAATACCTTGAGAGAGAATTTACTGAAGAAGCCCGGAAACTCTTCATGGGCGGAACAGGTGACAAACGCCGGCACCCTGTCTAACATTTGGGCGTAACATCTTCGACACTTCATCTGATTGGACTTACCTTCGTTGATACCCACAGCCGCCTAGCAAAAGCAACTTTAAACACTGAAATTTCCCTTTTGTACACATGTGAATGAGTTTCCTGTTTGTGGCTTCTGTATTAGACTTTGCACATTGTTCTCTCAATTCTTGGATTACTAATGTAAGATTTAGAACGTGGAATGTTTTGGTAGATTTCCGTGCGCCGTCTATGTGCTGCTTACTGTATACCAGTCTACTACGAGTATTGGCAGCATAGGTTTATTTTTTTCAGTGCCTGCTTTTCTGAGGCAAGAACGCCAGCCGCTTGGGAATAATGCAGGAGGAATTTCAGGGGTGCAGCCACCATTTTATTCCCTTAAATCCCAAGGTGGTGGTTTTCCAGCTTTCCTCGCATGGATCAGGTGAGCTTGTTTCAGTCCTCTTCTGAGCTAAAAAAGCAAGTGTACTCCCTCACAGAGCTAGCATCTCCAGCAACTTTGGCAAACTACAGTTCCCAGGATTCTTGGGGGTGGGGAGAACCCAACTTTTATTAAATTTATGGGGTGTTTGCAGCCTTGAAAAACAGAAAATGCCCTACAGCAGCGGTTCCTAGTTCTTATTGGGCTCCCGTCTGCTTGGTTCCATAAATTCATCCCCCATGCCCACTACCCTACAGTATAAAAAGCATTATTCACAATAGCAGTTTGCATGGCCCACTGAGGAAACTGTAAGAATGATTCAAAATATAATTAAAACTATGTAGTTTAATTAACGCGACAAAATTGAGGAACTTGTTCCAGTGAGGCCAGATATTGCAAGGAGAGCGTTTCCGCGCATTCTTATTGACGAAAAGTACTACAGTCGTACCTTGGAAGTCGAACGGAATCCGTTCCAGAAGTCCGTTCGACTTCCAAAACATTCGGAAACCAAAGCGTGGCTTTTGATTGGCTGCAGGAAACTCCTGCAGCCAATTGGAAGCTGCGGAAGCCACACCGGACGTTCGGCTTCCAAAAAAAAGTTCGGAAACTGGAACACACACTTCCGGGTTTTGATGGTTTGGGAGCCAATGCGTTTTAGATCCAAGGTACGACTGTACTTACTAAACACCCACAAACCTCCATCGATCACAGGTATATGGTAGCTAGTTTATGGAAAAATCAATAGCTATTACCAATAATTGGCTATTTGGGGGCAACTTGGAATCGTAAATACCGTATTTTTCGCTCCATGAGACGCACTTTTTTCCTCCTGAAAAGTAAGGGGAAATATCTGTGTGTCTTATGGAGCGAATGGTGGTCCCTGGAGCGGAATTGCCCAGGGGCCAAAAGAGGATCATGCTTTTTATTTTACAAAGAGAAAAGGGGGTGTTGAAAGGACCCCACTCAGCAGCTGATCAGCAAGAGATCGGGAGAGAGATAAGAGTCCCGGGCTCCCTTTCAGCCCCGCCCCCTTGCCCAGGCCTCCATTGTTTAATGTGCTGCAGAGGGAGGTTGTTTGTTTCCCCAGCTACATGTGACTGGCTGATTAGATTATCTGTATGGAAATTGTAGAAAAGGCTCCCTTTCCTTTAGAAGCTGCAGAAATGTGAGTTGAACCCCATAAAAACGGGGCTTTTCCTCTTTGCTTTTCCCCCTTGGCAAAAAAGCTGCAAAACTTAGTTGATCCTCAAAAAAACAGGGCTTTTAGGGGAGGAATACCAGAAAAATATTTTTTTTTCTTGTTTCCTCCTCTAAAAACGAGGTGCGCCCTATGGAGCGAAAAATACGGTACGAAGGAAATAGCTTTGAAAGCGAAAAGAGCAATAAAGCTTCAAAAACGAAGCAAGGAAGGTGTTTCAAGTAAGCAATCGACACACTCGAAGGGCTGACCTCAAGTGCCCTCCTGTTTCTTATTGCCACCCACTTCAGGAAGTACGGCCCAACAGTTTCGAGTTCGAGAGCCCTTGCTTGGCACACTGCTTGTGCTCCTTACCTGCATGCTTCATCAAGCGGGCATAGACTCCCACTGCCACCATCGCCATGGAGATCATCTGCCAAGACAAAGAAGCCCAGAATGTCAAGAGCGCCAGGCCAGAGACTAAGAAAATAGAATCATAGAATCCTAGAGTTGGAAGAGACCCCAAGGGCCATCCAGTCCAACCCCCTGCCAAGCAGGAAACACCATCAAAGCATTCCTGACAGATGGCTGTCAAGCCTCTGCTTCAAGACCTCCAAAGGAGACTCCACCACACTCCTTGGTAGCAAATTCCACTGTCCAACAGCTCTCACTGTCAGGAAGTTCTTCCTAATGTTTAGGTGGAATCTTCTTTCTTGTAGTTTGAATCCATTGCTCCATGTCCGCTTCTCTGGAGCAGCAGAAAACAACCTTTCTCCCTCCTCTACATGACATCCTTTGATATATTTGAGCATGGCTATCCTATCACCCCTTAACCTTCTCTTCTCCAGGCTAAACATACCCAGCTCCCTAAGCCGTTCCTCATAAGGCATCGTTTCCAGGCCTTTGACCATTTTGGTGGCCCGCCTCTGGACAGGAGGGCAACCAAAAGACCAGGCCGTCGCCACGTCCATCCCTGACTCACAGGGGAAAAGGAGAACCTCAAATCACAGAATTGTAGAGCTGGAAGGAACCCCAAGGGTCCTCTAGTCCAACCCCCTGCAATGCAGGAATCTCAGTGAAAGCAGCCGAGAGAGACGGCCATCCAACCTCTCCCATCCAGGGAAGGAGAGTCCACAACCTCCCGAGGAAGACAGTGGAACAGCTCTTACGGTCAGAACATTCTTCCTGAATCCGAGTCTTGCCCTCTGGAGCAGGAGAAAACAAGCTTGCTCCATCTTCCCTGTGACAGATCTTGAGATACTGGAAGATGGCTCTCTTTTCTCCTCTCAGTCTCCATTTCCAGGCTGAACACTCCCAGCTCCTTCAACCATTCCTCATCAGGCTTGGTTTCCACGCCCACAATCATCTTGGTTGCCCTCCTCTGCACACCTTCCACAGCTTGCCAACATCCCTCCAGATGTTGCTGAACTCAACTCCCCTAATCCCCAACCTCTGGCTGCGGCCAAGTCTGACACCCGCGATTCCCACATTGTATTTGCTGCGGTTCCTGCACTGCAGGGGGGTCCGACGAGATGGACCTTGGGGTGTCTTCAAATTCCCACAGGTCTCCCATCTGCTCTGTGCATCAACCCCTATGGCGGAGCCAGGAAACCTATATCTGTCCAGCTACTGCTGGACTCCCAACTCCCATCAGCCCCTGCAGCCAGTAGGCCACAATACAGGGGGTATTTGTGATGATTGCGAGCGTGGTGCTGATAATGCCAAGGTTGCAGGTTCGCTCCCCGCATGGGACAGCTGCATATTCCTGCATTGCCG
The DNA here is from genome assembly GCF_009819535.1 of Lacerta agilis. Taxonomy (NCBI): domain Eukaryota; kingdom Metazoa; phylum Chordata; class Lepidosauria; order Squamata; family Lacertidae; genus Lacerta; species Lacerta agilis. The sequence continues at coordinate 3,678,009 of NC_046321.1, read as the reverse complement.
GGGGTTGGACTAGATGACCCTCGGGGTCCCTTTCAACTCTAGGATTCTATGATTCCACATACCAGTTTTTGCGGGAGGGGAGAGGCAGGATGCAGGATAGATGGGCCATTGGTCCGATCCAGCAGGCTCCTTTCTCAAAAATGTATCATCTCCTCCACCCTGCCGCCCCATCACTGATCCTCCTCCCTTTCATGACCAGGGGGTCAGCAAACCTTTTCAGCAGGGGGCCGGTCCACTGTCCCTCAGACCTTGTGGGGGGGCCGGACTATATTTTGGAAGAAAAATTATGAACGAATTTGAAATATACTCGGAGTCAAGTGTGAATTTCATGCTCTTTATTCAGCTCATAGTAGTGAGGAATGCAGTTCCCCCCAAACGTTTGCTTTATATACACTATTTACACAATGGGCCCCATGTGATTGGCTAATTCTGGGATACTCCTGTATGCCAATCGGAGTGCGGATTCACTTCCACCTGGAGCTGGATTGGCTAGCTCCTGTGGACCAATCAGACTGCTGCATTCTGGATCCTATTGTTCTGGGACCAATCAGACTGCTGCAATCTCAATCCTATTGTTCTAGGACCAATCAGACTGGTGCATTTTGGATCCTATTCAACTCAGTACATAACAGAATTCCTATGCCCCACAAATAACCCTTTTAAATAAATGCCTTTTAAATAAAAGGACACATTCTACTCCAAGACTTTGGCCACCTCATGAGAAGAGAAGACTCCCTGGAAAAGACCCTGATTTTGGGAAAGATGGAGGGCACAAGGAGAAGGGGACGACAGAGGATGAGATGGTTGGACAGTGTTCTCGAAGCTACCAACATGAGTTTGACCAAACTGCGGGAGGCAATGGAAGACAGGAGTGCCTGGCGTGCTCTGGTCCATGGGGTCACGAAGAGTCGGACACGACTGAACAACAACAACAACACATTCTACTCATGTAAAAACACCAGGCAGGCCCCACAAATAACCCAGAGATGCATTTTAAATAAAAGGACACATTCTACTCATGTAAAAACACCAGGCAGGCCCCACAAATAACCCAGAGATGCATTTGAAATAAAAGGACACATTCTACTCATGTAAAAACACCAGACAGGCCCCACAAATAACCCAGAGGTGCATTTTAAATAAAAGGACACATTCTACTCATGTAAAAACACCCTGATTCCCGGACCATCTGCGGGCCGGATTGAGAAGGCGATTGGGCCAGATCCAGCCCCCAGGCCTTAGTTTGCCTACCCACGATTAACACCTCCCTGCTAACAAGGTGCCAGCTGCTGAATAGCGTCACTCTGGCTTGCAGCCTGCCATGTCAGAAATCCTCTCCTCCTTCCTTTGCAAAGGGATAATTTGTAGAGCAACCTTTTTTTCCCCTCCTGGCATTGAAAAGCGTGGGATTTGAAAGGAAGGCATTGGTGCTTAAGTGGGCAATTAGCTGCTGCAATTGTCTTGACACCTGGGGGTGGGGAGGCTCTCTTTGCAGCAGGAGGACAGGAAAGAAAGAAAAGAGGGATGGAGAAACAGAGAAAGAGAAAGAGAGAAGTCCTTGGCACAAAGGGCTTTACTTTTCTTCTTACAGCCTCATTCAGCGGAGCCAAGGTTAAATCATGCATTGCAGCAGAGCTTTGTGGACTTCTCCTACGTTAACTCGTGCAAAACCACTCACTGAGCGTGCCCATTTTACAGTTTCATTTTCCATTTTTAAAAAATTCCAACCCATCGTTGTAGTTATCATCTCTGTTTCTGCACATTATAAAACAAAGCAATAATTTTAAAAATGCCATCAAATGCCAACAGTGCCCTTCGGCTCTCTATATTGGACAAACAGGCCAAACTCTAAGCCAAAGGATAGTAAGGTAAAGGGACCCCTGACCGAAACAAAATAGAAAATTCTTTTCAGTAGCACCTTAGAGACCAACTGTGTTTGTTTTTGGTATGAGCTTTCGTGTATCTGAAGAAGTGTGCATGCACACGAAAGCTCATACCAAGAACAAACACAGTTGGTCTCTAAGGTGCTACTGAAAAGAATTTTCTATTTTGTTTCGACTATGGCAGACCAACACGGCTACCCACCTGTAACTGGACCCCTGACCATTAGGTCCAGTCGTGTCCGACTCTGGGGTTGCGGCGCTCATCTCGCTTTACTGGCTGAGGGAGCCGGCGTCCAGCTTCCGGGTCATGTGGCCAGCATGACTAAGCTGCTTCTGGCAAACCAGAGCAGCGCACAGAAACGCTGTTTACCTTCCCGCCGGAGTGGTACCTATTTATCTACTTGCACTTTGACGTGCTTTCAAAGTGCTAGGTGGGCAGGAGCTGGGACAGAGCAACGGGAGCTCACGCCGTCGCGGGGATTCGAACCGCCAACCTTCTGATCTGTGGTTTAACCCACCGCGCCACCTTACGCCAAAGGATAAATGGACATAAATCTGACATCAGGAATTACAAGGCAGAGAAACCAGTAGGAGAACACTTCAATCTCCCAAGACATTCTATACAAGATCTCAAAGTAGCTTTCTTAATACAAAGGAATTTCAAAAATAGATTGGAAAGAGAAGTTGCTGAATTGCAACTTATTACCAAACTTAAAACCATGGAGAGACCAGGTCTGAAAAGAGACATTGGAGTCCTATCTCATGATACATGATAAAGCTATTTTTGGCCATCTCACCCCTTGCTTTTTCCTGCAAGACCAATTGCAGTCATTAACAGTCGTCAACAGGTTTACCACACCTATCAGCCAATCACCCATTCCCACCACTCTTCTGAGTAATACCCCTTCCCACTCTCTCACTATATATAAGGGTCTGGTGACTTCTATTTCAGTGTACCTGAAGAAGTGTGCATGCACACGAAAGCTCATACCAGGAAGAAACTTAGTTGGTCTCTAAGGTGCTACTGGAAGGAATTTTTTAAAAATAGAGAGCGAGAGCTTTGTTGTTGTGGCACCACAAAGACTTCCTCTACAACCTTGCACCAGTTTAACACCCAAGGGAGGCCAGCCCCACCAAGTCATAGAATCATAGGGTTGGGAGGGACCCCCATGGCTCATCTAGTCCAGCCCCCCACCATAATGCAGGAATCGCAGGTACTTCTTTATGAATTCCTAAGGCAGGCATTTATGGAAAGGACAGGGAACCTGTGACCAACGACTGATGCACTTGCGACTCCCAGCTCCCACTGTCCCTGACCACTAGGCATGCTGGCTGAGCTGATGTGGGTCTGGCAACATTTGGGGGAATCACTTATGTGTCCATATATCCAACTGGATTTACCCCCAGGTAAGCATGTTTAGCCTGTTGTCTTTGTCCATGGGTTCCATGATCACTGCAGATGGTGACAGCAGTCACAAAATTAGAAGACGCCTGCTTCTTGGGAGAAAAGCAATGGCAAACCTAGACAGCATCTTATAAAGCAGAGACATCACCTTGCCAACAAAGTTAAAGCTATGGTTTTCCCAGTAGTAATGTACGGAAGTGAGAGCTGGACCATAAAGAAGGCTGGTCGCTGAAGAATTGATGCTTTTGAATTATGGTGCTGGAGGAGACTCTTGAGAATCCCATGGACTGCAAAAAGATCAAACTTATCCATCCTTAAAGAAATCAGCCCTGAGTGCTCACTATAAGGACAGATCCTGAAGTTGAGGCTCCAAGACTTTGGCCACCTCATGAGGAGAGAAGACTCCCTAGAAAAGACCCTGATGTTGGGAAAGATGGAGGGCACAAGGAGAAGGGGACGACAGAGGACGAGATGGTTGGACAGTATTCTCGAAGCTACCAACATGAGCCTGACCAAACTGCGGGAGGCAGTGGAAGATAGGAGGGCCTGGCGTGCTCTGGTCCATGGGGTCCCAAAGAGTCAGACACGTTTAAACAACAACAAAGGTTCTCTTCGCGAGTTCGTAGTCCAGGTGATTTGGGGTGGGCACCCTTAAGGGCAAGTATACCCAGCCAGGCACTCCTTCGGGTAGTGACAAAGCGGGATATCAAATCCAAACTCTTCTTCTTCTTTCAGTACTGTACCTTGAAAACACGAGACAAGTGGGAAAACTCTCTGGCCTGTGCTTCCTAGAAATCTGTGGACGGTTCCTCAGTTTTGTGGCCATGCGTTCTTCTCTTGCATTCGTCAGTTGTTTCCCCATTTTTTCAAAACAACGACACGCCCCACTTTCACCCTACTTTCACAGGTCTTGCCAAACGTATCCCATCACCATGCTGAAATTCTACGAGCACCGACGATATATGATCATTAAACTCAGTTGGCTCAGGAAGTATCCAGTTCCCCGCTTCCATAACTTGCACAATTGAGCTCTCCCTCCCCAAATCTGCTCCGGAGGGTTGGAAGAAGCCCTAGCACAGATTTTAAGGGGTACGCCTGGGGGAAAGGGGGAAGACAGCTCCCTTCTCCGTAGAGTTAAAGGTAAAGGGACCCCTGACCGTTAGGTCCAGTTGCAGATGACTCTGGGGTTGCGGCGTTCATCTCGCTTTACTGGCCGAGGGAGCTGGCGTCCAGCTTCCGGGTCATGTGGCCAGCATGACAAAACCGCTTCTAGTGAACCAGAGCAGCGCACAGAAACGTCATTTACCTTCCCGCCGGAGCGGTACCTATTTATCTACTTGCACTTTGACGTGCTTTCGAACTGCTAGGTTGGCAGGAGCAGGGACCGAGCAACGGGAGCTCACCCTGTCACAGGGATTCGAACCGCCGACCTTCTGATCAGCAATCCCTAGGCTCTGTGGTTTAACCCACAGCGCCACCCGCATCCCTTCTCCGTAGAGTTACGTTGGTCCAAAATAGTGCTTAAACCCCTAATTTTCATCGGGTAGCTCACAGCTGCTATGGGACCCCTTCTTTGCTCTGCAACAATCAGATCTGTGCTTCTCCGGACCAAGGAATGGTTGAGAGATCTCTGCTGCCTGACAGGTATAGGATTTTGAGATGAGAAGGCACAGCTTTCCAGGCAATGATTTTGTGTTCCTTTAGGTTTCAAGGTCAGGTATACCGTCTCCCTTTTTATTGTGGGGGAGGGTGATGAGACCTGGACCCCTAGGTGTTGGCGCCTCTGCACATGGAGGATGAAGCAAGCTAGTTTTCTCCTACTTTGGAGGGTAGGACTCGAACCCATGGCTTCAATTGACAAGAAAGGAGATTCCGACTCAACATCTGGACTTTCTGACAGTAAGAGCTGTTCAACAGTGGACGGGATTTCCTTGGGATCTGGTGGATTCTTCTTCCTTGGAGGATTTTAAACAGAGGTTGGATGGCCATCTCTCATGGAGTCTTCAGCTGGGATTCCTGCATTGCAAAGGGCTGGACTAGATGAGCCCAGGGGTCCCTTCCAACTCTACAATCCTTCTTTTGGGGTGAGTACAGTGGCAAATGGTCATGCTCGGCCCTCAGGCTTGGGTAACTAGAGGGACTCTTTTACTCTTTAACATGGTATGTTTGTGATGTTTGATTTTCTGCCTGCAGATACAGAACTTTTATTTCCTGAAGCAGCACCTATATACTGTCTCAGTTCATGTTCTAAATAAACTTCGTTTATTTCCTGGTGTGTGCAACTCCCTTACGAGCCACAAAGTCAAAAGTAAACACTACTCAGAGGTAAGTTCCCAGCACTCTCTCAGTAGTCCTGCACAGGATTGTATAGGAAGTTTTTATGGTGCCACAAGGCACTCTGGTTTGGTTAAGTTTTTATTATGATTACTGTGTCATTTTATAACGCATATCAGCGTTTTCCCCAACTTGGGTCTCCAGCTGCTTTTTTTGGGACTACAATTCCCATCATTCCTGACCACTGGTGTTGCTAGGTAGGGATGATGGGAGTTGTAGTCCAAAAAAAACAGCTGGAGACCCAAGCTGGGGAAAACAAAGATGTACATAAAACAGATACGACAATTCTAACAAGAAGCAAAAATTTAAAAGATATAACAACTAAACTGTAAAACAGGCGCATGGAAGCAGTAGTTCCACATGGGTGAAAATAGCGATGGGCAGAGATGATGGGAGTTGTAGTTCCGCACCATCTAGAGGACGCCATTTCGGCTACTGAGCTCTACCATGTGGCAGACAGGAGCTCTCCGTGGTCCCAATCCCATCGCCCGCCGCCCCCCATTGCCTTTGAACTGGGAGGTGTTGGGGACCTTCTGGCTGCAAAACCAGCGAGCTACGGCTGAGCGGGGCATTTATTTCCTCCAATAAATAAAAGCCGAGGAGAGTTTCAGCGAAGTGGGGAATCGGCAGGTGCTGCCCGGAGCGCTGACAGAGCCCGAACGAAATTTACCGCGCTCTCACCTAAAAGCTGATTACGGCCTCCGGGAGCAATTACACGGGCTTGCCTATCCCCTGCAGATGCAGACGAAACGGTTAACTAAGGATTTAAATTAAAAGCAATCCATGAACACCCTGAAGCTCGATGCTAGGTTTGTTGTGAATGCCTGGATCTGTGGACACTCAGAAGAAGATAATTGGAGATCCGGTTCTGGTGAAAGACAGAAAAAGACAATGGACAGAGGGGGAGTGGGTTGAAGTATTAAATGTATAACCCAAATGGTCTGTCATGGTATCCGAAATCGGAGTGTGAAGTCTGTTAATTATAAGTTTATTTTAAATAAGTAAGGAGATATTGAATCTTAAGTCAAAAGCAGCATGATAAAGGATAGAAGAAATAAGTTTAGTTATAAGAATATATGGTTAAGATTTAGGTTATAATAAAAAGATCAAGATAATTGTGTTATTTTTAAGTAAAGTTAATCTTTTTTATAGAGAAAAGTTGTTAAGGAAATAGTATATTGATTTAAAACCGAAGGTGAAAAGGCGGGGGAAGTCAAACGTCAAGATTCAGAAGTAGAATTTTTTTTTTTGTAAGATATACAAAGAAGAAGAAGAATCCTGACATTATGTGTATTTGTATTTGTTTTTGTATTTGTAAGTGTAGGGTTGGGTTTGTGTTATATTACGAAAATGCTAATAAATTCTGTATAAAAAAATAAATAAATTAAAAGCAATCCATGATAAAGAGTCCTTCTAATGGAAACAGTTAATTGGACAAAGTGGCCTAGGAGGTCGGGATGAGATGCAGAAGGCAGTTGGCGAGGAAAAGCTTGAGCTCAAATGGTAATTAATGGAGACCAGAGTTGGGGGGTCATCTAGAGAAAAAAAATCACCCTGCAATGCATTACACTGAAAAGGGCAATTTGAGAGAAGCGCTTCCAAATTTTTGATATCTGGAGCAAAGGGCATAGCCCACACCCCAATTTTTTTAAAAAAAACTGGAGTTATGCTCCATGCATTTACTCAGAAATGGTATATTCGGAACGAGATGTTAATTGTTTTAATGGGCTGAAATTTTTGCACTTTTTAATGATGGATGCTCGTTTTTCGTGTTTCGATGGAATTGTTTAATTGTGCGTTTTTGTGTGTGTGTAAATGGTTTTATCATTCCAAACCACTTAGGCCATTAAGCAGCACGTAAGTTAATAAATTACAACGGGTAGAGAAGTCGTTTTGATCAACGTCCGCCAAAATTGGAGCAAGTCCCTTTCTTCCAATGCGTCTACTCTAAGTTTGACTCAAGGTCGAAAGTCACCTTTTCACATCATGTGAGATTTATATCCTGTTTTGTTGCCATTTAGATTTGTATCACAGTTTGATGGCAAAGCTTCAAGGGGGCTAATAAGGGCGAAATGCAACAAATTACACTAGATTTTTTAAATTTATTTTAAGAATAATAAAAAGAGCCAAGAAAACTCGTGGAGTGGGGTGGCATACCCCATAAAAGCCATTAAATTCCATTACAAGTTCAGAAAGACAGTATATATTCTCAATTAAGGCGCATATATCTCAATTAAGACACCTGGTGAACACGAATTTGGGAAGGCATTCCACTGCAGTAACATCAGATTGTCCTTTCTCACCCCTATTACCGACTCCGGGGTACCGCAATGCGTTCCCACGAGACTCTTAATGGAGGCGAAACAACAGAGCAATTATAGCGCAGGACACACACACTCTCTCTCAAAGGCAAAAGCGGAACCCGCGCATCGCCTCTCCCGCGCATTCCATTCGACGCACCACCCCTGGGCCAGCGCATACACGTGTGTGCACATCCTCACGTGCCCCAGGGGCCCAGAAGGAGACTAGAAACTGACCCCCGTCCCATTTTGCATGCAGAAGGTCCCAGGCGCAAGCCCCGCTCCCAATGCCACCTCCTCCCGGGTAGAGCCGGGAATTGCACCCCCCCCAGCCCTCACTGCAGACCCGCTGCTGCCAACCAGTGCAGGCAACGCTGAACCAGGTGGGCCAGCCAGCGGGTCCGATCCGGGGCAAGGCGCCGACTCCGTGCCAGTCTAACCCTCCCGTCGCTGCGCTCACCCAGAAAACCATGTTGAAGAAGAAAAGCAGGTATTTGACCAGGGGGCTGACGAAGGAGAAGTCTTCCCCCTGGGGGGCAGACGAGCCCCCCACCAGCCTCTGGGCCATGGCTGCGGCGGGCCCTATCGCCGAGGGTGTTGCCGGTCGCGCACGGCCATCCTGGCGGGACCCGCACCGATCCTGGCTCGGCGGCTGATAATTAACCCGAAATTCCACCAGTTTTTGCTGCCCAGCAAGGTTCGCCCCGCCCCCTCATCGCCCATTGGATGCTCTCGCCGCCCCCTCCCTTCCTATTGGCCTCTCTCCCGCTCACTCGCCTCTTTCTCCGTGCTTAGAACGTTGTGTATCGTTTTTTCCCCCCGAAGCGCCACCTGTTAAAAGTCCAGCGGAGGAGCGAGGGAGGCTCTTAAAGGGGCCGCGTCCCCGGGTCGCGCGTCAAGGGTACGCGGGTTCAGACGCGCATGCGTACACGACCCCTCCAGGCTCGGGGGGGGGGTGTATCGGTTTTTTATTTGCAAAAATGTCTGCGCTGCCACCGTGAAAGGCGCGTGAGGAATATGCAATGGCGGCGAACAGCATGAAATTAGCAATGAGATTCATCGGACAAGGGCATAATGCGTATTGATGCAGCAACAGCATCATACAATAGAAACAATCAATCATCAAATAATAAATATCTGGGTCCCCCATCAGGAAAAAGACGGATGAAGAAATGTCTTGGGCCCAGTCTTATTCAACATCTTTATCAGTGACTTGGATGATGGGCTTGAGGGCATCCTGATCCAGTTTGCAGATGACACCAAATTGGGAGGGGGGCTAAAACCCCAGAGGACAGGATCACACTTCAAAATGACCTTAACAGATTAGAGAACTGGGCCAAAGCAAACAAGATGAACTTTAACAGGGAGAAATGTAAAGTACTACACTTGGGCAAAAAAAATGAAAGGCACAAATACAGGATGGGTGACACCTGGCTTGAGAGCAGTACATGTGAAAAGGATCTAGGAGTCTTGGTAGACCACAAACTTGACATGAGTCAACAGTGTGATGCAGCAGCTAAAAAAGCCAATGCAATTCTGGGCTGCATCAATAGGAGTATAGCATCTAGATCAAGGGAAATAATAGTACCACTGTATTCCACTCTGGTCAGACCTCACCTGGAATACTGTGTCCAGTTCTGGGCACCACAGTTCAAGAAGGATACTGACAAGCTGGAACATGTCCAGAGGAGGGCAACCAAAATGGTCAAAGGCCTGGAAACGATGCCTTATGAGGAACGGCTTAGGGAGCTGGGTATGTTTAGCCTGGAAAAGAGAAGGTTAAGGGGTGATATGATAGCCATGTTCAAATATATCAAAGGATGTCATATAGAGGAGGGTGAAAGGTTGTTTTCTGCTGCTCCAGAGAAGCGGACACGGGGCAATGGATTCAAACTACAAGAAAGAAGATTCCACCTAAACATTAGGAAGAACTTCCTGACAGTAAGAGCTGTTGGACAGTGGAATTTGCTACCAAGGAGTGTGGTGGAGTCTCCTTCTTTGGAGGTCTTTAAGCAGAGGCTTGACAGCCATCTGTCAGGAATGCTTTGATGGTGTTTCCTGCTTGGCAGGGGGTTGGACTGGATGGCCCTTGGGGTCTCTTCCAACTCGAGGATTCTATGATTCTATGATAAAGCAAGCACGTAAATGCTAACTTTGGAGGTGCCTTTTCGACCAGTCCTCGCCAACCAAGCGCCCTCCAGGTGCTTTGAACTACAACTCCCATGGCTCTGAGCATGCTCTAAAGCAGCTCTCGCCAGCGCTGGGAACGATGGGAGTTGTAGTCCGGAATGTCTGATGGGGACCAGGCGGCGAAGGCTGTTTTAGAGCATGCCTTTCCCAGAAAACGGTTGGGGTGCCCAACGCAACTATTAAAAACAATGCTTAAAGCAATATCGGCAATAATGGCAAAGAACACTGCTGGCTGTACAAAGGCTGTAATGAGGGCTGAATGTATGAACCGGCCTCCTCTGAACGTGGGATGAGGCCGTGCGCTCACAAGTGCAGTTGTCCTGTGTGACGGACAACCATGTGCGAACCAGGCCCATGTGTGTGCGTTGATGGGCACTGGATAACTGGATAACTCAGTGGGTACAGCATGAGACACTCGACATTGCAGGGTTGTGGGTTCGAGTCCCGCGCTGGGCAAAAGATTCACGGGGTTGGACTAGATGTCCCTCGTGGTCCCTTCCAACTCTACAATTCGATGATACAGAGGAAAGCAGCGTGTGTGACTGGCTTGACCCGGGTTCTACCCAGGGTGTTCGGAGTCCTGACAGAACGACCACACATTTCTCTGGATGCCAGGATTGGACGCCCACCCTCTCTTCTGTTCTGAAAGGAGGAGAGGGGTAAAGACCTCCCCTCGATGAGGGGGTGCCATGGCTGGCTTATGTGTTCCCTCCCCATTGCTGGGAAGGGGCTAATGGGGGGGGGGGGCCACAGCCACTCCATTTTGTGGCCCCTTTTTCTGCTGCTGTGCTGTGGCAGCCATTTTGCGTAGTGTTTTGGCAACCACAGCATCCATTTTGTGTTATTCCCCCGTGGTTTGATTTGATTCCCGGAGGAGCACTCCATTGTCTCTCGAGACAGATGGATGCCGGCCTGCTACCACTGAGCCTCTTAGGCTTGCTGATAGGAAGGTCGGCGGTTTGAATCCCTGTGGCGGGGTGAGCTCCCGTTGCTCTGTCCCAGCTCCTGCCTAACTAGCAGTCTGAAAGCACACCAGTTCAAGTAGATAAATAGGTACCGCTGCAGCGGGAATGTAAGCGGCATTTCCGTGTGCTGCTCTCTGGCTTCTTTCACGGTGTCCCGTTGCGCCAGAAGCTGTCTGTGGCCTGAAAAGCAAGACGAGTGCCGCACGCCATAGTTAAATTCAACAGGACTTAATTTTCCAGGGGTCTTTTACCTTTACCTACTTGGCCTGTTCAGTTCGAGACCAAAACAGTGCTAATGAGGGTTTTGAATAATAGAACCATAGAATCACAGAGTTGGAAGGGACCCCGAGGGTCATCTAGTCCAACCCCCTGCAATGCAGGAATCTCAGCTAAAGCTTCCAAGACAGACGGACATCCAACCTCCGTTTCAAAACCTCCATGGAAGGAGAGTCCACCACCTCCCACTGTTTAAAAGTAAGATATTGTCAGAAATTGCTTCCTGATGTTTAGCGGGAATCCCGAGTCCTACCCTCTAGGAGAAAACAAGCTTGTTCCCTTTTCCATGTGACAGACTTTGAGATATTTGAAGTTCTTCCTGATGTTTAGTCGGAATCTCCTTTCTTTGTAACTTGAAGGCACTGGTTCGAGTCCTGCCCTGCAGAGCAGGAGAAAACTAGCTTGCTCCATCCTCCGTGTGACAGCCCTAGTTGAGATATTTGAAGATGGCTCTCATATCTCCTCTCAGTCTCCTCTTTTCCAGGCTAATCATGCCCAGCTCCTTCAACCGTTCCTCATCCGGCTTAGTTTCCAGACCCTTGATCACCTTGGCTGCCCTCCTCTGCACACCTTCCAGCTTGTCAACATCCTTCTTTAATTTTGGTGCCCAGAACTCGACACCATATTCCAGGTGTGGTCTGACTGAGGCAGAATAGAGTGGGACTATTACTTCTGAAGCTCAACATCAAAAAAACTAAGATCGTGGCCACTGGTCCCATCACCTCCTGGCAAATAGAAGGGGAAGAAATGGAGGCAGTGAGAGATTTCACTTTCTTGGGTTCCATGATCACTGCAGATGGTGACAGCAGCAGTCACGAAATTATAAGATGCCTGCTTCTTGGGAGGAAAGCAATGACAAACCTAGACAGCATCTTAAAAAGCAAAGACATCACCTTGCCGACAAAGGTCCGTATAGTTAAAGCTATGGTTTTCCCAGTAGTGATGTACAGAAGTGAGAGCTGGACTTCCTCCTCCGCTCTCCTGTGTGTGAGGGGAGCACCCTGTTGCAACAGCTTTAATAAAGATCAGGCTTACTAGCTGCTTTGCTTCTCAATATTCTCTGGTTGGCCTCTGTTCTTCTCTCCTACAGATGGAGAACCTACAAAGGGCAGATATTTTGTTTATAATACTAGAGCACCTGCTCTGCATGCAATAAGTCCCAGGTTCGATCCTCCAGGTCTGAAACCACAGTCTGAAGTCCTAGACAACCGCTGACAGTCAGTGTCGACAATACTGAAGACAATATCTGAAGAAGTGTGCATGCACACGAAAGCTCATACCAGGAACAAACTTAGTTGGTTTCTAAGGTGCTACTGGAAGGATTTATTTATTTTTTATTTTGTTTTGACTATGGCAGACCAACACGGCTACCTACCTGTAACTGGAACTATGGAAGGCACCACATTGAGCCGCATGAAATGGAAGTCCATCAACCTCACCAAGAAACTTGCACATGTACAGACCGACATCTTCTTTCTGACTAAATGCAAGAACCTGGACATTATACCGAAGGGTCTTAGAATTAAGAACCCTCTACAATCCACTTATCCTACTGAATATGCAAGGAAACTATGCCACACTGTCTCCAAGAAGCTGCTCAAACATCTGACTAATTGCAGTCGTTAACAGTCATCAATAGGTTTTCAAACACCCATCAGCCAATCACCCATTCCCACCACCCTTCTGAGTAATACCCCTCCTCACTCTCTCACTATATAAGGTATAAGGGTCTGGTGACTTCTATTTCAGTGTATCTGAAGAAGTGTGCATGCACACGAAAGCTCATACCAAGAACAAACTTAGTTGGTCTCTAAGGTGCTACTGGAATGATTTTTTTTAATTTTTTGTTTTGTTTTGACTATGGCAGACCAACATGGCTACCTACCTGTAACTGACAATACTAGGGTTTTGGATGAGGTCATTGGGTTGATCATCTCCCATGATCCTGCTCTGACTCTGCTGTGGGTTTCCAAACAGTCTCCTGTGCCGCCCCTCTTGCCCGACTTTCATTCTTCTTCCTCATTACCGTTCATCTCTCTTATTTCTTCCGTCTCTAGCTTTGTCCCTCCTCGCCTCGGTGGAACTGAATTTGCTCCCTCTGGGGTTGCCTAAGCCCTATTCAATGCAGTCTCCACTGGCAACCGCTCACGTTCTTTAGGCGAAGCTGACGGAGGGGAAACACGCGTCCTTTTCTCTTTCCAGAAGCAGGCAGCATCAGCAGAGGTCCTCAGTGCCAGAAGCAGGATGCAACTGGGGGACAAACACACCTCCATCTTCCTTGCTGGCTCACGGATGCTACAGCTGCCTGCCTGCCTGCCAGCCCTGCCCTGTGGCTTTGCCTATAAGCAGCAGAAAAGACTGCTGCAATCACTTGCTCACCCCAGTCCCATGGAACTGAACGGAGATTGCTTCTGAGTGGACCTGTTCAAGATCGCACCACAGATACGAGATTCCCGACAGCTTCGCTCACAAGGGTCATAGGAACATGCAAGCTTACCCGGCGCCGTGGTGCAAGGATTCCTCCGGCGCCCCCTACCCCCACGTTTCCCTCCGGGCAGGTAGCAGCTGGAGGGCAGCTCCTCCTGTGGGACGGAGGCTCTGGGCGTAGTGGGAGGCACCGCGTCCAGCCTCCGCCTCTTCCCTGGCACCCTCCAGAACGCGGTGCCGTGGTTCCATGCACCACTAGTCTCTATGGCTAAGATGCCCCTGCAAGCCCACTCATCACGTCTTCAACATCGACTTCGTTGGACTGGTCATGTTGTGTGGATGCCTGACAATTGTCTTCCATGAGAGCCAGTGTGGTGTAGTGGTTAAAAGCGGTAGACTCGTAATCTGGTGAACCGGGTTCGCATCTCCGCTCCTCCACATGCAGCTGGTGGGTGACCTTGGGCTAGTCACACTTCTTTGAAGTCTCTCAGCCCCACTCACCTCACAGAGTGTTTGTTGTGGGGGAGGAAGGGAAAGGAGAATGTTAGCCGCTTGGAGACTCCTTCAGGTAGTGAAAAGCGGGATATCAAATCCAAACTCTTCTTCCAAAGCAACTACTCTATTCCGAACTTAAAAATGGAAAGCGTAATGCTGGTGGTCAACAAAAGAGGTTTAAAGACTGTCTCAAGGCAAATCTTTAAAAAATATAGTATAAACACCGACAACTGGGAAACACTGGCCTGCAAGCGCTCCAGTTGGAGAACAGCCTTTACCAAAGGTGTTGTGGGCTTTGAAACAAAATAAAACACAAAATTCCTTCCAGTAGCACCTTAGAGACCAACTAAGTTTGTTCTTGGTATGAGCTTTCGTGTGCATGCACACTTCTTCAGATACACGGCTTTGAAGACATTCAAACTCAGGACGCAAGGGAGAAACATGCTAAGAGGAAGGCATGCTTGGCAAATCCACACCGTGATCAACTCCCGCCCGGGAACCAATGTCCCCACTGTGGAAGGACGTGTGGATCCAGAATTGGCCTCCACAGTCACTTACGGACTCATTGTTAAAACTGTGGTTATGCAAGACAATCTTACTCGGCTACGAGGGATCGCCAAAGAAAGAAAGAAGAAACCTTTTTTAAAAAAGTCTTTTTAAACATTTTCTTTAACTCATTATATACCATTTCCCAAAACCAGAAGCCTGCTTTTTACTGGTTATAATGGGTGAAGAGATACCAAGGGAAGATAAAAGACTGTTTATGTATGCGGCAACTGCGGCAAGAATTATTTTAGCCCAAAAATGGAAACAAGAAGAAGTACCAATGAAAGAAGAGTGGCAGGCAAAGGTGACGGTCTTTACGGAACCGGCGAAGCTGACGGGGAAAATCCGAATCCAGCGCGATCAAGTATTCCAAAAAGACTGGAGTAAATTTATACGACATCTGAAAGATTATTGTGAGCAGTTAACATCACTGGCAAGGTTGTCTGAAGACTTGTAATGAGAAGTTTTCTATCTTTCTAAATTTATTTAAATTTTGGGCCTTTTTGTAATGAGTGTAATTAGAATTGGAAAACGTACAAAATGCAATGATAGAAAGGTTAATTTTGAAAGCCACGAGGGAAGGACGTTGATAGGCTGTAAAGAGCCAAAGTGGTAAAGTGGATAATGATGATATGAATGTATAATATTAAATGGAAAATAAATAAAAATTATCTATCTATCTATCTATCTATCTATCTATCTATCTATAGATATACAGGTGAAACTCGAAAAATTAGAATACCGTGGAAAAGTCCATTTATGTAAGCAATTGTTTCCATTAGCTACTGGAGTTTAATATATGAGATAGACTCATGACATGCAAAGCGAGATATGTGAAGCCTCTGCTTGTTATAATTGTGATTATTATGGCGTACAGCTGATGAGAACCCCAAAGCTGAGATTATTAATTTGGGGTTCTCATCAGCTGTACGCCATAATCATCACAATTATAACAATTAAAGGCTTGACATATCTTGCTTTGCATGTCATGAGTCTATCTCATATATTAGTTTTACCTTTTAAGTTGAATTACTGAAAGAAATGAACCTTTCCACAATATTCTAATTTTTCGAGTTTCACCTGTATATAGATATAAATATTTGTTGTTGTTCAGTCGTTCAGTCGTGCCTGACTCTTCGTGACCCCATGGACCAGAGCACGCCAGGCACGCCTATCCTCCACTGCCTCTCGTAGTTTGGCCAAACTCATGTTAGTAGCTTCGAGAACACTGTCCAACCATCTCATCCTCTGTCGTCCCCTTCTCCTTGTGCCCTCCATCTTTCCCAACACCAGGGTCTTTTCCAGGGAGTCTTCTCTTCTCATGAGGTGGCCAAAGTACTGGAGCCTCAACTTCAGGATCTCTCCTTCTAGTGAGCACTCAGGGCTGATTTCTTTGAGAATGGATAGGTTTGATTTTCTTGCAGTCCATGGGACTCTCAAGAGTCTCCTCCAGCACCATAATTCAAAAGCATCAATTCTTCGGCGATCGGCCTTCTTGATGGTCCAGCTCTCACTTCCGTACATTACTACTGGGAAAACCATAGCTTTAACTATACGGACCTTTGTCGGCAAGGTGATGTCTCTGCTTTTTAAGATGCTGCCTAGGTTTGTCATTGCTTTCCTCCCAAGAAGCAGGCGTCTTCTAATTTCGTGACTGCTGTCACCATCTGCAGTGATCATGGAACCCAAGAAAGTGAAATCTCTCACTGCCTCCATTTCTTCCCCTTCTATTTGCCAGGAGGTGATGGGACCAGTGGCCATGATCTTAGTTTTTTTGATGTTTAGCTTCAGACCATATTTTGCGCTCTCCTCTTTCACCCTCATTAAATATCTATAGATATGTGTGTATATACATATATATATAGAGAGAGAGAGAGAGAGAGAGAGATAAAGATAGATATAGATAGATATATAAAGAAGCCAGTGTTTTATAGCTCAGAGATTCACAAGCATAGAATCATGGAGAATGAAGCAATTGAGAAATTTCTGGAACGGCAATGGGATATCAGCTTCGCCCAAGGCATGATGGAGAACAGCAACAACCGGGGGGAAAGAAAGACATGAACATTTTACAGGGACAGGAAGAAACACCACGGACAGAATAATTGCCACACACAGGAAGAACATGGATATAGTCAATGAGTTCCTCACTTGTAGCTTTATAAACCATTTGGCATGTCAACACGAATAGAAGTTCTGAATATTGCAGTTGTTGCATAAGGGATTATGATTATGACCGGAATCTAATGGAAATTAATAAGATTTTGGAACGCAGAGATAATGCAAATAACCAAGCCATCAATTCTAGCACCTTATCTAAATTACCATATTTTTCTGTGTATAAGACCAGGTTTTTTTTTTACTTTAAAATAAGGTTAAGAATCTGGGGGTGTTTTATACATGGATAGTGCATATGCACATTTTCTAAATTTGGGGTCCCAAAAAGTAGGCGACAACCAAATAAACATTGATTTAAACAGATATGCTGAGTTTATCCTTGATTCACCTCCCAACTCACAGAGTTTTTCCATAAATCAAACTTATCTCAAGCTCCATGTCCTTTTTTTGTCCCACCCGGGACAATACTTTTAACATTTAATAAAATTGTCAAAAATATCCATAAAAATAATTTTAAAAATAGTAAAGTGTTCAGTATCTTATTAAGAACATAGTTTAAATTTTGGTTGTTAATTTTTATGTATATTTACATTGTTTTTTTGTTGTTCAGTCATGTCCGACTCTTTGTGACCCCATGGACCAGAGCACGCCAGGCACGCCTATCCTTCACTGCCTCCCTGAGTTTGGCCAAACTCATGTTAGTAGCTTCGAGAACACTGTCCAACCATCTCATCCTCTGTCATTTACATTGTTAGACATGTGTGAATACCAAAAAACATGGTCCAAGTGTCCCACCTGTGTCAATGGAATGGCCCTTTTAAGTCGGGTGGCTCAGAAGCCTTGCGGAAGACCTCACGGGAACCACGTTGACCAGTCCTGCCCTAAAGACCTCTTGAAGCCACCCCATACAGCTCACCTTATTCAAACCAGGCACACAGATTCCAACCAGCATAGAAAGCCCTCGCAGCAGCGTCTCTCTCTTCCGCGAACCTGGTTTTATTTCTCAATATTTACACTCCGCTCGATAATAAGTTTCAAACCCTCTCGAGACCTTCTTCCTAGAACACACCCCTATGTGACACACACAAACTTATGCTCAGTGGCTAACGTTTTAAGAAAAGGTGGTGAGGCTAACTGGGCTTAGAAGAGTTGCAAATGGGGTTGCAAAGGAAAATCCCTTTGATGAAACCTGGTCTCCCTTCTTTTTATGTCCAAGGGAAGAGAATAAAAAATAAAATAAAATAAACTATGTTATTTTCTCAGGTTTTAATCAACACTTTGTGGCTGGTTTTTTGAGTTGCTGTTGTAACACTATGTATGGCTTTGCGCTGTGTTTTCTGTTTTATGGAATTAGTATGTAGCCATTTCACTGCATTTTAAATAAACAATAGTTTAAAAAAAGAGAAGTGGTGGGGCTTACATGTTTCTTAAGGTCAAGCCTTATGGTCCTGGCGTTCCTGTCTCCAACACCTTTTACACCCTGCCATCAAGCCTCTTACGGTATGACATTATTATTACTATTATTATTATTATTATTATTATTATTATTATTACTATTTTATGCTGCTTACTATACACTGATTTCTGATGAAGTGTGCATGTACACGGAAGCTTATACCAGAACACACTTAGTAAGGTGCTACTGGACAATTTTTAATTTTAATTTTAATTTTTATTTTGACTGCGTCAGACCAACACGGCTACCTACCTGATCTCTGAGCAGTTTACATAAAAAGTTTTTTAAAATACAATAAAAACCCTAATAAAACAACAAGGCAAATGATACACATATCAATAAAAACAAAACAAGGCGGTAAATCTTTATTATCCAGGGGAACACTACATAAAAAGGTGTGTATTCAAGAGGTGTTTTAAACTAAGTACGGCTTTTCGCCTCCCAAATGGCATATTCCAAAGGGTGCTCCAGGGAGGGTATGAATGTGTGCCACCACCAAGAAGGCCCACATCCGAGGTGTCATAAGGGGAAATAGCTCTCAAGTTCTTCTCTGAAGACCTCAGCGGTCAGCCAACGTCTGCTCAAGGCATTTGGGCACCTGAGGCGAACCAAACTTAGTTGGTCTCTAAGGTGCTGCTGGAAGGATTTTTTTATTTTTTATTTTGTTAAGACTATGGCAGACCAACACGGCTACCTACCTGTAACACAAAATGGGAGACCAGGAAAGAATGGATCTGTGAAGGGGGAAGGGGGGTAGCAAATCAACTGTACGCTGTGGTGTGTTCTACCGGTATTTTTATTTTTATTACAATTTATTTGGTTTTTCAAATTAAATTTTTACAGAGATCCATGAAACATAAATCATAAAAACAAGATTCCAAGGAATCTCCTGGGCTTCCATCCTCCCCTTTGTGGGTCCTATTATTTATCGTTTCCTCCCGCATCTTTTATGATAATCCAAATCCTTTACCTCTTCCATTATGTCCAGAATTCAACCTTAAATACAGGTGCTATTCCAATCCTACTGACGATTTTAACTCTTTACAATGGTCTTTAAGGTAAGTTATAAATTCCCCCCATTCCTTGTTAAAACTTTGGTCTTCCCGATTTCTGACTCTTCTGGTCATTTTAGCCATTTTGGCATAGTCCATCAACTTCATCTGCCATTCTTCTCTGGTAGAGATTTTATCTTATTTCACACCATTTCCTCAGTGGGTTGTAAGATCAGCACAGACGCTGCACAGGCAGCACCAACATATAAAAACGATCCTTTCCTGGCAAGGCTGCCCTTTCAAGCAGGAAGAAATCCAACAGGCGCAGCAAGACAGATAAGAGGGAGGGAGGTTTTTTTTTTTTTTAAAAAAACCCTACACCCACATGTGCTGTAACTGTTGAACTTCTGCCTGACAAGCCAGCTGTTCCAGGAACAGCTGCAGAGGCAGCATCAACATATAAAAACAGTCGATCCTTTCCTGGAGAGGCTGCTCTTTGAAGCAGGTAGCAATCCAACAGGCGTAGCTTTCCTTATAAAGCCAGATAAGAGGGTTTTTTTTTTACACCCCCCACACCCACGTGCACTGTAGCTGTTGAAGTTACAGGTGGGTAGCCGTGTTGGTCTGCCATAGTCGAAACAAAATAGGAAATTCTTTCCAGTAGCACCTTAGAGACCAACTGAGTTTATTCTTGGTATGAGCTTTCGTGTGCATGCACACTTCTTCAGATACCTGTTGAACTTCTGCCTGCCAAGCCAGCTTATGTAGCTGTTGAACTTCTGCCTGCCAAGCCAGCTGTTCCAGGAACAGCTGCAGAGGCAGCACCAACATATAAAAACAGTCGATCATTTCCTGGAGAGGCTGCTCTTTGAGGCAGGTAGAAATCCAACAGGCGTAGCTTTCCTTAGAAAGCCAGATAAGAGGCTTTTTTTTTACCCCCCCCCACACCCACGTGCGCTGTAGCTGTTGAACTTCTGCCTGCCAAGCCAGCTGATCCAGGAACAACAACAACAGTATGATATTTTATTTTATTTTATTTTAACAGGGTAGTTCCCTCTCACATTATTAGTGAGGAAACACACACACACACACACACACACACACACACACAAGCGCTGGTTCCCTTTTTCCCGCCTCCCGGCGCAGGGCGGGCCACTTCCGGATGGGGCGCGTGCTGCCGCCCGGACGCCTTTGGCGGCTGCCCCCCACCGCCCGCCCGCCCGGAAGTGCGTCGTCGGTTGCCGTCGGTTCCGGGCGGGAGCGCCGCGAGCCAGCAAAGGACGGGGCAGGACGGGGCCTTCTCTCCCTCGCTGGGCCGCACGGGGTTTCTTCCCCACCCATTTCTCCCTCCGGCCTCCCGCGGGGCTCTTTTTTATTCCCCCCACCCCACCCCACCCCCCTCGGGTCGCCGCGCGGGGAAAGAAGGACGGCGTGGGCCTTTCCGCCTGGTCCGCTTAACCGGGGCCTCCGCTGAAGGCGCTGGAACTTTCTCCCCTCACGCGCGCGCGGGGCTGACGGGGCGCGGTTTCCGCGGAGGGGGGGGGAAAGCGCGATACTAGCGGCCTCCGCTTCTTCTTCTTCTTCTTCTTCCCTCCCGGTAACGGGCTCCCGGCGATGGCCTCGGAGGCCTGAGGAGGAGGAGGAAGAGGAGGAGGGATGGATCCTGGTGGCGGAGGAGGCGGCGGCTGCCCGGGACCCGGCTCGGGCGGAGGCGGCGGCGGCGGTGGCGGCGGCGGCTCGGGCGGCGGCGGCGGGAAGCCGAACCTGCAAGTGGTTTACCAGGCCGTGCAGGCCCTGTACCACGACCCGGACCCCAGCGGCAAGGAGCGCGCCAGCCTCTGGCTCGGGGAGCTGCAGAGATCGGTGAGAGGATGGCCGAGGTGGGGGGGGGGTGGGGTGGGGGGCAGCCGGGGTGGGTGGGGGGGGAGAGGGAGGCGAAACGTCTCTCTTCCCCCCCCCCCCGGTCGGTGTGCGGGGCGGGCGGGTTGGGGAGGGAAGAGGCAAGAGCAGCCCAGGCTCACCAAGGCGCATGGGGAGCCCCGGAGGGAAGGAGGATTCCCCAGGCAAGGGCGCACGTGGGGGGCAGAGGGCCAGGCGTGGTGGTGGGGATCGGGGAGGGTCAGGAGAGGGTCGAGGCGGGGAAAGGAGCTCAGAAACTGGAATAGTAGTATTAATAATAATAATAAAAAATAATAATAGTGCTATGATCGTCTGACTGGGTCGCCCCAAGTCACTCAGGGCGGATGCAGTTAGGAAGGGCTTCTTGGGCCTCCTGCACACGGGATGGGGGTGGGTGGGTAGGAAGGGTCTTTGAAGCCAAAGGGTCAGGCTTCGTGTTCAGAAGGACCCTGTGGGATTGGGCTGAGGGGGGGGGACCAGGAGGAGAGACCATGGGAGGGAGGGATAAGCTGGGGCTGTTGGGTCTGGGCAGGAGAGGGAAGTAAGTGCCAGGGCAGCCAGAGGCAAGGAGGGGTGCTGGAGCAAGTGGGTGCCAGAGGGTTGGGCAGAGGTCGGGTGAGCAAAGTAGCTGGGGAGGGGGGTGTTCTGGGAGGGTGCCGTTCGGAAGGTTTGATGGGGTGCGTGTGCGCAGGCCTCAAGGGACGTTGGGTACAGGAAGCGGCTTTGGAATATGAGTAGACTCGGGGCTTTTGCAGAATGCCGGTTAGTTCCCGTGGGATGATTTTTAAGGCGGCTTCTTCCGAGGCCTTGCAGTGTCCCGGGCAAAGGTGGGTTCCTGAGCAGTGGCTTCTCAACCGGGTAGGATCCAAGCCCTTTCTCTTGTGCTCCCGACTGCATATGTAAGGGGACTGGCTCGCACCTTCACAGCCACCCACACCCAGCACCCTTTTTCATTCTACTCCTTTTGCAACCGCCGCAGCATGGGTGCTGGAGAAGTAGGCCCGGAGGCTCATTCTGTAGATGAGTAACTGTAGTCCTCTTGGAGAGCTGCTGCTGTTTCCTTGATGCGTGAGAGAAGTTCCAAGGCATCGGGTTTAACTGGCTGTGCACTTTGCGGTGCAAGTCGTGGCACTCCTCTACAGAAGAAGTGGGGATTACAGTTCAAAATGAGTGTTGGAAGCACCCTAGCTTGATCCTAGCCCAGTCCTCGTTCTGAGGAGTTGAAGATGTAGATACCGTAGACGTAACTGTTGTGACAGATCTCTTGGCACCGCGCACGGATTCTTCAGCACTTGGCATGGATTTATGCAGAGCTAAGCAAATGTGTGTGTTGTCAATGCATGCTGTGCCATAAACATAAAAAACTGAATCATGGTTCTCTCAAAAATACACCCTTCTTTTAAAAAACACGCAGAGATACTTCGCTGCAACCTGTGTAGTTTGACAAGCTGTTTGGATTAAAAAGCAAATCTTATCGATTTGGGAGTGTCGGTCATGTCCCTTGCTGTAGTATGCTCCTTAAATCCCTGAGGCTGTGGAAAAGTTGTCTCTCTTGGCCTCAGTCCTGATGGTTTCCCTTATCTGCAATTTTTACCATGGTGTGTGACTGTCCAGCTGCTCTGGGTTGGGACACCAGGGGGAGATGTAACTTCCTTTTATTCCTCCCAGCGGCAAGCTTGCATGCCTGGATTAGTCTGAAACTGGGCTGGTTTGTGTTGTGGTAGCTTATGCAAGTTCCCTGCTTTTGAAACTCTAAGCCTGCCTCTGAATGCTCAGAAGCCCAGGCTTCATTCATGGAGGGTAGGAAGAAAGTCTAGCCCCTTTTACTTTAGCACAGGCCTTGAGCCTGCATTTTTGCCCAGTTGCGAAACTCACTTTGAACGTGTGTGAGAGATAAAGAGAGCTGCTTGTACTTTGCCTCCCTCTTCTGGTCTTGCAGTTTATCCCTGGGAAGCTGTAAGTTGCTTTCAGAGACCAGAGCTACAGGTTTCGCCTGAGAATTTGAGGGATTCCATGCAGGGCAGCAGTTTGGAGCCAAAGGAGCCTGAATTGTTCCTGGCTTCTTAATAGCTTGAATGCAACTGATCTTGTCCTGATCTCTTCTCTGCCTGGCCTAGGGAGCTGGGAGGAAGCCACTGCAATGGGTGGCGGAGTGTAAGGTAACTTCTCCCTGCAA
This sequence comes from Lacerta agilis, assembly GCF_009819535.1. Lineage (NCBI taxonomy): Eukaryota > Metazoa > Chordata > Lepidosauria > Squamata > Lacertidae > Lacerta > Lacerta agilis. The sequence goes on along the minus strand of NC_046321.1, from coordinate 3,654,547 downwards.
ATGTTGATAAGGTTTGGGTGCATTCTTAGGAGTCGCGCCCATGTCTAAAGATAGTTGCAAAGCCAGTGAGGCCCAGTTAGACCTGTCTTCTAGCCTCTGCCATGGGCCCATTTTCACTGTTTGAGAGCACCAGAAATTCCACGAAACAAGTGGACTCTCTTTTTTTGGGATTACCGTCAATATAAATGCGCTAAAGCTCTGGTATGCATCTAGTTTTACTGCAGGACTACTTTGGGAACTGTTCTGACCATGTGGGCTATAGTTCCTGTCCCCACCCCCCAGCTAACCTCTGGGAAATGCTATTTATTTATAGGATAGTTATTTTATTTTGCTTACTTATTAACACACACATACATACATACAAGGAACTCAAGGTGCATAGTTCTCCTTTCCCCCATTTTATCCTCACAACAACCCTGTGAGGTAGGTTAGGCCTAGAGTTGGTGACTGGCCCCAAGGTCACCCAGTGAGATTCATGGCTGAGTGGAGATTTGAACCCTGGTCTCACCTGGCCTAACACTCTAACCACTGCACCACATGCTTATAAACAACACTCATAATATATATTCCAGGGCAATTCACAGTAAAAATTCTTAAACAGTATTCATAAACAATAATTAATAAATGAAATAATAATAATCTTTAATAACTAGTCAGTTGTAAAAGCACCAAAAGTGCTTCAACGACAGTAGAATTGCATAATAAAACAGCCAGTGTTTAGAACTTGTTGAATCGTAATTTTAAAATACTCTGGGCGCAGCCTCCTTGCACTTACCTTGCCTCTGGGTTTGCAACTTTAGGGCCCGATACAAAGGACTGCCCATCTCAACAAAAAATTCCCATTTCTGGTTTACTGCATAATGCGTGTCGGGCCGGTCTTCTGAGAAAATTCTTATTTTGCTTTTCTCTCCCGCAGTCATTTAAGGAGGACAACTGGTGTGCCACTGGGCTCTTGGGACGCTTCTTAAATCCCAAATCTACTCCTTATCTTTCAGAATGATGTGCTTTGCAGGATTTAGGCTTGTTCAAATATTCTACAAGTAGGGAAAGTGTCCACCTGCGACATACAGCAATAATTGTGCCTTTTCGCATCTTAATGACTGGCAGATTTATTGTGATATGTGCTTTTGTAGGTAAGGAAGTGAGTAAAGGATAGACCCCAGGGGATGGGAGGAGTTAATCCTTGCATACTAAAAACAGGCATGTGCTTGAGTCCATTATAAGGTATCTAAAGGAGAAATAGAAAAAGGTAGGTTCAGGCATGCCCAGAATGCATATGTGTCATTTTTATACATCCGTTAATATGAGTGCATGTGCTTACCTGGGAAATCCTCCCGCTAAATCCAGTGGAGCTTATTTTCCAGTAAATGTATACAGTAGTAGGTTTACATTTTAAGGTGGCCAAAGACTTTGCTCCAGTTAACTAGAAACACAAACAGCCCATGTTCCAGAGATGGTAAGTTAAAGATGCCTCCCGAGCTGAGAATAAGCCTAGTAGCTTAGAATCATAGAGTTGGAAGGAAAACCTGAGGAACATTTAGCCCTGTGGGGATCAGACCAGCGACCGGGGCATTGTCAGCGCCATGCTCTAACCAGCGGAGCTGCATGAAATAGCCTGTGAGCCAACGTGAGCCAGTGTGGTGTAGTGGTTAAGAGCGGTAGACTCGTAATCTGGTGAACCGGGTTCGCGTCTCCGCTCCTCCACATGCAGCTGCTGGGTGACCTTGGGCTAGTCACACTTCTCTGAAGTCTCTCAGCCCCACTCACCTCACAGAGTGTTTGTTGTGGGGGAGGAAGGGAAAGGAGAATGTGAGCCGCTTTGAGACTCCCTTCGGGTAGTGATAAAGCGGGATATCAAATCCAAACTCTTCTTCTTCTTCTTCTTCTTCTTCTCCTCCTCCTTCTCCTTCTGTTTCTCCTTCTCCTTCTCCTCTCACCTTAGCCGGAAACTCACCTGGTGGACTTGGACAAACCAACTTTTCTTTCAGTCTTGTCTCCCATACATTTTTTATCCTAACCCTTCCTCCTGTAGGTGTGGGCAGTAATACAAAACACACCCACCCACCCCATGCTTTAACCCTCATGACACTGTGAGATAGGTTAGGCCGAGAGAGAACATAATCTCACTTGCATAAATTGCAGGTACCTCATTGGCACCTGGCCTTTGGAGACCTAAGTGGCTGAGGACCCAGACACCTGGAGGAACATGGGGCTCATACAATTGCAGTTTTGGAAGGGACCACGAGGGTCATCTAGTCCAACCCCCCGCAATGCAGGAATCTTTGGGGTTCCTTAATTATTTATTTTGTATTTCCCCCCTGACATTGGATGCTGCCATCCAATGTAAGAGCCGTCCTCGTAGGATTGGGGGAGAGCCTGGCATTACCTCTCTTTCTCTCACCTAGAGGGGCAGACATGACCGAAGATGAGCAATTGTCGTGAGTGAGATGATTAAGCAAAAATGCTGACTCTGGCACGTTGAACCTTTTTTTGTTCTGCATGCTGGTATTTTGCTCTTTGTTCGATTCTGTTCCAGATCTGCTGTGCAAAGAAATTTATAGCCGCTCTTTGATCGCATGAAACACTGTTCCGTGGAACTTACTAGTGATCCAAATCAGTCTTCCTTAACTTGGTGCTCTCCAAATGTTTGGGATTGCAACTTTCACAATCGATTCTGGGCACCATGACCATGTGGATGCAGCCAGGGTATCTTCCTTGTTGACGTCCAATTCCTGGCCTCCAAGGCCAAAACTCTAGGCATGCTGTCTCCCGAACTACTTCTTCCATAGGAAATTCCCTTTTTTTGTAGTGCCACCTAGGCCCATTGCGCTTGGTTAGAGGACAGGTCCTCTCTTTGATTGCTGGTGTGAGCAGGAGGGTTGGCAGAGGCGCCGACCTACTTGAAGGATCCAGTTTCCACTTTCAGGGAAACGAGACACTCTTTTCGACTTGCCTGTGGAGAACTCTTCCCTTGGTTCTCCTGTATTCACTTTCAGGCCTCGCCCTGGACTCTTTTGTGCGTTTGCCTGCTGGGTGGCTTTCAGGGCAAAGCCAGGCCCGCTCGCAGCCTCCAGATTAATGCATTTTCTGCAGCATTTTGGCCTTGCACAGGAGCGAGTCAGGAGGCACCGCAGAAGGAGAACATTCCACCCCGTTCCCAAGACTGGGTTCCATTCAAGCCTTTCAATATGTTTTTATTACACCTAATCTGTTGAGAGGGTTGCGCACGGCGATCTGGTTTCATTCTTGACTAGAGCATGTCGGCAGGAGGTGCAAAGGGTTTTGCAGTATTTAAGAGGAAGCTGGGAGGGGAGCGGAGCGGTTGAGACCCAGCCATCCCAGCGAAGAGAGGGGCTCTGTTTGCAGTGGTGACCCAGGCAGTACTTGGGCCTTACCTGGGAGTCACCTGACGTGGTAGGCCCCCCCCCCCCTGCGGTGTTTGGCTGCCGGTTGCAGCCCCTTAGTGTTGAGGGGGGGAAAACTTTGCACATGCTCAGAGCTGCTCTTCTCACGACAGTTGTCGCATATATTGCAGAGTGGATCCCTAGCTCTGAGAAAGATTCTTGACTTGTTCTTTAGGAAGGCCTTGTTCGAATTATTCCCTGTGTCGTGGAAGGGTTTGGTGGGGATGGAGAGAAAAGTCTGAAAATAAGAGGAGACGGCGAGGAGAACAGTGCTTGGGAGAAACTAAAAATCAGGTGTGGGGTGGATGCCTGGGGAAGAAGGTACCAAGTAAAAAAAGAATAAAAGGTCTGTCTAGCTTATTGTATCTAGGATGGAGGCATTTTATTGCAGGGTTCACCTGTCCCCCTGTATCCTCACCGCTCTCACCAGTGGTTTGGGGCAGGCATGCCCAAAGTCAGTTTTGGGGGTTTAATGCGGCCCACCACTGGTTTAGGCCCAGACAACCATGCCGCTCCTCCAGGATGCTATAAGCTAGACGATTTGGACCACAACTCCCAACACAGTGTGCCAGGGGGGAGGGGCCTATGGGAATTGTAGCCCAAACCAAATGGAGGACCCCACTTTGGTCAAAGAGCTCAAGCAGGGCATTGCACTTTTGCCTCTACTCCTCCTGATTCCCATTTTGCTCTTCCAACTAACCACCAACATTTCATGACTACTGAAGGTGCAGATGCTCTGGTCATTAGGCTGGGTTTGTTTTTTTAAAAAAATAGATATTGTGAATTTTGGAATTTTTTTGTGCTTTGCAAATCTGCTCCCCCCCCCCCCCCTTGAGCACGCTGATAACCTCCCTCTTGTTTCTCTGTAGCACAGTTCTTACTCACGTTTTGGCTGGTACCCACCACCCGATTTCACTACTGGAGGAGCGATGTGTTAAACAAGAACAACCCAGAACATTTTGTCTCCCTTTTTGGAGACTCACTCCAAGTTGGCACAGGCCAGGAGTTGGCTCAGTGGACCCAGAGGCCACTTCGTATGCTCATAGCCTCCGTTGTTACTTGCCCAGGGCAACTAGACAAAAGTGGCTCTTTGCTAGCTGCTGTGGCACATTCCCTGCCAAGGGCCTCTTCAAATGCACTTGAGTCAATGGTTCTCTTTCCATCCCTTCACGAGACAGCATCTGGTGGCTCAACAATCTTACACAGAGTGTTAGAAACTCAGATATATAATGTAATCGCCAAATGGCACCTTACATCTAGGATACAGTTGCCACCACAGAATGTCTAGGTGCCATTTTATTTTGCAATGAAATTATTATTATTATTATTATTATTATTATTATTATTATTATTTCATTTCTATACCTCTTTATATTTTAAAGGAAAAAAGTCTTAAAGCAATTTACAACAAATTAAAACTTCAAATAAAACAATCGCGAACAACACAATTTCAAGGAAGCTTGAAGGAAAATATTATTTCCGATCTTCCTCTAAGGGACATTTTGCTTTCCCTGTGTTTATTCACCTACTAATTTATATAGCTGCCCCATAGCAGAAGTACTCTAGCAAGCCAGTGTGGTGTAGCGGCTAGAGTGCCGGACTAGGACCTGGGAAATCAGGGTTCAAATCCTCGCTCAGTCATGAAGCTCAGCGGGTGGCCTCGGACCAGACACAGCCTCTTAACCTCCCTCGCAGGGTCGTTGTTCAGATTGACTGAGGAGGGGGGGTGAACCATAGGCGGGAGATAAATGCAACAAATAAGCTCTTCTGCTTACCTGTGTAAGAAAGCTGGAGGGGCCAGCCAGATGGAGATTTCAGTTGTCAACCTGGAACCCAGAGAGCTCCACACAGTCGCAATTGGACCCTCCCCAGTTTCAGAATGTGCCTGGCTGATTTCTAACACGGCTCACATACTCAGGATCTTCCGAGTTGTGACCTTTGTTGATGCATCTCTGCTGGCATTCTTATGAAACTTTTTGAAAAAACCTTTGCTGTGGGTGGTGATTTTGGGCTTTCATAATAGCCACTCCCTTCCTCTTCTCGGCTTCCTTTTTTGGCCCAAAAAGTTGGGAGGCAGGGAACCTGCTTAAGTCCAATTTCTCCTCTTGGAACGCTTTCCTTGGCACAAGACATGACAGCGTTAACGCCGATAGTCTTTCTGAAGTTAGGTTGTAGTCTGAATCAGGTTTGCCCTTGATTAATTCATTTCAGTTCACGTCACTGTTTCGAAGCGTTCAAATCGAAACTGCCTCGATGTGCTTAAAACTGGGTGTCAGCTGCTTTGAGAAGATGGCGGCGTGCCCTGAAGAAACCCATAAAAGAGAAGCAAGTTATGTTCTCTGCCCCAACCAAGACTGTGGCCTGGGGGCAGCTTTCGGCGGTCTTGTGGCCTCCCCAGGAAGGAGGTGGGGAGCAACCCCCACAACTGATGGGGATACCCCAAATCTCAGTCTTTCAGCCAAACACTAAATAATAATAATAATAATAATAATAATAATAATAATAATAATAATTTATTATTTATACCCAGCCACTCTGGGCGGCTTCCAACAGAATATTAAAATACAATAGTCTATTACACATTAAAAGCTTCCCTAAACTGGGCTGCCTTCAGATGTCTTCTAAAAGTCTGGTAGTTTTTCTCTTTGACATCTGGTGGCAGGGTGTTCCACAGGGCGGGCGCCACTACCGAGAAGGCCCTCTGCCTGGTTCCCTGTAACTTGGCTTCTCGCAGGGAGGGAACCGCCAGAAGGCCCTCGGCGCTGGACCTCAGTGTCCGGGCTGAACGATGGGGGTGGAGACACTCCTTCAGGTATACTGGAGTGTGGCAGGTTGCTTTCTGGAATCTAAATAGATTGGTGGTAAATGCAATCTACTCTCCCCCCCCCCCAACAGTTAACAATCGCTGTGGGAATTGGGTTTCTAGTGCAAGGTCTCCTTGTCTGAAAACTCATCAATATTTCATCTCCCTCCTCCAAATAGCTTCTGCAAACTTGTTTGCCGCAAATCAGCTTCCCGTGGTGATTCCTACAAACTTTCCCAAGGCAGCAGCAATACATTTTTTTTTAAAAAAAAGCCCAGTTCTTTCTCTCCTGCTGCCTTTCTTTGTCTGTTTGGGCTTTTCAGATCCTCCTGAGAGCCGTTTTTGCAGCCCCTTTTCAAAAGATCGTCGGTGGGTAACCAACATGGTTCCCTCTGGACGCTGGTAGACTGCAAAGCTCATCAGTTGCTTAGAGCGTGGTGCTGATAATGCCAAGGTTGCAGGTTCAATCCTCATGTGGACCACCTGCATATTCCTGCATTGCAGGGGTTTGACTAGATGACCCTCGGGTCCCTTTCAACCAATCAATGATTTAAAAAATAATAATCAAATTTTTAAAATTTAAATCGGATTTTAAAAAAAATTAAATCACATTTTTAAAATAATATGCTTTTGGAGAATTTCCCCCCCTAAAGGTAGTTTTCTGTTTAAGTTACATTATAGTCCAAAGGCTATTCATCAGGAAATAAGGATTTGTTGTGTGCTAAAACTCAGCCTGAGTTGTTTTTATTATTATTAAATTGTTTAACCACATCAGTTAACAAACCTGGATACGTATGCTATAATGTTATTGTTTTAGTTAAATAAATAGTTGTTTTTCTCCTTCCAATAAAGTACAGCAGAAAAGCTGTCCAAATATAAACGGTATCTGAAGAAGTGTGCATGCACATGAAAGCTCATACCAGTAACAAACCTAGTTGGTCTCTAAGGTGCTACTGGAAGGAATTTTTTAAATTTTATTTCAAATATAAACGGTTAACTTATTAAACCTCACAATAATTTCATAATTATCGGTCTGTGTATTTCTAGCAGTATAACCATTTCTGCTATAAATGTAAAAACTGCTCTGAAAATTTATTATTCCAAAACGGAAACCTTCATCTGGTTGCAAATATTAAGATTATACCAGATCAAATCCACCCTGCTTTCAGCTCTATGATTCTTTGACCATTTGCCTTGCTGGCTGGGGCCATTTGCCTTGCTGGCTGAGTTCCCGTGCCCCTCAATGATGCTTGCAACTTTATACGATTCCTGCTGCAGGCTGAATTGACTGCTTTCATCCCCCCCCCCTTTTTGCAGTACTGTACCATTCAAAGCGGGATGTGGGTAGCGCTGTGGTGTAAACCACTGAACCTTGGGCTGGCCGATCAGAAGGTCTGCGGTTTGAATCCCCGCAATGACGGGGTGAGCTCCCGTTGCTCGGTCCCAGCTCCTGCCAACCTAGCAGTTCGAAAGCACGTCAAAGTGCAAGCAGATAGATAGATACTGCTTCGGCAGGAAGGTAAACAGCGTTTTCATGCGCTGCTCTGGTTTCGGTGTCCCATTGCGCCAGAAACTGCTTAGTCATGCTGGCCACATGACCCAGAAAAACTCTGCAGACAAATGCCAGCTCCCTCGGCCTGTAAAGCGAGATGAGCGCCGCAACCCCAGAGTTGTCTGCGACTGTCAGGGGCCCTTTACTTTTACTTTTAACCATTAAAACAGATCCGTCAATTACAGTTCTGTATGTTGTATAGCTACGGGGTATGTGTGTTCCAGCCCCTTGGATCTCTTCATTTTTCTACATCTACTCCTTTTTCCTGAGGACGGTGGTGTAACATCCTGCCTGGGACTGGGAGAGTTGATGCTGCCCCTTTAGTGGCCTCAAACAGACTTGCTGCTAGTTTTGAATTGCACCCTACCTGACAGCTTGCTGTACAGCAGGGATTCCCAAACATTTGGGGGGCTCTGCTCCCTTGGTTGGTTCCATAAACTCATCCCCAGCACACCCTGAATTATAAAAAGCATAATTCAGAATAGTGGTTTGCGCAGCCCACTAAGGAAGTTAACAACGCAGTGAAAACAGTAACAATTAATTGCATGTTTATTCAAAATCCCATTAAAACTTTAGAGCCAGTGTGGTGTAGTGGTTAAGAATGGTAGACTTGTAATCTGGTGAACCGGGTTCGTGTCTCCGCTCCTCCACATGCAGCTGCTGGGTGACCTTGGGCTAGTCACACTCTTTGAAGTCTCTCAGCCCCACTCACCTCACAGAGTGTTTGTTGTGGGAGACGAAGGGAAAGGAGAATGTTAGCTGCTTTGAGACTCCTTCGGGTAGTGAAAAGTGGGATATCAAATCCAAACTCTTCTTCTCTTCTTCTAATTAATTCAGCAAACTGGGATGGACTCAATCCAGCTTTTCAAAGTCAGATAGCCGTTTACATCTCCTGTACTTCCCTGTGTTCCCCATGTCATTTACTTCCAAATCTGGGACATCTTCTGGGATAATAACTGAAAATCTAATAACTGAATAATAATAACTAAAAGAATACAAGTTTTTAGGGTCTTTCAGGAGATCAGGGAACTCCTCCGCTGACTGTCTTTTGCAACTGGTCTATGAAACAGGTTCTTTGGAGGTTGAAGCTGCTGATACACACACACAAACACCACCTGCCTTTTCTGCCCTGACGGCATCATTCCCCCTTTTGTCTCGCCCCAAGGTCCACGCCTGGGAGATCTCTGATCAGTTGCTGCAGATCCGGCAGGATGTGGAATCGTGCTACTTTGCCGCTCAAACCATGAAGATGAAGATCCAGACCTCATTCTACGAGCTCCCGACGGACTCTCATGTCTCGCTGCGGGACTCCCTGCTCACCCACATCCAGAACTTGAAAGACATGTCCCCTGTCATCGTCACCCAGGTGAGCAGTGAACCCCACGTTTGTGGGGAGCAAGTGGCCATTTCAGAAGGCAGCCCACCAGCTTGGATGGCTTTTTAAAGGGGGCTTCATGTTTTATCGGTGGTTACTGGCTGGGTCGGTTTGTGTGTTGCCTCCACTGTTGGAGGTAGTATGCCTCCCATTGAAACCAGTTGCTGAGCTGAACAATACCAGTTGCTGGAAACCACAGGAGGGGAGAGGGCTCTTGTGCTTGGGTCCTGCTTGCATCTAGTTAGCTACCGTGAGAACAGGATTCTGGGCTAGATGGGACCCTGGCCTGAACCTGCAGACTCTTCTAATGTTCTTATGACCTGTTGGCCCTGGCAGCTCAGTCGACTCTCAAAAGGTAGCTTGCCTCTTCCTCAGTCTACCTCTCAATACCAGTCCAGTGACCAGGGAGTCAGCAGTCTCCTGCCTTTAGCCTTCGTGTCTGTCTTGGGGGCTTCCTGGCTGGTTAGTGTCAAGCAGGGTTCTTGGACTCGATTGACCCCTTGGTCTGAACTCATCCAGCAAGCAGCTCTTAACATTAACCGAAAGGCAGGTGCAGTTGCAGTGGACTGTTTCTTGCGGTGGGGAGCTACATCTTTTAGCTGGAAGCGCCCACCCTTGACTTTTGTTCTCCCACCGCCTCTCTCTCCCCTTGCAGCTTGCATTAGCCATAGCGGACCTCGCCCTACAGATGGCCTCCTGGAAGGGCTGTGTGCACACACTGGTTGAGAAGTAAGTGGCTCCCTTTTCAAATCTCCCTCTTCTCCCCACCTCCAGTTAAACCTTCTATACCCTGTAACGGTTTTGCAAAGTACTGATGACATGAGATGGTGTGAAGTGGGAAACGCAGATGAGCTGCTTCTCTGTAAATGCAGGTTCTTGTGGGGTGGTGGTGGTCGGGGGCTGCTCTTCTGGGCCTTCGGAAATGGCTTCCAACCACGTGGGGATCTGCATGTCACAGGTGGGAGAGGTTTAGTGGGTCTGGGGACTGCCTGTCGGTTTGTTCGTTCTTTGCTTTCTCATGCACATGGTTGTGTCCCGACTGCCAACCTGAAACTTAACAGAAAACGGTGAAGGGTAAAATTGATTTAGGGACAGCTTGCTTAGTAAGAACAGCGACACCTCCAGCGTTTGCTCACAAACAGGCAGCCATCAAAGGTGTATTTAAACAAAACAGTGTTTGTGATCTTTGTCCAAGTGGGGAAGAACAGAGGCTAAATGATGATCTGAATGGTGGGGGCTAGGGGCCATCACTGACAAGGTCCTGCCCCACATACTCGTTGAGAGTACATGTATAGGAGCCAACTCCTAGGGGCTGAGGTCCCTTTGGCCCCCAATAACATATTTGAGGGCCCTCCCCCATGTTGGGGATTGCCATTCAAATGGTGTGTGTGCCGTGCCGTGTTATCGTTCATATGGGGCAGGGCTTACCTGCCCCCCCCCCAAATATTTTATTCAAGCTGGCACCCTGGGTACCAGTGATGGTGATAAAGATGCGACACCAGTCACAGGCCACCTAGAAGATTGTAATCTTAATTTGGGGGAGGAAGGACCATAGCTCAGTGGCAGAGCATCTGCCTTGCATGCCGAACGTCCCAGCTTCAGTCCCCAGTGGCATCTCCGGGTAGGGCTGGGAGAGAACCCACCCTAGAATCCTAAAGAGCTGCTGCCTGTCAGTGTAGACAGCACTGAGCTAGATGGACCAAGGGCAGCTTCCTGTGCTAATAGGCAGACTGGACCCAAACTGCGTAGGGCTTTAAAGGCCTCAACCGGCGCTTTGAATCTGGCTCTAAATATACCATTGTACATGCAGCGTTATTTCTGACTTCCTTTCCGACATCTTCACTTGCTCTTAAACCGTATTCTTAAGCCGGCCTGTTGTCTATGCAGAACTGGCTTGACCGAATGAGAATATAGGTTACAGCTGTGATAAACAGTCCAAATTCTTTCAGAGCTGAGAAGCAGTATTCTTAATTTCCTTGGAAGACAAAACCGTAAAGCCAGATAGATTTGGGGGGGGGGGGGAGAACCTAGACAACTGCAACTCTGGTACTTGCCACGAAGGTAGGGGTGCAAATTTGCGGGGTTTTTTTTTTAAAGCATGAAATTATATTTATCATGCTTTGCCCTGCTTTTGCATGGGACTTCCAGGATTGCTTAACTGAGGGACTGATCAAGTCCAAACCTGCATAGCATTAGTAGTTCTTAGGCAATCGCCCAGGCTCTTTTGCCCAGCTAGGACAGACACCCTCTGGAATCAGGAGCAAGAACCTGGGGCCCCCTATTGCTAGCTGGCTGTGGGGGGCACCCCTAGCAGTCCCCTTTCATTGCCGTCTCACGTTTCTCCTCCCTTCCCTTCCCCCCACGCCCCTCCTCCCTCGCCCTGGAACCCCAGGTACAACAATGATGTGACCTCACTGCCCTTCCTACTGGAGATCCTGACGGTGCTGCCAGAGGAGGTCCACAGCCGTTCCCTGCGCATCGGAGCCAACCGCCGCACTGAGATCATCGAAGACTTGGCTTACTACTCCAGCACGGTGGTCTCTCTGCTGGTAAGCAGCCAGGAAAGAGGAAGAGCCCGGGAGCCGGCAGGGTGGAGTTGTTGGAGTACTCGACATGGAGGTGGGAAGGTCTGGGTTCAAATCCCCACTTAGCCCTGGAGTTCAGTGGGCGACTTGGGGCCTCCCAATCTATCTCAGCCTAGTCTACCTCCCTGGATGACTGTGAATTCCCTGGACGACTGCTCCTGGGGTGTGTGTCTGTGTCTAGGGCCTGATAACTCCTAGGCTGCCTGCAAAGGAGTGGGAGTATCTCTTGCCTTCTTTTTTCAATTTATTGAGATTTTTCAGCTTAGCAATAATTGCATAGAATTGTAGAGTTGGAAGGAACCCCAAGGGTCCTTTAGTCCAACCCCCTGCAATGCAGGAATCTCAAGTGAAGCATTCACGACGGGTATATCCAATCTGTGCATAAAAACGTCCGAACAAGAAGAGTCCAGACACGTAAGACACAACTCAGCTATGAACCTAGCTCCAGTGGTGCTAGTGCATGCACAGAAAAAGGACAAAATCATGAAGAAAATAATCCAGGCAGCAATATGGAAAGCCATTGAAGATAATTCATAGGTTTTAAACTAAGAACCAAAACCGTTCAGGGTGGTGGAGATCTGGGTGGGGGGGGGAGGATTGCTCCCTGTCGTCTCAAAAGAAACTCAAGAAGCGGAGACCAAGTGACTGAAAGTGACGTTTTAGATTTAACCCCTCTTAAGTTGTCTGTTACGCTCCGTAACTTTTTCTACAACCCCTAACTGCCATGACCATTGCTTTTTGATCTCCCAGCCAGAACCAGCACGTTGGCCAAGTTTATCCTCCCCCCCCCTTTTATTTTATTTTTTGGGTGCTAGAATATCCTGGAGAATTGCAGCCTGGATGCCACTCTCCAGGTCAATTAACCAAACAGTACTCAGTCAATTAACTTGGGCATTGCAGCATTTCTCTTTTGTCTTAATTCTTCATCTAAGTTTTGGTTGATTCCACTCGTCGGTTAAGGGGGTGACGGCTTTCAGCCCGCATTGAAATAGCGGCAGCTTTTTCTCAAAAAGAGATGAGCTTTGAGGACAAAAGGGATGAGGACAGGATGTGCCAAGACCTCGCTGGACAGCCCTCCCCAGTTTAAAATGGAGGGGATTCTCTCCCCCCCCCCTTCCCCTGGCGCCCTGCAGTCATCCAGGCTCAGTGTTTGACTAAGACAGCAAAGCTGCTGAGGCCAGCATGGTCTCTCTCTGCCTGTCTGCCTCATTTTGCTGAGGCTCCACTTTGGAGTCAGTCGGGGTAAGCTGGAATAACTTGCCCGCTGACTGATTGTCTCCTGGCACGATGTACTTCCTGTTTGGTTCCTTCCTGCATTCTCTGGTTCCCTCTGCGAATCCCAGAGGGCACTACAGCCACTTCAGACCTTTCTCTCTCTGCCGTCACTGAAATAGGGGCTGGCAACCTTGAGAGTTGTTACGTTAGACAGAATTCAGACCCTGCCCCCTTCTTCTCGGAAGGCTGCCCAGGGAGGGGGCACGGCCCGTTTTGGAGTCCAGCCGCCATCTTGCCATACTGCAAAACAGCTGGAGGGCACCTGCATGTGAACTGCAGATTGCAGACACACACAAGCGCAGATTGCATCGTTGGGGATGTGCTGAGTCCCCCCCCCCAATCAGCACCGCTGCGAGGTCTCCCTAGCCCCCTCTCCCAATTTCCTTTTCTTCCCTGCAGATGACCTGTGTGGAGAAGGCGGGCAACGATGAGAAGATGCTCATTAAGATCTTCCGCTGCCTGGGCAGCTGGTTCAACCTGGGCGTCCTCGACAGCACCTTCATGGCCAACAGCAAGTTGCTGTCGCTGCTCTTTGAGGTTCTGGTGAGTTTTCTGGGGTCCCTCGTCTCTTGCAGAGGGCAGCCTGGCTCCGTGGCCGGGCACCATCTGTCGGGGAACAATGGCATTGGGGAGGCCTTATGGGCAGCCTTGGTTGCTGCAAAGGCCTCATTTGGGCAGCTCTTGAAGGGAGAGCGGCACAGTCTTACGCTAGGATACAATCAGCTACTGAAATGTCCTGATGTGTGCATAGCGCCCTCTTTCTCTGTTTCTGTGCCTGCCTGCAGCTTACTGCGTGTTCACAGAACAGGGGGGGGGGCTGCCTCTGCAGTGGAATCAAAGAGCTAGAAAGAACCCAAAGGCTGTCTAGTCCCCCCCCCCCAATCTACTGGGAGGTGGGGGCCACCTGCCCACCAGAGCATTTGTGCATCAGAAAAGAGCTTGCAGTGCTTTCTGCAGTCAAAGCACGTCTGCTGCAAAAAGGAGTGCCCCCCCTCCTCTAGCAGCCCACCGTCTCTGCCCATTTTATGCAGAAGTGGGAGTTGGGGGGGGGATCTCCTTCAAAGGTGGGGGTGCTTTTATAATAAAGAACCGTGCTGGCTGGGGCTGATGGACGTTGCAGTCCAAAACAGGCTCCGGGTTGGCCGAAGGCTGTTTTTGAAAGAGTTCCATCACTTTTCTTTGACCTGTCACTCCTTTTCCTCCCCCCCCCCCAAAGACTTGCGTCTTCCACCCTCTGTATCCTGGACCACGCCTGCCTCGCTTTACTTGTTCCTTGGTTTTCGTCTGAGGCTGCCCTCTACCTTCTTTGCATTGTTCCTTTTTGGACCTCGCACTCCCTGTTTGAGCTGGTATCTTGGGTCATTTCTGTGTTCCGCATATCTGTTCATTGGCTACGCAGATGTTGCACAGAGGTCCTTGTGGAAGGAAAGTGTGCATAACCAAGACCCGTCTTTCTCTGTGTTTGTGCTGGGGTGGGGGGAGGTAGAGCCTAGATGAGATCCCTGCAGCGGAGGATTAAGCCCAATTCCCCCTCCCCGGTGCCTTTCAGCAACAGGACAAGACGTCGACGAACCTGCACGAAGCTGCCTCCGACTGCGTCTGTTCTGCGCTCTACGCCATTGAGAACGTGGAGACCAACCTGCCCCTGGCCCTGCAGCTCTTCCAGGGGGTCCTGACGCTTGAGGCAGCCTACCACATGGCTGTGGCTCGCGAGGATTTGGACAAGTGAGTTGCCGGAGAAACCATTCACGGGGCGTGTGGTCTGTGCACGGCAGGTTCAGGAGAGGAAAGATCGAAGGCACATCTGTGCTGGATTTCTGCTTCCAGTTTTCAAGTTGTATTGTGTTTTAAACACACACAATATGGTTTTAGCAACCCAAAGAAGCGTTCCCATTTGGATTTGGGACTTCGAGCAGTACACCTGCTCCGTCCTCTCCACTGCCTGCTTCTGAAAGTCCTCTTTCAAAAGTAGGCTGCGCTTTTAATTTGTAAACTGCCCTTAGCTAATTCATGAGGGGCAGTTGTTGTTTTTTAAAGGCCTTTCAATCCTTGTTTATTTACGCAAGCCCAAATCCCCCCAGGCATAAGGGACCAGCTTTATGGTTCCTAGGTTCCTGAGTAAAGTTTCAGGCAACGATTCCCACCCTGGAAAGGGCACTCTGCCTGTGCAGGAGCCCATTCCTGTTAAGTAATGTGCGCTCTGGCTTTTTAAAAACTACATCATTCTAGTGTCTGTCTAGATATCTAACACTCTCAAGCTGTAACTATGTGCTGTGTGAAGAACTACTTCTTTTTATCCTTCCTGAATTAGGAGTGAGGGAGAAAACCTTTTCTCTATCCGCTTCCTCTGTGCCATGCTTAAGTTTAAAAACTTCTAACGTGGCACCTCTTACCCGCCTTTTCTCTAAATTGGAGTTGCCAAAGACTTGCATGCAGAGCTGGTGCTCTCCAGCAGAGCTTGTTCCTCTTCCCATGGGGGGGGGGGAGGGCGCTGTGGGAGCCAGCGAGGATGTGGGAGCAGGAGACAGTGGTAAATGGGTGGAAGGGAATGAATGACGTTGTCCTGTTGCCCTGCCTGCCTTCCTGAGATGGGCATTTCCATGGCAAAGGCCGTGGTTTGCTGACTTGGAGCACTGCTTACACCCCATTTCCCTCCCTTCAGAGTTCTCAATTACTGCCGGATCTTCACGGAACTCTGCGAGACCTTTCTGGATAAGATTGTTTGCACCCCAGGCCAAGGCCTGGGGGACCTGCGGACAATAGAACTGCTCTTGATATGCGCGGGCCACCCGCAGTACGAGGTAGGAAGGCCGCCCCTCCTGCCCCTTCAATTTCCGGGTTGTTGGCATGGTGGAAGTACCCGCAGGGTGGGCCATTCAGGCAACGGGAGGGTTCTGGGTGATGCTGTGTTGGACACACAGAGAGAGGGAAGAACAGTTTAAAAGGGTCTTCTGGTTTTGGTATGGAAATCTGTTCCCATAGATTTAGTTCTAGATGTCCCTTTCTATGTTTGCTTTATTTGGAACTTTTAATATACCTTCTTACGTACTAAAACAAACAAACAAATGAGGTCCGGCTCCGAGGGCCTTCTGGTGGCTCCCTCACTGCAGGAAGCGAAGTTACAGGGAACCAGGCAGGAAGGGCCTTTTCGGTAGCGGCACCTTCAGATGTCAAGGAGATAAAGAACTACATAACTCTTAGAAGACATCTGAAGGCTGCTCTGCATTGGGAAGTTTCTAATGTTTGATATTTTACTTAGTTTTTATATATGCTTTGAGCCGCGCAGAGTGGCTGGGGTATGATGATGATGATGATAAATGTAAAGAAAAGGTTTTTTAAAAAAAATAATGCTAGGAAATAAATAATAAATAAATGGGTCTCCTGCCAACGACAGGTGGTGGAGATTTCCTTCAACTTCTGGTACCGGCTGGGGGAGCACCTGTACAAGACTGAGGACATCGTCATACATAGCATCTTCAAGGCCTACATCCAGAGGCTCCTTCACGCCCTGGCTCGGCACTGCCAGCTCGATCCGGACCACGTAAGTCCGCCTCTCCTTCCTGGCCCCCAAACACCCCTGCGCCTCCTTTGCATTTAGCCCACAGGAGGGGAGCACTGGTAGTTATTTACTCTCCCTCCCTCTTCCATCCTTTGTTTTCCTCTGCTAGGAAGGAATTCCCGAGGAGACGGACGACTTTGGAGAGTTCCGGATGAGAGTATCAGACCTCGTGAAGGACTTAATCTTCCTGGTTGGCTCTGTGGAGTGTTTTGCCCAGGTGAGAGGGGAACAGGTTGGACTGGTGCGGCTACCCAAAATACCACCGGCGTCTCCTTCTGACTTTTGAGGGTGGTTTGTTTGGAGGAGTTGAAGGGGCTTCGCTTCCCAGCTCATGTCTGCACGTTAATTCCTCCTTTTGTATAGTTTGTTATTTATTTTTAAAGGGTGGAATTCAACGTAGCATCAAGCTGATCGTTCCATGGGTGCTGACCTGCGGGGTTCTCCAAAGCAGATTTGAGGAAGAGGGGGGACAGGAGTCCTTTTGCTGACTTCTGCTAATGCAACTCTGTAGTTGAATCCAACCCAATGTGATTTCTTTCATAATTTTAATGATTTCCGCTCTTTTCCCAAGTCTGCCTTTATTGCTATTTTCTATG
The DNA here is from genome assembly GCF_009819535.1 of Lacerta agilis. NCBI lineage: Eukaryota > Metazoa > Chordata > Lepidosauria > Squamata > Lacertidae > Lacerta > Lacerta agilis. Next base: position 3,637,398 of record NC_046321.1, on the reverse strand, counting down.
ACTGCTTTATAGCATTTTATGTAAATTTCTTTGAGCAGGGGTTCCCCTACTCTGATCTGCAGACCACCAGTGATCTGTGAGCTTCGTTCAGGGGTTCATAGTGTGTGTGTAAAAATACAAAACCATACAAAACCTTCTCGGTAGTGGCGCCCGCCCTGTGGAACACCCTCCCATCAGAAGTCAAGGGAATAAACAACTACCTAACATTCAGAAAATATCTAAAGGCAGCCCTGTTTAGGGAAGTTTTTAATTTGTGACTGTATTGTATTTTGGTATTTGTTGGAGGCCGCCCAGAGTGGCTGGGGAGACCCGGCCAGATGGGCGGGGTATAAATAAATTATTATTATTATTATTATTATTATTATTATTACACCCAGTGCAGATCATTACAAGTGCTACCGTGGCAGAAAAATTATTAAGTGGTTTGCCAAGACTGTTAGTGACTTCCAAGTGATCCATGAGATAAAAGGTTTGGGAACCATTGGCTAAGGGAGATTATTTTGATTGAGCAGCATATAAATCTTGCGAAAAAAATTTTTTTTACAAAGTACAACCCACTTTCACTGGCATGCCCTATGTTGGACCCTGGGAACCTCTTAGAATCCATTTACCCTTATGTTTTCCACAGTCATGCATTAATTCTTTGCTGCCCTTGAGGTCCAAAACCCTTGGATCTGCTCCTCTTTCGAACTAGCCGGAAAGTCCATCCTAACAGTGACCTTAAGGTGCATCCACGAAAAGGTTCGTGTCCCTGAATACTTAATTCTTGTATTTTTCCGTCTTCGCAGCTGTATGCTACCCTGAAAGAGGGCAACCCTCCGTGGGAGGTGACGGAAGCCGTCCTCTTCATCATGGCCTCGATAGCCAAGAGCGTAGACCAGTGAGTACCGCCAGCACCGTCGCGGAAGGGGTGGGCCACGGACCATGAATTCATTTTTGAATTTGTGTGTGTATCCTAGTCACCAGACAGCGGCCTTTGGCTCAAACTCATGCCATGATCAACCATAATAAACCATAGAAGAAGTTCAGGTTGGCACAAACCTACTCACTGCACTCTCCGCGGCGAGGACTAGAAACATGAAGCCTTTCTTTCTGCAGTCACTTTCTGCCCTCTTTTCGAAAGCGAGGCTCTCCGCTCCGGCCCCGTTATGGACTAGCTGCTTGCAGAGCTTTGGTTTTTTTTTGGTGTGTGGAATAATTGCCGTTTCCTGCCCTCAGGGAGAACAATCCAACGCTGGTGGAGGTGCTGGAAGGGGTGGTACGCCTGCCTGAATCGGTGCACACGGCCGTCCGCTACACTAGCATCGAGCTGGTTGGTGAAATGAGCGAAGTTGTGGACAGGAACCCCCATTTCCTTGGTGAGTGCAAGGGAGCTGCCAGAAGGCCCTCAGAGCTGGACCTCAGCATCTGCGCTGGGCGATGGGGGTGGAGACACTTTGAATTGTGCTCGGAAACACACTGGGAGCCAATGTTGGTCTTTCAGGACCGGTGTTATGTGGTCTCGGCGGCCGCTCCCAGTCACCAGTCTAGCTGCCGCATTCTGGATTGGCTGCAGTTTCCGAGTTACCTTCAAAGGTGGCCCCACGTAGAGCGCATTGCAGTAGTCCAAGCGGGAGATAACCAGAGCATGCACCACTCTGGCGAGACAGTTTGCAGGCAGGGAGGGTCTCAGCCTGCGTACCAGATGGAGCTGGTAGACAGCTGCCCTGGACACAGTTGGTATGTTGGGGGGGGGGGGAGTGTTATCGGTTTGTTTTTGTTTTATTATGTATTTTGTGTTCTCATTTTGTATTTTTATGCTGCGAACTATCCTGTGATCTTCGGATGAAGGGTGGAAGTAGTAGTAATAATAATAATAGAACAAAAAATAGATTCATTCATTATCCCTCTGCTGTTCTCCTCTCTCCCTGCAAAAGATCCTGTTCTTGGCTACCTGATGAAAGGCCTCTGTGAGAAGTCCTTGGCCTCGGTGGCGGCCAAAGCCATCCACAACATCTGCTCCGTGTGCCGGGACCACATGGCCCAGCACTTCAGCGGCTTGCTGGAAATCGCCCGTTCCCTGGACTCCTTCATGCTCTCGCCCGAAGCAGCTGTGGGGCTCCTGAAAGGTATGTGCTCCTTTCGCAGCGGCAGAGGGGGCAGCCCCACAGGGGAGGAGAGGGGGCTTCCCTGGACCACGTCTTTGGTGTCCTCCTGCAACAGCACAGCATATTTTGAAGGCCCCTTGCCTCTGGAAAGCTAGCAGGCCAGGAATACTGGCACAGCGTAGCCTTCTCGCTGACATGCTTGTTTTCTACAAGCAAGAGTGCGGTGGCAGTGTTTTGCCAAGTGCACAGTACACCTCAGTGTTGTCTTCACGGGTTGGCAGCTGCTCTCCAGGGTTTCCGGCCAAGGTCTCTCCCACTCCGACCTGGAGATGCTGCCGCAGATTAAATCTGGGACTTTTCAGCATGCAGGGCGGATTCTCTACCCCTGAGCTACAGGCCTTCTGGAATCAGGAAACGACTCTCCCCCCACCCCCCAGTCCTGGGTTTGAACTTTGGTCTCCCCTCCCCATCCTAGTCCTCCCCATTTGCCACTACATCACACTGGTTCTCGGGGGGGAAATGTGAGGCCGCGGAGGGCTGCTGTGAGTTTGGTCCCTGGGCTGGTTTGGTTTATGAAGTGACCGCCCCTCCCCATGTTCTCCAGGGACTGCCTTGGTGCTGGCTAGGCTCCCGCTGGAGAAGATCTCGGCCTGTCTCAGTGAACTTTGTGCCGTTCAGGTGATGGCGCTGAAAAAGGTACGGGGCCGGCTGAGCGTGGCTGCATGTGGCTGATTTATTGTCAGGGAGGGAAGGAGGGAGGGATTCCTGGGGGAAATGAGCTTTGGGACAGAAACTGGTAAAGGAGGACTTGGAAGCAAGCCTTCGTTGTTTGGAAGAAAGGCAAGCGCTTTTTAAAAATGCACATTTTGCTTGTTTTGCTCAAAGAGGGTCAGGCTTGTCCCAAAAGACCATTTCTTTCCCTACAGACCCTCTTGGGTGTTAGGATTAGCAATGTGGGCCCTCTGGGTAGTTGGGGGTTGGTGTGGCCTAGGAGGCAGCCTTCTCTGTAGCAGCCCCATAAGTTGTGGAAATCCACACAGAGGTGCGCCAGTTTCCTACCTTCTCTGAAGACGTACCTCTGCCCATTGACCCTTGATACCTTGTTTTCAGAACCCGCTGCCCGTTCTTTTGACTATAGTTCGGTTTTTTCCAACGGGTTTTTAATAACTGAATTTTATTTATTTATTTTTTTAAACAGAATTTATTAGCATTTTCATAATATAACACAAACCCGACCCCACACCTACAAATACAAAAACAAATACAAATACACATAATGTCAGGATTCTTCTTCTTATTTGTATATCTTACAAAAAAAAAATTTCTACTTCTGAATCTTGACGTTTGACTTCCCCCGCCTTTTCACCTTCGGTTTTAAATCAATATACTATTTCCTTAACAACTTTTCTCTATAAAATTTTTTTAACTTTACTTAAAAATAACACAATTTTTAATAACTGAATTTTAAACTGGACCTGCTGGTGAAGTTTGGGCAACAAATTAAGCCATAGCAGTGGTGGTCGTCTTGGGTTGCCTCTCGCAGTGCCATCCCCATTTAATGAAACGTGCCACTCCCAGCCACCCCCGAGTCGCGCCCCAAATTATCAGCCACACGATCGGGGCGAGGGGTTGGCTCGGGCTGCCGCTGCCACTCTCTGTGCCCACCGGTGGTCTTTGCAATGTGCGGCTTTGCCCCTAAGAGTGCAGAGTGGGGCTTGAACAAGGAGACCCCTTCCCCAAGTGCCGGCAACAAGGCAGCATTTTCTTGGCCATCCTCCTTGAGGAAGAGGAGTCCCGCGTCCCTCCCTGAGCCGTCTTGTGTGTCTTCTCTTTTTCCCAGCTGCTCTCTCAGGAGCCGAGCAATGGCCTCTCCTCAGACCCCACTGTGCCCCTAGATCGCCTTGCAGTTATATTTAGGTAAGAAGCTGTTGGGGACCGGGGTCTCTTCCCCCTGCCCATAGGGTTGGGGATGACAATAACCATCAGGCTGCTCACCCGAAACAGCGGGTGAATCTTCCTCTGGAGGTCTTCCATCAGGATCTCCCGGACACTCGCTCGAATCCTGATCCAGCGGAGCTGAAATTCTGTGGTCGGGAAGTGAATTTGTGGCAGTGGGGGGAGAGTCTCGGATAACCCTCCTCCGCCTCCCACTTTGGTCTTCTGCTCTCTGCTTCCTTCCTTCCTCCTACCTCCTCCCCCCACAACTTCCCTCCTCTCTCTTCCCTCTGCCCAGGCTCCTTTGGGAAGAGCCGCACAACAGAGCTTCAGCTAGTTTAAGAGCCTCTCCCTTTCCCCCCATGAACCCATTTATTTCTGGGCCTGGATGGGGAGCAACAGAGTGGCCCACATAGGGGATCTCTGGGAGAATCCTGGGTTTGCCAAATGTCAGTCCCTGGGATCGTTTGGCAGAAGCCATAGCAGTTGAAAGGACACTATTAGGAAAGCAGAGAGATGTTTGCCGGGGTGCTGGCTAAATCTGCTGTGCTGCTGGCTAAATCTGCAAGGGCCTCTCCTCATCTACTCTGCAGCTCTGTTCTTGCTTCTCTGACTTTAAATCTGTCGCCGTTAGCCTGATTTGGGAAGCAGCGATCTGTTCTCAGCCTTTGCAAGTTCAAAGGTGGTTGGTCTCCCTCCTCTCCCAGTGTCCTGCTGCTCCTCACATATCCAAGTGTTGTGCTTTCCTTTCCTTGCACTTGGTTACTGGCAGCTGATTCTGTCCAACTCTATTCTAAGGTCTTGCCTTTTGGGGGGTGCGGTTAGATCTGCAAGGGGACCTTTCCCCACCTCTTGAGGTTTCGGGATGGGCCAACATGTCAGTCATGCATTGTGTCAGATCTCTGCTTTTTTTGGAAGGAGGGGACGGTGTCTTTGGAGTCCTCCTTCCCCGGGGCAATTGTCCTGTTAAGGATGCCAGTGGAGGAGCAGCTGGCACCTGCCTCTCCAGCCCAGCTCGCCCACGAGCTCCCTTTCATCCCTCCGTCTCTTTCCCCGCAGGCATACCAATCCTATTGTAGAAAATGGACAGACCCACCCGTGCCAAAAAGTCATCCAGGAGGTAGGTGGAGAAGTCATCCAGGAGGTAGGTGGAGAAGCCCCCCTGCTCACTCCAGAGGGCGACTGGTGAAGCTGCTTGGCTTATTTGCCTGGGTCACCTATGTGGGCTGGCCCTCTGTGGCACACTTCAGCCGCGATTGCACAGATGGAGCTTGGAAGGGATACCTGGCTTCAAGGGCTGCCAGCTCTGGGTCTGTTTTCACAGTCCTAGGCGGGCCTCTGGATTCCAGTTGACCTTGTCTCCTCCTCAACCTGGATGGAGCAACGCCAAGGGGTGGGAGTGGGAAGTAGCCGAGGGTTTACTTACTCGTTTCCCCTGTTGTGTGGTGCCCCCCAGGGTAAGGGGTGGCTGGCTGTATGTAATAATAATAAGTAATGTATATTTTTATCATGTTCTTCGGGATTCACATATGTTATCTCTGTAATCCTTCTGCTTCACATACATTACCTCTGTGGTCCTAATGCTTCATGTACATCACCTCTGTAATCCTTACACCAACCTGTGTAAGGGGGAGGTCAGTTTTGTCCCCAGGTGGTGGGGAAGGGAGTTGCGGCATGGAAACAGGGTTTTGCCTAATGAATCCATGATGGTGATATTTAAACAGGGGACTGAACAGATTCCCAGCTGCAGACTTCAGCCATAGCACTGCTCCAGTGCTCCGTGTGTGCATTTGACCCCACAGCCCACCCTTTGCAGCACTGGGGCCTTGGCCCACTGTCCTGGCCCCCCACACCCCCCCCCAAGCCAGGCTTTCATGCTCCTGCTCCTTCTGCAGACCAGCGGATACGATGGGCAGATAAGCAAAGCCCCGCGGCCTGAATACTTTTGCAGTGGGAGCATTGCCGATTGGGGACTAGTCCCTTTCTCCCTGCTAGTGCTGACCTTGTGGAATGTGCCGCGCCTGGCTGCTGCCGGTGGGATTAGGTTTCCAGGGAGAAGAGGCCAGGCGGGTCCCTGCTTTGGGCTGCCCCCGTCCGACGTAAAGGGAACCCTCTATAATCGCTCTCCTTCCTCCGCCCAGATCTGGCCAGTCCTGTCAGAGACCCTGAACAAGCATCGTGCCGATAACCGCATTGTGGAGCGCTGCTGCCGGTGCCTGCGCTTTGCTGTCCGCTGCGTGGGGAAAGGCTCGGCGGCCCTCCTGCAGCCTCTGGTCACCCAGGTAAACGCCCGTAGAACAATGGTGTTGGAAAGGGACCCTAGAGGGCCATGAAGACCAACCCGCTGCGATGCAGGAATCGCTGAAGGAATCCCTGCCAGTTGGCCATTTAAAAACCTCCAGGGAAGGAGAATCGTAGGATTGGAAGTGACCATGCAGTGCAGGAAACTACGACTCTGTGATTAAGAGTCTGACGCTCTATCGACTCAGAGTCCTCACCATACTCATAGCAGGGAAATGTTTTTATTTCATTTTTTTTAAAGAGCAGGTGCACATGTCTCCAGAATAGAGGAAGGGGCAATCCAGATGAAGTTTATAAATACACATAAACCGTAGAACTAGTAGAGATGGATGGGACCCCCAAGGGTCATCCAGTCCAACCCCCTGCAGTGCAGGTGTCACAGCTGAAGAGTCCCTGACAGATAGCCACCCAAGCTCTGCTTAAAAGCCTCCCAAGGAAGGAGAGGCCACCACTTGCAAGTGTGTGTCCGCCCTGCTTTGCATGTCGGTCTCTTTCCGTTTCGCTAGAAGCATTCTGAGCTCTGCATCCCAATGGCACCACTTATTAGCAAGACTCGTTTAGGCCGAGTCATTGCACATTTTCCCGCCTCCAGCACCAGAAAGGAGCTCTAAAGAGTGCCAGCCTTGTGGCGCTCAGTAGAAATGATTATCTACTTGACATCTGACGGGAGGGCGTTCCACAGGGCAGGCGCCACCACCGAGAAGGCCCTCTGCCTGGTTCCCTGTAACCTCACTTCTCACAGTGAAGGCACCGCCAGAAGGCCCTTGGCGCTGGACCTCAGTGTCCGGGCTGAATGATAGGGGTGGAGACGCTCCTTCGGGTATACTGGACCGAGGCTGTTTAGGGCTTTCAAGGTCAGCACCAACACTTTGAATCGTGCTTGGAAATGTACCGGGAGCCAGTGTAGATCGGCGCCTGCTGAATATGCACCACTTCTTCTCAGCCCCTTTGGGCACCTGTGATAGATGTTTTTGAACCCACCCTGGTATTCTTATGAATGGTTTAAACCAGGGGTAGGCAAACTAAGCCCCGGGGGCCGGATGCGGACCAATCGCCTTTTTAATCCGGCCCACGGTCAGTCTGGGAATCGGCGTGTTTTTACGTGAGCAGAATGTGTCCTTTTATTTAAAATGCATCTCTGGGTTATTTGTGGGGCATAGGAATTCGTTCATATTTTTCTTCGAAATATAGTCCGCCGCCCCCCCCCCCCCACGGTCTGAGGGACGGTGGACCTGCCCATGGCTGAAAAAGGTTGCTGCCCCCTGGTTCAAACTGTTTAAAATGCCACCTGTTTGCTTACTGCTGTTGCTTGCCTTGGGACCTTACTTTGAAGGGTAGATAAAAAACAGCTCCACCTGGTCCGCTGGGCTGCTTGCTTTGACTCCAGGATCCTCCCCTTTTGCTGACCCCTGCTTCTCCCCCCCCCCCCCGGCAGATGGTGAGCGTCTACCAGGAGCACCAGCACTCCTGCTTCCTCTACCTGGGCAGCATACTTGTGGATGAGTACGGAATGGAGGAGGGCTGTCGGCAGGGGCTGCTTGATATGCTGCAGGTAGGTTGGCCCCCCAGGGGTCCTTCCTGGTCTTGGTTCGAATGTGTGTGGCTAAACAGCCACACTTGTCCCGGCGGCGAGCTCTGCACATGCTCAGAGGCGCTCCCTCCAGATTCCCTTCCTTTGGGGAAGGAATGCATGGATGGCAACACGAGAACGGGGCCTTCTCTGCAGTGGCTCCCCGTCCCAGAGAAGTTTGCCTGGCACCTTCATTATACACCTTTATGCGCCAGGCAAAAACGTTCCTTTTTAACCAGGCCTTGGGTTGATCCTGTTTACATCCTATGCCCATGAGGTATTTTTGGGGGGGGCTGTTGGGCTGTTTTTGTTTTTATTAGGTATTTTGTGGTTTTATATCTTGATTTTATTCTGTGAACAGCCCTCAGACCCCCAGGTATAGGGCGGTATATAAATTCAATTATTAATAATAATAATAATAATAATTAATTCCAACATTGCATTGCAGAGTTGGCAGGGACCTCCAAGAATCATCAATTCCTGCAATGCAGGAATATGTTTTAGTCCTTTGTAGCCTTGGGATGCCCTTTCTGAAAAAGGTCGGCGGAAACTGCGCCCGTTGTTCCAAACGTGGCTGCCGCCCCCATATATTTGTATTACAGGGGGCATGCAATTGGCCAGGTTTAACTGCTAAAGGCTTCCTCCTGCCCCCTCTCTCTGCCCTTCCAGGCTCTGTGCGTGCCCACGTTCAGGCTCATCGAGCAACCCAACGGCCTCCAGAACCACCCGGACACTGTGGACGACCTCTTCCGGCTGGCAACCAGGTACACCCCCCCCCCCACCCTGCACTTGGCTCCTGGCTGCCTTGTTTCCAGGCCAGCCGTGGCACTTTCCATCCAAAGCAGGTTTTTCGGTCTGGTTTGCTCCAAATCCCAGCAGGGACCGGGCCTCAGTCTCGTACCCCCCCCCCCCCGAGAGGCCCGCTGGAGCACAAATGCTTGGCAGTGTCTCTCTTAAAGGTCAGCATTTCTGAACCTTGGAGGAAGCAGGTTGCAAAAAATGGGGGGTCGCTATTGTTGCGGCTCCGCTGCCCTCGGCACAGGAAGGGACCCTAATCAGGAATGGGCTGGGGGGAATCTAGGAGCCCGATCCAAAGAACTGTTAGTAGGCATTGACACGCAGGAGAAGTCACTGGCTGCAAGGAGAGCCGGCTGCCGGGAGCTCTGTGGGCTAGAAAATGCTACAATTCAGTGGATTTGTAACTGGCTGACTGACCGAACCCAAAGGGTGCTCATCAATGGCTCCTCTTCATCCTGGAGAGAAGTGACTAGTGGGGTGCCACTGGGTTTTGTCTTGGGCCCAGTCTTATTCAACATCTTCATCAATGACATGGATGATGGGCTTGTGGGCATCCTGATCAAGTTTGCAGATGACACCAAATTAGGAGGGGTGGCTAATACCCCAGAGGACAGGATCACACTTCAAAATGACCTTAACAGATTAGAGAACTGGGCCAGAGAAAACAAGATGAATTTTAACAGGGATAAATGTAAAGTACTACATTTGGGCAAAAAAAATGAAAGGCACAAATACAGGATGGGTGACACCTGGCTTGAGAGCAGTACATGTGAAAAGGATCTAGGAGTCTGGGTAGACCACAAACTTTACATGAGTCAACAGTGTGATGCAGCAGCTAAAAAAGCCAATGCAATTCTGGGCTGCATCAATAGGAGTATAGCGTCTAGATCAAGGGAGGTAATAGTACCACTATATTCTGCTCTGGTCAGACCTCACCTGGAATACTGTGTCCAGTTCTGGGCACCACAGTTCAAGAAGGATACTGACAAGCTGGAACGTGTCCAGAGGAGGGCAACCAAAATGGTCAAAGGCCTGGAAACAATGCCTTAGGAGGAACGGCTTAGGGAGCTGGGTATGTTTAGCCTGGAGAAGAGAAGGTTAAGGGGTGATATGATAGCCATGTTCAAATATATAAAAGGATGTCATCTAGAGGAGGGTGAAGGGTTGTTTTCTGCTGCTCCAGAGAAGCGGACACGGGGCAATGGATTCAAACTACAAGAAAGAAGATTCCACCTAAACATTAGGAAGAACTTCCTGACAGTGAGAGCTGTTGGACAGTGGAATTTGCTGCCAAGGAGTGTGGTGGAGTCTCCTTCTTTGGAGGTCTTTAAGCGGAGGCTTGACAGCCATCTGTCAGGAATGCTTTGATGGTGTTTCCTGCTTGGCAGGGGGTTGGACTGGATGGCCCTTGTGGTCTCTTCCAACTCTAGGATTCTATGATTCTGGGGCGCTAACCCTCCGATGCTGTCTCCCCCCGCAGATTCATCCAGCGCAGCCCCATCACCCTCCTGCGCAGCCAGGTGATTCTCCCCATCCTGCAGTGGGCCATTGCTGCCACCACCCTGGACCACCGCGATGCCAACTGCAGCGTCATGAAATTCTTGCGTGACCTCGTCCACACGGGAGTTTCCAACGACGTGAGTTGCGGGTGGCAGGGGCTGTGTGTTAATGCAGGGTGCCAAGACACACAGCTTTTTATCCCAGAGGGTTTTTTTTTGGGGGGGGGGCAAGGTATTATCCCACTTTTCCTTGCTAGGAGCTCAAGGTGGCATGTGTAACTCTCCTCTCAACAACCCTGCGAGGTAGGTTAGGCTGAGAGACTGTGGCAAGCCCAAGGTCACCCTGTCAGCTTCATGGCTGAGTGGGGATTCGAACCCTTCTCTCCCAGGTCCTGGTCCAGCATTCTAACCAGTCTGCCCCCCTGGCTCTGGGGGAGGGCTGTCTGTCAAGACCCACCATCCAGCTGCCAGGCCAGCCTTGGCCAACCTTGTACTCCCCTGCAGCTTTGGACTACAACTCCCATCAGCCCCCAACGGCTTGCCTGTGTTGCCATCGGCTGCATTGTCATGCAGCCATGCTGGCAGGGGCTGATGGGAGCTGTAGTTTAAATCAGCAGGAGCTTGCTGTGTTGGTCAAGGCTGCGGCAGGCCTTGAGCCTGCTCTAGAATCTGGCCATTCGTACCTATAAACGTCAGATTGCAGAGGCTGGCTGTAGTTTCTCAGTGGTGCATGAAACAGCACTCTGCATGTGCTCAGAGGCAGCCTTTGAGCCCTGATGCTGAAACAAGCTTCTGCGGCCGAGCTTTGCCTCAGGAGAAGCCCTTGCTTAGCGCTATCTGTTGCACGTGTGGGAATGTTAAAGAAGGTAGGAGAGGATATATTGTTTTGATACGATCTCTCCAGCAGAGCACATTCTCTTTGCTACTTAATGGAAGCATGTTGATGATTTGTTAGAATCCTTTAATTAAGCAATCTAGTCTGGATTGTTCCTGGCAAGTTTCCCCTTTTATTTCCCTCTTAAAATAATAATAACATGACACGGTCTTCTTTAAAAGTAAGGAGAAAGTTTTACTCACATTCAGTTCACAGCACTAATTCTGACGGCAGGCTCTATCTTGTGGTTACAGTGAAGAGAAGTCTGAACTACCGTATTTTTCGCTCCATAAGACACACTTTTTTCCTCCTAAAAAGTAAGGGGAAATATCTGTGCGTCTTATGGAGCAAATGGTGGTCCCTGGAGCTGAATTGCCCAGGGGCCAAAAGAGGATCATGCTTTTTATTTTACAAAGAGAAAAGGGGTTGTTGAAAGGACCCCGCTCAGCAGCTGATCAGCAAGAGGTCGGGAGAGAGATAAGAGTCCCCGGCTCCCTTTCAGCCCTGCCCCCTTGCCCAGGCCTCCATTGTTGAATGTTCCGCAGAGGGGAGGTTGTTTGTTTCCCCAGCGACATCTGACTGGCTGATTAGATAAACTGTCTGGAAACTGTAGAAAAGGCTCCCTTTCCTTTAGAAGCTGCAGAAATGTGAGTTGAACCCCATAAACACGGGGCTTTTCCTCTTTGCTTTTCCCCCTTTGCAAAAAAGCTGCAAAACTTTTAGCTAATCCTCAAAAAAACAGGGCTTTTAGAGAAGGAAAACCAGAAAAATATTTTTTTCTTGTTTCCTCCTCTAAAAATGAGGTGCGCTCTATGGAGCGAAAAATATGGTACTTTTCAGACTTCCTGCTTGTGGGCTCCATCCTATGTGAAGGTTGAGCCATGTGCTGCCTAAGAGCTAGGAGAGTCTATGAGGAAGAGTCCAAGAGAGAGATGGTTGCATGGCTAGCCCTTTTATCTGGTCACACACAGAGGGAAGAAGCTCCAGAGCAAGGTAGGACAGGAAGTCCCCTGTGTGTCCATTCTAGGCAGCAGGAAAAGGTTGTGATTGACTGCTCTAGCAATAAGACATCCTTCAGCACGGTGCTGTGAAAGGGCCGCTCCCCAGAGGCCTTTAAAAAGTGAGGACTAACTAGAACCTCTGAGCAAAGTGAGAGAGGGATTCATACCAGAAGAACCAGAAATCAGGAAGATGTAAAATTTTAATAGGGAATAGGGAAATTTTATAATTTATCTTAAAAACCATTGTAAACAGTTAAAATGGTTAATAGGATTGGAACTACACTTGTAGTTTAATGGTGACTTTTGGACACCATGGAGAGGTAAAAGATTTGGATTATCGTATAAGATGCAGGAGGAAATGATTAACAGTAGGACCCACAAAGGGGAGGAGGGAAGTCCAGGAGATTCCTTGGAATCTTGTTTCTATGTTGTATATGCGACTGTAAAAATTTAATCTGAAAAACCGAACAAATCAATTTATAAAAAGAGAAGGGGGGGATTCAGAGCAGGGTGTTAAGGACCAGTGCCATCGCAGAAACCTAGGGAAGCCCCCCCCCCCCTGAAGGTTAACCAGAGCAAGGGCGAAGTTTAGCCCAAGGAGAAAAGCAGGGTCCTTGGAAAGGAGGGAGAGACCTGACTTGCAGGCGGCCTGACTCTGTGGGTGGGATGGGGGGACTCCAAGGTTGCCTGCCCCCAAGAGAAGGGGGGGATGAGGATGGTCTCGCCCTCTGGAGCAGAAGTGGGGTGTCGAGAGCGGCCCATGGTCTGAGGGGGGGGAAGCCCCCCGCAGCTCTGAGGGCCCCCCGCAAGTGCGTCCCTCTTTCTCTGTCCCCGCAGCACGAAGAGAACTTTGAGGCGCGGAAGGAGCTCATTGCGCAGGTGATGACGCAGTTGGGACAGCAGCTTGTGAGCCAGCTCTTGCACACCAGCTGCTTCTGCCTGCCGCCTTACACCCTGCCGGACGTGGCCGAGGTGCTGTGGGAGATCATGCAGGTCGACAGGCCGGTAAGGAGGAAGCTGGGACTGGGCCTTCCAGGTGGGGAGAGCTCTGGACAGCTGCCACTGCCCTCCCTCTGGGCACTAGCTTGACACTACCGGACTTTGAAAAGCTAGATCAAGTTCAGTTTTGTTGGATCAATTGCATTAAAATTGGGTTTTGAACAAACATGCAGCCAGTCCTTGCCATTTTGAATTGTACTATGCTATCTCCTTCCTTGGCGGGTCGTGCAAATGGCTCTTTTGCGTCAAGGTGGGGGGCACCGGGGATGAACTTAGGGAACTAAGGGGTGCGGGGTGGCCCCAAAAGGTTGGGGATCCGCTGGCCTGCCCTGGCTGGCAGGGATTCCAGGCAGGGGACTCGGAGATGGAGCTCGGTGCCTTCTGCACTCAAAGCAGATGCTCTAGCCCCCGAGGCTTTGTGTGTTGCTGCGGAGTCTTGGGAGGGTCTTGTCTTGGGAGTCACTCCTTCTCCCCCCCTCGTTTCTCTCCCCCCCCCCCCGTGGCTGCCACAGACCTTCTGCCGCTGGCTGGAGAACTCGCTGAAGGGCTTACCAAAGGAAACATCGGGGGGAGCCGTGCAGGTGACGCACAAGCAGCTGACAGACTTCCACAAGCAGGTCACGAGGTCAGTGCGGGCTTCAGGGCTGCTGTCGGGGGGAGCTGAGTGGGGGGGATTGGTCTGGCAGGGGTACCAAGGATGAGTGGGTGGGGGTGTGTGTGATCAGACACAGCAAGATTCCTTGGACTAGATCAGGGGTGTCCAACTTCCAAGAACATCTGAAGAAGTGTGCATGCGCACGAAAGCTCATACCAAGAACAAACTCAGTTGGTCTCTAAGGTGCTACTGGAAAGAATTTTCTATTTTGTTTCAACTTCCAAGAGACTGCGATCTACTCCCACTATAAATAAACTGGGAGTGATCTACCCATTGGATTGACCAGAGATGTTGAGCTTTTTTTGGGAGGGGTGAGCCGGTTTTAGGGGGAGAGATCAATCAGAGTTGTTGAGCTTTTTGGGATAGACCAGGGACAACCAGCGATGTCAACCAGTTGGACAGGCACGGACTAGATGACCCTTTGGTCCCTTCCAACTCCGATTGTACGTTTCACCTCCTTAAGCAGCTTTCGCTCGTGGGCTTCATGAAACTATGATCCTTGTGCGGATCACAAGCCGTTCATTTCACTGGGGATTGTGTGAGTCGGAGGCCTTCACTGGGTCCCCTATCTCAATTTGTGTGTGCGCGTGTGTTATGCCTGTTAAAAAGTTTTTTTTAAATGCTTGTGATGCTGGGAGCTGCCCTTCTCTCTGTGCCAACTGTGGAGGAAAACCCTTCTTTGCCAGGAGGTTGCAGGGTCGGTGTGTCCCTTGACTGGGATCTCTCTCTCTTTCCTCCCAGTTGCCAGTCGAGTTTTTCTGGTCCTGCCAGTCCGGTTGTGCGGCTTTTGGGAGGGGGAAACCGCAAGGCTGCTTGGCCCCAGTCCTGCGCCCTTTGCCAGCGCAGGGTGACTGTCTTGGGCAGGCCCATGCCCAGCACCATCTGCTTCCAAGGCCCTGCAGCTTTGCCAGGGCTCCCTCCCCTTCGCCCTGGGTGTGGGTGTGTGCTGAAGCAAGCCCTGGCCCGTTCCTCCGTGCCACGCCTTGCCAGGCAGTTTGGCAAACGTCTCGGCACCCAAGTGCCACCCTAGCCTGCCTGCCTGTGGGGCTTTCCTCCCACCCCGCGGCATTCGGGGCCTCCTCCAGCTGGGGCAGGTGGTTTATGCAGGGCTCCTGTGAACCTTTGCTTGCTCAACAAGAGCCTGGCGGGCGGAGGGCAGGGTGCCCCGGTCTTTGGGGATCCCTTGGTAGCCTTTCTCCTGCGTGCGAGTAAAGGAGGGAGCTCAGTGGGTTCCATCTTGGGCACTGGAATTCCAGGCTTCCTCCGGGAGCACGTGGCCTGCTAAGCAGGCTATTTCTGCACATGCACACGCAACACATTTGGCCCTGAGCTTCATCAACACTGATTTATACACACCTCCGCCCAGTTCCCTAACCTCTGACTCAAGTTTCTGGTCCTCAGTTTTCTACCCAGTTTGTTTTGTAGCTGCTTGGGGATTTGGACATAGCTCCGTTAGTGCCGTCCCAGGTCTCGGCTGCTCCCCGTCTCTGCGTGGTTTGCTCGCTCGCAGAAAGCCGGCCTTTGAGCCCAGGTCCACTGGTGGCCATTGGTGCCTCACCCCGCAATGTGTGGCTGCATGGTTCCTGGCTACGCGCAGAGCGCTTGTTCTTTCCCTCCCCAAATAACGGCCGCCTCTCTCTTTTCCTCTCTCCTCCTGCAGCGCCGAGGAGTGCAAACAGGTTTGCTGGGCTTTGAGGGACTTCACCAGATTGTTCCGGTAGCCTGTGCCTCCTTCACTCTGCCTGTCTCCCAGGTGAGCAGATTCTCCCTTTTCCTCCTAATTTCCTGTGCATGTGGAGAGAAGTTTGGGGCGGGCACCAGTGGCTTGAATATGGTGCCTTCCTCCTCCCGCTGGCCAGATGCGCTGCCCCGGGCATGGAGGCTCTGCTGCCAGCTGCCAAGTTTGACAGCCCGTGGCCGCCTGACAGGGACTGCAGGGGGTCAGGCTAGATGGCTCTCGGGGGTCCCCTTCCAACAGATCCATGCCCCCTCAGTTAATGACCAGCCCAAAGGGGCTGTGTGTGGCAGGGAGTGGGGTGGATTGTGTGTGGCCTACAAGTTGTGTGTCAAAGGACTCTTGCAGCCCACTAGGCCTGAGAGGCTGGATCGCCTGGTGTAGATAATTCTGAGTTTGTTAGATGGACCAGGGGTTGATGACTGAGCACAAGGCAGCTTCCGGTGTCCCTGTGAGATTCTTGATGCAGAAAACATGCTGACTCCCAGTGTTCGAAACTTAGCCAGGCGCGTTTTCCGACCGGCGTGGACCCAGTAGTGACCACATGGCAATCTTTGAATGCCTGGTTGGCAACTGGGGAAAGCAAAACGTCGCTTAGAGCAGGACCTGAAATATTTTCCCTGAAGCTGCAATTAGTTTTATTCTGGATTGTTTTGTTTGATGTTTGAATGTGTTGTAAACTGCTTTTGAGATTTGTTCTTTATAAAAGAAAGCGGTATAGAAATTAAATTAATAGTAATACAGTGGTAACTCCGGTTGCGAACAGGATCCGTTCCGGAGGTCTGGCCGCATCCCGAGGAATTCGCAACCGGAGGACCGCTTCTGCACACGGTGCATTTTAGCGCTTCTGCGCATGTGCATTGAGCTCTTCTGCGCATGCGTGCATGGCGAAACCTGGAAAAATACTTCCGGGTTTGCTGTGTTTGCATCTCAAAGTTTATGTATCCAGAGGGATACATAAGTGGAGGTACAACTAATAATAATAATAATAATAATAATAATAATAATAATAATAATAATAATCCTATCAGAGGGAGAAACCTGAACATACATATTTTGGCAACCGCAGCCTAGGTTTAATTGCCATTTGGCGATTAGATGATATATCTGAGTTTCTAACACTGCCTCTCCTCCTCTGCCTTTTTTTACGGCTCCTCCTTCCTCCTCCTCCCCCCTTTTCCAGGAATGTCTTATTTTCAGAAGAGGAAATAAAACTACCAAGACAGTGTCCCACAACCAGCAAACTTCATGGCGGCTGAGGGCTCTGACTCGCTCTGCTGTGTCCCGCCAATCCGGAAGAGACACTTTGCCGCGAGAACGAGTCGGTGAAGTTCCTGCTTGTGAGTGCGAGAAAGAGAGAGAGAGAGAAAAAGAGATAAAAACGCGAAAAAACCATAAAATCCCGGGGGGCACAACTTATCCGCGAATATCGATGGCTGCAACTGACCTACGGCATCGCGAGGGGAGGGGGAGTCTGCTTTTTCAGATGGACTTGCTTTAAAAAAAAAAGAGAGAGAGAGAGAAAGAGGGAAAGAAAGAAAGGGGGGAAAAGACAAAAAAAACCATGAAAAGGAAAATAGTAATAAAATGTTTTAAAAACAACAGAAAACTAATTTGCCTGGAAGCAAAAAAAGAGAGAGAGAGAGAGAGATGGGGAAAATGCAAAACAAAGTAGTAAACTTTCTGTGAAATGAAAAATGAAATGATTACTTAAGGATCCATTCGGGATTAAGAAACCAAACACCTATCTAACAAACCCAATAGTCTGCCCTGCAGGGGATGGGGCGATGGGGCTTAGTCCAGGGTTGTTGTTGTTGTTCTTTTGCAAAGCCCCACCTTCCGGATTTCCAGAGCTCTGCCTCCCCTTCTCCCTGAGTCCCAAAGGAAAGATCGGGTGGGGTCCCAGGGTCTTGGGGGGGGGGGTTGGCAGGGAAGGGCCAGCAACTCCCCAGCCCCCTGCCCGCAGAGAGAGGCTTAGGGAAAACCTAGACCCCCCCCCAAAACGTGTTTGCTTACTTTGATAAAACAGTTATAATATATATTATATTATATATATATATATATTCTTTTTTAAAAGTTGATTTGGGTTTTTTGAAAAATTTGGTTTAAATCTGTTTGGGATTTTTTTTTTAAACCGCTTTGGAGGGGTGGGAGGGGGCTTCTTGGGAGGGGTGGGGGGGCTCTGGAGGACCGAGGGGGGTGGGGGGGCAGGCTATTTCGTTAAAACCGATCCCGGCAGCGACTCCGGTGGGGGGGGGAGAGAGAGAGGGAGTCGCGGGCCCCACGCAGACATTGAGGCAGGAAATGGGGGGGGGGGGTGCTGTTCCGTCTGGTGTTGTAGCCATCTC
Organism: Lacerta agilis; assembly: GCF_009819535.1. Classification (NCBI taxonomy): domain Eukaryota; kingdom Metazoa; phylum Chordata; class Lepidosauria; order Squamata; family Lacertidae; genus Lacerta; species Lacerta agilis. The sequence goes on along the minus strand of NC_046321.1, from coordinate 3,619,596 downwards.
GAGAACAAGATTTAAAATTTAAAAAAAAAACATGCAAAAAAAGAGAAAAGAAATAAAAACAGATGAAAAAGTTGAAACTGCAGCTGTCCCAGTAGCCTTTTTGCCCTAAGGGCTTGCGGGAGCGGTTGGGGTTTCCGGTTTACGTCATGCCTCCTGTCTGTCCCTTTCATCGACGGCCTTCCAGGATTTGACCATCGCAGGATTCTGGAGGGCACAGGGCAGCCCGTTCCTTGAGTTTAGAGAAGCTCCCCCCCCCCCCCCGCCCCATCGACTGCTAGTTCCGTGTGGGTCTGTGCGCTCTTCCCTCTATCACTTGCACGAATTCATGCCTCTGCCTTGTCCAGCCCCGTGTTCGAAACAAGCCAGTCACAGTTTTGCAAGTGGCTCGTGTCCTATTGCGGCCACACGGAGATTTCTGGAGGCCAGCTTGGCGACCGGGGGAAGCAAAACGCCACTTAGAGAAGGAACTGAAACGTTTTCCCTTGAAGCTTGAGTTAGTTTTATTCGGGACTGTTTCATTTTGAATGTGCTGCAAACCGCTTTGAGGTTTGTTCTTTAAAACATAAAGCGGTATAAAAATGGAATAACAGCAAATTTCATTGCAGGGGGGAAAATGGTGCCTGGACACTCCATTGTGGCAATCCATTTGGAATTCGCGTATATACTGTGGTACCTTGGCTCTCAAATTTAACCTGTTCCGGGAGTCCATTCGACTCCCGAAACGGTTCGAAAACCAAGGTGAGGCTTCTGAAAAACGTTTGCAAACTGGAACACTTACTTCCAGGTTTGCGGTGTTCGGGAGCCAAGCCATTAGAGAACCAACATACCACTATATCTGTGTTTCTAGCAGTTGGCTTGCTGTAGTGAGTAATAATAATAATAATTATTATTATTATTTGTACCCCACCCATCCGGCTGGATTTCCCCAGGCACTCTGGGCGGCTTCCAACAGAAATCAAATGCATTAAAATATCACACATTAAAAGCTTCCCTAAACAGGACTGCCTTCAGATGTCCTCTAAATGTCTGGTAGTTGTCTTATCTCTTTGACATCTGATGGGAGGGCGTTTCACAGGGCGGGTGCCACTACCGAGAAGGCCCTCTGCCTGGTTCCCTGTAGCTTTGCTTCTCGCAGTGAGGGGACCCCCAGAAAACCCTCGGTGCTGGATCTCAGTGTCCGGGCTGAACGATGGGGGTGGAGATGCTCCTTCAGGTATACAGGACCGAGGCTGTTTAGAGCTTTAAATGTCAGTACCAACACTTTGAATTGTGCTCGGAAACGTGCTGGGAGCCAATGTAGATCTCTCAGGACCGGTGTTACTTTCAGCAGCTTTGCCCCACTGGATAAAACAGCTCAGTTCCTGCTTGTTTTGGGTGGGCAGTGACCCCCTCAATCTCTCCCCCCCCCCCGAGCTAGGGGGATTTGGGGGTTTAGGCTTCTGTGGGATCAGGACCGACCCCCCCCCCAAACTCCATGGGGAATGCCCCAAGCTCAGCTGCCAAGCATTTGCCTTGCAAGCAGAAGGTCCCAGGTGGAGTTGGGAGAAACTCCCCGCCTGAAACCCTGGGGAGCGGCTGCCAGTCAGTGCAGACATTACTGAGCAAAATGTACAGGTGAAACTCGAAAAATTAGAATATTGTGGAAAGGTTCATTTCTTTCAGTAATTCAACTTAAAAGGTGAAACTACCCTGTTTCTCCTAAAATAAGACATAGCCATAAAATAAGCCATAGCAGGATTTCTATGCATTTGCGAAATATAAGCCGTTCCCCAAAAATAAGCCATACCCCGAAAATAAGCCATAGTGACGTGGTACCTCCCATTAAAACAGCCTGGAGAGGCGTGGCTATGCAGCGTACCGATGCGACACGGTTAAAATAAGACATCCCCTGAAAATAAGCCATACTGTGTTTTGTTGAGCGAAAAAATATATAAGACGGTGTCTTAGTTTAGGAGAAACACGGTAATATATGAGATAGACTCATGACATGCAAAGCGAGATACGTCAAGCCTTTATTTGTTATCATTGTGATGATTATGGCGTACAGCTGATGAGAACCCCAATCTCAACTTTGGGGTTTTCATCAGCTGTACGCCATAATCATCAAAATTATAACAAGCAAAGGCTTGACATATCTCGGTTTGCATGTCATGAGTCTATCTCATATATTAAACTCCAGTCGCTAATGAAAACAATTGCTTACATAAATAGACTTTTCCATGATAATCTAATTTTTTGAGTTTCACCTGTATAAGGCAGCTTCCCGCGATGGAGCTTGCTTCAGAGTAGGCAGGAATGGGATCGTGCCACTGAACCAGCCCAGGAAAGAGGCTGCAGCAAGAGGCTTTGCCACCCTGTCGTTCCATTTGCGGGCAGGGAAAGGGCTTGGGGTGGCATCCTGGCTGTGGAAGGGAATCCTCTCCCATCTCTGCTGTGACGAGCGAGCAGCTGCCCCCAACACAGCCCCATCTCCCGGTGGCTTGTGCTGGTTGCGTAAAATAAACTCGTGCCTCATTTTGTTTGAGAAAACTGCAAGGCAGTTTATAGCGCACCTGCTCTGGGGAGAGTTGTAGTTCAGGACACCTAGAGGGGAGCACCAGCTTTGAGGAAGGCTGCTCTAGGAATCCGAGGCAAGAGAGAACTCGGCTACTGATCAAGTGCAGATTTAGCTGTGTGAATGTCAAGGAAGGCATGTTGAGTCAAGAATGTGTGTGCTCTCCTTTGCACCCCTTAACGCTCAAGGAATGCCAGGAAGCTATCGCTTCTTGCGTCTCAATAGAGAAGAGGCTGTTCTTGAGATGCGCACATTACTTCCACCTTCCTCCAAGGTGTGCAGACGAGGGTGACCAATATAATCCAAGGGTCCGGAAACTAAGCCTGATGAGGAACGGTTGAAGGAGCTGGGCATGATTAGCCTGGAAAAGAGGAGACTGAGAGGAGATATGAGAGCCATCTTCAAATATCTCAAGGGCTGTCACACAAGAGGATGGAGCAAGCTTGTTTTCTCCTGCGCTGGAGGGCAGGACTCGAACCAGTGACTTCAAGTTACAAGAAAGGAGATGCCAGCTAAACTTCGGGAAGAACTTTCCAGCAGCGAGAGCTGTTTTGACAGCGGAACCGACTCCTTCCTTGGAGGTTTTAAAGCAGAGGTTGGATGGCCATCTGTCAGGGATGCTCTCGTTGAGATTCCTGCATTGCAGGGGGTTGGACTAGATGACCCTCGGGCGTCCTTTGCAATACTATCATTCTATCTCCTTAAAGTCCTTACCCCTGCTCTCCCCGTCAACACTCCCAACCCTGTATTTATTAACCCGAACCTTGTCCTGTCAAAAGATCACATTCTCGGTGTGTGTTTACCACCATGCTTCAGTGCAGACTGTGCCAGCTTCCAATCGCCTTAAGGCATTTCCTTGGGATTAAAAAAAACACACGGGTGTGCCCACTCTTTGGGCACCATGTCTTGCATGGGGGTGCATCTCGGCTTATCCCAAGATGTAAACATCTTAAGGAGGGGTGGTTTGCAAAGTTGGGAGAAGCTGTGCTTTTGGTAAGGCCTATTGGGCGGGTGGCGCTGTGGGTTAAACCACAGAGCCTAGGGCTTGCTGATCAGAAGGTCGGCGGTTCGAATCCCCACAACGGGGTGAGCTCCCGTTGTTCGGTCCCTGCTCCTGCCCACCTAGCAGTTCGAAAGCACGTCAAAGTGCAAGTAGATAAATAGGTACCGCTTTGGCGGGAAGGTAAAAGGCATTTCCGTGCGCTGCTCTGGTTCGCCAGAAGCGGCTTAGTCATGCTGGCCACATGACCCGGAAGCTGTCTGCAGACAAACGCCTCCTCCAGCCTATAGAGCGAGATGAGCGCCGCAACCCCAGAGTCGTCTGCGACTGGACCTAATGGTCAGGGGTACCTTTCCCTTTCCAATTAGGGACGCAGGTGACACTGTGGTCTAAACCACTGAACCTCTTGGGCTTGCCGATCGGAAGGTCGGCGGTTCGAATCCCCACAACGGGGTGAGCTCCCGTTGTTCGGTCCCTGCTCCTGCCCACCTAGCAGTTCGAAAGCACGTCAAAGTGCAAGTAGATAAATAGGTACCGCTTTGGCGGGAAGGTAAACGGCATTTCCGTGCGCTGCTCTGGTTCGCCAGAAGCGGCTTAGTCATGCTGGTCACATGACCCGGAAGCTGTACGCGGCTCCCTCGGCCAGTAACACGAGATGAGTGCCACAACCCCAGAGTCATCCGCGACTGGACCTAACGGTCAGGGCTCCCTTTACCTTTACTCTCATTTTGCCTCAAGAAAACCACCATTTTATAGTTCAAATCGGGGTGGGGTGGGGGGTGGAATACAGTAAATGGACAAAAGTACAAAGATTCGCAAAATGTGTAGGGGTATGCGTATTCCCAGAAAAAAGCACTGTGTATACCCACTGACATCACAGTCCACAGCCAACGATGAAGCACCTGGCAATTGAGGGGGCACCTCAACGACTGGACCTAATGGCCAGGGGTCCCTTTACTGAGCAGGAGAAAGTTGCCTTGTGGGGGGGGGACTCCGCCCCACCAACCAAGCTGTTTCCAGGTACCATCCCTGCAGTGGTTATTCTCCCCACCTCAGCCGCCCTCCCCTCTCACTTGCGACGGACACGGAATTGCAGGAGGCGGCCGCGGGTGCCCTGTCGGAGCTCTCAAGTTTCCCACGGCATGTCAACTACTCGTCAGCCATTGCAGATTGGAGTAAACATGTTTTATTTCACAGGCAGAGGTCGAGCTGCCCCACGCCGACGGGCAGAGGCCACGCAACACGGCAGTTTGGCAGTGGCGAACTGCAACGCACCCCTCCCTCTCTGCCGTAGGGGCACGTTCTCGTCCGGCTCGCCACGGCGGAGGGAGAGGGAGCGGCAGGAAACTAAATACCTCGGTGGCTTCAGTGGGGCAGGTTGGCAAATGCAAAGAATCGCCGGCTCCTTTCAGGCTTTCCCCCATGGAATGGGTTTTTCCCTTCCGCTTTGCCAAGGAAGGCAGAGTTTTGTGACCCTGAGGTCTTGCCCACCCAACCCCGAATCCCATCACTCTCCCTCTGGATTCAAGCACTTTTGCGGTCAGAAGATTTTTGTAAAGGAAGGCCGGTAATGGTTTCTGGAAGCGCATTCTGTTCCTGCAAAGCTTTGGCATGTACAACCCCCCCCCCGCCCCCACCCCTGTACAAACGCCAGGCTTCGAAAACACAAAAGAAAAAGGCATATTTCCTTCCCCAAAGTCTGGCTAATACCCTCTTGCACACAGACGTTTCCTGCCCTGAGAAGCTTAGTTCCCGCTACCTGTTGAGATTGTGCAAAACCTGCAGTCTTGGTTCTGTTACGCTGAGGGCAGTTGTAGTTCAAAAACCCTCTGGAGGGCACCAGGTGGGGAAAGGCTGCGCTACATGCAGGGCCCTAGACGTGGCGGTGCCTCCTTAGCCACAAAGAACCCGTTTCAGGTAGTTTCCTCGGCTCTTCGGGGCGCACAAACCTGCTCCCAAACATCTCTTTGCAGCCACCGGGACTGAAAACTGTTCGCTCTTCCAAACAGGAAGTCAAGAATTCCAGTGCCAGAGCTGGCGGAGTGTCTCAAACTTGACCAAACTTGCTCCTTGGAGGAGAGACTCCCTCTTCTGCTTGCCTACACCAAGCAAGGCAGGTCTGGCCCCAACCGATGCAACCTAGTGGGGTGGAGGGGGCACAGAGCAGCCTCCAGATTCAGCCTTTTTGGGGCTGAGGCCCAACAGCAGCGCATGGCTACTGAATTGCAGAGGGCTGGGCTAGCGGACCCTTGGGGGTCCCTCCCATTTGTGCCCAGCTCTCCTAGAAGATGGGAGTATGGGCCTTCTCTTCCCTGCTACAGCACTTACGCTTAAGTAAAGCTACATTCTGCAACCCAGCTCAA